>NC_138449.1:15517007-16848013 GCF_040668555.2 Bombus flavifrons
TGTCTAACGCAAGGGATCATCGGATTTGTTGATGACAATTTTGGTTGGGAAAGCGAGGACAGTAGACATTGCTTCTGATTGGGTAAAAGAAGGTTGGCGGACTAGGAAGGGCCTTAGCCGCCCTCGATAGAAAGTTGCTGGTGGGAAGCATCATACGTGAGAAAAACTAACTTTCCCGTGTCAAACCGTAGTAGACAATACTCTTTAGAAGGGGATTCAGAAAAGGGATATTTGTTTGATCTGAAGGACCTTAGCTAGTAAATTACTGAGATTTATGATGAGTCCTTGAGACTAATGAGGGTAGGCAGCGAGGACGAGCGGACATCTGGTTACCATCTTGCCCGCGGTGTGTGGCCTGGTCTAGGTAGAGTGTCGCTCGACGTAACAGAGACCAAGGCGCACTTTTCCGCTGCCATCTTCGCGCACCCTGGCTTCCGTAATGAAACGCCCCCCTTTGACATCACGAGATCTAGGTAAGTGCTCTTTCATCTTCGTTCTCGGTGTCGATCGTTGTTATAACGCCCGTTGAAAGTGTCCTGACTACGAGTCACTGTACCGAACACAGCGTAGCTCGGTAATAACAGCATATAGACCAGTTCTTAACTCGATCTTCACCCTCTTTTGCGCTATTTTTCTTTCTTCTTTCTTGTTGCACCGATATAGAGACACGTCGATCTCGTTGATTATTTCGTTAAATTACGAATCGTTGTTTCTAGGATATTTTGTTATATCTTGTGCAATGTGCGTTTTTTAAATATACGGGGTATCGCAAAATATGTGGAAGATTTCTATAGGGTGGATTTTAGATAACGAAACCGTGAAGAAGATTCAGGTGCAAGTACCTTGCAGTACAAGTAGGTGCAGCTGCAAGTCGTTCGAAGTTTATTTTTCAAGCTTCGGACAATTCTATTTTCCGCTATAAAAGTACCGGTATCGATGAATCGGTATCTTCCGATCTTCCACTTTATCCGACTCGCATCTCGCTCGTCTTTCTCACTCTACGATTCGTAAACCAAAAGAAACGACACACGCTTAAAAGTATCGATGAAATTGTTCGTAAATGGAGGAACAAACCTCGCGAACGACATTTCTCTACAAATAGTTTCTTCGTTATGTTCGTATGTGTAACACGATCCCGATCAATATCCCGTAGACGTACGTACGAGACAGTCGTTTGAGAATACAGCAGCTTAGTTTGCACACAAATGCGTCCAGTTGAGAACCGCTACGAAATGACAATACATTACCGATACGATAGCGAATTAACGCACAAAAGTAGCGGATAAACCAGGGTTTATCTGGATATCGGACTCGAGAGGACCGCAACGCGCGAAGCGTGCAAGAATCGATCGATCGATGCTATCATCGGTTTATTAAATTTTTCGGTGCGTGTAGGTGGTCGCTCTATCGTTGATCTCGTATCTCGTTTGAAACTGATAACCGGTAGCCTAATATCTATGAAAGCTGCAATTATCGCGTAATACCGTTATATTACAACGATCGAACGATGCGCCACGTTTTAAAGATAAACCACCGCGATGTTTTTCACCGTAGAATTTTCTGAAATTCGATTTTCTCGGTCCATCGATTTGCATGTAAATTGATGCGAGAATGCAGGGTGCTTGTATCTGTGTATCGTTCCTTGAGGCACGAATAGAACAACGAACCACCACGTTGGAATTGATTGCACGCTCGTAAATCGTTACGACCATGTTGGAAACTAGGAAACGTTCGGTGGATCGTCAATTATCGTCCACTGGTATTATTAAATACTTGACATTCATAGGGTTGTACGACGGTGTATCAAGAATGTTCGATCGAAAATTATACCACCTGACCGTTCAACTCACCGTACACCACCCACTCGAACGACAGATTGTATTTCGATCGCTTATGGTTAGTTCTAGTCTACTCTAATGGATCCGCCACGAAATAGTTGTACGACCGTTCTAGGACTTCACTAGCGGACCATTAATCATTTTCAATGGACTCGTGGGTTATCCGAATGTTAAAATTCTTCGCGAAATTCTCGACGATTCCGGTAAATGAGAAATTTCTTTCTATCCGGTGAAAGATCGGTGCAACGGCCTTCGTGCGCAAAAAATTAAAGTTTATGTGTGTATTATTGCGATAATTGTTACTGGCAATAAGCACGCTACGGTCGTACCGATATTCTCTCGAATGTAACATTTCAGAGTCGACGTAGTTTCCGCTGGGATTATGTAACTTTCATAAATCGTAGTAGATAAGCTGGAATAAGGAAATGGAATTTCTCTAAATGAAACATTCCCTCGATAGAAAATTGAACCGCGTAGCCATCGGTGTATCTCTAACTTAAAAGTAAATTGTAGCGGGAATTTGACGAACCGCGTTACAAAAATGAATATTTGAAAATTGAAAAATTCAAAGCCTGACATTGAAAATCGAGCGATTTAATTACTCGCGAAGATCAACGAGACGCGTCTGTGCAGACCCTCGATCACTCACGGCGTTTCTCTCCACGCGAACCGCAAATTCGCCGCAAAATCCTTGAAACATCGTCGGTGGCGATCATAAATCGCACGAACTTGATTCCGAACACATAAAAACCACCTGCAATAATCATCAATTTTTACGTTCCATCCTTACGAGATCTCCGTAATTCGTTTTCCCCTTTTTTACTTTATTCTCCAATTTCTTCGAAAGTTCCTCGAAATAATTTTCCTTATCGGACAGAAGAAAAAAATCCAGCGTCCAAATTGCAGCTAATTTTCTCACGATAAGTAACTGGCCGATAATCGAGTTGGTTTCGATCGCGTATACGGTGCTTCTCGAGGTCGGTGTATCGCGTGCAAAAATCGGTCAAGCGACCGACACTGGTCTCGCAACTGAAAGCTAAGCTTTCGCATCGTTTCATTCGTTTTCGTCCATTGGTCGCAACGGCCGTGATCCACTCGATTTTTCCTATCGACGCAGCTCGTCTCTTCGTTCCCTTTCGATAGTTTCTCGTGGAAATGCTCGATCGGAGATCGTCTCGCATTGCCGCGAACAGAGTAATCGTCGCGTACGACGTTGAGTCACCGCGAAAAATTTGCATGTCACGCGTCGCGTGCCGTCACCTCTCGTTATCTCGTAATTGACCAGTCGATCGTTAGTTTCCTCTCGTCACGTGTACATACATACTCACGTGTATCGTTGAAACTTTCATTTTAACGTGTTATCGATATCTTTGTGACTGGAAATCGTGACCACTTTCGACGCACCGTTCAACGAAATTGATTCTTTTCTTTTTTTTTTTTTTTTCTGGAAATCGTTCAAACGATCGATGGAAATGATTTGAAGTTTAGTCAAGGATAAAGAAAAGAACAACGGGTAAAGTTAGTCGATCGTCGTACATGTTAATAGAAAATATCGGAATTTACGTATGCCTCGGCTACGTTACAACGCGATACGCGAAACTGATGAACAAACAAAAACGGCAAAAGGTAACAACCATTTTCCTCTGATTAACATTTACTTTTTTCGTTGCTCTGTTTGTTACATAGTTTGAAAAAATACTGCTGTGCATTCACGAAAGCGCGCACACACACTCGTACAGAACAGCATGAAAAACGTGCAAATATGCCATGTTATTGTTATTTTTCTGTTTTTATTTATTTTCTACGAGAAGTGAATCGCGTTGTCGCATAGAGGCCTACCTTTTTTATTCTTCTATTTAACTGATAGCAATACCAGCAATATTGAAGGCAAAGTATTAGAACAGCGAGCAATATACCGAGAAGGATTAGCAAGAATGTAGCAGCCAAATTGTCGACGTCGAAGCCCGCGTTAAAATCCTTGTCAGCCGGGCAATTCGCTCTCGAAGGATTTTCGTCCCACCATTTCTTCTCCAGAGCGTTTAATCTCCGTTCAATTGCCAGCTTGGTAATCCTTTAATTAAACATTTATCGTTACGCACTAAATGGAGCTTCAAACGAACGAGCTAATGGCAGTCGTTTTCTTCCACTTCGAGATTATATCATGGCAATATCGTTAGCCCGGAAACGCGTAGTTAAATTTTATGACTACGAGAGACTAGGATTTGACCGTTGCAATATCGTAGGAAACCGAGCAGAACAAGGAAACGAATCGATTTGGACTCACGCGTCATTGAGCTTCGTTCTCAAAGGAGAGTCCCTCTGTACCGCAAAAGCGAACGGTTTCTTGCCAAACTCTTCCCCGATCTGTCTGAAGTCGCAGTTCGTCAACGTCAGATATTTTACGGTTATAGCTTCCGCTATAAAGGCGAACTCGTAAGTGCGGTTTGCTTCCCGCACCATTTTCACCGCTTCTTCCACGCTCCGAACAAATCCCGTGTCCTTCATCGCAAGATACATCTTCGTGAACTTGTCCTCCAACGGATAATCCCACACGGCATAATCGGATCTGTTTGCTTCTGGTGTATTCTCGTCTAACGCCATACGTCTCCAGTTCCTATATATAGCAATTTTCGTTTTACCATTGTGCAAGAATCGTTCGAATCGATGCTAACCCTGCTGCGTTACTCTCTAGCTGGTTCTAGCTAGCTGCTTGTATCTCTGCAACGCCAAATGATACTTCGAACTCGAACAAGATGCGAAAACACCGTTGCATCGCTCGTTTCGATTCTACATCGAAGCGTTAAAAATCTTTGTTCGTCGAAACGAGAGCAAGATCGGAGTTTAAAAATTCGAGGATCGCGGCAGGGTTAAGCGTAACTAGTCTAGAAGCAAGAAGCTTTCTTCGTCGGGCCATAAGAAAGCAGTGGCTATATCGTAAATGAATAATTAATTATCATCATGGGATGAATAATTTTAGTCCCGAAAGAGGATTCATTTTTTAAGTGGAAAATGGCGCTAAAAGTCAAGAGCGTCTTACGTGTAGAACCATTCCTCCATCCCTCTCATTGCTAAGAAATATTTGAAAGCCGAGGAATTGGCCACAGTGGAATACCGAACTCGATACTGCTTTCTAAGGTCGTCCATGGATTCGATGTTTCTCTGCAACCGTTCTAGAGTTTCATAGGCCGCGAGATTGGCAGAGTAAGCGGCGACCATGACGAAGCCAAACAGCCACCAGGTCCCGGCCACTATTTTCCCTGATAAATTTTTGGGCATTTCTCCTCCTCCGTGGGGAGTGATTGACGTGAACGCGAACCAGAAACACTCCTTCAACGAGGAGAATCGATCGTCCGCCTCGTTCCGATACTTTGCCCGATTGTTCCGGTAGCTAAAGGGCGAGTACCTCTCCAGACTATATAATAGAAATATCGTGAAGAGGAAAGCGAACGCAAAACCTATCCAGACATCGATCTCCAAGATCATTAGGAACCTGAGGAACGGGACTTGCCTCCTTTTCTTCAGCATCATTATCGTGAAACCGCTTGGCCTTTGGTACGGAACAGCGAAGTCGACTACCTGGGTATCATACCATTATACCACTAACTTTCACGAACTTTTTATCATCGACAAGTTCGATCATCGGTTACTGGTCAGCTTACTGGTAAAGCGATTGGAATTAAACAATTTTAAAAGCGAAGTAAAAGTAATGGAATAATAATTTCAAGGTAACTGCTTATTCGACGCAATGTGGTTTTCTCAAACTTTGCCTCTCGCTTAAAACTTTTCAAAGATTCTCTCTCTCTTTCTCTCTCTTTTCGATCATACCGCATTCTTAAAGATCTCGCACGAAGAAATTTCCACCTGTATTCTCCGAATCGCTTTTTAGTCGCTGCCAATATTCCGACGTAAACATTCGAACTGTAGTATCGCGGACGAGGGGCCTAGGGGGTGTCGTGCGAATTGTAAACGAGCGTGTGCATGATGGGGCTTAAACAAAAAATATCAGAGGGTTGCTAAGAGGCATAAACGAATTAACAGCAGTATGAGTTGAGAAGCCAGAGAGTGCGGATTGCTATTGTTGAGAGAGAGTTGAACCCGTGTTGACGAGAGTTGTTAATTAATTGTAATACGTTGTTACGATTAGTTCGTGTTAAATAATCATTATTTTCTGTTTGATCCATTTATTATTAATAAACTAATTATTATTATATTTACGATACTACAGAACGATTTTGAAACGCTCATCATCCACGCGGAATTCCCATTCCGCCATCGCGATATAAAATAGATATATCAAATATACGTCTATGTATCAATTGATCGTTCCGCTCGTTTCGTTCGTCGCTCAGGGTACGAAAAGAAATTTGATATTCTTTTTACGACGCAGTAACGATCGATAAATACCTGAGCCCTGCTGGATGTGATCCATATGGGTCCGACAGCGATGTCCGACATATTGCTCGTTAACTCGTAGATCATACCGTTCCAAAGCCCAGTCTTTGGATCCAAATCCCCGTATTTTTCGTCGAAAGACTTTCTGATCGTGTAATCGAAACCCGCCAACGATCCAATGTCGTTCAGAAGATCGATGCAATATCCGTAAAAAGTGCCACTGGTATTATTGTACATGACATACGGTGGAGCGATTCCCGTTACCGCCCGATAGATCGGTCTGCTTCCGATGCTCATTTCTTACTTTTATCTACTTTTCTCTTGGCTTGGTTGCAGTTTTATGGCCGCGAGATACAGCCACCTATCTAATTTTGCAGAAAGATCGAGCGATGTTCACCCCTTTCGTTCTATAACCTCGTGAAAATCTTACGCTCTATCGCGGTTATATTCGGCTATTTGTTAGCGAAACGTTGCTTTCGATCGTAGAATAAAAGGCATTTTATAAGATGTCGAGGGAAAGAACAGTTGAGAGATTGATGGATTCACGGTGTTCCAGAAACAAAGTAGAATAGAATTTTCAGTGTAAAACCTATCGAATTCTTCTTATATTCAAATTTTCGTGTCTTTCAAACAGGCAAACTGTTGAAGTGGTCACCACTTATAAGAAAACTCTACATCTGGTCTTTTTAGTTTTCTCAAGCACCGAAGCCATCGACAGCTCGTAGACAAAAGACTGCGACGAAGTCAGACCATAAACAGTAGACAGGCGACGTTGGCTTCGGGGTTTTCAGTTATTGGGTGACACAGCTAGCGTGCGGATCTGGACCAGCTCGAATTGTATTCTTACTTATAATTACACTTCTATTTAAATATATTTTCTGCCTTACGATTTATCCACGAGTTTCCTCTGTTTACACATCGAATAACCTCAACACAAACAAACGGTAAAGTAAAGGAAAGTGTGAGAGTTTAAAAGCTAGTAGTAGTAACTGGTCGCATATCCGGCACGTCTCACCAGTCGCCAACTTGTTCTACTTACACGCGACTACTGACACGCTTTCTCCGAAATAATCAACAGACCAAATAAAGGATAGTCGATAAGACGGTAAGCACGGACACGTATCTGATACGATCTCTGTCTATAATTGGAATCGTTACATTCAATTTGCAAAGCACGCCAGTGTATTAACAACGAAAACGCAAATGACAAAGTTCGGAGAAATGGATTCGAGTGTCCGTTTCCGGGTCGAAACTGAGGCTTCCGTAAATTTGTTCGTGTCGCCGAGACGTCTTAGAATGTCAAATCCCTGTACTTAAGGCGCTATTAATCTTCGTAGCTCGGAAGCCTGACACTATACACGTACTCTGATCGCAATCGTGGACGACGAGCGACATCATAAATTTCGTGGTTAAAGCCGGTGCCGCGGTTTCGAGTAATTAATGCAACCGGTGATGGACACGCGGATAAATCTGTCCTTGGTAAGCTTTCGCCTTAGCCTTTTCGAAAAGTCTAGCCAAATATTTATACACTTTTAAATCCGTACGAATTGAAATTGAACAATTCGGAACGAGAATCAATTGCGTTTATATTCGTCTCAATTATATTATTTAATTATAGGTAACTATTTACAACCCTTGGTGATAGAATCAACGATCACACGTATAATTTCGTAGTTGGATAATTCAAGGTGTTTCGCGTAATAACGAGAATAGAAACACGTGACAGAACGATGTACAATATCTTAATAATTAATTATACACAGAGCCCGTTCGCGTTTCTCAATTTTAATAAAAAAAAAAAAAAAAAGAAAAAACGAAAAATATCGAAGAGTATTTACTGGTGTTAATGTCGATGGCCAGGAATCGTATAGATCGAAACACAATATAACAAACGTTGGAATTCAGGGGAATTGGAACGTATCTCTGAGCGATCGGTCGAGTGGTAAATCTCGAGAGAAATAAGGGTGGCAAGAGTCGCGTACCATGCGATATAATTACGAATCTCATCGAGCCGCAAGCCAGATGACGATATCTATGGATCGGTTATTAATTCGTCGGCAACCTTTTGGCAGAACCGATATCGAAATCGTGAATTTATTGCCGGTGGCAGCGTGCTACAACAAAGGCAGGCCAATTCGGCTTTGCCAGGAGAATTAACGACGTAAATTTATCGTCGTTGCAGCAGCGGTTAGATTCGCTTTCACTCCCTCCCGCCCTTTTTTTTACCACCCCGAAATATCGTCATATTTGCGCGCGGTCCACGTTCCCGCGATTAATAACCCGAAAAACCACCGCGGCCCTCGAAAATTGGATTATGAATTTCCATCCCTGGGAAAGGAGAAAAGCTGCAAAAAGGCAAGGGAGGCCGATAGAAGAGCGCGGCGGAATAACGAGGACGAAACGAAAAAGCGTGGAGAACGCGATCGCCAAGCGAACTTTAATTGCCGCGAGTCACTGAATCCCGATAAAATAAACGAAAAAACGCGGCGCGGTCGAAAAAGACCGGATCGTTTGATGCAATTCGTGGGAAATTAGCACCGATATCGTCACTGCATTAAATCAGAAACTGTACTGGACCTCTCTCTCTCTCCCTTTCTCTCTCGTATTTCTTTCGATCACGTTGGAAAATTGCAAAATTTCGATACGTTTTTAACGTTCTCCGTTTCATGTCTCGCGTTTCGTGATAGAAGGCAATTTTACGTTAGAAAGGCGATTGTTCGATTGGAGTACATTAACGTGTTTAATCCCTGAACGACGACGATAGATCGTACCCGCAAATTTTGGGAATCCTTGTGGAAAGCCGCTGCGTTGGTCGGAAACTTGCCAATGGCTGTAGGAAGTTGTTGGCTCCAAACGGTGACTGTAAATCTTCGAGAAGGCTGATTCTCGGCTTCGTTTACGTTTCTATACTACGTAGCTAGTTGCCGCGGCAATGGCACACTGAAAGCTTGCCCACTGCTTTTCCACCGTCTCTTTTCCCTCTCCTCTCTTTCGGCCTGTCCCTCGACTTTTCCCTCTCTGTCTCGCTTTTCGTCTCTCGGTCTCGCCCGCTCTTTCTTTTCTTCCCCTATTTTTTTTTTTTTTTTTTTACACAAAGTATTTCTTTTCTAACAATGCCGAGCAGTATAGTTAGGCGCCGTATTGTAAAATCACCGGCGAGCTTTTTCCACGTATTCGCACGCAAATTGGAGCACCTTGACATGCACACACATAGGTACGTTTGTTGCTTCCCATTCTTCGATTTTCCCGACGTATGATATTGTCTCCGTGGCTGTGCGTCTGTTCGGAGCTAGTTGCACAGGGGAGAGACAAGGGGAGAGAAAGAGAGCGAGAAATCGAAGGAAAGAGGCAGACACGGACGAGAATGGAGTCCTTGACGAAATACCCTCGCCTTTCTATCTTCCAGTCGTCGAATGAATCCTCATTATCAAATGACGTTACTTTCGGGAAAGAGAAAGGGAACGACGTTGAGAACTAGTAATTAGAATCTTCTTAGTAGAGTCACATTTGGTCTTTACGAGCTTCTCGGTATCTTGTATGTCTCTCTCTCTCTCTCTTCGCTTATTTATCTATCTATCTATCTATCTGTCTCTTCTTTTTCTTTAATTAACGAGAAACGATTCCTCCGTTGTTTTAAGACTCTCGTCAATCGCTCCGTTGAAACTTTCCAGTTGTATTTTCATGAAAATTTAAAATACACAGCCTCGCGAAAATGTTTGGGACTTGTAAATACTTTGTATCTATATATTATGTGTATCGCGCAATTTCAATATATTTTCTATAACACAAGGGACATATAATTATTAATTTAATTAATATAATATGGATACATAGGACATATAATGGTAAATATTGAAATACTTTCGTAAGCCAATGTATATCGAAACGTGGAGTTTTAATTGTTTATTTTTAATTAGCCGGAAATTAACTTCGCAGATTCGATATACGTAACATTCATTTCGTCAGATATTAACATATTCCAGTGCAATTTTCATTCGGTTAATTCCATGATAACGGCCAATGAGATGCGAATTTTCGATAAATAATTCTTTATGACGACAGCGATAGAGAGCAGAAGTATAATCAGGATACGAGTTTCATCGACAAAATTCACATATTTTCTATGAATATATATCCCGATCGGTGACACTTTGAACATACCGCTGCCACTCTAATTGAAATCGCTATATTAACTGGATAGCCGCTGGTCCCGATGCAATTCGTTTGCTTTCGCGAGTATTCGACCATCGTTTATTCAACATCTCGGAATGGACAGAACGCGTAATTCTTTTAAACGAGAACCCTTTGGCAGACGAATTCTGCGAATTTCGTGTAAAGTGCCATAGCAAAAAGTGACTCGCCACGCCGCCGTACCACGAGAGTCAAGGAAAAGGGCCAAACGAAGCGTGTCGATTTTTCCACTCATGGTATATGCATACCGACCAGATTTTTCTCAAATATCTGACTGCAAATGTAGGCGAATATGCTGTGGCGTCCCATTAAAAACATAGAAATTAACATTCAAGAATGATATTCGTAATAAACGTAACGAAATTCAATCTAACACCAGTCTAATATCTGAATAATATTATATTGTACTTCTCATCAAATATAACAATGTTTTACGACACAAATTAAAACCAAGTAAAATAGCTATTTTACAGAATGTTTTCTATTTTCTATTTTCTAGAACCTATTTTCCTTTTTTTTTTTTTTTATTTTTAAGTAGGCAAGAGACTACAAGTTTTACGTGCGTCTGAGGACGAGGGAGTCTTTTTTGTGTGAAATGGTGCATTAATTTTACAACATTAATGCAGTTTTTGAAGAGACTATATTAAAAGTCATACAATCTGGCGAGTATGAAAAATTGTAATCGAAATAACCATCACTGCTGTGCTCTTGCCATCGCTCGTTCAATCGTCTCCGGAAAATGAAACGTCCATCATGGTGTCAATAAAGAAAACGACTTTTAACGCGTAGATCTTCCTCCTATGAAAGAAAAAATATTTTGTTAATGCTACTATGTGTAGATGTTAATTAAATTGAAATGTTCAGAGCAATACGCTCAGAACACGTTGGGTTAGTCATTAAAATCTCTCTTCAATTATTTGTCATCATAGAAAGGAATTTTACTAAACAAACGTAATCTCAATTTAATACCACGTTGAATGCCACGGGCGTCACCGGTGACCTCAGTGAGATAAATTCATTACTGATGATTATACACTGTAACATATCTCTTGTAGGTAATATTTCAACGTTATATGTATCGCATAATACATAATTCATCGTGACGGCGCGGGCACTCCCTAAAACTAGAGTGGCATTCAACGTGTTAATAAAGAAAAATAAGGAGAAAACTGAAACAAACCTTATGATCTTAAACTTCTTTTACCACGCATATCTTTCGTTTGTATGTCGAATACTATTAACGGATGCGTATTAACAGATGCAATCAAAAATCTGTAAATAGAAATTATATATAATCTCAAGTCTTAAATTTTGTATAATCGGTACATTGAGATTAATATTTCATCGTTATATTTTATATGATTTCTTGTTTGATTTTTAAGGATACGTAATGATTTTTGTGCAAATTTACTTTCCGTTTTTCAATACGTTTTATTCATTTCCTCAGCCAGGAACTGCTATAAGCGCCTGTAAACATAAAAAGTAATGTAAATATATTACATAGAAACAATGCATCGAGTTTTAACATAGAACGTAACAAATTAATGCACTTTATACATAGATTACATGTGAGTCAAATAAAATCAGTAATGTGATTGTTATTAAAAATTCCTTCAGAATCTTAAAGTTCAAGAGTATATCTTATTAGGTATAAATAGCATATTTTAAGTAAGTATAATTTCAGTTATCAGCCTAGATTTCAATAATGGACCCAGACAACCTTTGCTAAAGTTGGTATACGAGCATATTTTGGTTGTCAGAGGTAAAAACACTGTCTAGGCTGGACAAATTCCTCGTATTAATTAAGTCCCTACAGAATAATTATGTAACAGATTTTCGTTAGAATTATATCGGTTGAAAATGAAGTCAGTCATATATTGGGTGCATAATATAATTAACAAAATAAACCACTTTGTATTATAATTTCCTATTTGTTTTCTAACTTTGAAGTCTAACGATGAATCCAACCTCGCTGGCAATGATTACAAATTATTAATTCTTTTAAAAATATAGAGTCGCTTAATGGCTGGAATATAATTTATATATTCAATATCGTATAAATAAAGATTAATATGTTTAAATATATGAAACGTCTGCGCTTTAAATATCCGACTAATGACAAAATATGGATTAAAATTATATATCCCACCCGAAGATTAAGACAGAATTATGCATAATAACACTTTGACAAAATCTACTCACCTCGTACCAGTAGTTTCAAGTACGCAAGCCTATCTTGTAATTGCAGACTCTCTTCTGTCAGAAATATAGATACATTGTAGACTTTACAATGTATCTCTCGTTTGATGATCGTCTGAAACGCGTGCCCTGATCTACGCTGCGAGCGTCGACATTGAGGCTCTGCTCCATTTGGAGCAGAAAAGAATTTCATTCATTCTCTGAAAAAGAATTCCTTTCGCTCGGCGATTCCACGCGTTCGAGTTTACACATCCATATTCTCTCACAACTTACAAGCGGAACAAACGACGTTTTGTCGCGAGCGTACGAATTATAATTAATATTTAATAAAAACACGTAATGTCTGTGTAATAAGAGATAGTGATAATACAGTGGGGACTGTACTGTAATCGATGAGTCGCCGTTACAAATCGCATAAACCGCGTGATAAGAGAAGACAAGATCGGTTATCATTGACATCAAGTTCGAGCTCCGCTGACAAACGTAAAGACGTATGTACGACCGAAGCGGCTCCAAGTGCTTAAACAGCTAGTGGAAAGATCGCCGTCCATTATCGTAATCGCTCTCGCCCTTCATCCTCGGAGACGAACACATAATCTCCGTGTTTGATCCGGCAGAGGTATAAATGCAGAGGTGAAGATATGGTTAACAGGACAAAATAGGAGCAAGGAAGATACGTACAAATATGTACTGTTTTCTATCGCTCACCGTTATCCGTTGCTATTATTTATATATGTGATTCTTGCAGCCAATACACGTGCTTATCTTTGATTATACCGGGTCTGTCAGAAGTAAGCGATCAGATTCGCATTCCTTTGCCCTGGTCATTTTTCTCATCTCTGCGAATACACTCGAAGGAACGAAATACCCATTAGTATACCTGCCAATAGTCGAAGTATCGGTTCAAGTAACGAGTGAGCCAGCGACAGGACATAGTCGGAAATTAATAGCTAGAATTCAAAGCATCGTATCGCGTACACGCAGTATCGTCTAACGATGAGTACATGAATGTTCTCTCTTCAGTGCTCTCAATTCAGGAAGATAATCCGTAGATGGTGTGTCGTTTAATTGTTTAGATATAGCAATAAAAAATTATTACAGCCGAAGAGCACCGCCCTCGAATCACGATAACGTAATGTTAAAGGGTCGAGCGGCCACAAAGAGTACAATGGTGTTCGGAACAGTATTAATGGGTCGAGTGACCAAAAGAATATATAGGGTGTTCAAGGCCAGCACAATGATGCTGTACCGAAAATTGTTCACAAGGACCATAACGATGCTACACCAGAAATAGTTCACGATAGTTAGCAACGGCTGAATTAATAACCCAGCTGCCGGGTGATTAACAAGTAATTAGGCGAGTAACAACGCAACGAAGTTATGTTCAGCTAGCAATGTTTACAAAGTAACGATTATTATAATAGGAGAATACAATAATAATAAATGAACTGAAAAGCGATTGGAAATTTTTCAATCACAATTTATATAATAGTTATATTGTAGGATTAAGATCAAATAGAGAGACAAAATATGGTTAAAGAATAATGCAAGTCATTTAAAATAGATTTTATGAAAATATATTTTTCTGTTTCATATTATATCTTTAATTAAACAAAATTTTCCGAAGAAAAGGCAAATATTATGGTTCATATAAAAAGTGAATAAAAAAAATACAAAATATTTTCATAATAAAAATTTGTACTATAAACTCACATTATTAAAAGATTTATGTTGAAGATTTCCTGAAAGAAATGCGGCGATATTTAAAAATAATAAATTTTTAATAAAAACAGAATAGAGAGTTCCTTTATATTACATTCACCATGATTTTTAAATTCTCTCTAAGCAAATATATTTTTCATTATGCTTAATTGCCTATAACTTTATTTAAAACGTCAATATGAAAATGTCAATTTACCGCCAAAACGAGGCAAGCAAATATGTTGCAAGCATTTTCATATAACAAAGTTTACTATCTTTTAATGATTAACGTTTATCTCAAATGAATTCTCAAACGATTATAAAAAGAAAATTCATTTGAAAAGAGATATATTTTATAACGCTATTTAAGACAAAAAATAATACTGTCATTACTTTCTATTTTAATTATAATGTCCCTATTCTTTTAGGAAATTCACAACTCACATTTAAGTTCGAGAAATTTAACAAATATACCAATGTCAAAATACTTTCGCTTAATTCACCTATAAGTAGTACGATTGCATGTAGTACGATTGCGTGTACACATGTACGAATAGAGATAATGTACAAGGTAAAACAAATAATCTTTGATACAGACACATATATACGCCTGTGCAATTTTATTTGTTCTTAAAAAGGTAAGTTACCAAATGACTTTGATATTGGTATCAGTCAATATTAAACGCACTTCTCGCTTATAAGCTAATTTCGTATTTTTTTATAATCATAAAGAACAAAACTAAAGATACGATCAGAGTATATACTTTCACTTTGGAAATCTATTAGATCAAACGAAATGACAAACTATGAATAGTATATAGTATATACTATGACAATACAGTAGCAATAAAAGTTAATATACATTATTTGAAATATTTACATATTGTTTCATGAAGTAAAATCCTATGAGATTATACATTACTACACTGTTCTACTATTGACAACTTAGGGTTCATTTTTCCACTATATTGCTGGGAACTCAAATTGTTCCTTTACCATTAAAAATGATATGATTGTGTTGCTAATTAATGTTTTTAACAGTATTTTGATTTCTTTTTTACGAATCAGTCAAAAAAATGTCTACCAAAATCTTCGCAACATGACAATACATATATCAAATTGATGACAAATTAGTGTTTTTTTAAATGGATATCCTTTATATTCGCAAAAGAATAACTAACGCTTCATAATATATGTTATAATAATATAATAATATATATAATATGTTACACATCCATAATTAATCTACACTTCATCGGTTTCAAAAAATGGAAAAATTTGTCAAAAATTCATAGAACATTGTATTAAGATTTTTTTAAAGTTGAGAAATGTGTGAAGTTAGAGCGTTAAAAATGACTATACGTTATATAAGGCAGACCGATCTAACGTAATGTAACATTTTTAAAACAGAAATTTCGACTGTTTTCTCATCATCGATAAGATATTTTAGATTTGCTTATTGAAGTAATGTTGAGAAACTATCTCGGCCCAGAGAATTCCAACCCTTTGAAACAATGTGGAGTGATTCGACCAAAGTAACGAAGAACGTAGATTCTATAATTTGGACGATCGTCCCGAAGACAACAATCTATACTAAGCTTTTATTGCTGCTAGCATTTCCAATAAAACAGACATAGATTTTACATTTGAAGACAAAATAATAAGAAGAACTTAAAGAAAAAATTTTGTAAAGATGTAATGCTACTATTTTTATCCCAAAACACTATGTTATGATATAGAATGTGAGAAAGATGATCGGTCGCAAACGTTGTTGGAAAAAATTAGTGAAGACTGTCAATGCAAACTATCGATTCTTTTTAATGGATTAAAGAAACAGAAGTTATTTTAATTCTGCAATTTTTAATAGCGTCTCCTTTTATTAGGATAATCATTCTGACGATTACGATCATTTCCACCTTGCCAACGTCCACCAGCACTATTTCCACGACCACCACCCCTGTTACCACCCATATTGACCCTCGTATCCCTCAAATCCATTTGACTACGATCATCATTGTAAACCCCACGACTACCACGATCCATATTATTATAAGCATTCATAAATGTCTTTGGATCCTAATCATCATTATAGAGAAAAATGAATTTGATTATTACGTGTAGAGTAAAAGCACAATAATATTTTAAGGTCAATGCAATCGAAAGTTATGTGCCGACAATATCACCGAAATGCCAATGATTTTCATTTAATACGGTGAATAACGGTGTTTTGTAAATTTTGGATGTACCATAAATACATTTCACGGTTCAGGGCGCCCATCCATGTTTGTCAGCAGCACAGGTCATCGTCAATTTTCGTCAAATCACATAGAAAAGAAAGGGGAAAACACAATGTTAGATGTTGTTTGCAGATGGAGAATGCTTGAATGCTTGTAAACTAAAAAAATCGATTCTATTTATTATAACCTACGGATAAAAATTAGGATGTTCAGAAATTAGTCATGTACGATATAGATAGAAATAAACGATCGCTGCTTAAACATACTGAACTTGCAGTACAATCAAAAACTAAAAATTTTAAGCACAGAGAGAAGAATTCGTCCAATAAAACCTTAACCTATCTATGCAACTTGTATGTTGCATTATCTACATAGAATTAATAAAAATTCCCTAACATTTCTTCAAAATTTTATATATTTATTGCTTTCAAATATCCACGGTTAATTCCCTAACATTGAATATTAATAAGTGTTCTACCACGATGAAATCTTCCAATGAGCGATAGATATATTAAAATATTTTTATTAGCATAGAATAAAACTTTTAGAGAAGCCGCGCCAAGTTTGAGAAAAATAAAAAATGTGACATATTTCAATAGTTGTTTGTTATAGATAATAGGAAACATGTCACTTGTATTCGTAATTAAAGCGAGGAGACTTACAGAAATTGCACTATATATTATTATATAAATGTAGATAAAAGGTTTCAAACATAACATGTGATATGTTTTTCTTATTAGGTAAATTAATTTAAAATTAATTACTTATTTTACGTCGTAAGAAAATTAAGTAAAAAATTTGATTTTAGTGTCCATTGATACACCTCTACAGACCAATTAATTAATATTATTAGTGTGAGATATACATTTGATATTAAACTGATTTCGTTGCAGACATTAGAATCCTGTTACATTGAAAAGCATGCTTCATAAGAATACTCTTAAATTCCTTTCATTTATGTTTTTCGCAAAAGTGTTCACTAATAATACTTCTTTACCGTGCAAGAACATAGTTCAATTTTTTTCAACAAAAAATTCAAATGTATCACCAAATGGAAATACACATAAATGAAATATCAAAGAAATACTTAAAAAAAAAAACAAATATTTCGTGAAAAATATATACAGGATGTTTCCAAGATCGTAAAATTGAGTAGACGCGTAGTTAAAAAATATTCAAACTCGATTTTCTCGAAAACGGAACTCTGTGTGAACAAATTTTATTGTATATTTCCGGCTTACTTTTACGTTAGGAATCACTTTCTTTCAAGTTGTATCACGAATTCGGAAATACTCTGTATATATATATATATATATATAAAATGATAATTTAATGGGATACATTACCACTGGCATGTTGCTTCCACCTATAATAAAGTAAAATTTACAATTAAAAATAATTTTAACAAATTATGGTGTAAAAATTTTATATGTAATAAAAACATACACATTTCATATTTCATAAACATTTTCTATTTCAAAAAGAACTAATTCAGGTTGGAAAAACATTAAAATTTATAAAAAACGACATTTTCAGACTTACCATCAGGTTGTCCAAATCCATCGCGGTCGTTACTAATGGGATCATAACTTTTCCCTACTATTCCACTTCCTCCGCCTCCTCTCATTGCTTGTCCCTTAAATAAAAAAGGAACATAACTTTAAACACTAGTAAGAAACATGAATATTCTAATAACATTTCATATTCCGAAAAACATCATAAGTAGTACATAATACGCCCCCATTATGCCTCTATGATAGTAATAATAAATATTAATAATAAATAAAAGAAAATAAATACATTGTGAAATACATAAGAAATAATACGATGTCTTACGATGTAACCTGTGCACGTATTTCTCAAATAATTTTTTAATACGAAAATGTAAAAATTTCATTTGTTGTAAAATTTTTTGTGATCTTGAAATTTGTTTTTGTTGAAAGTATGAAGTAATCACCTGCAAAAATAAATTATTTTCCTGTTGACGCCTATGCAGCTCCTCTTCTTGTCTTCTAATAGCCATTGCCATTTCTTCTTGCTGTCGCCTTCGTAACTCTTCCTCGCGTGTTCTTTGTTCTTCAGCCTGTCTTTCTTTCATTTCCCATTCTCTTTTTTGCCTCTCACGATCAGCCTCACGCATACGCAATTCTATAATCAATAAAAACCAATTTATGAGGACATATTGCTTATATTATATCTATCAAAACAATATCTTTTAATGCTTTTAAATACCTACCTTCTCTTAAGCGTTTAGTTTCAAACTCGCATCTTTCAAACTCCATTTGAGCTTCCAATTTTTCTTCCTCGATTGCCATTTCTCTTTCTATTGCTTCTATTTTTTGTTTACGTAATTCATAAAGTTGTTTCCATCTTGTTCCATACTCATATTCAAAACTTCCTACTTCTGCAAATCTTGGACCAATTTCACGAGCTTTAAAAAATTCAGTAGTTCGAGGTAAAGTTTTGTCTGGATAACCATCTATATCATCTTGTTGTTCAAATAATTCAACAATCACAGGTAATGGAGACCTATAATATAAACACCTCATGTAAATCTTCAAGAGGTTCCTTTATCTTACCTAATATAATTATGTTTAAAATAAGATTTTGTGTTCCAATGTTCAGCACACAATACAAACATCTGTTGTATCATGCTTCCTTTGGGAACTATTTTTCTTTCCCCCAATATGATTAATACTTAGGCACTTGTTGATAAGGAAAATACATCAAACAAGCGTGGCGTTGGGCTAACAGACTTTATGAATTTTTACTTATATTGGAAACATACGCTGTTAGACGGTAGCATCCTTCTGTGCATTTCCGCAAAGCAAGTTGGGCTGAGTTCTTCTTGCAAAATTCTATAATTCCTTCTCCACTGGACTTCCCCTTTTTATCTACTATAACTATAGCACGTTCGACTTCACCAAAGACACTGAATGCTTTTTCAAGCAATTCATTTGAAATCCAAGGTGTAAGATTCTTAACTTTAATTGTTGAATCAAGAGGAGCAAATCGAACTTTAAGTGCACGTCCCTTAACCATTTTGCGATCTAATTCATGTTTTGCTTTCTCAGCATTTACCCTGTAATCCTATAAAGAATAACGATTATGTTGCAGTTTAACAATGTATATATCTATATAAATATGTATGTAATATATGTATCATCATAAATATAACAGCCAAACATTATTATCATTTTTTATCAAACGGTAATTAATTTAATCATTTTGTTTATGTAAGAATATTATAAAAGGAAAAAAACAAAACTTATTGAACTTACCATTTTAACAAATGAAAAGTTTTTCTCTTTATTTAAAAAAAGTTCAGATGTTTCACCATATTGTTGAAACATCTGTTGGATCTCCTCTTCTGTAACGTCATTTGTCAAGTTTCCAATATACAGACGATTACGACCACTGAATTTTTTTTCTGTAGTTTCTTGAGGTGGCAAATCATGCGTAGGTCCACTAATACTCATAATTCGCTCCATTAAGCGATCCTAACCATAAAAATAAGAGCAATATTAATTATCTCTAATATATAGAAATTTTGGCAAAGAAAAGCAACATTTACTGGTAGTAAATATTGCTCACTCATAGTAATAGAATTATTAATGTATAATACGCAAAATTTGAGATGTACCGATCTGAGAAATATTAACATAATCACTCAAGTACTTCTATATTTTATTTAAATTATATTTGCCATAGTAAAATATGCAGTAATATAGTAATGTATAGTAATGTAATAATATATAAAATATAATCAATTATGTGTACTGAATCACAAAAAAAATTAACTTTGCCTTAGTCACAACAATAAATTAAAATATGTAATACAAACAGAGATTATAGTTATAAATAAGAGCGTTTAATAAATTAAAAAGCCAGCAGTTTACAACCAGTCATAGTATGTATTACGCATCAGTTTATAGCAAATATGGCGATAGAAACAAAAAATATATTCTTTAAATGTATATAAAAAGAAATATATATAATTCTTACGGATCCATCGCTATATCTGTTTCCTCCGCTCATTCCGCCACCGCGTCCACCAGAAAAACGTGTTCCTCCTCTTCGACCACGCGGATTGCGATTATCGCCCGGAAGATTCCGTTCCCGTGGATTTTCATTACTATTTTCTGTAGAAGTATTCTGAGGTTCTTGTATTACTTTAGGTATTTCAATTTCTGCCATCGCTCAGATGTTTCAAGCAGTAATTATTAAGAACAAACTCCGTCGTGAAACAGTTCGACTTACTTTCGACTTTCCGGCTAAATAAATCGTTCACTATGGCGTCATAAAACGAAGTGGTAAGATTGGAGATCCACCAGTGGCAGCCAAAGGGCAGAGGAGCAATTCCCCTATGTAGCTCCATTCTCGGTGCATTATGGGTACATTTCAAGAACATGATTGGTTATTTCATTAATAGGAATTACATTTGATTGGTTAATTCAGACAGATAAAACATTTAATGGATGTATGATAGATGAGATTAACCGGAAGTGATATTTTAACACTAGCTGTTACATAGAGATATAAAGATAGAGTGCGTGAGCGAGTTGAAAAAGCGATATAGGAATAGAAAGAGAACGCTGCATTTATACGATAAATGAATATGGATTATACTTTGCTATGTGTTGTCGCAGATTTGTAACTCCATGCCATGGATATGAGAATATTTCTATGTTCATGATTCATGCACGCTCCCGTAGCATTAATTCGAAGAATATTACGTACCACGGTCATATAAACAGGTCTGGACCCCGGTTATATAAAATTTATGTGAACATGTCTCATCTTGTTGGAGATGAGTAAAGAAATCGCCGATGAATATAGGCGAAAGTGAAGCGAAAAATTCGCACCATAAATTACCACGTCTACTTATTTATTTGCACATTTATTTATTTATAAATCATTAATTTTTATTTCGATGCGTTTTTAGTTCATTATTATAAATCTACATACTTTTATTTTCTATTTTTTTCGAATATCTCAAAACAGTACCAATAAGAAATAAACTTCGAACAGTATTACAAGTACAATCAAATAGTACGATATTATAGTATAGTATATTAGTATTATAGCTATGTTCACGCATATATACACATATATATACTATTACGTAAACTATATCTACGCTTATGTATGTATAAGGTTAGAATAACTACACGAAGGTATACGATATACTATAAGGAAAGGTATACTAAATAGATTAATGTTTCGTGCCAAAGAACTTTCTTGTAATAGACTTAAAGTCTGATATACAATAATTATGATTATTATTATATCTTCTGCGAATGAAAAATACATATTCCTTTCAGAAAAACATTTATACAATTCCAGTTTTGCGTACAAAAGTTTATATTCTTCTTAGTATCCAGTTAATGATATTAAAATTATTAATTTTTGATAGATACTTCATTTATTGCAGCACTCATTTATAACGACATTTATTATTAAGAAAATATTTTAATATTCCTATAATAATAAATTCTTTACATGAAGTTTTTTGTTAATATTTCTTTAATAATATGTTACTGTATTAGAGTTTATTATTAAATTCATAATTTTTTATTATTCTTAATCTAAGAATATGTAGCGTTTCGTTTTAAAACTTTTATTTTCTGGGTTTATTATTATTGTTTCATTAATAAAGAAATCTGAATAAAAAAGTATCTAGTAATTTTTTAAATATTCAAAATAAACCGCAACTTTTTGCGCATGCGCAGAGCGAGACCTTTCCTCCATGTTGATCTTTTTCAACTCAACTGACGCAATATAAAATATGACCCTGGTCCGTGGTTTCCCATGTTTTCAGTTTTCAATATGTATACGTGTGAGTATCTAGAGCTCATATTTATTTAGTATTTATTTATTTAGTATTTAGAGTTATTATATGACCCTTTCCTTGGTTTTATTTTACTTTAGAGTCCCAAAAATTATTGACTTCTTTTTGTAATCTTGTAGTTTTCGACGCGCAAGGTCAAAGGCGTGAAATCCGCTGGTTTAAAAGTTATGACTATGTAAAACCCGAGAATTTCGAATCGCCGGCCATCGACTTTCCAAACATTTAGTCATTCATTCATAAAATAACGGCTCGGTCTGCCATAATGTTGTCACGAAAATGGTTACCACCAATAAACAATTATAACTCAAATTTGAATATTAGTTAAACAATTTTTTGTCATCATGTATAAATATGTAGCTAGGGTTTCCCCGTTAAAGTAAAAGCTTACCAAGAACATATTCATCCACGAGTTTATCATTGGCTGCATTAATTACTCGAAATCGAGGCTCCTGTCTTAACCACAAATTTTATGATGTTCATCATACGGAACTGCAATCGGAGTACGTACAGTGCCAAGCTCTTAGGCTACAAAGATTAATAACGTTTTAGCAACAGGATTTTGACGTTCAAAAACGTCTTAGCAACGGTATGAAAAGAGAAACCTCAGCTTCAGCCCGAAAACGGACACTTAAAGCTAATCCTTGGAACGAACATTATCATTTACGTTACCATTGTAAGTACCCAAGTGTACGCTGTAAATTGAATGTAACAATTGCAACTGTAGATAAAGATGGTTTCAGATACATGTTCATACCTGCTACTTTATCGACCCTTATTTAGCTTGTTGATTATTTTGGAGAAGCGCACCAGCAGTCGCATGTAAGTAGGACAAGTCAGCGGTTGATCAGGCGCGGCAATTATAAGGCGCTGTTGTTACTACTAAAGTTTAAAACTTTCATTTTTTCCTATGCTTGCTTATTGTTTTCTTTCAGAGTTACTAACATTTGACTGTCTACCTAAAAGCTATGAAAATTTTGATATTAATAGAAAGAATTCGATGGAGTATATTACCAGGGAACATCTAGGTGTGTCAGAAATTCCATTCTACTTTGTTTCTAAAATACTATAGATATATCACTTTCTGGACTATCCTTTCTTTAGTACCTTATAAAATACCTTTTATTTCATAATCGAAAACAGTGTTTCATCAAGAAATATGTAACTGAATGTGATCACGATAGAACGTAACATTTTTACGGAATTATAGAACGGAAAGATAGATGGATCAAAATTAGATCGATCCTATCTTGCAGACATAAAGCTGCAGCCATGCCAAGAGACAAACGGACAAAAGTAAGAAACGAGCAGCGAATACAGACCGGTTCTATCAAGTGGTCACGATCGTTAGTCACGAAAATATCGATATCACATTAAACTGAAAGTTTCAACAATACGTGTGTGCATATATACACGACGAGATAAAACTAACGACCGACCGGGGGCTGATGGCACGCGATGTACGACATGCAAATTCTTCGCAGTAACTCAACATCGTACGCGTCTACTACTCCTTTCGCAGCAATGTAAGACGAACGACGATCGAAAATTTTGTCGAAAAACTAACGGCAGAGAACGAAAAGACAAGTTGCGTTGATAGGAAGAATTGATTGGGTCATCCCCGCGGCAACCAATGGGCAAACACAAATGAAACGGAGAGAAAGTCTGGCTATGGGTTTCGAAACTACCCTCAGTTGCTTGACCGATTTCCGCACGCGATATCCCCATCTCGAGACACATCACGTACACGATCGAAACCAACCTGATTATCGGCCAGTTACTTATTGTAAGAAAATTAACTGCAATTTTAACGCTGTATTTTTTCTTATACCCAATAATCATTACGAATAACTTTCAAAGAAATTGGAGAATAATGTAAAAGAGGAAAGACGAATCATGGAGGTTTTGTAAAAGACGGCCTTAAAAATTGATTATTATTAGAGTTAGTTTTTGTGTATTCTCGAAATGAGGCTCGTGGGATTTACGATCGTCATGTGTGGATTCCTCGGATTTTGCGGTGAATCTGCGGTTTACGCGCAGAGAAACGTCGTGGGCAATCGAGGATCTACAGAAACAAGAGCTGTTAATCTTTGTGAGTAATTAAATTTTGAATCTCTCAATTTTCGAATCTCTAAATTTTTAAAGTTAACTGTTCAGATCCATTAAATTCCAACGATTTTAACTTTAATCTTTTCTTTACACCGTCTTTCTCCCTAGATCTTATTAACGATGAAGCCAACAAAGTAGCAAACAGTAGCATAATAGCGGCGTTAGAGACAATCAAAGAAAAATACCCGAATTATTTGGGCAAGGTTTGGATCGTTCAAGTGAATGAATCTGACGTCAACGATACTCTCGATCGTATCTGCAAACCTTGGGATTCGGCTGTAAAAAAAGGAGGAACCGGAGTTCCAGATCTAGTTATAGACACGACGACAGCCGGTTTAGGGGCCAAGATATCTAACTCATTTACAGCTGCTTTGGGAATCCCCACGTTATCCGCTCAATACGGTCAAGAAGGAGATCTTTTATACTGGAGGAACTTAAACACAGACCAGGAATCCTATTTGATTCAAGTGATGCCTCCGACAGATTTAATACCAGAAGTAATCAGACAATTGTGTATTCAGTTGAACATAACAAACGCTGCGATTCTGTACGATCATAATTTCGTCATGGATCATAAATATAAAAGTCTGTTGTTGAACGTGCCAACAAGACACGTGATCAACGAAGCTTCTCAGCAAGTAATGGAAATGAGAACACAGTTACCTCGTTTACGAGATTTGGATATAGTGAACTATTTCATTCTTGGTGATGAAAATACCATCGATATAGCTCTGGAAGCGGCAGAAGCTTTAAACTTCACTGGCAAAAAGTACGGTTGGTTTTTATTGACTCCGGAACTTGACGTTTGGCCGAGATGCGAGTGTAGAAATATGAACATCCTCTTCATGAAGCCAGAATTTAACAAGAAAAGCCCAATAGAGTCATCTTTGTCAAAACCGGTTATTTCTTCCGCATTTTATTATGATTTAATACAATTAGGCGTTCGGGCAATGAAATCGGCCTTGGATGACGGAGAATGGCCAGTAGAACCTAAGCATATCACATGCGACGAATATGATAAAACTAATACCCCAGAAAGAAAGGTGAACTTTTTTAATAGGTTAAAGGAAACTTATAATAACATGACACCGACTTATGCTGGAATTAAATGGGGATCGAAGAATGGAGAACACCGGGCCAAGTTCGAGATGTCCATTCATTTAGTGGACATAAAAGATGGGATTGTTTCAAACACTATCGATAGTGGATCATGGAACGCGAGCATCTCCGCACCATTGCAGGTAAGCTTGTGTATACAGAATATCGATTTCTTTTCTCAATATCTTCCTTTCTTTGCGTTTACTTTTCTTCCTTGTTATTTTAAGCATTCGTATTTAACTTCAATTTCTCTACGAGTTTCAAGTATCAAAGTGTATGTTCGTTCAACATCCAGAGGAGAGCGTAGAAAGTTCATCACGCGTGAAATTAATCAGACGAACTGATAAAGTGTGCACGTGATATTTCTAAGCAAGATTAGGTCAGTCTATTGATCAGCAAGAAAAAATTATGGTGTGTTTGAGTCACGCGACGATAGGAATCTGTTCGATAATCGAACGTCACGTCTCTAGTGTAATATCGTGCAGAATTAATCACTACAGATTACGTTACGATTAAATGAAATGGATCGAATTAAACAGAGATGAATGCTTCGTTAAATTTCTTCAAATTAGGAGTGCTAAAATATCCTTATAATTAAATGTTTGTATTTTAAGTTGATGAATTATAAAGTGGAAATTTAATTTCTTAGTCGTGACCTCCATTCGGCTAGCTATCGCGATAGTCATGCCCCTGACTCGTTATATTTATTTACCGTTATTGCTGATAACGGTGCACGCTAATGGAAATAGTTCATGCAACTGTATTTGTTTATCCAACATGTAACGCGAAACCCTTCAACTACGTAATTGCAACTTGACACTCGCGAGTCATGCATCGAGTAGGTACTTATCCATTCGTTTCGAGATATCATCGTTACTTACCCTAATAAAAATATAACTGCATTCATCGAAGTCTTATTATCAGAGGAAACGCAATATCTTTACAGAACCATCCCAGTCCTGCAAAAGAATTCGGTCTCTTAATAATTCAATTTTTACATTTATCTCTTTAATCGACTCAATTCGAATTTAATTGCATTTTCTCTAAAGATAACGAATAACGAAGTGATGAATACCACAGCGGTGAAGAGCTACCGTGTAGTCACCATAATTCATCCGCCATTTGTAATGTACAACGAAGAAAACGGCACGTATTACGGTTTCTGCATCGATTTGCTGGACGAGATTAAAGACACGGTAGGCTTTCAGTACGAAATACGAGAAACGGAGGACAGACGATATGGAAGTTTAAATCCGAATGGGAGTTGGAACGGAATGATGAAAGAGCTGATCGACAAACGGGCTGATATCGCTCTAGGATCAGTCTGGGTCACAGCGGAAAGGGAGAGGGTGGTCGATTTCACGGTGCCTTACTACGATCTGGTCGGTCTGTCCATCATGATGTTGAAAACGAAAACAACCAGCTCGCTATTCAAATTCCTCACGGTATTGGAGAACGAGGTCTGGTTCTGTATCCTAGCCGCTTACCTCTTTACCAGCGTCTTGTTGTGGATCTTCGACCGTTGGTCTCCATACAGCTATCAGAACAATCGAGAAAAGTACAAGAACGACGACGAGAAAAGAGAATTCAATTTAAGGGAGTGTTTCTGGTTTTGTATGACTTCCTTGACACCACAGGGTGGCGGAGAGGCTCCAAAAAATCTTTCTGGACGACTGGTCGCTGCTACTTGGTGGTTATTCGGATTTATAATCATCGCATCGTACACGGCGAATTTAGCTGCTTTTCTGACAGTGTCCAGGCTAGAAATTCCAATCGAAACGTTGGAGGATCTCAGCAAACAGTATAAGATTCAATATGCGCCGGTGATAAATTCTTCAGCTTATATTTACTTCAAGAGAATGGCTGCCATTGAATGGAAATTCTATGAGTAAGTAATGGAAGAGATTAGGATTACTTTCAAGGTTGTAAGTCGAATACTTTGAAGATCAAGGTATGAAGAGCATTGATCTTGTACATTTTAGCATCTGGAAGGAAATGAGTCTTAATGATAGTTTGTCAGATGTAGAGAGGGCAAACTTGGCAGTGTGGGATTACCCTGTCAGTGACAAATACACGAAAATGTTGCAAGCCATGGAAGAGGCTGGATTTCCAGCTTCCACCGAAGAAGCGCTACGACGAGTTCGGCGTCTTGATTCGAATAACGAGTTCGCTTATATAGAAGATTCGACGACCATTAAGTATCTTACCATGACGAACTGTGACCTGGTCCAAGTAGGCGAAGATTTTTCGAGGAAGCCTTACGCCATTGCCGTTCAACAGGGATCGCCATTGAAGGATCAGTTTAACAATGCGTATGCATCTTTTGTCTACCTTAAATAACAAATTAATTACCGAGTAATTTAATGTCATTGCCTAATTTCCTTCTGATGTAGAATTTTGATACTACTAAACAAGAGGAAATTGGAGAAACTAAAGGACACATGGTGGAAGAAGAACCCTGACAGAAAAGACTGCGACGCAGAAAATAGTCAAAGTGACGGTATAAGCATCCAAAATATCGGAGGAGTATTCGTTGTTATATTTCTAGGTATTATTTTTGCTTGTTTCACTTTGGCCTTTGAATACTGGTACTATCGACACCGTACGAAGATCACGAAGATTAATCTAAACAGCACAACCAAAGGGAAAGTCACACAAGTAAAACCACTTAGATTCAACTTACAGCCGGCGCCTACGCACGGTTTTCAGACTAGCCAACTCAGACCAAGATTTTGAATGTGTCTGCGATAAAGAAGAAAAAAGATATTCATGAATCGATCATCGTGTATTACAGATATATCACTTCAATGTTAATATTTACCGTTGGTTAGTGTTCAATAAAAATATAAAAAGACGATGTACAGAAATACCTAAAAAATTAACAATTTTTTTTATTACAGAAGAAAGTCTGGATCAGAATTATAAATGACACAGAGCTTCAGCGTTTGCAATGCCTTTATTTGGTTACTCCCTTTGCGTACATTACTTCGCGCAGAGAATACATATTCGGATATTCTTTCGTTTCTTTTCCCTCATAATCCGTTCACTTTCTTCGCATCACAATTCACGTACATTGCTTGTCATTTTAACTAACCTTCCTCGCGACGTCTTAACATATCACCATTTTTTTTTTCTTTTTTTTTTAAATAACGTTTTACTCACCCTTTTCCTTTCGCTCTAAAAGGCATTCTTTTTTTTTTTTTTTCTAATAACGTTGCTCTCACGTTTTCGTCCGCTTATCCGCTTTTCCGCCGAGGTAGGCGTAGTATTTTGTTTTCAAGTTATACGGTTCTTTTTTTTTTTTTATATACATATATATTTTTTGTTTTTCCTCACACGTACGCTTTCAATAATATTTTCCGATATTCTCTCTGAGGGAGCATTGGAAAAGCATTGGATACTCTGGGTTTCTTTAAAACATGGGATCTGGTGGATGATGGAATTGGGAGACAGGGTATTAATCATCTAGGAAGTTAAATTATAATTAGGGGGATATAATTAAGATAATCCATTAATAGTTACGAAAAAAACAACAAGAAAATAGAATAGTACTTCGATGGTTCTCGGTTTAATATCGTGCGGCACTTCTTTTTTATCCTTTTTATTTATACTTATAAGTACTCCGTCCTCGAATATTACTCTTTTGGCTTGCTCTTCTCTTTCTTTATTCTTTTCTTTAAATTAATTCCATTCTTTTTTTTGGCATTTTTTTTCTTAGTTACATTTTATTTTCATTTTTTTCTCTCTTTCCTGCAATGCATCAAATGCAAACACACAGTGAACGCCTGCACATCAGATGAGAAACAAAAAAAGGAAAACTGCACGCTACAATTCCTAGAAAAATCAGCGCACTAATTATATATATATCTTTTTTTTTCGTTTTCGTTTCTTTCTCCTCGAAAAAGTTCACATAAAATTATCAACAAGCTACAAACGAAATCTCATTGACTACGTTCTCCATACTTCTCTCCTTTTTCATCGCATGCGCTCTCATCGTTAAACGCTGCGTAAACATATACACCTTTTTTTTCTTTCTCTATTTCGTCCCGTTTCTCTTTCTGCATTTTGTTTATCAAAGGATTAATAATAATTATCTAAATGAACGTTTAATATTCCTCTCGTCTCGCTTTGCTCGCGTTGCGACCATTATTTATTTATTTCTTTTAACTCTTTGTTCAACGACAACGGGGGATACATTTTTTTTCATTTAACGGCACCATCTTGGATACATGCATAACAAATTCCACATGCCAAGAGGCCCCCCAATGTCATATTCTTACTTTTTCTCTTTTCTTTGTTAACAATTTGCGTCTTCGTCTTGAGAAAAAAAGTATAGCTACACCTCAAACTCTCCAGTCACAAAGCATTTGTAGCAGCTCATATCTATCCAGTTCATAAGGTCAACGGACGCAAAGTCGTCAGAGGCTGGCATCCGAAACTGCTACTGTGCCTTCTATCGGAAAAAACATATTAAATATGTAACGTTAATTGTAACTGCAGTAAATTCGACTAAGTAATCGGACCATATACATTCTACGTTACGCCAAATCGCGCGCTTCAAATAAAAACCCGATCGATGTAGTAATGCATCGAGACCAATCTCTCAAGAGGTGTTTGCTCAATTAAATGTTCCTCTATTTCGTGACATGTACTACATATCACGTGATTAATTACGCGTATATAAATACATATACATATACACATCTTCCAATTTCAGGTTACATAACAACAAATATAACAAAAAAAAAAAGTATTTCAACGTCCGTAGCTCGAGTAACATAATACGTAACGTATAACAGTTTTCAATTTGACTGTTCAGCCAATAATCTTTGGTTTTATTGTATATCTGTACACATCGTACACATTCGAACAAATGAGAGAGGTCTTATTAATTTGTGTATATTTTGTTATACTAGTACGGAATAACGGCTACATAACGTTTTTTCATTCGTACTTTCCAACACGATGACGGTTGACGAATAGTACAATGGAGCGCAATAAATCAAAACGGAAAAAAAAAGAAAAAACCAAAGCCTTCGGCACGTAGTATGATTTCCTTTTTATGTACACTTTATTACCTTTTCCTATCATTGTGCAGAGGTACATTAGACCGTACCCAATCCAACTGACCCAATGTATAGCAATCTTTCTCGATTTTCTCTTCTTCGCGAATAATAGTATCTTCCATTCCGATCGGAGTATAATGAAAATGATCCTGTTCGGAGAGAATTCTGCGTTTGACCGGAGATCGAATGGGCTCGGTTTGAACGCACTTGTCACATTGACGCACCCTGAATTTCAACGTTAAATTCGAAGATACTGGAGGAAGCGGTGAGTCATTCTCTCGATACTCCATGTAAGGACTCTCTCCACCAGGAAGATATAACAAATTTCCTGACTCAGATCTGCGATACGCGACCCGCTCTAAAGTATTGTTCACAGGAAATGTTGTCCCATCGGCCCACTGACCATCATCCTTTATTGGACGAAAGTGTGTCCGCGCGGAAGTGAGCAAATCCTCGTCCGGTTCTGGAAGGCTGTTTACCTTCAGATTTGAACGAGATTCTTTGCGTGTTCCAATGGGAGTTTTACGCGGTGCGACTGGAAAGAAGCAGCTACCTGTCTGAGGACTGTGGCCCAAGGTAGCTAAGTTACTACCTAGCCCTTTCCAGCACCATGATCCATCCATAGCTGAGTCAGACCAGTTAACATTGCTCTCTGGAATGGTATATATTAAATATTCATTTACCATTGATTTAGATGACAAAGTTAGCAACTAACTTTTGCACGTATATGAAACAAAAAATGAGAATAAAACATACATTGCAGTACGACACAGATATTCTACGTCTAACTTGATGTACTCTGTTATTTACTTACATGTCACAACGATCTCCTATCCGTTAGATATACTTAAGTCAGTATTACTATGTCGTGACACTGGTAAATTATATGTACCTAAGATACTCACTTAATTTATTCTTGTTACTACATTCATCCGCATAATCTTCAATGCTGATTAAATCGATGTCCCATGGAATGAGCGGCGAGTCGTCAACGATAGATTCCTGATACGGCGTGTCAGTAGCATAGCCATTATCTGAGGTGGATACAGTAAAGATTGTCTCGGTAGTGTCTGTCGGCCAAAGGGGTCCTGAAGGAATAGAAAGCGTAGGTGCTGCCCAAATCGAAGCCGTGTCCTGTGCATTGCCTGGTCCTGAATCCCAAAGTGCTTCCAAGCTCTCGTCAAATTTTGCTTGTAACTGTGCCAATCGAAGTTTATCCAATTCCAATTCTAGCTCTTTTTCCCTCTCGCGTTCCATTGATTTAGCAAATCCAAAACTTTGCTTTTCTTCTGCTCTGCGTGAATCAATACTCTATAACAAGTAGATCAACTAGTCAATGATTCTTCTTGATAATATATTACGATACTTGACTTAATCTCGGATACTTACAATGGACATTTTAGTTTTCTTATTGCGAGATTTACTAGCGTTCTTATTGTTATTGTAGTTGACTCCGTTAATTTTGTTATTATTGTTGTTGTTATTATTTCCAAAATTCTTATCTTTCCTCTGAGAAAATTTCTTCAAGGTCGTAGGTTGCAAAGCAGGAAATGCCGCGTAATATCTGAGAGCTCTGTCGCGAGGTGTAAGCGACTCTAGATTTGTTTTGTTTTCACCATCAGACTTCTTGAAATCTTCTTCTTTTTCATCTGAACCACTTCCTTCTAGGTCTCGAAGTTTCATACATAATTCGTCGACCAGCGTTTCCACCCCACACTTCTATAGAATAAAATATATTGTTGATACATGTAAACAGATATTTAAAGTATGAAATGATAATAACAATTACAATTACGCACATTATCAGCAGCACTTGTTAAACATTGCACAACAGCACGTCTTTGTTCTGTGTCTCCTCGCGTGGGCAGTTTTGCTTTAGGTCGGGCCCGAATGCGACGTCCTCCGTTTCTACCTGTACCAACTGCTTCTTCTGGAGGGCTTAGGGCCGAGTCGGGGCAGCGCAGTAGGCTGAGTACAAATCGCGAGTACGCAACGGGGTCGATTCCCAGTGCGTCCAAGCGTGCCTCAAGCCACTGGCGCAACTCCTCCTCGGCCCTGGTACCAAACACTTCACCTCCTCCAGGGGACGTCGCTATCCCAACTAGGTGCAGTGCTGGATTCCTCATTTCCTTTTAATAAAGCTCCTCCTAGACCCAGGAACTTTCACAGACTTCACTACCTCCAGGGTGATCATCTTCTCTCCTTGAAAAGCAAATCAATTTTAACAGTTGTACACTAAATGTTGGTGTGATGAAGATTAATGAAAAAGCTAGTAACAAATCAAATTACCTATTTACAATAGAGTTACAGTATTATATTATTGTCCTTTAATGTTTCAATTTTACTGAATCCACCACCTTGACATTTACTAGATTAATAAATGTTCTTTTGTTTCTTGTTACTTGTAATTTCTCTCTTTTAGTTTCGTTGCCCACAATCAATGGTGGTACTTCCTGAGATTTCAGTTACGTGGATATTAAAAATTATTTAGTTCTTGTGCACAGGTGGTGGATATCTTGTGGAAATGAGGCTGGCAGGTCTTAGTGAAGGATAACAAATATAGTCTCCTCCCCATTTTGACACTGAAATTTTATAATTCCCACATTATCACTTTAGACATTCTGAATGCAAATAACATTTCATGCAAATAAAGAAATACATGTTATTTCTTTTTCATTATTCTCATTTATTTATACGATAGAAAATATATAATATAAATATATTCATTTTACAATACATGTTTTGAAAACTCCATGTTATACATATATAGCAAACTTAAATTTATAAAAGACTTCATAACTGAACTATAAAATATTGTTATCACATTTCTTACATAAACAACACTAACTGGTAATTGTGTAAAACTTTCACTTTCGTATAATCTAAATAAGTGTTAGTGTCAATACATTAATAGCTCATATACCATCCTATAAACATATAAAGTAATACAAAAATAAAACAATGTTTATTGAAACAAAGTTCCGTCAATAATAAATCTCACTTTTACTAACTTAGACTAATTTGGCTAATTTAGTTTCTTGTAATAACAAGCATTACCGAACGATACATATCACATATTACAAAAAAAATAAAAAGTAAAATGAGTCATAGATATTTAAACACAATAGAACAGAAATTGGTGACTAAGGTTAGTTCCCGTATAAAATATCAAAGTATTGCTAAAAGATTTATTCTCTTTATTTCATAGATATAATATAATACAAAATATATTAAATGTCTAAAGCAAACTGATTTCTTAACCTTAAGTGGGAACAATATTTACTCCAGAATAGACACAAAACATTTAATATGAAATTTTGTTTATTTTACTATAACACAAAGTCAAACATATATTTCTACTCTAAATTTTTAAATGTCACGTTTTGTAACACGTTCATTTAAATTTTAGAGTATTGGAAATTTTTTATGTAAAATACAGTTAGTAATCTAAGACGCAGTTAGAATCGTACGTTCATGTATTAGAGACTATTAAATCACGTTGCACGGATCGTGGAGCTAAAATACATGTTCCACATCGTGGTCAGGAGATGAGCTATCATAGTGCGTACGCAAATAAAAACAAGCTACAGAATCTACCAGGACGAATCGACACTTTTATCAATGTTGTCAAAAACGTTTATCATTGGGTTACGCGGGTACAGGAATTCGAGCATGATAGGATAAAATTTTCGAGTTTTCCACGTATTATCAACCAGCCTCGTCCACTTGATAGGTGTCTCTCGTACTGATACACGAAAACAAACCGTAAATTCGTGTGCACAATGCTGCAGCTTGACTGTCTACGAATTGTTGGCAAAGGTATTTGTTCGAGCAATGCGAATAACCTTGCAGATTGCGCTATGCGTTTTGTCTGAGTCATAGTTCTCTCGTCAAGAGAATGAGCAACTGCATGACGTTACAAAATAACAACAAACCTGCCTTCATACACAACGCACTGTCAATTCGTGACAAGCATGGTAGCTAGTTCGATCATGATCAACAAAAATTTGGAAATTTTGACGTACCTGCATGCCTCGAGAGATGATTTTCACCCCGGCCTCTTCTACACACCCCACTCAGAGAAAAACATGGCGGCTACTAAAAGCTTCACTGCCCCTCCCCCTTCCAGGTGCTGGCAATCGCACAGTTCTTGCACAAGATTCCGTGGTCTGTTCAGAAATGAATCTTCTATCGATGATAAACATGTGATTTCTTTAGTTAGGTTCTGTTTCGTTAATCATATTCAGAAAAATATAAATTTTCATAAACATTCATAATCTAATTATCTGACTTCATTCCGTACTTCATTTTTGAGGTTTTATTTATTATGATTCATTGTAAATAAATATATATTTTATACATATTATTGTCATGTTATCAATGGTACATAATGACACATAGCAGTAGAGATGACACGTGTAATCTAGGGAGGTCGTAATGAACAGATCCAGATAAAAGTACAGATTCATCAAACCCATTTAAATACTTTCGATGAGAATTTAATATTTCGCTCTCTGATATTAAATTGATAATAAGATAAAGAGAAAATTTAAGGAAGATATATGTACATAAAAAATAAAATATATTATACATTTAAAAGTAAAATAATATTAAATTAATTATAGTTTATGTATTTATTAAATCATTCAATAATACATATTTTATAAAGAGAAGTTCATGTGTTTTCATTCGTGTAACTAATTTGCATTAGAAATGCTACCTGTATGTTCTTAAATGGTTAAGAATACACTATAAATAAACAAAAACTATTTTTCTGGAGAAATGATGCATATTTCATTGCAAATATACTTCTAAAAAGAAAATATATTGAAAGAAGTAATCCTAGATCGGTATTAACGGAGATATTAATTATTACACTAAAAATAGTGATATACTAGTTCAACAACTAGCTGATCTTTGTTCTCTCATCACTATGTTCAAGTTGGAAAATGTATGATGGTGAGGTATTTTACTACATTGCAGTTAAAAACGGCTTCGAAATAATTAAAAAAATTACAAACAAAATATTGTAGTGCAAGATGAATTCTTTAATTCATACAAAAAGGATGGTATCTGGCCACAGAACAGCAATTCGCCGTATGTACAATTATTTTTATTCGATAATAAATTGAGTAATAATTGTAACATTTTTTAATACATATATTCTAGATTGTACACGCTATGTTTATGTAACAGGCGAATTTGTAGTTAAAGCTATTAATATCGATGACAAATTAACATAAATTTTCCACTTTACATTGACATTTTGTTAATGATCTATCTAATTATTCCGATTGTAGGTTATGTTGTGAAATAGATATTACATCGATATTATTATAACATATATGTTATTGAAACTGATGAATATTAAAATATCTCGAATTATACTCGTGCTTTGCTTCATCTTACATCTAAATGCTTTATAAAGTATATTTATTACAGAATATTACTGCTTTAAACTGTGGTATAATACCAATCAAATAAATGGTAACTTAGCATTTATTTATATGGATAGAAGAGATACCAGGAATAATAGATTATTATTGCATTCAACGATAACAGAGAACTGCAATAGTAATAACTTGTCATATGTACAGTCTCGTTCATTTTATATTACACCAACTTGGCATGGTCAAGATTCATCTTCCAAAGTGGAAGACACTGTAAAAAATATCAAGGAACAAAAAGAAATAAAAAATAAAGTACAAGAATCTATTGTTCAGAGTGGTTCAAAATCAGTGGAAAAAGTAGAGAAGCTAACTATATGGCAAAAAGTCAAAGGAGAAATTATACATTATTATCATGGATTTAGGTTGTTAGGTCTTGATATGAAAATTTCAGCAAAGCTGATATGGAGAATTTTGAAGGGTAATGAACTCAGTAGAAGAGAACATAGACTTGTAAGTTACGAATTGTGTATAACTATAAATGATAGTTATAAGTTATATTCATTCAATTATTTTAATGATTTATTTAACTTAATTATTTTTAGCTTATAAAAACAACAGGGGATGTCTTCAGACTTATTCCTTTCTCTGTTTTTATTATTGTACCCTTCATGGAATTTTTACTTCCAATTGTTGTTAAATTTTTCCCTGGTTTATTACCATCTACTTTCCAAACAGCAACAGAGAAAGAGGATAAACTAAAACAAGCATTGAAGGTATCATCTCTATAATATTTAGTAACAATTCTCCTCTTAATAAGTTGCATATGTATATAATTTTCTGAATTTTAGATGAAAATTGAAGTGGCGAAGTTTCTGCAACAGACATTGGACGATATGGCAGTGCAGTCACCTGGTTATAAATCGATAAAAGCCAAAGAATTTGCCGAATTTTTTTATAAAGTACGGTCGTCTGGTGCTGTAGCCAGTAACGAAGAAATTATGCAATTCAGCAAACTTTTCGAAGACGAGATTACATTAGATTCTCTTACTCGACCACAATTAGTTGCATTATGTAGAGTACTAGATGTACAAACTCTTGGAACATCAAACTTTTTACGATTTTTACTTAGAATGAGACTTAGAAGTCTCACTGCAGATGATAAAGTAATTATTATGTATATGCACATAATAAGCTTTTTCGAAAATATTAATTAATGTTAATATGATAATAATTAATACTTACCTTTACAGCTAATTGAAAAAGAAGGTATAGACTCACTTACTAGAACTGAGTTACAACAAGCGTGTAGGGCCCGCGGAATGCGAGCGTACGGATTACCAGATAGCAAGTTAAAGGAACAATTGTCTCAATGGTTAGACTTAAGTCTAAATAAAAAAGTTCCACCTTCGTTACTGCTTCTTTCGCGCGCGCTAATGGTCCCCGAAACGATACCTATGTCAGACAAATTGAAGGCTACCATTTCTGCCCTTCCTGATACTGTTGTTACACGTACCCAAGGTGTAATAGGAGAGAAAGAGGGTAAGATGGACCATAAAACGAATATTGAAATTATTAAAATGGAGGAACGTAAAATCGAAGAGGAGCGGCAAGAGAAAGAACCGCAAACTGTTGTCCGAAACCATAAAACCGACGAGATTACAAATTCAGATGTAAAAGTAATAGAACAGGCTTTAGATTCTCTGGGGAAGGTATGTGAAAATTATTTTTTATGGTAGTATTAGATTAGTAGTTTTTATTACTATTTTTGAAAGATAACTGTGTATTCAATTTTATAAAGGATAAGAAAATGTCTGTTGAAAAAGAAGAATTGAAAGAGTTGAAGGAAGAAATGGCAGAGTACCAAGAAGATATCAAAGAACTTTATGAAATAAAAGCAGCTGCTAAAGGCCAAGAAGATATAGAAAATATTAAGGTATCCAAAGGTGCTACACGTTTGTTTAAGAAAGTGAATAAGATGATTAATAAGATGGATGCAGTCTTGACACAACTTGAATCTGAAAAACAAATGAAAGAATTACAAAAGAATACTGTTGGCGAAGAGGAAATTACTGCTTCAAAAACTGCTGAAGAGTTAGTTAAGATAGATGAATTAATTTCAGTAATTAAAAAGATTCAAAATGTACCTGATCAGCACCGATTACAACGCATAGCCGAAATTCTAGCAAAAATTGATGACGATAGGGACGGATCTATAAAAATTGAAGACGTCTTAAAGGTATAATATATAATATAGATTAAATAATTGAATAACGAAAATTTATACTAATTGCATATCGTAATTTTAAGGTGGTGGAATTAATTGGTAAAGAAGATATTAAGTTAAGTAAAAAGCAAGTAGATGAATTGCTTGAATTGATTGATAAAGAAGAAATCTTGGAAGAGAAAGGGCAGACCGAGAAAGCGGTACAAAAAGATGCAAGTAAACTTAAAGATGGAAATTGTACTCAAACAAAATATGTTCCACCTAAATCACCAGTTCCTGCTACACCAGTGACGACTGAGAAGAGTTTCGGCAAAGAAGAATTAGAAGAAACTGTTGAAGAATCAAATAAAAGTTTTGCTGCACACTCATCTGAAAAAGAAAGAGAGAAGTCAGCTGCAGTTTTTAAGAGTAATTCCAATTCTGACCCAGTCAGAAATCCTCCGTTGACTCCCGGTGTTCCACCACCTGAAAAAAAAGCGGAAGGCTCTAAACAGCTGTAATAACCGCACAAACAAATATGATTAATGTATGTAATTATAAATACAACCTTTTTACTGGGTACTAATTTAGAAAGCTATTATATTTTCATCTTTAGATTATGTTTCTACCTCCATAGTACGATATTATTATAAATTTTTTCTTTTTTCGTAAACGAACTTGTAAAGTAAAAAGTGTTTGTAAGAAAAACAACTGTAATAGTTTCATGTATGTAGTAATGCACTTTATAGTAAATGTTACTGTTACATGCATGTCTTTAGATTTAAAATATTTGATTAAGGACAAACAAAATATTAATATAATTTTTATATTTATGAAACTAAAACAGATTTTGAATTCTAAAGACTGTGATGCATTTAATGGCATCAATATATTATTTGTTTTATGAATTTTCTAGGTAACATGTGCTGGACACAAAAAGTACATCTTGCATGTAAACTTCCAATGTAAAAAAATGCTTTGTAAAATTGTATGTTATGATAATGTTACTAATATTGATGATTAGTAATGAAATACGATAGAAATATACAGCTTTTATTTCAATAAAACCTAATTACAAAATACTGTAATAGCATAAAGGGATCATTCCATCTGTTTAACTATTGATTATTACGGAATTATAATTATTATCCGTAAACAATAGGTCACTTCTTTTGTTGTATAACAGCTTCTTAATCAAAGTTAAGACAAGATGTACATTTATAAATAAAATAATTAATTGCTAAATATACAACAAAGAACTAGTGGTTACCTGTACGTACCGATTACATAAAGATGCAATTATATAAAAAAGTATACAATATTTTAATAAGAACTATATATTACATGAAAAATTGAATAATTATTAGTACCTTCCCTTTGGAACGTCGGGAAAATCCCTTAACACCGTAATCTAGATTCTATCATAGGCGTAATTAAACAATTGTCGTCTTTCGATCCGATTGTATTTGTTCGAGATTTGTGATAATGAGCTTGGGCTCGAGGCGACAGCCAGTCGCCGAGCGTAGCCGCGGTCACGGGATGGACGCTTTGTCTAACAAAGGTATGGAGTAATTCTATAGCTTTCCTTAAAAGAAATATTTGTGGCGGCACGCGACAGTAAACATTCCAACGGTTTCTGTCCTGTGGCTCGCCACACGCATACCCTATTCTTCGAGTAAGATGATTGCCAGATGTCGATGCGTCTCCGCAGTACATGTTCAGCTAGCCTGAGGGTCCGTTATAAATCTTAAGATTTAGCTAACTAAAGTCCTTTAAACAAACAGTCTTTGTCCCAACTACGAGAAGATAGAGGAGACCTATTTTTCAACGAACGACGTCTCCCACTAACAACTTTCCCTGGAGGGCGGCTAGCATCTTTTTCTAACCACCGATATGGAGATTGACCAATTAGCAGCAACGTCAATGTCCCTTACTTTCTGAACGAAGACTATCCTCGACGAATCCGATGATCTCGTGTCCTTAGACACACCCCATCATAGTTTTCCTCTGCAGCATCATCACGACGAAAAGTCATTCTCTCGCGAGATCATATTAGCGACTTACTTAGCGTTTGTACGCTCGGTGGATATTCCACGTTTTAACAAAGAGTCTGACTTAGATTTTGTGAGCACGTTCATCCATCATCCCGGCGACCGCGGGTTCGTTATTGAACCTAGGATCATTGTCATTAGTTTCTCGAGTATCTAATTACCACGGTTACTTGTCCAATTCTATAATAATCGTACCTGCACTAGTCAATGTCTTCTCTATTGCTTATCGACAATGTGTAATCCAAACGAAGATTCGTTTCACGCCCCTAATCCTAATTCCAATGTAAACCCGACATATATATATTATATAAGATATATATACTATATGTATATTGTCATGTAACAATTATTTTATTTCAGGAAAAACATGAATGGCAATGATGCCCAGGGCAAAATATTTACTTCTTTACTTTAGTGCATCAAACTGCTAGTTTATGTAATAAAAGCATTTCTGTATAAAAGTTACAGCAATTTTTTTAAATTTAGATCAATAATCATATTTACATATTTATCATTGTTATATTAATATATATCTTTCACTCACATTTTTATTATATTTATTTAGTATTTTATGTTTTATATGAGTTATAGAAAATTATATATGTAAGTAAAAAAAAGTCAGATAAATTTATGTATATGAATATAAGAGATATTTATTATGACTTTTTTTCTCTTCTAAATATCGATGTTTTACATTTTTAATTTGCAATTACTTAATTTCTTTAAATCCACTTGATTTTGTACATTATTATTTAACTCTAGATATATATAAATCCTTCTATCTTTAGATATAATTTTTTCTTGAAATAATATCATTTTCATAAAATCTTAATCATACATATTCAAGATATCTTAAAATTAATGTGAATTTTACATAAACTACTTGGTCAATGAATAAGATATTTAAAGGTATCATCATATATCATAAATCACTTGCATTTGTTCATTTTATTGTATATTTGACTCGAGCACTAATTTTAAAATTTATTTATAAGGAAATAATATTACATATATGATAAATATTTCAGCATTTTATCTTCATTATAATGTTTGTAAATAAATTGAAAATAATAAAATGTAGTGAAGATTTATACATACATACGATACAAGGATTTCCTAGCACATGTAAGAAGACAGAGTGAATACTTTGTACTACCGGTTACCTCGCTACTCGCGAAAGAGGTGCAGGTTTTCTGTATATTTAACCATAATGACTGCGTTAAGTGGTTTTATGGAATTTTTTCAAAAAGGGAAGGTGAATGTAAATTTCTGTTTATGTTACATTCTTTTAAAATATAACAAAAATTCTAACCTGATATTACCGATCAATTTTTATACTTAAATGCATTCTATTTAAACTACGTAAAGTTATTAAAACTATAAAGTTTTTTACATAGAGTCTTGTGAATTAAATTTCAATTCATATCTTTCGCTTTATTCATTGTATAGGTATTTAAAAATAAATTTGTTTAATAATGGATTTTTAATTATTTGACATTTCAGACATTTAGGCCAAAAAAAAAATTTGCTCATGGCACATTACGATATTCTTTGCATAAACAAGCACAAGCTTCATTGAATTCAGGAATTAATTTGAGATCTGTTGTGAAATTACCACCAGGAGAAGATCTGAACGATTGGATTGCAGTTCATGGTATTTGAAATTTTCTATTAATCTTACTATCTATTATATAACAAAAAGGCTTAAAAGGTCATAATCTTTATAAATAATAATATAATTTCAGTGGTAGACTTTTTTAATAGAATAAATCTGATATATGGTACGGTATCTGAATATTGTGATTCTGCGTCTTGTCCAACGATGAGTGGCGGAGCTCGTTTTGAATACTTATGGGCAGATGGTGAAAAATATAAAAAACCTACTGCACTGCCAGCACCACAATATGTTAGCCTTCTTATGGATTGGATTGAAGCACAAATTAATAATGAAACCATTTTTCCTGTATCAACAGGTATAAAGTTTTAAAAAATTTTAATATTTGGTAATTTGATAACTTATATATGCAAAAATTTCTTTTTAGATGTACCATTTCCAAAAACATTTGTACCACTCTGTAGGAAAATTTTGACACGTTTGTTCAGAGTTTTTGTCCATGTCTATATACATCATTTTGATCGTATCGTAGCAATAGGAGCAGTAAGTTTCTTATACATGCTCAATAAATGTTATCATATTAAAATGTAATTTAAAATATTTCTATTTTAGGAAGCACATGTAAATACATGTTATAAACACTTTTACTATTTTGTAACAGAATTTGAATTAATAAATACAAAAGAATTAGAACCATTGGCTGAAATGACTGCTAAAGTTTGCAAGGATACTGCATCACCAACACAAGCAACAGCACCATCAAGTAATGCTAGATAGTTGTAAGCTTAATAAATGCATGAAGTCATAACCAAATTAGAATGAAACAAATTTGCTTTAATGTAAGTAAAATAGATAATGACCATACAATTTTATTGCCTTTCAAAAAGTATTGCAAAATTTTTATTACTAGGATACCACAGGATAATATTTGTTTTTTTCCAATTTACAGAATCAAAGAATTTCAACAAATACTTTATGTACAGTGCTTAAGTTCTTTAATTATAATACTGAAAATATTTTATATTTTCCCACTTTAGGATATCTTATTAATGTAACTATATCTCTCTCTCCCTGGTTAGCCATATTAAATGCGTAACAAATGAAACAATTAGATTTTGAAAATCTATACTTTTTGTGGGTAAATAGTTACAGCAATTATTACAATAATTAATTGTAGCAGTAAGTAATTAATGTATAAACATACAAGTTATGTTTTTACAAGTGTATGTCTTAAAATTAGTTTATATATCTTTAAATGTACAGATTAACACTTGTACTCAAGTAATTTTATACGTCGAGTTTTATAAATAGACTAATAATTTTATAAATAAATTATTTATGATACATATTAATTTTATAAATAGATTGTATTTATAAAATTATTTTATAAAATATATATTTGTATATATAATTTTGCGTCATTAAGATGTTTGTGTAATGTTCTCATATATTGCATTAAAAATTAAAAACATTTTCTATGAATAACACTGTACTAATAATAAAAATAGATAACATCGCATATTGTAAAAAAAAAGAAAAAAAAGAGTACAAATTTAAAAATTAATAAAACACAATAAACCAATTGCCATGATAAAAACTTGTTCACTGTTTATAAATAACTTAAAATGGATTATGACTATTTGAAATAATTTCACTCATTATATACAATTTTCGTTTACTGCAGATTACAAGTCAACAAATAAACTTTTCGAGGATGAGTTTATTGTTATATTGTAGCCAGATAATACATGATTTGGAAATGTACTATTTATTCACCAGGATTAAAGTAAGACTATAAAATATCACACTAAAGATTAAATACAACATTTTTTTATGTAGCTTCAATAATAATTTTATATTATAGTTATGATTATATTTTATAGTTACAAATAGTTTGAATTTTTATAGTCTCACTTTAATTCCAATTCCTTTGCTAAAATCTGTGTTACTTATAGCTTGTTCTAAATTTATTGATGGTAACATGTTTACACTCGTAATCTATACATGCCGGAACGAATGACATTATAATCTTGTAAGTTTTCAACTGGTCCAACCGCTGCAATTACTGGACACTGATCATAAATGTATTTCATGCCAATATCGTGAATATTTGAGGCAGTTATGCTCTGCAAATAATTTTATTGATATGAGAACTGTATTTAAAACATAAAAAATATGTGAATGTTACTTACATTTATCCTAGCTTCAAGTTCGTGAAGTGGTATGCGCCGGTTATAACAAAGCATTTGCCGGCCGATGTCTTCACAAATTGCAGTTGTTCCATCCAATTGAAGGAGCATATTTGTTTTAAGAATGTTTTTCGCGCGTTCTACTTCTTTTTCAGTCACAGACGTGCATAATCGCATCCATTCACGTTGTAAATTATGTACAAACCATTCAATTTCCATTGGGTCAGACACAAAGTATACACCCCAAAGTCCTGTGTCCTATAAAGAAGATATCTCATATTAACACATGATTAATGTACAATATTGTATACATATATAGTAATATAAATTAATAACAAGTACTTGGTAACAAGTATTGAAGCTTTGATAACTATGGCATAATCCATCAGTTGCAGAAGCTTCAGCCAAGAAACTTATATTGTTTACACCTCCTCCTTGGCTACGGTCCCATGCTCCCATAAGCGTATTTGCAACCATAAGAGGAATATTATCTGGATCAGTCCAACCAGCACCTTCAACAGCAATAGCAACATGTGCGAGAGGTATACTATCATCACGAACCCTTATTTCTGATCCTGTGTAACGGCATGGTTCTAACAAAGGTGGAATTTCATCATAGAATGGCCCTTTCATTTGGCCAAAATGCTTCTGAGCTAAATCTACTAGTTGATTGTGATTTACACCACCTGCACCGGCTAAAATGAATCTGTGAAGATATTTTAACAATTTTTAAATACATATATGTATAATAAAATTATTTTATAGATAGTTGTAATTACCTAGGTGGACCATAGTATTGCCTAATATAATTAACAAGATCGTCTCTTGTAATGCTTTTAATATTTTTAGTAGGGCCAAGAATCGTTCTTCCTAAAGGTGTGCCTTGATATGCACTAGCATGTAAATGGTCAAAAACAACTTCCTGCAGATTTGTTTCAACTTCTTGCATTTCTCTCAAAATAACACCACGTTCTCTTTCGATTTCACTTTCACCAAGCTTTGAATTTTGAATGATATCACTCAAAATTTCAACAGCTTTTGGAACATCTTCTGCTAAACATTTAGCATAAAATACTGTTTGTTCCCTGCTTGTATATGCATTTAAATGAGCACCCATGTTTTCAATTTCTAATTCTAAATCAGTTTGTGAACGTTTAGTAGTTCCCTGTTTGTAATTACATTCTCATTTTGATTGTCATTTTTAACATTTTATTTCAAGTAAACTTGAACACCACTACTTACTTTAAAAGCCATGTGCTCCATAAAGTGGGCAACTCCATTAATTTCATCGGTTTCAAAGCGACTGCCAGCATCGATCCATAATCCTACCGTAGCTGTTGGTGCACCACTGTCTTCAGTAGCAATTCTCATACCGCAATCTAAAGTTGTAACTTGTGTTGGTGGTTGATTCAACAATATTTCTTTTAATGATGCTGATGTAGATTGCCATTGCTTTGGTACCTGATATAAATATAACTATAGACATATAACAAAGAAAACTAAAAGGACAAAAGTGTAAAAGATTAATTTCATTTTATGCTGGTTTATTTTATTTAAAAGATATACCAATATTAATAATCTTGACGAAACTAATTTTATAGGCTGAAATAATAACTAAAAGATTGCACAAATTGTAAATTTGATAACATTATAAATTATTGAAATGAAATTGATGTGATCATTTTAATAATATAGAAAACGATATCTGTCAAAATTAAATTTCTCTGTTTACGACACCGTTGTGCAACATGAATTAAGGTTATGATAGCTTGATACAAGTATTTCTATATATATCATAGATTACTGAATTCTATTTGTTATTCATTAATAATAATTCATCATATTTCTTTTGTTTCTACAAACATTTAAAAAGTTCATTCTTATTACGTAAGCAGTAAATGGATTCAATGGTTCCTCAGCTTGAGAAAATCATATTGAATTGAACGTAAAGTTCGAGAAATTATTCTGTTACTACTTAATAATAATAGCAACGTTATGATAGAACTTGAATTTTATTACCTTTACGAGGCTGGTTTTGTTAGAATAAGCCCGTAATGCGGAACTAACTTTAAGCAGACGAGTCGCCATTTCTTTAAGTCTTTACAACTGTACGACCTTGCGACGAGTGTGGTGGTAGAGTTCGAACTGATGCTTAGAGGAGTATAGTTTTGACATACTTTTTAATATTATATATATATATAAATAAATGTTGATGAAACAATAGATCAAAATCCATATCTATTATGATAACAATCCAATTGTACAAAGTTTCATATAGTATAAAATTGATATAAAGTCGAGTCTTTTAAAATAGAGAATACTGAGGAGATTATTACTTGACTACATTTTATAAAATTTTTGTAATACTTTTATTTTTTAACATACATGTCCGACATGAGAAAAGAAAATATAATCATATTAAATATTACATATTAACAATACATTACGGCGTAAATATAAAAAAGTGCATGTTTCGTACTCGATTGTGAACTTTATGCGATACTGATGTAGGGAATTTCGTTACATTGGAATAATTCCCTATCCTCATCCCGCCATTAGTACCTACTGTGAATTTGAAAACCGGTACGATTGTTAAATATCCTACAGTTGTAAATATTCTCTATCTGAATGAAATAAGTAGTCTTGCATAAACGTTTTCAGATCTTTAAGTCTATGTTTCAAAATGGATACCATAAACAATAGCAATGAGAACTTAGAGCAATCTATTCAAATGCTTAATCAAGAAAACGCTCAACGAAGGTCATTTTTGAGGTTAAGCGGAAAAAGTACACCTTCTAAAAGACTATCATTACAAAACACTAATTATTTGCGAAAAGATGTGGATGATTCTCATAACTTTAATGACATCAATAGTTCAAGGATGTCGGGTAAATCCTATCTTCATTCAAGATTAATTAAAGCTCATGATCTTTTGGATATTGATACTTCATTAACGCTTGCTCCTCATGAAGTACGAGATATAATGGCTGCTTCAGAAAAAAGTGAATTTACCTTGAGAGAAATGATGGAAGATAGTAGTGCGACTGGCATGATTTTAAAAGCGAGGGAACCTTGGAGAGATGTTATGTCTAAACTCTTCTATGATTTCTTACATAGTTTACAGACAAACTTTTCACAGGCACAGGTATTTGATACTATTGCAGATTTTATACAAAACTGCACAGACACGTTAGATATAATGAGAGGTACATAGAAAATTATAGTGTATGTATTGACTTTGTGCTTTAGTATTATATTTTGCATATAATTATATATTTTTTATCTTTTAGGTATGCAGTCAAAAGTAGAAACTACTGAAATATCAGAAGATGAAATTTCTTTAGAAAATGAAAGGAACACATGGAGACTTATTTATTGTTTGTACCAAAATAGAATAAATAGTCTCAATTTTCCTACTCCAGTCGAAAATAATACTTACATATCAGAAAAGGTTGTAATAGATAATTTGTTCAAAACTGAAAGTTACATTAGAGAATACCAGTTAATAATTGACTGGTTGGAGAAAAATGCATTAGACCAAGCGGATAAATATCCAATCACTGAACATTTCACGGATAAAACAGTCGCATGGGAAAATACTGTGAGACAATTATTAATGTATAAAGACAAAGAACAAATTCCATTTCGTTCATCCAGACCATTGGTATCATCCCTAGATCCGGATGCTCCAATAAGAGAAGGAAAACCTCTCCATGATTTAGACAGGGAAGATGACGCAAGGATGGAGAAGAGAATGTTCATAGAGGTACAAGATGTTTAATAAAGAATTAATCGAAAAATATTTAAATATGTAATATATAAAAGAAGGTAATATATAAAATATATTTTATTTAAATAGGTTCGCTGCGGTCGTCTTCAAAAAGCACAAGCATTAGCTCAATACTGTGGACAACCTTGGCGAGCTGCTTGTCTGTTAGGATGGATACCTCATCATGATCCTAACTATCAAAACCCATTATCTGATTCTAAATTACCTATTGAAGGAAATCCTAATAGAAGTCTTTGGAAATTATGCGCTTGGGAACTTTCTCAAGAAAGGCGTGTAGGTAATGATTGTTTTATTATCTGTACTATTAAACATGACTTACCACAAGCTGCATCTCCTAATTAAAATTTTTCCGCGTTCAGGTCAATTTTATCGCACCATTTATGCTAGTCTTTGTGGAAATGTTCAACAAATGCTGCAAGTGGCGTCTTCTTGGCAAGATGCACTATGGGCTTATATGAAAACACTGTTAGACATTAAGGTAGAAAGGGAAGTGAGAGATCTAGTGGCAAAAAGTTTTACGGACATGCCTGACGATTATTGGAAAAATGAGATCTCGTTAAAAGATGTATTTAAAGAACTTCACGCATCGAAAAACCCTGATATTCGAGCACAATCGAATAAACCCGATCACCTTATTCAGAAATATCTGATACTGGATCAAATACCAAAATTGATGGAAGAAATAGAGGACATGATATGTTCGAAGTCTTGCGATCCTCACTTCTTAAGGTTTTTAGCGCATCTGATATATTTCTTTCGTCAAATTGGGAAAAATGCAAAAGATAAAATTGGAGATAAAGTTCTGTTGGCATATGTTCGCGTTTTAATCGAAATGGATGATCCAATTTTAATCGCTTTCTATACAGCTATGTTACCTCAAGAACTTCAAATAACAAATTATGCCAGTTATTTGGAGACTATAAAAGATTATGAACAACGGAAAAAATGCTTATCTGCAGCAGAAGATGCCAATCTAAACGTAGAGGCAATTACGAAACTAGTAGTAGAAAGTATACGTTCTAAGAACATCGACGTCGATCCCACTGATTTGAAAGGTACTATGACTGACGCGGACGTTGACAAGATTAATGCTCTGGATTGGTTAATATTTTATCAAAGTCAACGGGAAGAAGCATTGTCGCAAACTAATGCTCTTATAAGATATTTTCTGACAAATGAAAAAATTGACGCTGCTAGAAAAGCTTTTAATAAGGTACGAAGTTGAACGATTCCTTACTTTTTAAATGTTTTTCCAGTTGTTTTTAATCGATGACTTTTGCTTGTCAAATTCTATAGATTCCAGTAGATTCTATTGAAACTATTATGGCTGAATATCCAACGCTAGAAGGTACTTTAACAAATCTCACGATGACAAATAATCTGTCGAAAAGAGCGTCTTCAACGATTCGGGAATACCTTTGTTATAAAACTTATCTTGATGCCCAAGAAGGTTTCGCCGAATGGTTTTCTCATTATCATCATGGAAAACCTACGCCGTTAGAAGAGTTACCCGCATATGCGACGTTCACCGAAAAAGTCGCATATGAACATAAAAAGTCACAATACAACGTAGAAATGGAAAGGTGGAAGTCTACGATGCAACATCATACGAAGGTTCGTGAAATAAAATTTATCATATTAATACGAAATAAAGATTGTTAAGTATTTTTAATATTATTAATCTTATAGGCAGTGAAACAATTATTGTTTAACGTATTGCTATTTCCGGATGGTGGTTGGTTGGTTGATCCAAATAACAATAACGACGAATCATGTACCCCTGAAGAAGCGACCCGCGAGCATCAAATGGAAAAGTTACGGGAACTTTGTATTCCAAAAGTTACGCTTCTTTTACATTCTGTGATGACCGAAATGAACGAACACGCTGAATGTATACAATTGGCAGACATTCTTGCCTCTGAACAGTATCAACTTTATAAGGTACATACTGATACTATATATCACCGTTCGTACACGATCAATATGTATTAAAACTGAAAGGTAAAATAATCGATACTTTAATTTATTTCAGGTGTTCCAAAAAGGAAGACTGCGCGAAGTGTTTAAGAAAATCTGCGAATCTTCTCTCGTCCTAATGGATCAAAAGAAAGATCCTTGGGGATACCCAAAATAAATTTAGCAAAATTAAATAAATAGCTAAGGAATATATTCAATCGTATATGTAACAACGAAACAACGTATTGGAATTTTAATATCGAAAAAATGTATAGAAAATTTCTTTAGCTTTTTTATAAAACCAGTTTATTGTCAACCACAAGAAGTGAATATAAAATTTGATACAATGTTCAATAATTCATAATCATAATATATTATATACTTCATGATTATTTAGATGCTCCTTTTACCCAATCATTAATAAATGTAGCGCTGTCAAAGCTGTAGATTTAACGCGTGAAATATTGCGGAGAAATTCAGGGTCAATGAAGGACATACATTATCCTGAGATATTTTCATTCGAATAATAATAATAATCATCGTAATTCCACGATCTTTCTCTATAGTTTAGTCACTTCTAAATCTCATACACATCGTTGGTATCCTTCGGACGTGGATCTGCGTATAGTGGATAAATACATACAAAAGTGTTTATTTGTATATAGAATTTCAAAGGAAACCTTTTCAAAGGTTTTATGTATCGAACGAAAAGGTAAGAATCATGATAAAGAACGAAGGTGGTCGTGATGCGTGATGTACATTGGAGTCTCTATTTCTATATTCATAGGGTGTTGATACTTTTTGCCGGCAAGAGCAGTCTTTTCATAACATTTTTTTTTTTTTTGAGAGCATTTTTCTCTCTATGTGGTTTTATGCGTACATTTGCTGTCTTACTTTCCTCTTTATATCCGTAAAAAAAGAGACCAAGAAAAAGAAAGAAAAAAAAAATGAACCGATATTATAAACGAACCATCGCCTATTCTCGTACAATGTATAGACTATATCAAGAATGTTAACATTGCACGGAAATATCTTCATTCGTAGTTGAATCAGAGGATCAAGTAGGCTTTCGTAGATTACTTGTAATTATTCACCAATGAATCGAAACTAGAAAGATATGTATATCACGGAATAATTGACCAAAATATACATGTTTACTCCATGTTTATCCGAATTACTTTCATTTCATATTTTAGAGTTCTTAGCCAGTACGTAGAATTTCAGAACGTGAAATTATTTATACATATTTGGTGGACAGTTATTGAAAAAATTTACTATATTCAAATTTAATCGTTAGTTTGATAATTAAATAAAATTTGATTTGATAGTACGTTTCGCAAATTGTTGAACTTATTTCAGAAAGCTACAATGCTCTTATTAAGTTGATCGATTAACCTCAAATATATTAGTAATCTCGCACAAAACAATTTTTATAGCACCGAAATCAGAGAAATAACTGTTTGAAGATTTTAAAAGGAATGTATATATTCAATGATGCAATGCGAATAGTTGTAGCGTCGTGAAACAAGTTGTCCGAGCATTTATATTTTCATAATATCTGTTCTCGCTCGATGATACATAAATCTATTCGGTGCAGAATCAATTTCACCACGAGTAAGATTCTTGGATCGAAAACAGACAAAAATAAGATGAAAAGAAACGACGACACGTGCAACATTATACACATACATGGCTTAAAATGCACTACACTGCATTGACATCGAAATTCAAACTCGTATACATCTTTGTATGCAGTTAGGCTTACACTCTGGACCAGAGCGTTTTATTTTCGCATTCACGATGGCCATAAACTTCAGACACGTGCGAGTAGTTCGGTGTTCGATAAACGCAATCAACGATTACATTACATTCAAAACGTTTAAATTAAGCTGGTATTCCAACTATTTAGGTACTTTCATTTCTCTTTCTCTTTCTTTTTTTTTTTTTTTTTTTTTCTTTGAATAACATAAAACACAATGCACGATTAAATTATGAAAAAATTCGATATGTTCTTAAAACCATGTTCGCACGTGTCTCGTAAAAACACGAGGACCTTGACAATTGAATCGACTTTACAGTAATACGAGTACACGATTAATAGAGTTACTTTGTTGATTAGTCTAGTCTAACACGTAAACGTTGAAAAAAACGGTTGACAATTGTTTTACCATTTCTCGATAATTCTACGTTATATTTTTTACTTTTTTGTTCACGCGAGAGCTGGATAAATTCGCCGAAACATTTCGCATACTTTCCAGAATCAGGTTCGTTTTCGTTTCTTCCTCTTCTCGACACGTTTCTCGGATAGAGTAGTTGATAAATATTTTACTTCTTTTTTTTTTTCTTTATTTTCGTTTCTTCGTTTAAACTTTCACGAGCTATGTCATCCTCTACGAGACCTACTAATCACTAATGGGTGGGTGTCAGCATGTTCGAAAACGACTTATCTACAGATACTTGGATATGGATTTCACGAATTTTTCTCTCCTTCGACTCTTCGCACTCGCGTCTGGCCATTCTACTACTTTCGATCGGATTTTTAAACACGGTCTCTCGTCGACGCGTTCTCTCTTAACGATAAAACATCGTGGCACTCGCCCATTGATACTCGTCGTTCAAAAATATAGATCCTTAGAATTTGTTAAACACAACTGAGGACGGTCTATCGTAATAAATCAATTCTTTCTTATCGACACCACTTTGTACGTTGTTCGTATCGCGCTGGCGAATAAAATCCTTCTGAATGTTTTGCGACTCTTAAACTCGATACCCGTACGCGTCCTCCATCTTTCGTTTCTTCTTCACACGTACGTCACACGCGTAGACGTACTTTATCAGCGAAAGCAAGAAAGCAGACTGTTTCACAAGAGCGCAAAGAGCCGAAGCGCCGATATACCGTTTCTCCCTTTTTTTCTCTCGCTCTCGACGCCGTGTTCTTAAGTGTGAAAATATATTCTACGACAAGGATAAGATTCACAAAGATATCCACTTTTAAAAGCCTTCCAGTTCTCTTTGCGATACATCGTTGAAACAAGAAGACCTTTGTCGTTACATACATATTGACAGTGTTATACATCCGTTCGATCGATCGACGCTATTAAAATCGCTAGTTCGAACGTTCTTCTTTACTTATCTCTACGGTTCGTTTGCCACTCGCCCAATCTTTCCCATTATCAATTCCGATCGATCTCGATTCTTCGCGCATCTCTATCTATGAATCTATCAATCCGCGATGTTCGTCTTTTCCTTTCTTATTTCTTCGTTCGAGATATCCGTCAGACGGCGTTTGCGAAAAATCAGAGATACAAACGCCGATCTCGAGGACTCTCGACAATTTCCACGCAATTTCCTTACGTTCCAATTCGAACGACAGTCCGCTGTTGTCTTTTCTTTTATCGAATAAAACACTAATCGAGAACGTTTCGTCTCAAACCTTTCGAGCCTTACATTAGGGATATGTTCGTAGGGATATGTGAGCGGGTATAGTAGAAGGACAAAACTGGGTATAACAAATATAGAAGTTCGTCGAAACTATCAGCCAAGAAAGGATTACACAGGGAGGAACGTGCTTGAATACGAATCGAGCGCTAACGGTATAGAATCAGATTCTATCGGTCTCTTAGGTTTTTCTTTTTCGCATAAATTCCTCGAGTTAATCGATTCTTGGATTCGTCGATTTCCTCCTCGACGAGAGGATCGACGCTTGTGGAAGGAAAGTTACACGAGTAAAACGCTATTTGAACTACTATACGAGAGACACAAAATGTAAACGTGTTTACCTGCTATAAGATAATCGCTAACGATTCGAAATTCACGCTTCGAACGTCGTACACTGGAAACCAAGCCATCGTTTCGTCGATCCGAACGACGGCCGATCGACCGTACGATCATCTTCGACGCTCGTACATATCCTCGATTCTCTTTTCATATTTTCTTCTTACGTCGTTTTTAAATTACGCTTCGATACGGCGAGAAAAGAAGGTTTTCGCTTAACTTCTAAACTATCGTTTTTTTCTTTTTTTTTCTCTCTCTCTCCTTAACTGCTAACAACTTGAGGGACATCGCTCGGGCTGCTCCGTGAATATTCTACGGGACAAAGTGAAAACGAGAGACAAAGAGAGAGAAATAGTGGCGTAGAAAGTGCACATGTACACGAAAGAGACGGACAGAGAGAAAAAGAGAGGAGAGGAGAGGAGAGGAGAGACGAGATTATTAAAAAGAGAAGATCTTTACATTCCTATCTAAAACTTTCGTTCGTTCTGTACACTCGTTTACAGCTAGTAGCTTAATGCCGGCGGAACTGTGCGCCGTTTAAATTCTCTTTTTCTACACTTACAACTCGAATAATTGATCCGTACAGATACATATTTGTCTTCTAGCGAATGGCGTCTGCTGTCCTACGACCGAGCGTTTTCTTCGCGCGGCCATTCCTTTGACGAATGACCGTATCCGTTGTCCGATCTAATAACCGACAAACGCGATCGATTATTATCGGACGTTTGTACTTGAAAGGATCGAGCGTGATTATTGTCGGAATTTCAAAATTTAGAACAGTAAACCGTATCCACGAATATCGTCGCGATCGTCGTTCGGATACGTTTTACCATCCCCTCGATAAAATATAGAACTCTTTGGTCGCGATTAATCGCGTTATTGTCCGAGTAACATTGGCGAACGAACGATCGACCCTTACGGTTTCAACAGCTCGTTTATTGTCTCGAGTAAAAGCAGGAAACGCGGGACAGCAAGTTTCGTCGAGTCCGGCGTCTTTCGAAACGTTCCTTTCTCTTCCGGCTCGCGCGTAAATCGCTGGATTCATCGGAGCAGCCCCTCTGAATTTCCGATCCGGCAAGTCGGTATCATATTATTGTCGTTCACAGAAGTAGGAGTTTTATATCCGCTTACATGCTACGATCCGCCTCGCTCTCTCGAAGGACTCGCTTAGAAAGAAGAATAACAGATACGATAAGGGAGAAGGGACGAAGAAAAGCAGTGAGACGAGGAAGAAGAACGAAAATGGCGACGAGGATGCGTTATTCTAAGGTGTACAGACCCGAAGAAAATCATGTGGAATCGTGTGGTATTCTCTGGAGGATCGCCGTCGAGCATCGCCGGAAATACTGCAATCCGGACGCGTTCAATCGACACGGCGATCAAACGAATCTTCGGCTTCGCCTTATGGTCGCTTAATTAACTTTACAAACGCGTGTAATGCGTAGTATCCTTACTTGACACTGTTGTTTCTTTGACGCATCTCGCTTAAAAGCTCGAGCAACGATGTCCAACGTGCGTATTCGTTGCTTCTTTACACGTGTTGCTCGAAGTGGAGCCGATCCTTTGATCTATCGTAAATCGAAGGTAGAGCAGAACGGTATAAACTGTTGTGCTAGGTATTTGTCCAATTGTCATTGTCATTTTGGTTATCGCGATTGATAAGCGCGGACGAATACAAACTGGACAACGTTGACAGCTAAACGATGTAAATTTCCGAATTTTCTTTCATATTTATGCATGTAGTACCTCGTATAATGTATGTATGTTTAATATATATATATATATCTGTGTGTGCGTGTGTGTGTTTTTGTGTATGTATATATATATATATAATGTTTATGTTAGGTATGAATGCATATGTAATTAAATACAGGCTGGTCTTCGTACGTTAAGCAATCGGAATTGCAAAGAATTTTGTTGGCTGCTGGCAATTTTGAGGACACCCCGTTACTTAGAATCTGGACATTGCATAGTTTTTATTATTCACGTTTAAAAAGAGGGAGAGACATATCGTTTCTTTTTTTTTTTTTTCGCTACCTCGTTAATCTCTACGTTTCTAGAGTGATTATGTATTTTTCTGATTTCTTGGTTGCACGACATCTCATTCCTTGCACGTATCACGCTACCTGTTCGCTTGTCGTTACGTCTTTGAGAATTGATTTCGATTGGATTCTCCAGTTAAAACAGACTGAACTGTTTCACTCGGTATACCTTTGCGAAACGAAACATCAGCGTTAATATTCGGTTCTATGAATTGACCACGTACGGATACGTTCAACGCGCAAGAAACCAGCTCCTAAGTACTACAGGGTATCTCTTGTCCGAGTGGTTCCTAATTCGTGTAATTAGAGAAGTTCATTATCTGTACCCAAGGCACATTTTATACTTTCATTCCGTTTTAGGAAGGTCCACTCTATAGTATGTACATATTATAGCATTGTTACACGTATAGGGGATAGTTTGCAACTGTATCACCCTTAAATTACATAATGTCTGACGTTACCTTGTACATATTTCCCCGTTTTTTTTTTCTTCAGCGATTCCTTCATCGTTTACTACCCTACGTATTATTGTCAAGTCGACAGCATTTATAAATGTATATCTTAAGTACTACTCGATCTTTAATGTTACATTATACTCAACTATAGCTTTGTGCAAAATTTACATTGTACATGTACCACGGATACTTTCCCCGTTCTTTCGTTTATCACCGATATACGCATCGATCTACACCGATCGATTCTGCTCGATAAATTATAATATCCCTCCCTGTACCCACGATGAACAATACAAGTTTCACGTTATTGTCAGAAATTATCCACGTTTATACCCCGCTCCCGAATTATTATTATTGTCAGAAATTATTCTCGCTCTCCTTTTCCTAAGTAGTCTCTTAAATTCTTAAACGTTAAAAATCACCTCGAATCTCGTTCTCCTCAAGTGCCGTGTTAATACGTGTATGTATGTATGTATATAATATATATAATTATATATATATGTGTATATATAAATATACATATACATATACATATATATAGTATAATATGAAATATTGAATCTGATAGAGATCTTAAAAATATTCTGCTAATCTGTTACGTACGATTAAACCTTACGAGCTAAGTACTTTCTTACAACCTTGTATCGTGTTCAGCAGATTTTAACAATCGCCTTTTTTTGTTTTTGTTTTATCACCGTCGTTATCTACGCGAGTTTCCTTCGAATCCGAATTTACCTTTCCCTTCGTCTCGTTTTGTTTCAGATCTAGCCTTGCGATCGCACGTACGCTCGTAACACCTCGCGTATGTTTTAGGCAATATTTAAGGGTTAATTCATCTTATGAATTGTAACATACCGACGACGAACGTCGTTGTAACCATCGACAGTAACGGCACGGCCGCGTGTGCGCTGTTGACAACGTTTATCTTCCAGCCCAGATTATTGTGCGTGTAACACTGCGAAGACAAATTGTTCTCGTTCTTATAACGTTCTTTATTCGTGACACGATCATGGCAAAAGTGTCGACCTTGCGTTCATACGATGTCGATTGTATCTTTATGAACCGTACCTGATAATAGACCAAATCCGGAGTATCTTCAGCAACGGTCCAGACAAGTTTAGCGGGCTCACCCTTGTCACACTCTAGTCTAAGGGTTTCAAAGAAATTCTCAAAAGTTTCCATATCCGCGCTCATGTCTACCGTCTTGTGAACCCATTCGCAGTAACGACCAGCCGCCGTGGGATAAGGATATCCGTCCGTGTCGTATTTTACTCCAGCAAACACTCTCTGTGCCCTTTGCTCTGTCTCGGTCTTTTGACCGAATCCACCCTCTGGACTGTCGGTGATATAAAATGGATGGTACCTACAGGAAAGAAATCGCGTTCTTGCACTCTACGCGAAGCAGAAACTTACCATTTCGCAGGTAATTTCGAAAAGAAACAATTCGTAAAACAATGGCTTCGACGATACGTTCGAAAATTCTATGGAAAATTGTAATCGAATGGCAGTGAACGATGTATGCCGGCGCTACGAATTTCCTATAATTATCGAACATCGAAGGAGCGGCGAAATCAAGGAAACAGAATACAAACCGGACTATTAATAGTTTGAAATTTCAACTCGCCTTGCTGGATTAGCCGGATCGTTCCCACCTTCGACTATGAACGTGTACGTCTGTCCTCTCTCCACTGTGATTTCAGGGATCAGCAAGTCGTTGATGTACCACGCGATTCCCCAAGCAGGTTGTCCTACGTTTTAATCCTCGATCATTACGATATTCAAACAACACGGCACGAACGTATAAAAAAGATACGGGATAAAACGATTTGTTAAAAATAATAGCCCAAGGTTCTCCTGTTAACGCTCGTTTTAAAAGTTATCCAACGAACGTAGCACACGAGCAAGGATACCTGTGATCCTCGTGTATCCTCTTTTGCCACCAGCAGGTCCGATCCTCGTGCTGAAGGTAGTTTCGTTGGTGATTACGGCTGCTGGCCAGGGTTCGATGTCAGACATGTCCGGGAGGTTGTAGAGGGAATTTGTACACTCGTGCACGTTCCTCGACGTAAAATCAATACGAATGTCCTCGTTCGTCCTGTCGAAACTGTGATGAGCATTGGCTTCTCCTCTCATATTCAGAGGTCCTATCGCCGCGATTACGCTCGTCTCTGTGTTCGGGATCATTCTGTCCTTTACCGGCTCGTTTGTACTCATAGGTCTCATATAAGTAACTGAAACGTCGATCGCGAACGTTACATCACGCTGTAATCTTCCATGATAAACGAAATAAATAAATTTAATACACTTTGACCTAATTAATTAGTACGTATAGAAATGCTACGATAAATACAAATACAATTTTCGCGATCGTTGGAAAAGTAATTTCTTACCTGTCGTCACGCCGTTCTTTCGTTCTCCGTGCACAAGAACGGCGTCGTTCTTCCCTCCGACCCTTTCATCGGGACACACACCCTTCTTGCCGTCGCATTGAGCGTAATCCGACAAATAATAGTCGACCGCGATGAATTTACCGGTTCTGTTGTCGTAAGCGACCACGACCACGTCGCCACCGATCATTTCGGGCTTTCCTTCGCGACCGGATAAACCGAACGCAACGTACTGGTCCTCGTTGATCCGGCCGGACACTCTGATCTGGATATCGTCTCCTATCATCTCCCACTGGACCTGTACACGGCCCTCCATTATCTCTTTGCAGTTGGTCAGCTCGAGTTTCGACAGAGGCGGCGTTTCCTTGTCCGGTGGAGGCGGCGTGCTGCTTGTCTGCAAAAACAACGCAAGTTTTTGCTTTTTATATAGGAACCACGCTTGTATTTAAAACGGATGATCGTTTCTGACACGTGGAAATCGTCTGTTTGATAGACTCTACGTTACTTACAGGATCGTACCACCAAGGCGGCTATCCCGATAAAAATACATTTCGTTAATGAAATGTCAGATTCAATTGAACGAACGTAACTTTTGTTTTTAACAGGTGCATGAATACTAAGAAATGAAATTCAGTTTGTTCGCGAACAGTTCGTTTCCAGTTACCGCGATCTTTGTCTGTCCAAGAGCCGGTGGAACGTCGAGGTCCTTCGGGATCATAACGTGTCCAAAGTTGTGCTTAAACTGAACGCACCAAACCGACAGCCAGTCGATGTCGTGCACGGTCAAGTTAGCCGGCAGGACGATTTCTATGTCCGCTCCTTGATAACCGCTTAATGGCGCCAAGCTGTAAAATACAAATGCTCGTTTTTTATTCGTAATGCACGAAGTCTAAAGGCAAGTTCGAACGGATGGAATGGATCAAGTACGATGTACCTTTGTCTCTCGCTCGGTACTTTGATGCCAAACGTGTTGGGCTCCGAGCCGTTTCCAACCCAGAAATAAGCGTCAGGACCGGCGCCGTCGTAATGCAGATTCGGGATGTAAATAGTTTTGCAATCTAAGATGGTGATGTTGCCGCTACGGAGGCCGTGCGCCAACCTCGAGAATTCAGGCAGCACTCTGGCCTTCGGCGCTTTCAGGTTCGCCGGAATGAAAACGTCTCCGAAGTTCACCTGCGGCAAATTAGACGTAAGTTTGATTCGATCCAACGTTTGCACCGATGAAATCCGAGCGATGGAATAGCGTCAACGTCTAACGCGACAATTTCAAGTCGAGGTTTCTCAAAATTGCACGGGACATTGCATTCCCTAACTTTTCTAATCTTCTCGTTGAAGAAATTTCTTCCAGTCTCGCGTGGGACCGAGTTTCACGAAAAAGTTGAGCGATTCGAAGGTTCGATTTCCCTGTCGAAGGTAAAGGATCAAGAGGGCAGGCAGAGGGAGAGAGAGAGAGAGAGAGAGAGAGAGAGAAAGAGAGATTTCCGGCATCGAACAGGAACCGTCTCATCAAGCTGTCTTTCAGAAACCGCATATTTACACCCTGCCAGTCGAAAAAGTCGATCTATCATTCCTTACCCCCTGTTGAAGCTGACGTATCGATAGGGTCTGGTTTGGGGTCGTTTATATTCTAAGTTCCGTCAAACGTCTGAATAAGCGAGACGAGGAAAGCGCAGGAGTGGAATAACGATAGAAAGAAAAAGAGAGGAACGCGATTGGAGAGATGGAGGTTTAAAGGGCGAAAGAGAGAGAGAGAGAGAGACAGAGAGAGTGAGAGAGGGGGACGGAGAACCGGCGAAAGTAGAAAAAGAAAGATCTCGAGCGGGACCTCGTAAAATCCGAGAAACGGATTCCACCCCGTATACAGGGTGATCTACTCGCTTATCCCCTGGGGAACGTTTTATGGGAGAAAATTCAGCGCTCGCGACGATTTCTCAACTCATTCCGTAACCCTGGACAAATCTATTTCGCGTACGATACAGTTTTATACACTTCCTCTTCTCCCCCTTTTATTCTCTGCTCCTTTTTTTCTCCCATTTTCACGCCGTTTTCAAGTCATTTAAAAATATTTAAAAAACGTTCGCTAGCCGCTTTGTTTTAGATCGATCAAGAGACTTTGCAAATTTATATCTACAGCGAGTTATTTCGTTATAGGCCATTTTATTCGATCCGAACGTGCCAATTTTGTTTCGACTATTTAAGGATTTTTCAATAGGTTCAAGCATCTACTTGCACGTGTGATTGGCGTAGACCGATTAATCGGCTCTGTCGGTCGCTATTTTTCTATTGTCTTTTTTATCGACTCCTCGAGAAGTGTGCCAAGAGTGGAAGATTGAAAAGTCGGTGAATATCTTCGACGTCTTCGATATTCCGCTCAAGGCTACTGTATACGTGGCCTGATTCCGCCCGTTTCGAGATGTTCTTTGGAACCGACTCGCAGACTTTTGTCTACAAAGAAATCGATACGCGCGATACCTTGAACCGACGATATGAGTTTTCCATATCAGGGTCGCCGGATTCGTTAAATTATTTGCTTTTCCCTGCCGACGAGCTTTTCGAGTCACGGAAAAACGTCGCTGCAATTGGGCCAAGAAATTTCCAGGAGAACCACTCTCCCGGCAACTTTGTCGTTTTTCTTGTCTCGGTAACTTGATCCATCGATAAACGGCGCGGAAAATTTCGAACAGCAATTCCTCAGAAATTGTTCTTTTACTTTCGTCTTCAGCCGATTGTACGAGCCTCTTCGAAGCGTGAAATTTCACGAACTTGCAAATTCATCTATTCCGTTTCACACCGATTTCTAATTGAAACGTATAACGTACGACGATCCCGACGAACTTGCTTGTGAACTAATCGCTCTATTCTTTATCTTGAAACTGGTCACCTTTGTCCTTGCCTCTTTAATCGTTTCCTTCGCAACGCTCCTTCCACGTAATCTTATTTTCGCGATTACTTTTCCAATACCAACCGAAGATGATAACACGAATTCTCTCGCACGGCAAGTACGCGTCACTGACTCGAACCAGAGTAGATACACCTAGGTAGCGTCGAATTTCGAAGGAAAAATCGCAGGTGAAAAGGTGCGTGAATGGGACTGGAGCTTGGGCGAAGGATCGATTAATAATTTTCCGGCGAGACAGGAAGCTGGCGAGCAAAAGAACTTGGCGGCGTCGCTTTTGAAAATTAATCTTCCACCGATGTACACTCCTTTTGGCCATTCAACCGGCAAATTAACGTTCACCTTTATTTTTAAAGTTCAACGCGATCGGAGAACGGTGAAGGAAATTAAACATTTGGACGGACCAATTGGAAACGACGGAACAAAACGGATGCGAAACTTTTCGCCATTGTCTAGGAAGTTTTCGTCGGCATTATGTCGGCGCCCGGAAAGCAAAGTAGCTCCCTTTGAGTTCTCCCAAGTCCGCACTTCGTCGAATACTAATTCCATCGTTAATAATAATGATTATCGGCAAGCCGGGCCCGACGTTTCCCTTCCCGCCGGCTGAGTTTGAAATTTGCACGCGCATTAATCCCATTTCGTTTAAGGGCTCGTCAATCATATCCACCCTCTGCGAGTGGCTATGTGCTCGCGTATACGCAGACAGTGCGATAGACAGACACACAGAGAGAGAGAAAGAGAGAGAGAGAGAGAGAGGAGCGGAGATGCTGGCTACCAATGAACTAGAACTCGAGCTTAATGGTGTTTTGAGTGGGCGAGATCTTCTGAAAATTGGTGCTTATGCGAGTATGCGAGTCGAGGGTCCACCCGAGTTTGCACGTTGGGTCCCCGGATGAATGAATTACTCGTCGATTAATTCGTTATTACTCGACGTACTCGATACCGTACGATGTTGTTCAAACATACACGAGGGAGAAGGTAATTTCGAAAACAATTTAAGGTGCCTACGTGTAAAGCGTTTTACGCGAAAGAAATTCCATTGAAAAAGGGACAATGGTTGTGTAACTTTGGTATTCACGTTACGATTAATTACGTTGTGGGTGCTACAATACGAAATGTTCGAATCTGACAGCACCCACGCGTCTTCCTTCGATATTCAACGACAACCCTTCGCATTAAATGCAGACATGGTCCAACGAATACCTTTTATTTACTCGTTACGATCGATTCCACGATCTTCTTTCAAACGTTACACCTTCGATTAAAACGAACTTGCTCGATATTTTTCGCCAACCGTTCACTTTGTCTCTTTCGCGCGGATCTCACGCGAGATCCATTCGCCCGTCCATCCCGGACAGTTTACGCGCTAAAAATTTCCTCTCGCTTTCCAACATCGATTTTCCCCTGGAAGCCATCACGCGGTCTCCGTAGAAATGCCATTGCTTTCGCGATAATCGCTAAAGGCCGGGAACACCGAAAGTCGCGATACTTCGACGTCGATCATCGAACGGATCACGTGCCGCGTGCGGTGTCATCCGCAGCCAATAATTAATCGCCCTTTATCGAACCAGCTTCTGGTAAACTTTCCATTCGAATGAAATTTCACGTTCCCCTTTACGTCGAACTTTTTTCATTATCAGATAAGAATCGCTAATGTCTGACTAGACTCGTGTTTCTGCTAATAATCGTCGATGGAAAATTGGATAAATAATTTCATTGAAAATGATCCGAATATTATTACTCGGAATTGTAATCGATCGGAGGAATAAAATTTCCGGTAAATTGAAGTCGCGCGAAGGGAAGACACCGGCAGTTTATAAATCGGGATACGATGGTCACGAGGGGTCCTCGTCGATCCGATACCTTTGATCTGGTCGTTATAGGCCGGTGGAAGTTTCACCGAGGGTTACTGCAGCCCCTAATAGACTGTTTATCTCGTAAGCTGGGATTTAGATTCGAATCGGGTTCTATTATGCGAGTCTTGAGTCTATGTATGCGCCATGCGCGCACCCCTGCGTAAATCTCTTTAAATCTAATGTCTTCCGCGTAACACGGCGAACGTTTTTCGGTGCCAAGTGGCAATGGATATAAATTATAAAATTTGCAATCACGCGTTACAAGAATGCAAAGGATCGAAGAAAATTCGAAGGTTCGCAGATTCGAAGATTTAAAATCTCGGATTGTACCTGTTCTCAGAGAACAAGATTTCCGAATAAATTCACCGCGACCATTTTTCTTACGTTATTTTCGAAAAAAAAAAAACGTGACCAAGACCCCGGTCGGTCGATTTGGATTAAGATCCGTACCGCCCCATGAACGCAATTCACGGGGGTGGTCCCCGTGGACGGGTGCGATACGGCCGATGCTGATATACTCGTTATAACCAAGGCGGGTGCCCGAGCAGTCGATATTCAATCAAATAAATCCCCCTAACAAACTGGAGAGTCAGAGATAGCATCAAGAAACAATCCCGAGGAAAGGGAGGCGACTACACGATCAAGGACGAACGGATCTAATAATCTGCCCTTGTAACTGAAAGATATCGTCTCCGTGCTTTTCCCTTCGCCTTTACATTCACCAATTATTATTGCACTTTCATCTCTTTAATATCTCAGAAAGAAATTGCCCGAATGGATTCTCGTTAATTTACAATAATTTGAGGAAACGATCCAAGTGTTGGTAAAATTAAGATAGAGACTCTAGAACGACTCTAGAAAGAATCCAAACAACGTTGTATTAAAATTTCGATCCAAAACTAATATAACAACTGCTTCCGTTAATACAAGTAAAGATAAGATTAGTAAAATTATCGTAAATAAAATAACAAAAATTGACCAAGGAAATAAATTAATCTAATCGTAACTTACAGAAGCTACCACGTGTCTGATACAGCGATACACACATCGATTCTATCTTTCTCCCTAAAGCTTTCATCCGTGTTTGTCGATCCCTTAGCGATAATCTCAGCAGCGGAGGCTAATAATTACAAAGGAAAGAAAGAAACGGGACGACGATGCATCCGAATCTGAGGGATTCCTAACAGGTCACAGTCGTATATTATTTTAGCACCTTATCAGCTCCGTATCGCCCTCGGACAGGCAGGCGTTCCCCTTCGGGATTGGTCACCCCCTGTTGCGAGGCGCACGTTCTTACGGAAATTGAGACATCGAGCCTCGTTAGGCTCGATAGCAACGCCCCTTATCCCTGTTCTTCGTCAAACGAGAGCAAACGCACGTTATGTTGCACTTTACTGCTACCGGGCCAGCGATTCTAGTCTGTCGCTATTATCGTTCAACGTCGTGCCAACAGACGATTAAATTGATAACGCAGTCACGACGTTGTCTCAACGTCTAGACGATCTTACGACGTCCGAGATTTCTCGGCTAATCGTTCGATCGAAGGAAGCCGTGGATTCGGATGTTTACGAGAAAAGTATCGAAATATAAAATATTTTCGAGCGAGGTAAATAATTTATACAAGGGAGGACGATGACGAATGGATTCGAAGGTCAAGCGTAGATGGACGAAGGATATAGCATGGAACAAGGTCAGGAAGTATCATCGTGTTTGTACGAGGCTCTCGTGGAATTCCGATCCTGGCAATTGGCCGAACCTTGGAAATCGGAGCTAAAAAGGACCGCTTCTATCAAGCAGCGTCCGTTGGATTTAAAGCAGATGATAAATTAAAAGAGCCTCCCCTCCTCGTAATTCCTCTATATCTTAGCCGGCGGATTTAATGGAACTTTTTTTAATCGAAACTTTATACTAACCGGGGATAAGCTCCCGTTAAATACGTTTCACCAGTCTAATTACATGGATTTCTCGCGTCACTTCGAACTTCTTTCCGACTGAGCTGTTTCCACGCGCGCCGCCTGGGGACTGATATCGGTTTATAAACTTGCCAACGTAATTGCTCCACGCTCTGTACCATATTACTCGATATTTATATATTTCCTCGAACTCGTTTCCTATTTAACTAATACGTTTTTATCGACGGAAAGATTCGTGAAATATCAAAAAAAAAAAAAAAAAGAAGAAAGAATAGCAAATAACGCGATAAAATATTTACGTTAAACGTCTGTACGCTGGGAAAGTCTCTGGGAAATCTGGATTACGCGAGCGTACCGATCTAGGGCACACGGTCCAGGTTCATTCGCGAAATCCTTGGAAATTTAATTACACCTCGGTGCCGGAGGTTATCAGAAAGTGGCGTGTCGCGTGATTTCTGAATAGGGCCGACCAATTGCCAAGGTATACAACGTCGCCGGCGGAGCAACATCAGCAGCGGATTCCCTCCCTGTTCTGCACGGAATGACGAAACTTTCCCGGCTGCAGGAGGACCGGTGGGCGGTCCTCCGGGATACCTGGAACTTTCGCAAGCTCCCGTCCAATCGGCGTGTCGGGAGCGAGAAAGATATATAGAGGGGAAGCGGATGACAGAGGGTGCGAAGGAGAGGCGAACGAGCCAGAGAATCGGCCAGAAAGGGAGAAGCCGCTGGAAAAGAGACGGATGAGAGACCGCGAGAAACCGACGAGCGGGGTGAATGAGCGAAAAAGGGAGAGACAACGATGGAAGAAGTACGGGGCAAAGCGAGAAAGAGATCGGTGAACCGATACGCCGAGAAGTAGACGTTAGGAGGTGAGAGGAGGCGAGTCGAGGAGAAAGAGACGAGTTACAGGGTAAGAAAAGCGAGAAGAAAATTATAGAAAGAAAGATAGAAAGGAGTAGTTAGGAGTAGTAGAAAGATAGAAAACTGGAAGAATGGCCAAGAGAACGATGAATAACGGGTAAAAGAAAAATCTGCCAACGGACCTGCAGGTAGAAGGAAATGGAAGTAGGGGTGAAAATGGAGGAGACAAGATGGAATTCGTTCGCTATCTCGCTCGTTCGTTTCGCAACGAAAAATGATAACTTTTGTTCAAGTACGTCGCTGGTCAGACGCGAGATACTAACTTCGTTCCACTTCGCCTCGTTCCACTCATTTTGCTTCTACCGCTTTTGCCAACCAACGCGCTACCTACCCGCTCTCTTTCTGCGCCATCGCCAGCCAACCACTCTGCCCGGTATTTCATTTCCACGTCTACTCGTGTGTACTCCACCACTTATGTGTATCCGAATGCTGCCTGCGCAGATACTGTTCATATGTACCGTGGAAATGCATGGTCGGTAACCCCTTCCGCCCTCGCCGGCCCCGCCAGCAGGGGGGTTACTTAGACAGTAAAAGAGTTCGTGGCTGCAGGTGTTTCGTACTCGTGTTAATTTTCCCCTTTTCCACGCGTTGTTCGTTTTTCGCAACGCGCGATAGCGTTCGCGTTTCTCGTTAGTATATCGTTCTATTTTCAACGACGAGTAGGATGGGCGGGGAAGAGGCAGGTAGGGAGGGAGGGAAACACAAAAGATAACCGCTTAAACTTGGTCGATTAGCTTGACCGCGTTAAAATTTCGATGGCGTACCGATTTTTTTCAGACGGGAGGGTAAGTTTATAGGTTTGGCGAGATTCCAACGGTACTTGCCGCACGATGTACGCGTGTATAGCCTCATATGCGTGACTGCAGCACCGTCATACACCTGATGCACCGTTGTGGCTGCTTTGAAACGTGTGCCGAGCTTTGGGGTGGCTTCAAAATGGCGTCCTATTACAATACACGCCACCCGGTTCGGTTCATAGGCCGCGTTACGCCATTACAAACGAGTTTTCTTCGTAAAAACCTGCGATCGCGTAATCGTATGTCCGCAACGAATCCTACGACAGCTTTTAAAATTACCATCCTCGGTGAAGATCTTCGTCTCACGGAATAAGTAATCGCGTGCCGCGAGGAAGATGTAACGGGTGAGAATAGAATTTATTCGGCTCTTCTAATCCCTTTGTCGGCGTTTGCGCTTTATCGGTCGGTATCGATAGTCGGTTTTTGAAACGAGCACTGACGAGACGGCTTTCGCCTTTCGGTTCCGTCGTTGGAAAAATCCTTGGCGATGGTAGCTGGCGATGGTAGCTAGCGATGCCGCGATATTGTCCCTTTAAAATTCAAAGAGCCATCGCTCCTTTCTCAAGCTTCGATCGAGGGTATCTTCGATCTTTCGAAGCAAGCGGTTGATCCTCGCCACTCGACCGCGTAGCCATCGGCCAAGTCTTCTCAAAATGGCGGCCCTTTGAAGCGACCAGGAAGTCGCGACGCCGCAGACAAGGGTAATGACCATCGTACCGAGAGTACTATCGCTTCAAAGAGGAAAAAAGGAACGCCAACGAAAGAAACGAAGGCATTGGGACGGAGAAGAAACGAAGTTCACAGAGAGAGAGAGAGAGAGAGAGAGCGAATCTGTGGATGGGAATGAAAACGAGGAAACGATGACGAAACTAAATAATTTTTCCAAAAAGTACCGTCGTGAGGAACGGGGAGGGGGGTCTTTGCAGATACAACGGTACAAAAGGTGGAAGCGGAAGCAAGCGCGTGAATAGCGGCGGCAAGAATTTTGGAGGGAAAGAGGAAGCGAAACGGAGACAGAGAAGAGTTAGACTTAGGACAGAAGGGAGGAGAGAGAGAGGAAGAGGATGAGGATAGAGGGCAGAAGGGAGGGAAGATAGAGACGAAGAGAAAGGGGGAGAGCATCCTCGGTTAGCAGCCGGCAGCCAGCCAGTCAGCCAGCCCCGGCCAACATCGACCCGGCGAGCTGCTTTCTGCCCATGCGCAACGATCTTACCCAGGACTAGCGATGGGCCCGATCCAATTCTCGACTTACAACTTTGCGTTACTTTTACAAAACGATAACTGCCCAAGTTACCGACGGGTTGAAGCTGGTCTTGCGAATGGGTCGATTGGTATATCATCGGTAAGCACCGGTAATTTAGTTGCCAAAATCGCATTCGGGATGTGCAGCGAGTTAACGAGTCTAGCAACTAATGTATCGTTAACGAGGTAAATTATTCTAAAATTGAGAAATTATCGTAGGAAAGAATCTGCAAAACAAAGTTTTATTCACCCTGGTTAAATATTACCACGAGTTTTTTAGCTACGATAACGCTGATACGATGAAATTAAAACAGAACCACTTTCATACGCGCATTGCTGTTTTCCCCGCGGTTTTTAAGCTTTTCGAGTGGAATTTTTATATTTAACGGGAACATTGTTTCCTTCGCTTTCGACTGATTCTATTATAAGAGGCGGTATTAAAACCAACGTGAAAATATTTTGGTGGCTTCGAGACCGGCAAACGTTATTCCGTGTATTTTGTAAATGTTTCATTTTTTCTTTTTTTTTCCGCGCCATCGATATGTGTTTAACGATCGTGTCAGCGGTAAAATATTTGAAGACGATATTACCAGTTTCCGATCGACGATTAGCGTCGACCGGCTGGAAAGAGCGAAACTGGAATGCCATGGAGTGTTTTCCGAGAAGTCCTTCAACGTGGTTGGAAAACATTTGTCGCTCCGGCACAATAAATACTGTCAATGCAAACGATTTATACGAGAGCTTTTGCTCATGTTTTCGCCCCGCTTTTCCCCCACGCATTTTTCCCTCGCAAAGACTGCGTAATCTGTGACAATATTTTTTCGATAAACAAGCGCTACATACGTATATATTTTTCATCTTCGTTCGAGATTGATATTTTTTCAGTTTCGCAATTCCAACGAAACAAAAGATACGACCGTAATACGTATTACACAACGTTAGAAATATTTTTCACGAAGACGCGATAGTCGACAACGGAGGTAGACTGGTCGAGGATCGTATACCGTAAACAACGCGATTCTCGTATTTACAACCCGTTTGAAACGGTTATTAATTGACGTTCTAGCGGGCTAGGATCGTCCACTTGGTGCCACAAACAGTCCTACTTCATCATCCCACCCCGAAAACTATAAGGCGTTTAATTAACTCCCAGTGTTCGTGGAAAGAGACGGAGAATTTAAATGCAAATGCCGTGACACGCCCACAGGACGACCCTTTCTTCTTCCGGTTAAAACACAACCATCGCCGAAAACCGGTGGTTGGAGCGATACCCTAGCTGATAGAATTTAAATGCGCCACCAATCTATAATTTGTCGTTTAGAGGATCGATTTGGAATATCTTAGAATCGACTAAATTCACTGTATTACGCTTTAATCTATTTCAAATAAATTACACGAAACATATATTTCAAGGCGATTCCAATCGCGTAATCGTCCGTCATTGTCTATTATCGTACATCCGGTAATCGCACGAAAGCTACAGAGAAAGATTAAATACCTGTAACGCGAACCGTGCATATTCATAATGGCAGAAAGCACGTACGAGATTCAGGGGCGAAGCTATTCCGCTCTATTCTCTTTCGTTTTCTTCTGATTTTTCCTCGCAGGCAGCGCGAGTGGGCAACGCGTGCCGCAGTAGTTGCTGTCGTTCACTGGTCAGACCGATACGTACGACAGACTCTACGATTTGTTAACCGTCGATTTCTCTTCTCATTGTACGTCTACTGTCCGATCGAATGAAGTTTACGAATTAAGGCATCGCAGCAGGATATGCTTCAAATATATTTCAAAGAACGAACAAAGTATCTTCCACCGGAATTCCATCTTTTCTTTTTCTTCCCTGCTCTCTCACGCTGGTCAAATAGAGTTTGCCACGGGTCACCAAAAGAATACACTAACGAAAAGCGGTTCGAAGACGAAAAAGAAAGGCAGAGATCGAGATGAAAGACCGATCAACGGCTTGAACGTTTTGGATTCCCCGAGGAAGCCCCGCGGATAAGATCCCGGCAGTCGGAGGCTTCCCCCAATCGCGTGCAAAAGTGGCGAGACCGTTTTGGACGTTGGTCTGCCCGGCAAGGGGAGATGGAAGCTGGAAAAAAAATTACTAAATCCTATCTGAATCGGTGGTCCATTGAACGGTGGCTTGATATCGAGCAAGGATATCTCCTGGAGTTCTTTTGAAAAGGAACCCAAGCATCGCGCAGCGATAGCGGTGTATCTATGGATGGAACGAGAACAGAAGGGGAAAAGGAAAAGCGGAACAAGAAGAAGGCTTATTCCAACAATACATCCTTCGACGTAACGCGAGGGTGTACCGACTGACAGACAGCTCCTGTCTACCAGATACCCAAGCAAAACCTACCCCTGTTGTGTGTATCGGTCAGCCCCTTCAAGAGATCGGTACACCCCACCAGCCGTTTCAAATCTTTGGCGAATCACGAATAAATGGAGGAACACCGTACCGAAGAAACCAAAGCCCTTCCGGGGATCGTATTTTCGGGGATTTTTCGTTGTATCGAGACGCCGTTGAATAGACACCGTCCATCGGAGGAAGGTACATTCGCGCGTTTCAGCGATCGTTCCAGTCGCGCGTAGCGGTCGCTGGAAATGCCGTTGTTTTAAAGACGCTAATTTTCTTAAGTTTTATCAGGGTGTTGACCTTAGTGCGGGATACCCTATTTCCATCTCTTTTTTAACATTTTCTTTTTATTAAAGTTATTAAAGTTTCAAACTTACCTATGCACCTGTCGGTTAAGAGGAAAATTTCAATTGCGCTACGTAACATAGAATATTTTCCACTGTATTCGAATGTTACTTCCATGACAAATAGATTTTTTCGAAAGCGACGTTTCAATCTTTTCCAGGCAACCTTTCGCGAAATGGTAGAACAGCCTTTTCTATATTCCTATCGCAAAATCACGATCGTACATTCATCGTGTTCCCCTTAGACGACTGGTCTGGCTTCTACTCACGTTCCTGATCGGTGCACTCAAAACGAGAGAGAGAGAGAGAGAGGAATCGATTTATACTAAAGGACTCGACGATCACTTACCGGGCGGATCGTAACGGGACACCCTGTAGAATGGAGCATAGGCGGCGGACAGCGCGTTTTGCGGTGACAGAGCGTGTCTGATGGAGGGTTGTCACGGTATGGGAGCACCCCTCAGACTTCGATATTAAAGCCCTCCTAATATAAGAGCAAAAGCTCCGCTCTCTACCGTCGATATGCTCGTTTCAAACCTTTTCTCTCTCCCTCGGATATTTCCAACAAGCGATACTGACTTTCGTGCGACCGACCGGACGACTCTGGATCCGTGGGTAAGCGAGTGGGCGTGCAAGAGGGTGAATCGCGAAAAGGATGGACAGATTCGTTAAGCTTCGCGATGTTTCTCTCGAACCTCGCAAAAAGCGTATCGCGGTAAGGAAATGCGTACAGAAAAATCGCGAGATTGGCGAAATTCCAATTATTCCGGATTACTATGATCGTTAACGTCGGACAATCGTCGAACATCGAATGCGCGAATTCTACGAGAAAATGTAAATTTCTGCTAGAAAACTAGATGCTTTTTATGCCAATCCCATAAATTGATGCGACTCTGTGAAAATTCATGGAAGCAAAGTCGAAAGCAGAAAAGTAGTACCGGAAGAAATAGAAAAAGCGAAGAGAACCGGGGATGGGAGGGAAACGACTTAAATGCATGCTTTAGGTGCGTGCACGCACCGAACTATGCTGCTTCGTTCTCGAGTATGTGTATGTGCGAAAACGCGTGCACGCCCCTGATCTCGGCTTCCGTATCCATCTCACACGCACCATTGACCACGAATGCATGTCCGATAGGGCGGCCCATGGACCTCCTCAAAAATCAAGTTATCTCCATTCTCCGCGCGTCGTGGGGTTTCGAATAAAACGTCGCGCGACGGGGGTGGCTCTGTGCCACGACCACGTTCTCTGCGCCGCGACCAAGGAGCCGAGTATGTCGCACAAATTTATTGGAAATGCCGTACACGAGATTACAGAGGATCGTCGTTCTATCATCGGATTCAACGAGACAAGGCAATTTATACGGGGAGATAGGAGACGAGGAGCAAAGTTTAAGATTTCTTAGAATAGATTCTCGACGCAGCGAATATTCTCGTGAAAAGATACTTTCCATATACATATACACCTACGTATAAATATTACACATATAGATACATGTATAGGTATGTATTTAGACACGGACACGCACGGTAAATAGAACACAGAAAGAAAGGAAACGTTGGAGTTGACTTACGGTAAATCGACGACACCAAACGCTCAGCCATTTGATGTCCCGTATCCGTTTCCCGTTAGGCAGCTTCAGAATGATGTCCGTATAGTTGTACAATTTGAGCACCACCGGGTCACTGAGCGCAACAACAAGAAAAAGGTTTGTAGGGTCCAGCGTGTTGTAGTCCTCGTAACTATCCTAATAGCAATACCGCGCTTTTTGCCCACCAGTTTTTCACCGACCAGATCGTACATCGACTGGCCGGGCAACGCGTCGACGATTTTGGCAAACAACCGTGTATCGATCGTGCTCGCGAACATTCGAGAAGACGAGGAGAGCCGGTCGAACAGGAACAAATACTTCTAATACCGTCCTTTAATAATCTCCGTTCAATTGGATCCGTTTAAGCGAGACATCGTTATTGCGCGCGGCGATCTCTCGCGACTTAAAAGGCTCGCGGAGTTCCGACGAGGGTGGAAAAGGAGGCCGAGCCGGTCTCAGACGGTGTCAACTTTTTTCACCGAATTTCAACGAACGGAACACAGAAGAGACAAGTAACAGCGAGTGGAAACGTAATAAAGTGCTCGCGTGGACGAAATCCGAACGAGATGGCCGTATAATTCCCGTTTTATTAACTGCACCCCCGCAATCCGTTCGCCCGGCCTTCCGTCTGTTTCATCCCCCGCCCTATCCTCTCCCCTTTCACCGCCAGTCCCTTCGACGCACGCAACAAGCTCTTTGAGTTTCGTTTCATCCCTTGGTTACGGTATGCCGTTTGCGTCCACCTCCGTCCCCCTTTTCTTTTTTTCCCCTTCTTCTCGGCGTTCCTATCAGGCGTCAACCCTGACCGCATACGCAACTTTCTTCTTTTCTTCGTTCGTGCTTGTTCGTGCGAGAACCAGTGTACTCGGTTTGCCTCTCGAACGTGAAAGAATGGCGACGCAACATCGAGATTTCAGTAGGAATAGAACGACAACGATAGAAACGCGTGTAGGAAAATTACGCGCGAAGAAAGAATTTCACTCCTACCTGCCCTCCTTTATTTCCGGATACGGGACGATGTAACCCTGTGGGGTGGGCGTGGAGCTATTGCCCACCCAGAAGTACGCGTCCGGTCCGGTACCATCGTAACAGAATCCTTTTATGAATATCGTCGTGTCGTCCACGGCGTACACGTCTCCTTTGATTCCATGTGCGTAGTTCTTCAACGAGCCGATTAATTTGCCGTAGTAGTTGGGTCCGTTGTTTGCATGACCTGTAACAGATCGTTCTATCAATTAATGTCGACGATAGACCGTTAAAAAATTAACGTGCGCAATGCTGTCGCTCGGCGTGTCGCGCGTTCCATTAACTTTTATCTTTCAAACTAACGCGAATACGGTAAGACTCCGTTTATGGTAACGAAATTTTATTTAACGCTCGATTAAGCGAACTTTCACCCGTCGAACCCGCTCGTTCGAGCTGCTATCGCGCGAACGAGAAATACAAGTGGAGCAAATCGGTAGACCCATGTTGCATGATTTCCAATACGATTAACCGTTTGCCCCCGGCAAATTCGGATAAATGCAGTTCTCTGCCGTGTGATAGTTTAATTAAACGATCGTTATTCGTATAAGGTTCCAACGTAACGTCGAACATATGGAGCGAACTGGAGCCTAAACGAGCGAGACCGCGAAAAGACGCAGCGGCGGCGGCGGTCGGGACTTCGTTCGAGGCGTGCTACGTTCACGGTTGCAAAAGGGGGAAGTACGGTTTCACCCTCGTGATATAGGTTGGACGCATCACCGCCCCGATACAAAAGCGTCGACGGACCAGCCGGCCGTGCCGCGATTTGCATGAATTTCATTTCATTTGCTCGACAGGCCCCATAAAGTTGGACGAGCGAATAGATCGGAAGAGCCGCCGCGGCAGTAAAGATCACCCGTGGATCGTTCGTACGAGGGAACGGATTCAGACGCGCGAACCGATCGTCTTCGAGCGCTTTCTCGCCTTCAGATTAGCGGTTGCGTTTAACAGTCTGAAGCGTGAAATCGAGGGAAACGGATTCCGCGAGATTGCTCGCGATGGATAGGATTTATTTCCGGTTTTATTGGCGCTCCTGGAAAGATCGTACTATCCGCGATCGGTTGGCAGGGATAGAGGGGAATTCCATTTGCACGGAGTAATCTTTTCTCGTCAGGCGGTTCGCGTATTATTGTATTTTGTAAGCGCGGTAATTAGACTGCGAACGTTTACGACGATTCGCGCAATGGCTGCGAAAGATGCTGACACGGCTTTCATCAGCTTCTGTATTTTACTTTACGAAGATGACCAAGGAAATGGAGATACTTAAACGGAGATACGATTCATACCTTAAATATTCTTCCTCGCCTGTATCGCATTTTAGGATTTCTCTGGTAGAATTCCAAATTTCTACCTTTCACGATTCTTTCTCGCTGTCTTCTTTGCTTCAGGTGTATCGTATAATATTTTCCATATTGCACACACTGTACATTTTTGCGTACTTTAATTTCCCGTAAATATGTAAACACCCGTAATAACGTCAATACCGTAAAAATCATCGAATAATATTTCCAACAACAAACATTGTCTCGAAAACGTTTCTCCTCTATTTTAAGGTATTCTACGATATTTTACAAAAACCAAAGCATAGATTTGGGTGCTGTCCGAGTACAGCTAAAGGGAAGCATCGGTCGTTGATATTTTTTAGGCGAAAAAACCGATACTCTGCAAATCTTATTTCATGCACACCGAATGCACGAATTTCTCTTCAAATCTCGTCGCAATCGGCTTAATAGTTCGATCGGAATTTTGGATTTAGGGCATACGCACACACGCCTTCGCGTGTACCTATATTTTTACCAACCGGATAAATCGCCACTGTTGGCTACAATCTCGCTACAAAAGGTAATAAACAATTTGATATTTTAAATAACCGAGTTCGATGCTGAAAAACGACTTTGATCGTTTATCTACGATATTTTTCCGACAAATATTCCAGCCGATGAAACTAGACGCAAGAAAATCCGATCGAAGTTGGGCATTTTATTAAAAACAGTAGCTCTCTGTTATATTTCGTCAAATCCGTTTCCCGCTAATATTATAAACCGACACGCCAAACGCTTTATTTATTATCGCTATGTTTCAATCTTCCACGCGTTGTAACAACTCGATATTAATACAATTTCTAATACCCGAAATGCACGTTCCGATGAATTAAACATTGCACATCGATTAATAATAATAATGTATCTCGCAAACCGTTTAACGAGCCGATACTTCGATTAGGTTCGATACAGGTCAACGACTCTCGTGCGCGCGATATCGCTGCGAACAAAAGTCGCTCGTCTGCGTCGGGCCTCAAACCGTACACCTTTTGCCAACTCGTTCTCCACCTGTCCAAAAAGACGTAATTCGGCACGATCGTACGTATAATTCTTAACCGCCACGAAGTTCCCTCTTCAATTAATTCCCATTGAACGTCCAACTTAGTGGTGCGTGATTTTTGCTGGGAACGAAACACCATCACCGTCGCCCAAGGATAATTAACACGTCGTTGGCGCGCACCGGTGCGGTGTTGGACCGAAACGCAGACTCCAGGCTTTTAGTCCACCCTCGATTCCCATTCACCCCGTTCGCTCGCGGTTGTATTGGTGAACGTCGAGGTTCCGGCTACCGTTCTTCTCGATCCGTCCTCCTCCTCGTCGTCCTTGTCGTCGACGTAGTGTGTCTACACCCCATCGGTATAGCAGGATATTATGGTGATGCGACAATGAACGCAGTGATCGCTATCTGGCCGGTATTGGGGGATGTCGACCCTCGCTGTGCGCTCGCGAAATCGGCTATGGAATGACGTGGACGGAAAGAGGGGCAAAAGTAGAGAAGTACAGGAAAAAAAAGGAAAGAACAGCGAATAGAAAGGACGAGACAGAGAGAGAGAGAGAGAGAGAGAGAGAGAGAGAGAGAGAGAGGGAAGAAGGGAATTCGAACGGAGGGGTAGAGACATAGAAGCGTCTTGGGATAGAGAGAATATCTACTAGTAAACAGGAGCGCACACTGGTGCACAAGTACGTCCACAGGCAAAGAGAGATTATGTAGGTGCGTGCCTACGCGCCACCGCCTAAACTACCCCCGACTGGTGCTTAAACTGCCTCCCCTTTTATTATGGGCCGCGACGGTTATTGGATTGTACCGTGCTATTTGTTGGCTGCCACGCTAATGGATCCATAATCACCGGGACGAATTAACGCAATGCGACGACGCGACGCCTCGCCTACGACTCGGCGCTACTTTAAACACGGCTACACCGAGCGTTGCTTCTTCCTACCCGTTCACTCGGCCAGCCGGCTCTCCTTTTAACGTGCTTGACTCGTCGTATACTCGTCGTTAATCGGTGGATTCGCGTTCGATTACCCACTGTCCCACTGCTACCCACTGTCCGCTATCCTCGAACTTTAAGCGACGTATCGACGAATCGTGTATCGTTCGCGTCTTCGTAGATGCTCCGCAGGACGATGGCTGTGAATCGTGAGCGACGCTTTAACGGAATCTGCGACTACGTGTCCTGAGAGGTTCGTCTGAAAGCAGGATATGATGCGAGAGTGGCGAAGGGAGTACGGTCAACATTTGAACCGAGTAAACATCGGCCGACCGTGCTTCTTCCCTTCGTTCTTCTCTTCCCCGCATCCTGGCTCCGTCGTGCTATTCGCAACCGTCGATGAGACCCCGAATCGCGCATAGGTTCTTCGAATAGTCTCTCCTCTCTGGCACACGTCAGTCTTATAACTCCGCTTTCACGGGCCACTGTGGGGAATACCTTAGCCCCGGGGCAGCGTAGCACAAAGCATATTGCATGTGCCCCAAATACACAATCGCAGCCGGCTGGCTGGGCCGGGAGCGTCAGGATTCGTTAGCTTCTGGCGCCGATGGTCTTTGCTCTTTCGATCGGATTCAGCGGATCCACCGCTCGCCTCCGGGCACGCGTTTAATGAGGATAGTCGTAAAAAATTCACTCGTTATCTTGCTACGTCGCGCGGTACTACGGCTCGCGCGACGCACCGCCAACGACCATGAAATCGAAGAATCCTAACGTTTCTTTTTCCTTTCGAATCTTCCTCCTTCCTTTTCACTATTACAAAATCGTGAATGACATTATACCGGTTTCTATTTACGGAACCGATCGGTCGGTCGATCGATGATAGAAGTAGCGCGTGCATTTCAACGATTCGATAGAGGTTTCCATCCAACTCCCGTTTACGAGAGTAAGCGACAAGTTTGTCCACGCTCTATGTTCCAACTTGGAGCTAATTAATTAGAAGCAAATGTTTTTTTAGTCGTGGCGAGAACTCGATTGTTTTTATGGCTTCGCCAGACTTTGCGTGCCTTCGGCCACGCGTTTAACCAGAAAAGTCTCGAGAAATTCTCTTGTTACCTCGCTCTCAAAGAAACCGCGTCGCGCTTTCCCGCAGCTTATGTTCTTCGCCTCGTTTCCACTGGAAATATCTGTTCGCCTCGGCGTATTTACTTTAAATCGTAAAACGCAATAACGTTGGAGAAATCATCTTTCCGGCTGTGATTTCACGATGAGTCGGTCAACCAGCTACGATCTATCCATCGTCCGACGATCATCTTCGTAAAAAACGTATCCGTATCGATCAGTGACGTAAGCTAATTGGAGAATCAATTAGCGACGACTCTTTGTTTCTTCGCAAAATCGATCACGTTTCGTGCCCTATGATTATACGGACGGGAGAAAAACCGTAAGTCGATCTCGTTTCGTTTTTCACATACCACGCGTGTATAAACTTGAGGTAAACCTTGAGGTAAAACGACGGGTGCGTGGTTTTATTCAAGATCCCAAGATAACGAGCCAATTTATGCGCTGTAAGATCATCCTGTCTTACCGCCGTCACTCCAATCAACAGACTCGTCCTATCGTTAACTTTTTTTCATCGCGGTAAGCGTAAACAGTTCCGTCTGTTACGTAATCACCCACGTAGCGATGAATTTAAATTTAAATTTACAATTAGCGGTCGTTCGAAGCACCGCGACGCAACGTTGCGCCAAGTATTCTCGTCTTGATTTTGTAACGATTCTGCGATTTCGTGAGACCGATTTGACCCGCTCAAATAACACCGGATAATCAGACCACAAAAGTTAATACGATCTGATTTTACATGCGGGCCAGCCAGCCAACCAACCAGTCGTTACGCTACCGGTTCGCTGGGTAGCTGACTAGACCTACAAACGCGTGAACTTTCACTTTCGTGCGAAAGAACGGCCAATCTCGTTCAACGATAAACGAGACACCGTGAGATCGTGGAGAGAGCCGCAGGAACAGATACGACTACCGCGTCGCGATGGGAACACATCGATTTATATGGCTCGACAGTATCGGTTTTCATATAGGCGTGCAGCAATTACCGCAAGTGAGAATATTTCCTTTTCCAATAAGTAACGCGTTACGTTCCAGAATTATTTGTTTTACGCTGTATTCTTCGGTTCGTTCGCTCGTCGTAAGGAAATGTTTTAAATTCGAGGAAAATGTAACGTGAATAGAAAAATCGACGTTGATACGATATCTATACAGAAATAGGGAAATTTATATACCAAAGACGCGTTTCAGAAGCGATGAAAGTAGCAGCGATTAAATTAATCGAATCAACTGTTTTCAAACTTATCTATCCGGTGAAATCGAATGTGAATGAAATGGCGAAGAAAAAAAGTTGATCGGAAGAAAAATCGATGGAAGGGGCGAGCAAAGAGGAGTGGAAATCGTCGGAAGCGATGATCCTAATGACCAAGTGTACGCGCGCTGCCGGAGTGCTTCCGTCGAATCAAGCCCGTCGTGGAACGATTTTATCGGACACGCGTTAGAGCGGAAGTGGCGGTGCAAGTTTTCGAGCAAACTCGATGTTCCATTGTCCTCGAGAGGAGAAAGTGGCGTGGATGAAGAAGGTTATGAGAGCATGGAAGAGAAAGAGAGAAAGAGAGAAGGTGGTTGGAGAAGCCGGTGACTTAAGACGTTAACGAGACTAACCGGATTCATCGCTAGGCGAAGGGCTGGATCTTGCGCGAGAAGGGTGAAGAAAGGAGAGTGCCGGGTGGCACTGATTTTAATCAAGATATGGCCTGGCAGCAGCCAGCGGCGGATCAAGCGAGCCAGGGCTTATCGATTTTCTAAGTGCTCCCGACCGAGAGAGCGTGTCGTCTGCGACACTAGCTGAGAATTTGAAAATAGCGAAACAAGAGAACCGGAGGCGTCGCCTTTCGCAGACTAAACAATCGGATATTCAACGATTTCGTAGAATATTCGATTACTCAACCGGCATTCGTTTTTCGTTCGATTAGTCAGACAGACGACGCCGATATCTGTCTTATTTCTAAGCGAATCGTTTCATAGCCTGGCAAGTTTCCTCTAGACGTTTTTAGAATTATTCAAACATCCTGTTGTACCTGTATCCTGTTCGTATAAATATTCATACCGTCGCTTGGGATTTTATAAGCCAGCTTACCTCTAAGTTTCCGTCGTACGATTAAAAGCGGATCATACGGAGGATCGAGAGTGGAAGAGAAAGGGATTTCACCCGTTTTGCTATCCGAGACCGAGAGGAAAATCGTCGAAAGGAACGCGTTCGTTCAAGCAAATGCGCGTACAACGATTACGCAACATAGCCGGACGTTAGGTCACGACGTAGACGAGCGACGTTTTTCTTAATTGGATTTATTCTTAACTGGAGAAACAAAGATAGTCGTACGATCGCAACGATATCGCGCGGTTAAGAGTCGCTCGTCCGCATTTTAGACTAAAGTTTTAAACGATCCGCTCTTCCATAACCGAAACATTCGCCGAATCACCGTCGTTTTTTCCTAATCTGATCTTTTTGTACTTTCTTCTTGTCGCTCATTAAAATCTAGTTCTCGATTTTTCCAACGTCTTTGAAGATAGAGATATTCCCCTAAAAGGGCGTTCGCTCTAATCCGCGGATATTCTTTCGACGCGCACCGGTTAATCCGGATAATTGTCGCAGACAAGGCAATCCCTTAATTGATCGGGCCAGACAGCCTCTGTCCGTCTCCGAGCAAGAATACGAATGATATTTTTTGCCGTTTGCCCGTTAAGAGATTAAAGCCAAGGGGTCGGTCGCTTCGTTTTAGAGTCATTATACTCTCGGGAGAGGGGAAGCGCCGGAGATGCGGGCAAGAGAGGAAGAAAGAGCGCGATAAAGGGACGAATAAACGAAGACTGACTTGGCGAAAGCAACTATGCTCGGGAAAATTCTAAAACGTGACGAACACGCAGATAAAGAAAGACGAGTACGGAAAGAGGAGCACCGAGGAGAAGGTAAAACCGATGCAAAATTATAAAGCGAAATAAGCGGAAACGAAAGAAGGGGACGAAGAATGGATTAGGTGAATCGAACGGAGTAAGAAAGAATAGACAGATATGAAACTCGGCATCGATTCAAAGAAGACGCGGAAGAAGGAAAAGGAGAAGAAGGAACGAGCGTACGCAGGCTGGGGGGATAAAAAGAGAAGAAGGAAGAGCTGGAGAGAAAGGGAGCGAATGGAGAGAGCACGCTGAGCTTGCAAAAAGGGTGCCTGGTGATGCGTACCATAGCTACCTCGACAAATGCATTAAGACCACCCTCTACCCTCCTCTCTTGGCGATATCGAACTGACTGTGCGACTCGCTCCGTAGTCGGGATACACCTCGATTTCTCGCACCTCGTTTACTATAAGAGTCTAACCGGTGCCGTAGTCTACAAGTATTTTCACGCCTTTCGATACACCCAGCGTTCAAGTGGTAAAAACATCGCGAAATACCTTTGACGGGAACAGGTTAACTTTCCAGTGAAAAGAAACGGGATTCCAGGGAAATAGAACTCGTGCCGGGTAGACTGTCTGCGGGGCTCAAGGTGATCGACAAACACGGCCGGTGTAGAAAATAAAGGCACGGCTTACGGATAAAACGAATCCTCCTGGATAAGATGTTTCTTTGCTCGACGTCCACGTGGACGATTCTTTTCGTTTATCTTTACTTTTCCGTTCTATTTGGACACATTCCTTCCGTTTATTTCGCCCACTTGTTTACGCTTCCATTTCGATAAATGGAGATTGTCGCTGGTTACGATTTACGCCGAATAATAATGGAATACTATCTTCGATCGAATAACCGCTCGTTAAAACCTGGCTTAGGGTAATGGTAACTAGGAAGGGGACTCTATCCGTTAGATATTATCTCGGATGGTCTTTTGAGCGACTCGAATGGGGGACGAGCGCAAGGGTGGACAGGTAACGTGACAGCCGTCCTATTTAGCGTGCACGTAATACTATACGTTGTTCCGAAAAGTTCCTTCTTGTTGGATAAATGTATTTCGTAAAATAGATGCTTCCTAAAATAGTAGATAATACATTTTACTATTGCTTCGTATCAAAGATGACTTAAATCGAATTTTAACGATCGTGACCTGAGAGATCGGCGTTTCGCGGCTCGTGCGTTCGGAACGCCCGACACGGTCTGATACGAGTGTATGTGACGAATGTTCCTGGCTGACACCATTATCGCGGAGCAGCGATGGTGACCGTGTCATCGGTCAGAAGACAATTCACGGTCGACTCCCTCCGTTTCGATGCTACAGTTCCCACGAAATTCGTGTTACGACGTAGGGCCGCTGGTAGCGGGACGTGCATACATAGATACATACATGCACGCGTAGCTAGCACCTCATTCCAATCGATATGCGACGACACCCCCATGGGGAGACATTCATATCGCAGTGGAACTCAAACACGGACCAGAGACACGCCACTGTAATATCGTCCCCTTCGGCCGACTTGATCACTGTGCCATCGATATCGGAATATTTGGATGCCAATTTCGATCACGATCTCCACCGCTTTCTATTTGATTGCTCCAAGAGGCAAGTGATTACACTCGCTGGAGACGATCAAAGTGTTTCGTTCGATTTTGATTCTATTTTTATTTGACTGTGAAGCGAAAGAAAGGTAAAAGAAAGCGTGTGTTTGGCGATGAGTTTTCCAATACACGCGTGTATCTCGCTTTATAGAGTCGTAGGCACAGAAGCACGAGGTGTTATAACGAGAAAGACAGCGGTACGGTCGATAATGACTCCGTGTCAGAGCACGTGTCAGCCGTTCGTCTAATAGCACATTATGCATCCGCAAGACGTGCAAATTACACCCGGCTCCGATACGGTCGACGAGACGAAGCCAATGAAATACGCCGTTGCCGCTTAGTTAACGCGATGCATCTGTGCCTTCATCGACGCATACAGGTAAAGGATACGGATACGGTAAAAGTAACCGAACGAAATATTTCGTTAGATTGAGAAAATTCGGCCCGACTAACGGCACAGACGTTGATTCCAGTATCTCCGCGAGACAACGTCTTTCTCTTCGATTGACGTTGGCCGATATCGATCGATACCATTCCGAGGAATTAGAATCGACCACCGATAACAAGAACGACCGGTGAAAAATTCGGATAATGTCGCGTAAAGAAGGGTGTCGGGTGCGCGCATCGTGTACGATCATAGATCTCTACGGGCAATACGGTTCCATTAGTTAAATTGTTTCCCTGATACGTCCGCGTTCTTTGACTCCGGCCTTTCATTCCGTTTTGCTGGTCGGATAGGCCCAGCTACGATGCAATTCCGGGTTATTCTCTCCCCGGAGAAGTCGATAAGAAAATAGTACGAAAGAAGAAAAGGGGATCCCCAGGGGAGATGGGTGATCATTTGATTGCGGATAGATTAAGGTACAGGGGTTGTACTGTCTGACAATGCAAACCGAACGTTTTGTGTCGGACCACCGGTTAATGCGGCAGACTGATCCAACAATGGAATCGAATTTTTTCTTTTTCTAACTGAAAGTAGAAAGAGGCCGAGAAATAGCTGGAACGAAGCTAGACGAATAAGATAATCAAAGCTCTAGTTTCGACGCGAGTAAAACCACATCGTTGCGAATACGACTTCGATATATCATCCTTCGATCGTCGATCGATATTTCGCTGTTGCGCCATCGGTCACAAGTGGGACCGTTAATCGATTACAAATATCGCCGACTGAGAGAAATCCCTTTAGTTAAAGTCTCGAATTGGCCGTTTACATCTATTAACACCGAACCGCCAACTTTGAGGGTGGTCGCCGTTTGCTCGCCGTTTCGAAAGCATCGTGTAACCGGCTCCGTTGGGAGCCACACATCTGGCGAACAAGCAACAAGTATACTATGCACGCATTAAATGTACACCCGTTACCGACTCCAATTACTCCGAGTAGCCTGTCGCTGCGTCGCACGTGCACATGCGATCCTCTATCTTCGATTGCGCGCCTCCCTTCGATTACCGACGAATTTTAATTACGAGGATGCGTCAGTTCGCTCGGTTTTGCTCGGTGCTAACTTTCTACACTTGCCGCTTTATTAACCATAGAACGAATCCTTCTTTTAAGAGACTGGCGACGATAAGAATTTCAATTCGCTGTAAGATTCTACTACGAGACTCTCTCGATGAAAGTATATATCGATTTTAAAATAAAACGCTTCAGTCGAACTGATATATTTACGGTGCAAACTTAACTGCTAAGAATAAACTAGAGACGCAGGTTTACCGCTAATGAGGCATTATATGGGATTACGTATCCAAGAGCGCCATAATTTTCTATATAATTCAGATCATGGACGAGAGAATGACGCGACGTGGCATTCCAGGACTCTTGTAGCAACGACTGATCGAATACCAGGTATACGATTCATTTATGTCAAGGTATAGTAGCAATTACGAGAACGAGCATCGTAAATACGTATAACGTACACGCAGATTTAGACCGAGACAAGGTAGAAATTCTGATAGAAATCGTCGGAATTTATCTTTGAACAGTCTCGGTGTTGGAACAGAGTATCGCAGTTTTATTTAACGCGTGAAAAATTGGGAACATAAGAAACGATACTGAAATTTCGTTACGAGTCGCGTATAATGATCTCCGGTAATGGGCGCGTTCCACGACACATCTGTGTCATCTATGGAAGGAACAAGCGCGCGATTACGTTGATGCATGCGCGTCAGGCTCGCATGCCAGGAAAATTGCAAAGCGTCCGATGTTCCAGAAAAATATAGGAATCTTGTTCGATACGATATACTCAGGAAATTATCATCCTTCGTAAATTTTTCACACCGAACATGGCTAAATCGATTCGTTTCTTGCACACGGACGATCACAACGAGACAAACTTTAACGTACGGTATGAATGAACAGATCGTAAATACGAACGAATTAAGCAACGCCTAGAACAAGTCGCTCGTGATTCGAAGAAATACCGAAAAGAAAACCATAACTAACATTCTACTACTTTCGCTGGAATTTCGATAGAATTTTATTAGCAACAAATATGGAAAGTTATCTCAGAATATTGTACTTCGTATACTCTGCTCTTTAATAATTCCACAGGGGTAGATACTGGGGTACTTTATCGGTAAATGCTTGCAGAAGAATCGAAAGTTTCAAAATGTATAGAAATAATCGTAACTACAAGGTTTATTCAGAACGTCCGGCTGACCTATTCCACTTCCATAGTGGCGTGGCAGTGGTGGGGTGCTCTTTCGTACGCTTCACGGTGGGGACTCGGCTGTCTGATTGTGAGCGGCGAGCGCTGAAACGACGCCCCTCATACTACCGTCGAGTATCACGGAGGGGACGCCGTGGTTGAGCGCCGCGTCGAAACGACGCTCCCCACCCTGTCTGTGTGCACTCTGGTAGGAGCTACTTAAGTTTCAGGGTGCAGAGCGCTCTGCGGTTCACTCTCGTTCCGGCGATCGAGTGGAAAGCAGAGTGCATTTCTATTCTTTTTACTTTATTACCGGTCTATTATTTCGTAGCTTGTATCGCGATTACGCGACACATCGATATTCCGTCTTTTATCATCGATAAGTGTCAATTGTATGCGTAATGGAAATAAAACTCCTTCGATTTTAAATGGTAAATGAATGATAAATTTCATCCCCTAAATATCAAATCGAATTTAATCTTTTCCAATCATTTTTCTGTAGCATTCTAGTTATCGCGCATCGTTTAAAAATATTTCACGAGCATATAATATTTCGTATGGAACGAACGGAATCGCAGACGCGATACAATCTCGATCGAAGAAAAGGAATAAAGATCGTGCGTCTCCGATATGCATCGAACGCACACGAACGCACACGAACGCGCCCGATTTTCCAGCGATATACATATATGCAGTACTCGCCTTTTATGCATATGGGCGACTGGTCCGTAAACGCGCACGCGTACCACGAGTTTACATACTACACACGTGTTACTATAGATGTTACTACGGCGAGTACTCTGTAATCTGACACAGAGTACGGAGATTGAACCCGACTGAGCGGGACTCGTTGAACCGGAAGTAATCCCGCGGGGAAGCAAGAAAAAAAAAAGGGAAAAAATTGCTCGATTACTTTTGCAACGAACGGCCGCGTAACCTCGCAATCGCAACGTCCGATGAATGCCTGTTCTCGTTCGCGATTTCCACCTCCGCGAGTCTTCGCGTCTGCTTCGAACCGAACCCCGTTCCTTTAGACATCCCCCGACCTGTTCTCCCTAATACGCGAAAGTACGTTTGAATTTCGTTTTCCAGCGAATCGAAATAATATATATGGAACGTGGCTCGATCACAGTCGAGAAATAACGCATTGTCGTGACGAAAAAACAAAATTTCTAGCGGACGTAATTACACAGAAGCTGGAATATACGATATTTTTTATACGACATTCAGGCTTGCACGCGTGTCTACCGACTCGTCTTATTGCGGACTAAACTCCGTGCGAGAAAAACGAAACGGAAGGAAGAGAAATGTGAGTAAAAGCGTGCTGGAAAAGTCGATGGATTACACGTGATACGCATCGCGTTACCACGCTCGTGACAAGTATGTCCGGTAATCTGTAAGCTTGTGGATTGGACACGATCGAGCCTGGCTGCTGACCCGGAAGTAATCCCTGACAAAGAAGGTAAAAAATGTTGCTCCGCTGGTTGTACGGCGGATACTCGTAACCGTGCCACGAGGCATTACCGCTCCCTATATAGATGCTACACTCGAGGGACCTTATGGGTTATTTCAGATGGACGTACCACGAGGGTATTGTCCGATTCAAGATTCGTCGAGTACCGAACGAGCACTCGAACGGAGCTTTATTGGAAGCTACATGAGCGCGCCCTGTTCTATCTCCGTGTATACCGACGTACCAGGTGTCCCGGAAATCGAGTACGTTTCTCAGACTTTTCGTGCTACGAGTAACGAGTTACGTTCGCGTAGCGAATTTCGTAAGCGGAAGATGGTCGCGCACAGCGTTACGAAGAAATAATTTTCGATATTTGTGCAACGTACCTCGAAGCTTCGTACGTATACGGCGGCAGCTATCGTCGCTTTAGACATTGCGAAAGTATACGACATATTTATGGTACACCTTATAAGTTGATGACGAAGAAAGGAAGCAAGCAGAGCCTTTGAGCGAAGCTAGTTGGTCGTTAACGAGAATTTTCAGGCAGAAATTCGAGAAAAATATTTCATTTCTAGAGCAAGTGGCTGCCTTTTAACGTTCAAACGAAATATTATTACGAAGATGCTTTTCGTTATTCGTGGAAAGCAATTTGCACGCGAAATATCTACCGTGTAAAATGCGGTTGTAAGACACCGCAATAAATGTCCGATCGGATTCTAATCCCAAGGTAAAATTTTGTCGAGAGGGCATGATTGACCTTGGGACGCGTGAGAAGCCTTTCAAATTATCCGTAGGAAGTAGGTCAAACGTTAAACGTTCAACCGTGTGTGCCTGTACGCAAAGAAATAGAGCAAATATTGCGCTCTGTAATCAATTAACGATCCCAGTGCGAATCGATATACGGCTGCAAAACGATATATATGCCTTTTATACCAGTTGAACGCAACTCATTAAACCAGCTTCCAGTTTATCTTGAAATCTCGCGTAATTTTTCTCACTGAATTTACGCTTCCTCCTCCGCTGAAATTATTTCCGTTATAGAGACCGAGCTTGACCGAGAGAGATAGAAAACAGAAGGGAAATAGAGAGGGAGAAAGAAAAGAATTAAACGAGTAAGAGGGGAAAAGAAGGAAAAAGAAAACGTCTCTAATCCTCTTCTCCGTTTAATCCTTTTCCAGACGGCGGAAGGAAGAAGGAAAAAGAATATCGTCCGGTGAGAGAAAACACGATGAATTTCGAAAAGCGCGAACCGTCCCGCGTTTTTACCCCCGCGAAAAATGCTCCCTCGGACCGTGCATGGGGAAACGATAATCCAGATAAGCCGCTAAATGCTGGCAATTTGAGCGGCGGGATCTCCAGAAACAATACTCCGTACTTGAAACCGACTAATGCCAAGTAACAGAGAGAGCCGCCTGTTCCTTATATACCGGGTGTCCTCCCTGGATCCTTCTCTTCGGTTCTATTATTTACCATGTTCATGGTGATTCGTGGCGAGCACACGGAAATTATAGCGCCGTTTCTCGCGTTCTCGCGACAGCGTTACAAAAGTTTCGCGCGAATGAGAAAATTCTTATAGAATGTAATCGAATTTCAGAATCTATCGTACCTCGATTATTCGAGGTGCGAAATTAAATTCACATTTACGAGCGGGAATAAAGATAACGAATACGTCGCAAAATAGAGAACCGAGAATGGCAGCAGGAGAAGATAAAAACGGTCGAACAGAGAGGGAAGAAAAATAGCGAGCGAAAAATGGAGTAACAAGGAAACGCGTGGGATAAAATAAGGAAGAGAGAAACAGAAACACGACGAGAGAAGGAGTATCGAGAGAGATGAATACGAAAACAAGGAAGGATGGAGAGAGAGAGAGAGAGAGAGAAGAGCCAGTGATGCGGAGTGAAAGTCCTCGAGTAAAAACCAGGCCAGGGCTTCGTATCTCGACGCGAACACACCAGGTCCATTATGCAATTACGGCGACGCATTTGCTGCCGCCTTTCCACCATTGCCTCGGTCCTGCTGTGCCACGTCCTCGTTTTCCTTAGCAATTTACCTTCTAAATCGCTCAAAGTTTTGAAATTACCATAACCATCCTAGTGTCCGATAAGCGAACGTTACTCCCGTTCCTACAATTAACTTTAAGTCCTCTTTTGATCCTAGAGATTTTAATCGACCAGCCTCCATATCGCGATCGGTTGATCAACGACAATTTCACACGGGTTTTTCTATCGGCAATCGTCGACGATTTGTGGCGGGAACGCGAAACAGAGGCGGAGAAAGATTGGCAGAAACGGTTGGATCGACGGATGTTGGAAACATCGAAATGCTTTTTGAAATGAACAGGGCTCGAAAGGCAAACGCGTCGTGATTCGTGTTTCGAATATCGTGGCTGCGGTATGAACACGTGTTACGTAGTCAGCCGTTCTAGTTGGTTGTATTTGTACCGGGAAAATGGCGAGCTGTTAAAGCGGTTACCAACGAAACTAAAATTTTCATCCTTATTATTATTATTATTATTATTAAACACAAATGCGTATAATAACATTCTACGGAGATAGTATTTGTAAGCATAATCGAGACATACGATCTAAACATTATCATAGGGGTACCTTGTCTAGGCTATGCTTCAGAAATTCTTTGCGACACGAAGAATTAAGCTATCTTCGCTTTTAATTAATCGAGCGTACGCGTGGAATTTTTCTCTGATAATAAACCAGAGTCTTATGAACTAGAGGGTGGCCAATTTTCATTAATTCCCCCTCTTATCTGCAAGCCTCTAAAACATAATTCTGACATTCTAAGAACGCGAAATACAACGATCGAAGCAACGTACAGTGATCGATGAAGGAAGGACGTGTTTTTCGAAAATTGACAAGTTTCGCGACACGAGGATTCAACTACGCGACACAGACAGACAGACGCATGCACACGGAGGAAGAAATAGTAGTTTTATTAAGCAAAATGACTTACTAAAGTGTGACGCGGTGTAGGCGAACAAAAGCAGTCCGGAAATGAGTCGCAGTGACGTCGCATCCATTTTTCGGTTCCGGCTTCTGTTGGCCCCAGTCCTCTTCTCTCCCGCTTATCGCTCACGCGGATGATGGCACATGTATACACACACGAACCACACGCGCGCACTTACTTTTGATCTGGAAATTCGAAAGGAACACTGTGAAGCCTCGACTATCCTCGCGAGAGTTTTCTCGGCGGGATTTTTTTTTTCTTTGCTCCCTCTCTCTCCCTCTTTCCTTCTTTTTTCTCCCTTTTTTCCGCGTGCTTCGAGCTGTCGCGGTCAGAAAATCTTTGTTTTTTAGAACGGACGGTGAGCACGCCGCTTCAAGATCCTTGAGAACCTTTCGCCGCGGGAACCATGAAACGACACTGTGTCTCGGACAAAGGCTTTAAGCAGCTTTAGGATCGCGTACTTACTCGTCCAGGATTATTTATGTACCTTGAATCGTTGAATCTAACCGCGCCACGATGGAGAGAATGATATTATTTTTTCGCGAAATTCGAAGAACAGTCGTTTGAAATTCGTTCGACGATTCCGAAGGAAAATAATCGATCGTCGTTTAAACGACGTTTCACGATCGAGATTCGGAATAACCAAGTTGAACGAGCAACTTACCAACGACAAAGAGGATAAAAGTGCTATCGAACATCGAGTGAAATGCCGCGTGCGAGTAATTGGCGAAAGAAAGTAACCAAAACGAATTGTACCAACACTCGAATCGATCGGTCGGAAGAAGCTCGATGAAAAAGTGAACGAGAGGCGACGGACTCCTGTGGAACGTGTTGACTATTGACCGAGACAACGTCGACTGAGCAGAAATTTGCCATCGGTCTGCCGGCACACCTTTCCCGTACCGGCTGGCGAGTTTGAAAAAAACAGCCGTACAGTCTACACGACCTCGAGAGAGTCCACGAAACGCGCCGGTACTTTCTATCAGCGGCCAACAAATATTTTCCTCCGAACGAGTCTACCGACTCCGGCCGTCCATTCTCTCTTTTTAACTCTTATCGTTTTTCTCTTTGTCGTCGAATGGTTCGATAGAATCGCAAGAAATTACGGATTTCACGTTGAATTTCGCGTTGTCACAACAGCTGCGACGTCTTTCCTTAAGCGAGCAAATTGCGCTCTACGCACAGAGAACATGATTACCGTACGATCGAAAGAAAATACGCGAAACGTTTTACTCTTACGCTTACCTTAATTTCTATTGGTCATATTAATACGTTGGACTGGCGGAACAAACGAAAGGCCACGTAACCATTTAATTTTCAGATCGTAGGAATTATTTGCAAGTGGTGCGATAGTAAATAATTATGAATCGATCGGGAAGATTTCGCTACACGAATGCGATAAACGTAGCTTAGCGAAGCAAACAGGAGGAGAGAGTAAGATACGCGATGCGATGCGTCGAGCAATTAAAATGCCATCGGTGTGTTCGTGTCAGAGTTCATTCACACGTTGCATCTTTAATTACTCTGTTGGCCATCTAGCGAATACCAAAGGAGAGATGGACAGGAAGTAAGCTGCACACGTACTGGTACGCCAAGCCCGTACACCGTTGTTGTTCCAATGTGCATGCAATGTTTGGTTGCAACATTGCTCGGCAATGTTTTCCATAATTGCATTCCTTCGCAATCGCGCAATACGAGCCGATGGAAAGTAGAAATGTATCGTGCTAGGTCAAGCCGAACGCGCCATCTTCCGCGAACGTTTAAACACGATCGCTGATGAAATTCTATCGCGATTTATTCTCCTACGGTTGTTACCACGATCGTACGTCGTAGAACGAATATTCGAAAACGTTTTCGAAAGGATATAGTTGCTGGTAAAAATGAAATCGCGCGATCCACGTTTTCGACGCTCTACGTTTTCCACGCTTTCACCGCGGCATTATTTTTCTATCGATAGCTGATTATTATTAACGTATTTATCGTAGAACGCACTATGCCACCGTATTGTATACCACCGTGGCCGTAATCTCTTTGTATCGGACGAGAGCACACGAAAATCGACTGGTGTTTTCACATCGGACGAAGAAGCAAATTTCATTCGGCGCACGATTCGCGGTCGAGTTGCTCGAAATGCAATACTCGCTATTTCACCGACGATTCGCCGGATATTTTTCGATCTATCGATTCGACAGGATCCGTCCTACACGTACGTTCGTGTACGACGATATATTAAAATATTATTCGACCGTTTTCCATTTTATCTACGAATACTTTCAAAGTAATACGTCACTGGAAATACACTGGAACTTTCCCTTCCGCGTTAACGACCTCGCACTTTCGCGGTTTTGGCACTGAACCCGAAATGCCAGCGCTTCCAATCGTTGCTCGTAGAAATCGTAAATCGCTGCAGCTTACCGAGCAGCGTGCCTGTTATTCTTTAATAAATGTTCGCAAAAAACCGATACGCGTTACGATACGACGAGCTTTGTTTTTCGAGACAAACGAACTGGCGTAGCAGCGGTGGCGCCTTGCGCTAGAAAATCCACGCAGAACCCGCCAGAATCGTTACGACGAGCAACTCGGAAAATATCACCAGAGTCGAGACGAAGAGGCTCGACGAATCGTCACGGTCGAAACAGATTGCAAAACAGATTCACCGGCATCTCCATCGCCGAGAATCTGTGACAACGAGCTATCACGTCGGCGGAACAGCGGCGTGACAACGATACCGAGGGACGAACGATCGAATCGTCGGCGATTTAGCAAATATCTGAAAGCGCTCGAGCACGAACGTTCTGGTGCAGGTATCGCGAAAAGGGCTAACCTGTTCGGATACGCTGGGCGCAGCGCAGCGCGGCAGAGAGAGCAGGGAGAGCCCGCGCTAAGCTCGCTCGCACCGGGTGCGTAGAGCGCGCGTTTTCGGACGTGGAAGGACTGACTGGGGTTACGCACGTAGCGTACACGGGTCCAGGACATGTATTGGCGGCCAGGGAGGCTCCACCTATCGCGTGCCAGAGTGGGAGGATACGGGGACGACCTCGAGCTTGCGCCCTCGGACGGACCTCCGTTCGAAGCACAACCCCTTCCTTGGCTTTTTCCCAACTTTCGAGCTTGCGGTGCACCCCCGCGCCATGCCACCCGAGTCCACCCCACCGCCGCCTTCCTCTCGGCCCTGCTAACCCCGCGGAACCTACCAGCCAACGTAGTCACCATTACCCACGCTGGTTCTGCGCCCAATCTCACCCCACCCTGGATACCTAAAGAGCTCTAGTCTAACACGGCTACGACCGCCGCTAGCGATGGGACCAATACACTCGCGTCGACTTATCGATACCGATTCCAAGACGTTGTCGATCGTTATCGCGATCGGTTCCCTTCGATCTGCAGGATCGTAACGCGGCCAAACGGCGTAAGAGAGTCGCGATACCGGGAAGGGACGAGGGTTGCGCTGGAGAACGCCAGACGAGTGAACGATGGCGAGGAAGCGTCGAAGGTCGTTTCAGATTCTTCGGGACGAAATAAAAAGGACGAAGGCAAGCACGAAAGCGGAATGTTGGCTCGTTAGTGCCGACGTAGTAGGAAATACCGTGTAGTCAGTCCGTTGGCCGCTCGCACGTACTATCGGATCGCAACTGAGCTCGCATCTCGCACGATTTGGCAAACGTTGTAACTGTGACGAACGGTGCCGCTCTTACGTACGTCATAACGTTCCGAATATTCGACACCTACGTTCGTTTGGCGATAGGTCAAAGTTCGTTCGAAGGACTGCAGATCGTCCTACGTGAAACCTACGCGCAACGCTTTCGTCAAGGTACGACAAAGGGCAAGTCGGAAATACCAGTCCCGAAATATCGACGCCATCGCTAGAGACAGACGTAGACGAAATTTAGACCAGGAGAAACTAACCGCAGGCACGCCGAGGATCTCGCCACGGTGTCAGGAAGAAAAGTCAGGCAGAAGGGGATGCAATTGCAGCTGCGGGTCGTGTCTTCTTGTAACGAACCGCGGTTAGAAGGTTCGCTGTTCCACTGACACGTTAGAGTCGACTCGGCTCTCCTCGTCGTCTCGCTCCTCGATACGTATCGCACTTATACACCGATCCCTCTGTCCCGCCCCCTCTTCCACCCGCTACCCTCGCCAGTGTTTTGTGTTCTTAGCCGGCTCACAGCCTTTAATGAATGTAATACGATTTCGTTGTCGCGGCAAAGAATTCGAAATCAGCTCAACGGCTTTATCTGTCTCCCCGACCGTGTTGGTTTGCTCGTGGAATGAAAATAGAGGAAGCGAGAGGGAAATTAAATAGGAGAGAAGGACGCGCGAATGGGGAAGGCGAAACAAAGTCGAGACAATGGCAGGGTAATAATTGCGATTCGTTTAAGGCAGTAACAAGGACTAATGATAGAAATATGAAATAAAGTAAATATGAAAAAAATAACGAGCGAGCGAATGGAGCGCGGTACAGTCGAAAATAGAATAAAACCAAATTGGGACATAAATAAAGAGATAATCGACGTAAAGCAAAGTTGCTCGATTCCGAATGTTTCGAGTAAAGTTCGTACACGCGCGACCGATAGCCCTTTCGATCGCTTCAAACCTATTCATCGACAATTTTCCTTTTCAACCAAATTCTTCTACGTTTTTATCTCCTTCTTTTCTGTGCTGCCTCTGCCGAAATCGTGAATTTTCACTCTCGATGCCGGTGATTCTTGATCGGGCGCAAGCGAAACATTCGTTCAGAATTAGTCGATTCGCGGTCAAACAAAAACAACGATGAAAGGATTCGTTCATTGCCTGAACTCGTTATTCGAGGCGTGCTTAAGTCGAGAAGTCTCGGTTTTTCTTTACGCTCGGATGACTCTGTGCAATATGCTCATCAGCTGGTAAATTACGAGTCGATCAAGCATCGACGATCATCTACCGGTTAATCGAAAACATTCCAGGATGTAACAAGCGGATCGCTGTTTCGTCGTTTCGTTGTTGCAGATCCGGCCATCTACGACGATACGTTTTGCACGACCACACGGCACGCTATAGCCAGCTTTCGCCGGTCGTTCGTGCGAGCTTTGAGCGTGTCCGTAACGCGCGGCTGCCGTGGTCGATGAAATCGTTGCTTTTAACGCGACTCTACGATCATTTTCGATCGCAACCATTTTTTCCCTTTTCCTTTTCCCCCTTTTTTTATCATCCGCCGAGGAATCGGTTACGACGTGCACTCGCGGACGTCGGATTAATCGACGGTACTCTACGCGACAAACAGAACGTAGCGCGTAAAACTGATCGATTCTGTTGATAATCTACCGCGACGATTGCTTACAACGAATTTAAATCTATCGGTTTGATTTTTTTATCTATATCGCGGAAAAGTAAATTTCGTTTCTTAAGAAATTTAACTTGTTCATTTCCCTGGTCGATAATCGATAAAGATCGATAATCACGCGTAATGGGGCGCATTTGCCTGTTCGGGAAAACACAGCGAGACAATAACTTCGATCGAGCATTCCGTCGGACAGAAACGAATATCGAGTGGCCGCATCAGGGGAACGACGACGTTGACAGGTTCGTTAAAATCTAGCACGTCCCGTCTGCTTTCAATCGGCCGGGTCCGATTTAATTAAATATATATCGTTATCGAACAATGACAGGTAATAAGGGCGTAACGTAATTTCTAGAAGGACTCGTCGATGCGTATTTTCACGGCAACCGTCAAATATCATCCGAGTGGATCCACTTTGATTGACACCGAATCGAACGGTTTAATTTCATTTCGGAATATACACGCGGAAAAGGAGATCGGCCGCGTTTCGAAATCCCATCGTCGGATTAATCCGCTCCTAGATCGCTTCCGATCGAACGATGCCTTAACGCGATCCTACGTACGTCAAGCGTCCAGGGAATTTGAAATAAAATTGATACGAGGCAAACGCTACGAAGTCCGTACGATGGTGAAATTTTACAAGAGACTCGACGCGAATCCAAAGGAAAAACTTACTTAAAAAGAAATACTCGAAATATGTAGAGATGGTTTCGTACGGAGAGACAGGCAAACGTAATGTAATTTGTCAGCGGCGAGAATGTTAAGATCTATCGATAAAACGATACCTCGGAGAGAGGGTAGCGATGGCTTTCGTTTCTCGCATTATTTCCAATTCGACTCACAGAAAGCGCGGCGCGTGATTTGCTCTTAGCGAGATCGAACTCGGCTCGCTCGTACGTCTTAGTCAGCTGTATGCACGAAACGCATTGGCAACGCGGAAATATGACGGTATTTCAATGAGAAATGTGCTACCTCTTCCTCCACTCGCTAACTTGTACAGGGTGTTTCGAAATAAACGATCGACTCGGACGGTTCACCGTGAGGGGAAAAAGATCAAAATGCAGCAAACTTTGGATCGTTTTGCAAAGATTACGATCTTTTTTTTTCGAAACACGCAACTCGCGAAAAACCATTGCGAATAGACGGCGAATGTTTATGCAAATTTTTATACATCCGACGAAATAATTTATACGCATTTAAATTTCACGTAGACGTAAAAACATTCGCAGTCGATTCACAAACTACAGCGACGGTAATTCCACTATTACGCGGAGCGAACGCGAGTACGCACCCTCGTACTATCAAAGTCGATTTTCTCGAAAACGATGGCTCACGCGTAAAACTTTTATCCGACACTCGTGGTTTATTTTTTCATGCAGAATCGCCCGGTTGTACAATCTATTACCGTACATCCTCTACGCCCGCGTTTCAACAGCTCGCCCGTCCGATTCGTTCCTGCGACAGCTTTCAAAGCTCTCTCCTCTTTCTCCTCCTCTCTGCTCTTCCTCCACGCGAGTACCTGCCTACGTGAATGCGTACTTTCAAAAAGAAAAAGAGAGAGAGAGAGAGAGAGGGAGAGAGAGAGACTCAAAGTCCGAGTTTCCCGAAGCTTCACGCAGCGAGGCGTCCTTTTTGAGCTTTTGCGCTTTGACTATTTGAATTCAGCGCGCGCCAAAAGGATGCAGCCACTGCGCTGGCTGAATCCGCTGCCAGGATGCTATCGGGTATCTAGGATTTTGGAGGAGCGAGTCGAAATTACGAGCGCTTTTTGTTTCGTCGTGTGTTCAACGGTTACGACCGTACTAATGAAAGCACGAACGTCGCTGCTTCAAAGAAAAGATGTTTAGGATCGTTAGCAAATAGTTTCCGAATTTCCTAGCGGTATAGATGTATCCTATCGAATAATTTCATTCCGATACGAAGAAAAAACGGATTTACTTCTTGCCAAGTTTTTCTCTTCCAATTAATCGCCTTTTCCTTTGCATTCGATTTTCAAAGGTTTCGCGTTCCTCCACGTAATATCATCATAATGGAATCGCGACAACTTTTGCGCGGGAAATTGTCGCAGGACCGATCGTGCGTCGATAAATAAGCAGCCTCTCGATTCCCACAGCCGACCACGCAACGTTTCGTAAATTCGTTCCCGTCAAGGGGAAATCGCATCATCGTCTCGCCGTTGTCTGTATCGGTTCCAGAGAAACATAATAACGCATCTACTCCCTATTTTTCCTCCTTTCTTCTCGTTCTAAACTCGTTTGCGTGACTTTGCTTCGCTGCGAGAGAGGAGGCAAGCTCGTTCGTGCGACGCAAGAAAGGACGAAGCTGAATTTCAAATTACTCGCTCGAGCCGCGCCATTCCTCTCGAGGATACGCTTGCCCCGTGAAAGAACTCCTGGCGAGGCTGCAACGTCTTCCCGGTTAACGCAAACGACTTAAAACTTCAGAAACGACGATGTTTCAATCGCGACGAATCGTCCACGACTTTCGATAGTTCTACGCGAGCAGAAACGCGCGAATCGAGGCTACTCGAAAGTTCCTCGACATTTCTCAGCAAGAGATAGAAAAAAAATAATTTCACCAGCGATGGTTTTCCAAGCTTGCAACGGCCAATGTATGGAAACGAAGAGGAAACGTGGGAAAATTCACGGGGGCAAGATAAACTGGCGAAAGTCGTTGTCTCGAAGAGCGGTGGTCGCGATAACGGAACCATAGGGATGAAAATCGAAGGACACGCGGTACGACGCCGCGTCACCGGCAAATTCACCACAGGCTTTCGGCCACTCACGCGCGAATATATCACGGTATCGAGGCCCGTTTCCAGGCGTACGAGGCATAAATAGCGCGGCGCCTATGGAAAATAAAATTCTATCTCTCCGATTCACGCGTCATCGTCCACCCCTCTCCGAACCGACGACGGGGAGTTCTCTTCCCGATCGAGAATCCGTAAAACCAGCCTGGTTTCGTGGACGACGATACGGCCGCGCGTCCTTGGGGGTAAGTCGAGCGATACTCCGATAAAACCGAGCCGATTCAGGATGGACGAAAAGAAGGGAAAGAAGAGAAAGAAGAAGAGATAATGGGGCCACGTGGAAGGTGTCGCCAGCCAAGGCAGGCAGGTCGAACGAGAGCAGGTGTAAGAGAGACGCGATTAAAAAAAGCTCGAGCCACGCTTTTGTCCGTAGCCAGCCGGCGCACGAGCTCTCGCGTTTCTCGCACACACGTCGCTTCCTTGAAAAGCTCTCTCTGTCGCCCATCGTCGCACACACGCAACCACGTACCATCCCCTGGCTGCTTTCCATCCCTCCATCGGTCTACCGTCCCTTCTCCAACCTTTGTCTTATTTACTTCTACCTCGGTCCTTTTTTCCTCTCGCTCCCTTCGATCACGTCGACGACCACCGCCAAACCTCGCGTATACGTATATCTGGAGTTTCGCCGCGCGATTTCCGAACCGCTCGCGCGAAACAACGATTCGAAAATGATATTTTACTTCGTTTTTCATTCTTTGTTTCTTCCTTTTTTTCTCTCTCTCGTTGCGGCAGGAAATGAGGCGGCTTTTATGTCGGCGAAGCTCTATGGAGACGCGAAATCGGTCGCGATCCGCACCGAGAAGGGCGCCTTTCTTTCCAGGGATGGCGACTATATCGCTTACGGTACGATGAAAATTTAACGGCTGAACGAAGAGTTTGGAAAATGAAGCGCGCGAGCAGCCGATGAAGATTCGTTACTGCTTTAAATTATTCGTGCAATAAGTAACGAAACGCTTGGAACGAAGTTGTCGAAGGGTTTCTTTGTACACAAAGGAGCTGAAACTCGATACCCGCATTCCTTTCCCGAGTTCCTTTCCGGAGTTACGCTCCGAGTCCGAGGCCGTGCATCATGTTGGAAGTTTAATATCTTCCCTTCGCAAACAACGTTTGAAGCTCGCCGCGTGCCACGTGACCGCTGTATTTGTGTAACAGACCGTAGACAATGTAACTGACCAAATATTTTATCTCGTCGAAAACGAAAGTAAAGTACAGGCTCTTTCGAATCTTCCATGGTCCCCGTCGAACATGCAAATTTTCTTCCAAAGAAATTCTTTTCCCAAGAGATCGCTATCTCGTATCCGCGTCTCTTCGCATACGCGCGTGTAGATGCTATTTTCTCCTAATTAAAACAAGAAACGATCTTTAAACGTCGAAATACTCGCGCGGCAATTTTTGTATCGTCCAAATATTTTTCCATAATTTTTCGTTTCATCGTCGTTATTACGGCTGATTCCCGTCGATTCTGTTCGTTGGTCTTAATTGCGAGTCATTAATTATATCGGCAAACGCGAATTCGTACATACGTAGGACACGCAAACGGAACGTGTACGTACGAAGGACGAGCGGAAGAGATGACGGTCAGCATTAAACAGATAATTAAATGGAAGACAATGGGCATTCCAATCAAAATTCAAGGCAGACAGCATTGTGCCACGGCCTTGTATTCCGTTCTCTTTTCTTTTCTCTCGGTTTATCGTAAATGAGCGCGTTCTTCTCGCAATTAAGATGTCCGGACAATTTTGCAGAACCATTTTTTATTTATTTAAAAACAAGAAATAAAATAAAAGTACGATAGATGCGCGATAGAAACGAATTTCTTTTAATTATCGTACGTCTCTTTTCGTAGTCGTTCTCTCTTTATGTGAAAAAAATTTATCGTCGCGTTATGCCGATCGACACGGTTCAAAACGATCTCTGTTAAGTATTTATTACGGATTTGTCTTATCGTTAGAAAATAATTCGAGCCGAACCGGTCGGGTAATTGCTGGAGCCGCGGGCGAGAACTAAAGCTAACAAGCTATCGGGAGAAGTAGAAGGATTTAAATGTACCGCGGAAATTGAAACCTCGTGACATCCTGTCGTAATGAGAGAACAATGTCTGGAGAAACAAAGACGAGTAACAATTGCCACGGTGTCTATCTCTCTGCGAGAATTATACTCTGTCAACCGTTGGCCAGAAAATGAAGTCGCGTCGGTGTCGAATAGCGTCGATCGAATTTTCCAATAAATTCCGAATGTTCCGACCGTTGCCTTGCGCACCAAGAAACACAATTATCCGTGTTCGATCATTGCCACGATAAGATCTACTTTTCTAAAGATATATTCCCCTAATTGTCTCTCGTCAAACATTCGAGATAGCGAGCGCCATACAACTCGATCGCAGCCAGAGGCTAAACGCACCCCCATCTGACGTTAGAGGGAGCGATACGAAATCGATCGTCCACTTAAATCCGCCTACTTCGATCGCGAAACTTTATACCTTCGTCGATTCTATCTCGAATCTATGTAAAATTTTGTGCAAAATTCCCGAAAAGCTGAAAATCGAAATCTATCTTTCTACGAAAATAAAAATTCCTCGGCAAGCAGCTTGAAAACGTCGATCGGACGTTACGAACTTACGAAGAAGCGGAAGAAATATATAAAAATATATGACGATGACGATGATAGAGAGGCGAGAATCGTTCGGTTATTTATCGTCGCATCAACGTCCGAAGTGAAAAGATCGCTGTGGCTAATTAATTATCCGAACGGCAAGGTAATTCGCGGTACTTGGTCGGCCCATTAATGCAAGCATGCAGTTCGAAGGGTCGTAACTGCTCGCCTAGTTACATAAGTAGGTGCAAGGCAGGAGGCAGCAGGCTGGAGGCGAGATCGTAGGTTTATTGATTCGGTTTTCTCTCGCGGTAGAGTTTTTTCCCTCTCCCACCCCTAGATCCACCCAGTCCTTATCCTACCCGTTTGCTTTCTGTTGCACTCCCACCCAAGCATCACGACGTTGGAAGTAGGACGCAACCTTCAGGGGCTCTTTCCTTTCCCGTACGACCCTGGCTGACCCAAAACGCTATCAAATTAGTTCCGGTGTATCGGCAATGGTGCTGCTATACTCTTTCGTCGTCGTTCGAACACGACCATCGACGCTGTTCGGCTGTCGGAATAATCCTAACGATCGACTTTGTCCAACGAGTAACCTTGTCTTTCCGTCTTGTTAACGATTCGCTAGAAAGCTTCTTCTCTTTCCGTTTCGTTCCTTTTCCTATGGGCGAACATTTGGAAGGAAGAATTCCTTCGACGATACGCAAAGGAACATATAGCATAGGCTGAACGAACGAGAGAACTTTAATAAGCGATCACGGATATTTTTATCGTTCGACGATATTCACATAGCAAATTTAATAGCCCTATTATCCTGACGATACAATGGCATTATACAGCTCGAGCCTTCCTCGCATAACAATCCAACGTTATAAGGAAGATTTCTCTTTCGGAACATTGCCGTAATACGACGCCTTACTTCCATTCACCGTGCAGCCTATTCTGTCTTGCGAGCGAGTTATTAGACCCGGTCGTTCCATTTCGAGAACAGTTTGATTAACGATTTTCGTCGCGGCTCCGATATAACGACCAACGATCGTGCAACACGATGCCGTCGTAATTTTCATCGTAAATATCACCGTGGCTCTCTTCTCTTCTATTCTCTTCTATTCTCTTCTATTCTTCTTTTCTTATCGCACCCGGAAATACATTCGAAACGTTCGTGTTTACTCTTCTTACTCGCGCTCACTGGCAACGCTTCGTGAATAATAATGCACCGAGTCGACTTAAATTCGAACGCCGGTCGAACCGACTGCCAACGATGCAACCGGAAACGACGTTTAAGCCGCGAGGGTGAAACCGGAAAAACCGGACCGGAGCAGATAAAGATCCTGCTACGTCACCGCGCCAACCGACGTAACATAATATTAGCAATCCGCCGCGAAAGCTTCAGAAACCGGATAAAGGAGAACTCTAACGTACAATTAATCATCCGCTATCCTCTTCTATACGCTATATTCTTCGTTATTCTTTTCGTGAATGAGAAATTTAAGAAACAAAGGGACAACCGTCTTTATCCACCGCAGATAGACGATTATTCCAGACGACTTCGAGTGGCTGCGCTAAATCGTTGCTCGAATAATCAGCGCCGCGACCAATAAACAAACTTTGCACGACGATGTAAGTGAATAATATCGCTAAGTAGTTGACAGCGAGATTCAGAGAAAAGTTGCAGGATATTCGAGACGCAGCATCTTTCATTTCCCGTTGAATCCTAAGAATCTTAGTTACTCTGAGAAGCTTTTATCATTCGAATCTTCCCTATAGGGAGCATAGAAACGTAACTGAAGGTATTTTGGTTGGCTTGATATTCTCAATGATATCGTGCGCGTGTTCAAAGTCAAAGATACTATTTGCTTTGGCCGCTTCGCTTTCTTCGAGATCGTCCGAATTCAAACGACGTAGAAATAGAATAAAATTAAAAGAATTTGCCAGGGATTTGGAAATGAAACAGAAAAGTACAGAATCACTGAACAGAATCTTCGAACAGAATCTTTGAACGAAATTTAGAAAGAGAACCATTGGCAATTGTTTCGCGAGGAAAACGTAGCGACTCGATGCTTGTTAGGCTGGTTTCATAACCGTTTGGCTTCGGCCAAGGATCAGAAACGAGGATGATAAATCTCTGGCGATTCGCGCAACCCGAGGCAACGATGGAAAACGTTCGATCGAATTTATACGTATCCCCTCGGCGAACAACTCGTTCCAATGGCAGAAAAATTCCGCACGATAGAAGGAAAAAGCTTGACCCAGGCGCGTCCGATATTCCGACGTTTTCCGAACTTTCGACGCGCTGCGATGTAATCAGCTTCGAGCATTCTCGCCATCGAAAGGGGAAGAAGAGCAGCAGGAAGAAACGTCGACGTCGGGAGTACGTCGAGCCAAGATACGATGTTAATGTCCACCTACGTTGCCGTTTCGAAAGGTCAAGCAGGAAAGGACCTCAAACGCTTTGACGTAGCGTCGACCAAAGTTGATTAACCCAACCTCATTTTCTGCAAATTTACGTCGCGCGTTACGTAAAACGTGGTTCGATCGTGAACCGACGCGATTTCTTTTCAGAAATTCGGAATTCGAGTTCGCGTTACTGCATGCGGAATCAGAGAAATAATTATCGTCGAAGATTATCGTCGAAGATGGTTCTTGAAAAAATGGAGGGGAGAAATATAGGAGCAGATCGATAAATAGAACGATGTACAGTATGTGAGAAGGATACCTAACGCAACAGCCTCTTTAAACTCTCCTTTGCAGTCTGCGAAAGACGCGCGACCCTTAAATTGCATTTGAATAAAGCAATTTGTGCACGCAGCGTAATTCAATTCGGCCTTCTTGCTAGTTTTCGCTACGCGAAAGCACCGATAAATCAACCAGTTGCGCCGCGCATCGGGCCGAGCACACCCCTGCGATATAACCATATGGCTTAATTTCGTTCGTTTCGCTCTGTAATTCCCACCACCGGCGAAGAAACAGGAACGCCTTGTGTCCAAATCGCACCAACTACTCCGTACGTTTAACAGACGCGATCACTTTGTTCCCGATACCGATATGTGATCGTTTCTATTCGTTCGATTATAATTAATATTTGTTGTCATCATTACGAGCGATACGACAAACGTTTCAATGAATAAAAACACGGTCTACGTGTGTACGATGTATCGTACTGAAATATACATGTTTGAACGAAAACATCCGAAATTGCTTCGTACAGACTGACGCGACAAACAGCGCAATAGTACGGAACGGTCTAGGGCAACACGAAATTCCAAATCGCATAAAATCAATAAACGATTACGCTAGGACTCCGTATAACGCGGTACTCGTACAACTCGATTTCGAAAATAATTTGCAAAATAGCCGAAGCGAAATACGGAAATTACGCCTAAGGAAACATTTGACGAATTCGTATACCGCGATACGTACGTATTTACCGCGTAATAAGGATCCTACCGTCACTCTTACGGATCCCGTGGTGTTATCCAAATTTTCCAAATTCCCCGATTAATACCGCGTCTTTGAAATTTCCAGCGAAACGAACGCTCGTCTCGTAACAAACGTTTGAACAAGGACAAAGTTGGATAGACGCGTCACCTCGAAGGCCGTCTAGAAGAAAACGGCGAGGAGAAATCAATAAACCAAATCCCCCGAAGCTAACGAGATCCAAAATTATAACATCATCCATGGCCTGTGCCTGTTAACCGTGAAACGCGTGCTCGCTCTCTCTCGTGTCCGCGATCAAACGAGCCACGGTGGTTTGCGTGTTATCAGTAGTAGGCTATCGAATTAGAGAACAGGGAAGGGACGGCGCAATTAATCGGCAATCGCGTTCGATCGCCTCCGTTCAACGAGATCTCGCGTCCACATCGCGCGTATACCTGGAACAGTTCACTTTCGATACGGTCTTTCTTCTATCGTCTCGTATCTCATCGTGTAACGTCACGACGAAACGATTCGACGATCGACCGCATCGACAAGGAAAATGTAAAGAAACGACGTGGTTTCCGGTAGTCGAGAAACTTCCGTTGGGACGCGTCTCGCGAGAGGAAGCATGGGATAAAAACGAAACGCACAGGTGGTACAGATCAAGGCAGGTGAGACAGCTATATGCTATGGAACAGCGCTAAAGAAAAGACACCGAGCAGCCAAAAAATGAAAAACATTGCAGTCATGTACACGTATGTATGTATATATAGAGATCGGTGGCCAGGAGTAGCTCAATTTCAGCTTGTTAAATAGTTTCAACGAGACTTACGAGAGAAGGAAAGGCAGACGTTTTCCTTAGTTGGGAGATTCTTTACTTTACGCATCTTCCGCGAACAGTAGCGTTATTTACTGCCTTTGAAACCTATAGCTTAGGTTAAACATAATCGTGAAAAGATTACCCGAAACATATGTTGTTGTTCCGAGATGCGATCAACTATTTGAAGCAAATTTTTAGTCGCGTATATCGAAATGTGGTTCGTACGAAATTAATTATTAAATTACTCGTCCTTCCTTATGTGTCTTCTTTTTTACGAAAAGCCAGCTAATCGATGTTATATTCGTTATTTAAAAAAAAAAAAAGATACTATTTCGTTACGAATAAAAATCAATAGAAAACATAAGAAGAAACATTAAACGTTAAGATGGAGTGTAAGACAAGGTTCGTAGTTCCTTCGGGTCGCGTAAAAGTTCGCTGAAACTATTTACTTCCGGTTACGTAGCTGATAATCGAACTAATCCTTAATGCATCGGGAGCATTGTGTACATCGATACACGATATATACGCGTTGTATGCGTATCACGAGGTAGAATCGCGAAGGGGGGATGTACGTGGTACACTGTTCGAGAACATCTATTCAGCCGAACATCTATAAAAACACCAGATAAAGAGAAAGAAACAGAGATAGATATATAGAAATACAGGTACTAGAAGAGAGAAAGAGAGACAGCCATCTCACCGCCCGCCACAGCTCAAAGCACTCACGAAATATTCACGGGGGAGCACGACAAAAGAGGGCCACCGTCGGCTCTGCTTTTTGCGCGAATATTTTACTCTATAACTCGGGGATATACGTTATGAGGCTACGTGTTTTTATAACCTAAAAAAGCGATCGCACTGCTCCGTATTGTTCGATGCGATGTACCCGGACCGGTGAACGCCGTGGTGCCACCTGACAGACTCCGGGAAATTTGAGAAAACAGGATTTCCTTCGGCCCATGCGCGAGAACTTTAATCGAATTTTGGCTTGCAGTGCCGACAACGGACGCGTCTTCGCCTCACTGCACACGAGTATGTGATTCGAAGTTCAAATTTTTCCCTCCCGTTATATCGAAACCTATCGAACGAGTACCGAATCCAAGGTAACATTCTCAAGTGACGTTACGCGCATTATCCTTTCTAATGATTACATTTCGGGCTAACGAGTAGCTAAATAGCAAAGTTTTTATTTAAAAAAACAGTTCGCTTGCGCGGTACGTTTCAAGCGCATGACGAATGACGACACTTTCCACAGCGGTGGATACGAAATTTACGACCTTCGGTATAGTCACGAAACACATCCTTTCGCTTTTTGTTTGTTTACTTAATTCGCGTCTTTTTGCCATAAATAACACGGTTCGTCGAATTCGCTTACCTTCTTTCTCGCCTCGAAGACATTTCCTTTTTTGTGCAACAAAGTCTTGTAAAATTGACACTACACTACATACAACATACTCGCGCGTTAAATGAGCTGTAACTGATCACCGGAGCCGCGCGACGACAAAAGTATGTATTTGGCGACATCTGACGACGAACGTTTGAAGTCATTGAAATTTGAACTAATCAAAACTTAAATGCGATATAATTATTCTATGCGATTAATATTGTAATGTTATCGTTCATAATTCTTGCTAGATACTAAACAAATATTTTTACCGTTTTATATTTTAAACGATCGTATATACATCCATTATGTAAAAATCGAATACCTAACTTATATTTGTTAAAAAATAAAAAGGAATATTTATGGTTGTTTCTTTATTAAAAAATATAAGTACTAATATCGTACTTGAACAAATAATTATCGATGTTAGCATTCTTGAAAATTAAAAACAATTGCGTTGATACTACGATATATATATCACGTGGTGCCCAGCAGAACGGCAGAACCGCTCCTTAGTCCGTGACAATGGCTGCTCCAACCAAAAAACGTGACCAGCGAGTTTTCCCACTTTCCAGGGACGATGATCAAAGTTCGTCAAGTAGTGAGAATGACGAGAAGGAACCATTGGAAGAAGAGGTAAGGAATTTGAGTGAAAAAAATCAGTATAAAATGTGATTAGTCGGTCTTAACCCTACTTTCGAGCACGCGGTCGTTGATTCACATTTATTTGAAAGCTGTCTTTGAGACAATTGACATTCATCGAAAATGAAACATAATAATTAAGTACGCGTATAATCTTTAGCAACTGTGAAAATCATTCGTATAACTGTCATAACCAACAAAGTGCCAATTCCATGGGAGCATTGTTAAGCAAATACAGTGTTGTAAGTTGTTAACCCCTTGTCTTACGATTTATGTTCCAATAGCGCGTGTCATAAACAACGACATGGTCGGTCTCGGGTCAAGCCGTTTGACAGTTTGGCTGAGCGCTCGAAGTCGTGTAAATCGCACATCTCTTTTAATATATAAATGCATGTGTAAGGTACAACTAATTTTATTTTGCAAGATGATTGATAAATAATTGCTACCGATTGATCATCGAACAAAAAAGATTTATTATCTTGAAGTAAATAATAAATCAATAACATCGACGTACCATGTCTCTCACGCGTCTTGTTGATGTTTAGCCCTATCAACGTACCACGTCCCTCACACGTGTTGTTTATGTTCGGCCCGATCGTCGTACTACGTCTCTAACACAACCTCGCAGGTTAAGGGGTTAATGACAAAGACATCTTTAATTTGTGATAAAAATTACTTATAATCAAAGAAAATGTGAATTTATTTCGAATTGTATTCTGTAATTAAGTTAAGTATATTTTTAAAATTTCATATTTTACAATTAATACGTCATAATACAAAATATTAAATATAAATAAACGTTAAAGTATAAAATTCTTTTTTATATTTAGGGAATGGAAATTCAAGTAGACTTTGAAGGAAGATATCCAGTGGATCCGGATTATCATGGCATTAAGACCTTATTACAACAATTGTTTTTGAAAGCTCATGTTGATTTAGGTGGTCTGGCAGATTTAATAATCCGTGAAAACTACGTAGGTTCGGTTGTCAAGCAATCGGCGGATTTAGAGGAATCGGACGACGAAGATACCGATGTCAACGACGTGTTTGGTATTACTACAGTAATTAATTTATCTTCTAAACAGGTAAATATATTGTATATAATGTCATTTAATTAGTATAGAAGTCATCCGCTGATGCGCAAGTTGGTTTATTTCAGAGTTATCCTTGTATACAACAACTCAGAGAATTACTGACGCAAATGGCAAAGGAACATGCAACGGACACAGTAGATGCTATGATAAAAAATCTTCTCGAGGACGAGACGGAAGTATTAGGTTTATTGATCAACGAAAGATTTGTTAATATTCCAGCACAGATATCCGTGCCACTTTTGGAAAATTTAATGTCCGATATAAAAAAGGCAAATAACAAGAAGATGCCCTTCGATTTTTCATATTATATATTAATCTGTAAATTCTATAAAACAAAAAGGCCGGAACTAGTTAAAAGATCAAAAAGCAAAAAGAAAGATAATACGTGTGAACAAGTTATTATATGGAGCAATCCGGAGGAAGAAATTTTTGCGCAGGAAGCAGCAATAAGTTTTGAATTTTCAGTCGAGAAAGAATCAGACAGTGCTGTATCTGGAACATGGACTGAGTCTGACGATGAAATGACACCTTACAGGAGAGTGCTTCTCTTCGAAGCTTTCAGATTACAATCAATTATCGACAGAATAAAAAGTGAAGTACCTTAATCAATTTGAAGGACTAACGTTAATGCATCTCATATTCCTAAGAAAAAGAAAGAACAAGCACCTTCCTTTTGTGTACCAAAGGAAGGTATGCGCTTTCGAAAGTTTGTTTCTTTGACAATCTATTGTACAACGAACTACTATGTTTTACATGTAATCAGCTTTTTATAATACACCTTTTCGTACTGCTTACTGCAAACTGTTTCCCGTCACTTGCCCTGTAACCATCTGTTATTCATTCTCTTTATACCTAAAAGTACATGAATACTTAGATCTTTCATGGACCGTCAATGTAGATACTACGTTTTAGTGGTAGAAAATTTATTTTCCATCTAAATAAATAATATAAACATTCTTGTAGAACAGATCTTTGTTTAAAAAAATACGCGTCGCGATTAATGTCCGAACAATGGTACGTAACTCGTGCCCGAGGCGTACAAATTTTTTGCATATTACTGACAGCATCTACTTTTATGTCGATGAGTCTGTTGATTTCAACGATTGCTTTATCGGCTTGGCTCTTCTTCTCATGGTACCCAAAATATTTAACATTTCCGATACAGCGGGCGGCGCGCTTTCCGCCTCCTGTCGTCTTTTTCTCTCCTCTTCCCTTTGTTTCTGCAACGAATCGTTTCACTTGAGAAACGTAATTTACGTATACAAAAATAACGTCCACGATTGCATAAACTTACATCCGTTTGCTTCAACGTGAAGCGTCCGCCTTTTATTTGGTTGATAATGTCGTCGATAGCTGGAACGATTAAAAAATAAATATAACGCACGATATTAGCACAGTTGCTCAACCACCTGCAAAATCTAAAACATAATTACCAGGCTGTTGCGCAACCGTCGGTGTTTTTTTCGTGATTCCAAGCATGTTCTCCATGTCAGTCACCGCGTTTCGTTCCGAATTAATTTTTTCTTTCGTCAGCAATTTTATCGACGATTGTCCACCGTTGTTGAACATCGGCGGCGGCGGAGGTGGTGGTAAAGGGGGTGGTGGTGGCCTGGAAAGCTTTTCTTCCAGCTCACTGATCTTCGCCTTCAAAGTTTGAACCACTCCTTCCAGAGTTTCCACCGACTTTTCCGCCCTTTCTGCCCTTTGCGTTACAACTTCCAACTCTGACTCGGCCAGCTTTAACTTTTCCTCTACTATTTCGAACTCGACGTTCGACTCTTTCTCCTCCAACTTCTCCTCCAGCATCTGTATGTGAGAAGCATGGTTCTGTTGCTCTTCCTCCAATAGTCTCTTCAAAGACTCCACCTCTTGTAGAACGGTTAATAATCTTCCATTAGGGTCATCGCCAACTTCAGCCATCAGGAGTGCGCTCTGATGAGCCAGCACGTTTCTTTCCTTTTGTACCTGTTAAAAGTACGATACAGAATGCCTGTTATAAATTTTTATGCATAATTCTTCTCCCTCAAGATTCTGGGATAAGTGCCGAGTCGTTCGACTCGGTGCTTTCGCCAGATGGTTCATCACCTTTCCCACTACGTGGCCAGACCCTTCTAGGACATTCTTATCATCCTACAAGCGCCGCGGAATATCATGACATCGAACCATTTCTAAGAATCAATTAGAAAAATGTCGCTCTCTTTATAAGTATGAAGACCCGAAACTAGAACATGGTATCCAAGCTTGGCGTGGATACCGGTAGCATACCTCTATAGAGGACGTGACGCTAACATGACATTTAAATTGTTTGCCTTGCGATTGCCTTGAAACAGCCATACTAAAAGCATCTTACCCTTTCGGCCTCTATCTTCATAATCTTCGCGTTTTCTCTCTCGCGATCGCATTGAGCTTTCAACGCTTGCACCTCTTCTGCAACCATCTTCGTCACCCTCTCCATGTTTTCTTTTTGCACCTTCATCTCGTTCACCTTCTCTTCACCTAATTGGAAAATTTCATTATTATATATTATTACATGAACGTTGGAGAATCGTACAGATGTTTCCAATTACATTTTCGTCTGAGAGTTCTCTCCTCGTCCAACTGCGTGGTCAAATGCGTCACTTGTTCTTGAGCTTCAAACTCTTGAAGGCGTGCGGAATGCAACTCCGTCTGAAGTCTCGCTATCTCTTTACTTAATTCTGCAAATTACCCGCTCTTATAAATAACTTGCATAATTAACGGTGAAATTGTAAGCCACTAATCTCTGTTTATACCTTTCACCGTTTCTCTCAACTGATCAAGATCTTCGAAATTCGAGTCAACTTCGTCCGCTATCTCAAGGTCTAGAGAGCCTTCCGGATTCGATTGCAGGAATTTTTGAGTTATGATCTGCGATCTTCTCTTTAGTTCGCGATTTTGTCTGTACCACTGAAAGTGATTTTTAATTTATACGATAAATTATGCATAGAATTGCCTGCCCAGTTGCAACCTTGGAAACAGATTTTTCCTCTTATGCGATATTAAGTGTAATAGTAACGATTATATAGAAACAATAAAATACGCGAGCTCTGTATCACGGTATCTACAATTATAAAAGCGAAATGGATTGTTTTAGATTTACCTGCGATGCTTGTTGCATGGCTTTATGCATAGCGCCTGTCTCAGTTTCGTATTGATGCTTCAGTTGTTCGTATTCTTTGCATACTGCTTCGGAAACTGTAAGAAAATCAAGGAACTCGTTAGATAAAAATAACGAACGTCGGAAAAGATTTCTGGAATGTATAAACAACTACCTGTTCGCAACTTTTGAAGTCTCTGTTCTTTTTCTTGGACTTGCGACTGCAAAGTGCTATTTTGTCTCTGTAGTTGTTGATATTTCTTCTCCAAGTCGGCATGTTCCTTGCTTGCTGCGATAAAAAACGTTTATTAAGACTTTAATAGTTTAATTGCAAATGTACTCGCAGATGCAGACGTCACGATACTCAGGTGATATTTTATTCCGATTAATCTATAATTTCATCGCGTATGGCCAATGACTAAGAAACGTCATAGAATTCGTTTCGCGTGCACGAGTGAATCACGACCGAATAACGTTTAAGTTGTATGATTGTCGGATGATTGGCCATGAACTACAACCATGCATCAGCCACTTCCCTCTCGCTGTACGTATCATGGCTTGCTCTTATTTTACGTAAGTCCATTACACCTTGATCTTTCTTGCAATAACAGATTAATCGATTCGAAGAAACGAAGTTGCTGTTAGAAATTGATCGCGTAAAAGCGAGAAATAAGATCGCAACGAGAAATAACTATATGAAGCACGTGTTGAAAAAAGAAGAAGAATAAAAGTTGTCGAAAGATGTACGAAAGGAAAGTCGAAACTACAACCGGCGCCGTTCCATATTTACCAACCTCCTATCCCAACTGTTTAATCGAATTGATGTTCGCAAGCGGAGGGAAGAAGCCGTGTTTCGTCACTTCGTTAATGATGACTAATGGAATCATAATAAAGTTCTCTAACGACTTTAGGCGGCCCATACAAACGCTCATTACGCCGCGAAACTTATTACTAATTATTAATTACCGGCCTCGCTCTTCTGTAGCAACAATTTCCTCCTCTTCTCCGATTCCTCGTATTTGCTCTTCCACTTGCTCTCCAGGCTATTGCTCCTGTTCAATTTCGCGACACCGACCAGCTCGTTCGTCTTGCAGTTAGTAGTAGTGTGGAAAGCAAGTTTCTCAGTCTCGGAGTTGCGCATCTCGATGCTCGAGCTCGACAAATTATTGTTCCTCGATCGTTGCTGCTGAACGGAAGCGTCGAGCTTCTCGAAGGACGCCCTTTGAGCAGCGACCGACACTCCTCTGTGCGACAGCTTTTCGAAGGACCCCCTGCGGGATGGGGGACACCTTTCTTGGGCTTTAATTGCATTCGATATCCTCGGCACCGGAATGTGCGAGTGAATTACACTCGAGGATGTCCTCGCTGGCTCGGTGTTCAAGACGATGTTCAGTTCCGTTTTATTCATGTCGCCTCTGCGAACAGACGATATATTTGCTTTCGCGAGAGCCTTGCCTTTCCGTCTCGTTGATCGACCTTGTACACAATGGTTATAACACTGTACGAAATTTCACGCTTATATCCGGCGAGACTCGAAATTCATCGATGATACACTATAGGTATATTTGAAAGACGTTGATTAGAAAACTGAACGAATCTATGCATATCGGAACGTGAAAGGGTACTCCTATCGAAGCGTACTCAAACAGTAGAGGGTTAATAACATCGTTTTCTAAAAATACGCATATCGGTCGCACCCCCTGCGGCCACAAGGCGCGTTAGAAATAGCCGGCTCTGTCAAAATGTATTCGTGACTAATCTCGATTCCACGAATCTCGAAGTACCCGGTATGGGAAGATAAGGTGCTTTCCGAGCCGCCACGCGAACTTACCGGGAAATGATAAACGCGTTACGTCCAACGAATCCCGAATCAAGTTACCGGTAATTGTGAAGTCAGTTGGTTCGGCGAGTCTAACGTTTCTCTTACGGAGGTTCTCGATAATAAACGATCGGCCAGGAAAGTACATATCGTGCCGGTTCGAGGCAGCTTCGTAGCACGTCGATCGGCGCGAATCGATGAAACGCAATACCGATGTCAATTGTAATCGGACGAGCCGCCGTTGTCGCGATGACCACTCCTCGAATTTTAAATGTTATTTCTGTGATATATTACGTCACCGTCCAATTGGTCCCTATCATTGTTACCGACACTGTTGCCCGTCAGACAGATGCAACCGTCGAACGAATTTCCACCGTATTACTTGATTTATGCCAGCTTGATTTAACGGTCACGCGTGAAAACCAGAAACAAAGAAGCGCATCGTATTTACTTACGCGTCCAACGTTCCAACGCGAGACTACGAGGACACGTGTTGTTAGACTTGGTGGGAGCCAGCTAGATCTCCCGCAAACATTTCAAAGTCGATTCGTTGGAATGCGGGCCGCGTCATTCTAGAAAATCCGATGTTTCGATAAATGCTTAGGTTAACGACCACCGGAATCTAAAAACTTTTGGGTCATTCGCGTGGTTGTTACGGAAGTCCTCGATCGTTATAGGTCACGATTAGTCCAACGTTACTTCTTATCTCGTTACGGTGACGCTTATCGTTATTCCAAAGTATCTAACTGTAAGAAAACGTATAACGATGTACAAATACTTGGACGAATTCGAGTATCGTTTACGGGTTAGAAACAACGATGACGCCTTCCTTCTGACGAACGCTTTATCTATCGCGCACAAAATCTGTCCCGCAGACGTCCTCGCTGTTTTATGGCAATACCAAAGATTTCGTTGGCGTTTTTACACCAAGCCCAACTATTTTTAATTCAAGCTTCGCGTCCCGTGAACCCGACAACGACGACGGACGCGGCATATCGAGGAAGAGAGCGAAATGATAATTTGAAACGTGCCGTGTCATGCAAGCATCAACGCAGCGGGTCGACGGTCACGTAGATCGTTGCACTTTTCCGTGCGTATATGCCACTTGCAATTCAATTGATCACCTTGCTGGTATCGTTTCACCATTTACGTTGGTCGATCGATAAAGGAACGACGATCAGTTGACGCCTTTGTCCATGGATCTGGACTAGGACCGATTTCTGTGCGCGCAGATGTACGACGAGACTGTAGTAAGAGGCAACGTTTTCCAAGAGCACGATTGTCGGTCAAGAAAGCACGTCGGGCGTAATTTTACGGTTACACGTACGAATGGCAGCATCACCTGCCGCATTGCCTCTACGGGAAGTCTATGAAGTCCTTTCACTTTTCCTGTTTCGCGCTGGTGGATGTTGAATGCTGTCAAACGGTGTTCTTTGCACCGTGCATACTTTCGTTCGACGCAATTTCCCGCGTTCTTTTTATCAAAAACAAACGTTCACGATTACGTATGTCGCTTTGCGACGATATTACGAGGTACGCGATGCAGGAGGAGAAGAAAGAACGCAGAGACAAAAACGGAATAAACTGTGCGACTAGAAACTTACGATCTATAGCTGGCAAGTTCGACACCAATATACCGATCGATATATCACAATCGGGCACGTAGCTGCATTTTTACAAACCGATTGAACGACGATGAAAGAAATATAAAAGAATATCACTGTGCAACGAGAGATATGTTAATGGAACTATGGTCCGATGAGCGAGGTAGCGAAGAACGACAGAAAAGAAGAACGAAGATGCGCGTTCTCCGACGTTCGCGCGCATACTGCTCGCACGGCTGACCGTAATGTCACGTTATCTCAAGAGGTACCAGACGACTCGAAAGAGCCCGAGATTGCGTGCCCTTCCTTTAATGAAAGACGTCGGTGTGTGCGTTAGTGGCCGCAAGGTTTTCTCATTGTCAGCGAAAAATCGCGCCTCGCACGCCATACTTCTTTCGTTTACGCACAATTTCGCGATATATTTCGAAAGAAATGCCAATTGCCCAGCTTGAGTTATCCCGATAAAAGGACGATCTATTTTTTCCCCTTTTTTATTTCTCTTTTACTTATTTACGCGCCGGTTTTCCTGTATTATCGTAGCGTATCGAGCCTCGCGTTATTTCAATTAATCTATTAATTGTTCTTGTTATCTCGTAAAGTGCCAACAAAGATGGCTGTTCACCGATGTTTCTTTAATGCCAATAAAAGGAACGAAGAAATGTTTTCTCGTGTAATTGGCCTCTTCTTGCGCAGTGCATCGAGTAGCTCGCTTTAATAACGCGTTATCACCGAATCTGTCAGCCGTGAAAGACTCTTGAGAATATATATACATATATCGTTGCTTCGTACGGAACCGTGCAAGTAGGTACATATGCCCACGATCAAAAATTTCCCCAAGAGAATGTGCAACGGCACGCGTCTCTGCTCCACACGTAACATTGCTTAATGATCGAAATAATCATGGAATTCGTTCACCAGAATTTGCTCGAGTTATCGACATTGACAAACACCAAATGTGTACTTTATACATACCGCGACGAATAACAGATTTCGGTGCTCTTCGAGCAGCAGGTTTCATAAATTTTACTCGAAGACTACGATTGATAAAATTCTGAGGATTAATTCAAGGATACGAGGCAATAAAGAAGACATTTCTTTACTCGAGCGTACTGCTAATCTTCTGTTTCGACGCACGGGTTTTGCCTCTTGAGTTTCGATTTAATTGGTCGGCAATGCAGATGCAGATGCAGATGCAGATGCAGATATCATGCACTAGTTGTCAAAGTATGCATAAGTCAGGTACATTAGTTAAACGATACAATGATCTCGGTTCCCCTGCGATACGCTTGTTTTTTCTGTCACGCAGCTGCATGCATACTTGCGAAAAAAACTGTACAAACATAGATACAGCGTCTACATACATACGTGGACTTGAGTCATGATTTCTGAATAATCGTTGAAGCCGAGTCTTTGTCTCGGTTCGGTTGCTATGAAAGCCCGTCGACGCCTTCGAGACTCGAACCGATGTAAATGCGAGAGAATTAAACACATTCGTTTGATACAATCGACCCCGCGTTTTTTTTCGTTTTTGTCACCGATAAACGTGCCTCGAAGAAACATCTCTCGTGGGCTCGAGTTCGGAGAATCTGTACTTATCGTAGAATTTTCGAAGAAGGTCGTTCGCGTCGTTTAAAAATGATTTACATCGATCGTAGCGTTTATTTTTATACCTAAAATGTTAGAAGGAAAATGACGGGCTCGAGATAGCTTTCCATTCCTCCGTGCACGTTTATTGATCGCTGACTGCACAACGTCGAGGATCTACTGCGCAGGAACGGCGTAATTCAAAATCCGACTTTCTCTTCAAACACTGGCAATAATATTTTCTCGGGAGGACAAATATTTTCCCTCTTATGTGTCGTATCTTGTTCAGAGAATATGTACTATTTGTTTTTCGGAAGAACGATCTTTACTTCTGTACCTTTAATGATAAATCATTTAACCTATTCACGTGTATGGATTGTACGATAGACGCAACGACAATAATTAAATTTCGAGTACAATTGGGATATAAAATTGGCTACGATAAATGTTATAACAAGTTGGAATCGCTAAGGTCGCAAAAACGCGCGTTATTCCAAGCGCGTGGTTTAAACTTCCGTAGAGTGGCATCATTAAACAGCTTTATTGTCTAGAATTATTCCCCTACTCTCGTCATAACTAAAGAGATGTGAGTCACGTTCATTAAGTATATAACGGGTGGTCATGCACAGTTCGCGGAAACTGGAAACGAGATAAAGGACTAGGATTTAAGATTTCGCTACTAAGGATTCGATTACACGGCTGTGAGCCTCTCCGGTTTCGCTCGTCTTTGATTCTTTTCTTGTTAAACGTACGAGAACTCTATTTTCGTTCTTAGTTTCACGCCCTTCGTTCTGCATTTTATGCGCCTAATCAATGCGCCTATTTTCTCCGTAAATTAAACGAACACATTGAGTACTTTGTTCACACATATGTTACTCGACGATAAATAAAAAAGAATGTTTGAAGAGCCGAAGCGAAATTGCGACGTAAGAGTGTGCCAGGGGCATGCCTTGATTCAACATCATCGCAAATTATCATGGTTCTGCTGGATCTCATTAAGTAAATTCGATGCAGAATGACGAGCTGTTATTTATAGGTCAAGCTCGTGACAGTGGCAGCCCTGATTTCGTATCTTTTCTTCTCACGAAATTTCACGATGCATAAACATGGATTATTCGTTTACAATACTTTGTCAATAATAATATATATATATGTACGTAGTTCGTTCTAGAAGATATCGACATGATGTTTATCACATTATATTTATTGTCTCTTGATTATCTTGTAGATACATTATTGTAGACTGTAAAGTTTTATCAAATTTGTAGCAATTAGTAGTTAAGTGTAATGAATCTTGCAAGTATTCTGTGCAGTGAAAAACATGAATGTATATAGTTTAGGGAATATCTCTCTTATTTTCGATAACGTGATATCCAATCGCATAAAAATACACATTGTAAAGTCTGAAATGTTCCTACGATATTTCAATTTCAATTTAAATGAGATATATATGTAAATGTTTGATTTATAAGTTAAACAATCCAACGGGATGAATGTACCAATATAAAATATCTTATAACAATTTATATTAGCAGGCGCTTATCATCGTATACAGTTGCCCAGCCTGCTCCTTGATAGCGTTTATCACTATATAGCAGTAACAAGGATTTATTATTTCTATCCTTCTGTCATTAATCTGTGATAAGGAAAAGAACTGGTGTCATTTCTTTGCAAATGCAATTAATTAGATAATATTACATTATTTTCTGATGACAAATCCATATTATGTAAGTTCAACTTGAACGAGCTTAAAAACAACATAACGTTGCTTTACAAGTACAAGTGCCGATATTCATTGGAAAGAACAATCAACTCGTGTTATAAATAATAATAACTTTGATTAAACAGGAGTAATAATAAGGTGACTCAATCTTGATGTTCTGCTGGACTGACAATCATGACACGACTAGGAGGCAGAGCCTCTTTAATGATCACCGTAATGATCAGTTTTACTCTGTTGATTGTTATTTATCATATTCTCGATAATGAGGTCAAGGACATCACGACCAATAAATTAAATCCACAGTTTAAGATCGAAGAGGTTTATCCATTGAGTGACCTGACCGAGAATCCTCTTAGCATTGCCAGAAAAAAACAAATAGAGGCTCAAATAATGGGAAAATTGAAAAGCGGAGGAGGAAAGCTATTCAACGATATTAACTATGAAAGATTGCACGCAGAAACAGTTCCCTTGTTTAAGGGACATAAAATCGTGCATTTAGATTTAAAAGGAGCTCCTCCAAAGGCAAGTTATTACAAGTACCTGCTAAATTTGCTCAAAAATTTAGGTGCCACTGGTATACTTATAGAATACGAAGATATGTTTCCTTTTGAAGGAGCGATACAAAATATCAGTGCAGGAAATTGCTATACTAGGAAGGACATTGCAAAAATTCAAAAGATAGCCAGTAAGAATAATCTTATAGTCATACCATTGATTCAAACTTTCGGTCATATGGAATTTGTTCTCAAGTTAGATCGATATAAAGACTATAGAGAAGTTTCGAGGTACCCGCAGGTTTTATGCCCTACTTACAACAAAACTCTACCATTGATATACGAAATGATAGACCAAATAGTAGAAGCACATCCTGATATAAAGCATCTGCATATTGGAGCTGATGAAGTTTATCAGATAGGAGAATGTTCTAGATGCTTAGATACAATGGTTAAAAGACAGTGGGGCAAGAAACAATTATTTTTGGATCATGTTTCAAAAGTGGCAAAATATATAAAAAATAAGTATCCAGATCTTGTTGTTCTTATGTGGGATGACGAATTTAGAGAAATATCGTCCGATGAAATAATAGACAGAGGCTTGCATTTAATGGTAGAACCTGTCGTTTGGAAATATACCACCGATCCTGGAGCATCATTGACAGATCAATTGTGGAAAAACTATGCATCGGTTTGGAAAGATATCTGGCTCGCTACAGCTTTCAAAGGTGCTACTGCTCCAGATAGATATTATACCGATATTGGTTATCATATGGAAAATCATCAGCGTTGGTTGGAGATTATCAATAAATATTCTACTGAAATTAAATTTAAGGGTGCGATCTTAACAGGGTGGCAAAGATACGATCACTTTAGCGTACTGTGCGAACTTCTGCCATCTGCTATACCCTCGCTTGCTGTAAATTTAGCCATCCTGCAAGCTCCAGATTTATGTAGATTTCCGATAGAAGTACCTACTTCAGTATTACAAGCGCTAGAGTGCGAGGGCATCATTTCTCTAAGTATTCCAGAACCTCAATATGGTTGGACCAGATGTAGTTATCACGGTGTATCTATTTATGCTGCTATATTGCGGCTGTATTCTTTGACTCAGGCAGTTAGTAAAATGGAAGAGGATAACACATTTAAGGGATGGTTGAAACCGTACAATTTAAAATATTCTTTTTCAAATCCTAGTCACGTAGAAAGAGCGGTTTCAGAACTGGATAAATACAAGACGGAGATAAAGTATATTGAAAAAGAAATAAGAACAGCTATGGAAAACATATATGACAATTATACTATACAAGAATGGATAGAAACATATATCGCTCCTTTGAACGAGAAATTCACTCAACTATGGGAGGCTAAAGAAAGGATTTTAGAAAAGAACGTATGGCCAAGAAGACCACTAACAAAAACTATCTTATAGTTTAATAAATGAATAGTTTCCATAACGTGTAATATGAGACTGAAGATCGCACTAGAGTAAAGAAAGAAGCGACGTATTAATCGAGACACTTAGAATCTTTGTTTTATAAAGAGACGAGTAATCGATGGTATATAAAGTTTACCAAAACTATAATTTTGCACGTTATATGTCTAAAATATATAGAATATGCTCTATATCTCAATTCAAGCGGGTGATCAAATTCTATCGACTGCACCGTCCGTAAATTAGTTTTCCTTTTTCCCTTTTTTGAATCGTCTAACAAACATTCGATCGAACACTCGATCAATGAAAACTGATCTTAATTCGTGCACTTGAAGAGTGAACTAATTAGAGTTTTTCAACTAACACTTCTAGAATATGGATTTAAAGTTTGAATTTGTAATATCGTATATAGTTTCGATGAAGTGTTAATTTAAAAATTGATCCTAAAATTGATTAATTATTCTATCTTCTGAATTACTAGGTCACTAATTCCTAATGAAAAGGGCTCCACTAACCTAGTTGCTATTTATTAACATGTTTTATCGTTTAATACTTCCGACGGGCATCTTACATTTATGTTATTCAAAGCTAATTGTTCTAAGAACACGCATATACCACGATCTTACTCATTCTTGTTTGTTAAATGACGTGTTCTTCCGTTGTATGCATTCTGTTTTGTATATTTGTTTTTTTTTTGCATATAGTTTTGCATGATTAGTGCCATTAACAGTTAGGTATAGAAAAGAACCTGTGAATCAACAGTTTATAAAAATAGAGATATATCTGCGAGTCGTTTAATATGGACGAACGAGTTTTCTCTCGGTCTTTAAAACGCGAATAAAAATTTATTCGTTTATTATCCTGTTTTACTTAATCTTACGATGTTTAAATGCGATTATAGAGCTTCCTTTATCCCGTGATTTCTTCACGGATTAACTCTCAATATTGAACGATCTTTTCCCACCAGCATTTATACATGTATGACGAAATTACCGAGGACTTGAATACAAATCTATGGCAAGTACTCAATCAACAGTGTATGTACATCACTGTAACGAACGATGCTACTATTATTGTAAAAGTATTTTTAACATTGTTACGTCGATCCATATTAACATTATTACCGCAAGTAGTAAGATTTTATCAATAAATAAATTTGTTTTTAAATCTACTACGAAGACACCAGTAGTTTATTGCATTGGCCCCTCAAAGTATAAGTAATCTCTTATATACGGTAAGAAAGTAGCGAAAAATATTCGTATGGACGTCTTATGTACAGGTTAATCGTCCATGACGTTCGACAAAAATATTGTATTGCAAAAACCACTTTTCGTTACGGTAATTTTCACTGTAGCAGGCAAACTGACGACTTTGAACCAGGTAAATGGGGATGAAATGGTATTTGAGTTTGCTTTTTCGTGGGGATCCTTTTCACGACCTTGTGAATGGTGCTCATGTCCACTGTGTCGCCTATTTCTGCAATTATTATGGGCTTGTGATAGTCCTGATCTGTTTTCGTTAATCGAACACCCAAAATTTGCGCGGCTAAGGTCACTATACACAAAGAAACCTGAAATGAAAACCAGTTTTTTTTAAAAGGAAGTACAGGATATTGCTCCTCTTATTGTTTAAAGAATATTTTACCGCTTCACCGGTTCTAGCGGAAACATCGTGAGACGGAAATCCATTGTCTGCGGCGAATTTGTGTGTTCGATCCTTTTTCACCGTCCTCTGATGTTCCATGTCGCATTTGTTACCAACTACGGCCATCAGCGGTGTTTCCTCGTAGTTATCGCTCAATTTTCTGATTTTATCTATCCATTCTTCTAGAACTTCGAAACTGAAGCTATTAGTGACGTCGTAGACTAAAAGGATTATCTGAAAAATATTGTTTTTCCTCCTGTAGAAGAACAGCTGATCTAGATTTTTTTTTTTTTTTCTTTTTTTTTTTGTGAAATGATGTTTCGACTGAAACGTATGTCGGATTCATTCCGTTTACTTACATGAGCACCGAAGACGTATTTGTCGAGCATGTTTCCGTGTAACGCAAGACCGCCGACATCCCATAAATGTAGATTAACGTTTTTATAAAAACCAACGTTGACGTTCTTCAGGAAGAAGTCGATTCCAGATGTTGGCGTGTACTGTCTCGTGAACTCGTTATTGCAAAATTTCTGAGCGATGCTCGTCTAAACAGGGATCCTTGAATTTCAGTTATCCAGAATTGCTATTCTATCGTTACGACGAGAGAGAAAGAGAGAAGCTGTCGTCCTTTTCTAATTAAAGAACAGCTTTTCGGTTTCAAGAAAGGAAAATAAAAATATTCTAAAATAAATCATCGACTGTCGATCAATATACATAGTAATCTTAATAACTAAGGGTTTTCGGATCAGTAGAGTGTTGCTCGGGCATTCGACCATAACACGGAATTTCTACGTCGATCGAAACTCGCGTGTTATGCTTACCTGCTAATTAATAGCTAGAAGTTGTTTGAGAAGTAGAAGTTGTTCCTGTTATTGAGCAAAAGAATTTTGACGAAGAAAAGAATTCAAGACAGACGTGAAACGGCTCGAGTCACGAATACCTAATTTAGCTCGAACTACGAGTAGACTGTAGGCTCTAATTACTAAAGATTTATTGCTGACAGTGTATGACACTTCGAGCGACGAAGATGTCAAAATGGTTATTACCGATAAAGTAAGGCGCAATAAACATAAAACGTTCTATACTTGCGAAAGTATGTTTAATTGTGGCACTGACCACACTTCGCACGGAGGAAATAAATCGATACGTTGCTTGGTTCTTCGAAGCTCAGGCACTCTGAACTCGAAACAATTTAATCATATACATCGACGTTTCGTATGTGTATACCCTTCCAAAAATGTACGATCGAAAGTCAAATCGATATTTTGTTACTTTCGCATTAACGCAAAAACAAAAGACTAGAAAAAGTACACTGTCGCTTGGGACTTGGATTACACTTCCGGTTAGACGCCGGGGACATTAGAAAACTCACTTTGCCGGATCCAGAATCACCGACCAGCACGATCTTCAGCTTCTTTACCAGTAGGTCCTCCTCGATGTCAGACATTGGGGAAGATCGGGATAAAAGGAGCACGAAAGGAAGAAACGCGACGATTGACGAAAAGTTTCGGGAATCATGCGAAAAGTCGTGTCGGCCACGACGGTTCTGCGTCGACTATAATGCAATATATAAACGAAGGGTCTGGCATGTGGCTAGAGAATGAAATCGAGCGAATCGACCGACCGGCCGTGGGCAGTGCGACGTCGTCGTCGTCTACACGGCTGCATGAATAAATTAGCGAATAATCGATACGAACAGCCATGGTGCGTACCTCTGTCTCTCGTCGATATTATACTCGACAAACTTTTTCCAATGACGATCTTTCGATTAATTATGAATACCCTGTGACGTAATGGATCGAGGTCTTGTACTTGTACGTGTCAAGGTTTTTCGTAATAATTCTCATTGATTACGTAGTTAGTCTTTTCCCCATTCTTTGTTTTCCTTTTCCTTTTTCCTATGCTGGTGTATATGTATAGTATACACATACAGCGTATATAGTACATAGGTAACGGTATGGTAATATCAAACGGTTCGAGATTCAAGGGTCAAAATAATTCGACCTCTCGTCTACTCACGCTATGCGCTTGAAAATAGTGTAAAAAAATATGTATCTGTCTTTCGTGGGCAGGAGTAAGTACTTAAGTAATCGCAGGTAGATTCGTTGTTCGATCGTAATTGTCGTTGTTCGCTGGCTGAAACAAGAAATTTATTACAAATTATACGTTCCATAATATCTGTCCCAGCGTCTACGTTTAATCTTTTCATGTATTACCTTCTTGATATGCTTCTTCGTTTCGGTGCTTGTATTTTATGGAAGAATTTATGTATGAATCCCTGCAGCGTATGTACAAATATTTATACCGTAATAGTTAATTAAAAATCAAATCCTTATAATTTGCTAAGAGGTAGTAATTAGACACGCGGCAGCACGTTGTCGTACGAACGACCGTCAGTCTGTCGGCGCGTTCAAAATTGGCCTTCACTATTTCATAGTATCTTCCATCGCTGCAAGCGCATCGATTTTACAATTATAGAGTGTATTTTATTTATTAGCCGACTTCAAATATAATTATCCGGTTATGTGATTACCTCAAGCTCAAGCACCGTAATTTAATGCATTTTACACGTAGTATATCTATAGCCTTCTGACTTTTGTCGGAGAATCGGAGATTCTCGGGATCCCAGCGGAGTTCCAACCGCTCTAAATTTGGACAATTGTTAGCAATTCCGTCCATCAATTGATCCACGTGAATATTCACGCCTAACCTCTCCTGTGTTCCCATTACAAGAATTCTAAAATAAGAAACGGGAATTTCAAAGATATCTTGTCGTAGCATATTAAAGATATTAAAGATCTAAAAATATATTTTACTTGGCATTGGTCAATATGGGTAATACACTCTGCCATAGTTGATCGGTGATGTGAGGCATGCCGAATAACGCGAGTCCCCAGAGTTGATGACCGTATCTCGACAAGAATTTATGCAGACCATCGTCGGTCAGGTTATCGGAACTATCGAGATCTAGAGCGATCAGGTTCCGAGGATTGCCGAGTTCAGCCCAGGCTTTTAACACGCTATCGTTGAAGCCGTTCAGCTGACCAGCGCTCAGGAAACGAAGACCTGGAATTCTGGTCAACATGTCGATCAGACATTCCGTTGACAGGTCCGTCCCGGTAACGTCCAACTCCTGGATGCTCGACTTTTCCCATTCTACCTGCATCACGTATTCGCTCTGGAGATCTGAAAAAGGTGCGTAACATTTCAAGTTTTGTATAACCGAAGGTAAGATTGCACGTTGATGAATATTTAGTTACTCGTTCCCTGCATGAGGAGACACTTTAATCTCCTGCTCCTTTGAAACAGAGTCTTCATGGTTGAGCCAGTGACTTTGGCACAGAAATTCACGGCCAAACATTCGAGCTGGATGCAATTGGAAGAAAATGCGTCGATGTGTGAATCGTCTACAAAATTGATCCCATATAAATTAATTACTCGCAAATTAGGGGTCGCTGATTTCAATTTGTGCACATTTATCACTTCGTAGATTTCCTCCTCCTCCTCTTCTACCTTCTCGTACGTTCCTATAAGATTCTACATGTAGTTAGTTTCTCGTTGAAACAGGTGGTGGTATGATAAGGATTCGCTTGGATTTCAAGGTAGACACGAACCTATAAGGTGAAGGATCTCCAAGCCGTTGATAAAATTGTAAATTTTTCTCATAAAGCCCTCCATGAAGATTACCTCTGACAGGCAGATGCACATGTACTTGAGTTTAGTCGGGAAGGCTTGCATCTCCGAAAAATCGTGCAGCTGCATGGCAGTGGAGAAGTCGAGAAGCATGTGAGTCAAATTTGGACATTTATTTGCCAATTCGTGAAGAACCGTGTGGGTGATCAATTCGATCGGCAATTCGATGTACCTCAGCGAAGCTCCAAAACGCGTGCTGTTACCAGAGAAAGTTATTTTAATATTTTACGGCTGCGTGAATCCACCGTATCGCTATCGTTTACGAGTTATATTTTGGCAAGTAAAGAAGAAGTTGATTCTGGCGTGAACCTCGGACGCGAACGTTACCTGCCAACGTTATATCGAGAAAGTATCTACTACCTGATCAAGTGCAGCAGATTGTCCAAAGAATTCACGTGCAGTCCACTGATTTCCGGTCGCAGAGATACGTGCTTCCATAATCGCGTGTCGTACGCGATTTGCCGCCATCTTTTGCACACACGTGCTACCCTGCATATTTCGCGATGAGACAGATAACTGAAGACGTTTAGCAACACCTTGTCTGGCAGCTTTTCTATCGTCTAAAAAAATTGAAAGAACAATAATCCTTAGTACGAGACGCGTTAAACAATTCGACAGCTGCCTGGAATTAAAAGAGCAAACTCGAGTTGACGTCTTTCGTCACATCTTTGGTAAAGTTGATCACTTACTGTCCCAGCGAAGCGACTTTTAACCACGCCGCCCTCGGAAACGAACATCTGAGACGTTTCCACGGCGATCTGACCCCAGACATCGACACCCCCGAGATCCATCTTGTTATTTTCTCAAAACGTACTCGAGGCACAAAATTGCTTTCCCTTTGGAAAGATATTGTCACAGAGCTTACTTCGATCGACAGGATGTTGATCTATCCGATCCGATGAACGTTTAATCCACGTGTGGCGAATTGAACTTTGCACCGTGCGGAAAATTACCGATACGTAAAGAAGAACGGGAATATTTATTCAACGACGAAGAAGGTTCGTGAAAATCGCGGCACACGGCAGATTTCAAGGAATCAGAAGTTCTAAGTCTTCGACGGGGATTTCTAATCGGATCGCGCCTGCGCGTCGTCCTAAATATAAGACTTGGAAGACCCGTCTCCGCTTTAATTTTAAACTCGTCACCTGCAGCCAAGGTACATTTCCTTGTGTTTCCCGTAAACGTCAGATTTTGGGCGAAGTTTAGGAAATATCCGCGTGTCTCGCTACAGCTATTGTTCGCAACTCGTTGCGCGTGTTCGTTAATAATAAAAGAGTTTCCAGAAATGCTCGCACAGTTTACTTGCAACATAATGTCGATGGAAATTGTTTTTACATCTCTTTAAAATCGACACGAGAAAATCGGGAATTTATTTGCTGATAAATTTATGTTTACCAAAATTTCATCTCTTCTTTTTCGGGTTTTCTTCCTTCTTTTGATTTCAGCGGACGTCGTAGAACACTTGACCGCTAATATTTTGTCTCATCGAAGAGGGTCATAGGCTTTTTAGAAATCTGCCAGAACAGCCTGGTTGATGTAAGACTTGGAACTTATCCGACACGAGACTTAACAAAACACGTGGTATTTACACAAAGATATATGTACTACAAGAAAATGTTTTTCTTTTTATTTTTTTTTTTTTAGGAATCCGAGTCTTTGTTTCTCGATAAAACACTTGGACTCTGTTACCTGATTATCGATGTCATTGTTTTGGAGTATTAAAAAATCGAGTACTTCGATCAAATAGCAAGATGGATAAAAACGTCGCTCTAATTTTATTAAATGATATCTGTTTTTTTTTTTTTTTTAACAATCAACATTTGTCGCTAAACTCGCAAGTTCAGCTTCTATCAGAAGAAATCTCGCGTGTCACATGATGTGATAACGAATTTCATAGTAGCAATCGATAACGTCACCGCTTAGATGGTTTCATCCGGTACAAATAGGATCTTTTTATTTTCAAATAAGCGCAAAGTTATTATGCAATACTAAGATGAACGCTCTTGCGCGAACAAATTGCTAGCTGCCCAGCTAAACGTTCAAAATTAAATCAAAACTTCTCCATCAAATAGAACTATCGATTGATATTTTAACTAAATAATTACCACGCTGGATGCCATTCTTTTCCGATAAACGCTACGACCGACATCCTCTCTAGATATAGCATTCGTGGCGAATTCCACGTCCAGCTGATGCCAGGTGCTCATTGTTGGAAATGCAATTAATTACACCGTGCTGTACGATCGATCTAGGAAAAATCACTTTGAGCCACACCTTTCTCGATCTACACCGAATTATTGAAACCGTGTGATATGCAGAAATGTCGCGAAACAGTTCAACGTTCCTTCGTTCATGTCAATATATTTTACAGGCACTCGAGTCACCGCGAGTTCAGAAACGGTCCCGAGCCGGCAACCAATTTGTCAGGAGTTCGTCGGCTGACTGGACGACGCTAGGACTCATTTCAAACTGAGTGGTAGCTTAATTAGTTATAAATAAAGGCAAGCAGTCAGTCAGGCAGACATCAGGCAAAGATAAGAATAGATAGAACGCACTTGTATGTACATCCTACCAATACGATCTCCATCTTCTACGTGTCATAATTCTGATTTGCAAGTTGTAAATATAAAAAAGCACGATATTGCAGATGTTCTTCTAAACGTTGCAAGAAGAATGCAAGATTGTTATTGCGACAACGTTTAACAAATTTTGTTATGACAAAGAAAGCTAATGTCTGTTCTGATAATTTACCGTATTCGATCGTTTTATAACCTCCTTCTTATCGTCGTCAAAGTTGTTGAGCTGTTGAAGTGCAGCTTCTACGCTCAGTACGTTCCAGTTGGACATTCTTCGTGCATCCATAGCGATGGTATATCGGTTGATCGAGAACGAATTTAGATATCAAGAAAATAAGGTTTATATCGCTATACATATATCTCCGTACGAAAACAACACACCCTAACATTACACTATTTACTGAAAACGCTACGAAAGAACGAATAAGGGCTTTACACTTTCACCGTATCCTTTGCGATTTAGTTTAACGCGTAACGACACTCGAGCAAACGATAGGAAATCGTAGAATGAAATCTCACAAAAACGATTTGTGCATCACAAGTACACGGAAAAATACGAATTTTGGTAAAAAAGATCGAGATTGCGTACGTTCTCCTTCGTAGGTACTTTCTGACAGAGGATAGAAGATTAAGCCATCGTTTAATCACGTCCTTCTTTCGGTTTACGATAAATGTGTTGACTTTTGGATTACATAATTATCTTATGACTGCAATCTTGTCGAAGTAATCCTTTTTCTTCTTTGTTATTTTAAATACTTATCGTTGGTTAGTAAGAACGCATGCAACCCTCGATGCTTGTCGAAAATCAACCTAGTCGACCATTGTGATGTTCTTATGCTAAGCACCCTACGTTCTAGATCGGAGGTGAAAAATGTAACTAAAATAATCTTAACTTTCTGTCGTTCCCTAAAATAGACTCGCTGGAGAGCTGTGCCACGCAAGGATGCACAGCCAACAGAGGGCCGTCATGGTACATTGCGGGACTTTTCGAAAATTCAACAACAAAAAACATGTTGAATTCCATTTCGGATTATTCGGATTACCCTTTCATTGTACTTATTTTTAGTCACATTTAGATCACGAAGAAATGCAATAACCTTTGATTGTATAACTGTTTGATCCGTAAAACACAGATCGTTTCATTGTCCAGTATGTACTTTAACAAAAAGAAACAATTTGGCAGACAAATAAGGAGTGTCAATGATGACTCATAAAAAATATAAATTTATATTATTTTTATTTTTTTATAATATACCGTAAAAATATTACGAATGACAAACGCCCTGTATGCGTGACAGTTGTTGAATATCTTTTTGATTGCAGGCCAAATAGGTAGCATTTGGCTTGGCGCCATTAGCAATTTGATTAATTAAGGCCACATAATGTACGAACACTGACAGTGACTTACAAGATCTTGCACGATGTACACTAACTATGTCCAGTTTGTTTATAATTTTTTATCGACATAAATATTTTCTTCTAACGGACGTGTCTTTAAATGATTCATTATGATTCCCAAATGCCAAGAAAACAAAATATCACAATATTCCGTAATACTTTTTTTTAACTGTTTCAAGTTATCGAAAAGTAGAAAAATAACGAGGAAGATAGAAATTTATAGATTTATTAAGTTTCTATACGCATATGTTTGCAGTTCATAAATAAAGATGGCGTTAAAAGTACTACGTTACCAACTGTAGGTTTCGATTGAAGAAGATACACTTGTCAAACATTTTTGTATAAATATATGTATGTACATAAATAATAGTTTGCAATTTGCTATATGAATATTATTAGATATATATGTATATAACAATTTAAGGTACATGAGACACAACTTGTAGATGGATTGAAATTTTTTAATAATGCGTACTTCTACGAGCAATTGCGCGTTTTACCGGATGGAAATCTCATTTTTCATTTAATCTAGTCTTTGCATATGACTGCACAATAGCAATATGTTATCAGTCATGTTCATTCTTTCCGCTCTTTGCTTTCGTATTTATTAAACTTATCAGTAATAACAGTTGACAGCCAATTGTTATCTAGCAGTAAAGAAAAGTATGTTTATACGTTAATCGATTATCGAAATGACGATCGTGAAAGTGGGGTTTCGCAATAGATCGCAATATTTACTTCGCTATACTGCGAAATAGATAATCTGAAGAGCATTATACGTTTAATTTTATCTGCGAAAGATGCCACGTCGTATAATTACGTACGTCCATAGTATTTAAAAATCGAATATCCTTTTTATCTTGGCAACGATGCGATCGAAATATATACACATCTATTGACAAATAATACGGGGAAGTAATGCGATAAAAGCACTAAATATGTATCTTGATGCAATGAAATTAGTTGTCACATGGAGGCCATTTTGCGCAAAATTGGAATGTTAAATTAAATCTATGTACTCTAAAATTTCAATGAAGTACTTTACATATTTAAAATGCAAAAAATTCTAAAGCTTTTATCTCTCCTATAGTTGTACATAATTGTTTCAGTACTAAAAGTCATATTTCAATTTACCTCGCATTTAATTTACATGTAATATTTGTAATCTATACTATACATGTACATACGATATATACATGCATACATATCTAAAGATTTATAAGGAAGTACAGCAGCGCCTCTACGAACTTCGATAGTGATGAAAATGTATTTTCCTTTTCCTTTTTCGCCTATTCTTTTCAAAACATTTCCTTGGAATAAGCAATTAATTGTCTCGTCATTGAATCGTGTTGAGTTCATTTTCATTGATTTAAATTCATCTTGATTGTTTTTCCATTTCCTTTTTTTCTTTTCCTCTTCTATCCTTTGTTTATCTTTTTAATCCGCGGCAGACATGTTTTTCGTCTCTGTTTCGTACGTAGAGCAATCTGGTGGAGTGTTTTAGTAGCTATAAAAAGGACTGCTTTCCTTGTAACACTCATTGGCCGTTGCATCGTTGTGGTGAATGGGTGATATAACACATTGTTTCTTGTTTAGCAAAATAATCTGAGAGTACAAAAAAGGACAGAGTAACAACATTGCAATTGTATTCGTTGCTCGGTGAATGTCACACTCGTTGTGTTCTCACACTACCAGTTCGAGACGTATATAACCAAAAATATAGAGTCGCAACTTCTCGCGAATACATATGTTCCAAGCATATACTGTGTGCTGTTGTGTAATCGTGTTTATCAGCTGTGGCGGCAAAGGTGACCACTTCACTCCGTCAGTGATTCAAATTTCCACAGCGTATTGAGTACCCTGATTAAAGACGTAACAAGGTAAGAAGACCAAGAGACAAGATTGCATTTTGCTGCTGATATTCTAAGGCGAACGTCAATCTGCATTATACCCTGATTTCGCTGGCATGAAAGACTATCGTGACAAATGCGAATCGGATAAGAAGTTACATATTGAAGAAAGAGAAAAGGAGTAGAAGAAGAAGGCGTACAGAGGAATACATCGTCGGACAGAGTCATTTTGATATCTATCATTGGAGGACCGATCTTGCAGCTCTTATCCCCGCATCGCGGCGGTATGAAATAACAAGAGGCTTGATTTGATCGACAAAATCGACGACGTTAGTAGAGGCGGCGACTGTCTGATTTGTAGCGTCCGTACTCAGTCCTCAGTGTAGGCTAGTCGGGCGCACAGTTGTCGTTGTCTCGACAATTTCCAAACGCTTGTAAAATTCTTGGAAAATCTTTTCCTTAACAACTGACGTTTCATTACTCGAGATATTCTTCAAACATTTGTGTTATTTCTGCACATTTAACCAGTGAGGAAATACAAGTATTTTCTTAAAGGTATTCGGCAGAGGTTATCTTTAGATAAACAAACCTCGAAAGTAGAAATTTCTTGTGATTTTTGCTTAGTACATTTTCAACGAACTTTGATAAAGATCATAACATCAAGAAGGAAACCATAGAATCAAGAAGATTGAGAAAAGATAAGTGTTTTTTGACAAGTTCGGTGTTTTATACACGACGCACAAATATGGCGACAGACATGTGCATGCAACAGAACTGTACCTATTCTATCGGATTTTTGTATGAAATGATCACAGAAGAGATGTGGACTCCATGGAAGGCGATGGTGGAATATTTCGATTACACACCATGGCTATTTTCTTTGCTTGGAAGTACCCTGATTGGACTGACTGGTATTTTCCCCCTATTTATCATCCCCATCGAAGAAGGTGCCAACCTAAGGACCGGAGGTAATATTTTTCTTCAATGGCATGTAATTGATCCCCTTTTTCCTTTGTTATCATGTTATTTTCTTTCATGATGTATTCCTGCTGCAAGGCATTCTGACTATCGCTAAAGGAGGTTATGTATACAATGTACTTCCATTTTACCGCGCACGCGGGAAATAGCTTCGCAATAGGTTTAATACAGGTGATCTGTACCAACGAAGTAATTTGTTATTTTATAGCACGATGTTTATGATTAATACAATGCTTTTACTGCTTTTATTTTAAACTTTACGTAGAGATTTCTTTTTACATATATAAATGACATGCGCGTATGAATTTACATTAAACAAATGAAGTTCTTCAATGAAAATGTTCAACACTAATTAATGTGTTCTTCAAGCGTGTTCTTCAAGTGTGGTCTTTGAATCACGTTTTATTTGCTGAAAGATTAGATCATTAATAAGAACTAATGAAATTCTAAGAAGTTATCTAATCAATCTTTCCCGTACTAACTTACAATAAAATATTATAAATTAAGGTGATAAGGGTCTATATAAGTAATTTACCGCGTGGACGTAGGATGATATTTTTCTTTAAGATTCAATGATCATTTGCAGAAGTAGCAAATCGTTTTGTAGAATATTCGTTGCAAATAACCATCAAAACCCGTTAGAAAAATATTACCTAATATCAGTTAGTCGTGTACCGTTTAAAATATATTTATCTTTACTTTTTAGTGATCGCTGCTGTTAGAATGTTTTCCACCAAACTTTAGTGTAATATGTCATGTAACCCCGATAATGTCAGTATACTACGCAGCTATTTGACAAGAATACGAGATTGTTGTATTCGAGGTAAGATAAACGCAAATATATACGTATTTACACGAAAGCGATTTCGTTACGTTTTTTTAGACCCTAAGTTATGGATTGCAGGTATATCGTTAATAGTATGAATACCGAAACAATAATAAATTTCACCGATTTAAAATTCTTACTTCTCTAGTACGGATGTTTATGAAATTATAAATAATTGTATGATCTTTGTTTCCAGTGTATTCTTTAAATAGTCCGCGAACAGAGAATAGCGTATACATTTGCAAGAGATTACGTCAGATTGACAGTTATATTTCTTACTCTTCAACCGTGTTAATGCTCGTCAGCATGGTCAGTATCCTGTTTACCGTAATGTATGAAAATAGGATCATTTACCATTGATTTTACTAGAAACGTGCGCTCGATCGAATCGAATCGAAAAGAATTATTCGAAAGACAAGAAAAACACGCTTGTTACACGCTTTCTTCCTATTCTATCCATTTAATCGTATAGTTCTTCTAGGAATAAAAAGATAACGGTGTTTCAACAGGAAGATCACGCAAATTGTTGGAAATTAACGTCGTTGTATATCTCCTAGCGATTGTTTATAATGTCTTCATGCTCTTCGTTCTTACTTAGAAAAAAATTTTCTAATTTTGTGTATACAAGATTGTCATGTTCCTCGAAAACTACGATACCACGGTAGACGAGGTAAAAATAATGACGCGTTACTTCCTAGAGTAGAAAGAATTCTTCCCGGTGCCCGAAAAGAAACGCATTCGGCCACGTGGAAAGAATCTGCTGCGCAATACTGCGCATATTGTTTACTCAGCCTTCCGATGCATCGTGCCAAAGGCTTCTCTTGAAACATAATCTTTGTCTCTCTCAGTGGAGTGCTACAAACTGCGCCAGAATACTTGTCCTTCTTCGAATCGCACGAAGTTGATACCGTGTCAGTGTCGGAAGATAATTTGTATATTTGAATCACTTTCTTTTGTTTCTACATAAAACGTTTTACATTTTGCATTCGTAATAGATTCCTTTGAATATTAAAAATATTACAAAGATAGGATTATGACCAACCTGATGATGGATTTAAGGTTCACCATGGAATACCCAATTTGGATCGTGTACCCAAAGAAAGCGCCTGCCATAACCGGTCAGGAAAAAGAAAATGACGAAATTTCGCTTTGACTCGATGTCAGTGGCCGAGGATTAATTCCGATCTGTGAAACGAGAGATATATTTTCTAGTGTTATTACGTGTCGGAGAGAGTAGCAGTCGCTGTTTCGTCTCGTTACGTAGCGATACCAGGTGAAATTGAGAAAATGCAGACAGGGTAGTCCATTGTGTGTACGAAACACGTTAACAGAATCCGTAGTCCGTGTTAATGCGCGATGACTCTTGTTTCACGCCAATGTGAACAGACAAGGTCATGGAACTTGCGTGGAGATGGCATGCATTGTAGTAATGAAATTTGTAAACTAGGAAACAAAGCGGGCAATGCAAATGTGATCTCGTATATATTCAACAAATTACGTTCATTTTGGGAGACGAATATCGAAAAAAAGTAAACCTCTTTATTTAACCTTTCAAACTTCAAATTTTCTTATTCGGGTGGGTTTTTTTTCCTTTTTGCCTATTCTTTTAATTGATTTTTATATTATGATAAAATAATAAAATAGTTGAAAATATGTAATAAACGAGGAATTACTAATTTGAAAATTTCACTTTGAACAGATAGAGTAGGGAAGGTGAAACCGGTCTTCGAGCTTCCAAAAATCGACTAGGGGACGTAGAGGTAAAAGGTCGAATCGAAGCAATGACGGCAGAAGTGCTCGGATCGCGCCAATATGTAAAGTTCACGTGTGTGAATGGCTTGCCGTGGCACACACTGTACGCCGAAGGTCGTGGAACCTGTTGGACACAGTGGAGAATACGAATGAAATTTCCAATTCCTCCGTGGGTGGAATGCACGTTGTATATATGTGTAACGTCGTTTTAACCGGTAGAAAGAATTCAAGGACACGAGGTAGTTGAGGCAGATGGTCTCCAGGCAATTTCGACGCCACTTCGCAGGTTATTACGTGAAAATTAGTATTACTTTAACGTTAACTGCATACGAAATAGATTTCTTTAATTTGTCGATTTATGCAGGTTTATTTCTTGTTTGCATAAAGAATACGTTAGCGCTACGAGCAAGTTTGAAATCTTTTGTTGGGTCAGTCCCAACTTTTCTTCTACGATGGTGACACGTCAACCCGTATCTCCTATTCATTTAACTGGAAACTTGCTACCTGAGATTGCAGGGGTCCCTTGGGTTACAAGGGGCATCCCAGAGTCTCTTATCGAAGAAAGACCGGATCAGCTGTTGCAACTGACTTTCACTGGCCATCTTCCATTATACTTGGGTACAAAAAGCAGAAACTGTAAAAATTAATGGCCGCTGTACCTTTTTCGTTGCAAAACTAGTTGACAATAATTTCAAGGTAGTTTTCACTTTTACGCTTTCATTGTTCGCGGTTTTACGATATGTCTCGCAGGAAATCCACTGCTCGCAGGGTCTTCGCAGTGTTCTAGAATTTGCTTGCAAAGCACGATCAATAGCCGTAGGTCCATTTAAACGGTAAATTACAACTAGCGAAACTGAATTTAAATTGTTTCCTGTAACGCGACTGTGACTCTCCGAGCCGTACAGTTTCTCGCAGCGAAGCGAATTGTTATTCTCGTTTATGACTCGAACAAGACCTTTCTTGTTCCTTTTCTCCCATATCTCATCGCGAGGCACGTGAATCACACGCCTGTTTGTTCTTGGTCAGTTTAAACGTCGCTTTTGGTCATCGACATTTAAGAGCTTGTCCTCTTTCTTGTTGTTTCATTCGTAGCGACGCGCAGGGTTGAGAAAAGCCATTTACATTGCGAAACTGCAAATCGATGATGCAAGGTTGTGCAAGCCGATTTTCTGCCATTCAACGATCGGACTGCGTTCTCGTTTACGTGTATCCTCTCGAACCTTCCATCTTTCATTATGAACGGCATTCCTATCGCGGATTCCGTTACCGATACGATCGTTCCTTTATACTTCTATCGACTATTATCTTTCTGATGCTACAGTCTTATCAATTACATCTAAATACTAGTAATTTCAAAATATGAATTTAGATCGTTGTCTGTGAAACAGATTCTTCGAGTTAGTAACATATATTTAGACGTATTAAAAGTTTGGATGAAAGAGGCCGTCCGAAGCCTTGGGGAATTAACGCGTTTAAGTCTACATCGTCATTACTCCATTTAGAACGGAACGATTGTTACGGACAAATCTGGAAATGATCGCGTGGATGGCGCGCGAAACGAAACAGCTTCCCTCGTTTTAACCGAGAGAACGACTGTTCTCGAACGAATCTATTATCGAGCGTGTCTCGCTGCTCTGCTCCACGATTTGCGTTCACAGATGCGTTCTCCATTTCTCTTTCGCTCAACCCGATCACGATTAGATTGTGACAGGCGGTTCGTTCGCGGACGAACAACTTCAGCTGCATCGAATCGCGCGTTTAATTTCTTTGAATGCTTCTACACGCCATCCGATCGATTTTTCTATTTTAGAATCACGCGACACACGTACAGCGTTTCCTCGTAAATATAATATATTATACGCTATATAATTTCGCGTGTAGGATCACATTTGACATTTGACGTTTCTTGGCAAAATTCACGCGAAGAACGTGGCCAAATTTTTCTTTCCTTGCGCAAAACATTTCCTTACGTACGGTTTCTTCGTTTCATCGTTGGATTCAGTGTGCTCGATATCTTGTTAGTCAATTAATTATTCCATTGCGGACAATTAGGAAATTGCGTTTTAAACGATTCGTTAGATAATTAGTATCGTGCTCTGTCAGTGCTCTACATAGCGACGATGCTCTAATATCGTTCACAACCGCATATAGCTTGTTATCAGACGTTTTTTCCTATGCATCGGTGTGTTTATCAGGATCGTTTTTGGTAACAATGCGTCATCGTGTCTATTTTGCTTAATACTGGACCGAATTAAACAACGCTATTCCACGCGTATTTAATTTTGCGACCTGCAACGGACGATTCTCGTAGACTTGTGTCCGAGCTAAATACGAATCTGCAAATTGTATTTTCTAAGGAAAGCGTTCTCTCTACTGTTTCTGGGAACAATCAATTTTGGGAATTGCCAACGAGATGAGATAATTCTGCGGTCTCTGCCGAATAAAATGATACGCAGTTATTGCGTTATAAGCATTTAAACGCGTTTAAATAACGATCGAAGTGAAAAAAACGCCTAACACGCAACATTGTTTTACTTACATTTTTCAATTTATTTAAAAAACTAAAGGAGAAGATCAAACCCTAACACGCGATAGAGTAGATATTTTTGGTAAGAAAAGCATCGGCAGAAACTAGAATATCACCGTTGAACCGTGTTATCGACGGTCTTCTTACGACGCGATGTTTTTATCAATTATCCTGCGATATTTATGCACGCTAGGTACTGTTGCTCCATGCAATTATATAATGGCTGCTCGTAATGGCAAGAATGCGGAGAACGAGAAAGAAGTATTTCGCGCGTTCAGGCAACAAGGTACCTAATTGTTTGAAATTGCAATAGCAAAGTTTGTCACATGTTCACAGAATACAGTGATTACTTTTCAAAGTGTAATTAACCCCTGATCGTGTGTTTCAGATAACTTGGTCGATATATAGCGTTTTGAAAACCAGCGAAAGACCTGTCGCTGATCTTGCGTAACTATCGGCAGATATAATTCATCCGATACGGAGCAATGAAAAATAAAAGGAAACAATGAACGTCAACGTTCTATTGATCGATTCCCGATACGGTATCGAATTATCTAGTTGATAACTTTGTAGCGACATTGTAGTTATTCCATCGCGTGCCATCGTGTTTACTCTTCACTCATAACGTTTGTTCTAAATTACATCACTTATCCCTTTGATTGTATTTCTATGGAGAAGTTCTATGGGTACAGTTTTTGCAATCGAAACATTGCAATTTCGACCACGCTGCTGCTATTTTATATTCACGTTTTCCCTCGAAGAACATAACGACGACTAAATTCGTGAAACTACAATCGATATTCTAATCTATGCAAATTCTCCATATGCCTGGTAAATACATGGAATTCCTACTAGCAATTTGTAACATTGTATCGGTATTTCATCGTGAAAAAGGCGCGACGTGATTCTCAAACGATTCTAGGAATTTCTTGTAAACTCAGAGAGCTAGAACCGATGAATACTCATTATCGCGCGATGCAATTCGGAATTCGAAAGATAATACACGCATCATTGTCATCGTTCGGCAGTTTATCGAGAGATTGGCTTTGCTAGATTTGAGTAATGAAATCGCAGCCAAACAACGTGTGTAGAAATTGGTAGAGGTTGTACGCGTATGTAAATTCCGGGGAATTCCGTTCGCTCTTAAAGTTTACGATTTATCTCTCTTTCTCTTTCTTTCTCTCTGATTTCGCTATCATTGCGTGTTTCAAAATCAAAATATCGCGACTGGGGAAGAGTAACGTCGTATATATTACTTGGCATTACGTGGATCGTAATCTATTTGAGCGACGCTTAATTCTTGATTTCTTCGTGTACACGATGATTCGCAAGTTCCTTTAATTCGAAACGAATCGTAATCTAGATTATGTTCGCGAAATGATAAAATGATAGAAAGTGGTTTTCTACCTCTGGTAGCGTTTGATGCTACCAGCGAAAAATGGAGGTCAGCCGTTAAATAATTTACACGTGGTGGTTGAGCGATTATTTAAAAATATGCGAGTTGCGTAACATGCGAAAACAAGCTCGCGTTACTCGGCATCGTTCGTTTAATTGGTCATTATTATAAAGGAAAGAGGGAAATGGTTTTGTCGTTGGAGCGATCATTGTCGTTTTCGGGCAGCGCTTCGTCCTCAATTTTATTACTAACGACTTATTGTTCCCATGGTCGATTGCGAAACCGTGTTATGGCAAGCCTTTTACGATTATGGTGGCTATCGAAGATGCTTAACGACGCTAATGATGTAACTTTTTTCTTGGTTGATCGATGGGCGTTTAGCTCTAGCGAGCGCGACACACGTGTAATATTGTACGTAAATGCTCATTCGCTTTAAATACAACTGAGAGACGTATAATCTATCGAACCGATGTATTGATTACGAGGACAGTGCAAGGTTCGCGTTGCCAACGAGAGAATTACTCGAAAACTAAACTTACCATCGAAAAGAAGGTCTAGACACGCGAGTTATATTTGTAAAATCGTATATCGGAAAAATGATGATACTGCTTCGATTAACCCTTGATCGGTAGAGTTTTCAAGATACGCCTATTTGCTTGTTTGCTTATCGCTACGGCAAATGTTCTTGATCTCTGTGGACACGTTTTACGATTTTGTACACTCGAACATGTTAGACGTGTAAATTGACAGTTCGTAGCAGTACACATCTACGTAACAAGGAGAATTTTCCGTAACAGGTCACTGTATCCAGCAGGCCACTTAAACGAAATAAGCGTTTATCGAGTAAACAAATTAGCGCTACAGTAGTACCACTTAACGAATGCTATTCGTGATAAAGGCTAATTGATCAAAAATATGTATATCGATTGTTGTGAAAGCAGACTTGTTAATTGTCGCATATCACCGTTATCGTTGTTGCATATTTTTCCTGCCACTTCATTACAGAAATAAGAATGCAGATATTTTGGAGTGAAATTATTAAAATAATTTGAATCTGAATATTCGAAGAACTCAGGCTGTTTATCGAGGCCAGTCTACTCCACTTTTTCTACATATTTTTTCTACAAGAAATGGAGCAAGGTCTATCGAATAATTATCTCGTATCCAATGAAACGATGAAATTATTCCCACTCAATTTTTAATAAAAATTACGACTTCTTGAACGCCTATTATTACGATTAAGTAAAACGGTTAGACTCCCGCTTATTTTTTTTTTAGGGAACAAAGATAATAACACGCTTTACGTAACCTACGATGAAATGAGATGTACAGTCAGATCACGAATTGCAGTTGAAAAAGAGCTGAAGTATAATTGAATTCAGATATTATTTTAATATTAATTTAATATTATTATTTTCAAAGTATAATTGGCTATGTGGCAAAATGAAATATCGTCTGATTAAATTTCAACTGTTGTATCTTTCCCTAATCGAAAATTCAGATAACTCGATATTCTATATATATTTTTGTATCGAGATCGCTCATTCTAAATTATCATCGATTACCGAAGAGAAAGGAGATAAGGGCCAGATCGTATTTTAACGAAAGTATCCATGCCCATAAAGAAACTCAGTCAATGGTAAAATTGTTAACATCGCGCGATTTAGCTTTAAATTTATCAGCTTCGTACGGAAAAGGCCGTCCATTCATCCGTGCACAGACGCGTATGTGCGTAGGAGGAGAGTCGGAACAATTTTCTAGAACACCTTCGATCTGTTAAGTACAACCTCCTGCACTTTTTCATCCAATGACGTGTAATTGTTTTCCTTATCCTATACCATGTTCTATCTATAATTTTATCAATTTTTCCGCAGAACTTGTACGATAATAATTATAACGATAAATTATATCGATCGATATAAAAATAATTCGTAAATGTTGCTTCGTTTTCTAGAACTTTCTTTAAGAACGCCGACCCTCTTTATGTTACAGATAGTGCTAATACATTGAAAATATTGCTGAGCTTCGCAGTCGGTGGCCTTCTGGGCGACGTCTTCCTGCATCTGCTACCGGAAACATGGGCGAGCAGCTCCTTGAACAAAGGTACGAAAATACTACAGGAAGGAAATGAAAAGAATCAGTGGCGCCAGCTGCACTCTTGGCAGATAATAAAAAACTATCGTCAACTGGTGGCTCGTTCTTGCTTTGGCGAATCATACGAGATAACGAACGAACCAATCACGAAGCTCGCACGAACATATTTGGAACAATATTCTCCTCTATTCTTTTTCATACTTCTTCGAGTTCTGAGAATCTTGAAAGTTGTCACAATTGAATACGAAGTGTTCTCTCTAAAACTTTCTCGAATTTTTTATTCGATCGAACGTGTCTTCGATCTTTCAAACATGTTCAATTATACAGCAAATTCGAAGTGCTACGAAATCTATACCATAACACGCGAAACATATCGCTAATGTACAAAGAATGACGACGTTTCTAGGGTGATCTAATTCGGTTCTTTATACGTCACTGACGAGACATTACCTACTACACAATGTGTACTACAGAGTTATGTAATGAGAAAGTTACGAGGGGTAACAGCCTTGAACGATTCTATTCGGGAAGACCCACGAGTTTATCGTGTGGTGGCTAGCGTTAGATAAAAGAAAGAAGTTTAAAAAAAAAATATAGGAGAATAGTGTCAAAGATTAAGTCGAGGTCGTTAAAGAATCAATCGATCGACGCAATATCCATGCATCGAGCGTGAAACTCGACTGATCTCACTATGTCGTTTAATCGTAAAGTATATATATATATATATATATATGCAATTCGCATGTACAAACACACGGACTTGACAGTTGGTTTTATCGATCTTTCCTCTGCAAAAATTTGCAGTATCATCGTATAATATGAAAGAAGCATCAAAGATTTCGAAATGATTCCTGCTAAAAATAGACGAATCTCTTCTTTTGCCTGGCCATTTTTGTGACGGTGTATTTTTGGTTTTACAATACGACTCGTATTGAATAAGCAGCAATACAAATTTCAATCGAAGATCATATATTTAAATTACGGACCACTTTGGCCTCAGGCTGCAATTCATCATATTAGATCTATGCTAAGCATGACTCGAGGCGATCCTTCACCTCCGTTGACTGCTTTATGAGCGATTCAAACGGCATTCTCAAACCCTATTGTATTTCAGTTGCGGATTTCAATTGCCAGCTGTCCTCTCCTAAATGAAACTGGCTCGTTTCTAGTCCACCTACAATTTCTCAGTTACCTTGGCCATCTTTTTCTCTTACAGATGACTGTGTCGTCCTCTCTGAGATCTATAATCGCTTTACATGTATCTGTGCAAGTTACATCGTTTTGTTTCAGCAGCGGATAACAAACATCCGTCGATGACGTGCGGTCTGTGGGTGCTAGGAGGCTTCTTGGTATTCGTCATAGTGGAGAAACTGTTTACTTTCGAGCAAGAAGCTGAAATCGAGGATACGTCGATAAATAACACAGAACTGTGCGAAAAAACTAGCACTGAAGCTGAAAAGGAGATGGAAAATAACAACTGTATTAATTTGATCGGAAGCAATACGAAGAACGGTTTTTCAAAGCGACTTCCCAATGAATTTTCGAAAGCCATTAACGAGGTGATACGTCGATTCTAAAATAGCGTATGATTGAAATACATCGTTCTTGAACACGATACTAATACAAGTATTTCAAATTATTCTTACAGTTGCGGCCCTTTTTAGAAAAGAAAAGCGGATACTCCGAACTGCCAAATGACTTCAAAGATAAGCATAAGAACGGCTTCGTTAGCAACGGCATTAAGCCAGTATTAATGTGCAACGAGTTGTCGAATACCCTAAAAGGTTTGCCGTTGAACGAGGCAAAAGATTGTTTAAAGAAATTTGCAAAGAACGCTAATGGTTTTTCAACCGAGTTGTCGAAAGGTTATTTAAAAAAAGACAAAGCGGGCAAAGCTTCCAGCGACGAACAGATTGTTGCGAAGCAAAAGTCCAAGCATATAACTGGCTATCTTAATCTGATAGCCAATATCATAGATAACTTTACTCATGGATTGGCTGTAGGCGGCTCTTTCCTCGTATCCTTCCGTTTAGGTGCTCTCACCACGTTTGCTATTCTCATACACGAGATTCCGCACGAGGTCGGAGATTTCGCAATTTTATTACGCAGTGGATTCAACAGATGGGATGCTGCGCGGGCGCAGCTTCTCACAGCTAGTGGTGGCATTTTTGGAGCCTTGTCCGCGATAATTTTCTCTGGCGGTGAAGTAGGTAAGTATCGCTTCTTTAAAATTGTAAGGAAAACGGCTTAAGAATTTCTTCGTCCAATGAATGTACATTTTTAAGACATTTGTGACAATTGTATTTCTTCAGGAGCGAAAACAGGTTGGATATTGCCCTTCACCGCGGGTGGCTTCCTTCATATCAGCATGGTCACCATTTTGCCCGAACTGCTTAAGGAAACTACTAGTCCTAAAGAATCTTTGAAACAAATAGTCGCCTTGCTCTTTGGTATTACCATTATGGCATTTTTAACGATTCTTTTCGATTAATAGAGTTACTTCATTTAGCAATAGCATTAGGTACTGCTTGTCGATATATATCGACACGTGTCGAGTGTAAGTTTTTCTTATATTAACGTTCCTTGATACGTGTCGGGACAAGTAATTCGAATTTGCCATAAGAAATTCTACCGCGTAATACTTGTTGCTCAATGATGGTGCATCCATGCCGGGAGACAGAGGAAACGAAGAACGATGGTTAACGACTGACCAAATTCACGTAGAAATTACTTTTGTACTGATTTTAGTTTCATATAAAACTTCATAGTCATTTGTATATTTGAAATACGTTCGCGTTTAGATAATTCGATAAATAAAAATAACGTCGATCTCCTTCTGCGGTAATTAATGTTCTTCTAATAGCGAGAGACAAAGAAAACAGGGATATCTGTACAACTTACTTTTATATTTTTCGATCGTTTATCGGGGATCGTATTATCGGCAATTCGATATTATCCATCTATATTGTTGCATTAAGGGATACTCTGTTACAAACCTGGCATAGTTTATATATAAATATACGTATGTTCCTCCATAAACAATCGAAAACTTGTTGCATGAAACGTCATTCCGTTTCTATGATATCGACTTATTTCGCACTTAAACTTCGTTATCTAGGCGTTACACTGTGAAACCAGTATTGACGTGTGACTTTCACGTTGTAAAACATCATCGTGTACATAATATCTATGCTTCCTCGTTTACTGTTAAAAAAAATTGAAACTCAAAAAAAGATTGTAAATTACGCAAAAAGAAAAATAGTATATTTTGTGGGTACATCTATCGGTTTGTTCGATCATTCCGACAAATGTATAATTTAAGTTCCTAATGTATCGAACTCTTAACTACCTTATTGTGAAAGGAGGAAATAACATATTTCTGATGATGAACAATATGCGAAAGATATTATGTAAAATCTGTAAAATTCGTATGTAGATATAGAGTCATTGTATTTAATAAAATTTGAAAGATTATGTAAACTCAAGTATTTTAGAGAAGTTTACGAATTAGATGAGTTATTGAACGGAGATTCCATCTATTCTCCGTAGTCTCGTGTATTATGTAAAGGTGCTGGTTTTATAAACCGAACAAAACGCAATCCTTGTACTTAAAGGATTATTCTTTTACAACAAAAACCTTGATACATGAGCATCGTTTTTAAGCACATGTAAATAGAAATTCGGAATTACGAAGTTAGTTTAATCAGCGATTTGGCAAGTATATTTTCTATAAACTATGACTTCACGAACAAACTGTTCGTATGTAATCACTATTATTTGTAAATAAAGTATTTTATTCTATGATATATATCTTTGAACAGTTTTTTTCTATGAAACAACACAAATGTGAACAGTAAAAAATAATTTATTAAATAATTTTCTTAAAACATAAAAATACACGACACTTTCATTTACATTTACTGGATGGGTAACACAGATTTCTTACATATTATATGTACAGAATAATTTTCTAATTTTCATATATACACACACGCTTTTCTTATGATACATTGTACATCCATCTGTTAAAACTGGTAATAATTTGACAACAATGTTTGTAAAATATCCACGGCCAATATTCAAAATATTCATGCCAACGATTTTCTTCATCACACACGAAAACTTTGTACAATTATATCTACACGACACGAAATAAATACTGAAGCTCAGTCATTACGAACGTTTAATTTTATCTTCCCTTTCTCTCTATAACTCATCGTGGGTAGTTTCGAGTGTTTGAAGCATGCCTATTAGTATATTTAAGTCATGATGCAAATCCAGTATGTGCTGTATAATGGGAAGAAATTCGTCTTTATGTTTTCTCCACTTGTCAATACAGATGGGAGCAGCAGTGATCATACTATCAGAAATAGTTTTAAGAAATTCATAATTAGTTCTCAACAAATCGCTAAGATCAATTTTAAAGCTTGTTATCATTAAATTGCTTAAGCGATCGCAATATGAATATTTTAATAATTTTCTCTCAATATCAGCAGCAGAATATGCTTTTACTCTTAGTTCTTGTTGTGCAACATCGGTAATATATTCTATATGCTGTCTCTCTACAATTAAATCATTGATTAATTTCATAACTTTCATTTGTACTTGTAATTGGCCATCGACTAAAATTTGACCAAATATTTCTACTCCTCCATGATCGACCCACACTTTTTGTGCTATTGGAAACTGCCTTATCAGAGCACCCAAAGCAAAGAGACATCTTGACTTCAAGTCTGATTTACTACTTGTAGACAATATATGTAAAAGTTTTTGAACAAGATCATTTTCCAGTGCTTTTAATTGTACTTTAGGATTAGATTGGACAGCTGCACCCAGAAGTCTTAAAGCTTCGATCTTTATTTCGTTGTTTGTTCCATTGAGACACGGAGATATAATTTTATTCATACTGTAATTGAGAAATCATGAAAAAATGGCTCTGATGTTGATATTTCATTATAAAAAAAATTATTTTTATACATACCCTTCCATATCAGCAAAAACTTTGGCATTATCAATGTGATGAAGCAAGTATTCTAAATTGTACAAAATATCTAAAATTCTTTCTGTTTCTGCAGTCGTTAAAATTCCCATAGTGACTTTATTTTTATAAGCTTGAAACTTTTTAATGTAGCTACTTAACAAGTCCGAATCGCTAACAGTAATATTTATTTCAAATGCTTTAAATTCTTTCTTCAAAGCTTCGTAGTCTCTAAATTTTTGCCTTATTTTTTTTGAGTGTTCAATCTAGAAACATTTATAAATGATTTAAACAAATTCCTTATACGTTATACAGAGACTATAGTTAAAAGTAGTTACATCTATTTCTGGAAAATCTTCACCCTCTTGTTTCATTTTTTTCAATCTATCTTTCAATTCTTCGATCGAGTAATTAAACAAATCAGACTTTTCTGCTGGTACATGATCTTTTTCTTCAAGGATTGTGTTCTCAGGATGCAATATTACAGAATTTGTATTCGTACTACTCAAATTTTTGTTCGAATCCTCTTCTTTTACATTGTTATCGTCCATTAATTTAGCTTCTGTTACTCCACTTTCAAAATTGTGTCGAACATGTAATCCTGCAGGTATAGATGTACCTAATGAATTAAATGAATTAAAAGGAGAATTAATATAACAAGAACATAAATTAATATCTTTTTTATGAATGAATAATTAAATTATTAAATTAAAAAATGAAGTAAATGACCAATCTATTTGCACCTTTAAATAAAATTCTCTATACGTCACTGTTACGTACAAGTTGTAAAATATCGTATTTGAATAAACTGCAGATATTTGAGACGATAATAAATAAGAAGTTTACATAAAAACTTTTCGTAAACTTAACGGTACTGCGCGTAAGAAAATGGCCTGAATACTACAGACATATTGTCTCGAAGAAACCGCGATGTCAAATTTGACTGACGTGGTCTTAGGAAGAGAACAATCAGTTGCGTAAAAAAGTAGTCCCAGAATGTACGTAGAACGAAATTAAATAAATGTTCGCTTACCTTTTTTCACAGTTTGCCATTCTCGAGTTGGTACAAATGTCGTTTCATTTTTCTCAAGGTCTCCGAGAACTACCGGTAACAAAAGTAAACAAGTTAGAATAATCGTACTGGATTGCATTCTCATCTTTTCCTGTGGTTAACCGAGGGCTACGACTTTTCTCAAGATGCGGCGATGACTTTTCATAAAATTATTAAAATTCTCTTAATGATATTTTGTTAACTATATTACAGAAAATTTTCAATTTTCCTGCGAGTCTCTTTCATCGCGCTTTTGTTCAATTTAAGTATTATTCACGTGTTGCGTCCGATATTTATTCAGTTAGTGTGTCAATGTTAGTATCATGTCTTGCCACCAGGGCTTACGTAGACCAATAGTCGTTCAGTACGACGTTGCCAAATTTTTCATTCAAATTGTATTACTGTATATTAGCCGTTTTTAAATAATTACTTGAGATTGGTATATACAACAGACAAAATATTTTGGTACTTTACAAAAATATACATTCGTAAATATGTAATACTAAATTTCTTTATTATTTTCTTAGGGAAAAAGGATTGAAAGTAATCACATAATATATTCCACTATTTTGAAGGAGAAATAATATTTTAGTGAAAATTCAATAATTAAATCTTCCATGTTTACATCAAATAGGGATTAACATATATCAGCATGTACCTATATATACAACCTTCTGTTTAGGAATAATTTATACATTTAATTTTTTGTTATCTTGCGTGAGATTCTTACATTTATCGGCCAAGAATAATGATAAAAAGAGTAAACTTGGACAGTTATATTTTTCATTCGACTCATTTCTTTCATAACCGGCAGAATATTCGTGGAGGGGGGTGGGGGGTAAATAATACCCGTCGAAAAGTCTTCAGTGTTGTTCGTGATATTAGATGGCAACGCTGTTGATGATAGTTGAAAGTACATCGACCAATCAAAGAGAAGAACGTATTCTAGGCGCGCAAGGCTGAGTACGTGAAACTCATTTGCTACGCGTTCGTCTAGCACGTGCGACCACTGTTCTTCGCGCAGCGAACGTTGTGCGCGCGGCGTCTTTGGCTTCTCTACTCTCGTTCGGCACGCACACTCCAACGGGTTGCTTCTATACTTCCACTAGCGAGAATCCTTTAATATCAAGTCGATCGTCATGGCAGAAGAGTATCTTTATGGTAAATATTAGAAGCTGTGTTATCGGGAACGTTGTGGCTCCTTTATTTTGTGGAGCACGCTATTACTTTCGTCGTCATTGGCCATTCGACGCGAGCGGTATTATGGTCGAGACGCCGGCTGGTTTTCGGCCATTGTGACGAGGAGACCCCATTGTCCCCTAAAGAGCTAACGAACTTGATTTTTTTTATCAAACTATGATACAACGGCAAGCATTTACGATATTCCGTGTGCGTACTCTTGTGATTTCTGTGTTCAGGAATTACCCTCGAAGGACAGAATTCTAGCGAGGTATGGGATCCAGAGCATAAAAACGACGACGCAGACGGAACAAACCAACATTTCGGTGCCGATCAGAAGCTGATCATAAAAATGGTAAGTAAAAAATATCGATAGAAATTCACTGGAAATTTGCGTTATATTTTTTCTTTTTTTTTTTTTTATTGCTGCTTGATACATTATATATGTTTCGTTTGCTTTTCGTTATGTTCGGTTAAGAGTAACGGATTTTCATTAACGCGCGATTTCATCGAGAATGGCCCTTTTATTCGATTTGCGATGTATATCTCTGATTTATTTCCATACAAAGTTGCTATATTTTTACGAACTCGCCAATATTTCGTATATGTATCTATTAACCGTGCAAAAATATATGACCAATATTTGGCGTCACTAGCAATCACGATTTTTCGAGCGCTTTCATCACTTCTTGTTAGGTTTGCGCGCGAATTTTTAATCGTAATACGAAATTAAAATGCTGCTCTTTATTATAGCCTCCATTCTTTGTTTTCACGCGCTAGAACCCTCTTTTTGTTTCCGAATTTTCGAGAAATGAAAGCAATGAAGATTTGTGATCTTGATGTTTGTTCCGTGAATGTATATTATTTACATATATTTTAATGTAAAAATATTCGCTTATTATAGATAAACAATCCAACGTTTATAAACGTATGTAAATTAAGAATGTTTGCCAAGCTTCTTTTTTTTATAGAAGTGTTCGTAACTGTTTGTAGCAGTCATATTTTACAATTGATTAGGATAAAGATTTTATTTCTACATAAATGGGATTCCTTTCATAAATTTGTGTAATAATTATACACAATTGTGGTTCTTGTTGTCATTGCCTTACATAAAACACTGTTATTTCTATATATATATATATGTATATGTATATATATATTTTTTATGTATTTTATAGGCTCTTCTAGGCCCAGAGGCTAAACCTGGTGAACTTAATGTATTACAAGTTGAAGCAATGGGCTTAAAAGGACCCATCAAAACACCGATTGCTCTACTGGAGATGGGGAAAACTGCACAGATTATTCTGGATCTGAGTTTTCCTGACCCTCCAGTCACATTTACTTTGGTTAAAGGAAGTGGTCCTGTTCACATAGTAGGACATAATCTACTTGGTAAGAACGAATATTGTCTATTGCCATATCGAATTTAGGATACTTTTTATAGCAAAAATTTAACATCTTATTTGTATAATTAAATTTCTAATAAAATGCATGTTAAGATATTGATACCCTTTTTTCGAGTAATCAATTGTATTAAATTTAAACATTACATAGAGAAGGGCGATAATTGCAACTGGACGCCTTTTAACAGTTGTGATAATAACAATATAGCAAATTTAGATGGAAACTCGCATTGCAAAAGTATTTGAACAATATCTTCAGACGTTAAATTTACGGAAATACATATTTCGGAGCTCTTCTATCTAGTTATGATAATTGTTTTACAATAATTTGTCAAGGACATTTTGTTTGTTTTCTTAGAAAATGCATATGAAATTAAAGATGTTGAAATAAACCATACAATATTAATTCGGATTTTTCAGGTACACACATGGAGGAGTTTGATGATATGGATGATGAAATGGAGGAAGAGAACATCGATGATGATGATGATGATAAGGTATAGAAATCATAATGATTAATCTAGAGTAATGATATAGATAATATGTACATATTAAAAGTTATTGAAAAAATTACAATTAAAGAAAAGATTGTATTAATAACTGACATTCTAATTAGGCTTGTATAAGATCTTTTTGAGAATTGATATATGGAAAATGCGGAATATTTTCGACTGAAACAATTATATATAAATAGATCAACTTGATATTAGCAGTCTTTGTTATGCTTTTATTATGTATATTACCAGAAGTGATAGTATTTCATTTTCTATATACTAGGAATACAAATTTCAGGCACCGCAAAAGAAAAGAAAGCATTCTGCAGAGGGTAAAAAAAATGGCACGAAGCGTGCCAAGATGGATGAAGCTGTAGACAAATAGAGTCTTAATATTAAAATGCTGCTATTCAATCATCCCCGAAAAACAAGTTTTACCAAGAGTATTTTAAAATCCCATTATATGACTTAAAGTTTCCCTGGGGGGAGGGCGGGAGGGCACTGAAGATTGAGGAATAAATGAAAGTCGTGGATATAACTTTCTGCGTTTGTATTTTCATTCCATGTGTCTTTTCTTTTTTTCCATAATAAATCATCCCATTTTGAAATAGTTGCTTTTATTCCTTACTTATCATGTTTCCTCCTTTTTCCATTTTTCGTGTTCAGATTATAGTTTTAGTATTATAGGAACAGGAAATGCATTAGAATGTCAGTAAACAATACAATCTCTTATAAAACAAAATTTTGCATCTAGGTTTCCATTTTAATGTAACACTAGTACTTGAAACTTTGCAAAATATTTGCATAGTTATATTCTATTTGTTACTTTAACATGTTAGGAGCCAGAAGATGAGGAAGACGATGAAGATGAACCCAAGAAGAAGAATGCCAAATTAACAACTGCAGCCAAATACAAAAATCAAGCTAATAAGAACAAGAAAAAATAAGCACGAGCCTTATTACTATGGAAACAACAAACTTTTAAGTTAGGCTAAGCGTAAGTCCATCAATATCATCCGCATTTGTGCGAATCTAGTATCGTTTCACCAGATTATCAGACGACAACGTTGCCTTCCACGTTTCTACAACACAACTGGACCAATGAAAACTATTATAAAATATTACGCTATGTATGAAGAATAATGTCGCATTTCTTTGATGTATAAAACTTTTAATTATGTCATATGTCTGTTATGAACAGAAAGTGGGGTTTATTTTAACAATATTTTTCCCAAAATGCCTTAGAGGAATGACCCGTATTAAACAAACTCTATGGGATATTAAGAATGTGAATCAAAAATTATTTTTTTGACAAAATTTTATGGAGTTGAAAGTTCAAAGGGCATTCTTCTGAGAGCCAATTGTATGTGTTAACTTGCTTTGTTTTGTTATGGGGCTGCTAAAGAAAAGAAAGAAAAGACCAAATTGTGATGAAAATTACTTAAAAAAAAAAAAAAAAAAAAAAAAAAAAAAAATAAGTGTAAGGCGATGTAAAAACAAATGTGAATTTTTAAAAGCAAATGTGGAAAAAAATAAACATATTTGGCCCAGTTGTTGTTAATAAAATTAGTGGAAAGCACGGACGGACCCACAGTGAGGTGTATTCGTATTGTTTCCTTTTTGTCTTCTCCGATGCCGTGTTCACACATCGATACTTCCAGCGATGCGAAGATTCACTATTCTAACGTAGTAATGTAAACGTGATTCGCAGAAAAAAGAAAAAAAAAAGATGAATTACTATGCTCCTTAAGGGAAAACAGAAACAAATTTCGAAGATAACGTTCCAGTGTAATTTATTATTTTCGTGTGTACAAGATGGGGAAAGGGTAATAGTCACAGAACCCTTATGCTAGAATGTTATTAATGATTGTAAAGAGGATAAAAAAATGAGATCAGGATTTTAAAAAAGAAACATAGTTACGAGTCATCTCGATATTCATTCCATTTGATGAAAGATAACAGAAGAGGGGATTACACAGGTGTACTACACAATGTGATGCTCTTACATCAGTGTCATATGCGATAAAAGCATATGTAATGCGTGCATAGGACACGCCCATACGATTGATAAGTAGTCTGTACACCTATTTTGTACATATACGATACAATAAAAAATTTCACAACTTTTAATCAGTATTGCACGATGTAATCTTTATTTAGACGCCTTTCCTAATTGTACAAGAAAAATAATGTATTCGTAGTTTGCGGAGTTTTATGACATCCAAGCGTTTGTCATTTGTTAATACAATCAAAGATATATAATAATTATTTAGTGAAAATGATTTTTCGCCATTATGTGAAGAACAAAAATTGCCTGTTTATAAAATTCTCGATGAAATAAATACAAGCATCATGTTAATGATTTTTAATTTATAAAAGGTACATCAGCTTATCTTATTAGGAGAGTCCTGTGACTGTCTACAAACGAACAGAACCTGAAAATTTTATAGATTACTATATAACTAAATTTTTTGACATACTAAGGTAAGTGAAACATCATCAATGAAATTAACAATACGAAACATTTTGATGTGATGTATTTGAAGGTGAAGAAAATTTCACCGCTGTTCGCTAGCACGTAATATTCGCTATTATGATATGCAGAATATTAGTTGTAAAAACGGCTTGAACAGGGGTACAGACGCGAAGATTTTTCACTCAAGTAGACAATGTCAAGTAGCCAGCGAGAAATTAACAAGTTTATATCAACAAGTACGTTGAATACGAGTCATTTCATATTGATATTTAATCAGTGGTCCTAATATATGTATATTTGAAAGGTGGCAGACCTGAAGGAAACAGTTATATCATTAGAAAACATAATACAATTAAAGGATGTTCAGCTGCAAAATATGCAACGAGATAATGGTCGACTATCGGCTGAATTGAAGAAACAACAAAGATACGCGAGGAACCTGAAACGTAAGACCATGGAAACTTGATTCGAGTTCATCGCGATTCTTAAATGTATCGACTTAATTTCAGAGCAGTTGGACGATGAAAGATTCCTCTATCAGAGAGAAAAGGATTTCTTTGAGAGTGAAATGCAACGACAAAAAGTACGATGTGGTGCCTCGAAATTATCTCAACGAAGAAAGGAATTAGAAGTAGTACGAGAATGTCTGGAAGATGAGAATAAATCGCTGCGAGAAGAATTAAACGAAAAAGTGGAGACAACGTACAATTTGTGTATAAAGTTTTTGCGAATGAAATATGCTAAGGATTCGTTGAGGGAGAAATTTGATCAATTATTGAAGGAGCATCTAGGAGTAATGTCGGATATGATGGAGAAATTAGACGAAGCAAGAGAAGAACTCAATATAATCGTCTCCGAAAAATTTCAAGACCCTTTACCTTTGAGCAAAGCAAAATTTTTGCAGGCGAGTTTCATAAAAATGCATTTGATCCTAACCATTTCTCAATTGTATAATATTTTATTTTTTATTTTCTTTTTTTAATGCAAAAAGAAATCATTGTTTATCGCGTGAACTCTCAGGTGGTGCAACGAAACGCTCGACTAGTTCACGAAAATGCGACACTCAGAGTGCAAATACAGCAATTGACGTTAAACATTGAGAGATTAAATAACTGTATGCAAAAGACGAAGTCAGTGAACGTTGACGCAAGAATTATTGCCAAACTAGCAACGCAAAATAAAAAAAGACGTAGCAAAGAATTTGCAAAATGGCTACCGTTTCAGTAAGATCATATGTTTCGTAATAGATGTCAGTATAATTATCTGCTTTTTTAAAATACATTTTTCTATCTTTTTTTAATGTTTTCCTTCTTGCATCCTATTCTTCTTTACCCCGAAAATTGATCGGACGTATTTATTTTTTCCTAGTTTATATGAAAACGAAGTCGACAAAACTTTGTCTCTTACTAAGTCGTCGAATACCGAAAATCCCGTTGATTACTCCGAAGATGCGAAATTAGTGTCGAAATTTCGATCGGACAATATAAAAAAGTACGCGGCTGCTGCGGTACAAGAAATTCAAACCGAAGAAACACGGAAATTGCGAACGGAACGTGCACGCAGCGCACCAGAAATTCGACTAGCGAAAGCACAACCAAGCTCGTCGGCGAATATTTGGGCATAGCTTTTGGTCGAACGAATGTACGGCATGCCGTAACGAATACTTAGGACTACGAATCTAGGATGTTGTTGTAAAAATGTAAATGTTATAATTATCATTTTTATATTTATTTTCTTTTTTTGTTGAAAACATATCGACTGTAGAATATAAAATGTGATGTATCAACTGTAGATTAAGTGGCGTGAAAGTAAACTGTTTAAACGTTGTCCCACCAGAGGGCGAGTTCGGTATGAAACCATCAGTTTTATTTGTTCGGTACCGCGTTAAAGTCGTTGTGGCTTAGTCGACTGTGTAATTTTATGATAAAAATAATTTCAACAACCTTGGAAGACGAAAATGCAGCAGCGGAAAGACGACACGAAACTTCCGGTTCGAGAAAAACTGCCGCATCGAAATAAAGTTGTAAATCTTCCTTTTCTGGTAAGTAAAATAACTTGTGTAATCTGTACATACTCGGAACGGATAAATTGAACGAAATCAACGATGAACATCGATCGATGCAAATGCGAGGTAGTAATTACTTGGCACGGTAAATCGTTTACGGATAATTCTATAGCCAATACGGGCAATGAAAGCCAAGCTTAAGAATCATGAAATTAGCTGATCTCGTAAATTCGCAGTACGATATTCGAATTCTTGATCGCAATAACCTTCAAGATACAGTATGCGGCGCCACCTGAGTATTAAAAATTTACGACGCGGAATATCGCGCAACGTTTTATTTCGAAACGACGATACATAATCCGAATCGTTAAAGAGAGGCGATTTCTAGGGATAAAAATTCTTCTTACTGGGATAAATAAAATATACCGATATAGAATAAATAAAAAGGGATAAGGGGAATAAGATTCGATATTATTTAAAGGAATTAAAACACGATAGCTACTGTCACGATATTCGCGGCACTCGTCGATAACGAGAAAAGTAAAGTCGTGACGAGAAATCGGCAGGGTCTCGATACTTATAAACGTCGTTACGACAGAAAGCCAGTGATTACGTTAGAACGACGAGAATTGCCGGTGTGTATACGAGGGTGTGGGTAAGAAGGCAGAGGAGAGGACCGCGTAGCTTTGTCTCGTTTCATCTTGTCGGTTCTCGTGCGGCGAGGAGCCGGTTCGAGGCGAAGCCGGGTTTTAACGATCGGTCATTAAGTCGCGAAGAAAATTGAGACGTCCACCTCTCGGTGAGCTCATACCCAATTGAGTAGCGGCCTTAATACCCCTTATGTATTATCCGGTAGGCGAAGCACCTTGTTAAACGGATCCGCCATTTCTTCTTCTCACTTCGTGTTTTTCCACGGTGATCGTGGCTCGATCGAAAACCCGACACTGCCGTAACAGTTCTTCGCTCCCGTTTCTTTCCTTTTCCTCGATAGTTTGTCCGCGGCCATTTGAATTTCCGTTTTCGCCTTTTATTTCCAATTGCCAACTCGCGAATTATCAATCCGTCCCTTATCGTCAGATACATAGATCTCAGTGTGAATTTCAATTTCAACGAACGCGTCAGACCTTGAAACATCGATTCGTCGACAAACTCTTTCCTCTGGCTTCTCGTACGATAGAAAATAGAAACGCAGAGACTCGTACGTGTCTTTTTTCCTTATAAATACGTAATAATAACGACGATAGATCAACGAGGGATTCGGTAACGCGCGTTTAATCGTCACGTGACACCTCTTTTCCCGGTGTGTCAGATCTTTGAGTAATGGCCTCTTGGAGAATGCGAACGTCGATCCTGATTACCGATTCCCGATCCTGTTCCGTTTCTGATTGCGGGTATTAGCGCGTACGCCGGTTATCGTTCATCGGACGTCATGCACGGTACGAACCCGGCATAAATGTGCCGCGAAAGACAGTCTGTTAGATCCACGAAGGATTTCGATACACGTCGATCAATCGTGCACGATCGATAAGCCCTCCGCTTCCACATTGTTTCAAGCCTTTCCGGCTCGGTTGTCTCGCGAAAAGTCCGCTTTTAACGTTTCAAGCTGGCGCGCGTGTTGCAAATTTTTATTCTCTCTGTTATTTAAACAATTTTTCCCCCCATAGCGGAATACCGTATCTCTCGTGTCGTGGAATAAATCGGTCGGCTAAATCGAAAAAACTATTCGTTACGACTAAGTTTTTCGTTCTCTCGATTTTCGTTCTTTTTTCGCCGATAAAACGTAACCATACAAACGCTTTTTTTCTACGTTCTATTGTTCGTTACGTGGCGGCTAAAAGGCAACACGTATCTCGATACAGGTACTTGGGTAGTTGGAAAAAAAGCTGTTTAAAGTACAAGAGTTACAAGCTTCTTAGAGATAGGTCGCAGCTTTCCCATCGTTTCGCGATAAACTAATGGCACAACGTTTGCGACGATCGACAGATATTTTCGAGACGTTCGACACTCTTAAAATCGTTCCTCCGCGAAACGTGAAAAATATGATTCGTTTGGTTGCATTCGATGGTCGAATGAGAATTTCCTATGCGTAAAATAGTGCGCAAATTGGCACGTTTACCGCGTCCACAGTCTAGGTGATAGCGTAACGAATTCAGAAGCGTAAAAGCGTGTTGGTGGCGAGATGCGTTAGCGTGGGGCATCCGTTATCGGCGATCGGGCGCCGCGGAACAGGGTGAAACCGGTATAAATATGCCGTCAAAGGACAAGTAAGATGACAGCTGCCGTACATACGTAATATTTCATCGTTAACAAGCGGACAACGAGCGACTCCGGCCGGTTATGCCATCCATTGTCGAAGATTACATCGTTATTTCATTGTTTTACCGGCCGATTCAAATTCGCTTTTTGCTGCCCGCCTCGTGCAGCGTACACGAATCAATATGTTCCGTAATAATCGAGTTATCGCGGGACGCAACGTTTTCCTTTCGGTGCAAGGGAGAGAGAGAGAGAGAGAGGTCTGTTTCCCGTCCCGTGGCGTCTCTTTCCCTTCTCGATCATTGCCCCTCTCGATTATATTTAAAAAACAATTTTCACGCGTTGATCGATCCTTTGGTTTCCGTAGGACCGAGCTTTCGAAAAGGCCTTAATCGCGTCAGACGAATCGTTGCGGCGTAACGTTTCAGCGAGCGCGCTGACGCTATTTGCCAGTGGTAAAGCTGACGAAAATACGAAAGATCGCGTAAACCTGAAGCCGTAAACCTAACCCGGACTAACCGATAACTGGAAATGCATCGCGTTGCGCGAATCTCAGCCTGTATACTCGAACGATCCGTTTATGGAACTACGTGGCAGAAGATCGGAAGCACTTTCCTACAAACGTATCTCGCGATCTAGCCGATAGCGATCGATCCAAGCGACGCCGATCGTTGCTCTGTCCGAGTGGCCGCGGTACCGTCCGATTTTCTGCGAACGATCGCGAGTCGAAATTAATTAGGGGCCTCGCAGGAAGCTCGCTCGCTGCCGAAGGATATCGAGCGTCGAAGGGGATGGCGGGGAGCAGGCCAATCGTGCGCCTTCATTGCCCTCGACGCGTTTCAGGCCGTGAGCGTTAATTGGCCGGACCAATTAATTCCAACAAGTTCGCTCGATGCGATTAGTGCGCGTACGTGCTGGTGTTTGTGCGACCTGTACACACGTGTACCTTTAACGTGGTGTCCGGGCACACACACGTACGCGTATGCAGTCTCGTTCCCTCTTAATTCTTCGTTTTTCTCCGTTCTCCTCTCTCTGTTCGCGGTAACAAGCGAACACCGATCTGCCCCCGGAAAACGAAGAACCTGTTCCACGCGCGGCGGAGGTTTCTCGCATTCTCGGCTGCTCCGCGACACCAGATACCGTCGTTGTTCTCTCGTGCCTTCGGGGAACAGGAATCGGACGCAATAACGAAAACACAAATTACGGGAGCACCGAGTGCCGATCGTCTCGCCACGATAATCTTTACCCCGCGCCGGCCGGTGGTCGCGTTCCATTTTTTAAATTCTTTCTTCCTTTCCTCGGACCTTCCACCATCGACCACCGTTTTTCCCGCTGTTTGCAATTTTATCGAAATCCGATTGCTTGCTTTCTAGTTCCTGCCGCGCTGCATGGCGTCGAGCGCTTCTCGTTCGAATTAACGATAATTACGTAATTTCTTATCTTTCCTCGTTGCTGTCCGTATTTCGCGTCTTATTAGCTTTGTATTCGTTAAATATAAAATTCTACGATAATTCGAACTCGACAGCGACTGTTCGTCTGTCGACGACGCAACTTCTCCTCGACACGGGACTCTTCTGCTTCGCAATCTCGCCATGTGCGAGCAAATCGCTTCTGGCTTCGAGATTCGCTGGGTTCTCAGTCGCTGGTCGGCCACGCGAATTCTCATTTCCACATTACTTTTCGTTTCGTCCGCTTTCCTGAAAATCGAGTCTTTCGGCAACGAACGAAAAACCATAGGCGCGCGATCTAGGAACGACGAATCCCTCGGCGAGTTCTCGACGAAGGGGACTGCGACTTTCGCGAAAATACGAATCGACTGACAGAGCGGCAGTCGCGTTCGAGAATTTATCGCGTCGGCTCTCGCCTCGTCGCTCGGCTATCGGCGGTGATCTCGATCCTCGCTGATAAAATATCTTCGTCGTGCTCGTTTGGACCGACCTCTCGCCTCGTTCTGTCCGAGACTTGATCGCTGCATCAAGTACGCCAACGTATGCGTAGCTTCGCTCGAGATCGCGCGAACCAGAGGATAAAGTTGAGAGGTGCGTGCGTATCGCGTTTCCGCGTTCGCGAAGACGCGCGTAATTAGTCGAGCCTGTGGCATTCGAGCTATTCGCCGAGCCGTTGGCTCTCAAGCCGTGCGATTAGTACCAACGAATCGTCGTTTTCTTTCTAAGAGACTCGACGTCTGTACTTTTCGCCTTTTGCGAAGAGACACGTAGTTACCAGTCGTAGTTTCGATCGGACGATCCATCGACGAACTGTACGGCGAATCTCCGCAAAAGAGGCCGAATGGAAGAGGAACTGAGACGCGAATCGGTGCGAACGCGCAGAAAAAATTCTATCGTCGATCCGCTGATTGATCGACAAACTGTCGTACGGTGAATCGTGCTGTAAAATAGCAGAGGGGGAAAAGGAAAGTGGAAAGAAGAAAGGAGTGGCGTTTGAAAGAATACGCGCGGCAGCGGCGTGGAAAAGGGTCTGTCGGAAACGTCGTATATGTATCGTGAATTTCTCGGAGCTCGGAGCACCGCCGTTCAAAATTAGACTCGGGGCGCGTGTATACCTTGCGTCCGGAAAGTCCACCTATGAGTCTAAAAGGTCCAGCGGAGCTACGGTGGAGAGAAGGTAAGCCGGAGGTTGATTTATCGGCCAATTAGTCCAGCGTACCGGGTGCGCTTCTCTGCTGCGTCTCACCTTCGCCAGATGATATCCCGGCAAAGACCGGCGCACGGGTTAAAACGTTCGCTAGCCATCGAGAGCAACGAAGATGCCACACGCCAGTAGCGGGGAAGGGAAGCGTGCAGTGCCGTAACTACGAGATCCTTCAAAATGGAATCCTTTTCAGGGAGGGAACGCGTCCCCCGGCTCTGCCAAGAAGAAATTCAATTACGCTTCTCGACGATTTATGCGACGGGTTTTGTCCTCGTGATGAGATGTTCATTGTGTTTCCTAGCGTTTTGTTTCTTTTTCCTTTCTTTTCTCCTTTTTGGATAATCGGACGGGACGGTGGTTTAGGCTTTCGCGTATCCGATCCACCGGATCCAATGGATACGAGTTCTTTCTTCTCGATTTTCGTTTGTTCTCGGCTCTCGAGCGATACCAAGCGGCTGATTCTTTGCTCGTTTGTTTCTTAATCGATCGATCGACGAAAAACGGTGGCGAAAACGTAAAAGCCGCGACGACGGTACGATTTAGCGACAGGAAGAGTCGCAAGATTTACGTAGTACGTATTTTAGCCGCTCGTTCGGACTGCCGTGTCTTTGTATCTTAAGTCGTAGTAAGTTTGGTTTCACGCTCGAATCTTTGCAAGAATTCATCGTGCAAGATCGTCTACTTAGAATTACGAGAATAAATCCGTTCGAGTTCAGCAAATCCATCGAGCAACTTTCTTCGAACGATAGCGAGTCTTTGCCGACGTTTGTTTCGCCTCGGGAAAAACACGAATCTCGTTATTACGAATCGTTTTCTACGGATTTTCTACGGAGATTCGCTTAGGCTTGCGTACCGAGCATCCGCCAATTTACTACTTGTTTGGAAAACCTAATCTCGATGACACGTGTACCACCGATGGTACACGCGTAAATCGTTAACCGTAGAGCGGAACAAGGGCGCGACCGCGAACGATCCGAAGCAAAACAGATGGTACGCTGTTCGCGAGGCGTCGTGGGAACGACGATATTTGTTTGACACGAGATACGAGATCTCTTCGTTCTCCTCTTCTTTTTTTTCCACGCTGTTTCACCGTTCTGCTGCCTCGTACGACTCCATTAGGCTTCGGATCTATCCCAATCTGCGGTCTGCGGTTAATGGTACAAGCATCCGTTCGAGTTGCATCGCGCGAGCCTCCGTTCTGTCCCGGCCTATCTGTTCGTGGCGTTTGTCACCGCGGGGCCGTTTAAACGTTCAGCATCGTCGTCTCCGGGGGCGAAAATAGACGGCCGGCCGGCTGCTCTCGCCGCTTCTCTCTTTCGAGAGCGAGAAAGAGGCCGTTCCCAGAAAAATGCCTGACGCTCGAAGAAACAAGATTAAAAGGCGCTCGCGGTGCGCCGACCACCGCGTTCCTACACATCGGCGGCGCGACGCGAATCTCCAGGATCCGCGCGAAACTCCGAGTCCTGTCTCGCCGGCGACTCGATCTCAGCTTTTTCGAACGTTTCTTTTAAAAAAAAAAAAAAAAATTGCTCGCGGACTGATCAGCAAACGAGTGGATCTCGCGGACTGATCAGCAAACGAGTGGATCTCGCGGCGGATATTTGGAAATAAATTGGAAAGCTTCGAGTAATCGAGCGGTATTCGCGCCAGTCAGATTCCTAGCTCTTTGGGTCGTTTAGTTCGCGGCGAGCGAGTAGAAATATTTGGAAGCGAGGTGAAAGAAGTTTGAAGTAGTCGAGCAACGATGTATACGATAAGCGAATTTTAGGCTTCTAGTCGCGTTGGCAAAAAAGTGGCTGGAGGAAGTGGTCTTGAGGAAATATTTGCAAGCGATTTGGAAGCCCTTGATCGTAAGCCCTTGCACTGTAGGATTTGTACGTACATCGGTGGAAGGTGTCGCGAGTGTTAGACCGGCTCGTGGTAAAAAACGTTACTAATCCGCAGAATACTGCGTTTCCATTCGTTCGGAGGTATCCGAAACGAGAGTGTGGTGAAACGGTCGATCTTGTCCAAGCTACGCTTCGATAATTTCCACGTCTTATCTTCGCACGTATCGTCAAACGAGAGACGATAGCAAATTAATAACCCGGCAAGACTTTGTTTCTCTGATTTCGTAACGACAGAAGGTTGCAACGCGCGTTTCCTCCTGTCCAACGGTATGAAAATGCAAATTGTGAGAAACGAAAGGAGGGAAACCTCGAACCTTGCCCCCGGCGGAGCTATCGCGACGTTATTATGCTCGATCTCGTCCGTTATATTGCGAAAATGAAAAACGCGCGACCACGATGGAATCGTATGACCGTTTATCCGCGAAATATATTCGTCAGCGCCGAAGACAATTACGTCGAACGGATTTGCGGTCGCGGATCATCCCCGCGAGCACGGCTCCGCGCTTTTCCTGATAACGGTATTTCATCTTAAGAACCCCCGTCGTATCGCGAAACGTCTTGCATATCCCTCTTTATGTACGAAAAGTGCTTTAAAGCGGCTCGTGAATCAACCGGCGCGAAAATACGACTAGCCATCTCGAAACCGAGTTTCCCTGGCTCGCTCCTCCTCCTTAACGCGATATTGTGTTAACTCGCGGCTTGATAAATTGCCTCGTCGCTCCCTTTTTTTCTTTCTTCTCTCGTGCAATTCAATGTCGCTTTTGCGTATCTTTAAACGTGGTCTATTAAACGTAGACTCGTTCTCCGTGTTACGTATTATTGCAAAGCGACGCGAGTATATCTTTCTCTGGGAAACGAATTAGATACAAGAACGTTCGTACGGACGGCGTAAAATGTAACGTTCGCGTTTGTCCGGGAAATACTTTTGCGAATTTCGAAGCTGTTACGGACGTTTGCGATAGTTCGACAGCCTCGAACGACGACTGTTCGGTGCGGTGTCTCCGTGCGGTGTAGCTTCCAGACGATCGTTGTTGCTTATGCCACGCGTCTCTTTGATATCTTGATAATAATCTTAATAAATGTCGAAGTGGTCACCGCTTCTAAGAAAATTCTACATCTGGTCTTTTTAGTTTTCTCAAGCACCGAAGCCATCGTATAGACAAAAGACTGCGACGAAGACAGATCATAAACAGTAGACAGGCGACGTTGGCTTCGGGCTTTTCAGTTATTGGGTAACACAGCTAGCGTGAGGATTTGGACCAGCTCAAATTGTATTCTTACTTACACTTCTATTTAAATATATTTTCTACCTTATTTTATCCACGAGTTTTCTCTGTTTACACATCGAATAACCTCGACAATAAAGATAAATCGTAGCGCCCAGATTTATTTATATCATTTTTCTTCTCCCGGACTTAACACCGTGCGAACCAAAGATTCCCAATTGTTCGAAATTCGTCGAATCCCTAAGTATCAGGTCGTCTGAAAAGTTTCTTTCGTTTTGTAAGGAAATAACGGATGCGCAACATTTTCCGTTTTATATTATTTTATCGAATCACGTATGATCCATTTTGTTCTATCGAGATAAAGATCACACACAACGTTTGACAGATTGGGTTTCATGTTTGTATAAAGATGCGTCGTTGCGAAAGACGCGTCTGTAGAAGAAAGACACTTTTCGGACAACCCAATACTAGGAAGAGCGAAAATCCTTCGAAACGAAGATCGAATACGATAAAATGGAACTTGATTGCACTTTGTAGCCGATTCGAAGCTTCAAGCGATCAGGTAGAAAGAGTTTCGAGAGGTCGTGCGAGCAGCGAGCCAACGATCGTGGCGAGCTCGTTAGCCGTGTGACGGGTGCAGGGAACGATTTCTTTCCGCGAATTCTCGCGTGTCTACGGCTCGATTCGCGGCGCGATGACACGCGCGTTAGCTAATGCCCGCGGTAACACGACACGAGTTCTTTCTGCCGTTCGTGATTTCCATTCTCTTTTTCGTGTCCCTGTAACGGTGGCCCCTGGTGGCTGAGCCCGTTCTCCGTCGTAGGTACGTGATGACTCGCCTTTGCCACCATTAGATCTGCCGACTCGAATTTCAGTTGCACCGCTGAGAAACGGAACGACCCCGTTCGCCTTGTACCGTTGCACGCTCCAATCCTGTCCGATTTCCACTTCGGTTTCTATTCGCTAGAGCTGCACGCTTTTGCAATTACTTTTTCGCCTCGCTAGAATTACGGTGGAACGCCATTCGTTCGTACCAAGTTTTAGTTAGTCGAATTCGTTTATGCGCACGCGAATTACTATTTTACGTATCGGCCAACAGCAACGGCTACTCTCGTCCCTCGACGAGTTCCTACAAAAGCGGGGTTCCACTGTATATTTTTCAGACGTCGAGGAACGTTGGAAGGTAATTTAAAAATGAACACGAGGTAACGTTTGAAATTGCCGCGCGTTAAACGTAGTTGATCGCAGGCGAAAGAATCGTTTGTAAAGTTTGGATCGTTATGGCGTCGCACGTCGCTTATACGACACCGTTTCAAGCTCGTAGTCGTGGATAACCACGTTGCAAGAGGTTTACGATTTTACTTTATTGCCTTGACGATGCATTGTCAAAATGTGTTATGACCGCGATGTATAGAGCGTAGTTTAATATCCTGTCTGCATTTAATCGTAGCGGTATTAGAGTACGGCTACGGGTGGTCCCATTAACTGTCCGCCAGGCTGAAGCGGCTTTACTTTACCTTCCTCGAATATATCCGACCTGTATTTACGTTATTAGTTCACCGTAACATCATCAAGATTTTTCCCGGCCGCGAAATTGCCGATTAACGCTTCAAAACTTTAAGCCCTTCCCCCGGGCCAACGAAATTAAATGGAACAATGAACCCCGGCAATCTCGTTCACTCAACCCCTTTATCCTGTTCCTTGCGTTCAATTCACCGGTCTTGTTGATAAAGCTCGCGTTTAACTATTTTTTCCTTCGCAATTTCTCTATGGTAATCTTACTGTACTTTCCAAGTAAAAAAGCTTCAAGTTTTCCTCCACTTCGATACTTCAGGCGTTAAGTAGCGCGACGTAGCAAACTTTCGCTAGCGTTTTATCAACGAGGAATCTTAATTTATCAACGTAAGACCGAAGCTTACGTTGTCCACGACGTAATTCGTTGTCGATCAACGATCCACGGGTTTGCAGCGATAAGGAGACAGCAAGCTCGAATATCTAAATTTTATTTATAGCGAGAGAACATTTTATCACTATCGATTTCGATTAGTTTACCGCTATCTGTATGTAGCGAGTCGTAGTGCTGTTACAAGGCGTCGAAAGATTCGAGGATTCTATGGGAATTTGGTGGGAGAAAGATTAAACGAAGGTGGTGGGGGATCGTTCCCTGGTGACCTTGAGCTACCAATCGATTCGAAACGAGCAGTAGCTTCGGCAACGCGATCACGTTCCAATAAGAATCGCCGCCTTTTTAACGTCTTTTTAACACGGACTTTTTCTACAGTAGCCCGGTGCGTGACGTTAAGTAGTCATAGTCAATGGCAACGCAAAGTGAAAGTCGTCCATTATGGAGGGGACGTTGAAGTTTCATTTCATCGGCCGCCGCAGTTTCGGATTTACGATCTAAACGACGCGGTTCGTGCTCTCGCCACTCGTTACGACGGACCCGATATTAACGTCGGGATCGATAACAAATTAATAAAATTAATTATACGCAAGGCGCGATATGTTCAGCTCGTACGACATTTTCTATCGATTATTCGTACCTTTTCATCCAGTCGACGGTTTTAACACGAGTTCGATCGTTTCCACGAACGCTTTATATTACATCTTCGTTGATTATCCGATCTGACGATTATTGCTGCTCGTAAATTATTTTACGTATTAAAAAGTGATACGAGCTAGTCACAAGTCCAAGTGGTTAGCCAATCCTCTGGAGATTTAATAATTTTGTCGATCGTTTTGCGAGACCTTTATGATTCTATAAATCCTAGTATTGAAGTTTGTGATTATTTATTTAATTTTCCAAAAAAAGAAAAAAAAAGAAAAAAGAACAAATTTACTTCAACGATCGAAAGGATCCAGGAACGGATCACGCGGGAAATAGCCTTTGCTAAGTGACGCTAAAAAGGAGGAAAAGTTTCGGTTTAAAGACATTGGCACGGCTTTGTCCGCTCAGCCGGTACAGCGCTACGAGCTTGCAAGTGCTTCGGCCATACTTTCGAGCATGATTCGCACACCGTAAATACGTGCACGGGCTGTCTCCGAATGTAGGATACGCGAACGACGATGAAGAGGACGAGACAGAGATTTCGCTGGAGCACTATGTCTCGGTCGTAAAATGCGGGCCCGCGGGTTAAATTTGTATTTGTAGAGTCGAGAGAGAGGCAACGTGGCGGCTCGTGTACCATTTCGCCGTCCGGTGTGTTTGGTCACGGGACGTGTTTACTCTTTCTTTGACACACGCCACTGGTTAAATAGCGGTTGACTGCGCTGTCAATTTTCGGAATAGTAATTGCCCAATTAAGCGCCGGCTGGCTCTGCCGCGGCCCTCGTAAAATAGAAGAATCGAGTCGCAATTTTAGACGGCAAAACGGTTCTCGCGTGCCACATTGTGCGCGCGATTCGGCCTTTCGATGCCCTGGTCGACGTTTACGACCTTATTTTGTAACACGCCCCGGCCCCTTTTCCATCCAGCTCGGCCTGAATATGCAACAATTTTGCCTTACGAATTTCCTTTTATTTTTACGACGAAAGAGACTTACGAACGTTTTGTTCTTCCCGATCGATATCAGCGATCGTGCATCGACACCTAAATCTCTACGTAGCGTTCTACCTCTTTCAACGGAGAATGCAAAGCAAGTTTACAACGTACTTTGCGTAAGCTTGCTCGATCGCGAGCTTTTCAGATCTCAGATCTTAAATTTCCGTCGAGTCGGACGAATTTTACAAATTATAGATTCCGCCGAGTAACATACGATCGATAACTTCCAATTCGATTCCATAAAATTGCGTAATCGATCGAGCGATATTATCCATTGATAGGTCAGACAGTTTACGTTTGTCTGAAAATACCTACCTTCATTTTCGTTATCGATTTTCTCCGAAATTTCGAGTCCTCTTTTCCTTCTACAATTATACGCATTCGAGAAGGAGACGAGAAAGAGACGACGAAGAAGGAGGAAGGTTTCGGTTAAAGAAGAAAAAAAGACGGAAAAAGAAGGAATAAAAGAAACGACGGAGCGAGATGCTTCGAACAATGGAAATTTCCAATGTTAATTCCACCGGTGAATCGATGGAAATCGCATGCAACGCGAAGGAATTTATTTAACTGTGAACTGTCTGATGCGCGAGTGAGATTCTACGGCAAGGGACAAATAACGTGGATATTGTTTTCTAAATCAACGCGCCACTCCGCATGCATATGCATAGCTGCAGCTACGCGGCTAAAGAAGGAACGAATGGGTCGGTCGGTCCGTGTCGAGACAACAATCGGTAAATTTGATAAATATTCATCGGCGGAAGTGTTTGGGCAATCGTTCGACCCTGAATTTGAACTAAACTCGTTAGATCGAATTCGTGTATGACTATTCCGTGACATCGGCGTAACGATTGTTTCGCTCGTTAGCCCTGAAAACCCGAAAACTCGAATATTCTACGATACGCCTACCGGAAAATTACGCAAAGCGGAATTTTTTCAGTCGCGCAAATTTTTCACCAAAAATTCATCGTCCTCAGCTGAGAATGATTTTTCGTGAAACATTCTTCTTTTGTATTTGTTATTATAAAAAATTCATCGTATTTTTTGAAATCACCACACGCGTCGCTTGTTATCACTTATGTTCCGATTACGAAACCAAAAGACGGATACTGCCAGGAGTCGAAATACGTGACTAAATCGAAATTCCTAACATCTCGACGTACCATCGCGATTACTGGTGGGCGATTCGTGTTTAATCACCGTCGAGAACGATATTTCCTCGACGATCTGTTATGCTTGGTCGAGAAATCACAGGTGCGTGGGGCACCTACCCTCGCTCGTGCGTCCCATCATCCGCCCGTGGCCAGGATTACGCAAGATAAACGCTTTTAATTATTTTTCCCCACCGTGCTCGAGGAAGCCTAAAATCCCTTCGGCAAACACGAGTAATACGAATCAACCCCCGACAGGATGCAGCCCTTCGCTCTACCCACCTCTTCGTCTCTCTCTTTCTCTGGCGCGCGTGTAACTGCGTCTCGCTGAGCTTTGTGCGTGTGTACGCACGCGCGCGTAATATCTGCAGCGGCGTATCCATTCGGTACACAAATTCGAGTGCCTGTTTTGTAGATGTATGTTTGTACGGTGGGAAAATCGTATCGGCCTGGTCCTTAGAAAGTCGCTCGTTCTTGTATCAACCGTAACGGGTCTGTAGGTAATTTCTCGTCGTTTCACGCGGTATACTTTACCCGAGATGAAAGCTCCACCGCTTTAATAAAAATCGTGTCGCAGGAACAACGTGGACGGTGTTCGAAAACGGCCGTGAAACGGCAAACGCCGTTAATCGAACACGAAGCTTCGCGAATTTCTTTGGCTACCGGTCGAGCTACGCCACTGCTCCGGAGGTTGCAAGGGATGCGAAGAAGGAGCAGAAGAAGAACCGGAGGGAGACAGCGGTGGATAGAGCGCAAGGTACACGCGTGGAGGGAGAGAGAAAGTGGGTCTTTTAACAGGCCATTATTGTGTGTCGGGGACATTTTCCCTGGCCATTATTGTATCTGACGATAAGTCGGGAGATAACCGAGCCGACCGGGTTTCCTGACGTCCCCCGTCGTTCTCGCAGGCGGCGTGTGCGCGAGAAAATCGCTATTACCATCGAGATTCGATCGATGACTAAGCGTTGTTTGTTAAGTGGGTCTCGTTGGGACCGTCGTTGCCTAACCCCCTCCTTCTTTCACTTTTTCGTCGATCCTCGAGTGCATAGAGCAACGATAGATATCGCCCTTGCGCCCAACTATATAAGCAATTTCGAAGAAAAAAAACGATCAACGATAGGATAGGAGTAAGTTTTAAGCTGACCGGTTTAACGCCAAGACGAGTTCACGGAACGTCGAGGGATTCCGTGAGTTCAATTAGAGCGCAACGTCCCGTCAAGGTCCGACGATCTTAATTAGCCCCCGATGTCTAAGGTGGTCCGGCTAACCGTAGATTAGGAAACGTCGATAGGGGTCTTAATAACAAGCGACATTATCCCCGCGACTCATAACTCTGCGGTACGGTTAGCAAGCGATCGCGGACCGAGAGAGCGAGCGAGAGAAAGAGAGAGAGAGAGAGAGAGAGAGAGAGAGAGAACGGCGCGTTGCACGGCGAACAAAAAGAGAACGGTGCCGGAACAAGGAGGTGGAAAGGGATTCGGGGGGCTGCCCTTCAATTATCGAGCGGGGCTCGCCTCACGGCGGCCATGTTGCACGATCCAACGATGTCCAGCTTCGGTGTCTATTCTGGACACCCGTTCAGGACTCGGCCGGACTGGCAGCGGACTCCAGCCAGGACTATTGCATATGTATTATATGCGATTGTGTTCCGAGAAACTTGTGGCCGACATACGAGGACTCTGTTGGCCGCTCTCTCCTTCCTGCTCGGGCCAGCTTCGCGGGATAACGCTCTTCCTCCGTCTTCAGAGAACTCTACCAGAGTCACTTTGCACCTGGCTCGTGTTCACTCGTTGGCAGCTCTCGTTTCGAGCGAACGCCACACGATATCGTCTATCCCCTTCCATCTTCCTCGTAATCTTCCTTTTTTCGCCCTCTGTTTGTTCTATCCTCCCATTCTCTGCTCCCCTTTGCTCCTCATCCTGCCTTTCTTCGTTGCTTCTTCGTTCCTCCTGCTCGTTCGCTCGATCGCTGCTTCGTTTCAACGGAGGGATGAAGGCAAGTACAAGAACGAGGCGAGCTCGTCCATCTTGCCGCGCGATCGTGCGACCACTGTCGACACAACCACGGCAAATTCGATTCGGCATGGTTTTTTCTGCGACCATGATTAGGAGCGTACTTCGGGGATGTTGGTCGGACACGATTCTCCTTTACGTTTCCACTATGGCGGACGATATCCTATTAAACTCTTCACCGTCTTTCTTTCTCATCGTCGTTCTACCTTTTGCTTGGTCTGTTTTTCTGCTTATTTTTATACGTTATGAGTATACATTTACGTCTATGTTTCCAACTAATCTTCTTCCATCTACGATAGTCGTCACTTTGTAATTCGCGTAGTAGCGAACTTTACTTGTCTACGATCGAGGAAAATTCCAGAAATATCGCGATATTTACGGAACGAACGGATAGTTTCGTTTCGATTAATTTCATTTAACATTCGACTTAATTATGACGCGAACGACGATATACGATTTTCAGACGCGTCCTTTTGACCATTGACATATTATCATCAGTGTCAATGCCTGGCCCGATTGTTCCGAAGCATTGACCCTCCGTTCGCGGTTAAGTGATTGTATTCCAATTATTTTCGTTATACCGCCATTCTAATCGATTCGATAATCGGTTTACAATCGCCGGAAGTATTACGTTTCGATCGTTCGCTAGACTATGTAAATATTTCCATCGATGTCTTCAATTTCGCCGATGAATGCCCATAATTTACTATTATAACAAACTGGTATTTTACCGTCACGGTTCTTCGTTTGCTAGTTCCTACTAAAAATGCACGGACGATGGATGAAAAATACAAACGTCGGTCGCTATTTCCTCTATTGTTCGACGCTGTTTATTATCGCGTCGTTGTTGTTTTGCTCGAAACCAAGTAACTATAAGCGGAACCCTAATTAACCACGATAACTGACTTTATCATCGTTGCCGTGAAAAATATTTTGTACGATCGAAATTAACGATTCATCGATTATTCATCGATGCTATTGCCACTCGTATCGTTGCGATCGTCGCTTTCACGAAACAGAGGCAATCGAGCATTAAACGAACAGGCAAACGAGTCGAGTTCCGTTAACAGAATCGTTATACGCAGGATTTTATAGAAGAACGCCGTTAACGAATCGTTAAGTCTGCATTCGCGCGGAAAAAAAGAACCTTAAGATTTCGAGGAGAGATTAAGAATATTACTTAAAAATAAATTTATTACAAATTTCGAGCAAATCGATCGAAAGAACGGAGGCGCCACAGGAATTTAGAGAGTTTGGAATCACGGCCCGTGAAAAATTCAGCTCCGAAGAAAACACCTGAGTCGGTTTCGTGGTATCGGCTCCAAGTCGCGAACAAAGGAAAAGTCGTAAGTCAGAGAGACGGCAGACGGTTCCCGCGTCATTTGTCATCGGACCGAAACGCAATTGTTCGCCAGCTTCGGCCGCCATCTTGCCGGCCACCCTCCCGATACCTAATAGACCACCCTACGCATTCAGCGAACCCGAGGTGATAAATCGTGAAATAATCTCGTTCGGGTCGCATTATGTCGGATTTATAAACGGCCAGAAAGAGAGCTCCGGCTCACTGGCCCGTGAGGCTGTTTCATTTTTCGCTTCCTCGACCTTCCGTCGCCTTCGACCCGATCGAGTGTCTGTCACGACTTCGATCCTAATGACCGCATTATGGCCACCGTCCTCGGGTAATGTTTCGGTAATATTTCCAGGGGAAAAAGTTCTACGGTTCGCTCGGCCGGTGATTTTTCCATCCCGATTAGCTTCGCTTCGGTGCGCTACCCGAGTCTATTTCGAAGATCCTTTTTTATAGCGTTGCTGTTCTGCGAAACGTTTGGAGAAAATATGCAAAGAGTTAACCTTTCTACATAATACGGCTGGGGACTTAGACGCGAGATGACTAAGGATTTTTATGAACACGGTTCTTTGCGAACGTCGAGGAGATTTTCTCGGCAAGACTAATTGCTTTGTCAGGCTAAATCGGGAAAATTAATAGCGTCAACATGCCAAATCTTTCCTTTGTACTCCGAGATCTTTTATACTTCGAGGATCATCGATGTACCTTCGAGCGAACCTCTTCGCTCATGCTCTTTGACGAATATGTTACACCAATGCGAGAAGCCGCTTATGGTAAAAATTTTTGCTCGTCTGTCTGCCAACGGGCGACTCGTTCGCGAAATTTCGTTCTTCGGGAAGAAAGAGTCGACACAGCGTCACGGAGTATATCGAATAGCTATGACAGGCGATCTTCTCGTCGCCTTTCAGCGATGACTTCATTAACCGCTGCCACAAGAACGAGCAACAACACGATGCCCCTTCTAGCGTGAATGCCAGTTCCTTTCAGCGGCTAGAGATTTTGGAAAATCATCGCGAGACGAAAATGTCGGTCGGAACGAGGCTTTGTCCGGCATTTCACGGGACGAATTCATTCAGGAAAGTTTTTCAGCGTGAATGGCCACTCCAGTCACGGTTATGATCTCTCGAGAGCATCGATTCTGCAGCTCCAGTGGACGTAAGTGTATATTCGAAAGTGTGCCGGTGCACGAACGATTTCGTCGCAGTGGCGGCAACGTCGTTTATGCGAAATCGTTCTGGAGAGCGTCGTTTCCTTCGTTTCGGAGGCCCGCTGCGATCCGAACAGGCTGCTATTCCATCGGGCACAAAGCAATCCCTAAGAACGATAAGCTGTTTTTTGCATCATTGTTTTGCGAATTATTTTCGCGACGTAGATTCGATCGTATCCGAAGAGAGACGAAGGGTGGGAGAAAAGATGGAAGTATTTTTTTTTACGTCGCTGGAAAAACAATAGGTGGAATTAATATTTAATTCTGGTTGAATCAGGAATTTCGGTCATTCGGCGATGATATTGCTGGAAGTGTCTCTCGACTCGTTTGAGGAAAAAATATGAGTAACAGCTCCCGGTAATGGCCTCGTAAAGAGAGCTTTACAGTATCGTAACTTTCGAATCGGGTAGTTCGCGCGACCGAGTCGTAAAAAGCCTATTATCTAAGGGTTCGCGCGGTTGTACCGAGTTTGATAATAAATCTGATATAATTATTCCGCTCGCATCGCCGGCTTTTACCGTCCGGTTAAATTAACTTCTTTCTTCCTCTCGTTATTTCGTGCGAATAAAACGATCGTCCAATAAATCGCCGATATTCTTTCCCCTTCGTCTTCGTTAATTAAAACTGAAATTAAAAAAAAGGAGAGGAAGGGAATAAGAAACAGAAAAAAAAACGAAGAAAAGAAAACAAAGAGGAGAAGGAAGATATAACAACTATCGACAGAAGCACGGAAGGAAAAAAGATTCTCGCGAGTCTATATCGATCCTCGCCTTCTTGCCGGAAATTCGCGGTACGTCCATCCCTCGATCTCTTTTTCTCCAAACAAACTCGGCAAAAAGGAAACAGGAAAAAAGAACAACAACGACAAGAAGAAAGAAGAAAGAAAAGAGGATACAGAGAAAAAATAAAAGAATATTCGTCGAATGCCCGTTTGGAAGCAGCGACCATGCCGATATCCGTTCGCTTCTGCGACGGAATAAGCGAAAAGCGTTTTACACAGAGAGACAGAACTCGAGGGGATGGCCTCGCCGAGATTTCGCTCGAAAATAGCACAATAGCTCATCTCCCGGCGTTGATACGGAGCCCTCCTATGGTACTCTGACTTATCGAGTGAGGCATATTTAATTTCCGTTCAACGCTGCCGCTCACCCCTCTGCCTCACCCCTGTTCGCCACCCGTTCCCGACGTCACCCCCATCGCCACCCACACACGCGTGCATCCGCCGCACTCGTTCGTGTGTTCACCGACAACGTCGCGTTTGCACGCCCATTCACACCTACTCGCGCCACCCAAACCTCCCTTCTCCGCTGCCAACCCCCCTTATCTGCTCTTTTCCAATAAGGCTTCCTACTACGGAATTACCCCTTTCGCTACGCGACACAATGTTCGCTTTCTGCGGGACATTACGCCGTGTCTTTTGCCTTCGACCACTTTATCGTTCCTCCTCGTATCGGCTGCTGGCTGTTTCTACCCTCTTCTTTGTCTCTCGTTGACGATACGTGGCGTGGCGCGATCGCTTTCTTCGATTACGTTCAACCAACGTGTAATTTTAGAAATTAATTTTTCACTCTGCTCGCGTCTCCACGAACGGTTGACATTTAGGTAACAGATATCGCGCTCGGGTTTCAAACGAAAATGTCACGAGGCTTTTTATAATCGCGCAGTGACGACTGTCGTCAGAAACGAAGAAACGATCGTTTCTAAATAACGCACCATTGAATAACGTCGCGAGCCTGAATTTCCCTGTTGCCTGCTGAAGTTTTTATAACAATTGTCCGCCGGTCGATTGTTCCTTAATGAATAAAAGCACGCATAATGCCGGCTCGCGGCCATCGAGCAGATACGTTCGCAGCTCATTTCCGTCTTGCCGCGAGTATTCCTCATTAGCTGTTGCGCGTTTAAATGTCACGTTCCTTGACGTATGCGCTTTTTCAGTCGCCTGGCGATAAGAAAGCGTTTAGCGGGGACGTCTCGTTCGCGAACGAGCTTCGACCAGTAGTCGTGCCGGACAGCAGCGATCTATTACTCAAACGAGGATAGAAACTGGCGCAGGCGACGTATCCAAACGGTTTCTGCGAATATAATTTCAATAGTTTCGATCGTCGAACGTAAGCGCAACCGATAATCGTCACGAGCAAACATCTCCGATCCAAATAACTTAAATCGTCGCTCGATCCGCTTGCACGTGTTCAAGGAAATTGCCTGGATCGAAAATTGTCGAAAAAGTCGGATCGTCGGAAATTCGAATTTCGCGCATCGACGATACATTTTCAGCCGTTGCACGCACCGTGAGAAAAATGTCGCGAGTAGACGCGATTCTACGCGGAACAGCAGAAATCACGAGGGTGAATTCCGTCCCGAATTTTTGATATCCATTCCTCGATACATCACACTTAATCACAGTCATAAGTCTCGCGGGACTCACCCCCTCCTATATTTGCCTCTCTGGCTACCAGATTTCCCCTGGTTAAACCACGGTAAACCATACATAATAGGCAAACAGAGAACGTATGGGGTCCATCGTCGTGCCGCTTGACTTTTCGTATGTAATGCCGGCTTTTATGGGGTGCATAAAACGCTGCCAAAGATATGTCGCGAGTAGCTGTTGGCGTACGAACCGCCGCGTACGTTCCAGTTTGGACAATAGTTTCCCGGAGATTTCACCCCTAAGGATCTTGTCCACAGATCGTTGGATGGCCGAGATTCAATTTAGGAACGCGCAACATTAAACGCTTATTTATATCGTCGACCAGTTTTTATGGACCCCTCTGTATCTACGAATTGAAATGTCCCGGGGGTTGGTTGTCGTTATCGGTATGCATACAGTATCGACTTGATCGAGTTTATAGCGTTGTTTCAAGTGGCTCCCTATCTACCTGCATTTATCGTTATATCGTTCCTTTAAGCGCTATTTAATCTTTCGTTATCGCCTTCGTTTTATCCACTTTTAAATTCCTTTACAATTGTCACGTGGAATTTGTCGACGTTACTCTATTTCTATAAATATCTCGTCATTTTCTTTTTACGGCTACCGTGTTTCGTCTAATAACGCGAATCGTATCGGCTCTATGGATCGTAAAGTTCATTAACGGTGGTCGATTAAGCGGCGAGAAATTCCAACGACAGTTGCGCGACGAAACGCACGATTGTACGTCGGATTTTCTCGAGGAGCGTTCGCGTTCCCGTTCCATTGTGCGACTATTCCCGAAGCAGCTCCTTTTTCCTTTGTCTCCGTGGAACAAGTTGGTAATTAATTTTTGCGAATTACTCGACAGTCGACGTGCTGCCACCGGTGTACGCGCCACCGAAGCACTATCTTTCCCCGTTCTCGTCGCACTTCTCTCCGCAATAGCGATGGATTCAAGGTGTGTCGATATTTCCCTCTTCTTTTCGCCATTCCATACGAACGTCTCTTTTCTTTACACGGTCGACGAGTAATTACAGCGAAATTAGCCGTGCAACGTATGTCTAATGTACGATCGAAACGCAGTTGATAAAATTAAAGGGACAGGTTTTTCAACCGGTCGTTTCACGGAACCGACGAAAATCAACTCGAAAAATAATTCGGCAAAAGGATGTCACGTTAAGCAATCGCCGTAAGAAATTTCCATAAGGAGGAAAATCGTGTGGAAGAGGAGTAAAATTTGTTCGGGTCCGGTCGAGGTTCGCGTCCATCGCGACGCCGGTCGTCGAGGCGGTCGGCCGCGTCTCCGGCGCGCCCCTTCCGCGGCGTGCAGCCCCTTTCCCCGTTTCAGCACAACTCAATTTCTCGTTTCATTCTCCAGGCACGGTGCTATCTCGTTCGCCCGCCTGAGTTCCCCCGACGGCCGCGTATAATACGCCACCTACCCAGTTATAATAATGGCACGGAGGGGTTGGCACCGACACCACCGACGTCGCCGCTACCGCCGCCGCCGGCTCTCGCGGCTATGCCAGAGCACTGGTATTGGTTGATATTTCCAACAGTTATGTAATTTCCTGGGTATTGTCGGGACTCCAGAGAGCTCGTAGCTACTCTCTACTGCCTCTGCTCTCGACTATCGTCCCCGCAGACGCGGTCGACGAAAAGGAAAGAGAAGGAGGCAAGTACAGCCGAGTCGAGACGAAGAGCAGACGAAGAAAGGGATAACGAGAGATCCGTGCGAACGACGAGGAAACGACACGGTAACGGAACGAGACGAGAATACGGACGAACGAGGCTGCCAGCCAACGGCAGAGAAGGGAGACAAAAGGCGACGCGAGAGAAGAAGCTGGAAGAATGGTGCGCCGGCAACAGCCACAGCCACTGCCACGACTACGAGCTAGCGACCTCTCGTTTTATGCTCTCCTCCGCCTAACAGAACGTATACGACTCTGTTCGAGGTCGGTGTTGTTGCTGATATTGCTACCGCTCGAAGAGAGGATTCTTTGGACGGCGAAAGATCACGGCGCACAGGACAGACATCTCCGCGTGGCTGTCACGGCCGGCCACGGGGATCGTAGATAGGAATGTACGGAGCGACGAGTGGTTACTCGGTGTCACGGTGATCATGGATACTGTCACCGGTCGCTGCTAATTTGCACGAATGTCGCAGATCCGGATTCTTCGAACGTTCCGCTTCGCCTGCCTAGCCGCCGTTTCTACGAACGGGAGCTTCGTGGCTCGAGCCACCGGTTCTTTCACGTACGACTTTGCCGTCTTTCGGAATCTCTTCTTCTTCGTCCGGCCAACAGACCCCAGCGAACAGTACTTTTCCTTTCCAGTTTAGAATCGAAGGTGAAAATCGGCTCGATGAAATTCCAACGGGACGGAGAAACTCGCGGAAACGCAGCTTTCGCAAAAACAACTCGTAAACTTCTAGACGTCGGTTCATCGCGGCGATACTGTCAACCCTGGTGCGAACGGTTTGGAAAAAGACTCGGCCTCGTTGGAAAAACCGAGCCCGGAATTCCTCGGGCGAGAACGGAGTTTATGCCGTCCCTTTTATATCCACTTGATACCGCGCGATGCTTCTTCTCCCATCGCCTGACTCCGAAATTAGGAGTCGAACGATTCCGCCGGCAGAAAAAGCCGCTTCGGCCGCCACACACAATAGAGAATCGTCGCACGTGAGATGGTTCGTTGAAAGCCTCCGTAGAAACTACCCTCTATCTCGCGCCTTTTGCCCCTCAACCCCTGCCTCCCCGTCACCACCCTTTTGCGATCCACCGAGCACGAAGCGATGCCGCTTACGTACGATAAGGTTCGTATCGGCAAGAACGTCACGACGTTGCTACCCGGTAATTTCCTGCGTTTTATGGCCCGCTTAAGGAGCATCGGGACGCCCGATCGTGAGAATTAGGACGGCCATCGTACGTAATATGCGATCTCGTGTTAAGCGCACCGAAGATCCTCTTCGTCTTCGACGAGTCGGCGAGGGATTCGACTTTCAGCGCGTTATTCCGTGGCGATATATTTTTATTCGTTGTCACTAGGACGTTGCGTTCTTTTCGCGCACGATACCGTAGAATTATTTTCAGGAGATCTCAATCGTTGTCCGTTACGACGAACGACCGGTATCACGACTCTCGTTGGAAGATACGAATCTTTCTTCAAAGACCGAAACGATTAGCCGCGCTTTCTGTTTTCGTGTGAGTCGGTCGCCGCGTTAGATTTCCTTCCGCAAGTCTACGTATCGCGACGATATCGCGAAGAAGAAATCGTAAATTCCGCGGAACGGTATTTGTCGAACGATCGCCTCGTCAATTTTTCGTTTTACAAAGTTGATCGGCGTGGCTTGTGCGTCGGTTCCGTTGAAACTTGCCTAAACGTAAGTCCGGAACTCCGGTGTCCAAGCGAAACGACTTTCCCACGAAAAAATATTCTTTACGACGATGGTGCACGCAAAAGCCAAAGAGAAGGCGGATCGCGAAGGCGGCCATCGAACGGTCGCGTACCATCGGCTCGGCTGTTAATTCGCCGTGGTAATTAAACCGGCGCGTTATTAGCGACAGCTCGATGAAACGTGTCTGGCTTGCGCGGGGGCAGCGCGGCAGGGTAAAACGCTGCGAGGAGAAAATGCTACTCGCCTGGTTCGATACGCGCGCGCGAGAGACAGCCGCAGGCCCACAGTTATCGGGCGAGTAACACGGCGAGAGTTCTGCGGCAATGGCGCAGCGACGCGTAGTTTAATTAACAATGAGCACGTCCCCGCGACGTCAAGCTGAATCCCGGACAATGAGAAGTTGTCAGCGCTGCCTCCGGGTAGGGGCCCGACCGGAGGAAGGGGCTGGTATTCGTTGAACACACGGCTACACTGTACACGATAACGCCCCGACGACGACGTTTTGTCCCCGACCAGCCTGCTTTTCGCCACCCGCAAGGGTATTATTGACCAATTATTTGCGACATCGCGCCCAAACACCTCCTTCGCTACCCCTAGCCAAGCTCGTTCGTGGCTTGTTCGATCTCTCCGACTTTTCCAACGAATTTCCTGCCACCTTCCGCTCAACGAAAATTGCTAAATCGAACAGTGTCTCCTCTCGCGGCGAATCAGACTGTTTTCTAAATAGTTTTCGCACGTCGATTGCCAAATCAATTCGATCGATGGTTGTCAAATATCTTTGTCTTCGCTCTTGATACAACCACTAAATGCTAAAAGCGTACAGGTGTTTTTGGTGGAAGCAACGTTAACGTTTATTTCATTTCCCGTTCGTTATACTACTTTGATTTGGATCAACTTCGTGGCTGATCGTCACAGTCGCACGCTACGTCTTTCGCTAGTGGTTTAGCGGTTGGTTCAAGATGTTTCGTTGACAATATTTTTTTTCTTGAAACACGAAGAAGGAGACTGACGCGGAAACTTGGTAAACCGAAACTGCAACTACAGAGTGGCGCGACCTAACGCGTGGCTGTATGCACGTTTGTTTTGTCATTTTCGAACAATCGTTAGGTTTGCAAGTGCCATCGTTGTACACCGAACGAATCTCTTTCGAGATTTTGAAGCTTTCGTACAAGGAACCAAATCAATCGCGTATATTTATTTAGACACATGTTACGATTCGATGGACCTAACGTTGTCGTTGACGTTAGTCGTTGACGTCGAGCGTCGATCACGATGAGTCTAACGTTAAGCGTAAAGCGTATTCCTCTTCTTTAATTTTCACGTTATCGTTTCGACGATCATTTCGTTTATCCTCGCGAATCACGGTATTTGTCTCTATCGGACTTTCTATCGTATTCGTGTTTTTTTTCGTCTCATAAACTTTTTTAATAACAGCACGTATTATCGGTAATGTAAGTTGGCGGTAATGGTAAAGCGAGCGCATCGCTAATTCGTAGACGATGGGGCAGTTTCGTCGTCAGGGTTGGAACGTTTGCCTCGGTGCGGCCAGTTTTTGCGTCAGTGACACCGAAGTCTCGAGGCTGACTCGTCGGTTAATATTGACTGGCAGCGGTTACGCGTGCGCCAAAGTGGTTGCTTGCCCGAACAACCCACCCATTTTAACTCGCATCCCCTGAAACGTCGGCCACCCCACGAGCCGTCCTCGCGATCGCTCATGGCGCGTGCTTTTCCACCTTCCATCGCAATCTCGTGCTGTGATACGCGTTTTTGTCGTAATTCAGTTGCCCCCATAGAGCGTTATATAGCGTTTCAGCCACTTCTTCGTACAAACACCGTGACGGCGCCGTAAATTAACGGAAATTGAAATCTCTGATCGTCGAACGCGCTTTTCCTCCTGCGTAAGCGGTCGAACGTAAAGTGACGAAAGTACGAACACACAGGGATCTTTCTCTGGTCGGTCGTAATTTGTCGGACAATTGCATAATCGACGCGTCGATTTGCATAGCGTCGCGTCCTACAATTATATTACACTCCTGACGTCATATCTATCCGTGTTTCCGGCCAAACACGAAGTTACTATTCTCGATGGCACAATTAACCGGCAATGCGCAAATGTTCCAAAGTAGCAACGCGTCTAAACAATCCTGTTATCTCAGCACGTCCCCGTTGCAAACTCGGCCAGGTCGTAGGCAACGTTGCGAAATTCAAGCGGACCGCAGCTTCCAACAGTTAACGTTACGATAAGCACCGTGGAGCAATTGCGACAACTGCCAAACGGTGGTACGGTCTCTGGTTTATTACGAGTCAAATTTTTCCCCAGTAACCTCTGTTCGTCTCTTCGAATTAGGAAAATAGTAAGACGTACTTTGTACGGTTATTAGCGGTTGCATCGTAAATCTGTCTATCGAGATCCGACAGAGATATTCTTTACCGCTTCGTTTTCCGCCGTCCGTGTTTACAGCGTTTCGTTGAATCATCGTCGGAACCTGCGACGCGTTCACGCGGTTGCTTCGTATCGTGGCGAACCCTTCGTTGTAAATAAATCGTACACGATGCCGGCCGAGGAGCAGCAACGAACAGATTCTCGTTATTTTGCATTGTTTCCACGCGAGAGCGGCCAGGCAATGGCAAACAAGATAGGCACGCGGTAGATAAGTTTGAAGCACGGGTATTTGTAGCGGGATACGTGTCGAGTAAATACAACGATATTCGAAATGTCAGAAGTGCAGTCACGTTTGCGCACTCGCCTTAAACGTGAGATACGGTCGGGCTAATGTGAGATTAAGTTGCTCTCCTATTTCGAAAGGCAACATTTGTACGGTGAAAAGGCGACCGCTGTAAAATGCCACCCTGTAAAAGCGACCGAGTGTCTTTGAATGGCTGGTTTTTCGAATCGTCGTCGCGGATTAACGCAGCTCGTCCAAAAACCATTTCCATCGCAAATTACGCTTTCAGCGGTCGTTGTAGCAAAGGGCAAGGAAAAATTAAAATACGTTCGGAACAGGACGTGGAAAGTTGCTGGTCCGCCCGTGGAGACAATTAGAGCGTCGACGAGGTCTAATCGACTTTTCCACGAGGTGTCGTCGCGTCGTTTCACCACCCGCGTCCAACTCGGTGGCCCGAAATTCCTCGTCCCCTTCCTCCCAACGAGTATTCGCATTCAACTGTCGTCGTTTCGTAATAATTGCTACCGATTCCCAACCGCCATGCTGCATTTCCAGCTTTTTACCTCCAAGATCCCCTCTCTTTCGCCGCCATCTCCCACCCCTTCCTTTCTCTTTCCTGCTCGCACACGTTCGCGTCTTTTTTCTCTCTCCCTCCTTCCTCTCTTCCCCTTCGTTCCTCCTCCTTCGCGTTCCGCGTCCTCTGTTCCTACGACTTTCCTCCGTTCCTCTCGCTCTCTGTCGCCCCTCGCTAGGTGCATCGGCGTTTCCTTTTCACCGTCAGCCGTCCTTCTCTTCGCGGGAACATCTTCTATCCTGCCTCTGTCCTGCTTCCCCTTCTTTTTCCCTCCATCGCCCCTCTTCCATCACCCCTCTCGTTGTTCGCGTCCTCGTTTAATCTACACCCCCTATTCTACCACCTCCTCCTCCTGCACGCATGGCTTTTCTGCGACGCTCTGTCCTTCTTCGACGCGCGTGCACGTTGCGCCCGTACGAGCAGCGTGTATTCGCCAAGGTTTCCTCGTGTGCGCCGCGCACAAGCTCGCACGCACACACGTACACCGTACGCGGTCCTCACCGAGAATCTTCCCTCTCCGTTGCACCCCCGGCTGGGTAACATGGCCGCTTCAGTGGCGCAATTAGAGGAAGCCTGCGCGTGTGCACGCCGGCTACAATATCATTAAGATACGGTCCCTCCCCCTTTGCCTCGTCCGCCTCGCTCTTTCACCTTCTTCCTCTTTATTCGACCCACGAAGCGGTTCGTTCGCTCGTTTTTACCCTTTTGCACCTCGAACTCGCCTTTCCTCTTTCTTCCGTTCGGCCCGACACTTTCCCTCTTTGCCGCGTCGTCCTTGTCCGTTGGCTGCGACCATCAAGGGGGATGGGCCGAGAGAAATGGCCCGACGAGGAAGACACCGACGAAGATAATTGCTTAATTGTCAACCCCCGGTCCCGGTCCACTCGTTTCGCGAATCTCCGCGTCACGCTTCGACCAACCGGCCGCACAATCGCCTCTATTTACTCGTGCTTCGCTCCGATTTCGTCTTCGAATTAATCTTACCTCGCGAGCTATCCCCCCAGACCTACGGGTAATTAATCGTTGCGTAATAGCACGGCGAATTGGATTTCCCCGATGGTATAACTCGTCTCTCTGCTTCTCTACGCTTTGCAAGCTGTCGCGTTCACCGAGGTATCGTACGAGGCGGATCGCTTTACGAGCGTAAGCGTACAACGACGCGTTTGCGATCCTGCAACCGTCATGCCGAGCAACCCGGTGCAATCGAGTTGTATGTTTCACGACGCCACAGACAAAGACGAGTGATTTCGCTGTTAGAGGTACGAAGCTGCGAAAATCGTAACGCAACGTCCTGTCGTTCGTTTCGTACCGAATGAAACTTGTACGTTTAATTGGCGTTTTGAGGATATTTCGAAAGCCTCTGCTGCCTACTGAAAACCCGAAAACCTCGCAGCTCGAGGAACAACGGAGCGTCGGTTTCCTTTTGTCGGACCGTCTTCCAGGATCCTCTGCTTCCCCCTTCCTCCCTGCCCCTTCTCCCTCCTTCCCGGCAAGCTTGTCTCGACGAAGCTTTATTCTCCCTTTCTCGGGCAGGCTCGTCGATCCTGGGCCACGAGGACCACCCCTTGGTGAAACGTTGGTTTCGCGTCCACGGCGAGGGAGGGTCGGAAGGGCCAAGGGGGAGGCAGCGTATCCGCGGTTCGCTGGTATAAATCCTTATAAATTGACAAAAAACCGGGGATATCAGCTGGCGAGATCTCGTGGTAACCCACTCGAGAGAGGGCTCCCTTAGTTGCCCATGCTAAAACAAAAGGCGGCGACCCACCTCGCGGCACATACTTCTGGACACACGCACATACAAAAGCTGGCCCGCGACAGCCGTGTTCCACGAAACACGTGTGCACGCGTTCCGTTTTCAGCGTTCGTGCACGACCTGTGCGCGACTTCCAGAGGCCAGACTTTTTCGCACGTTTTACTTTATCTTCGAACGTACGTCGAACGTAGCTATCTAATTAGCAGGCACTGCGATTTCGTTTCCGCTAGAATTTTCTCTTGCAATTCCTTAAAAAGTTTGCACAACTTTTTCGAGCAACTGTCGCAATTCTATCGATCTGATCGATCTCTAAAAATTGATGTCGTACCTGCATATTTCGCGTAGACCAGCTGCTGTGTTTTCTACACTCTACCCTCGATAACGTTAATAATTTGATATCCGATTAAACTACCCTTTTACGGATCACCCCCGTTGGGTGCGCGGATCAAAAATTCTTCTTGCCTTTAATCGACCGCGTTTAAATTCCAGGTAGATACACCGGCGACTATATCCCGCAACAGTTTTTACGACAACTCAAAGTAATTTTAATTTATTTCCGCTCGAAGCGTTGCATCCCAAGAACCTAGGCGAAACGAGTATCGTACGCCATATTCAAAGGCACTTGTACGGTGCGTTGTTCTGTTGTCGGTGACGTTTTTTCCCCGGTCCATCCCTCTTGAGACCGGTCGAGTACCGCCATTAGCATGATACTCGCGCACTCTCCAGAGTGGGACCTTTCCTGTGGACGAGTTAACGAACCACGAACAATTAACGAGTTTTCGCGCTAGCTTCTACGAATGGCAAACGACCGGTGTGCTCGTACGTGGTCACGGTGTTCACGTTTGACTCGAAGCACCGGTGAAAGGTTCGCGTTATTAAGTAAGATATCAACGATGCATTTCGCTGATATCACCAGGCCGCCTCCTTTCTGTGGGACTGTTATGATCGATACGCTTCCGGGGAAACGGAGATTTCACGGGGACTACGTATCTCGCTTGGCTCGACGATGTTTCCATTTTGTTCCGGCAGCTTAGTCTCCTCAAACGGGAGCGCATAAAAGAAACGTAACGTGCATCGTTAGCCGAGTCTCTTGGACGCACGATGTCGCAGGATTTCTAGGTAAATTAAGACGAAACGCAATCGTTTCCTCGATTCTATCGATGGTACCGAGTATCTTTGATTCGTCTCGTTTGTCTCGGTATTGTCGTCTTTTTCATTTCGATAAAATCGATCGATTGGATTTACTTAACTCACCACTTAATCCAATTAATCGAGCCTTTAACCATTAATTTTGCTCACGTAATAGGCAAAAGTTTGGACGATACTACGACTATCGATCCCCGTCAGATTGTCGGGTTTTGGACTTGTTCTCTTACAATTGCGAAACCGCGTACAGATGTTCGTAGCGAAACGACAGCTGACTCTTCGTTACTAATTTCATCCCTAACTTCGTTCCTGACATAGAAATACGATTTCTATATTAATTCTATCGTCTTAATTATATCCTACAAATTGAAATTTCTTTCCAACAAACGATACTCGAACGAAGAGCGAACAGTCACGGTGGCTATCAGGCAGCTATCGTACGGCCCTGAACGTCCGGGGAACGAGCCCGAAGAAGGGAAGCGACCGATCGGGACCCGAGTGGTTCTTGCTGGTGAGCGCTCGCCTTACGCCCGAGCGTGGAGAGTAAGACAGTGGCCACGAAATAAGAAACCGGTTGGGACCCAATTTACTTAACAACGGCCGAGAATCCAACACTTACGGATGTCCGCCGTTGCGCTCGCGCGCTCGCCACTCTCTCACGGCCACTGTGTACGTCGTAGGGGGTAAATTTGTGTGGGTTCGCCCAGCGCCATTACCAGCCAGATTACAACCACTGCTGCGGCCGATCGCCGCTGACATCGCCTGTAACTGTTATTACCGCGCTATTAACAATGCGGTTTGCCGTTGTTGCTCCGCTGTCCGATGCATTGTCCCCGTGTTTGCGCGCCGGAGGACTCGCGTCCCCGGCGATTTACGGGTTCTGCATTGGCGAGATTTCGAAGACCACGCCGATGGAAAACCGTGGAAACGATGCTACTCTGTTCAGGCATTTTTCCCCCTCTGACGATCGAGTGGAGGCGCATCTTCTCTTCAGCGAAATTACGAGTCGTTGTTGTTTGTCGTTGTTGCAGCGTTACTCTCGTCGCACAGAAACCGTGTCCGTTAACTTCATAATGAAAACGCACAGTCGGTTGCAAACTTTGTTTCGAAAAATTTCCCCTGGAATTTACAATTGCTCGCGTTATCTGTTGGCGATATGTAAATTTATGAAAATAAGATTTCTTTCCACCGCACACTGATCATGATTTTTCGACTTTGTGCGCGTTTCGTTCCAACTAGAAACCGTAATTACTATGGAAGAGTTCGTGGCGAAATTTTTTCAACGACGATTAATTCGCGGAGCCGCTTCTACGCGGAACGATCGCTATTACCGGAACTTCGCCATTGACGTTACCAGGAGCAGCGCGGCTGCTATTGGCATACCGGCTATTAATATTGTCACGTTCACCGACGCCACACATTCTCGACCTGTGACTACGCTCGCCACCAACACCACCATCGGCCACCAGACCACGGCCATCCCATTCTCGACGCTACCAGGCATCGGCGCGTCGTGTCATCACCGATTTTCACCACCACCAGCGTGTCGTGGCCGCGAGGGGCCGTGTACGGTAGCCAGCTACTAATTTCGACTTCATCGGTCGAGATAAGGCCGGAATTTTTGCCACTGCGAGCAAACCCGAGCCGGCGCTAACACGAACTCCAAGGAGAGTCCTTAATTTTCGGATCCGGTCGGATTCGTGCGGCCGTTTCCAGCCTGGTAATTAGTAAATCCTATTTTTATTTCATATCGTATCGCGATTTTAGAGGACCGACGAGTTTCTATGAAGTTATTAAGTGGTTTCTGCTTTTAGAGACCGATGGGATCCCGTTGCACGCTCGTAAAATTCATTTTTTATCCGACCGATCTTTCTCTCGAATTAGCTTTTCTTCGTTCGGAGACCAGTTAATAAAAATCCAAGATAGCTGTAAACCGAACAATCTTTACGATGCGTCGATGGAAATTCAACTAGAGAACTCGATACTTGTGTCGTTGATCTTCTCTCTCTCTCTCTCTCTTTTTTGTTTCGGGTATTTTGACGAAATATTCGATGATCGACAACTGGTGGATTTTTATTCGCGCGGGAGGGGTCGATGGCGCGATTCGTTTTATCGATCGTTGCCAACTACTGGTCTAACTACTTGTAATTTAAACGGTAGCGCGCGAGCAAAAAATAAACGAGCGTATTAAGCGTGATTATTTTATCGGTAGCTTAGGCGCGCCACTGCACCCGGGTATTCCCTCTAATTGCGAGCATAATTTCCGCTTTTTACTCGGTTCACCTCGAGCGGTCGTTCGCCAGCCGCACGGTCCGATCGCCGGCTAACTAATTTCGATCCCATCGACGAAGATAAGCTTGGAATTTTTGTCAGTGTCGCTTTCGAATCGTGAATTTCTTCATTTTCGCGTCTCTCGCGTATCCTCGAGTGAAAATTCCAGCTATCCGGATCGTTAGGCGCGAACCGAAATTAGCGAGTAACGTTGTTTGTCCGAGTTCGTGTTGGCATCCTGAATCGTCGTCGATGGAAGCTTGCGATCTCGATACCGGCTGGAAAATATCTTCTCGTCCCGTGACACTGGCTTGTAATCGGTGCTTTCGAGTAGCTGTAACGATTTTGACTTGGGTAATCTAGACGACTACCGAACAACGACAGTGCCTACTTGGACAACTCGCGTAACTCGTATCGTTAATGCCGACGAGATCGCGATACGTGAATTTATCGCTTCTTTATCTTCGCATGTTCTCTTCAAAGAAACACACACCTAGCGTCATCTTCCCTTTTGTAATCGGAAATATAGGATACGCGAATTTGTTCGTCGATCGGGAGTGACGTGTCTACAAATCGGATCGCGTAAGAGTATCGCGAGAAGGAGAAAACAAACAGGATACGCAGAGACCGAGAAAGTGAAACGAAATTTCTACCATTTGCATATCGATTCCGGCTATAATTCTAACGTGTAATAATTCTCGAGTATATGTTGGATCAGAATGTTGGAAAAGTGACTGTGAAATAGCGACGCGACTCGACACGATGTTCTCGAAAACCAAGTACAGAGATCTCAAAGCGATTTCACCTGGTCTTCGTTGAAGAGAACCGACTTTCTAAGCTCGCTGAATTCTGCGCTCTGCGCTCAACCCCCCTGGCCCTCTACCCCGTCAGCCCAACGACAGACCTCGTCGAAAGCGTTCGTAACCTATGCTCCGAATGGCGACGACGCGACGCCGTGACCATCTCCTAGAACGGAGGTTGGCAGTCAGCGACAGCTTCCAGGGTCCAATCCCGATCCAATTTGATGCACAGTAGCTCGGTCGAGATAGCAGCGGCTCAGGGGCACCGGGAGTAAATGGTAAATAACTTAGCCGTCCGAACACGGGCGGGAAGAGAGCCTAATTAAACGATGTACAATTTATAACACCAGCCAGAAGGTCTAATGGCTCGCGTTCCTGGAAACCCGCTACCTCGAGCATAGGACCACACCTAGCCGGGCCTACGGCACCGGAGATTGTCATCGCGTCTACCGGAATGACGACGACGACGACGACGACGCCGCCGCCGCCGCTGCCGCGTTCACCGATCGACCACGATGCCATCGCTTGTTCTGCGATGGTACGCGCGCGATCAGAACGCGCCGTTCTTTCATTCCTGTTACGTATAATTCTTTGGATTACTTGGAATTCCTTTTTTTTTTCGGTAGAGCATTGGAGCGTGCTCGAGGAATTTTTTGTCGGGTATGTTTAGGAATGCGGTAGGTTTGTGTTACAATTGAAAATAATTCTGTCCTATTAGCGAGAAACCATCAAAGGGGAATTTTAAGGGCTAAGAATGGAAAATTACAGGAATAATATCTGATCGTTACTTCCTCCGGTTTATCTCTTTATCGGGAATACTCAGACGCGTTTACTAAGCGATATTTTCGTAAACTTTCAAGCAGACGTTCGCTGTATCGAGGAAAAATTTCTTTTACTCGTGTCTCACTTTTGAAATACACGATATAAAAACAAGGATGAAGTTCACCTTCAGCTGGTGAAAGTTATCGACGCGTCTGACAATTTCTCGCAGGAAAGTTGTCAACTAAATTGAAAATTTGTTCGCAACCATTTACTGTTCGTACCTGGATCGATGCAAACGTATTTTTCCTTTTCTTCGGTTTTAAAGTACGCGATATTTCTTTTTTTATCGCAGTAACGACGTCTCGTCGTACGAATACGAATTTGATTATTCTACGGAAAGTCGAAGATCGAATTTCAAAATGTCGAACCTTACACGCAACTTTGTTCTTAATATGTTCGCGGATGTAACAGTTTCGTCAACTTCTGGATATATGAAAAATCGTCGCGGCATAATAGCAACAACAGGCACGAACAAGAACGTGCTTACTTCCTATTGGAAACTGTTCGTGCGCAACTTGGTAAGAACGATCTTGGAGGTTGTTCCGGGGCGCGAGTAAAAGTACGGCTATTTAGATGTCCATTGCTGGAGGGAACGGTTCTCGAAACGTCGGCATACGCTTATCGGATTCCAATTAAGCGCGCGATCGACCGTTCTTCCCGTAAACGGTTACACCTGTGTGGCGACCGCGCGCGGAAGTGATCGCTGTGAAGCAAGAAATAATTAGAGCTTTCGGCCCGGCCAAAGGGGAAGTCGTCCAAGTGTAGGAAGTTCCTTAATGACCTCTGTTTACACGTATATACGCGAATGTACGTCGCCGCACGATTGCCTCGAGCAACGATAACTCGAAACTGGAATATCCACGCTGCATGAAAGTGTGAATCGTACACGGCTCTCGACACGAATCGCGTTCATTTTCTTGCGTCTTCGCGCGATACCCACTCGTCTTGCAACTTCCAGTTGTCCTTGCCTCGTGTTTGCTTGTCCGCTTCCATTGCATTTATCTTTCGTTTCTAGTTTCTCTTTGCATTGCAAGCGCTGTTATATATCATTTAGGATGTAGGATTGGAATTCTTATCGGTAGGTACTATCCTCGGAAGGGTGGAAAGGGTGAAAAGGGTGAAAGATTAACTATTTCGAGATATAAAGCGCGATAAAAGTACAAAATTATTCTCAATGACGTTGATCTAAACGCGCGTTTCCTATAGAATATTTTGTCTTTTGTCAAGGCCGTGATTCCATCGCTCGTACGTATCCATCGTTTCGTTACTCGTATTCTATTGTCATGGCGTATTAGAGGCAACGTTATTATTATTATTATTATTGTTGTTATTATTATTATCGTTATTATTAGGAGAACGGACGAACGACGGGTGGCACGGTAATTGTGCAATTTGCTCGACCGATCGCGAGAATCCGAGCGACTGCTGTTACTTGCAAATTATCGAAATGCGATCTGAAGTCTCGCGAAGATAGAACCGTGGCGACGTGGTAAATGCAAGATTGAAAGCCCTTATCGGCACACGACTTAATTCGCCGCTCGATATTCGTAGCTCGGGCAAAAGCGTACGTGCAATTAATCGGCGCGGAAACGGTGGCACGCATATCTAATTGGACGGCAACGGATGCGTGTAGTTCACCATCGACAAGTCGATTCGCGCTGATACCTCGTGTTACCTGTAACGTGAAATTAACGCCATCGACGCTCGTTAACGTTTCAAACCGACCAACGATCGCGTGTACCGGCCGCGTAAATGCGACTCGAAACCTGGTCGAAAGTAAACGAAGACACCGTGCGACGACAAAAAATTGTTTCATCGTGAAATTTCGCAGGAAGAAAGAAAAAGAAAAAACGAAACGAGTCGAAGGAACGAACGAGAAGGACGGAAACGTTGAATCGACGAAATAAAGGTTTAAGGAGAAGTGTTTTATAAAGTCTAGAAAGCGAGAGCGAGAGAAACGGGCGGGATCGAGAGCATCGCCGGGGGTAATGCGGCATAAAAGAGATAAAGTACGTTTAATATCGTTTAAACAGTTATGGTCGCCGATTACGCCTGGACGTCGAGCTCCTGCGCATTTTGTATACAAATGTTCGCCGTTGAAACGTCCGCTGAAACGTAGATGCCTGGCACCTCGGGTTAACGTCCCGCTTGCTTAATAACGCGTTATCGAGAGAACGAGCTAAAACCGTGGGGAGCAAGGGGAACCAGTTGAAAGTGTACGGTGACCGTCGTAACGATAACCTCGCAGGGTAGGCGGTAATTACGGGAAACGTTCGAAAATTTTACTCTAATCGCGATAACGCGTCGATCTTTCCTCCAACGACGTATTCACGCGTTCACAGCTGTGAAACGTTAGGATCGTTGTCGATCGCAAAGACGCTGGTAGCGCAGATTTTTGATCGGCGTATAGACGAGACACGGTTCGGCCGATCGCCGAAAATTCTCCCGGATCTATCGGACGGGTTCGAAGTCAGGTCGAAAAATGCGGCGCGATACGATCTTGAATTACTTTCGGGCGCTGATTCAATTTATACGAAACAGTATTTAAAGGCCATAAAAATCGGGAAGGCTGGTCTACGCGGGGCCTGAATATTCATAGCTCGGTCATAAACAGCCAAATAAATTGGAGAGAACCGAGAGTGTGTAACGCTAAACGGTTACACACGGTGAATTAACGGCTGACCGGGGACAAAGATTTACGAGACGTTGAATCGAACAAATTAACGGAAATGAGGAGAGAAGAAGCGGGAAAAGCAGGCAAACCTCGATAATGGTGGGGAGAATAGGAGCCTCTTCCTCTTTAAGGAAGGCGAAAAAGAACTGGCGACGAGAATAACGAAAAATACAACAAGTCCAAGCGATATACCGGTCGAAGAAGGCTCGGTTCATGGTGGTTCGATTCGAATCGGCGAGTCCGTCCGCAAGCGGAATCGGGTTAACGTCCGTGTTATTTTTGCTGCGAGCTGTCAACCCGAGAATCCTTGCGCTAACAAGGTGCCGCACCGGTCGAGTAACCGAGTCCGTTTTTATCAATGGCCCTTTGGGAAGTGGCGGATGCTCGGTCCTTCGTAGCGAGGATCTAACGAGGGCCCGGCTTTTTGCGCATTAAAATATCGACTAATTGCCCCAGGATTCTGGCGACGTTTTTGCAACATTTCCTGCGTATACCCGCGTGCCCCTGCCCACGAACGTGATCGGCCCACCGAATATTTCCCGAATCTCGAATTCGTCCCTGAAATTGCCACCCGGACATTTTTCTCTCTTTTTTTCTTACTCTTTTCGCTGAATGATAAGCGCCAGTCGTATCTGTTCCAGGAACGTCGCTTCTTCTTGCTCTCTTTAGCTTTTAATTCGTTATTTTTGATTCGCAGAGTCGGAGTACCAATTATCCGTGTTCGCGATATTTAAGCGAACGAATCGTCGATCGGTAGCGTTCATCGGAAACTCGCTCATAAAATCTGAACGTTCGACGTCCATAAATTTTTGAATTTTTCATCGTTCGAACTGTTGCACTTTCCCGCTTCTTAATCGTCGTTTACACGTATCTTTCGGTAATAGAAGGACGCGTCGCTATTAGCGTTATTTCGTTGGTATATCGCGGAGGCACTCGGTCGCCCCTGTTGCGGTTGCAGGCATTTTAATCACGACACTTTCCTTCGTTAATGTTCATCCGTAGTGACGCTGGAGATATATGGAGTTAACGAGCCACGCGTTATTCAATCCGTTGATCCGCAGCACCGCGTGCTGGACATTTTTCTCACCGCTGCTGATGATAATTCCGATTCGATCTACGAGTTTAACGAGGTCGTTCGTCGGATTCCACGGAATTTTTCGAGCTTTCCGTATACTTCGTTCCTCTCCTATTGTATATCGTAAATTCCTTGTCGCGTTTCCCAACGTCCAAAATCCCGATCGTAATCCAACAAAAATCTCTTATTAAAAATTTTATCGTGAAATTTATCGCACAACGATCGCAACAAATGTTCGCGCGTATTCTTACGTTTCGTAGTATCGATCTTTCGTAACGACGCGGAAGTGCCAGCGACTGATACGAAATTTAACGCGCTTCGATCTAATTAATCGCGCGCAAATACTTTTCGTTGTCATATCGTATACTTTTTCTCGATCTGTAAAATTCCTTCAACTGGACGACTCCCCTGTTAGAGAAACAACATCGTTCGATAAGCTTCGATATTCCCTATACCAGGAATTCTTTTAAATAACGGACTGTAAAGAAACGCCGCAATTATATAACGATCGAAGGCAATTTAGCAAAAGAGAGCGAACGCATTACCATACTTGTCTGCGCGGCGTCGCATCCGAAAAATGCCGGTCATTCGTGGAATCCGACCGATCGCCGCGATTAAGAAATACGTTCGCACAGGCTTCGCCAATTAATACAATTTCATAACGTCCAGATCGAGCGTTTTTCTCGCGACGAACCGACCGGCGAACCGCGACGATTCGCGGCGTTACGTTCTATTTACGAAACCGGTCGCGATCCACCGAGAAAAGAACGATATTAACCTTCGTGACGTCCCTTAAAAACGCAACGGCCAGCTCGTATCTGTCTCGCGTAGCTCGGATTCTTCGTCGATCCGCGTTTCGTTATTACAGGGAATTCCGCAGGCATCGCCGTTTTGTCGCGTGTTACGCGAACCGGCAAACGCATAGTCGTTCGTTACGCTGATCGCGTTCTGCGTTTCACGCGTTACAAATGGGACCGGCTTTTTGCCGTCCACCGTATCCGATTTGTCTTACGAACGAGATAGGAGGGCCTGGACGTTGGCGTTAATCGTACTTTATACTAAAACTGCTCTTTCGCGAACGAGAAACATACGAAGGATTGACAATTTTAAGGTAGTTCCCCAAATATCCATTAGGCGCATTAGGTTCGACTTGGTAACCCGAACCGCTTTCTACGCGTATATAGGTTGAAAGAAATATGCGTGCACTTCGTCGAATTTTGTATAGACTTTTCTCTTAAAACGATCGTTGCCCGAAAGATTAGATATCTTAAGGTTGTTTAAGTTGGCATTCACGGTGCTAATCTTTCGCACAGTCGGAATACAGAAATAAAGAAGTCGCGTCTACGCAGACGGTGTACCGTCTTTCGTTTAATTTCAGCGTATACACTCTTCTGTCAAATAGGCAATAATAACTTGCCGGTAAAATTGCAGCTTCGAGTAAGTACCTTTCGAGCTACACCTCGGAAAACGTTAAGCGACACGAATTTCCGTAGTCCCTTAATGACCATATCGAGGAAGTCTCGTACACTCGTTCAATTTCCAATTTTTCTCTTTTCCTCGGTACAAGTAAATAGCCTACGCGGCGTTTCGCGGACAAACGCTACTCGAACGTTCCTTCTTTACCGTTGTACGTTGCACGAGTCACGCGTCGACAGAACGTCGCAGAAGGAAGCGATGGCGCTGGAAATCTGCGGGGCGCTTGGTTCAATTTGTACAAAGGTGCGCGTGGTCCCGACCGGCTAATTGCCTCTCGAATGCCGGGAGTAGTTCGCGGAGAAACACCTATTTAAACTAGCATTCCGCAGCGACGATCGTCTTGCGCCGGAGAACGGAGAAGGCAAAAAGAAGCGAACGTCCGGTGTCGGAGGAGGCGTGCCGTCGGCGACGATAATTGAATGGCCGGCCGGACGCTGCCGTATCTGACAAATTATTGCCGATCGACCGGACCACGCGAATGCCTGGCCCGCTCGTTTTTCGCTCAACGATCCCGCTGAATTTATAATTTTCACCGCGCGGAGACCAGCGGCTCTCTTAATCGGCGAATTTGTTGCGGGACGACTCGTCGAGCTGGCTCGGCTTGCATCGAGCGGCGCGATAAGTCCGATCGTTTGCGTCAGCGGCTACCTCTACATACTCGCATCCTGATTCCCAGAAGTAATTTTTGGTTAATAAGAGAACGTTGTTTCTCGATGCTACTACGAGCCGGCCAGATACAGCGGTAGCGGTCGAAGGATCTTGATTCGAGCAGAAAACATGCCACGGTGATTTCTTCGTTCGCTGTATCTTTTATCTTTTTTGTCTTGCTCCTTAGACGATGGTCACAGGCTGACCCGACAGACGGTCGTTGCCACGAATACGTCGAATTAATAATTTCAATGCTTTTAACGGCTTTCTAACGATTCTTTAGGTTCGTCACAATTTGTCACAAGCGTCGTCGAAGGATTGGAACGAGTATTTACCGTAAGCGTAGTCGGATACGTACGCGTTACGCGGGTTCCTTCGAAGGCAAACGAAAGGAGAAATTATCGAACCAACAAGGCGTCGGAAAATTTCACGGGAATCAACGCGAAAGCGTAATCTCATTACGGCGTGTATCAACGAGCGGAAACAGATAGGTGTGGAGGAGGGGGTGGGCGAGGGAAGGGAGAACGGGCGGAGGAGATAACCGGAATCGTGACAAATTGTCAACCGTACGGCGACGCGAAGCACGTTGATCGTTTCTTTTTCGGCGTGTTAGAGAGTTCGGCACCGTAAAAAGCCTGCTGATCCGAAAATTTATAAGTTTTTAGGGAACCGTTTTATGGGTAGTTAGAAAGTTGTAATTTAGTTAACGAGGTAACCCCCAATTGCATTATGCGGAGATAATTTTTAATTTTATACCCGATGTATTAAACTTCGACATCGACGTTCCAGCCATGAATAAATTTCATTGGGTGCAAGCTGAAACAGTTTGGAGAGCGAGCGAGAAGAGAGAGAGAGAGAGAGAGAGAGAGAGAGAGAGAGGCTAGCTTCGATCTTAACGCCCGCCTGTCGAGCAGTGTAATAAAAGATTTTATTACCGAACGCCATTTCCCTGAAACGCCGGAATAAGAATTCAGCGACGTTCTCGCGCTACCGGCAGATGGAGAAATTTCAGCAGGATTCCTGAAATTCTCGCCACCCTGTAATCGTTCCACCGTTCAAGCCAATTCTCCACTCGTCAGCGAAATCGATAGCAACGCGCGCGATATTCGTTTTCGTCTCGTCGATGTTCGTAACGATAAAACGAGACAAGCCTCGTGTTATCGAGATCGGTGATCTTGATTCCGAACGGAATAGTACCTTCCTCATCGGGCAACGACGTTCGTTCCTTTCCTCTTTCTCTACTCGAAAACCTACTCGAGGTTGCTTCTTAAAATTATAAAGACACTGTTAACGAATACTTTGTCTTCGTTGCTTGAAAATTCAAGATCGTCCGATAGTAGTCCGTGAGATCTCATCGAGCTCTTTCGTTTCATCAGATATCGAAGAAAAGACCAGATGTTTCTCCCGTCGCGTTCCCTAATTTAACGACTATTTACGATTTTTATTGTCCCCTTTATTCGAATGTAAATTACAAGCTTCGAAGCCGTAGCCTGTGTCATACATCGATCACCGAGTCGATCATTATTAGCCCGTTAAAACCGTAACTAGACGCTCGTACGTCATCGCGGAACGACACGCGGCGGGAATTAGCCGACGAGCCGCGAATCTTAGCGAACGAGTGGCGACCGGTCGTCGTCGATCTGGTTCTATCGTTTTCGTGCGCGTAAGAACAGCCATCGGCTCGTACCTAATTAGGAGCACGTATCCGTGCGCGGTTTTTGAACGCGTCCGCTGGTCTCGTGGACGCGGTGCGACGTTTGCATCGACCGCGAGACTTTCTTGCCGGGCGACTTTCTCGCCGTAAACGCAACTCGTCCTCTGCCCGGCCGGCTTCGTAAATTTCCTACGAAGTCGGAAACGGGATTTCGTCTCGATTCATCTTGCCGGCAATTACCGGCAACGGCACATGATCCGCGTACCTGCCTAGCGATCCGCTCGATTTATGGGAAACGCGTGTAAGCTTCGGGAGAAACGATTACTTTACTTGCGCGCGCTTCCATCGAAAGCCGAACTTGACATGGCGATCGTTCCACGGACGATCGATACCCGACAGCGTTTTCTTCCTTTTTCCCCTAACTCTTTCCACTCTTGCTCTCCCTTCTTTCCTCCCCTGTCACCGACGTACGTGCCAGCGGTACCGAAGCTTCCCAGCGACCACGAGGAAACTCGGTGTACCTTGCTGCTTCGATACGTCCGATCTCCGGCAGATAGAACCGATTAGGCTCGTCGTGATTCTCTAGTGGGAAGATTCCTTCGGTGGCCTGCTGCTGGCTTTTAAAAAAGCCCTTTCACGCGGTGAATTATGCGTCAAGATCTGTGCCGGACTCTCGAGTTATCGCGTTGTAAGAGGTTTCCAACGAAAGAGGTCTCCGGTCAGCGTAGCTCGTACGAAATCAATCGTTAGCCAAGGTCGCTCGCCCCGCTTCGTCGTTTTACACCTCGTAATAAATTCATACCACCGTTCCATAAAAAACCAACGGCCAATTTAGCCCTTCAACGTGTCTACGTGGAAGACACGCCCGAAAAGGTAAACACGGTCGGAAGGTATTTCGATCAAAGTATCGGCTAGAGGGTCGGCAGAAAGGAAGCTTTCCTTCCTCGAATCCACGGTCCCTTTTTCTTCCTCCTTAATTCCCTTCTGCGGGACACGAATCCGAGCATCGGTACACCCGTCGAAACAGTGGCTGGCTCCCAATTAGGAACCCTCTTTTAAGTAATGCCCGCGATCTCTTCGCTCCGTCCTCGTCGTCCGAACGACCGCCACCTAGCCGTCCTCGTCCCGCTCGACCGGCCACTGGCACGATTGACTTTCCGCGGCATCCTCGTCTTTCTCTTGTATAAATTAGTCCCAGCCGCCACATAATGGCGTGTCGATGCGCTACTGTCCCCCGGCTAGCATTGCCTTTTTAATTCTCTTTTTCTCTCGTGCTCGGCTAACTCCCTCTTTCTCCATCCTCTCCGTTCTATCCACGTCTTCTTCTGCTTGGTCGGCCTTTCTCCGTGTCTCCTCCTCGTCGTGCTCACGCAACCGAGCATCACGGCGTCCCTGTCGCGTTTCAGGACGGCCTCTCTCAGAGAGAGGGGCCCCGAGAGATCCACTAGCCGCTTCTCGCTCCCGCTTCGTTTCGCCGTGCTCGTCCGACCAGCCGCTTAATTTACGACCAATTAATTTGGATAAACTGAACGAGGGGAGGCCTGCTTTCGATGCACGCGTTAACCGTGAATTTTTTCCCCCCTCCCTGGCTACCTTCCGGTCCAGAGGCTAGCGCTTGGCCCCAGTTCTTACCCTTTTCGGGTCCGACGTGAATCCTGGTGAAAACCGGCGAACACGATGCTCATACGCATTTCACGCTTGTAATTGCGGAGCTCGTACGCTCCGGCTTTCGCACGCTCGATACGGGTCGTCGTTAAAACCAAATGATAGTTCGCCTTCGTTTTAATCTTAATTGCAAGCAAGCACGTATATTCCAAACGAACGAACGATTTACGCCCTTCTGCTTTTTGTTTAAATTCCGTCTTTTTCGCACGCCTCCCTCGCTCCTCCTAATCCCGTGCAACGCACTTTGCCAAATTCACCGAAAATCTGACGCGTATCGCTCGTCGTTTCCCTGGGTCCATCGTATTCGATTGAAATTCTCGATGGACGCGCGAGATCCAGGCTTCTCATTGTGCGATGCGTGGAACACGGTTAGGGAAGGAATCGTGGCGGGAACGCGACAGACGGAAAAGAAGAGTAGTCGGTCGTAGAGACGGTACGAGAGAGAGAGAGAGAGAGAGAGAGAGAGAGAGAGAGAGAGAGAAAGGGAGGAGAGAAGACGGTGAGGAGCGGTAGCACGGAGCGAACACATCGAAGGGGCTCTCTCGATGTCGTGGACAGGCCTGCTTGGTATTCCGTTCTCGTCCGGAGGCATAATTGGCCGCCAACTGGCGACGCTCCTCCGGGTATCGCGAAGACAAGAAATTATTCTTTAATTAATTGTCAGCGCTCAATGTGACCGCATGCGTAGGATCGGTCGGCCTCGTACATAAATTTCATCTATATGGGAGCGCCGATCGGAGCGCGTGTAACAGAGACTCTCCTGTGGCATAGAGGGATCCGGTGAAACGGAGGCCAGCAGCGGACATCGAGCAGCGAGGAAGAAAAGGGCCGCGCGACGTTGAACAAAGAGGGGCAACCGAGAGAGCTTCCGATCCGCGGAGGTAGCAAATACCTGGCGCCTGTTTGTAAACCCTTTAACGGTAAATCGTCGTTCTAGAGGGTCGATGTTTGCGCGTTTGCTCGCCTTCCTTTCCACCTTCTCCAGCCGCTCGTTGTTATCGTCGTCATCGTTTCCTCCGTATATCTCTGTGAATGCTCGCGTAGGTGATCTTCCACCAAGATGCAGTTGCGTATAAAGAGGGGAAAGTCGGTTCGGCGTGACAACGTCCGCCTCGATCGTACTTTGTGCCCTCTAGTCACGCTACTGACGAATACTCCGTCTCTGGCGATGCGTGTCTCCGCGATTCGCCGATCGTTTACTCGCAGTTTCGCGTCGCGCGATTCCGATCGACGTTGCCAGCAATTAAAATACCACGAATTTGCGTTCGGTCTTTTTGTCGGTCTTGTACTTTTCCGAGGGAGCCGCGTAGAAACGAGAGCGCGAGACACGTAAAGGTTGGACCAAGACTCGGGTCGTAAAACAGCGACAACTTCCGGCGATTTGACCGTTTCTAATAACCCGTATATCAGCGGCTCCGCTAGAAACAATTAGGCTACTGGTCTCGAACGAAAGGACGACAGTTACGAGCGGCCGAGGGATTCAAAGAAGGCGGCGAACTTCTTTGATCGGACGTGCCAGTGGAACGGATCCGCCGGCCTTCTCGTTTTAGTCCGAGAAGGTGGCTCCGCTGACTCTACCCCGTTCTTGCAGATAGGCAACGTGGACCCGTAAGTAGACGCGAACGCACGCATTGGCGTCGACTCGTAACCGAAACGTCGTATTTCCGTTCGAATCGCCACGATCGCTTGCCTCTGTCTTTTCCAAATTCCCCATTCTTTATGGATACGAACACCGCTTCGTTTTATCTTACGACGCGTTAATTTCCTGCTGAACATCTTCTTACTCGAGAAAGTAAGTTCGTAGATGGTACAGGATTTTTAACGATATCGAATATTTCGATAAAGAAGCGAACGACGGGAGAAATCGATTCTAATTGGACGGTCGATATCCGTATCGAAGAGAAATGGAAGGTGGTCGACGATGCTCATGGACAGATTATTCGAGACAGGTGCATACACAGGGGCTGGGGTCCGCGTAGATACGCGGCGGCGTCACGTGTGCGTGGGTCTCTCGTACGTATACGTATATTTTATAATTAGCCGGAGGATCCGCGCGATAAATCAGCGCGCCGCCCGGGCTTAAGACTTAATTAAAAATTTAGTCAAAAACCAATTAGCGGCTACGCCGGATTAACATATTTCTAATTATCTGGCGGACACTTTCGGCCGCCCTATACCGTTGCCTCGACTACTTGCCATATACGAGACCGTCGCTCTCCTCACCGATGACTTTGCGATACATTTCGTTGCGCCCGACGGAGCCCCCCCTTTTTTTTTTCTTTCATTTCTCTTTTCTCCTCGTTTCTCTCATTTTTATTTTTTCCCCTCGTCTTTCGTTCCCTCCGTTCCATAAGATATACATAATACTTCTTTCAACGAAGGATCACGCTCGACTAAGAGACGAGGTCGTTGCCACGATCCTCTCCCTCTCTCTCTCTCTCTCTCTCTCACTTCTACGGATTATTCTTTTCTTTTTACTCTTTTATTTTCTCCCGTTCAATCGTACGTAATGACGATCGATCCAGGTTCGATGACTCTCTCCTCCACTTACCTTTTGCTCTTGGTCGCGTATCCTGAAAGCCACGGAGATTACTTAAGGATCTGGCGTTTCGTTTCGATTTCACGAGTCACTCCTCGATCGATCCGCGAAATAACGCGACAACCTTCGAAGATTTATTACGGTTGGATAAACGCAAGAGTAATCGATAACAAGTCGGCGTAAATACTGAAATCATTTTTATTTCGCTATGGTATACTTCCATGGATAAATTATCATGTTACATTTATACAGAGCGCTTAGGTACATCCGTGACCTCGTCGCGTTCGCAGTATGCTCGCGATACATTCGTCGATCTCGAATCGATCGCGGATGCCATCGAAATTTACGCTTTTCCTCGTCCTTTGGACGCGCGAAACGGAAAAAATATCGCATTTTAACGAACGCATTTACCGAATCTAGCGAAGAATTTGGCTGGGAAAACGCGCGGATTTCTACGTACCTTTTAGAAAAAAGAGAATTTATTTGTTACGTCACACCGGTTGCTGCGTTCGGCGGACACTATTGAAGATCGCGTGTCGTGTCTGTAAAATTTCGAATCTCTGTGTGCGTACCTCGATGAAAGACCGATTAAACGAACGAGACGTCCGACCTGTCGAACTTCTCGACTCGGTTCGATGCGATCGTTAAAGAACGATTTGCGAGCGGGAATTCTAGCTGAGCTGTTCTAGAGTGGAGTCATCGGCTACGTAGCGTATTTCTCTCTTCTTCTTTTTCTTCGACCTAATCGATTATCTCACCCGTAAATTTCCCTCCGGGGGATAAACGAGCCGAAGGAGCGGGTTAATTGAAACGGCGGAGTCGCGATCACAACGTCGTCGAGAGTCGCATCTCGTTTTGCTCTTTTCGTCGATCGCCTCCGGTTTTCGTCGCATTCTCTCTCTTCGCGAAATCGGAAGCCGAACGTCCTGTACATGCGTCGATATATTAATATTTATATATACATACGTACACTTACGCGATTCGATAGACGTCTATTTACAATATGTACATCGGTTTCGTACGATTTTTTTCATTGTGAGATCAAACGCCTTGAAAATGCTTTCTAAATGCCGTCGCGTCACGATCGTACGGACCAGCCTCTCGACCATTCGATCACGTTCGTCGTCGTATTTGTTGTAAATTCATCGGTGTCTGTTTCGCGCGGAATAAAGCCATTTCGAGGCGAAGAAACCGGCGAACGTAGAAAAATAAAAGAGAAACGAAAGTCAGCGAGTTCGGTGCCACGTTTTCAAAGACTTTTCCCTGACTCTGGCGAACGATCGCGGCAGTAAAAGTCACCGTCGATTTATCGTTTCGCGACCAAAGCTGAAAACACTTTCGTCGCGTCGCTTCCTACGACGAACGAACACCGGCATTCTCGTATCGCGTGTTATAAACTCGCGCCGACCTCGCGTACAATTTCCTTCGCGTCCGTACCAGATCGTTCACTTATCGTCACTGGAATAGGTTTCGCAGATCCGATGGAAGCGAAATCTCCGATTTCTCCGAGGTTCTCCAACACGGTGATGAGTTTGAAGATCGCGTTTTCACCCGACCGGTGGTTATCGGTTTGTTTTCCTCTTCCTGGCGATGGACCGTAAAGTTTTTTGGAATGTGCAGCTTCCGCTTAATTATCGCGGTACGTCGTTCGCGACGCCACCCTTCGAAAACCACCTTCTCTCCTCTCTTTCCTTCGCTATTTTGCTCGCAATCACCAATCACTGATTATTTATTACCACAAATTCGAAAAGCCTGCTCGTTCGAAGCCCCTGCTCGATTTATTCCACCCGATTTTCTCACCCCTTCGTTTCATACTCGAACACCGACCGCGCCTCGAAAAGATAATTTCTCTGCTTTCCCGAATCTCGAAACTTTGACACCGATTCTCCAAACCCATCACCATCTTTCAAACCACCACAGATTCCTCTCTGGTCCTCGTTTCTTCCACCTCTTTATCCGCACAGCGATTCCACAGGTCGCTTCCAACGAATCTCGCAGTTGTCGTTTTTTCCTTTCCAAACGAAGTCGACGAGCCGCCAGGCTATGGTCCAGTCGATTCCGCGAGTCGTTCGAGCTCGATCGAATCTCGCAACGCGTTTCTTGTCGTTCAGCAGTCTGGACGAGGCAGACTGGCCAGGATTCGAGCGACTTGAGTTCGCGCAGCTCGACTCTGCCTTATTAAGGTCTGTGTCCAGGGGGCCCCATGAACATGGCTGCCGCGGCTGCGACATGGGTGTGCCTAGCCATGGCCGCCGCGATGAAGGGAGGCACTCCTGGTGTTCCAGGAGGCCCCACTCCGGAGAACATCAGGCCAGAGCCGAAACTCGGGTGCAACAAGGGCCTCGCGGAAAGCCTCAGCTTCTCGATTTCCGCCTCCTGCAGGCGCTTCGCCTTCGCTCGCCTGTTTTGGAACCAAATTTTCACCTGCAACAGAGGAAACTCGTGAAGGGTTAAATCTGGTTACCGAGGGTCACGAGAACCGATTGTTTCGCGCTATCGTTGCGAAGAAGTTGGCTTTGTTAAAAAATAAACCGATGCGTTCGTCGATTCCTACTGGCTCCGCGATATCCTCTTGTAGCCTAGTCGGACATTCGCGAGATCTCAGAGCCGAACGATATACACGTCCGTTAAATTGCGTAATTTGTACAAATAAAGCGTTCTTGATCTTTGCGTTATTTCTCTACGAGACGACCGTTTTCTTCTCTTCGGATTTGGAGATCGATCACGATTCACTAACGAAAGCCACAAATCAAGATTAGTCGAGAAATATTTCGTTGCACGGACAACGACGTACTAATCGCACGAAGTAAAAATTCTTAACGATCGATCGTCGCTGCGCTCGGTTCTCAAAATTCGTTCTACGAATCGTCACCGCAGAAACGAGCACCGCATCACCTCGAGCTATTATCCGGTACGTGGCAGTAACTGTAATCGACACCCAAGACGCTACTTATTTTCGATTTATAATTTACGTCTACCGCTAGACGATCTATAATTTCCAAGACGGATTTTCGTCGAACCTCGTCCCCGTACTCGTAGACGACTGGTCCACGGAAGCTTGACGCGACTTGCGGTTAAAGTAGAAAACGGTCGCGGTGGACGGACACAGGCGAGAGGAGCGCGTCGATACGCGCGGCCGCGTAATTAAATAATTACGCTATCGATCAAGCGTGTGGTACGTAAGCGGTCTAACAAGGGACGCGACGGGATCGAGCTGAACGTCGAGTAGAGAAAATAGGTGCACCACGGTACTGCATGAACGGCTATTTAGCGCGTAATTAGCCGGCTCAAATTGGTGAAAGCAGCCGGTCGTACGGAGCTGCCTGTTGGAATTCGTCGATGTAGTTGGAAACTTGCTACGTGGAAAAATATGCGGCTCGAATTCGCGGCTCGAAACCCTTCTCTCGGCCGGTTAATTGTGTTTGCACAGTCGCCGGCCAATTTTTCTGTTTGGACAGATGCGGCCGCCGCTGTAGCCGCGTCGCGAATCATCGAATTGCGACACGCTGTCCGACCATCGGTCCTCCGGCGTTTAGCGTCTGTTTTTAGTAGCAAGTACGAGTAATCGATCGTGATTTCCCTGTGGGAATCGTCCACTGGAAAATTTTGCGTTCTCTTTGGTCGCGTCAGCGACTAGTTAAAGAACGTACGCACGGTTGTCTCGATGTTATTAATCGCACCGGCGATATATAAAGAATCGTACTCGTTCAAGTCAGAGTTATTTTCGTCGATACGTTGGCCTAAACGTGCTGGTAAAAGGTTCGTAATTAGAATGGGTTTAGGTGCATCCGATAGGTAGAAAAGGAGAAAGACGACGCGTGTTCGAGATCGAAGGATTTCGATGAAACGGTCGGACGAACAATGGATTGTTCGAATTAAGCGGAAATTATTGAAAAGATTCGTTGGAATCGTTGAAATATTCCTAACTGTTAAAGTATCAAGGATGTTGGAAGAACGTCTCGTCCAGCGACTTAATCCATCATCCGAACGCTAATGTCCTAGTAGCTGCATGCGTAACAACGACGATCTTCCTATTATCGTCGTTATTATTCTCGTTACCACTATTTTTATCGAGCGTAATGCGCGCCGACTACGTTAGCTCCCCGGGGAATTAGCATTAAACACCCTGGAGCACGCGTAACGAGTTCAAGGAGCCGTAATCTGATCGCTAAAGCTGGTATAATGTTGCCGAGTTTAAGGGTAAATAAGAATGCAGATGCGAGAAAGAAAGAGAAAAAAACCGATATAAATCGCGTAACTGTTTAATAAATCAGCCACGATGTCGGACACGTTAGGCGTATGTACGTAACTCAGGCCTCGCGGAGGATACTCTCGTCGCTTAGAAAGTAGAAATCTCGCATCGCGTGACAATGTGCAATCAAATCGTTACTGGTTCCCCGAAGGAGGAAAGACATATTGCGATATTCCGCGTGGTTTTTCTCCTCAGCGACGACTTCCTGTTTTTCACGGTTAGCCTGACGCTTTACCATCGGCGGTTCGCGCGCTCAATTTTCCAGGCACGGGAATAGTAGCACCGCCTCTGCGTTTTCTATTCCGTTCCTACGATTATCCTCCCTTTCCTCGATCACCGTGACGAACGATTAAAGTCGATCCTTCGGCCGAACAAACCGAACAGGTTAAATCTCGATCGTTGTCCTCTATCTGTAACACGTAGGCGACTGGATCGAATCGATCCATAACGGATCATTTTTCAAAGACACGAACAGCAACGGCAAACCGTTCCTTCGAGAAGGATCGATCCTTCGAACAGGAACGGAGAAAACGGCGCTATTGCGTTGTAACCGCGCGAATATCGCAACCCAAATCGCGGACATACCTCTTCGTCGCGGCTGAATAACGAGAGGAGAGTGCCGGCAGGGTGGCGATGGGGAGACTGTTTCGGAAGGACGAGGAAGACAAGAGGCGACGGAACGATCGTAGCTTATCTAAGCGAACGAACAGGACGAGGCTTCGTTTCGTCCGATGCATCGTAATGAATACGCAAAGTGTATTCGAACACGCTAGCCGAGCGAACGATAATAGCCCGATGGCGATCGTCTTTTTGGTCCGGCTACTACACGTGTTGCGGGACAACGAACGTCTAGCTGGCGTTAACGCGGCTGGTTAATTTTATTACGGATTTTTCTTCCATCGCTATTCAAACGACCGTTAAACGAATCGAGTCGGTCGGCCGCGAGATTACGATTCGCCTGACAAATTTCTGTCTCGCGAGACACGATCTATTTCAAACATACTTACACCGGCGATGATTAGCGGCTTAGTACCGTGGTTAATTAATATCCTGGCAGAGCGTGTATTTCGTTATCATCAGCGGAGGAAACAGTTGACCGCGTTTAGTACAAATTAGTAGTAGAAGCAGAACGTTAGGGTCAGACAGCTAATCACCGTGCTCTCTCTCTCTCTCTCTCTCTCTCTATCCCAGCGTATCGATAAAAACACTTTTCAATGTTCCAGCCGAGTTTTCGTTATTCCTAAGCAATTTTACAAGGTGCACATAGCAAATGAACCAGCGTATCAACTTTACGAGTCTCTACAAGCAGGTGAATTTATAGATCCGGTCAAGCCGTGGTATAGTTACGCGTGTACATGGTAAGTCCTTCTTAGTATCGCAATTATATCGCCTACAATGTACAGTTGTTCGTGAAAGTATCCTAACACTCCTAGAAACGCTTTTTACGAATATGTTGCGCGCGTTATATAAAACATTTTGAAACTTGGTCGACGTAAAGTTTGAAAGAAATTGCGCCTGATGCGAGCGATCGGGTGTCGCAAAAACTCACGGAAACTCGAAAAAACCGAAACGAATTCGTGTATGTACTTTGATTCGCCACGGTATCGCGCGTACGTACGACGATGCATAGAACGAAGAAATGGTGAAAACAATTCGGGCCGGTCGATCCGTTACCGGCGACATTTAAAAGCGTCTTCTGTTCGTTGCGCGCCAAATGAGCACCGATCATTTCGCCTGATACAAAAATTACGTATAATATCATTTCATTACGTTCAATTTAATTAACGTCAATCATGTTAATTGCCAGCCGACTCCGTAGAAGGGTGTGTAATTACCCGCCTCGATGTGATGTATCTGATGCGCGAGAACCAGACAAGAATTTGCTCGTTTCGATCGCGACCTGGCCGGGCAATTACGAAACAAAGAAGAACGAACGAACCGGCCGTAAGAGAGGGAAATAAAATAGCATCTCGAGAAACTACAGGGAGACGAACAAATGTACTTAAAGGACGGACGAATCGTAAGTTCACGGGACGGGCTTTCGAACGAAACGAGCCTCTTGTTGCGTGCGAGCCACTCTTTTTTGCGACTTTCTCTATTTACGCGTTTCCGAGAATAGCTTCTTAGCCTCTTACAAGCTCGAGTTCTACGTATTTCAGGCTACGATATTTCCAAGTATCTAATATCTGGCTGAACGATCGATTAAATCTCTTCGCAGTGTAACTCCCGTTTACTCGCAGCTCGTTCGTACGAACAAATTAACGCTCATCTTCGGCCGAGCTTTTGTTATTCGAACTTGCGAACCGTCTTTGTATAGAGTTGCACGTGTATCTCTATATCGACGATCGTTCGTTCGAGCGGTGTTTCGTAGATTGCGCGTGTGTCATAAAGGGACAAAATGCAGAGACGTGCTCAACATCGGTTTTCCGTGCATTATCTCGTATCGTCGGAACTAATAAGAGGAGATAGCCGGTAAATCTTCGTCTTCTCCCCAGACACGTTTAGTCAAACCGTGTTTTACTATACACATTTTCAAAACCTAATAGTCAATTTCCATATTGGTACTTGAGCATCCGTTATTTACTTTCGACCACTCAACGAGGACGTACAAATTTACGATCGTTTGATTATCTCCGCCGAAGTACGTAATTTCTTCGAGCGATACTCTACGGAGTATACCAACTAAACGCACAGGATTTCTTTACGTCCGACGCGTCTACACGCGTTTGCAAAGCCGCGCGCAAAACGCTTCTCCTCTAATGGCTAATTGTTCGCGGCGGTTAGAAGCTTAATGGCAAACTCTTTCGACGAGTGTCACCTGCGTTTCCGTGAGGTGAAGGGACGACGAGAATTCCGCTCGTTCGGCGATGGTTAGGTACTGCTTTTCGCGAAATTTTTTCTCCAGGGAGAGCAGCTGCTGCGTGGTGAACGGTGTCCTCGGCTTGCGATTTGGCTTGTGCTTCCTCAGGGTGCACCTGACCGGCCCTGGCCCCGGTCCTGGCAGCCTCAGGTCGCCTGCAACAGATCCGAAAAACTGCCGATCAGTGACAAAACACGATTGGATGGGGACTGGTTCTCCCAGCAACGTCCACTCTGGCGAATTAGAGATTTATTCGAGGGAAGTCGAGGATCTTTTACAAGATCTGTGGTATAGGGCGTCGTCGAAGAGAGTATCGAACCTTTTCAAAGATACTTGCGCGAAGAACCAAAGAATTAATTAACGTTCGAGGTAGGTAGACTAATTACGTAATCTGCCGAAGCAAAGGTAGCGAAACACGGCGGTTTAAGAGGCAACGTTATAAACTGGCGATGTCCACGACCGCAATAGCGCAGCGCTCGCTCGATCGCTACACGAGAGAATATGTCTACACGCGGAATAATTAACACGAACGCTCACATCGGGGAAGCGAATTAAGATATCGACGGCGCGGAACCGTAGAGTATTTTTTGGTGATGCGATAGTCGAGGTAATTATTGTCGTACTATCGAGGCTGATAAATTAACGTTCGATATCGTGGTTACCGACGCACGGGGAGACACGATGGAAAGAAGAGAGAAGGGAAGTTGCAATTATACCATTATTTTCATCATCTTTCTCCGTGCCACTCGTTAATGATTAATGCATTTACGGATATTTACGCTTACTTACTAGACTGCTATTTATACACAACCAACGCGAACACGCGTTTCTTCCGTCTGTCTCTTCCTTCGGGCGGCTCTCGATCGATTAAAAATGCATTATGTCGGTGGATCGAAGCAGCGAAAGCAAGATCGTCCATGCTATATGTGTATATATATATATATATATATATATATATATATATGTTTATCGTTTATTATGTCATCGAACGCGATAGAAACGAGAGAGACGCCCTCGAATATCCGATAGCGTTACAAAGTTCGTAATATTAATCATGTCTGCGCAGATTTGTTCGGATGGTACGAAATTATCGTCGCGTTATTCCCGTGTACGCGTTGCATAATAATTATCCGCGAGCCACCGATAACGTTCACCGGCGGCCGTTAATTAGCGCGTGCGCGCGCGACCCTTTCAACGAAAACGCGCTAAACTTTTACCGGTTTCCTTCCTTTACCGATTTCAGTTCGGCTCGTCGAGAACGGTTTTACGCGATTTCATTATTCCAGCACCTTAAGTTCGGTCCTTGGCTTCGAAGTATCGACGCTCGTACGAAATGGCAAGATCATCCTCTTTTGGATGTCGTCGGGGAAATCGGCGTACGCGAGTGTTCGACAAATTCACCTCAGGTTCGACACGAACCAAGTACAGAACGCCAACTGGACTTTCATCGACTGCAAGAAACTCGCGGGAAAGAAAAAGACAAAGAGACAGAAACGATCGAGATGGCAGCGCGAAAATCCAGCCTCGTTTCGCGTTAACGATCGCGTTCACATAAATTACCCGGTCGTCGATCGTGCGTGCGCACGCGCGTTTCTCCGCGACCAGCGTCGGCCGTTCGTCGTTTAATCCCCGATTTACAGAAGCGAATCCGGGCACGTTCGACCGCCGAGGCCAACGGTTCCCCACCGATCGGTTGCCAACGATCGATAAAATTGAATCGTAAAGAGGAAAAAAAAATAAATCGTTTGCCCGTTACGCTCGCGTTTCGTTCAACGCGGCGATTATCCTCGCGTCCTGCTGTCGTTCGATGATTAACTCGTACGCGTGTCATTAGCCGATCCTTCCTTCGGTCTGCTCTCGTTTTGCTACGGATTCTTTCTCCGCCAGAGGACGACTGTCTCGTCGTTCGTGGTATTTTAAACGAACTCGCGAGCTTCGAGCATCCTTGTACGTTTCAACGTAGGCATACCCGTTGCGATCGAACGTCTATAACGTCCGCCGGTTCTACGGCAAAGAAACTAATTACTACTCGTTTACCTGAAAGCTCCAGCCACTCTGTAAAAACTACCGTTCTACCGTTACCTCGTCCGTCGATTCATTTTTACGATGCAATTTTCACCATGGACAAGGCGACATTAAGGGGACGCACAATTCGCCGCGTCGCTTCACCGGTACGCTCGATTATCGTTAACGGTTCGAAGAAAGGAAGCGTCGTTAGCGATCGTCCGTCGTCGATCGGTAGGTACAACTATCGGTATAGCATCGGTAAGGTGAATCGGTAGAGTACTGTGACGTGTGGACGATTTCGTTGGTCGGCCTCAGTGACAAAAAGCCACTGTTCGGTCGAGGACCGGGTCGAAAGGATGACGATTTCGTGGCAAGCAGCGGGGCAACGGCGAATTCCACGCGCTAATTAACGATCGGCCAGGGACAAAAAGCGGGGAACGGGCTGGCGGCATTGTCCAGCGGATCTGTCGCGACATCGGTATTACGTCTTCCATTCTGGTTGGCGTTGCCCGTTTCACCGCTATCGACCAGCCTGCTTGGCTAGTCCGCTCACATAACCGATCAATATGTTCCTCTTAGAGGCTAATTAATTTCTGCTAATTAAACGCTCGCTAGGATCTCCGAGGAAATATATCTTGCGGCCTGACTTTCCGCGGAGCGCGTGGACAAAGCACCTGCGCCTGTCCCTGGCCAGTCTGGCGGAACTTTTCCACTCTTTCCTTTCGTGTTCTCGCGTTTGTGCGCGAGTTTGGCTTGGCATTGTCTCTCGGCACCACGTGGCACACGGAAGTTTCAATGGGCGATTGCATCGGCTGCTTGCGACACTCGGCCGCTGAGAGGCGTTCGCGACGGCGTTACTCGAAGAAACGATCCAGGATATTTGAAAGGAATACCTTTGGCGAAAAGAAGCTTCGAGCATAGATTCGAATATTCGCGTGGCTGTTTCCGCGGCAGAAAAAGCCAATTAGAAATCTATAGCGCGTGAAAAGCTCTCCTCGTCCGGGAAACGACTTCGATGTACGAACGATGTTAATCGACCAACGATAGCGTAAATCCCAGTTCCGATAAGACGAGCGACTGCGATCGCTTCGCTTCGCTTTTTGTGCCTCGTAATTGGAATTGCGATGGAAGAAAGCAATTAGTCGTGGCCGACGTAAAGATCGAGTAAAATCGAGTGATCGTAATTAACGGTTGCTCGAACGTATGTACCTACTGTATTCGATATTTAACGGTTTACGACATTTTAGAACACGACACGAGAAAGTTGCCCTTAAAATATCCACGCTTTCTTACCTTTTTCACCGATAACTCCGTGTCACGGAGTCGCGTAAAACGTTCGTTATTAATTATCGAGATTTATCGCGAATCATTTGTATCGCGAGCTTCTTCTCCGTACATCTAACGCATTATCTACTCGCGAGGGAAAGAGTAATGAATTCCCAATGAAGTTGCTCCATCGCGGCGGCAATAAATTCTTTGCCGGGTAAAATAGTCGCTGATGAAACGCAGAACGAAACGGGTTTCGTCTTTTGCTCTCTGTCGACGCTCGCGATATCGCGCTAACAATTCGCGTATCGCGGCCAGTTACGTCTCTTACTAATCACCGGCCCCTCGTTCAATATGTTTCTTATGAACGACAATTAATTTCTGCTAATTAAATGTTCGCATAATTTATGATCGATACGTGGCAGCGTATACGCGCGAACGTTCTCCGCGGAGAATCCAGATATTCGTCGACTCTCGGCCAGCAGCGCGACAAAGTTTCCGACTCTTTCGCAAATAAGACGAACCACCAACTCCGACCGACCAATTAAACTTTTACTCCTTCTCTGCTTGCTGCAATAAGTTGCACCTGATTACTAATTTGCCCGCTTTCTACGATTAATTGCGGATCATAAGCCGCTGGGATAGCAAGCGTGCGTCGTTCTTCCTATATAATTTTCTTTTATCGTTCAATCTTCTACCAGTTTCCGTGTTATGGCAATATCGCTTTTTGCGACATCTCTATCCTCCAGCAAACTCTACGTTGAACACTTTGACGTTAATTTTTCACCTAAATATCAGGTTGTAACAAGTATTGAGAAATATCATAGAAACGTTAGTCGCGTTACTTGCGTTAGCTGTAACGAACGAACACGATACAGGTACCTGCGTATAATTTCGTATAATTCACTAAAAGTCCAATAACGTCCACGTTGTTTTCCGCGAAAAAGACGACAAGATAACAGATAATCGTTGCTTCGATTCCCTTATCGAATAAGACACGGAGACCTAACGAAAACTTAATTATTTAATCTGCCGGAGATTCGAAATTAACGAGACATCGATCGACGCGCGATGAAACGCAGCACAATCGGAAGAGAAATGCTTCGAGCGGCAAGCACGCGTCTCCGTGAATCGGCGATTCCAGTCGCGCAACAGATCGATATGTTCTTCTTGCTAGCCAATTAATTCTCGTTAATTACCACATGCTACGTAGGGACTAACGAGGCTAGATGCGTCAGGCGCGTACGATCGCATTGTTTCGTCCGCTCGTTGTCGTTCGTTGTCGAATATTCTCGTATCGTTTCACCGAGAAATCGCGCGCGAACCGCGCTGCGCTAGACCCAGCCACGCGCTCCAACTGCGCTAATTAAACGCGTTAATAACGATCTCCGTGCATGCGGATCGTTCGTTTGCTGCGCCGCATAATTAGCGATAAAAATCGGCATGAATGGAATATCGATCGAGTCGGAGAATAAAGAGAACGATACTTCCGTTGGCGTTGCGTGTTCGGTACGTTGGTTAGCAGCGGCAGCAGTTCTAACGAATTTTAGAAACGATAGTTGTTACGTCGTTGAGGGGAAAAACTATATATAGCGACGTTTAAGGAAAAATTACACGGTAACGTGTTCTTCTCGTTCTATCGAGTAAGATTCTCTCTGTCAAAAATTGCCCAGTTTCAGCGATGAATTCTCTAAAATAGGTTCTATTGTTTTTTTTTTCTTTTTTTTGTTTTATAAAAGAAAAATTTCGCAATGATCGGAACAAACGATAGTTGTACAAATTCTTGGTCGACGGATAGATTTGGACGTTCGACCTAAAGTTCAACGTCTTTCGTTCGTTTTTTTATCGAGATACAAGGTCGACGGATGTCTGTATGCGGTTTATTTAGTTTATTTGGCTATGCGGTGAACGTAGATACACAGTAATCCCATGAGAAGCCGGCGAAATGCTAATTCGTCGCGTTATCGAATAGCGAACCACCGTCTCTCTCAAATTCTCCATGAATCTGAAAGCAGCTTCCATAAAAATTCTTCGAACAGGTGTGCACCATTTATCCTACCTCGGCGTGTCCGGCGGAGTTACTTATCTACCATCGGCGGTGTCTAACTCAACGTATCCAACAGCCGCCGAATTGTACAAAACGTTGCAAATGAATGTGATTCATTAGCGTCCGATTCCACGCTGTAATTCGTTTCTCTGTCATCTTCGATAGCCTCGAATATGAGAATCACGGAGAAAGAGCACGATAAGTGTGTTTTTCCTAGCGTTCGTGCACTCTAGCGTCGCATTATTATCAAGCAGAACAATTTTAGTATTAAGCGATTGAAAACGAAAACAACTTGTTAGTCACAGAGACGTGGCGTTTTCAAGAACAACCGAGAGGTCGATAAAATTTCGTAGAAGTCAAAGCTTTGGTAATTAACCAAAGAAGCGGATTAATAATTTTGAAGAGGACGAGAAAACGCACGTTCAAGCGCAACGTCGAACAAAAAGGCAATTGCGCCAACTAACGCGGGATCGATCGACGACGCGACGTACCGAGTTTCGAAATTGCTGTGCCGTAAAAAACGAGAAACGTGGCTCGTTACGTTCTTCCCTCTCCTCTTCGTATCGCATCTGCGTCTCGTTATCGCTGCGTCTCTTCGATTCTTAGAAACGCCCCGTTGAAAAACCTGAACCGCTGCGAAGAATACGCAAAGATATCGATACGCTTCGGAAGAATGTCGGTGGTTGATTACCAATAAACGAGAAGAAAGGGCTCGTTTCACGGCAATTAACGCGCCAAGGGGTGGATTTTCTTGGGCCGGCTTCCGGAAAAACCGCGGCAGACCGTCGGCGGTGCTCGTTTCCCCGACGAAACGCTACGTGGACGGTAATTACGCTCGGGCAGGAATGATGAATTGTTCGAAATATTTTGTGGAACATCATCGGGGACGAGCGTCGTTAATTCATTCCTGGACACGGAGGCCAGCAGATAAATGCGTACAGGCCGACGGTGGCGTTCGAGCGTTATAAATGACGTCCGTATTCATAATTTTCGAAACGCCACCGCCCAGTGACAGGCCTACGGATTATCTATCGGCTGGACGAGGCTAGTATCGCACACACCCTGCCCCCTCAATACCCCTGCCTTTCTGATAACCACCCTAACTCTCTGATGAGCTTTCCATCGTCTAACTTTTCGTTGACGCCTGCCATCCTTCGTACGATTCTACGACGTTTCTACGAACCGATCGCGATTAACGCCATCGAGAATAGAGTTCGAAAGTTGAATTTTTATAGAAACAGAGATTTCGAAGGTTATGGTCGAAGTTTCGCACGTCACTCCGCAAGTAGTATCGGAAAAGCAAAAACGGCCGAAGCTAGGTGAAAGCAGGGCAATTAGAATTTGCAACACGACTCCTCGCGGTCTGGCTATGTTTTTGCGTGGCAACGAAGGCACTCCATTCACAGCTGTCGGCAATGCGTTTTTCTCCGCTGAATATTTCGCCGGCACGCAACGGCATTCGCGTTTCTATCGTTCGACGATGACCACCGACGAATTTAGCCGAGAACGAGTTCGCTTTACCAGTAGCAATTTGCCCGACCAACGAAAGATTCGATACCCCGCGATACCCCGCGAAAGCTACGAACGTACGCAGTCGCTCGCGAGTTCGCAACGACGTTTTAACAGATGGTGCAACGGCAACGTTGAACGTTCGCGAGATAATATTCATACACCTCGCACGCCTCTCGCTTCATCAACTAGCCGCCGATCCATCTAACCGCCGTTCCACTCGCAAGATTGCAACGTCCGCTAAAAAACCGAAGGAGAAATGGTAACGAACGAATCTCGGCGTAGAACAGCCATCTGCTAAAGGAAGCTAACTACCAAAAGCATCCTAATGTCTGGCTTCTGTGGATCGTCCCAGAACACCCTGGAAATTCCACGTCGAACCGTCGTCACCCACGACTAGCGTCGTACGCGTTCGAAAAACTCGTTCACCTCGAAGAGATGCTGTCTAATCAGTGGCCATCCACCGAGACAGCGGAGGAACGGGAAAGACTGCGTTAATCAGCGTCGAGGAAATTCGAAACGGATCAACTTGGCCGGAGCTCGGTCGAGAGACGCGGGTAATTGGTCTCGCGCTGCAAAGCGAACGAAAAAGATCTCGCAGAGGGCGATAGAAGGGAGAAAAGGAGACGGAGGAAATATCGTGACCGATATAGAGAAGGAGAAGAGCGTAGAGAAAGGGGAGACAGAGGCGAGCGGTTTGTCGTTATTATTCGCAAAAAGCGCGAGTGGACGAGGTTGGTCAGGAAGCTGGGTGTGCCAGGGCGAACCTAACAAGGGCAGTTTTTAGACCGACTTGAATGCATTATGGATGGCCGACGTTATGTATGACTCTATCATGCTTCTCGGAGCTCGAGAACTACCGAGTACACCTCCCTGTGTCCATCCCCTGTCTTCAGCGTTGGGCTACACGGTGCTAACGACACTACCCGAGAGAAGTACTTCTCTTCCACACGTACGCGTTCGCGTTCCTTCCTCGAGATTTTTCTACCAGCCTTTAACGGCCTTCGAGATTTCTTTCTCGCGAAACGACGCGTGTTTCCCACTACCGTACCGTTTGTAATTTCGTTGGCGAAAACTACGGAACTCCGTTTCCCTCGAGTCCCCGTTTTGCATCATTTCTCGATTTTTGCATAGACCGTCGAGATTCGGATAAAGGGACAACCAATGACAGTGTAGTACATATATCCTTTTTATTTATATATTTTATTTTATAGGTTCGTGGAAGATTTTTTAAATGAACGTTTATTGGGGGGAGATGGCAATAGTTTTAATCAGAGGTCGAGACATCGAACGAGAGTAAATACCTTTTAGCGTAAAGAAGAGGAGAACGTGTAAGACTTTGATCCCGAATTCTCTGAACGAAGTTAATTTGGCAGGGTAAAAATTTTAATTGGAGCTAGGCAGAATTACCAGACTTTAAAGCAGTTGACACAAAGCTGTCATCGACGAGGTGAAATTGTCAATTACGTGTAAGAATCGACGTGGATGTCAGAATCAGGAGCGAAGGCATTGCCACGGCACGTTTCCGCGAGTAGAACGATTCATGGATCGAAACGGGTAGCCAGCTAGTTTAATTGACCGATTATTTCGCGTGGTTGACGTATTCCACGCCCTGGCTCGACAGGAAACAAAAGTAATTCCAGTCAATCGGTGATTTACTCGATCGCCATAATCCTCTAACGTCGAGGACCGATTTTTTCTTCGAGCAAATCGTTTCGTGGAAATCGTTGCGACACTAGACGTCACCGATACCGACGCGATTAACAGTTTTCCCTGGATACATCGACGCGCTGCTATCCGCCAACATTCAAATACATATTTCGTTTCGCTTCGTAAACAACGATTCTCGTTTCTCATCCGCGTCAGGATGAAAACGAACGCTCAAGCAGGAAACGAAGGATGGAAGGTGCGTATAACAGCCTGGGTAGTCGGTATCAAAGAATCGCGAATTGTTAATCATCGTCATTGTTCGAGCGACATTAACGCGACAAAGTCGAGAAACTGGAATCCATTGTCGTTAGATCTTTGGCGCGAAGATAAAGAATGCAATTTAGAAAAACGCGTCTCCGCATTGTCCATATTGCGTCGCATATCGCGATACGAAAACCAGACGTAGAAGATTCGTTACGTCCAATCATCGTGTTTGCCGTGACCGCGTCGTCTGCTCGTTAGTAAATCATTTTTCCGTCGAATCTAACAATCTCGCGATACCCGATCTCAGAGTCTGCGATATCATTTATTTTCGTTCGCGAATATCGACGACGCGACCTTTCAACGCGTATGTATCGTTGCCAAAATGCGAAATTCCTGTCGCGTCTTACAGCCACGTAGAACCAACCCGAGGAAAAACTTACTATAAATTCGCGAGAGAACTCGGTAGAACAGCGTGGTCTCCTCTCGAGGTGGAAAGGCTTTTCTAGCCTAACAACTTCCGAGTTGCAGAGTTGAATTACGTAGCCGTAGCCGGAGAAGCGGACCAGTGGCGAACGCTTTAGCACGTAATTCCGATAATAACCGGGTTCTCGCGTGACCGGCAACGCTAATATCGAGCGTTATGGGGCTGCGTGTTACGAGTGTCGTGGCCTGTGCCACCGGCACCCGGCGTACTCCTTCCTAATCATCAACATTGTAACCTGGGACTGCCGCGCGGCTCGCAACCCACCGCCGATAGGCGAAAAAGAAACGAGGATAACGATTTACGGAGGCAAGTTAGTTACGCCGTACCCGTAAATCGGCTTGATAAGTAGCGTGTACCCGGCCCTCGGCTAATATTCCACCGGCGAACCGCGCGATGTGGCTTTGATGCCGGAGAATAATGGGCTGCGCGCGCGCGCCAGCCGCGAATCGATGCTCCTTTCTACGGTTCGCCTGAATTTCAAGCGGTTTCACGCCAACCGGTTTCCCATTTTCTTCCGTTTATACCATTTAGGAGGCGGGCTTTGTTATTTCCGAGATTCGCCCGTGTATTTCTAACGCGATGGTACAGGTTGGTCGAGGAACCGAGATCGTAACGGCAAGATCGTGTTAGCAAGTAGCGAGAGGAAGCGAGTTTCTTCGAGTAGGATGGACGCGCGCGGGCTCTGTTTCGATAAGGCGATACCATGGTGGATTATACGCGTCTCGTTTTTACAACCGACGATTAAACGCGCTCTTAAGGGACTCTTTTATTGCGAATAATCTGTACGAAGGGATCAATTCGGCTGTAAAATTGTGCGCGCAATTACGGTCGACTCGAGCGCGACGCGAGATGTGGGACGCGCGATAGCAGGTTCCATCGTTTATTTTATAATAAGCGGCTTCCGTCTCCCTGGCGGACTCGAACACGCTGCCTCTTGGGCCTGCCTTTTAAATCACGAGCCTCGCTGCTCGCTCTCGCGTCTTTCGTTTCGAACGAAACCTCGATCGCTTCGTCGATCGCGCCGTTCGATCCGGCGATTCTGTTGCGGACCGGCAAGTGGCACCGTCCTTACGGAAACGCACGGATGGAAACACGGAGCGGGTCGAAGGTCGGACAGAAGAAAGAAAGGTACTTACCGTTCGGACTAGTTGGCCCTCCGTGAGGCGTGTAAAGATGTCCGTGAGGATTGTGCGGGTGCGGAGGTGGGGGTAGCCACGCGAAGCCCGCGAGAGAATGCGGAAATCCCGCAGGATTCCAGCCGGGTGCACCGGGTGCACCGGCGAGGTAAGGCGGTCCTTGAGACGGCCTCTGAACTCCCGGATGAATCGGTTGAGGCACTACCGGACTCGACTTCTCCTCCTTCTCTTGATTGTTGTCCAGCTCTCTGTCCAGCTCGCAGTCCGAGTCCATCACGTTTAAATCCTCCGACTGTCCCACGCTTCTGATCTCTTGATCCTCCAGATCCAAATGATCGGTGGTCCTGTCGCCCTCCAGCGAACGATTCGCCTCGGAGTCGCTTCTATCGTCCATGATCTCTCGTCTACTGACCGGCGACACGGATCGCGGACCAGCGATCCTGTCCATCCTCTCGTCCTCCTCCTGGCCGCGTTCCCTCTGAATCATAGATTCGGCGATCCTGTTGGCCGGCGAACTGGCGGACAATCGCCGATCGTCCCGATCCCTCTGAACCTCCTGGTCTATTCTAATCGGCGACGAAGACTTGTCGTGACTGGCCGTTCTCGAGAAATCCTTCACGGTGAGAATCTCCTGCCGACCAGCCGACGGATGATCCTGATCCAGTCTGCTCGACGGATGATGATGATGATGATGGTGATTGGCGAACGCCAGCCCGTGTGGACTCAACCTCGCTAGTAACTCTCTACTCTGAAGTCTCTGCTGTTCGAGAAGCAACTCGCGATACCTCGCCTCCACGTCCACGTTTTTCTCAGTATCCATCCGATCGTCGCTCTCTCGTCGAGCGAACGCGCCACCGCTGACGCCGGTCTTCTTCATGTCGCTCAGCAGGGAGTCCACGCTGAAGCTGATCTTGCCGCTTCGTGGCTTCAAGTTGGACGACGCGGACGTCGAAGTTGCCATATCGACGTCCTCGCAGAGGCGATCGTTTCCGGTTCCTTGGCCCGTCACCACGCCCTCGCTGTTACTCATGCCGATTACCCTTTTTTCCTTCCTTTTCGTACCGCTCGAGAACGAGGATCGTGGGATCAGGTTGTTGATCGCGACGTTTCCCTCTCGGGATTCTCGACAAGTTACCAGGCTATGAATTTCGTCGTAGCGCCTATCCTCGGTCGAAGCACGAGCTTCCTAAATGTCTCTGCAAGACCTCGCCATCGATCACTCGACGCACATCGTAATTTTCACTCGGCTATCTCGACGACGCCACTAGCAGCTACTCGCCACCGCTTTATCCTTGGAAACCGTTCGTCTTCTACCGGCACGAGTATCGTCCACCGACCTACGACGTCGCGGTCATCGTTCTCCGTTTTCCTCGCTTCTGCACGCTTATCGACGCCAACTGCCGAACGTCAGTGCGACGTGCAAGGGACAACTGTCATCGTAGCAGTTTATCGACTCGCAATTAGTTCGATACCGAGCAGCATCGTCGGCAATGTTCACGGGCTGGCATTCGACGAACGACTCCCAAGCCCGTTATTCTCAGAACCCGCCGCATCGTCGTGGACCGACCGAGCCGGCGCGAGCGGATCCCCCCATTAAAGTCACAACAGTTTCTTTACGAGACCGGCATGACGATTCGATTTCTCCCGGTCTTTCTGCTCAAGCAGCCAACGACATTGTCGTTACCGACTCTTACGGTTCTTCCTTCGATCCACTTTTCGGTATCGGTTCGACGAACGAGCGACGCGTCAATACATATCATCGATCTGTGTTTCCGACGCTCACAGTCTCTCGCGCGAATGCACTTGCGAAACGACGTCGAATCGCAAGAGCCAAGAACCAGGCGCACTTCTCAACTTCGTATCTCTCGTTGTCGGAGTTCCGTCGAACGATTCCGTCCAAGCATCGACTGCAACAGACGATGCAATTTCCCAGGTAACCGAAGCTCGTAGCCGGTGCTAGGATCCGCGTATCGTCCCCGTCGCACTCTCACAATCCGGTGTCACAACGGTCGGCTACGCGCGGGGGGTGTGCAGAGCGTAATCTGCGTAATCTGCCGCGTGGTGGCCAGTGCTGGCGCGGAAACGACACTGATTACCAGTTCGGCTGCGGCTGCGGCCTGCCGAGACGTCCTCTCTCTTCTCGGTGGCGGCCGGCGTCGCGGTGCTTGCCGCCGTGGCGCGCCGCCCCCGCGGAACCCGTGCAACCGGTACCGTGTCCTATCCTCGGCCAATGCGAACCACTCCAGTCACACCACAGCCCTAACCCGGACCCCTGTTCGGTGGGCGTGTTTGTACCGCGCGACTCGGCCAATCCAACACCAGTTTCAACGTCGCCTTCGAGTTCTTCTCCCGCTTCGGCATCGGGGAAATCGAGTTGGCCCCTCGCGTTCCCATCGTCTGGCAGATGGCGTTGCTTGGATCGAGAACGTGGTGGCGCTTGATCCGCGTCGTCGCGCGTGGGGATGAAAACGAGCGAGTGGACGAACGTGGGGGAAGGTCGGCTCGAAGGGGCTGAAGCGGAACGACGCGGGGTCCGGGATGATGAGGCGACTGCTCGGGGAACGTGACGACTCCTAATTGTCTAATTCCCGGGCGCGATGCGCGAATTGATTGGCAATCCCCGCGTGCGTCTGTGTCGGTACCTGTGCGTGAGCACGCGTGTACGCGCGCGCACGTTTCCTCCTCGTCTCCCTCGTCGCGTCGTCGCGTCGTCGTGGCTACGCGGCTGCTTGACGAGATAATCACGTTGTCGGGATACCTTGGTCGAGCCGCTGCAACGGGCAGGATCATTTTTTCTGCGGAAATTTCGCGATCTCTGGACTCGCACGTAGGAGGGTGTACGTACGAGGCAGGGGTGGCTCGCGTTGTACCGGGCTACGATAGACGACGGTATCGAACGGTCGGTGATTGATGGAAATTGGAAGTTTGATTGGCAGGTTTTTGACGCGCTTGTTGTGGATTCCCAACTGACTGGCCGTTGAAGACGGGAAATGACGGACCGAGTACAGCAGCGGTCCACGAGGGTGCGCGTTAAACGCGCAGGATAACGAGATAAGATCCTCCGGGTTAGCTTCTGGGTTTTTATTCTCGTCAGATCGAAGCTTCGCCATTGATATCGTGCCGGTACAACGAGCGACTTTGCAACTTCGTTATCGAAGGGCCGAAAATCCCCACCGAAAGCTCGCATCAAAGACCATCGTAATGACGCCACGGAACGCAAAATTAATTGCCTCCCGTAACGAGTGAATCCTCGTCAAAGGGGCATAAGGCCGGCAAATGCCCGGACACGCGGTTGACTTTCGCATTTCGCGGAATCTTCGCGATGTTGTTGTATACCGGCGAGACAATATTTTAGGATTAAACTAATCCGATCGGCAGGTTGCCGGTGATAGTCCCGGGTGACAACCAAAAGCCGCAACGTCCCGCGGGAGAACCACGTGGAAGAAAAAGGAGCAGAACTTTCCCGTCACACCGAGTCAAGCCGATTAACCAAAATCTTGTTAGAACTGCGCGACAGGAAGCTCGTGGGGTGTCGTTCGACTGCGAGCCAACGAAAACGAAGGATCATTACTGGAAGAACGTTCGCGTGAAACTTTACCAAGCTTCCTCTTGAAAACCTCCGTCGATTTTCTCGACAATTTTTTCCCGTAGACGTTACAATTTTATACTTTCGACGAAAGCTTCGCTTTCCTGCGAAACGAATCGCGATCGCAGATAGTTACACGAAATCGTCGTCGATGCACCGGAATTCCATGACCCTAATAGCAACGACGATATCGTTCTCCAGCGGCAATAACGAGGAAGATTTTTTCCAATTACCGACGTCATCGTCGCCGTCGTTATTGTCGTCCTTCGGCTGCGAATCGACGATCCACGGAGGATTAAGCTCGGACGTCCCTCGGTTCCTATCGAAAACGAGCAGAACCAGCATCCCTCCGCGTACCGTCATCCTCCCTTTCCCCTTGGACTTCCGCGAAGGAGGAGTTAGCTGCTCGTCTCGGGACATTGCCAAAGCCGTTTGCACATTAGCGGGGAATAAACGACACCGAAATATAGCGCGGATGCGCGATCGCCATAATAGGAGCGCCGAGTAGTCTATTAAGCGTCCTCAAAACCAGTTAGTGAGTCGGCAATCCAGTTTAGGTACAAAATGGCTGTCGTTTAGCGAGGATTAATGGTCTCGGGAGTGCCTCGGGGCAGCATAATGGGGCAGATGCGTCCTGGATGAGGGGGAACCATCCGCCCCTCCACCTTTCCCCGTCTCGTCCCTTCTCCGTCGCTCCCGTATCGCGACACAACCACCCCGCTGGCCTAGCCTCCCTTACTCCACCCCTCTGCTAACCTCATTATATACACCTATCTGGCTACGGGGTCCATTATGCCCTTTTTGTGCTTTCCTTTCGTACGCCGGAATAAATACACGCGTTTCCTCTGCGTTCGCGTCCTCTTCGTACGCGTTCGTGTACGTATAGCCCTGTTGCTTATAGTCGTGTTGGTTATGGCCGTGCGGTAGAACACGGTGCACCGTGTGCAAGGGCAAAGTGTGGCAGCATCGAGGGGAGTCGGCTCTCGTATTTGGGCCTCGAAGCGCCGTTTAGTTTGGCGTTTCATGGTTGAGCGATTCCCCTAGCTGCACCGCTGCCTCTCTCGCTACCAAACCTCGTTTCTCGTTTCGACGTCCTGGGAGCAAAGCAGTCGTTTCGAAATCGACTCCGCGACACGGCTCTCCCCTTTCTTCTTTCTCCTCGGGCGCTCGTGCTCGCGTTCCTCGCGTCCCGCTCGAATCACGTTGCTTTTGTCGACGCGCGCCGTTGACAGAGATTTAGAGAACCACGTTCCAACTGGTCGATGCCACTGTTTTGAGTCTCCGAGCAGTTCGATCGATCGTACGGTCTCGACGACGAACAGAAACACGGTTTCCTTCGCCGTTTTCGTTGTCCTGTTTTAGACGTTACCGCCAGACATCGTTACTTTTTGCAACAACGTTGCAACATAGTTTGACAATTTTTTGCAAGCGTACTTGCGGCGATCGTCGCGTCCCGTAGCGTCGCTCCTTTAATCCGCTTGTCTCTGGGGACACAGCCCGAAATTCGCACCACGCCTACAGTTTAACGAGATAATACCGGCTGTTTAAAAGGTACAATAGAATTTTAAATACCTGGCCCTTTGTCCGGCTAGGGACCAGCAGCAACCGGCCGACACCGGACTTTCCGCAGGTGACTAACTTACTCCGCCTCGTTCTTTTCTTCCACGCTTTTCTAATTCGCGCGCACGTTGCTGGGATTTGAGTCTTCCGCGAAAAGAACGTCTCTTTCAACGGGCTAGTAACCGTAAAATAAATTTCGGAATTCAACTATTCCAACGTTTTAACGTTCGGACATTCTAATTAAACTTTTTTTTCAAACTAACACCGAGAAACTTGATCGAGTATTCTTACAGTTCTTCTCTTCTTTTTTTTAATAGATCGATCGTATAAGCAAAGACCTCCAACTCTTTTATCTCCTGACACGGATAGACTCGACGACTCGTGAAACGCTCGTGTCGGGTCTCGATGTTTTCAGATAGGCCGATACAGAAGAATCCAAAGAGGATTTCCAGTGGGCGTACATACTACACACAGGGTTATCCGACGCGTCGGACAAAACGCTTTCGCGTACCTTGGAAATCCTAAAATAATCAAACATAGGTTGCAACGGTCGGCTCATCCTGCAAACAGGATTAGGACGAGTCGCAGGATGGATCGTCGAGGGTTGACCGGTCGAAAGCCGCCGCTCTACCTGTTCCGAACAGAAACTTGACTTTACGACTTGCACGTTTTAACCCCTCTCCGTTCATCCTTTGCTAAAAATTTGTTTCTCCGACATGGGGTTGTTTGTACGCGAGAAAATTGCTCCCTTATCTGCACGCGAGACGATTCACCACGTTCGTACGATTGTTCGCCAAACGATGCCGTGTTTGACCGTGTCAAATATTTTCGAACTGTTTCCAAAATGCCATTAGGACGCGGTGTGTTAAAAGCGATCAAAGTCGAAGTTAAAATTTCGATCGTTGAACGAACGACGAAGAAGAGGACGGACGATGATGACGGATTCTTTCGCCAACGGGATGATAAATTTCAATTTGCTGGCCGAATCTCTGTCTCTGCGCGCTACGAAACGTATCTCGAGTCGCGCGAATCGAATTTACCCTGCGTGCAACTGGTCCGAGCGCCGAGAAAGAATATCTCGTAGAAGCCAGACAGAGAGAAGGGAAGAGAAGGAAAGAAAAAAGGAATCGTCACGCGTACTTGATCGCTTCGAGGTATAAAAGGGGATGATTTGTAACCGGTCATTGTTCGAGCAACGGCCAATGACTGGCCGGCGTATCTCGTATCGAGCCAATCGCGCGAGCGAGAGAACCTAACGAGAGGATCGGCTTTCAGACGCACGAGTGCAAGTCGTGGAGATACATAGTCGGGGGGTGTCGAGAGCCCCTCGCAACCCTCGTGCATCTCTCTCCCTCTCTCTTTCTATCTCTCTTTTTCTCTCGCTCTCTTCACGAAACCAGATGCTATCCCGCAGGCTAACGCGGCGCAACGGCCTCCATTATGTTTGTTTATTTATTATTAATAGGAAATTCATAACAATCACATAATAGGAGTCCGCGTATAATGGGTTTTTGTCCGTAGACTGGTTGGCCGTGGCACAGGATCCCGCGCGTCGTCACGCTCGAGCTACTCCCCGTTGCACAATGCACGAGCTTTTCCCGGATATTCTCCACGCCTCTTTGAAAAATCCACCGAGCCACCGTGTATAACTCGAGGAGACGACGAATTTCCTTTATTCGTAGTTTTATTTGGCCGCGGTGCGCCGTCTCTCTATCCAACGTTCCGCCAGGAAATTAATCGGCCCGGACGTATCGCGCTTCTGTCGCTCTCGACAGTTTCTCCGTACTTTCCCTTCCACTTGCTCGACGCCGCGACACGGGGTGGAGTATAAATAACCGTCATCCAGGGGAAAGGTGGCTCGTCCGAGTCCCTTTTAGCGCGAAGCTCTGCATTCGATAAAAACGAGCCGGCGTCCGCTGTCCGCGTGAATCAAAATCGAGCCCCGATAAAGACAGTCGATCACCGGCCGCCGCGCTACGCCGCGTCGCGACATCCCCCGCGAGCCATGTCCGAATTGAAAAGCGTTTTCGATTCGGGATCGTGTCGAAAAAACGACGAAAAAAAAGCTCGTCCAACGAACGAACGAACGAGCGAGCGAGCGAGCGAGCGAACGAACGAACGAACGGAAGGGAGCAGACCGAAAAAGAGAACGTGCCGGAAAAATGGGTGGTATCGAAAAATGGCGCTCGAAACGAGGACTCGACGCGCGATTTTGCGCGTTCTCCCTCGTTCCATGGCCGCTGTGATCCGACCAGCCATCCCTCTCTCCAAACCTCTCTCCCTTCCTGCCACCCCTCTTTCACCCTTCTCTTCTTGCCTGCCCTGCTGCTCCTCTTCGCTCTTCCATCGCGGCGTTGATGTGAACTCAAGGGTGCAAATTCCCGCTCGTTCGAAATTCAGGACAGGAAATTAGACGGGCGTCTCCCTCCCATAGAAATACCCGCGAAGCGTGAGAGATACGAGGGAGGTACGCCGAGCAACCCCTCCGCCCGCGTCGCCCTGTGTCGTATCGTGCTAACAGCCTAGCCCTCCTTTGCTTCGACGTCACCGATCACCCACCCCCGTCCACCCTCTTCGCCTTCAATCCGCCGCGAACGCGTACATCCTTTCAATAGGCGGTGGATAAGTTGATGTAATAAGAGCGCCGGTTCTTCGTGCCCTTTTACGAACTCACCCTCGCGCCAACACGGAGTAGACAATTTTTCGACGACCGGCGTAAGCTGATTCGCAAGCCGATACGAGAAGGTTTTGCGGCAACTCAGGTAAATAGAACGTGCCAAGATATGTTTCAGTTGCTGGTTGATTTATTACGATAGACGCCAGGATGGCGCGCGTCCTTTTCCATGTGTTTCCCTCGAGTTTTCGCGAGCCGCGCTTTCATGCTCGTTACGCTGTTGAAATTTTGCCGGATTCGTGAAGGATTTCGGTCGATTTTATCGCCCACGAACGAGACTTACGTATTCGAATTTTAGATCTCGTTGCCCACGGTTTGGTCCAACGATACACCTTTTATATTATATCAGACTTCTGTATGAAAGACGGCACGCACGATCCTTTATTGGATCAACCAACTCCGTTTTCATCGAATCGTCGATTAGAACGCGTCGCAAATTTCAATTATTCGATCGGTATCCATCGACGATTGAAATCGTTCGAGCAATTATCGCTAGCAGCGTATATCAACCGAAATCGCGTAGTAGCGGAACAAATTCTACGCAGAACGTCCGACATCGTCTCGTCAATACGATCAGAGTTTTATTTTTCGCGTTTCTGCTCGATCTTCTCGCTACGGTTCCCGTCTCTCGCACATATTCCACCCATTTCCTTCTCTTTCTTTCTTTCTAATTCGAAATCCCCGTGACAAGTTTTGACAGGGTGGTCCGGTTCATCTGATCTCGGGATTAGGTCAAGACATTGGCAGGTTGCCAAGAGGATTGCCTGTGTTTGGTCTTTCGAGTCACTGTTACTTCGTCACCTCGCTTTCACGTTCTTTCCATTCTTTTCCGAATCTTCGTCACAAAAGTTTCGTTGTTGGCAGTTTGCAAACTACAGGTAGACCTCCAGGGCCCGTCGTCGACTCACCATGACTTAAGTCGTGATCGTTATTTTACACGCGCGTGCTCCTCCCGCTCTGTCCTATAATCCAATTTGCAAAATGCACCGACCGTTACCTTGTTTTCAGATGAACAGGCTGAGATACCGGGGGCGGGTTACCGTAGATTTTCTACGAATGTAACGGTACCTCTGATCATTCAGCTGATTTTCTTTTTTATGAACACGCTGTTATTCTTTCGCAGCTCGTTCTCGCTAGGAATTATAAACAAATAAGGCATTTTAATATTTATACGATCAATGTTGTTACGAGCATTTGATACACGTAGCGTGGAATGTCAATGTTCATACGATTAAGACGACGCGTCTTAATATTATTTCGACAATTATTCATTACCAGTTAGAGTTACTAGCAGTCGTAAATTCTCTCGTATTATAGTAAGAACTGTGCAAATAACGATGCAATATTACATCTCCTCGAATAAAATTCGACATCAGGTATCCTGTTTAAAGCAAAGTGGTGAAATCGTAAAAAACCAGTCTACGACCTATAATTCGTAACTCGTTAATTCGCTAATAATAGCAGCTGATAAATTCTTACGCAATTAAAATTAAATAAGAAAAAAAAAGAGGATGTACCGAAATAAATGTCCCAAGTATATTCCATACCGCATAGCGAATAAAGGAACAGGCGAGAACCGCATTCAGAAGGAACCAATCTCTCAACGATATTACCAAATATTATCAGAAAGTAGCTTGTTATGTCGACCGATTACGTTACAGTACACGGCTATTAAGCTTCTCTACGCTACAATCGACGAAGAGGCTCTGCTCGAGATGGAGTGGAGTGTGAATAATCGATTATCCCCGCGTTTCGTAGATTTGTCTATTCATGCTTATTGGAATATCGACGAGTAATGGAATTATCCGTGCCGCGTCGCCAAAACTGATAGGCGAAACGAAGTTGGGAGCACTCAAGGAAATTGAATGGGGCGTTATTCCATCAAAGGCTCGTTAGAAAATCACAGCTGGCGGTTTAGTGATCCAGCGATGGCTTCATTCGAGGGTCGACATTGATCCCTGTCGATATATGACACCCCGCGTCGCGTGTTCCACGAAAATATTACTCGAATCTCAGGAAACAGAGTCGTAAAACGGTAATCCTTCGTCTTTGCCTCTTTTACTCACCCTCTATCATCGATATTTTCATCGATATCGAATCTCAAAGCAATACCGATCAGCGTGCACGACGTTCAAGTGGAAAAATTATTACAACGCATCATCTGCAATACCTTCGGCCTGTGAGAATTATGCGAACGTTTCTATTTGTCAGCGTCGAGTATTTGGGTTGTACGAATCGGATCGTTGATTCAATCAGTCCCACGTTTCTTCCTTTCTAGATATATCGATTTCCATGTTTCAGTCTACGTTTCAATGACGTTCAAATTACCATTTCGTGAACGAACCTTTGACGACTTTTAATCGATCTTCGAGCGATCCAGAACGATCTCAAAAGGTGTTCGAACGACATCCAACTTTCGAATGCTCGTGAATAACGTTGGTACGAATTTCGAAGGATTTTCAAACGATTCTCAACGATCTTCAAATCATTTTTCCAGGCAATCTTCGATAATCTTCGTACGATTTTCCAACGATATGCCGATAACGAAGTGGCCTGTGCTTCGTATAAGGTGTGAACGTTTAGCTACATCACGACACGATAGCTCGCGCGAAAGTACTTAATAAAATTATCTTAAACAGTCGGGGGCAAATTTAAGCGGCGTGACGGCGAGCTCTATGTTTCCGCGAATATCGTGCTCGCCATGGGCAATAAAAATGCAATTTAGGCGGCAACCTGCAATTTCCTTCGCTATAAACTCTCCTCGTTTCTTCGGCGTGATTTCTAATCGTGTCGACGCTTTATTCGATCCAATGTTTCCCCCGTTCAATTACCCTCGCTCTGCACCTTCTACATTCTCGGAAGCAGCTAAAGATTACTCAAAATATAGCAAAACTAAATTGTTTCTAACGGTATCGGATTTCAACAATTACTAGACTGTGCAGTTTGTGTACATTTTCGTTCCTAGTTGCACAATTTCGTCGTAGATTCGCCGTTGGACAGCCCTACAAATAAGATAAACGGAGTAATCCTTTCGTCTGTCAGTCGAAACGCCTTGAAATCGTTAAGAGACGTTGATCGACGATGAACGACGAAGAACATAGATGTTCGGCTGCGGTAAGACGATAACGACGTCAGGCAACGTGCAGTCGATATAATTAACGATGATTATATCTAAAACGCGTGCGCCGCATTCGCCAGGCCTTGTCCCTGCAATTTCTAAACGTTACACTTTTAATCAGCGCGTCATGGAACACCGACCAACCGTGTCGCGGCGTACAATGGACGATGGTCCGGGCAAACGCTCAGGAAGGGTGGCCTGCGTATTGTGCGTTGATTTAAGGATGCACGATCGTTGACAGTGCTTCCCATCTGCGATTTCGATGAAATTGACGCCGATTAAGGAGCCATTCGATCACGCTTCCGGATAGGAGCCTATAAATATCATCGTAAATGGTCGAATCGAGTAGTTTACAGCGAATTAATAATCGTCCCGGGGTGTTTAATCTTTTCTCCAAAGCGTGTCCAGGCTTTTCGTAACGAGAGTATAGATTCGATTTTTGTCCTTCTTCGTTGATCGTAAGATGTTGTACGGAATAAAGTTCCGCGGTAATCGAGACTTTCTCCTGTTCGATCGTCTCGTTTCTTAGTTTAAGTCGATAGTCTTGGCTAACGTGCTCGTGTGGCTTGATAGTCCAATCGCGCAATTCGATGTATCCGTTGTAAGAAAAAGAGATTTCTACGAATAGCTGAAATCCGATGCGGATGGAAATTCGGAAAGTTTTTGCCTTCTTGCAACCGCTTGATAACATTTATTACAGCTTTGTATTTCTTCGACATAGGTTTCTAACGTAGCTTCGCGATATCAAAGTGTATCTGTGTGAATCATTTTCGAGAAAATATTCGATAAGGAATCGACATAATATTAAATTTGAATTCAGCATTTCGATGTAGGCCTTATCGAAATCGAGTCGGACAGCGAGCAAATATACGTATCACGAAAGCAACGAGCCCAATAAATCCGTATCCTTATCAAGGCAGCTGTAATTAAGAAAGAGTACGAACTTTGACCGACGATCGACATGCATCGTATCGTTATGCATGAGCACACCCGATATGTCCGTAATCGTGTCTATTTAGGTACTAACACTTTAATTCCGATACAATGAACGCATTCACGGATACTCGACTCGTTCAGGCCAAAGCGGGGAGAAACCTGGGAAATCATACCAGTCAGGCTGAACGTATGAAAGCTGGTTACATGTTGCCAATTGTATCCAATTTCATTGGTCTGTTAAATGGAGTGATCGAAGCATTTACATGTTTAATTATGGTAGATAAAATGTCGAAGCTTTTTCGAAGATTCTTGGAAGAGCGACGGAGGATCGACGACATTTTACTTGAAATTGGAGAAACTACCGATCTTCTTTCGAACACAAATTTTCCAACTTCTTTCTTGGGCAGGATTTATCGACGCGTGATTCTCGAACTCGTTGCTCTCCGACTTTGTTCCGGAGAGACGAATCGGAGAGTCCGAAAGAGTCGAATAATAATCTAAAAGAAAACGTTCCTCTTTTGTTTTCATCGATGAGTATCGACTCACCCTTATTATCGTTATCCGAGAACTAATTTCCAATCTAACGTCCCACATCGGACACCCAAACTCTTTCGATTTTAAGTGGTAAATGCGTCCTGCAAAAATCGATCTAATCCTCATCAAAAATCACGAAAATCGTTTCAACACAGGGTCCATAAAAACTGATGCTGCCTTGTCATTTGCTAAACTCTATCGTTCTCGTGACATTTTTCAACTTTACAATCCCATATCGAATTATCTCAACGAAGATTGCATCAGAAATAATTTACCCTTTTACCAATTTCATTGCCACGTTCCGTCAACTTCTTTCATATATAGAATAGCCCAATCGAACCCAGTAGCCCATATCGAACCCAGAATCCTTCCACTTGAAATATATCCTGCGAATATCGATCGAAGCGCGGTTCCTATCCTTTGAAAAGCCGTCATCGAGAAGCTGGGAAATCGTTCCAACGAAACGACCAGATTCATTTTCCAGTTGTTCCAGCAGGAAAGCGACAGCAAAGTCTGTTCCGTTTGCAGGGGGTTGACCAGGGATGCATTTCGGGTTCCGCAGACGGTCGAATTTCATCTAAGAAGGCCGACACGTCGCCAGGGCGTGGCAAAGCCGCGTTTTTCGAGTGGAACGAGCGGCGCGAATTCCTTTTTGTCTATTCTCTGCTATCCTTTGATTCTCTTCGCCGACGTTTCCCCTTCTCTCTCTGCTCGAATTTTCCTCGTGCCCCTTTCGGTCAGCTCTTCGGTTCCGATCGGCAATTTGCATGGACAGCACAGTGGCAATTAGTCATGGCGGTGTCATTGTTCCGAATTCGATACCGGTATCCGTTCGGCAACGAGCGAGGCGCCAGTTTTCTAATTAGCAGCAACGAACGAGATAGACCAAGAGGCAGTCGGTCTGTAAAAGAAATATAATTTCCTCCGGATAGAATAACGAACAGGGCCATTATTTGTTAGGAATTTGTTGCAACACGAACACGAGATGTTCTTTGGTTTTGAGACAGAGAAGCTTTATACGTTTCCGTCGTTCGACAGATTATCCGGGATATCTGCGTAAAACAACGAGAACGTTTAACGCGCGTAGTTGTGATATATTTTAAAATTAAAATTTATTTTCACATTATATATGTCGGAGATGTAGGGACATCGGGCCTTTCTTTTGGAATTTTGCGAAGATCCCCGATACTTTGGTCTAAACTATTTATTATAGCTGTACTTAAACAATAGAACTTAGAAGTAGCTGTTGCGATACGATCAGTTTATGTTTGCCCGAGATTCGTGACAGTGGGCTTGGGCTCGAGGTGACACGACTGGCCGCCGAACGTAGCCACGGTCACGGGATGAACGTTTTTACTTAACAGTAGAAGTACCAATATCGAGGGACATACGCTGTATTAACAAACAAGCCCCGGGCAGGAGCAACGACGGCTCTACGCGGGTCTGTCTAGTAACGACGCCTGGAATTTTGTCGATATCCCCGGTCAATACGTAATTGACAAATGCGATCGTGTCAGTCTTTTATTCTTGCGATCACCTTGGAGAGTTTTCACACAACGTCTTGTCTGAAAGATGCCGTACGACACAGCTAACGTCACTTTGAATATCAAAACATATTCAATTGTACAAAGAGTTTTCCCGTTGACCGTGGATTCGTTTGAACTTAAGAACATTGTCTTTTCTTTAAGAGTGTCTAATAACCACGTTAAATTGTTAAACCCTGTTTAATCAACACTTGTACATATAATTGCAAATATAAACCTCATTGAACAACTACGATGGCTTGTCCTAATGAACATACGCAACGCGCCCCTAAGACTAACGCTAATCCGACAAACCCGACATATACAGGGTGGTTGGTAACTGGTGGTACAAGCGGAAAGGGGGTGATTCTACGCGAAAAAAGAAGTCGAAAATATAGAATAAAAATTTTTCGTTTGATGCTTTGTTTTCGAGAAAATCGACTTTGAATTTTCGCTCGGTACGCGTCCACTTTATCACGTCTCGTTATAACGGATCTCACTGTAGATTTTAAAAAAAAATTAAAAAAAAAAAGAAACATTTTTATTCTATATTTTCGACTTCTTTTTTCGCGTAGAATCACCCCCTTTCCGCTTGTACCACCAGTTATCAATGTATATTATCTATATAAGGGATACATTTTAAGTAAACATTTGCTATATACTGGGTGTCTACCGCAACTGGTTCAAGAAGTTACGACGGTTAAAACGAGCAAGATAGAGATAGATCGCGTTAGGAAAAATTTATCGAGATATGTATAATTTTGTGCGCTAGACTAGATTGGCCGCGTAGTGGTGACACACGTATGTGAATTGAGTGTACGGAAGTGCGTGTGTGCACAGCGTCTCGAAAAACAGACGAACGTAACCGTTTCGTTGGCAGTCTGGTATAGGAGATGGCGAGAAAAAGAAAGTGCCGAGACGCGTGCGAATGTATATCGACGGAGATCTTGGAAATCGTTTACTAAATAAATCTAAAACTATTTTAATATTAGGTTAAGTAAAAAGTTCTGAGCGTTTTTCGCTAGATGTCTTTAGTGAGCCATATCTCACGATGTGCACATCGCATCGAGTCATAGTATACACCGATTTCAAGGTGATATTACGCATCAAAAAGGTTCTTTGTCAGTTTTGTGTTCGGTGAAGCCAGTTGTGTGTTACAGCGTTCGAAAATGGAGATAAAAAAAGAGAAAATTCGATACATTCTTCAGTACCACTACGACCAAGGTGAAAAGGCGGAGCAGGCGGCCAAAAAAATTTGTGCTGTTTATGGACCCAGTACAGTATCGAATGCAACAGCAAAGCGGTGGTTCCAACGATTCCGTTCTGGTAATATGGACGTCGAAGATGAGGCACGCTCTGGTAGGCCAATCGTCGAAAATGTGGATAAAATCATGGAAATTATGAAATTGCCTTCAAAATGGACAAAAGTAATCGAACAAAACGGCGCATATTTAATCTAAATCGAATAATCTTGACTATGTTAATTTCATCGTCGAAATAAAGCGAAAAAGCGCTCAGAACTTTTTACTTCACCTAATATGAATTCCAAGTGTAACCTTAGTGTTCCTTTACTTTTATTTCGGCAATTAAGATGCACAATTCTCAACAAAATCGAATGGTTTCGAGCGACGCGTCGTTTTTGGTCCAACTACTTTCATACCTGTTTTGTGGAGAATTAAGAAATATATCGAACGGTCTATAACAGAACGTACAGTTGCATTTAAAAAAGGAGAGATGTCACGTACCACGTACCACTCGATGCATCGCTCGAAACCGTCTAATTTTTCCAAACGAAAGCTCTTCTATCTTCCACCGTTTCGAAGCTATGGCTTGGCCCAGTTGCTTGGAATACCTCGTATCGTACACGCTAGCGAACTATCGACGACCAACGTGTAAAAGTACCAGAGGGAAATAAAAACGAAGGATTCGTGAAAAATATGCAAAGCACAGGGGAGGAGCAGTGCAAGCGAGCTTTTATCCCGCGTACGCACAATTTTGTATAATATCACGTACGATCGTAAATCTAGTAGTTTTGTCGTTACTGAATTCTATCCCCGTACGGAACGATGACAACGGAAGATGTTTGTTTGGCTGAGCGTTCCTTTCGAAGAAATTGTGCATTATATAATTAACCTTATCGAGGTTTTAATATCAGAAAACGTAAGTCACGTAAGTTGTTAGGAATAATTTCTATGGGATTTCGTAAATGGCGTTACGCCAGCAAAATGTTGTTAAACGCACAATGCGTTGGCGGGATCCAGCTCGGCTGTGTACGTTTGGCAGATTATGAAATATTTACTCGAACGCGAGCTCGTTTATTGGTATCTGCACGATCCAATTACTTTTTTCTTCTCTGGCTGTTTGCGAACGCTGATTAGCATTCCGATATATCGCGGTTGTGTATATTCCAGTGGCATGCATATCGCGTTAATTACACAGAAGATAACGTCTCCCTGGGCATTCACATCGATTTCGTGGCTGTGGAAAAAGTTGCTTGATTTATGAATCGGCCGTCTAATTATTAATTAAGCCGTTATACACTGTGGATTATGAGAATCGCGCGTGTCGCGCCTAGTCCAATCGCGGGTCAACCAAATTTCGCCGAAACGATACGATTTTTTTCTTCCAGATAAAGAGCAATAAAAAAGGTTCAACGAGTTTCGTAACGACGTATCGAGATACAAATTCCCCAACTATCGATCGATTATCCGTCGCAGTTATAATCCGGGAATTTTTTCTCCGAAAATATGATTCGTCAGAAAGACATCTAAGTGTGACGTGTCTTCCGAGCAAAAAAAAAAAAAAAAGAAAAAAGCGGGTTAAGGTCATCTCCTCCTTCCAATGAAGTTGCGCTCTTAATACTTAGTTTGCGTCATCGGCAATTAGTTCACGTCAGAAATTCGTCAAGCCGATCTAGCCTTCGAACTCTGTTGTAATTCGTGTTATCGCGACAAGCTGTTACACCGAAGCCTCCATGTAGCTCATTGTTCGCTTTTCACCGCTGGAGTTCAACGAAATATTCCAATAAATAAACCGACACTCTGGAAAATTATACTTTTTGCTGATTCTTTTTTTCTTTTTTTTTTTTATTCAAACGGTAAATCGTTCGTGAATGAACGGTGAACGTTCGGTAAACTGCAGCGAGTGTAAACGAACCGTTCGAGATGTGTACGTAGCATGTAACGAGTGGAAACGCGATCGTAGCTCGTGACACGGGATAGAAAGAGGGAATCAGAAGAGAAGAGGATCAGAAGAACGCTTAATAAAAGCTCTACACGGTGATAACTTCTCGATAATACGTTGTAATTAGTCACTGCCAATTAACAGCTGCTCAAACGGAAAACAACTGAGCTCGTTAGCGATATTCGGTAGAATCCGCCCTCCCCGGCAAATCCGTTCCAGCGCTATACATTTTTTCAGCTCGAGTCCTTCTCACGACTTTTGCGAAATTGCGACGAGATCCCGATTATTAAACGAGACGATCGCTGCCCCTTTATCGCCGTGTATTTATAAACCAGTTTGAACCGCGCGAACAACGATCAATGAACTGGATTGCAACGTGACGAATAAAGCAAAAAAAAAAAAAAAAAATACGCTAGAGAACTTGGACAGAGAGTCCTAATTTGTGTGTGTCGATACTTTGCGTGCGATAATACCGATCTAATAGTTACGGAATTAGTATGGCGCAACAGGTTCTCAAAGATTCAAATACAAAGTAAAATAGACGCCTATCGGTTTTGATTTAAAGAAAAAAAGTAAAGAAAGAGAAACGAAGCAGCAAAGAAAACAACGCGAGGATAAGAAGAAGAAGCGAAAAAGATACGCGAGTAGTTGGAGGCGTTACGAGTGAAGTAGGGGAAGAGATAGAAGAAGGGTGAAGAAGAATAAGGTCTTTTTCATCTTTCTTCGTTTGTTTCGCGCCGTTTGTCGGGGGGTAGTCGGATGCTATAATTAGAGGCCGACAGAGATAACGCTTACCGCCGTCCATCCGCAACAAAACAAGTTTTTGCAAATCATTAACGTATAATTTTAATTGCTGACGTTGACGAGCGGGGAATTAATTACCGCCGAGTGCAAAATGAATTTCGCTGTGCGCGCGCGCGTGCGTGCCTGTACCGCTTCGCTAGTCTATGCATGCTTTTCTCGAACGGCAGCGTGCAGGTGTATAGTTTATAATCGCCACCGTACTCCAACGACGTTGTTCGTCCGTTTGGTTATCTTGTTTTCAACTAATTGTACGTGGCATAGTTCAGATCGCGATAACCACCGTACCGTCGTTCTTCTTCTGCCTCAAAAGGAATTTCCGAGGGGATCGTTCATTCCACAAAACGCCTGCTACTCTTTATTACCTCGCTTTCCGTAGCAGATTGGCGTTGAAAGCGTAGAATTTAGAATGATCGTCGTTTCGTAGAAACTTTCCTGGAAAATGGATATTTCGGTGTTTATGTATCGCGTAAAGTCGTGATCCAACGAACGTAGAAGTTGGAAGAAGAGACTCAGCAGCGAGAAGAGACTCGCACTTGGAATTATTACGCTCTATATCGGTCTCCAATTAGCGATAGGCTTGTCTCGAATATCTCGTCGCAATCCGACTGTTATAAGTTCAATTATGCATACTTTGTAATGCGATGTAGTAAACACGATATCTCTCTATTCTTAGAATTCACACTGGCGGTTTCAACAACACGCGGAGATAAAGTAGATTTCTGACATGAGACGCGATATATCTCGTAAATCGTACGGTCTTCGACGACCTCTTCGTGGAATAACAGGGGAACTCGTGGAACGAGCAACGTCTACGAAAAAAAAAGGTCGTGCCATAGAAATAATTCTCGTTGAGCCAGCGAGCAACCGTCGTCCTGCAGAGATTTCCACCATCTTTGCCCTGTTTAGTTGACGAAAGACGAATCCTTTTCGACAGCTACGCGAGATACGTGAAAAGTTTCTCCGTCTCGACTATATCCCGATCCGTTTGAAAGCAATATTCGCGCATCGTTTCTCGACGTTCGATGCGACATACGCTGCAGCTTTATCCCCGAAGAATGGCAAACGCTATTAAATGGGAAATATTCCGTGAAGATCATCGGACAAGCCGAAACGCGGTCGGATTTTCATGGTCCGGAGCAATTTTGCGCGGTAACTTCTGAGACTGGTGTGGTCGGAGAGCCTTCGACGTGTCGAACATTCGCAGATGACGATCTAACGAGAGGAGAGAGGCACGATGGATCGTGGTGAGCCGGCTGCTCGAGAAAACGAGTGCCAAAAAAGATCCTCAAAGGGATCCTACGCTAATTATAGGTTCGTCGGTTCGTTCACGATTGTTTGAACGTGTCAGCCCCTTGTTTGCGGGTTGTTAAAGGACCCCCGTACCTTTCTCCCCGTGGTTTCCTCGTAACCGTAAATTTCTTACCTATTTTCCTACGTCTCCGCCTTCTGCCTTTTCTTTTTCATCCCTCGCGCGCTCCTCGAATCTCGCGATAAATATACACCAGCATTTTTCCACTTGAAAAATGACTATACTCTGCGAGTGTTGGAGTGAAAGGGGCAATTATCGAGTGGCGATCACGGAATCGGGGATCCGTTCGGTGGTCGTGTAGAATCTCGGAGTGGCGAGCCGTGCGAGTTTGCTTGACAATAAACGCGGTGTACGTTACATTAATCAGTGACAGACCGGCCTCTGGCGAAAGATATATGGGCCGAATAATTTTTCGTGGCCAGAATCCTCGGAAGAAACTCGTCGTTTCACGCTCTCTGGTCGGAAAGCGGACAGTCGGTCAAACGTCAGCGAGAGGCCCGGGAATAAGCCTAGTACGATAATAAGGATACTGTGTCATTTATAACTGCCTACTAATTTGTAGTATAAACGACGTACACGTGCAGGTCGATAATCGTGGCCCGCGTGTATGTAAGAGCGCGTGCGTATTTACCTGGTGACCCTCCGAGCGGAGCTTAATCGTGCTCAGGGCCGCATTCGTCCGCTCGTATCGCTTTCAACTTCGAACGCCTCTCTTGCTGAAAATTTTAGCGAATATTGTTTTCGTTTCCAACGATGTTTCATTACGCAATTCGATAATCGTCGTAAGCAGTTGCGCGTAGAAAGATCGGAATGTTTACGGGAGGCAATCGTATTAGCTGGATCACGTGGTCTGTATTATTAATCACAGCGTAGAAAACATTTTTTTTAACTCCACGATAACTACTCTAATACCGAACTCGTATCTACTCTACGTTTCGTAATAAATAATTAATAATCAATTAGACGCAATAATTGCCGAGCTTTTCTTTTATATTCCTTCTCTCTTATTTCGCTTGTATATCCCTTTTATCTAACATCAAAGGCCTTATACGTAGTCATCGATAAACAAATAAACAAACGATTAAATTACAATTTTAATCTTCCATCGTGATTGATAATTTTCAATCGTGAAAATGTACTCTTCGCGTTCGAGCGAGTAGCTCGGAGAATCTTGAACAAAATTTTCCAGGCGATTTTTCGTATCCGTAGCATTCGGTTTTCGAACCTTTCCAAACTCGACTAGGAAATTACGGATAGGAGAGATAGGAGAATACGTCCCTGGGATACGTTAGCCAGGTTGGTCCATTAGTAAACGGTCTTTGGAAAGGAGCTTTGCGCCGTTTCGAAAGCGAGAGGCAAACGGCGCGGTCGGATGGAGGCGAGTCCTCGGAGAACGAGAGCCCGAGGAGCAGTCAGGCACCGCACGAGTCGGATTTATGAATTGCCCAAATAATTTATTAAGCGTAATTTTCAATGGGGCCCAAATTGAATCTGATTTAAGTACAATGCGGCATTGTAGCCGGGCTGGCCGGCCTGGCTCAAGCAGAATGCGCGCCTTGATTCGAGAACGCGCGGACTTAAGAGAAGGTGCTAACTAGTCTCTGAACGGGCCTCGACTTTCTCCCTCTGTCCCGGGCGACGCTCTATCCACCGCCTCCTCTTCCTTCTCCTCCTTCTCCTCCTTCTCCTCCTTCTCCTCCTCTTCCGCCTTCCTTCGGTTTTTATCTTCTTCTACCAAGCGCCGTGTTATTTCCTCTCCCCTCGATCGTTTCTTCTGCTCGTTCGAGAACGAGACACGGCCACACGTCCCGAAGGATTTCGATTTTCCTGGCCAACGCGTTCTCGTCGGACAGAGACCTGACGTCAGCACGGACGCGCACGAAGAATGCCCTTTGATTGGGCCACGAATGCGGCTATCAATGGCTAATGAGCTCGCGACCTTGATACACGGCCGCCCAGCGCGGTGAATAGAGAAATTAATTTCCAAGGTTCATCGACACGCGGCCGCGTACGATGATTTAATATCTCGCGATGCTCGTTCGAAAGCTGCGGTAGTCGCATTTCTCCTCCTTTTTCCCTCTATTCCTTTCCCTGCTTCGTATTATCTACAGGCTCGTTTGCTTTCAACTTTCGCTTGGTCTCTTCGTGATCGATAATTAGTCGATCGTAAAAATGAAGTTTAATTTTATTAGAGATTTATCGCGATCGATCCGCCTTCTCCCCCTCCTACTTATCGCGATCAGGATCATCGTGAATCTTCGACCGCCGCGCCGCGGCGATGACCTCAGCACGAATACACGAAGAATGCCTTTTGATTGGAACACGAATTTCGGTATCAATGCTAATGACCTTGCCGTGGTCCCGCTTAATTGGATCCGTCAAACGGACGGTCTTCTTGGAAGTTCGATGTCTCGCGATGATGCAACAACCGATGATCCCAGCTTGCATCTCGCCAACTTACCCTTCTTTGAACCGAGTTTGCTGCGTGCCTTTCACTCGATCGTACCACCAGAGAAGTAAGCGTCTTTTTTCTTCGAGATTTTCTAACTCGTATGATACGCACTCGTACGTAACGACTCTTTAGCGTCGAATCAGTTTCATCTTGCGTATGTTTTATCTTTGCGAAATAATCATCCTCTCGAGTAAACGATGTAGTAGCGAGGTGCAACGACCTTGCACCGATGTACATCGGACCGCACGTATCGCGAGGGACCACCCATCGTTACCGAATTGTTGACAGTTCCAAGAATTTGCCGAGCGATCGTTCGGTACCGAGCTCGTGTCGTCGCTGTCCCGCTACATTTCGCTGCAATTATTCGCTCGTGTTTGCCTTTGGCTCGCGTTCAACTACGAAATTGCAATTGCACTTTCAGTTTCCTCAACCACGACGTCCAACCCTGCAGCCTGTTAAACGCTATAACGTAACCTATCTTCAATGTACACGCATATAATTCTATAAATATTATTCCCGTGCCCTCCTCGAGCGCCATACAAAGGAAAGAAAAATGCGGTTTGTGGTAAAGTAATCGGGAAAAGGTAATTTCGAGTCGAGCACAGCGGGATTGTCCGGCGACCATCTTTCAAACTAGAATTCAATTGCATCACGCCACGTTATCCCGGGAGGTACCAATCAAACGGCTGTAGTCTTGTGTGTGGCCCTCCAGCCACGAGGTTCCCGAACGAGAAAATGACTATGCTCGAGCGGAGAGAGAGAGAGAGAGAGAGAGAGAGAGAGAGAGGAAGGTGTTTGTACGTTGAGAGACACATTTATGGCCCAATCAACAGTGTATTCAAACATAGTCACACCTCCTTGCAAAGGGACGACGTACAGCCACGACGAAAAGCATCCAGCTTGCACGGCTACCTCCGCAGTTCTGCACGAGCTGCTAGGAGAATGGAAGATCGATTTCTGATTGTCTATGTCCCATAAGAACTCGTTATTTCATCGTTAACGAACGATCGGACATTTCGAAGTTTGAACTCGAAACGACGAGCTTTAAAAATCCGAGTAAAACGCGTGAAAGTGAATGTGATTTGGAAAAAACGAGGAATATTTTTAGAACGTTCTGTTTACAAGCGATAGTAGCTTTCAGGCTTTCCGAAGGAAGAATAGTTTTTGACCTTTTTGTTACGATACCGCGAACAGTTTACAGGGTAAATAGTCTTGAGAGCATGCCAAGAGAATCGACGATTCTAGGAATTTTCGAAATCGCGGAGCGTCGATCGTCGTAACGCGCGATTTTCGTCAGGTACAGCTGAATCTTTGCTTTTGATTCCCAGGATCGATGAAATGATGCGAACGCGGTACGCATTTTTTCTACCCACGCACTCGCGTCGCTCGAATTTTTCTCGCTGGCTTCGACGAAGAATTCGCTATGTAACATCAATCTGATGATTCGAGCTGCGCTTTCCAACTGCATTTAATAAAACGCTTAAAACGCTATAAAACAAATCTAATCTTTAGCCGCGCGTATGAATCCTTGAATTTGAAGTTTTCCATTCGACATCGAACAACGTGCTCATATCTACGAAGTAATTCGATCGGAAGATCTCTTCGTTCAGCTCGGTAGATATTCTCCAAAGCACGAACAGCGTGTTTAAACGCTCCGTACTTATCTTTTCCAACCGTTTCCACGTTCCACGCCACAACGATTCCATCGAATCGATGCACGAATCGCAATCAGTAACTCGAAACGAGAAAACTCTGGCTGCTTGAAAATTCCACTGCCTTAATCCGGGGTCGAATGAAAATTACACGGAAGCAAATAATCCTAATAACGTATCTCAACAAACACGAATCGTGGAATGGGCACGAAGAAAGAAAGAGAAAGAAGGGAAAAATTACGTTGGCCGTGCGAGCGCACGCCGTCCATGAAAATTATACGACGGTAAATCAACGGAAGCTAGGAATCGTCGTCCCGGCTTGTTAATCCTAATCTGCATTTTTATTCTCCAGAGAAACCACCCATATCGTTTTGGCTGGTGAAGATAGAGAGAGAGAGAGAGAGAGAGAGAGAGAGAGAGAGACAGAGAAAGAGAGAGAGAGAGAGAGAGAGAGAGATAAAAGGGCTGCCTTCATGGCGGTGAGAGACGCTTTTCGTAGCGGGCTCGTATTTTCAAAGCACTTTAGAACCATTTAGCTGAATGCACGCCGGAGTTTATGGGGGACCACTGATGGCGTGGGGCTCGCTCTTCAGCCACCTCTCACAAAGGGGGCCACGGGGCCAGGTGTCGGATCGTCCGCCACCATTACCGAACTGTATATCACTCTTCCAAGCCCTCCAACCACTATATCGCCTTCTATTCCACCGACGACATTCGATTCCTATAGAGCGTGTTGCGAGTCTCCTTAATTTCGCTCATTAACCTGTTGAGCGGATCATCCTGTTTGTTCGATCGTTTGCCTTTCGAACGAACATTAGGGGACTCGCATAACAGAGTTTTTCTCGGTTGTTCATCTTCTGTTCTTTAATCTTGGATAGAGAATTGAAGCGTTTAGAGGAATAAAAAGGCAACGGGCTGTGGTCACGAAATGTATCGCTACATAGTCTCGTTTTCCATTAAAGTATTTCTTTCGTTTACTTTCGTTTCCATATTTCAAATTTTTATAATCGAACCGTTCGAATACATTTGGATCTGATCAATGTGCGTGTAATTTTTCTAGCCACCGTAAATCGTATTTATTAGAGGAGAAAGAAAGTTACAGGTTTCATGCTCGAAACTACGAAGGTATATTATCACGAATATCATCGATCGACTATAAATTCACAGCGAGTTTGGAAAAATAATTTGATTCTGATTAATTTTAAATTGGTGTTTGCTGGCTTACTCGCGTTACGTGCGAGCGAAGCAGCCCTTCGGTCGTTAAGCTAATCAAATACTTCTATGACATATGGATACGTGATTTTAAATGTTATAATAGCGTTATAGGAGTTCGTAATACCTTTTAACACGATATACCAAGCCATAATTTCCCCCTAAAGTGATCTATCAGGATTCCAAAGAAGAAAAAAAAGAGGATCACGGCCCATTACACAGAACAAATGGCAGCTTAAGTGGCCATCGGATCTCTACAAAACGACGAGATAACTCGTTCTCCCTGCCGCGTTAATCCCATCTTTACGAGAATAAATTAGTTTATACCGAGTCAGTGGATCGAAAAGAGTGGCAAAGAAAGAAGGGAAATTAATGCGTCGCGGAACCACGACGTATCGAGATTCCTCGAGGATGTTTTTCGAGATTTCGTTCCCTTTATGCCTTTTCCGCGGCGGCCCATCAAACCGCTCGTTAGCTGACAAACGCCGCGTTAATACGAACGACGAGCCCTGGGACCCGTTGATTCCGAGTCACTCGCCTGGAAGAATACCGGTATTTAAGAACGTCTTGTGACTCTTGCTGCGGGCTGTTTTATTGAAACGTTCGTCCTCGATCGCGTACTTTCGACGTTCGAACGTCGCGAGCAGCGTCGATCTTGACACGTCGCGTGAGAAATGACTCGTTTGGAGAAGCTTCGAGCACGGGGGATTCTGCGCGTGAATGTGGAAGAACGACGCGCGATATACATATGTATGCGCGTGTAAAGATAAAGAAAAAGAATCTCTCGATATCGATTACGTCGCATTCTAGTACAGCCTACGAAGAAACTTTTTCGTCGGAAAGTCTGTTGTTATGCTTTTGCTCGACGAAAAAGATTTCGGAGCTTGACATCGCTACTAAACTCTGCGCATTTACAGACAAATTTTGTGGAACCAGAAGAATCGTAAATTAAGCGATCATCGTATGTAACGTCGTCGCTGTTCTATACTCTTCGATCTACGGAGTTGATCGGTGTGGCTTGTGAATGGTTCGTATCACGTAGAAATCAAAACGGGTGTCTTAAATACGGTCGTGATTCCCGGACAAGAAATGAAAAATTCCAAGGGAAGCGATCGAATTCCATTACGGTAATGCGTTCCGGATCCATTTCAGACTCGGTGATTTTACGAAGGTTCTTCCCTGGAAAAGTGGTGGGGAAGAGGGGAAGTTCCGAGCACCTGCTCGGGCTGCGGGTTCGGGTTGTCGGACTCAATTTCACTCTTTTCAAGGGGTCGACAATCGGAGCCACTCGAGGGAGGAAAGTGACACCACGGCCGCATCCTCTGTCGAGAGCTTTACAAGGATTTAAACAACTTCGAATGGTGCACGGTTCGAGCCGAGTAGCACAATGTCACCGCCGGATCTTTTACAACTGGATCCTTTACACCAGCGACGCGAATCCACCATTCAGACATCTTCTATTCGACACAGTCCTCGAGACAAGGACGCCTCTCGGAGACCACACGTTTGGTTCATTAAAGTCCTGGAAACGATACTTTGTTTCTTTCAATTTCGCTGACCGTTCCTCGCACTGGGATCGTTTCCAGAGTCTATACGATTTTCTCTTTGGATCGATCGGTGTGAAGTTTTTTTCGACTCTTTCGGTTTCACTGCTTTCAAACACGTGGCTTTGTTAACAGAGTTAGTTTCATCGCGTTCGACGATGAATTCTTCCAAATTGTGTTTTAGCTGTTTCTCTTGTTGTCTGTTTCTGCTGTATTTAATGTTCGACTAGGGACGGTATTCGGCCAAATGTAGAACCTTTCATTGTTCGGTGGAGATTTCTGATAAATGATCTTCTTCCATTCAAACCAAATAGGTATACAATAGAAGTTGACGTCAATCGTCAAAAAGCTTACAAAGTTTCTACAAGCGAATTGCACATTAACTTCCACAATAAAACGCTTTAAAGCGTACGAACCTCGACGCAGGTGGAGTAATTCTTCGGAGAAAGGAAAAATAACAGTGGGCCTATTCTTTACGAAAATTTTCCAATGGTATCCATCGGAGAAATCACGCAAAGGTGTCCTCGATACCAAAGGAAACAGTAAGCTATACCCACGATTCTTTCGGTCGTATCGACTTCATCTTTAGCGGAACGTGCACGAGGCACACAATTCGTTTTCGTGGCGTTGAATGGCGTTAGAGAGGAAAACGGTCGGTGGAAGGGCCTCACGCCCTCGACAATACGGCAATCTCGACCGGCCGAGAAGTCAAGAAGAGAAAGAGAGAAAGAAAAAGAGAAAGACGACGACAACGATGAGGAAGAAGAAGGCCGGATAAAGGCAAAGCCGGAGTCGATTCGTTCTGCGCCCATTGTCAACCAGTTGAAGAATCAGTTTTTGACCGAAACGCTAGAAAATGGCCCCGTTGCCCCCTTCTTTTTCGCGGCTCGCCGTGCCTCGCATAATTGCGATTTAAGAGGCACGGGACAGCTGCGGCCAGATGACAATGCCGCAGCCACTCGAGACGGACAATCGAACAATTTGGACCCCGCTGACGCTTGTCCGTAAAAGTCGTGCGAAAGATTTTCCACCGAAAGATTCTCCGCTATGTTTGGGATTCGTAGGAATTTTGGCACTGGAGTTCCTTGTAATTGCTTCGCTAGCCGTGGCGATAGTTTGAAATAAAACGATAAACGACGCTGGAAGATTTCACGCTTATATGTTCGATATTTCTAACTTTATTCGAGCATAATTATTTCCAAGTGGCTCTCCGTAATGTCGCACCCGTACGTTTTCTACAATTATTGTTCGACGTTTGCATCGTTCAAACTAACATGGCAAAGCGTACGTTTGTAACGTTTCCGGGAATTTTTCACGAAGCATAGAAGATGTCGCGTATCACGAAGCAGAAAAAAAATTCGTTCCTAAGGTACTGAAAAAGATGTACGAAGCTTGCTCCGAACAAAGGTATCGCGAGCAGCGTCGGCGCTCATAGCGGCCCCGCGTCGATTATATAATTGCCACGATCAATCTCCATCATTCGTGAGGCTAAAGGAGGGAGGTCGGTATTCCTCGTTCGGCATTCACGGTCAATCCAGCCGCTTATTTCGAGACGGGAGGCGCGAGCCGTCAGACGTTCACGACCCACCTAGTCAATTAAGAAGACAGCCGATCTATTAGGGGATGCCCGTCTCCTCGCTCCATCCTCCCTTTCCTTTCTCCTTCTTCGCGACGCTCTTTTTGCTCCTAGTCTTCTTTCCCGCTTTTCTGCCGGCTGTCTCGCGATGAAATAAGAGAAACAGAAGGTGGAGCAGCAGGAAAATTGGGCGTCGAGAGGAGAAAGATCGCGACGGAACATGGAACACGAATTAATCGAAGGGAAACGCCACTGTCGACGTTTCTGTCGTCGTTAAATCGTCTTCGACACGACCGCTATAAGAGACGACAATTTTGGATATTAATTTTGACCAGCAACAACAATTAAACAAAAATCGATCAAACAAAATCGATTCCTGTCTTCTTCGTTGATTTAACTTCGTTGATCTTAGGAGAGACGAGTCGGTCAACGCTGACTTTGTTTGCCGATGATTGAAGATACGCTGATTGATTTGCACATCTCGGAAGGTGTAACTCATCGCGCACTTACGACCCGTTCAATTAAGAGGACAGCCAGCCTATCAGAGAATGCCCGTCGTTCTCACCTCGCTCCCTTTGTTATTTTATTCTCCGAGTTATTTCGTTCTCTTTGAAAACAACTTCCTCTCGCAAACTTCTATTCGTTTATTACTCGCGAAAAGAGGGGTTAGAATAGCAAGACCGGTAAACGATACCCTTTACGCTCTACCTCCGCAAAAGAAATAGAAAAAAGGGTAAAAAAAAAAGGGAAAGGGAAGTAGGAAGAAGACGGACGACTTAACGCGTGAAAACAGGGCCGCGTAACAGCAAACACGAGGCCGCAGAACAGCCAAGCATCGAGAAGAGACTCTTCGGTTCGGCAAGATGACGTACGGTGGTCCACGGTGGTGGCTTCTATTTTCGTTGGGCGCGTTTCAAGGGGGAAGCCGACATGTGCTCGATATTTAGGCACCGGCCCGTCTTCTCTCGTCTACGGCCTCGGATTCTCTCGTTCCACGCACCACATCCACCGATGCCTTCTGTCCTTCCCTCTCTTTCGCGTCTTCGTTCGCCACGTCAGATTCTGTCGTTGTTCCGCTTCCTCGTCCCTCTTCCTCCCTTCGAGACACTCCATCTAACGGGGTATTTAGTTCCACGCCGTTATAAATTACGTATCATTCGCTTTCCAAACTGACATCGTGGCACGCGCTCCCGGAATGCGAATACCAGCTCAACCTCCCTCGTTATCCTTTTTCTCCTCCTCCTCCTCCTTCTGTCTTCTCGTTCGTCGCCTCGTTCCTCCTTTGCTCTCGGTCACTTAACTCCCCGTTGCGTGATTTAAGCCGCGGTCTCCTGGTAAAACGCGACTCCCTTCTTGCACCAGGGCGCAATTTCGTTTCTTCGATGCTTTACGAAGAAGATGTCGCAACATGTTCTTTTCTCCAGCTCTCTGTTTCTGGTTTATCGTTGATCCGTGCTGTCGCGATTGAAGGAGAAAGGGATGTTGCGAACCTGTTTTAGAGAACAACGAAGACACAGGGTTGTTTTCTGCGTTCGAGGGCTAACGGAGTTTACACGGAGAGTATTTATTTACGAGAAAGACTGCCATCGAGGGTCGATCGTGGAGGAGCTGAGAAATTTCGCTGGCGACGTCATGCATACGTCCCCTCGTGCCACGCCACCTAATTCTAAACACGTGTTCACTCACCGTTTCCAAGAAGTATTCCTCGTCGACGTTGCGGGCCAGGTTTACGATCGCCGCGAATTGTCGGCGGAACTGCGCGACGAATCATCTGCGTACGCGTTGCACGTGATCGAACGCGAAACAAAGGCGACCGTTTTTGACCGTTTCCTGAACCCTTCCGACGTCTAAAAATATTTGAAAATTCGCCTTCCTCCGTGTTACGAGCATCTGCAAAAATTTTCGGTTACCCTCGAATAACAATAACAACCGAATAAATAACAATAGTCGGCCGGATAAATTCGTTTATCTTCCCTGTGATTCTACTCGTTGCAAATATTTATTTTCGCTCTATCGATGGATAGAACAACAGTTCATCTGTACACGTTTTCTCTATGACCTACAGTTTCTCGTCTAAATAATAGGAACTTGCGTTCAAGTAAACGAATTCCATTAAAGGAATCTCTCTTTATATAAATTCGTTCCGAATTTTCATCGCGAGATCTTCGTACCATTCGCAAACACGCGCTATCGCGTATACGCCATAATTATTCTCCTACGATATCTTTTTTACGCTCTTTTTATTTTTACGTAAATTCGGCCTGAAAATCCATCGAGCGTTCGATCATCCAGCTCGAGTAATCAACAAACCGCGAGGAACGCAAACCGCTCGAGCGAATCGCAAATAAAACGTCGCGAAGGGGTGGACACGAAGAACGGGAACGGGAGTGTCGAACAGGAAGAAAAGGAAGAAGGAGGAGTGCACCGGGGCAGATATCAATTCTCTTTACGCGGCAAAACGGTGGCAGCTCCACTAATAGACCGAAAGATTCTCATCTGTTTAACGCGCGAGCTCGAAACTCTCTCGCTTGGCAGTTTGTTCGCGAAGGGAAGAAGGCAAAGAAGGAAAAGGAGGCGAGAGTCCGTGAGACTCGCCGCAAGCTGACGCAGCGAAGACAAAGGGAGATGGCGAGAGCAGCGCGCAGGGAAGCGGAGCGAGAGAAAAAAAAATATATCGTCTCGTTGCCGAGATGCCAGAAGCGAGACGCATACCTCTTAATTGGAACGCTTTGCTCGGCCTAAGCGATTTGGCCGGATTTCGAAGGAAATGGGCGTTTAAGTGCGCCCGAAAACCATTTACAACGGTCGACATTAGCGCGTCCTGCTCCGAGCAACAGCCAGGTCGACACGTTTCGTTATATGGACTCCTTCGTTTCTGCATATACACGTTGCATATTCCTTTTTCTCCTTCCTTTTTGCCACCGAATGGTTTGATCATTCGGAAATTTGTTTGCCTGCCATTTCCACGCGAAATTGTACAACGTTTTACAGCGTTGTTCCGCTAACAGTCCATTTAGGTTAGCATCTTATCTGCTCGGCCAGATCGACGCGTTTCGTCATTTGGACTTCTCCGCCTTTTCGAAGACGAGCTTGCGGGTCGCTTCGATACGAAATCGTAAAATGCTTCGCTAGCCAATAGGATCAGGAAGTCGGTATAGAAGTCGGTTCCAAGAATTGGCGAGGCTACTGGCATGGTCGGTTAACGCGAAACTGTGCTATTACGCCGATAGGAAATTTTCCCAAGTTTCTAGACGGCTCTCGCGCGTCAAACAGTTCTAAACGCGGTGGTTGGACGGAACGATTCGTGAGGGGGACTCGTAAAAATTGTCGGCGACCTCTCTGTTCCGTCGCGGCCATTAGCGGTCGTAAAATGTTCTTCGAGAGGCTTATTTGGTCGCTCGGGCGACGGATTCATGCGCGCGTTTTCCCGAAATAAACGAATCGACGGGGTTTCCGACTGTCACGAATCCCGTCGTCGAAAATATTAAGATTCCAGGCTACAATGTCGGCCTAATGGAAGCGAAGGAACGGGTGGCGAACGCGAGGGGGTGGAAGAGAGGCCGTGCCAGGCGTAAAAAAGGCGGGAGAGCTCTTTTAACAACCAGACTCATTAGGAGCATACTGCTCGCTTTTTACACCGAGACATTTGTAAGCAATACAGACTTCAAAAAACAAACTTTCCTGTCGCAGCCAGAACAGCCGGACACTTCGGTTTGCTCTCTTTTCGCCATTCGCGTTTCCATCTCCCGCTCGCTCTCTTCGCTCTTTCCCTTGTCCGCGGAAGTTTCAGGATATCTGCTAGAATCTTAGTAGCCAAGTGGCTATCTAGAGTTTCTTACTTTCGCTTTCCGTTGATTTTACGTCTCCCGAATTTGTCAATGGCAATGGTTTGGACCGAAAGGAGCACATACGAGGACTAAGAAATTGCTAAGACCGCAGATTATTTCTTTTTGTTGCCAATAGCACGGACGCGCCTATTGTTCTTTTACGTGTTAAATTATTATACTGATACGCTAATGAGCCACTTAGTCCACTAAAGTCTGTCGCTTTATTTTCTTTAGCAAACTGATTTAATCCAAATTAAATTAAATACGAAGAGCAACGATATTTTATTATTGCGTACAACTAGTGTTTGTTATCGTAGTAGCCTCTTTTCAAATTCCTAACTCGAACGTTTCTTACACCTACGGTACTGATCCTTTTAACCATTTTATCACAATCCTACGTACTTCGTTTTCTCTTGTCGCGCGCCTTGCAATACTTTCTCTTGTTGCGTTATTTTTTGCTTTACTCGAATATCTTTTATTCTTCGGAATATATTCTTTTTCTTACTCGTTGGTTAACAGGGTATTAAAGTCAGGAGTCATAGATTCGCACGACGGGGAAGAATCGCGGTGCGATTCCCCGCCGAGTGTCGAACGTTCGTTGGATCATTGGTATCGCGATATCGATGATTATGTCATTATCGCGAGGATTTTATCGAGGCTCGCGTCTCGACAACTTATCCCGTTGGGAGTTTAGCGCCTGTAAAGTCGGCGAGCTTATTACCATAATCGAGATAAACGGTAGATAAACTCGTGTCATCGCCATAATTCCTTTGATAAAACGGCGGGATCGTTCGGGTTCCGGTGGCATTTTAATGAATTTTTACGGAAAGATAAATGCGACTGAATTAATAAGGTTATCGCCGTAAACTTCGTAATCGCTGTTATAAATTCCCTCTACCAACTTCTCCTTCCTTCCGCGCTGTCTCGTGTGTGCCGTGTGTTCCTCCGCTCTGATTTTCCGTCACCACGCGAACGAAGAAATCTGGTTTTGTTATTATGCAGCATCTCGATGAAATGACTTCTCGAATGATTTCGTTCGATCGCTATCCAGAAGAAGTTATAAGATACGCGCATTCAGCCTGTCAGCGAGTTGCACGGACGATACTAATAAACTTTAAAATACTAGAAATATCGAGAATATTTTAATCCATTAGAGAAACAAAAGGGAGAAATAAGATCGAAGAGCGAGATAACGAGACAGTTGTCGAACACGAGCGTAATGATTAGGAACGCGCGCGACACCCCCGAAACATATGTTCTTCTCGGCCAACACTTCCTGTCGTTAAACGTCTACGTAACTACTCGCGTTTACGCGTGGCCCTCCCTTTCGTCCGTGTTCGTGGCATGCTCGAACAGTCTGCGAATTAACGATGACGAACGAGCGCGCGTTTAGCAATCGCGAGAATTTCTACAAATACTTCCTTCTCTTTCATCGATCACCGTTTCCTCGCAGTCGAAGCTCGTTCGAAAGAACAGCTCGAAAAATATTTAAATAACGGCTAATTTTCTTTACGATCGTAAAACATCGATGTACTTTACCAAGTTCCATAAGTGTAAATTCGTAGCAGAATAAATATTATTTCGATTTCCTATCGAGACGTCAAACGCGAAACAAATTATTGGGAACGCAAACACTATTATCCAACGTTCGCAGGCAGGCTCGTTCATTAATAACAATCACGATGTATCAGCGACGGTGGCGTGGAGCGATTTTTCATAAGGCAGCCGGTCGCTTGACACCTCTAATTAGCGGACAACTCTCGCGGAGCGGTGTGCAGAAGCGCGACGCTTTATGCGAGCAGCCGTTCTCCCGCAAATGAGAGTAGAATAGCACGCGTGTCCCGCTGCCACGGTGGAAAAAGATTCGAAACGAGGCTTTAAGAGACGCACGGCGACCATTCATCTCCGAAACGTCCAAGCTAAACATAGGCTTTCGAAACGAGCCGAGAGACGCGTCTCACGATCGTACATCGTCGCGTATCTCGCGCCGATAATCAGCCAGACTAGCGTTACTCCGTGTTCCAGATGTGTCGCACTCGCGTCGATTAATATCGGTATCTGAAGATTTTCCAAGCTACGAACGTTCCAGACGAAGATTTTGAAAGTCGAAAGCTACGCGAAACGAATTCAAAGTGGATGGACTCGATGAGTTTTCGACCTCGCGCAGAAGTTTCCAGTTCGGTTGCCTCGAATGTTAGAGATGTTCGAGGCGAGAACTTGCAATGGAAATGAATGGAAATCGTTGGGAGTTTTAATCCTATGGGGACTGCAAGTCTTAAGTAATTCGTGCCGCAGTACCAATGTTTGTCCCAAAAGCTCCTAGAAGATATTCCTCGTGTGATTCTAAAGCCTATAATTTGCGAAATTACTATCCCCTGGCAAAAAGAAATTCTTAATAACCTCTTTGTTTAATTTTCAACGTGGCTTAATAGTCGCTACGTAATAAACACCAGCAGAAAGCGGAAATTATCGAGTCGTCGTAATCGGAGGAGCGACCGAAAGGGAAGGAAAAGAAGAAAAGTAGCGATCGAGCGATCCGAAGAGAATAAAAACGGATTCGAATGCCAGCCACGATACGAGCTGGCAAACGTACCGAGGAAATTAACGCTAATGCGACACGATCTAGCTCGACCATGGCGGTTTTTATTCGCGACCTCGGGGACGGCTAACAAGCCAAGGGACCCGAGAGTTTCGCTAAATCACCGGAGCCGAGTTTCCCCGTCGCGCTTTCCTTTTCCCTCGCAATTAACACTTCATTACCACCGCTCGTTTCCCGTGAAATCCCAATGTCTCGATGATCTATATTAAACCCGTCGTCCCCCTCGATGCCACGAAAAGAACGGAACACGTCCCTCGAGTGAGAGTTTATCGCGAGTTCCGCTCGTGTTCGTCGTTTTATCGGTCGGTTTTGGTGTCGACGTTTATTTTGCGGGTGCTGCTTTCTACTCCCGGATTGAAGATACCAACCAAGAATATAGAACGTAATTTCTTCCACGGACTTCCACTCGAATATAATTCTTTTTTCAAGCGATTATCGAGTATCGTATAAATCGACGTTAAAATTGGCAAAGCAATTCGAGTCACAGACGTTATTAACTGGTTATTGTTTCAGAATTTTGGTAACATTCATTTTATAAAATTCAGAGTCCGACTTTATCGATTGCTACGAATAATTCGGATACGTAACTTTCAAGTTACACGCGCGTGCAATATCTATCGGATGTACGATTCGACGTTACGTCGAACAACATCGTCGATCCCATTTTCGAGCAATCAGATACGACGTTTCGGTGATCGCCAGGAGATCGCGATATTCTTGAAATCGTCGAATATATAGAACGTGGCAATCGGCGTTGTTCGAGTCACGAGCAGAAAAATCAGGCGAGTGCACGCATCATGGTTGATGGGCCCTAAACGCTGCGAGTGTTAATTACGACGCCTCGTGACAGGTGCAATTTGCGACACGACTGTCCATGAAATTCGCGAAACACGAGGCGGTTGTTACAGCTGCGGCCGCTACGCCCTCGTAAACGTGTTTACGAAAACGCGACGGCTCGTACGTCAACCTGGTCGTTAGCACCGCGTAATTGCCTGTGCCGCGATTAATACGTATAGCGAATCGTTCGCGCGCCACTTCTTACATTTATCCTCTACTTAGAACCTTTCGGCTAGAATGTCTCTTTTTGCGTACAGTCGATTGGACGTGGAGATGCGTGTGTTGCATTCTTGGCGCGGATGCACGGAACGTGATTAGTAGAAGCAGAAGAAATAAAAGAGTATTTCCGCGGACGCTCGATAACGTAGTATAGAAGCGTGTTACGATATATATAGGGTGTCGATTTCTTGATTAAACGCTTCATATCTAAAATCTCAGACAAGCGTCCCGAAATCCAATTAGACGAAATTCGTTGTTTCTCGAATTGACAAAAGTTACAAACTTTTAGGTTACAGATATCTTTCATCAATGTCTATTTTCTTCGGCAGTCTCGGTGCACATACGGTGCTGTGAATAACCATAGACTCTGCATTGTTTCTTCGTTATGTTCAAGAAACCAGCGATTATGACTGGATTTTGTTGTTACGTGAAATTGTTTTCGCGAAGAGTAAAGTGTATGTTAAAGGATATCAGGAGACGTTACACAGCGAATTATCGCCTTTCACAACTGAAACAGAAGACGAGAAGACGATGTTTCGATAAGACGATGCTCCTTTCCATACAGCCACCGCTGGAAAAACGTGGTTTCAAAATTTCGAATCAGAATTACTGCCATGGACAGTAATCGAGGCCTGATTTGAAACCGATCGAGAACCTATGGGGCACTCTGGCAAGAGAAGTTTACGATCAGGAGAAGCCACATACAGAAAATATCGTTGAACTTAAAACAGGAATAGAATCTACGTGGGCGGATATTCAAAACGAAGCTTTGAACGAGTGAGATAGACGTAATAAAAAATGAAGGAAAATCTATCGAATATCGACTGATAACGTAACAAAATTAACCGAGTTTATATTTTTTTCACATGGAAAAATACAATTTCAGGGGAAAATTTAATTTTCTCCAGACTTCGGAAGAAGACAATTTTTGTTCGTTGTACCTTGTATTTTCGTTTCAATATTACGAAAAATCGAAAAATGGGATTTATAATCACTCGCTCACATTGTATTCTCCAATTTGTCTCGTATCGCTGTCTCGTTCTATAAAAAGCTGTTTGATAGAAGTGCTTCTTTAAAAACAAATTGCAAAATCAGAGACATAACACTTCGACGTTCTCTCCGAAGAGCAGAGGAGGAGGAGAAAGACGATAATCGGTATGGCGTTGCAGAGCGATTCGAGCTAAATCGAGGCGGAATCGTCGGAAACGGGGATCGGGGACACGAGTTTTTCGTCGATTCTCGTGAACGGCAGCAATTTTCTGGTCGCTTGTCGGCACCGTTTATATTTAATGCTTTAATCTGGCCGGGCGTCGGCCGATCTAAACACGCGATAAATCTCATAGCGGAGGACGCCTTAAAAAGCGGCAACAAAACCTCTTCACCAAGCGGAAGCGTTAAGTGGCCTCGCGGAGAACCTCGCGCGCGCTTCCGTGCCCGCCTATTAACGTCCCGCCTAAACGCTCTACTTACGAGAGAGAGTAGACATCCTCTCCTGAACGATATTAATGATTTCCCAAAACTCTCGAGTCGTGTGAAAACTCCTCCACTGTCGATCAAAACTTAGCCGCTCTCCTTTCACCACTCCACACACCGTTCGAGATCTTTGGAACTGCCTCTCGCAGCTGCACTCGCGGCTCACAATGACTTTCCTCGGCTATATCGAGCGAGCGTTTATGGCCCGAGAACGGACCAGAAGGAAGAAAGAATAGTTTTGAAAAATTGGATATATTTCTCCAGGAATTCTCATATACGAAGCATCAGCAGGTTCGAGGTTCTTACGGATCTGCATGGAATTGCAGGAGAAAGTTTCTTAGATTCCGCGCCAACATATACGTTCTCCGATAAGATGTTTCCGTCCTTATTCCTCGACATCTTCGTCCTACGTTTCTTTTCCTACTGTCTTTCGACGACTAACAATCAGGCGATTTTTCAAAGAATCGTCTACGGTATCGTTTTCATCGTCGTTTTCATCGAACGATCGATATTAATATTCGCGTATCGTTCGTCAGTGTCGACAACGCGTCAAGAGATGTGGTATTCGTACGACTTCCTTTGCACGAGTATTAACGGCTAATGCTTTTCATACGTTCTTTCGCTACGCAACTGCTTCTTAACCTCGTTTCGATAAAAAGGAAGAAAACGTTGTCCATCGTGCACACGCTCGGTCTACTCGAAATTGTCTACTCGAAACTCAGCTGAGCGCCATGATCACGAGTTCCCAGGAAGAGCGAGCGGAAGCGAGCAGAAACAAATGAACTATTAGGAGCTCTCGTAGAAGCCACGATATACAGAGGGCGGGAAGCAGGTCCCCCAGTTAAGGACTAACAAGTATACACTCGGTGTGCAGCGAGCTACAGATCTCTGGGTATATACTTGTTAGCCGTCGTGTTGGCTGATAGGCGCCGCTCTAACTAGCCACGCATGGCGAGCACGTGTGGAGGTGTCGACTGCCCTAACGCCCTCCGCGCGACCCTATTCCTCGACCGTGACCCTCCCCCTTTTCTCCAGCCCTCTTTCTCCTTAGTATTCTTTCTCTTTCGTCTCCTCGTCTCTTCTCGTTCCTTCCACGATTTCTCCTTTCCCTGCGGTGCTTCCGCCGACGCGAGACGCTCCATTTCACGCGGCATGAAATCCGAGCGAAAATATTTGGGCGCCTCGTGCAATTGGCCGCGACTCCTTTAAACATTCCCTCGAAAGGAATTTTAATTTTCTTTTTTGCTTGGCTTTTCGTTTCTCTGCTATGATAGTGGATAATTTGTCTGGTTTAATCATATGGCACGATGCAGCGGATCGAATCTTCTTTTTTGTTTTGCCGATTCTCCGATTTCTTTCTGGATTTTGTGTCAATGGACGAGCAATTTGATACCCATACTTACGCGTAAAATACAACGTTACAAGACAAGGCTACGCACGCTTAATTATATCTCGATAAATTCCGCGACTAATAGCTAATTACGTACACTGCACGTTTAATTACGCGTTAAACGATTAATTTTACAATTCCACCGAGCCATTTAATTCACCTTCCAACTAACGTCCATTCTCACCCTTCGTTCGCCGCGAATCGAACTAACAAACCCTCGAGAGGAAACTTCTCGAATCGAAGATACGCGAAAACATTACGTTTCTTCAATGACGAATAGTCGGTATAACAGACGTCTTAAACCACTTAACCGAGGATTTCCAACGGCTCTTTGATGTTTCGCGCACGAGGGTCCGCAGTGATTTTCCACGGGGTTGTATTCTAATTTCACGATGGCAGTGGCGATGGAATTGACCGCCACGCAGGTGGGTCGTTGGCCAAGAGCAAAGACAATTGCCGAGCCGCTCGGGGATCAGCCGCGTCGCGAAAGCGGCTTACCAGGGAGAAAATGAAATTTAATTAACTGGAAACGACGCGGAATCGCCGCTCGTCACGCGGCGCTCGCGTGAGCCACGACGCCTACGCGTCATGGACTGGTATTCTTTCAGCAGTGGCTAAATGTAACTGCAGCTTTTACACACACGTTATTTTCGTTCGTCCGCTAATAAATTAAATATTCGCGTGGGAGATATTGTTGAACATTTTTACTAATTAATTAATCCATTCAACGATGATCTCTAATTAACGAGATTTTCTCTAACTGGAAAGGAATCAGGAACCGACGTTTCAAAGTCCTGGCCGTGGATATCATCAGCCCTCAATGAATCCAACGAGTCAGATGTAAAAAAAATTGCTCGAAAGAGTAGAAAGAGCAAAATTGCTCTATTAGTCGCAGTAAATGATCGAATTACGCGTCAGACAGTTCCGCGATATTCTTAAATCCACCCCGCTCTCTTCCAAGCAATACTTCGTCCACGAAGATTTCTCGTAAAATTCTTTTCTCTGCTATCGACCTGCTATAAAATTTTCTAAAATACAAAATCGGGGAAAAACAACGATACAAAGGGACGTGAAAGCCGGGGGGGGGGGTCGATCGATGTGTGCGATTTAACGTGAAATGGCCTGCGTCGAGCGCGAGGGACGGCAGGGGCGGAAAAACAAAGGAGGATGGCGCGGGGACGGCAAGGGTGGTAGGCCGGAGTGAAATCGACGAGGGTTGGGAGAACGGGAAGGCGGATGGGACGCGCGGGTTCGCCAATACAAAAAGGGAACCTGGAGATTATGATCTTCCATTCGTTCGCTCGTTCCAATTATTTTGTCCAATTAAAATATCGATTTTCTCCCCCCCCCCCTGTCGTGGCTCTGCCTGCGAGTACGTTCGCCTTTTACCGTGTCGTCGTCCTCCCCTTACCCCTCGTCTGCCTCCCCACCCCTTGCATTCTACCCCATGTTCGCAGACAACCCCCGATCAGAGGCGAAAGCGAATTTTTCGGCACCCCACGCCAAATAAATCGACGTTCCTTCTCGTTTCGCGATCGCAAGGTTCGAATTTGTTTTCTCAATGATTTCTTTCATTCGTTCGATGGTTTTCTTTGAACGAAACGTTTGACGACGTTTCGTGAAAGAACATTTTTATGAAGCGAATCACGATTGGCGGTTTGAAGCGTGGCGGTGTTTACGGCTTTTTAATTATACACGCTTCGAGTGCTTTCAATCGATATCAAAGTCGAACGACCTTATCTTTCGTAGAAGCGACGGACGAAGACCTCGAAGTTTCTGTAGACACCTGGAACGAAACAACTGTATTTCTTTCGACACACTAATTTTTAATTGGATAAATATTTATGAAGTTACACAAGTGATTTTACCTTAGTGTTTGCTCGTACACCGAACAATAAGAAGTGTACACAACCTTGACGTATTGAATGCTACCGAGGATAAATGGAGCTCGAACGTTTTCTTTTGCCACCCTGCTTATTTGCGTCATTACCATTCGTGACGTTAATAAATTTCGAGTCCATTGATTTTAATACAAATAAATACAAAGATAATATATCCTTTAGAAGTTGGAGATATTCCAAGTGCTCTAAGCAAAATATAAATTATTCGATAATGTTTTAAGGCTTCGCTAAACTTTCCGAGCTTATCGAGAGGCGAAGTACCCTGATCAGCGTGTTCCAATGATTCCGCTAATAGAATTTGTCGAAACGATCAGCCAGGCGAATGTTTTCGAGGGCAAATCAATCACGAGCGTTTCGCGAATCGCAGGCCGGCTCTCGGTTTCGTCGTTTTTTACGGGAAGAAATTATCCCTCTAAACGGCTATTAGACACGACCGGCGTGTGGAAGTTCTCTGAGAATAGACGATCTAATTCCGTGAACGGGAGGAAGGGAGGAACGGAGAAAGCTCCGTCGGATGGTGCGAGAGAAAGAGGTGGGGGATGAAGGGCCGGAGGGGTTGGAGACGGACCACCGTGATTGCAATTTTAACGCCAATTTGACTTGAATCTCTTCTGCGCGAAAGAAATAGTGTTTTCATGCTCAATATAGCGGCGTGCTAATAATTAACGGCCACGCCGTGCCACTTTGTCGTTTAAACGTAAAGGGTGTCCCAATCGTATCGATTCAGCAAGTTCCACCATATCTTTGAGATACGTACGTAATATTATTCTAAGCTGATATCGAATTATTTCCGTTACGATAATTCTTACGATAAGTCTTTTGATTTAATTCTATCCACTTGTTATTCTTCGAAGTGCAATATCTTATATTTTATATCCGATGTTCGAAATACGACGTAGGTTTCACCAATTATCTCGATTCTCAGCTTATCGAAATTGTTTCTTTCCAACAGACCTGCCCAAATACTCTTACGACGTCGATCCAAACAGAAACTAGGATTCTATTATCCGTCTTTTTTTAAATTTCGTCTAAAATACGAAACTCCGGGTCTGCCGAAACGCGCATGCAAGCCGCAACGGTCCCGGGAAACATCAAGCTCAAAACTGGATGACACACCGTGTACGTGTACCGAGCGGGTCTTGCGGAGCTAGCGGGTGGTCCTCATTATGTCGGCTTCCCCACCGCTCAGCCGTCCTATCTATTTAACGTATCGTTTGCCTTGGTAACCATCCAAATTGGCCCATCCCTCTCTATGCGCTGCCAGCCACCGTCTCTCCCGATCTCACTTGTGCTCTCCTTAATTATTCGGTAGCCGATGTTTAATAACGCCACCGTTGCGCGTTTCTCGCCAACGCTCTTCGACCCGATCCTTAATAGAAAACACTCGTTTCCTGCGAACGGTCACGTCGAGTCCCTCCTCGATGATCGACTATGCGAAGACCAGGGTCGATGTTCCGTTTATAGTTTACAAGGACAATTAACGAGGGAAGATTCGAGAAGAAATCGTTGTTTTGCAGAAATTAAGAGATATTTCATCGAAATTTATACATTTCTGAACATAGGCGAGCATCGAAGGCCTTAAATAGCGATTCGTTTTATGCACCAAATGTTACAACGACATTTACGTCGGCTATTTTGTATGCCTTTGCATCTTTGAATTTCTCGCAAACGTATAAACACGCGTAAGTCTAATTATGGATTCGGCGGAAATTTCGATAGTATCGTTTCTTCGTTGAAAGCTCTCGTTCGTTCGGCAAACCGTTGGAAGTATTCGCGTCAATCTCGGTTATTCGAGATCCGGCGTTTCCTGTTCCCGCTGCAATTCCATCGAGACAGAATTAATTCATCGTTGCAGGAAGCTTGTACGTGTGTTGGTTTCTTCGGAACCGCGTTTAATTTCAGAATTTCAATAGCCGCGTGATCGACGTGGACCCTGCCACTTCTTGCTACCCACGGTTAACCAGAAGCAGCGTGGTGGTTAAGATATCGATACGAGGCCGATGAATTCGAAAGTCAATGGCCCGTAAACTTTAACGGCTGTTGTTAACGAAAGACATCTCATTTCGCTTTGTTAAATCGTTTTACGATCCCTTTGGCGAAGTCGTGATTTCTTCGTGACCAACTGTCGTGTTGTGTCGCAAAGTTTCTAGAAATCTGCAAGTTTTCCCGAGTTTATCGTACACGCCGAAGTCACAACTCTCTGTATTCCAGAATCTAGTCCCGATACAGAGCGGACGAAGCGTTCGTAAATTCAATAAGCTATAACTGAGCGATAACGCGCGCGTAAACCGATTTCCCAGCTGGGAACCGCGCTGGAGGCCGATCTGTCCAGGTCGAAACTATGTACAATTACCGTTTTAATCTGCAGTTTCGAGGGCCATAAATATCCGCGGAGCCGCTCATCGACACCGACAAAGAGAACGCGGCAGAGATGCCGGCAGGGAAGTTTGCGCGAGCAAATTTATTGCCGCGGCCGATTCCACGCGGACCAAGCGTCTATGAGCTTTTATTCCGCCGCGGTATCGACAGCCTCGATCGGCGTTCTTCTCTGGTCGCGCAGGGCTTTTCGGCCGAGTCACCGTGACAATTAATCGCCGTCGTGCTTCGTTCCTCCGGTATTCGCGTTTCGAGCAAAAATATAAAGGAGATTTTCCGTGATTTTTAACGTTACTCTGTCCGGCTTTTTGTTGGCCGATGGTAATCTGTAGATTGAAAACCGTGGAAACGAAGCGAGGCAAGGACGAAGAACCGAAGCGATTTTTACTACGGAGCTTTTCGTCTTTCTAACCGAGTATATTATCGCGTATTTTACTCGAACATACTACATTACTACATTACTCGAGATAAACCATTGAAACGTTACCGCAAAACAAATGGATTAATTTAATGAAAACACATTGAGGATAACGTAGTTGCGCTCGGTCTGACCATAATCGGGTTAAATCTACTGTAACGTAATCAAACCGTTCTATGATTTAACCGCGGACTGGCGCCATCTAATATCGAATTTATCCACGTAAATACGATCTACAAATCCAGCGTCGCTCCATTTGTGCGAAGGGAAACGATCGCGCCAAAAACGGCCACATCCGATGGAAAAAATACAGCAAGCTTCCTAAAACGTTCTCCTACGGTGCAGTTCTTGCAACGTTACGGAAGACAAGGCGGATAGAAGCGAAACGGAATCGTTTCCATCGATCCTTGACGAAGATATCGATCCCCTTTGGCGGGCGGACCAAGTGGCAGCGCGAGACGGCGGAAGTTCGCGCGATGAAATTTACGGCTGCAGCCAATTCCGCGCAAATGGAAGACCATCTATGAGGTTTTATTCGGCCTGGTTATCGCTGCCACCTATCGGCAGGCATTTGTTTTTGCTTATCGGCGGGGCTACGTCAAGCCCGTGTAGGGGGAGGCCACCGTAAATATGACGGACGGATGCGACGATGGGATCTCAGCGGCGTCGGAACAAACGAGCGCCACGGACCCGAGGCCCCGAAAGTCTCGTACTCGGCTCGATCGAGAGGGATGAACGACCAAGAGACCTCCAGCGCCGACAGGGCTCCCGTTCGACCACGAATCGATATACCTGGCTGCGCGAACAAACGAAATCTACCAGGAGAAAGGGCTGCTCGAACCAGCGCTATCTTCCAGTTCTTTCCTTTCTTCGTCACCCCTTTTTCGCGTCTATGCAACTCTTATACGCATCTCCGCTCTTCCAAGAGTTTCTTTCCCGTGTTCCTTCATCAGAGCGATTAAGGAATCTGTATTACGCGAACGACGCGCGACGGAGCCGTAGTCGTTCGATTATACCGTTTGATCAGTTGGAGCGTGATCGATCACAGGGAAAGACGGTCGTTACTTCCACCTGAGATTTCGAAACGTCAGAACGTATCAATAACAACGCGATGATCGAAAGCACTCGAGGCGAGCCTGCATTTTTCCTCTCTTAATCACCGACCCTAATTGGTCAATTACGCTCATTACCGTCTCCTACGGTAGAGAGGCGAGTCGAACGATAAAATCACTTCTCTCTCTCTTTCTCTCTCTATCGCTATCTCTATCTCTATCTCTTTCCTTCGCTCTGCTTCTCTCACCCTCTGTCTCCCTCTCGTCCGCGTGCATCAGCAGAGGAGGTGGCTCCCCACCAAAGAACCGTATCCATGGGTAATCCCTGCCTGCCGTGCCTCCCCTGAAACCGAGCTGGACCTAGTTGCAAGAGAGAAACTTATCCCTGGCAGGGAAAAATCCGCGGGTCTATAGCTCTGGTTCGACTCCGTTTCACGGTAAAGGAACCCGGCCATGGAGGCGGAGCGACCAGAGCCATGCCCCTTCTGCCGCCTCGAGGCCTCGCCCACTTTTGAATTTCCCCTTTCTCGCATTTTCGTCCCCTCCCCGAACCATCGTTCCTGCTCTGACAACGTCTCTTTTCAAACAACGGCTGGGTCTCCCACTAACCGAGGCGCCTCCACCCGCAAAACGAAAAAGTCCGAACGCCGCAGTCGACGATGGTCAAAGTCAGTCGACACGGAGAGCTCGAGTCGAGTAGAGGCTAGTCCAGGTTAGCTGGCCGGGAGATCCATCGATCCGTCGATCCTCGGCTCATCTGTCAAACGCGTCACGCATCCTTCTTCACGCGTTTCCGTGATTATTCTTGGAAAATTGTCGTCGAGTGTGACTCGAACATCGTCGGATAGCTACACATTCGAACGCTTCATTTTCTTCGACGTTGAGTCGCGTCGATGAGATTGTGTGGGATCAGTGAGAAAGACATTTCGTCGAATCACAGACATTCGCACTTTATTTCTCCTCTTGCATCGGTGACAAGATAGTCGACAAAGGTATCGACAAGATGAGAGCATAGAAGATCGAAGAAGATTTGCTCGGAGTGATTCAGTGAAGAGATATAGATTCACAGAGGTGTTCAATCGCGGTCTAAGAATGACAGTACTAAGGATGACCTCCCCGGTGACGCCTCCATCGAGCAGTCCAGGTTCCCACGAGGCCCAGGCGCCCCAGCCGACTTCGAAACCGGTGCATCGATTGAGCTTTTCCGTCGCGGCCTTGTTAGCCGACACTAAAAAGTCGGACTCCTCCGGACAAGAAACGTCCTCCGTATCACCCAGATCGTCACCCTTGGCCTCTTGCTCCCCCGTGAGACAGGAGAACCTGCCAGTCAGTCCGAACTCCGCGTTACAAAAACATCCAGGTGACTACAGATCGAGATACCTGTCGGTGTCTCCGAGCGTCCAGGAACATAGACGGATCGCATACGGCTCGCTGGACGCGAGGACGCTAACCAGGTTTCCCGAGATCGAGGTGGACAGGGTAGAATCCCCCGGTCAACGTTCCAGAACGCTGGATTACGCGGTTCGAAGCTCCACGGACTCCGGATCCACGTCGGAAGTCGCACCATGTTCCTCGTCTCCCAAGGTCGTCACAGTCGGTCACTCGGATTTCGGTCCTCAATCTCCTAGAAGCAGTTCTCACGAAGCCAGGTCCAGGTGTTCGGAACCGGAAGACATGGAGGAAGAGGACGAGAACAGTCTAGTCGACGTGGAGGACCTACAGCATCAGCATCAGGGAAGCAGTCCGACGCCGGTCAGACCGACTCCGGCGTATATCGGAGGATTTTCCAGTTTGGGAAGCATCTCTGGCATTCCAGCCGGGCTACATCCCGCGGTTTGGGGTGGCGGACATCAGGGTGCAGCGGCAGCAGCAGCCGCCGCCGCCGCCGCCGCTGCCACGGCGAGCTTCTTCCCCTCGCACTTCTCTCATCACGCGCCATTAAACGGTGAGTACCATCCTGAGCGTTTACCTTCTGTTTTTACCCGTTGCACTGTTTTACCAGTGTCGTTTGCCATTTGCTAAACCGACGACAACCGTGTACGGCGCGTCTTTGAACCGCTGGCCGACCGCCAATCGGCTCCGCGTTGCGTTTTTTCCTTTTCGTCGTCCGAGACAAGGCTCGATTGTAAAGTAGCAAGTGTCGCGGAGTAAAGAGAACCGAATGCGATAGTGGCCTGTTTAATGGAGCCGACGGCTTCGACATTCTTCGCTTTCCTCGGTTGTTCGCGGATAAAATTAGTCCCGGTGCAACGGAAGTCCCTCCTCGTGCCTCCGATCTGTCACCGATTCCTTTCCATCTTCTATTTTTGCGTGCACCGAAATTCTGATTGGGACAGTGTTTCGAGGGAGAGCGCCGTGTACAGGGCGTTACAAGACGGTTGCACTCTGGCGATTCGGGGAAGATTTGGAAAATATCATGGAACGGGCTTGATTCGTAGTACATCGTCTTAATAGTTTGAAATGAAATTATTTCGTATTTAGTTAAAATAATCGATCGTCGTTTATCATCGGAGAAAGACGAGAAAATTTTGTGACACCGTGATTGGATCGAATTTGGAAGTACATACAGGCTGTTGCAAGATTCCTACGTGGTCTTTCATCGTGGTGGCCTGAAGTTAAAGAGATTAAGAAAATGTTGAAAGTATGGGATTGAAAGATAAGATTTATAGGTTGTGATAAAATGCCGTACGAGGTATCAGAGTAACTTTAAAAAAGCTTTAGAGTATGATTCATGGACCCTGACGATTTTATACCTCCATAATAAGCGGTTGAATTAACTTGCATTCGGTTAAAAAATCAGATAGGGTATCTATCTACGCATGTATATATCTACATACGTCTAATAAATTATCGATGCTATTTAACAAATACCATAAAGCTGCTACGACTCGATCGACGTTAAACCGAGTGAATTAAAATACCGAGAGTGAAAAACGTCAAAGAGAAACGGTCTAATTGATAAATTGAGACACACGATATCGTCACGAGGACGTTATTAGCGATCGAAACATCCGGCTGGAAAGAGGCAGTCACCTAAAATCACCGCAAAAGGAATGCAGTTCTCGGAACGCGCGCGCAGATGACTCGTCGCGATTGAATCATCGTTAACACTAATTATTGAGGTCGCGGCTTGATAATTGCGCGGAGCTCTCGTTAAAGAGGCAATCAAAGTTTTCTCGCTTCGTCAGAGCGCCGCCACGCAGACAGAAAAGAGGGAACAGAGGGCCGGTTCTTGTCGAGCTCGTGGAATCCGGACGACAGACAATAGGCGATTATTACAAAAAGGTGTTGCAACTGCAAATCGTCGTTGATCGAATGGAAAACTACTTTTTCCATCGTCGTTAACCTACTATTTCTCATTTTCTTTTTTCATTTTCGGATTATCTTGAATTTCGATTAACTGTTTTCTAGAATTTTATGAAATTACAGTTTGTTAGAATTAATCGATTATCGCGCGAACAACAAAGGATGAAAGATCGCGTTCAGTTTTTGTTAGAAATAGTCTTGCAAAATTAGAAGCGATATACCATATATGGTCGTCCTTAATTGAAATATTCTATATAGCAATTTTTCATTTTTCTTTGCTGTCTTTTCTTTCGACCTTCGAGTAAGGATACAAACTGTTATGCAAACTGTTACAAAACGACGACCGAATACATATCTTAAATAGGACGAAGAAAGTCAAAGTCGGCACAAAAAGATAATACCTGGCCTGGTTTCTTGGATGTTTAGAAACGACGGATGGAACGTTTTAACTAACAAAGGCGGAATAAATCAACGTATTCCCCTAATATCGATATTAAAGTACGGCAATAAACATAGAAATTAGAAGTAGAAAGATACAATGTTACCTTTAGTACAGGGATTTGCTCTCTCCGTGTCAATTTATAGATCATTGTTGCGCTCAATTGTGGCGCGATTTAGGGCGGCTCGCGAGCGAAGTACAATCGACCATAATCGAGGCTCGGCAAACGAGCCTGGGGGAAGCAGCGTGATTTTGAAATATGGCCTCTCAGAGAGGGTGTTCCTCTGGATTGCGTAACCCTTCAAACTTTGCTTCACCGCTCTCTACTTTAACTACCCATCAGAAGGGGTTGAAAACAAGCGTCCCTAATTATTCTCTCCGATATCGATATCAAACAATGTATAAACCCGTATCCTGCTTTCCGTAGAAATAATTTCGAGGAAAAATACCTCGTAAATAAATTAGAAGCAATTGCGCGCGGGAATTAAACCGAACAAACGTCGAGTCGTCTAAATTAATTGCCCCTTCGTTAGAGAAGCTGATTCATTCGGACAGCGAAGATAAATATACTCGATTTCGAGGTACGTTTCTTAGAATTTCGATTTCTAATAAAACGTACGAGAGCACGTTTATGTTCGTTTATCGATCGAGCCGACTAATAAGAGCGCATAGAAATCGTGGCCCACGGAAGCGTTGCGCAACGCGACAAAGAACGCTCGATCGGACGAGCTGAATTTTGCCTCGTCCTTTTCCCGTCGCGATCGTCCTCTTCCCCTCTTACAGATACTCAGGTATCTCCTCGAGACCAGCTAATTATTTCAGTAATTTGCATGAAAATCTATCGAAAGGCTACGCTCTTTACCACCGCGTCCGCGTCCGATTCTCAATACCGATTCACGTTCAATTCTATTTTCTTCTTCGTCAATTCCACGCTCTGTAATCGCTTCCACTACGATTACAAATCTCACTTCGCAATCGCCAATATCCTACAAAGATTCATTCGAAACATTTTCTACCTCAAATTGAAACAAATATACCTATTTGTGTCGTTATTTGGATCCCATATTCTACATCCTATATCTCACATCCTGCTACTAATACTCTCTTTCATATCCTGTTTCGAAAACAACCTATATAAAAGTAGGATTGCTCGAGTCGTCTGAGGACCAACGTTTCAATCAGACTTGGAATGGTCGAATTACAGGATACCGTTAATCTTTAAACGATATAATATACCTATAATTATACAGGGTGGTTGGTAACTGGTAGTACAAGCGGAAAGGGGGTGATTCTACGCGAAAAAGAAGTCGAAAATATAGAATAAAAATAAAAAAAAAATTTATCCGTTATAACGTACCGCACGCGTACCGAGCGAAAATTCAAAGTCGATTTTCTCGAAAACAAAGCCTCAAACGAAAAATTTTTATTCTATATTTTCGACTTCTTTTTTCGCGTAGAATCACCCCCTTTCCGCTTGTACCACCAGTTACCAAACACCCTGTATATTGTAATATAACTTAATTAGAAATAATGCAATAACGTAATAACTAAAGAACGAGAAAATATCGTATACCGTAGGTGTAGCAATAGGATTGGGGAAGTTAAAAGGCAAATTATCACGAGTGAAAGGATCGGTCGTTAAAAATTGTTGAAATACGGAAAGAAGGAATTTGAATATCGTACGATATGCCAATTTCCGTGATCGATCGACGAAATGGAATCGCATCGCGATTTCAAGAGAATCCACCACACCGAATCGTTACGCAACGGTCGACAAAGGATACTCAAGTACGAAATCTTCCCCGTTCTAGATCGTTTCGCGGAATCCTCGGCGTATCTCCGCGAGATCAGCTAATTATTTCGAATGCGCATCCTCGATCGACTGGATTAAAATCGGTTTTCGAGGTTCTCGGGGTTTCTGCACGGGTTTTCGGCCGGAAACCGACGGATCCTCGAATACAGAGACTAATTGGGACCCTTGGAGAGTCGTAGCGAGAGAGAGAGAGAGAGAGAGAGAGAGAGAGAGAGAGAGAGGGGCAGAAAGAAAGGCGAAGTGGGTGGCGAAGGGAGAGGATCGGCGCACAAAGGACGAGTCCTCCTCGTCAGAGTGGTTGTCTTGGAATCGCAAAAGCCTCGTTCGCGAATACCGAAGCGGGAAGGACGCGGTTCCGCGCGGAGCAGGGAAAGGAGGAGGAGGTGGAGTCTCGGTCTCTCCGTGGAAAATTTGAAATTCAGAAGCGACGAGAGCAGAACGACGAGAACGATCTTCCTGCCCTTTTGTCTCGTCTCGAGAGATCGCTCGTTTCCAGAGCCGTTCACCTCCGCTCTACAAATCTGTCAATTGTCTCGAGACAAATCTCGAGGAATATAACCGATATGTTTCGACACGAGCCTTCCTCCTCTCTCTCTCTCTCCGTTCCTCCTCCAGTTTCTGATAAGATGTTCCGTTGTTTCGTCGCGTTCGATTGTCGTCGACTTGTTGTACCGGTTGCGACAACTGTTGCTTGATTCCGCGACATCGTCGGAGATTTTCGACGGTGATTCCGATGGATTTTCGACCATTGTTTAGGATTCTATACGGTTTGTATACCCGTACGTTCAGACCGTTAAAAATTAATCGAGTACTATATATAGACTACCGTTTAATCCACCTACTAGTCCTCGTAGCATAGCCTCGATCGTACAAGATCTGGTTCGACCACCATCCCAGTCCATCAAATAATCGATCAGCGAGCAAAACCACCCAAACCGCCGGACAAGTTTAACAAATGCCAAGTATCGTCGAAACGCGCGAATTTCCGCGCAAAACGCGGTGTACGGCTATGTGTGCCGGAACATTAACATCGTAATTGTCCGGAGGTGACGTAATCGAGAGGTGTAACCTCGCGTAGAGCGACTCGGGGCGAATTATTCGGGCAAACGGTCGATTATCGGTGTACACCTTTCTCCGTGGGACGATATATCGACGCTAATGAATACAAGCGATAGCGTTAAAGGAGCGATTCGCGGCCGGAATCTTGCGGTCGGCCGACAAAAAGGTAATGAGGCCAGTTTGCGGCGCCGTTCCGACGGGAAAATTATGAATTGACCCCTAAAAAGTCGCGTTCGCTTTCCTGCCGTGCTCCCCGGATGGATGCAGAACCGGTGGCAAAAACAGGACGTTGCGGTCGGCCGGGGTTCGACTCGGTTCGTTCTAACCCGCGAAACACGTTCCCCGCGCTCGTTGCCTTCCTTCTCTCTTCTACTCGGGCTCTGCTTCGGGAGTGACGATGAATGACGACGACGATGGATGATCCTCGAGCGGAACACGCTTTCGGTTGCAGAGAACGGAGAACCGGCCAAGATCAAGTGCAACCTGAGGAAACACAAGCCGAACCGGAAGCCGAGGACGCCTTTCACCACGCAACAATTGCTCGCGCTCGAGAAGAAGTTCACCGAAAGGCAATACCTCAGTGTCGCCGAGAGGGCCGAGTTCTCCTCGTCTCTTCATCTCACCGAGACCCAGGTGACATTCTTTCCATGCTTTTATTTCTTCTTACGTCTGTATCGTATCTTTTGCTTTCCCCTTTTGAAATCGGCGATGTAGATTTCTAGATTTCTAGAAACCTACGGTTTCCAAATTTTTATCTCTTTGAAAGAATCGATCGAAAGTTTGCCAGACAGCGTTTAACCAGAGATTACTTTTTATTATTTTATCGACGTTGATCGGAGTATCGTATAGACGAAGTATATTTTACGTAGTACCTGTCACTCTTTGCTGATCAACATTTAGCAATTCTTCCATTATATTTATCTCGTTCAGATTCGAAGCTTCTTCCATTTTGATATTAACGATTCGCGGAATAATAATTTTTGTACTCGCCAAATTTCCTACATTCGTAACGAAACCATCTGTTATAGTTTTCCTGATTATTTTGTTTGTAGATACTCTAACGATTCTATTCTCTCGACGCAATAAATCCATCGTCTTTCACGCGTCTGTACCGAAAACTGCAGCTCTCTTCCAACGTTCGTTCTCGACAACGGCATTCTCGCATCGCTTCGCGAACGCAATCCCGTGACTCAGCGTGAGCATTCTCCCTCGCTGTATTCGTGACATCTTACGAGACGTACGTAACGTGTTAACACAGGGATCGACTCGAAACTCGGCTCCCCTTTTTCCACATCGACCGGTTCACGAATCAAGAGTGCAGTTTTGAACCGATCTTGGACCGATGTTGCCAGATGCAGGGTAATTAGCGCGCGATATTTTCGACGCTGGCGAATAACGCGGAGATTTTATTAATAGACTACAAATTACTCGAAACGCACGATGACCGACCAATTATCCCAGACCGTGGTCTTGCTTTCCACCGTGTCCAAGAGTAGTTTCGCCAGTGCGTTTGTCAACGAGGCAATTCGTCTACTACACTCTATACTCGTTACAGCCTCCCGACAAATTTCTTCTGTCTTTGCCGTAGGCTCGTCTAACATCGATACCTTTCTTTCTTCTCTCGAATTCGATCCAATGCTGTGTAAGTAATATCGATCTGTAACATCCAAATTTCGTTTCTTTCTTCCGCGAACGAAAAGATTTTTAATTAGAAGTTGCGCGTATTAACGATTCTCTCGTACTTTTCACGAATTTAAGAAATTTTCGAATAATACGAAACGCGACTCGTTTGAAAATAATCATGATCGTAGCGCGATCGAGTAATTGTCAAAACTTTAAGCATCGTGTGTTTATCGACGATCCAGCAGTCGTCAAATCTATCATCTACGTGTAATATAGTAAATATAGGGTTGGGAAGCGACCCGCTTTCATCGTCGTCGCTTATTTACCACGGTAACTACACCGCTGCGTCTTAACTCGCTTTTTTTGCTTAACCATCCTGAGATCGTCCGGCCAATCGCTCCGAAACCGCAACGAAAACCGCTGGACAAAATCGTCGAGCCGTTAGGGCTCGGTATAAAGCAGTCACCGAGTAACAAACGCGAACCGGTTCATTGTTGCAGGTGAAGATCTGGTTCCAAAATCGTCGCGCGAAGGCGAAGCGTATGCAGGAAGCGGAGATCGAGAAATTGCGGATGTGTGCGGTCAGGCAGCAGCACACGACGCTGTACGGCTCTCATCCGGGACTCTTGGCCCCGGCTAGTCTGTATCCCGTCGGAATGCTGTCTCATCCCGGTTTAACGCCTCATCATCCGATCTCTCAGCACTCGTCCAGAGAATGAAAGCGACAGGAGAAGCCAGAGATTCGCCACGACCGGTAGTGAACCGACCTGTCCTCGATCCAACGATCGATTCTCCTGCGAAACTGTTTCTGGTTCCGTTTGGAACGGAAGGAAGAACGAAGAAAGAACGATTCGAGGGAAGAAGGAAGAAAGAACGATTCGAAGGAAGAACGTAGGATCTGTGAGTTTTGAGATGTCGAAGGAAAAGCAAGAGAAACAGACGAAACTATCGTGAAATAAAATTCACAGAGCATCGAAGAACGGAAAAGAATGATCAACGAGAAGTCGAACGGATGTCGGCCGGACTCGTGCAAGACGAATCCACGTGTTTCGGTGAGAAAGTGATTCAGAGCGTAGAGAAGTGCTCGATCGCGAGTTAGAAGCATCGACAAGAAGACAATACCTTCGAAGTGAAATACCTTTATGAGAAGTCTAACCAAAGCGGAACGCGTTTCGAGAAGAGAAACACGATTCTGGATGAATTTGTGGACTCTCTCTTCGCGATCGAATCGTTCAAGTAACGAACTTGTCTAGTGAAAGACGACAGAGAGAGAGAGAGAGAGAGAGAGAGAGACCCAAAGAACAAAACGTCACTTCTATGGGGAGCCATAGCGTATCGTGAATTTGTGCCAATATCAGACATGCTCCCGTGTCTTGTACATAGAGTGTAAATAATCGTTCTCCAGTTGAAAGTTTACGTAGCCTTGTAAATAGGATGTTCGCAAGATGAACGATAGTTCTAACCTGCTAGGATCGGTGGATCGAAGCCACCGAGGCCTGTTTTCCAATTTTGTATAAATGTAAAACCGTCGCCAAGAGAGTAGCAGAGTTTATTTAATAAACACACAGTATAGAATTAACGCCTGTTGTTCCTAACTTAATTCCTAACTGGTATATCGTCGTCGATCCTTCTTAAACGAAAATATCGAGTCCTACGCTTCGACTTTTATAGAACGGTCTAAATTTCGCTCCTCTTCGTTTCACGAATAAATTAACATCGATCGTTGCCTCTAATTGAATTTCAACGGATGAAAAAGCCTATGCTTCGTGCATATCCATACGTACAACGTCGTTAAATAGATAAAAATTAGAGAATCATGGGCGGATCGCTAATTACAAAAGTCGATGCGACTTTTCAGATAATCGTTCCTATGCATGCCGACGACGATTAGAAAGTAGAAATAAATTGCCGCTGCCAATTAAACGATCTGATGATCTCTGCGACCCGATGATCGATAAATCGAACGAGTTTATTTGGCGGCCGATAGACCATAATCCGCTTTAACGTTCGGATAACGTTCGATTTATGGTCGCATAAATGACAACGGGCTTTTAGAAGCCCGTACGTTCGCGCATAAACCGCCGATCGGTTTTACGGATGCGGAGAGATCGATGTTAGACGGAACGAAGAAATGCCACGAGATCGGAATAGAGGAACGCATGGGAACCGTGCCTGACTTAGTTAGATTACCGGTCGTTTTTCGACATTTTTCTACGAATTACAGCAGAAAATATCGGGCTGATCGATTTACCGTCGTCCGATCGGTCGAACTCGATTCGTTGTTCGTTACCGGACGCTTTGCGGCGAATTAAAGCTATTCAACCGACAGGAAACTTGTTTAAGCGGCGATGAGGCAATCAAAGGAGAAGCTCGAGCAACTTTCTTCGACCTCCTCTAACAAGTTCGGCAATCATCGGCTACTAATCAACTACAATCCTCCCAATTCACACGCAGTCCCCTCTCCTCGGCTCTATAGGCAACGGCGTGAGTCATATTTCACGAAATCACGGTGTATCGTCTTCAATGTCTTCCAATCTTGCCGAAGAAAGATGTTTCTGTTGATTCGATCGTTTATCTAAACCTTCGTCGGATACGGTATTCCTTTTTTATACGAACTCGAATTAATAAAGATTTTTTGTCGAGAATTACGACCTTCTGCGGACGCGTCGAAGAACGTCTTGGAGATTTACTAACTGGACCTTAGACAAAAATTCGAAACGGTCGCTCGGTCTTGACCAGATCGTTTTATTATACATTCTGATAAAAAGTGTCACATCTATCTCCTCGACTTCACATTCGGTGGATACTTTTTCATCGTATCCATATCTTTAGCATTTACCATACTAATCAGCAAAAGCATATGATTCTAAACGGCTTTTAAATACCTGTTCCAAAGATTTCCATCTGGTACTCCTTGGTCCATTCGTTACAAAAACCTTTTACAAATTTCTACAAATTTCTTCATTAAGAAGATGCTACTTGGTCGTATCTTCCGCATTTATTACATCAACAAGAGCACCAATTACCGACGACCTTTAACTATACCTTCCACCTCGGTCTCCCACCTTTCTCTCCTTATCTCCTTATCGAAATCTTCTCCAAATTTCATCTTTGAGAAACTTGCCATCACTGCGTCGCATGCTTCTTATTCAGCCTATCGCGAGAAGAACGTACGCGCCTCGCGTCTCTCCATTCATCGACAAAAATATTCTCCAAATTTCCACGAGCTTCGTCCTTTCCAGTGAAATTGCTCTTGCGATACGCCCACGCAGACACAGAGGTCGTAAAGTAGAAACTTAAAAGAAGCTCACGACCGGCAGCAGCGGTCCGGACACGGGGTACGTTCCACGGGCACGAAGTTCCGATGGCAATCTTCGTGGGGTGAACACGTCTCCCTTTACCCCGTCGTTCCCTCCTCTTTCGACGGTGTCCAACTGGTGGCACTCTCGCGTCCCGGCGATTACGTCGCGACGATTACGCGGTAGCCGAGAATGGCGTCTCTGTGCGTACATGTCGCGGGAATAAATTAGCCGTGGCAATTAGTTTCGGAATCGACCCGCCCCGGGCGGCCGGCGCCACCATCTTGATTGCACCCGTGGAGAACCTTTAAAGACAGTAGCCAGCACTGTTTGCCGAAAGGCTCGAGAGCGTCGTTCGCGCGGCCTAATTAGCGATGCCCACCGAGATATCGCCGACGTACGCTAATAATACCGAGCATAAATATTCCGAATTTTTTCGTCTGGTGGCCCGTCCGCTCCTCCATCCTCTATCGCCACCCCTTCCTCTTCTTCCTTTTTCTCTTCTTCGTATTCTCTCCTCTTTCTACCATCTTTTCTACTGTCCTCCTATCCTTCAGTTTGGTGTTCGCTAATTTCTTATTGTCGCGTCTTATCAGTTAGACGATAAGTCTTTCCTCTTTTTTCTTTTTTTTTTTTTTTTTTAAGTGGATGACCTTTCTTCGGTGCACTGAAAATCGACAGGCTGAAAATCGTGGTATCGCGAAGCAAGAATTTGAGAATACGAGTTTAGTCACGTATCTCGGTTCTTTCGAGCATCGTTGCTTCGATCTAACGATTTGAAAAAATACAATGTACATACAGTGTGAAAAATACAGAGCGATGAAAAGTAATATCGAACACACTTACACGGTTGTAATTTTCTAGCCAAGTAGATGTGCTTCGTTTTGTGTTCGTATCGTAGCCGAGGTTTATTTGGAACTTGCTCCTTGGATTTTCTTCGTGTACGAACAAGTATGGAAAGCGAAAGTGGAGATGTGGGCTTGTTCCGTGTAGATATCGTGTGGGTTTCGTCGACTAGTTAGCGCCAGTTTAAAAACATACTAATTGCTCGTCCGGTTGTTAGTTCAATCTCTCCGTTCCTTTCTCGACCAGCATCCTTCGTCATAAGCCGTTTTCGACCGTTAGTTTCCTTGGTGTAATTTCCCTTTTAGCGACGCCCCAATGGGAAATCTTCACCCTTATCCATCGATGTTGAACGCGTGCTTTCGCCTCTAATCGAATAATTAAACACTTCCGTCGATTCTTTGAAGTCGAACGAATCTAACTTAGATAAATTGTATTAACTCCGACGAATATCAGGGTTGTTCTACGACGATTTTATCAGTGTACAAGAATCTAGAAACCGAAATTGGCTGTCGTCAAAGAACAGAAACGATCCAAAGCAAAGTAAATCAGGTTAATTAGATCGAAAGGATGTCAAGCAACTTAACTCGTACCAAGATAATTTATGACTTAATTTGAAGTCACCAATCAATTTAGAGTCGTAGAAATTTGGAGAGATTTCAAACCAACTAATAAATTCGCGCTGTCGAAGAACTGTTTTTCGACAGAAACTTAAAAAGCGACTTAATCAATCTGAACAAAGGCTGAAAATGTTGGAAAATTCCACTTCAATTCAAGTTCTATGAAAATCGATCACAGGACGATACACAACGAGTTAAACTCCGCGAAAGAGGTTTCAAGTTGTTTGAAATCAAGTTTCTAGAATCGAAACGATCGAACTAGTCTGAAGGAAACTCGAAGCATCGAAAAATGCCAAACTCTGAATTCAAGTCGCTCTAGCAAAGTTAAGATCGAGCGTAGAAACTCGAAATGATTTTTCAGATTACCAAATAACAAACTCACGGTGTTCGAGAGGTTTCAAATTCCTCGAACTCGATTTGCTCCAATAATAATAAGATCGAAGACGCCGAGAAATTTGAAAACCTCGCGTTTGCCACCTCCTACAAATCAGAAATCGTGCGCTGCACGAAGGAGAAACACGCGTGTCCGTTGGTATTGCCGCGTCGTTATCGGAACTGCTCCGTTTCCAGCGACTCGACTCCCGCTTTCCGCTCGGTACGCTTGAATTTTAATCGCGTAATTAGTCGCCGGTCACCAGGCGACCGTTCGCCTCTTCGCCGGTTCTTTTGCTCACTGTTTCATGTACAGAGATAACATCGGCCAGATAATATCGCCTAAGCTACCGGTCCGCTTGTTAGACCTAACTGTGCGACTCCGTAATCCGTTCACGTTAATGCCGCGTTATCTCGACTGCCGTGAATGGACGAGCCAGAGAAAAATCGACCTACCTACGCGTCCGATCGATAAGCAAATAGTTAGAGGGAATTTCGTCCGTTTCTGTCGTTACAGGTGCGCGTGATCTTCTCGACTAATTAGCCAATCTCTCGTTCCTGATGCCGCGAGAAGAACCCTTTCTGACTGTCACGCTCTCCGCGATGATCGACGATCGTCTCTCGCTCGTTCGCGCTTAGATCAAAGGATGCTTCGTGTGGGACACGCGTTGGTAATTTCGCAGGTTGCGACGCAGATTTAGCGGTAAGGTCTGACGACTCTCAATTTTCCGTGAGACTTCGTGCAACGAACAGAGCGTTCGGAATTTTTATTGATAAGGAGATATCGAGATATAGGTATTTTTGAGTAAGAAAATCATTTTTAATAATCGGTTTTATATACTCTTCTCCAGAAGGACAAACGACAAGGAGGAGGCACAACAAGGAGGCTAAAGACCAAAGTTGCAATAGTTTTTAGTCATTAGTTGATAATTTATAGTTCCTAATGCTTAGTTTTTAGAGGTAGAATAAGCAAGGTAGTGCGATAGAATAGAGTGGGAAAGAGGGGAGGTAGACATATAAGAAGAGAATTAGATGTAAGAGATGTAAAACCGAAAGTTCGTCCAAAGCCGAAAGGCACGGACTAAACAATAATAAATAAATATACTCTTCTCTTTTGCTTTTGTAGCATTAACTTTTTAGCAAGTTAGATCGCGTTGAATGATGCCGTAGTTATGTTATAAATTATTTAAACTCCTTGGTAAACCTCGATGTCGTCTTTCTGATATTATATGGAATGGTTCGAAGCGAGAACGCTGTCAGCAAACTGCACAGATTCGTGTGTATTATGATACTCTTATTGTTTTCTAGTTTCTAAAGTGTCATCGTAAATTTTCTCGTAAATGCTATTACGTACAAGGTATATGATATTGCATGTGATAGCAATTTCATACTAAAGCAACGAAGAAAGTATATCGTTCGTGTATACTTGCTCGGTAAATAGGAATTTTATTTTATTTTATTATCTCATTTCGCATATACGTGGAAGAATTTTAAGCTCGGAATCAATTTTTAGACTTTAAAATTTGTCGATTCCTGTGCCTGTTCGTTCGACGTGGTTCAAGGAGTCTCATCGAACAAGATTATTTTCGTAACGAGATAAGGAACAGCCAGAGATCTCGAAGCTGGTCAGTTCGTTGGCCTCGAGGAGCGTTATCCGGCAGCCATCTCCGCTGGAAAATCATCGTTCGGATGTTTTATCGGTACGCAGCATCAATGCCTCGGTTTTCCACGGACTTAATAAACGATGCAAGCTGGCCGCCACAAAATTTATTGTAATACAGGTCACGGCGGACCCGAGATTCCAAGAATTCGACGACGTCGCACGATAACTCTAGCTCGAACGCGAGATGCCCCATCGCGATTCGAGTAATCACGTAATTACGCCACTAGGATTCGAGGAACTTTCACGTTAATAGATTGACCCTGTTACGATCCTTAAATTTCCCAATTTCAATGAAACACGACTTTCGTTTCGACAATGTTTTAAATGCTTTAAAAGTAAAAATAATTTTAACGCGAACTCCTTTTTGTATTTTACGAATGATTGGCTTGTTCGAGTTCAAATTCGGAAGATTTAAACGATTCTTTTCTTTAGACCACTCTCCGTTCGAGCACGATGCTGACAGATTAAAAAAGTCAGGATTGCCTCGGATCCAGCTTGATTCAATTATTTATTTCTCTACGGTTACTTATTTTGCATTTGGTATATGCTTTCAGTGTTGAAAGCGTTCGGGAAATTGCTGCGATTAATCGAACGCACGACGTTCCCTTTAGTCGAAGATGGACGAAAATTCTAACTCGTTTTCTGCTTTCCAGCTCGAAGAAGCATAAGCAGAGCAGACTACGTTACGCCGTATCCAATTTCCGCTTTACACGACGAAACACGTAAGTATTCTATCTTGAATTTCGTTCGATCTTTCTTGAACAATTCTCAAGAAAGTTCCAAAGGAACGAGATTAAAAATTCGAAAATACCAACGTGTTATAGATGGAACGATTCGTTGGTACAAACTCATTCATATTCGTCCGAGTTTCTTGGAAATGGAACAATGCCGGCAGCTCGGCGAGCGCACGCAGAGCAAATAAAACACCGTCTGTCGTCGAATTAAAGGCGCCTGCCCCGGGGAGCAAGGCTTAATGACCGATTAAAGGCGGCGTTATGCAACGAAATTAATTATCTGCCGATAAATTTCGGACTCCGTGAGAGGATGTATTAATGATCGCGATAAAGCGCGTGGCAGAAAACACGCGAGGATACAGATTGCAGATTATTTCGGCGATATACTCTCCGTGTACGTGTACGTGTTCGTGTACACGTGGAATCTCTGATGAATCCGTTCATGGGATAACCGTCCCGATTTTTAAACCGATTCCATCGCTTAATCGCGACTCTGACAGGCTGTATTCGCAGTGCGTCGCGTCGCATCGCTGTGAAAATGCCACCATATATTCTGAGTGCCAAGAATCGTTTCTTTACACGTTTGAACAGTCCGTTCATTGACGATTTTTGGCTGAATCAAATAACATTGCGCGAATAAAATAATTCTCGTAGCATGTCGATCATTATTCAGCAACTCCACGTATTTCGCGGACGATTAATCGGAAATTTTCCAACAACAGAAGTAACGATGATTTTACAAAACTAAATTACAAAAATGATTTTCATCGTAGATAAGGCATTTTATTATTCGAGATTTTTAAGAGCAACGTAATATTTAATAGCGGTTCTTCGATTCCTTGTATTTCAAAGTTTCTCGATGTCCTTCCCTTTCTAGCGGATCTAAACGGACGTTCGTATATTTCGCAGAATTCAAATATATCGATTTGTCAGCGCAGTGCGTATATAACGTCAGAATTGAGAAAGCAAATAATCTCGATGCAGTATGACGTTGCGGTGATCGCGCTGCTTTCCACGCTATCTCATCTAGTCTAAACAGAAATCGGGAAAAAAGGAAAGAGGAAATAAAGATAGAAGCAGCGCTGCGTTTTTCTATGAATAACTCGTAAAAACCAGTGCCCTTTAGCCGACCTATCGACCGGAATAAGAGTAAGCAAAAGAGTGCACGATCGTCGTTCAAAAACAGGAACATTTAGTTGCAATTTAATTAAGAGTTACCGAGAAAATAAGAAAAGTCGGATAACCGAACAGGACTGGTTTCACAACGTCGTCTCGTCGAAACGACGGCTTCTACGGCCGATTACGTAACGCTCGTCCAATTGTAGAACTCTGAATAATTAGCCGCGACCATCGGTCCGAGTAGAAAGCCGATTTTCCCCTTCGTCGTTGATCGTTAGAGTCGTATTCGCCAGAGACTCTCTTGCGGATTGCACGAATTGGCCTGCTAATTATTATCAATTAACGACGGGCACGGCAGAGAGATTGGCGCTAAGAAAGCGCGAATGGCGACGAGGTCAGGAGCAAAAAGTTAATCGATATTTTGATCGGTTGACGACAGTCGACGTTCAACGAAAGTTGTAGAGAAGGAGCCTCGAGAAGGGAAAAAAGAAAAAAGGGAAGAGAAAAAGGATATCGAAAGGAGGGCGAAAACGAGATATAAAGAGCAGAAGGAATTCCTTTCGGCAAGTGGATATTGCTAATTCGTTATGTAACACGTGTTTTTCTGTCACTTATGACAGTCGCCGATAGCGATATCAATTCCAGCTCATTTGCCGGCTCGCTCGCTAATTATCCGCTTACGTTAATTATGGTATAAGCAATTTCGCCGAACGATTGCGAAGCGTTCGTGGAAACGCGCGCTCCTATTTAGCTGACGAACGCTTAAAACGAAGCGACCGAAGTCGAAGTCTTCTTCTTTGCCATGTGGAAGATTCGCTCAGGGAGTCGAGTCTGAATTTGTACGAAAATTTATTCGCGAAACGTTCGTCCGGTTCGTAACGACGCAACGGGGCCGTCTTCCTTTTAATCGACGCTTAATGGATGCAAATTTCATTCAGACGCGAAAGTTAGTCGCTCGCGGAGCAAAGCGAGCGAAGAATCGACGATCGACGATCGGTCCATCCAAAGGGGGGAGCTGCTCCAAGGGAATCCGGCGCCATTAAAGCAAATTTCCGTAATACTTTTCCAGTGAAAGTGATTCGAACGGAATCGTCCCTCGGCGTCCGATGCCGCCACGATCATCGTTGAATTTAATTATCACGACGGTTCGTGCGAACGTTCGTCCAGTTGGCTGGAAAGTTTGCTAGAATCGTCGATGGAACAGAACTGTCCTCTTAAACCCTATCATCTTCTCCTCTCGTTGTCTTTCTTTCCTTCGAGAGATTAAATCTCGGAAGATCCTTGCGCGTGATTGATTGGAGATAAATTATTACGTTTACGTTTAAACGTAACGATGTAAGATCGATTTACTTCGTACTTGCACCTGCTTCCCCCTTTCACCTTTAACAAAAAAATTCGCAAATTATTCTTACGCGCTCGATCTACTAAAAATGCGCTACAAAGGATGCACACCAGACATTAATGCGTGGTCCCTAAAAAGATCGAAATCTGTTGAGGGGGGCAAAAAGCAGGAGCGTCTTTGGAAAAGACACGCGACGACGCAATTAGCGCGCGGTCGATCGGCATCTTGGCCGGGGAACGAGTATAATTCACGGTCGAAAATCGCAGATTACCGAGGCGAAATCGCGAGGCCTTTCGCGAGAGGCATCGTGGCGAGCGACGCGAGTCATTTATCAGCCGCGAACGATTCAATCGCGGGCCCTGAATTAACGTTAACTTCAACACGGCATCCGAATCGATCTCCGTGTTAATTAATATTCCTCGCGAGCGGCGAGCGGTGTCGAAGAAAAAGAGAAAATCGAAACGACGGAGAGCGGAGGGAACGGTTGTGAGAAAGAGGCAAGCTACGTAGAAAGAAACGAGAGGATGTTAGTTAATCCTAAACCGGTTATAAACGCGTTTGGTCATCGTGATATCGTTGACTTACTAATTGCGTGGATAAAAGACAAATATATTTCTTGGAGAAAGAGAGAAGGAGCACGATCGACTTAGGGGTTAATCGTCGAGCCGCAGCTATCGCGAAAATCGTTTTCGCATGGAAAGGAATCGGTCAGAGGTCCTATCGTACGGAATCTAATTACCCTATGTAAATAGGTTTCAGTTGATCCCTATGGTCTGCGTTCGATTAACACTGACATTTGTTCGTGCGCCATTGTGAAACGTACCGGAAACGAGGATATCGGTAGTAGTATCGAGTTACATGTGCGTAAAAGAGTTTAAATCGTTGCACAGAAAGAAAGTAAAATGCTTCCGGAGATTTCTGGATTCGGCGATCTTTTCCCTGGTCAAATGTTTCAACGTATCTAAGCAACGACTATTGTAATTTTATAACAATATTAGCAACGATACTAGATAGTAATAGAAATTCTTCTTTTCGTTCGTCGAGATAATTATCGCCCATCAATTTCACGAACGATCCTAATTTACGTTAGAGTGGTCCATCTCGCTCGTAGTGGCAAGGGAGAGACGACTCGTCGGTTAGAATATTATTTCTCACTTTCTGCGGTTATTTATAGAAATATTACGTCAAGATCCTTACATATTTTAGAAAGAATCGTGCAAACTCACGAGGATGGTGTTAGATTTTTCTAAAATATTCGATTTTCAAACATCTTTAAAAACGTGCTCCGTCTCTCGTGGACTCGCGCTAAAGCAAAAATATTCTGCTTCTGCTCTAGATTGTTCGTACGATTGAAAACAATAAATACACGTTGGACGCAATTTTAAAAATTCGTGGTTCGATTGATATATCTCTTAAAAACGATGTACATTTTGATAGGCGACACCTTGTATCCCTAACGGACGCTATAAGTAAAAGATACTTAAGAGGAACAATGGTATTTCCGGAGAGAACGTTTATCGCTGGTCGATTTTGATACCCACGACTGGTAGAAATTCTCAGACGATCTTCGATCTTCGTTAAGCTAGCCAGCCGATCGTCCAATGAATCCGTCGATATAACGTGCCGAGGGAACTTTCTATCGGACCATTTACGCGACGTAACATCGTGCCGTAATTTCGCGCAATTTATTCGATGGTAAGGACGCTCGGTGAATTGTTACTCATGCACCGCCTAAGTGTGCGCAAAGTGGTAGCTCGTGTAGTTGGGCCGTAGGTGGCCGATACGAAAGCACGCTCGTATCGTAAAGCACACGACATTATTGTTTCTCAGGTCGAAGACTGGCGCTGATCACCCTTGCGAGATGGCAGATTTCTTCTCAGACCCTTCGGCAGAAAACGGTGCAAGATCGTTACGAGAGGGAGAAGTAGAAACTGTTGCGTTGGAAGAAATCTAGATTTCCTTTATTGCGTAAGATCGCATAGATCCTTGCGATGGAGATGTATTTACGATGCGCGCGCGTTAAAGAATCTCTTCGATAATAGAATTGCAGGATTTCGTTGACAGGCGATATGTCAAACTATTGGAAAGTTGTTACCTTTCTTGCTAACGTTCACGATCGTTTGAAACACAGCGATAGGTGTAAAATATTATAATTATGTTCTTCTGTAGGGCCGCTAGAAAATAAAGCTAAAGTTATACGTATATCGTTCGTGATTTTTATTCCTCGATAATAACAGTATAAATTAGAGTAATAAAAGCAGGATTAGCTCTATGCTTGTATAACGCGACATCGATAGAAATCTCATCAACATCGCCGAGAGAATGAAAAGGAACTGAATTACGACCTGCTCATCGTATGATACACGCGTGTCACACTGAAAAGAAAATAGGGAGAAAAGGACGAAGAAAGAGTCTCGGCTTTTATACAACACAGAAAAAAAGCGGTAAAAGAGCGATGACTTCATCGTGGCTGAATGCAACGTGAAAAGTGGCCGCCGATAGTAAAGCGAGTTAACCTGAAAAGCCCGCGAGAGAGTGCGTTTCCAGGGTTATTGTGACTCGAGGAGGGAAAAAGAAGGGGAAACACGATCTATTGAAGGAATTTCGAGGCACGACCCAGTTCGAATTTCTGAATGCGTTCGCAGGCCGTGTTCCAAGGGGTTTGAAACGTCTTACTCCTCGGAATGAAAGCTCGAGTCTATCGCGCTGCTATATTAACACCGTCGAGCAGATTGTTCGATGAAAAAAGAGAAATGTCGAAGGGATGGAACGCGGGGGTGCGGAAAGGTCAAGCTGAATGCACGTCTCGATGGATCCGTTGTAGTTACTCGCTCGACCGAGATTCTCTTGAGTATCTTCACGCTCGATCTCGAGCTTAATTTCTGGACCCATCGACGAGATCTTTCTCACGATGGTTTCGAGCTACGTCGCAAAATTCGCAGAGAAACAATGTGTCGTTGATAGAGAATCGTTTGTTTTGGTAATACTTCCAACTGGTGATATTAACCGCTTCCTGCCCAGGCAAATGGAAACTCTGTTCTACGTAGGAAGGACGTTCGCTATCCGCACGACTATCTTAAACTTAACACACACGCTAATTGAACTACCGAGAAGCCCTATTGATAGATAATTCCGCCAATTTCAAAGTAGAAAAAAACCGACAAAGTTGTGGAATCGTTCTTTCCAACGCATCTTGAAATTCACTATCGGGTAATACAACTTTCTTGCGACGAACGAATTTATAAGAGCGAGTAAGTAAGCTATACGTTTTTTGGTAAAGAGAGCAACAATAACGTTCCTGGATAATTGTGCGAGTAACAGATGGTACAGTAGAAGACTTAATCGATCGTAGAAACGTGCAGGCTGATTCGAAAATTTCGTATAAAATCACGATATGAATTTCAAATTCATCCGATTCGAAACATCTTCCATTCGAAGCTACCGTTCGCTTTAACAACCACTCGCGACGACTTCGTTTCCAACCCAAACGGCAGCTCAATCTCCATTATTATCCATTATCAGCCAGAGTCCCCACGAGGTTGCAAGAAGATCGTCGGATAAGGAGAGATTATTTATCGCGCGTTTCCTCGGCGGTGGCTCGCCTATTACGAGAGTTGAGAGAGAGAGAGAGGGAGGGGAAAAACAGGTTAAATTAAAAATTTGTTAAGAAAGACTCGTAATTACCCAGGCTGCCGGCCTCGGGAGGCGGGTTCGCTCGTTTTTCGCCGATAATGTCAGCGAACCACCAGGCTCCGGCCATTTTCTCCGTGCCAACCCTTGGCGGAGGTGGCCGAAGGCGGTCGCCCTTGTACGCCGTTTATATCTGATTGTCCCTCGGGGCTGATGTAATTAAACTCGAACCAAAATTGTCCGCCGCGACGGCGAAACTTCTGTCCTCCTCACTTACAAACGAACCGGCCAACGCGTCCATTCAGCCATTACACGGCCCTGTTCGACGATCGAACCAAGGAAAAATCGAAGGTTCGTCTCGTCGACGTTGGACCGACGTTGAATTACCGTAACAAACGATGCTGGCTAATCCGGATTAACTTCATAGACCGAAATTTTCTATTCTTATATCTTTTACCGTAGATAGAATGAATTCGACTAGACGTGAAGAATGTTTCACGCTGTTATGGTCAGACACGGGGTAAATGCTTTAAACTTTCAAATTTTAGAAAAGACGAACATTCCTTCGAGAGAGTTCACAGTACCAGAACTATAGAAAATTCGGACGAATCGATTCTACGTTTTCTTTATTGTTATAGGTATTTAAAAGAACTCAAATGGACCTTCGAAATCTTAAATTAACCTTCTAAACAGATTGCGATGCTCGAGAACAATTCAACTCTGAGTAGAATTCTTATGCTCAATTTCCAAAAGATGCTCGAGTCTTCCGGGGGTAAGAAGAAATGTGGCGTGTAGTAAAGCAAAGAAGAAAGGGTAAATTACAGGGGCGATTCCGGCGTCAGGACAAAACTATTCCGGCCTCGCGACGTTCTACAATAATTAACGCCATTATAGCATTTAATTGCCGCGAGTGGCAAGACCACCCTTCTCGCCCACCGCCATCTTGTTTTTCCCTATCTCCCTCCCTTTACAGCCGCTCTGTCGGAGGGTGGAAGCGCAAAATGGCGGTTAATCCCGTCGGGGGCGGCTATTTAAATTCCGCTCCGCTTCGAGCCTCCTGCGAACCCGTTTACGCTTTCGCCTGGGATCAAGCAACTCGGACCAAGTTGTTCCCTCTTCGCTTAATCCTTCCTGCAGGCCGACTTTCTCTCTGAAATTCGGTCCATGGTACGCGTACTTACTTCGCGAGACACAAGATTTTCGGTCTATGTAATTCGGTTATGCAAATTTCCCGGTGAAATCGTGGAAAAAGCAGCGAAGATGGAATCGTACGACTTCTGAATGTGAATCTCGAAATTACTCGTTCAGCTTTCGGTTCTCGATATCTCGCTACGTTGTGAAAGGTACCGTATACCTTTCTTCTGTACCTACTCCAACGATATTTTCTGGATAGAAGGCTTCATCGAAGTTTTATCCGAGAACCGGCTTCTTCGCGGGTATGAAGACGCGCAATTCTTCAGCGTCACGCAAATATACCGTATTCCGAAGTGTGTTGCGAAACGTGTTCAATCCCCTCGTCTTATAACGTTGCGTCGCACTTCGCAGTGTGCATCGTGGATCTCGAAGACAACGAAGACGTCTTCTTGCATCGAAGTTGAGATTACTAAATACGAATCGCCTACGATATTTTCGAACTAATACGAAATCTTTGACGCATGTATCCATGAAAAATTATCGTTAGACAAGGTATCAATATCCTAATCATCCTCTACATCGTCCTCGTCATTTACTGAAATCCAGCATCGTACGAAGTTTCTCTTTGTCACGTTTTACAATTTCATGCAAAATCCACTCGACAACTCTTCTCGACAACCAACTTGACACGTCCTTTCGAAACTCTAATACCTCTCGAACCAACCGCTTTCCTGTCTGACTAACGCCTCGCGTAAAACGAGGCTCAGCGTCCGCGTGCTTGTCGTAAATAGTCGCTTTCACGGGGGAATATTCTCGCAAGAATATCGCGCGTATCCTTTAGCAGAGAGGGCAAGGATCGTGCGCCAGTTTTTCTGGGCCGAACCCCTCGGTCTCGACATTTTGACCCGCTGCAGCTCGAACACGGCGGAACGCGCGCGTGTGTCGGCGCATCGTGGTGCACGTGTGCCCGTGATCGCACACGATCCCACACACCGTATCTCGAAGAGCAAGAGAAAGAGAAAGAGAGAAAACTCGTGAGATATTTATGCGTCGCATTGTCTCTCACCGATAAGTTTCGCCGCGGCAGGACGAGGCCTACGACGACAACTTCATTCGTGCGGGCCCCTCCGAGTTATGAACCACCGGCTCCGGATCGTATATACGCCGCGGTTCCGCGCCGAGCCAAGCCGGCCCGGCTTTGTGCACGAGTGCACACGTCGATGCACACGCGTGTCCCTCCGCGACGCACCACCCGGATGCTCGTCCCACATGTATTCCGCCAACTTGACGAAGCCAGCTAAGAAATATCCATACAGATGCATCTCCGAGTTGCCTTATTATTTCCTAGAGCTCTCACAGTTTCTGCGAAATTATAATCCAGTTTGATGAAATCGGGGTTTCACAGATACATTATATAACGCGCGATAGAGCGGAAGAGGAAAGATCGAGAATATACAGGCTGTTAGAGAAGAAAGATCTAAGATTTTGTTACAACGATCATGACGCGCGAACTATCATGTCACAAAGCGCAACGAGATTCAACGCAACGGTTTCCTGGGTCGTTAATTCCTTTGGAATTTTTCTCGTGACAAGAACAAAGTAGTGGAGTGATTACGACGAGGGATAGAAAATACGTGTGTCGTGTAACGTAATATAGAAGGAACGCATAATCCGCAGATATCGTAATCGATCTAGCGTTAAAACAAACGGAGACCAGATCGAACGTTTTCCCAAACGTGGAAACAAACTCCTTTCTCTTTCAAGCACGTCGTAATGCCACGATACTTATCGTGCCCTATCGGTTCCAGTAGCCTTCCCCGTCAAGTATTTTCTCGGGAGAAAAGTATCGTCATAGAGGGTGAAAATCACGAGCAAAGGAATCAAACAAAGGAACGTTCGCCGCAAGAGTAATTCCATCGCGTTTGGTTCGGTCCCGCGATTATCGCTATCTCGATTCTCGTAGAAAGAGAATCTGTTTGGCTGGAAGAGATCGATCGTCCCGCGCGTCATTTGTCATCGTATTCCGTCGTATCTGGCTGTGGAGAGACGAGCCAGAGGGGCCACGATGACTATGGTAACCGACCATACACGCGGCAAGGGGCGAAAGGGGCGGAGGGTTGTCACACGTGGCGTCGATAGCGTTAAAACGATGTATCGGTGGGCGATCTAAAATCATCGGACAATGACGCGCTAACTGGATAACTAGCGGGGACCTCCTTATCTCGAGGAACGATAAGCGTTCGTACGAACCCTCCCCGACCTTCGTCATATTACATTAGCGCCCATAGAATAATGTATCGAGGGGGTGTCAACCCTGTAAACGGGCCTCTACCCTCGCCAGGAACGACTGTACGACTATATTCACATGGTAATGCGAGCGGAGCGCGATATCTCGCGCGACGAGGGTGAAGCGTTATTAACAATTTGGCCTATCGGGAATCGGTCGCTCTCTCTGTTTCGTGAGCGTGCACGCCTCGCGTCGCGCTACCCTTTCCACGAGTCAGGTCTCAGGACCCTTTCTTCGACCTGCGAACGACTGTCGAGATCCTGTCGACCAGATATCGCGAAGCTTCTTTCGCGCTGTCGTCTGACGGAGTCCACGTTGCCGCGTCCAAAATAAGCTGCTTGAGTTCGTAGAGAAGTAGACACGGAGGTTGAATATTTATCCAAGAAGAAAGAGCAACGGTAAATTCTAAAAGATTCTAAACGCAGTTCTTTTAGAAAATTAAGTACAGAACCCGCTATTTATCTGAACAGTTATTGTAGTAAACGGAGTTCACGTACGTACAGTGGCTACAAAAAGTACCCGCATACCGTTCTATTGCTACTCTGATTAATTAGATCCAAGTAATTGGCGTGCAGAAATTTGGTACTACGAAGATGAAATTCAGAAACTGATAAAAAAGACTTGGTAGGAAAATGGGGATACTTGCAAACGCTTTCTGTAGCCACTGTAACAGAAGTTCTCGCTGGCTACGATTCTACATGTCCGCGTAATACATCGATTCGACTAAATTTTCAAAGAACTTCCAAACACGCTGTCCTCCAGAATGATCTCATGCACTTCACCGTTCCAGTCCATCGTCGTCAGAGAATTACGTTCATCGAGTCATAACATGCATAGTTCAACGTTCATCGATTGTATACAGGTGATCCGTATAAATATCGATAGTGAACGAAGGTAGCGTCGGAGACGAGGTGAAAAGAAAAAGCCGGGTCGAGGTATCAGACCGCGGAAAGAATCAGGGTGGCCCAATATGGCTCCAGCGTTTCTCGTTGGCCTGGAGAAGAGGTCTCCGGTTCCCTGTCCGGTGAGAGAGGGAGCCGACGAGTTAAGGAGCGTATAAACCGACCATTAGTATCGCTCGGCCACTGTCCATTGTTTCGTTGTTTGCTGAAACAATTGACGGGGGCCAGCCGGTGTGTTCGGTCATCTCGTTAGCGCTGCGCTTCCACACAGGACAGCATTGTTCGTCGCTCTGTTCGTCGCCGGGCCGGTTAACACCCGCGGAAAAATCCTAACGAGCTCTCTCTTTCTCCCTCCCTTCTCTCCTTTCTCGTTCTCGTCCACGTTTTATCTTCGCGGCTGTTTGCCGCGCACCTCGCCGCGTTTAACACCTCCGCTCGCTTTTCGAGCGTAGCCTTCCCTTGTTTCGCGAGGCAAACCGAGTGAACGCGGCGGTAATTGTCACGATAACGCACCACGTCAGTCGTTTCTTTCGCTGAATCTTTTAGGCTATTTTCGGTATCTGGATATTCCGTTAATGATTCGCGTCTGCGAGCGCCGCTTTCGCGAACAGCTGAGTGAACTACACTTCTCTTTCAACAAGTGTTCACTCTCGATGACGAACTGTCGAACGAAACTCTCCGTCGTCCCTTTAGACGTCCTTCTTACAGAACAGGTGTCATTCCGTTGCCAGTTTCTAAAACACAGCGTCCTGCTTTTATCATTATGATTTATATTTATTATCTTTTTCCTTAGTCTGAGGATATGTGTCGACAGAGAAGAAACCTATAATATAAGATAGTTGATTACAAAACTAAGGCGATAATTCAAATCGAAGCTCTAAAAATGTTGACTCATAGCTCTACGATTCTCCATACGTTTCCACGCGTATTGCGGAAGTTGGCAAATTTCCTAGAATTCCCATACACTTGCGATTATTCTCATTCTCGCGCTTCGCGAACGCTCTGAAGCGACTAAAAACGCGTCTGCGCGAAGCATTACGGTCGTTCTCGCATGCAGTTGATGGTCGCAGCGGCTTCGACAACAGATATTTCCCAGAGGCAACGGATATTAATCAGCTATGGACTGCCTGTTTTAACAAGTAGAACGGCAACCGAAGAGTATTGACTGCGAAGTGTCGTTGGTACAAGCAGTTAATAAATTCCAAAGGCATCCGGGTGAAGAGAATGTTTTCGCTCGCTAGCAAACGACAGCCAAGCGGCAATTACCGGCGATGCTCGAGCAGAAAAGGCGCGTTCGGTACGCGCCGCGGCCACCGGTTAACGGAAGGTGAGAATTAACGACGACGACCGAGAGGCGATACCGTTTCCGTACCGCGTCGCTGCGGAAGAACAGTAAGCACAATTCATTGGCAGCCTGCTTCGATGGTTCGTTTGTGAGAGCCGTCCAGAGAAGCGCGCCGCTCGTTAGAGATATCGCTGTGAGAAGTTGAAGATCCGCCGGACGATTTGAGGAAACCGAGCTTTGGCTTATCGAAAACCACGTATACAACTTGTTAAACCTTTCAAACTTCCATATTACGTCGTTCCGATGTATTCCTCTTAGCAATTTGTTTTTCCAATAAGAATACAACAGAACTCCGAGCTTAGGACAACCTGCGAAAAATATTGCCAGTGTCAAATTGTCACGAAATCGCCAATCCGTTCTTCTTTAGCTAGCAAGCAACTTATCCATCTTGAGAGAATTAAAGTTCTGTTGATATCGTCTGTATCTTTGTCTTCCTTCGTGCAATTTAAAACATCGAACGATTATTTCGTATCCGGAGTGGGAGAACGATATAAGGGTGCGTATAAAACAGGGGGTGGAAGAGAGAGGGGCTAGACGCGAACGAAATAGGAAAGGGGAGGTTAGAAATAGGAGCTAACCGAGCGTGAGAGATTAACCCCTCTAACAGCGGCCGCCCAGTATATCAAGGCGCGTGATAAAACGCCGCCGGCCTCTGGCTGTGTGTTGCCACCCCTAACTGCCTCTATTGACTACCAGAATCCAATATATTCTACTCCAACGGCGGAGAAAACCGACTGGGAGGCGCCGGAATTTCATACATCTTCTTTCGACGATCCATCGCTTGGGGTGAGACCGATATCCCTCCCCTGCACCCCCTCCCAAGTCCTTCCTCCTGCGTTCGTTGTGTACTTTTCACCCCTCCACCGCAACCCCGTCAGTTCTCACGGATGCTACGATAAAGCCACGATGATTCTGGATTGAACTCGTTCACCCCCGAAACGAAGGCGAACGCCGCCACTCTATCGTTGTTTGCGTTTATTTCGATTTTAGTGCGGTGACGGTGTAAAGCGTAACGGGATGCCAAGCGAGTCGGGCAATCGATTGCGTTAATTTCGATGTTTGGAATTGTCTTATGGATGTTCCTGTTCATTTTTACGGTAGATAGTAGTAATTTTTAAAGGGTCCAAATATATCGTGTATTCACGAATTGTACAACACTACATACATTCCACCATATAGTATTTGCGAAATATTTTACCGTAGTTTTTAATAATTCTTTTTTCTTACCACGTGTTTCGTTTATCGGCTACGTAAAAGAGGAAGTCTATCGCTTGATGGATGCCTGATGCGAGAAACAGTCATTTACTAGTTGCATGGATTTCGCGAACGCTGTACCGACACGATGATCGATTAATCTCCTTTCGTCAAACTTAATGGTCGGTTAAACAACGTTCCCGACCGATCACACAAAAATTCATAGTTACCCTGTTTCGACGAGAGAACGGAAACAATTGGATGCGTTGGAGGGATCGGATGTCGGTGATCCTGTCAGAGTGGCGGAAGACAAATCCAAGTTTCAGCGCGATGTAAACGGGAACGAAGGCGAGTAACACGGGATCCAGGCCAGCCTAATGCCTAAATATCCTAATAGCTGCGTAAACAAGGGGGTTCGCTTTGAAGTCGAGCGCGATTCCGAATTTTTCGAAAAGATCCGAGCGGAAACGCCGACTTTGGAGTTTAACTTGTAAGCGGATAACGTTGAGTCAACGGCTTATTGTTTCAGCAGGGTTTCTGGATTTCGACCACTTCGAGAGTTATCGATGGGGTTGTGTTTGCCCAGTTGGACCAATAAGCGGCACCCATCTTTAGGTAACATGCTCCATTTTTCTCGAAAAACCTTCCAATACCAATAAATATATTTATCGAATTATCGTCTGGTTACCATATTACGATTTTACTTCCTGCGCAACTTTGAGTAATCGAATTAATATTATTCACCGTTTGCAAACATTTTCCGTTTTCTTCTATTAAAATTGAGAGGAACGAGCGAACTTTGTTTCATATCCTTGTCATCTCGAATTTTTACCTTCAAACTTGATCACGTAGATGGTGGAGAATTTAACTCCGACGCTATTCAAATCGGCCGAATCGCTTGGCGATAGCAATACAAAGATGTTCTTCGACGAAAGAAACTCCGTGGTATGCCGTGTACGCGATTTAACGTTAGAAAATTAAAATTTTCGCGTGTAATCCTAATTCGATCGCTAGTATAGCTTGTGTCTGATTTTATTTCTTCGATAACGACATTCCTGCAACGTAACACGTGTTTCGTTCGATTCATCAAGCCATCAACAATCGCAACGACCGTGCAAACACATTAAGAATTCATTGTCGTTTTCATTATCACGTTATAACAATATCCTGTTCTATTCCGCTAGCTACACAGTAGCTTTCCTCTAGCAATTTCACAAAGATTTATGAGATCGGTAACAGTCTCGTAAAAGGAACAAAAGACGAATTCTGTCTTAGGAAGCCATTACAAATTAATTTATGACGCTTTTTGCACAACTCGGTTCACGATTGCGCAACCAGTCCACGTTAATTTGTCATAAACAATAGCGCCCATTGTCCGGGCCTCGAACCGCACCGGTACAATTCTCATAAATACGCGACTCGGCGCCGAATGGCCATTGTGCGAAGGCCTCAGACGAACCACGGCATCTAATTGACACGGTTCGGCTCGATTATCGGTCGCGTATTGCCACACTCGCGATGCAAGTGCATTCGATTAACTCAAGGTGGTCCACCGTCGACCCCATTAAAAACATTTCCAACGATTCCACTCGATCGTTCGTTATTAAGAAAAAGCATTTGCTTTTTTCTCCTTGCCAGTCTCGGGGACAGTTTCCCGTCTCTCGTGATTAACGTGATCGAAGCTTAGTTTTCTTCCTTAATTACGTTTTTGTCGCAGGATACGGATATCTCATGGTAGCGATTGTTTTTTCAACGCGAATATTCTCGTCTGATTACTCTGGTAAAATTTACGCTAAAGGCACAGGGTTTATGCTAGAAGACGAGACAGAGTTGTAGGCGATACGCTAGGTGTTAGAATGTTATTGGTGTATAAAGACAGCGTCTAACGCCACTATTAAGCCCGACTCGAAGCGATATCGTCTTGGTAATCGTTACGCTCTCGAACTAGAAACTGAGCCCACCGTAGCAATTGCAACTAGTCGGAACACAAGCGACATATGCCTTTCTACGAGACAGCGTCCTATTTGTATAATTGAAAAAAGCCACGCAAAAGTAAATTCTGAAAGGCTCCTACGTTTGAAAAATCAAAGGGAGACGTCAAAAGACGTCTTCGACTTTTTCTCCCTAAAAGAAGAAGCTGTACGAGCCCTGTTGGACAAAGAAGGAATCGAATTAGCCAGCGATTCGCGGCCGTAATACCCAGGAACGTCGAGGGCGTGAAAAAAGCGAGTAAGGCGATGCTGAAGTAAAATAACAGGGTAGAGAGGCTGGCAGAAGCGGCGGGACAGATAAAGGGCATTTTATCTCGTGGAATAACCGTGAACTCTTCCTCATTTCGTCCCTGTTCGTTCCTCCCTTATTTCTCGCCTCTTACATCCAACCTACTTCCTTCTCTTTCATCCTCGCACTCTTCCTTCCTCTTTTTCAACCTTCATCCCCTTCCACGGTGGTCGTTTCGCCTTTCTCTTTTTTTTTATCCGGACCGTTCGCGCTATCCACGTCGAATCTTTCAATAAAAAATTTTGTAGCCCCGCGGAGTCAGCGCCATTTTGTGAGTTTAAATGGAAATCCGGACGGGAGAGTGGCAGGGAGGCCGGCGAGCACTCTTAGCATGCAAATTAAAGTGCTGCCATTTGAATGCGAATAAAACGCCCTCGAGAGCGCGCGCTCGAGGCCAGAAAGAGAGAGGACGAGAGAAAAAGCGATCGAGCAAGAGGGATAGTCCGATGTACGGGGAAAGAGAGAGGTTACGCTAAGAGAGACAGAGCGAAGAGAGGGGAAGAGAGACGAGGTTGACAGATCGCGCGACAGAGGTGCTTACGTGGTCGAGAGGAAATTTCGAAAAGAATCCTTCTTCCACCCTCGACGGAGTTACGCCCCTTTGGAAATATGGCGCCTTCGGGACTTCCTGCTACTCTCGATTCAACCTCGTTTCCAACATTTTCCAGGCAACCAACGAGACCTCCTCTTACGCTGAATTTCAACGCAGGCTTCTCTGTCCTACGATTTGTTATCGTACGCAATATCGCAACGGCGCCATTATGAATTATGAGACTCGTGGTTGTTTCCAATGCAATTTTCTCGCGTTTGGTGGAACGTTGTCTCCGTAGTTTGTTGCGTAGTTCGCAACACGTCCAATCCTAGATCTCGTGCACTTCCGCGAGAGACGTTTCCAGGTTACAGGATCCGGTGCACATCCCACGCAGAGTGCCTACGAGACGGGAAATTGCGGTAAACGCCTGCCTCGCGACTCGTTCTTCCGTTTCAGAAACACCGATGTGTTTTTGTATTTCTCAATGATCGCAGAGTTGAAACTACGATACATCCACCATACTCCTGTGGCAACGTCTAATTCGTTCGTAATTAACGTTCCCACATTCTGGTCACAAATAAAATAAATTGTAAAGATTCATCTGGTCGGGCAACGATAAAGAATCGAGGGATAGAACGAAAGACGTAACAGCCGTTCCACAAATCACGATTATATTCATGGAGCAGCTCGTTTTCGAAGGTCTTCGTATGAGAACCGCTTTTCTCGCTTTGGTTATTACCCGGAGCATCTCTTATAGCAACGCGAGCCCCCCAGCCGGGCGACAGTTATGAAATTTCTTTAGAATTATTTCGCTCCCGCCTAATGCCGGCCACACCGTGGAAGTTCACTGGAATAAGAAATAATATTTTTTCGGTCCCTGCCGGTTTTCTGTGGCTTTCCTCTGCCCGTAGCGGCCGGGAGGCGGCCAGGCTGCAGGATTTAATGCGGCTTTATGAAAACCATCGCGAGAAGTCTTAATTGCAGCCGCGGAGAGCGAAAAATTATGCGCCCTTATAAAAACTCTCTGGCCTTTCCTTGTCTTTTCTCGTTCCCTCTGTCGGATCGCCTTGTGTACGTGGATTTACACGCGAATATTAACGCAGACACTAAAATTTACTCTCTGGTCGATGAATCGTCACCTCCCTTCCGAAATTCTACTCTTCGACCAGCTGATATTTTATTCTTCCCTGTTGATTCGACGTAAACTAAATACATAGTAAAACGGGAATTTTTTTTTATGAAATCAATACGCGTACAAGTTGCAGGTTTTCTCGGGAAACGGCAGGATTTTTCCAGAACGTTCACCCGGCCACATTCATAAAAGCCGCGACCGCTTGTTGAAGTTTAAAATCTACTTACGACCAAGGGCAATATTCTCGAGTACTCCTCCGCTGCCTCTGATTTATACATGCTCCGGGTTAAATTTATCGCCAACGTAACTCCTATTAAGAGGCACCTTCCCTTCGCGCCTATCCTGTCACATAGAGCAGTCCATCTACCGCGTCCATTCCGCCACGATCTACGTATCCATCAACTCAGACATCTATAACTAGACTCTCTTAAGCGAGGGTTAAATTACCGTCGCGCCATTCCAAATAAAACCTGATAACCTACTCGTCTTTCTTCTTCCCTCTAAAAAAAAAAAAAAAAAAAGAAAATAATGTAAATCAAGTGGAATCTGCGAGATTTTCCGCTCCAGTCCCGTGAACGACGAAGGAAACAACGTCGTCGATTCGAGAGAAATTTCGAAGTCTGTCGGAAGCGGGTTAGCGCATCTCTCGCCTGACTCCCGTGGGGATGGCACACGAGCGATTCGTACGCTCCTCGATGGCGCGATCCCGAGGCTGAAACGCGTCTGCGATTCGACGAAGGCACTTAAGAAGACGAGAAAAATCGTTTTATAAATTCCATTCGGCTGCCGGTTGCATTTCCCTTCTGTCCTGGCTGGCTCTCCTTCCATGCTGCCTCATTTCCCAGCGCCGTTTCTCTCTTTCGGCTGCAATCCACGGCCTATTCGCTCGATCTCCTCCATTCCGTTTTTCGTTATCGCGTCCAATTCCGGCGTTCGAGATATCTACCCGACGATAAGACCGAGCGGAATTTAAATAAAGCGAATCAATATTCAAATCCGCCGCCCTCGCGACCCCTCGCTGCCCCCCGTCGCCCGCCACAGCCGCCACCAACGCTATCGTCCTTTCCTTCTTTCTTTCCTTATTTATTTCCCTGTCTAAGCGCGCTTTCCACGTCGGTTTATATCGACGGTCTCATTTATTCGGAGTCCCTTTGTCGAACGAGCCGATCTCCTTTTTCCCGCTCTTCCTTCCCCCGTAGATCCCTTCCACCCTTTCTCGGATCCAATAGGTCAAATGATTGGTTTGTACTCGCCCAATCGGGTCCCTGTTCCAACGAGCCTCGAGACCTTCGAACAACGGAAACTATATCGCCGAGGATCGTTATACTTCTTCCTACGAAGATCGATGCCTTCCAATTACCGTGGTGCAAGTATTCTTTTGCCGGTAGAATCGTGAGACGTACCAGAACGAAACTGAAACGTTTAACTCTTAATTGCTCAAGTAGGTTAATCGATTAAGTAAGACTCGATTAGTGAACAATGAACCGTGCCGAATGAAATCGTAACAACAGTTCTAATACATTATAATACATTATAATTTCTTTTGGTTACGATTTACATACGAATTAAATCCCCGAGAAATCTTAATAGCGTGGAATTAGACTAGAGGAATCGCGGTAGTCAGCAAACTCGCGGACAAGATCATCGGCTACGCGTATCATCTACGTGTATTCTCGTTTGAGTCAATTTTCAAACACGGAACCCCAAAACTTAATACCATAAGAATAGCCCATTCGTGGATCATCGTGAACCATCTAGCTGAGCTATATTTTGGCAAGCGGCAATCCCTACTTCCCCCACCCCCTCCCTCTGTCTCTCTTTCTCTTTGGAAAGGTCTCACTGACCGTGTACGATCCATCTTCCCGATACTCGGAATACTGGCGCGCGAGAAATCTGGCATAACCATAAAATGACGAGGGCCAGTGGGCATTTAACGGGTTCCCTAGAGGAGGCCACAGTGAGACCGATGGTAAGCACGGTGGCCAGAATTTAGCGTAATTCAGCGATTTCTGTGCAAACGGATCTTCTATTCCGATAGCGGGCGGAGAACTGTGCTGGACGACGGTCATCCCGGATCCGCGGAGGCTGCTCTCAGCTTTATCCCCGAAGGCGGCGCGATTGAATTTTATCTGCCGGTTGCGCCGTTACGTGTGTATATCGGAAATACACCGTGGCGACATGTAAATCCGGGAATACGTCGTTGGACGGCTGCCGTTGCGTTAAACAATGCCTTTTGTTTCAAACACACCCCTTGGGTCCGTGCTGAACCCACCACGGCTATCGAGGCAAAATCCCTCGACTGTATTTGACTTTCGATGCTGAACTCGTTGCAACTTTTAGACGTCTCGGTTCTCACGACTCTCACGATCTCTCCACTTTAATAGGTGGTTGTTGATTCTAAAAATTGAGATCTCGTTCGGTCCCCCCGAACGGTTAAAGGGTTCTACGAAAGAAAATGTGTATACACAGTGCGAACGATTATACAAATTGCTACTACGAATGATTCCGTCGTCTGTCTGTTATTCGTGTATTCGAATTAAAAGCAGATTTTTCAAAGATTCGTGTCTAGCCCAGAATCTAGATCGATTAGACGGTCCCTGTTAATTCTCAAGCTTTGAATTAATCACCCGCTGTTAAAGACACAGTGAATCGATGATCACGTGTCCCGTGATCGATCTTCGTCGACGATTAATGCGTGCTAGCAGAGGCAGCACGGCCGAAAAGAAATGTCAAAGGGCGGGGAGAAATGGAATTAACCCGTGGGCGGTATGATTGATAGGATTAATAACGCGGCGTGGGGCGAGCCCTACGCCAAACCGATAAAACACCGTCAAAGACGGAATACTTTAACCCCGGATTAATAGGCCTGTAAACGGCGCAATGATTTCCATTAATATTCATGGGCTAGCGACGCGAAACGCGCGTATGATTTATAGCGTTTAATTTTCGCGCTCTGCGACACGCGCGCCTTTCCAATTTACCATGATACACCACCCTTGAATCCTGTCGTGGATCGGGAAAAATCGATCGGAGATTCGTGGAAAATAACCAGACCATTTCGAAACTAAACAATTGTCACGAGAGGCAACAATTTTGCCGTTAAGTTAGTATATAATTGGGTACGACTTCTTCTTAATTAAATATCTATGCAAATATTGTACATCGACTCGAAAAAGTATTTCAAAGTATTTCGACGCTTACATATAGAAAACTTTCGTATCTATGTTGAGTGTATTATATAAAATATAGAAAAACATATTATATAGAAGATATGACGGTATCGCTGATGAAATTTCGAACTGTTTCGTACAACACACGTAATACATGTATTCGTAAAAGGCGTCTACGAGCGTTCGAAAACTTTCGTCAGGCTGCGTAGATATAAAAAAAGGAACGCCGATGTATTTAAAAGTAAAAAGGGTTCGAAAAAAACATTGTGTATTCTGTTTGAAACGAAAATAAGGCCGATCCGTTGGTTGCTATTCTGGTACGCGAGAAACAGGCGACGACAGGAAGCTCTGCGTCGTATCAACCCTTCTCCAGGTGCAGAAACCACCGATGACGTTGACCAAACATTTTCGAAAAGACGTCCATGCGTAAAGCTACTCAAGAGGCGTCGGCGGCGCCTTTGCAAAACTCGGGACTGGCTGGTTTCCCAAAGGAACCGCTACACGATGGTAATACGATCTTACGACAACCTAGAAAGAATTCTACGAGACAAAAGAGCTTTGCACATCGGAAAACCTTTACAAATTGACCCACGACAAAATTCTACGTTTCATTCATTAACGATTTATCGTTGTTGAAGATTCGTGAAATAAAATTCCCGATCTATTTCGTTTCGTTTCGTCCGACAGAACCTGAGCAGAGACTCGTTTTATCCGCTAAATGTCGTAACGAGTGCTATATTCCGAGCATTTTATATATTTTCCCATATTACGTGATTTTTTCGTCGTTAAATATCCCATAAACGCATAAGCAACTTGTACCGTGGATTTCGCGGTTCATTTGGTCGAAAGCGTCTATGAAATTTTGCGAACTGCAGAAAGAAAACTTTAAAAGCAGTCGATTCGAAAGGTCTAGCAATTCTAGCATTCGATTACCGAACATTCGCCAGATTTCCTAATCAAGAATTCTCGAGTGTTCGTTGCCCTGGCAATCTCTGTGTCGGAAATATCAACCCTCGTTTGGTCGAACCGTCGCGAAAGAGGGAAGGGAGGTCTCGACAAGGGAACGTCCGCATTGCGCAGCCTCTGGCATTCTTTATCGTTAAACGTTGTAACGCGCGGATGACAGAGGGGTTCCAGAGGCGGAAAACCAAAGTGGGAGAGGAGAACGTGGCGTGTGGAGGCGGCGGAAAATCGGGGGATCGAGGGCGGCGGTGGAGGGAGGATCGAGAATTCAAATACCGGCGCCATTAAACTGAATAACGAGGAGTGCTGCCGTTCGAAATATGAACACGGCTATGATTTGCGGCCTCGTAAACCCGTTCATAACGAATAATAATGTCACCGGGCGCGCGGTGCCCGGTCGGCCGAGGCCGCGACTCGGGGGCGTGTTCTCCCACCTGGAAATCCACCTACAATATCGCCAAGACTTTTTTCATGTCTCATAACGCCTCGACGCCTGAAATTAAATAATAAAATATACGGAACGGGAGGTAAGAACGCAGAAGGAAAACGTCGGTTGCGTCGTTAATTCCCACTTACTTCCCCTTCTACCACCGCTCTCTTTTTCCATGGTGGTACGGACTTCCGGTTGCTTGGCGAATTCATTTCCCCCGTCCGACGAAATTTCCCAATTCAGAGATTGCTCGAGATATCTCGATGCTTCGAGTGGAATTCGGTGGCTGTCGAGACTCGAAACGGAACTTTAAACGCGTCCGAACGTGTCAAATCGAATCTTTATCGTACGTTTGTCAATGATGTTCAAGAAAATTTTAACGACTACGACGTTTGCGAAGCGTGTCTTCTTGTTGAAACGCGTTACGGATGATTTCACGAAAAATAATCACACCAGTTTACGAGTGTTCGTCAAGTTGCCACACACCTGTCACGGATAACGCTTCGATACCTTCGATTCATCATATCGCCCAGCGCGAGACATTCGGCAAATTCGGTATTTCTCACTCGACCAGAGAGAGTTCCGTATCGATGCCGGTTAAAGACGAATGCGACGAAGACGTTGATGCGTTACAGAGCAGGTTTGTCCGCTTCGCAGGTTAACGAGGATCGCCTTAAGCCGGAAGATAAGCGAGGCAGGTGCGTCGCGACGAATTTCAATAAATACTTACGCGCTCCTCTGTTCCGCGAACGACGATATCGCGGCTCGATCGGAAAACACGGAGCCAATCGAGCGGATAAACTCGATCGCTCGGCGATCCCGGAGTACAACATCTTTATCGGCCGATACCGCTCGCAAATTGCCAACTTTAGCACACGCCCGATCTGAATAACGTATAGTAATTTACTTGGCCGGCTGACACGCGAATATGAGCGTTCTCTTATCGACTAATTATACCGGTTAGTCGGAGGAAAGGACCCCCGAGCCCGTGTATCGACCATCAGCAATTTTTCAACGATGACAACAAGCTGATAAGAAGAACCGCACGGACAAGTAGATTAAGCTAATAAACGTCGAAGGTAATATAATATTTCGAAGGAGCAAATGACGGTGCAAGTTGAAAATCATGGAAAATATTTCCTGTTTACTCGTATTATCGTTTACTCCCGTTTACTATAATGGGAAACGTTCGAGCATCGATTAACGGAGTCCGGGGAATATTCATGACAGAAAAGAGGCTTGATCGACATATCGCGAGAGAGATTCTTTCATCGGACATTCTTCCCGAACGCGGCTGTATCAACGTATATCTCACGTCGTACGTATCATCCTAAGTATCGTACGCTACGAGGCGAGTAGAACAAATGGCTCTATCGTATCGAATTTAGATTCCTTCGTTAGTCGAGATGCAAGTCGAGTTTCAAGTAGTTGAACGCAGCAAGTCGTGATAACGCGACAATAACAAACTGGTAGCAACGCACGCGTTTACCAAGTTATGTATTCCGTTTATAGACTACCGGCAGTAACTGGCGTCTCTTGCACTGGTGGCTGGTCCGTTGGGACCTCTCCTATATACACCTAATAATGAAGATGTTGTTTTAATTGCCGGCTCGCGTGAGCATCCCGCTAATTAACGCACTCGCCACCGGTGACTACTACGGTACACTCCTCTTGACTCCACCCCCCTTTCCTCCGCGCGTTCTCCTCTTCGTTCGACCGCCGGTTTACACGACTCCTCTCGACGGATACACCGACGACTCTGATTGGCGTAGAACGCCTCGCATAATCGCTTCAACCCTTAACACTTTTCTTCTCGTTCGCGTAAATTCGCGTAAATTCGCGTAAATTTCTTCTTCGTGTTTTTACATTTTTTTCCTCGGTCCGCTTAAACTTGTTATGACGTTTAAAAGAAGAAGTGGCAAAATAAGATCACGATAAACGAAGTTGGACATTAGAATTTGAAATGGGCAGAGATTCGTTCGGAATAAGATGGCAATCTAACGAAATACGGCCGGCTCGCATGGAAGAATGCAAGTGAGAAACAGGTGATAACGCGTACAAGAAATTGCATTTTTTCTTCGTGTTACGAAACGCGAGAGGCCCCGCTTTTTCTTCCTTTTTTGTAATTACCTTGCTTTTCTCGTCTCGTTTTATATTGTTTCATTCTCTTCTTTTTTTTTCTTTTTTTTTTTTTTTTTGCTTTTTTCTTGTTCCTAATGAATTGCAGCGCGGCTCCGCTTTGGAACGTTCCGTGCACAGGGAAAGAAAGAGAAAAAAGAGAGGGGAAGAGAGAAGAAAATATCGTTAGCGCTTCCCCCGACGATGCTGAAATTGAGTGGTAATTTACGGCGACGCCGTTGTTAATGAAAACGTGGCGAGCGTGATATTACGCGGGCTATTTAAAAATAAATTAATCGAATACATAATTCCGCGTTTATTACCGTCGCTGAAAAACACCGCATCAAGATACCGTGACACGCCGTATCGCCGCCAACCCGCTGAATACATCTCCATTTTTACATGCAATTACAGCCCGTGCAACATTAACGATCCGCTGGTTCCATTGTCGAATCGTTACTGGCGACAATTTTCACGATCCTTCTCTCACGTGAATTTCCCTCCTTCTCTTTTCTTCTTTTCTTTTTTTTTCTACCTTTTGCATGTAATCGCAACATAGAAATGACAATCAGTATCGGCTAATTGCAACTATAAATTTCTCCCAACGGGCCACAAAACTCGCGTTTGTTCCGTTTCGTGGCTTCGTCTGTGACGAGTTTGTTCTCAATTACCACGGAATCATCTTCTCACGGAATAAACATATCGTTACTTAATGTTCTCCTGGCGGCGTTCGCGAAACAAGAAACGAAACGCAAGAAGAAAAGGAACGAAACGAAAGAAAAACCGACTCAGCGAGCTGGTTGAAAAACAAAAGAACAAGAGAGGGAAGAATGAAAAAGGGGGAGAAAAAAGAGGAAGAAAAGAGAGGGAGAGGAGGACGCAGAGGGGAATAAGATCGAGCGTAATGAAACTCGCGCGTTCGCCAAAGAAACAGACGGACCGCGGTAGTGGTATCATTCGTCAAGTCTTAATTTCTCAATGAATCAGGCCCGTCTAATTAAGGAGCTTCGGCGGAGTCGAGCATGGATGGGCATTAGCATCCAGCGGGTCTGTAATTTGTGCCTCTCTTAATTAAATCATCCGTTAGCCAAACGGGCCCCACTCTCTTCTCTCTCGAAGAACAGAGTCCTCTTCGCAGTCTCGTCCGCTCCTCTCTGTCCCTCTACCCTTTCCCTCTTTCGTACTCTTCTTTCTTTCCCTTTTTTCTTCTCTAGAAGGAACTTCCTCTCTTCACGAGAGCTGCTTCTCCTCTTCTTCTCCACCATCCTCGAACCGTACCACCGTTTTCGGCCCCACCTTTGTTTTTCCCCGTTCTTCTCCACTCTCTCCTGCAAGATCCGTGCAGACCTTCTTCGTCGCTCTTTTTTGCCCGACTCTTTTTTTCAGGAGAATGCAAACAAATTTTATGGGCTGCGCCACGAGGACGCGCACCGTCGCCTTCTACCATCTTTCTTCTCCTTTTTTCAGTCTCGTGAACTTTACGGATCTTCTCGTCTCTGTCCTTTCCCGCCGCTTCGATTTACACGCTCCAATTTTTCCATAAGAACTGTGTACAAATACGTGAAAAATATTTCATTGCCGGATAAATAAAATTTATTCTCTCCTTCCTACCATCCCTTTCTTTCTTCGTTACCTTTCTTTCCTATCCCCCCTGGGATATCATTCTCTTTCTTTTACCTTCTACATTCTTCGATATTCACACGACTGTTCGTCGTCAACTAAATCGAATATTATTTTCATTTCGATACGATCCTTCCTTTATATATTATATTTACTTCGTCTCTGCGTCGCCGTTCGTTTCACGGTAGCTGGTCCCCGAATATTTTGAACGTTTTACGCAATTAACCACTCAACCCGTTCGGTTCGAGCCGCACTGAATCCGTGATCTTTAGTGTGCCGGGCATCCGTAAAATTCGGCGAATTTGCATCGACGCGAGATACGAAATCTCGTCGGCCGGTCTACGCGGCCACTGTTCGTGCCGATAATGGCGGCCGATCGCCGATTACCAGCCCCTATTACTTCATTAAGCTCGCCGACACGTAAATTCCTTGTCGCGACTTTAAATACTAACGAGCGAACCAGCCGATGCTCCCGGATGAACAGTTGTTCCGGCGATTACTTCCAGCCGATCCTCGGCCCAAACTCCCTTCTCCCTTTTTCGATCCTGTTCCTCTAATTGCCTGCAGACAATCGAAGTTTTCCTTCTTTCTAATAACAGAATTATTTCTACGTTAATATCGATGCTAGAATTACGTTGTTCCGTACAACCAACACGATCGTTTCTATAAATAAGTTTTGGATATTTCACTCGTTTCTTCCACCCTTGTTTCTTGATAATTTTGACTCAGAGTCAGTCTACGAATCTTTTCACGACTAAACAATTCTCCGTTCCATATATTCCATACACCATGTCCTTTCTATTTTATAAATTTTACATTCTACGATTTTTACTTTATAGATTCTAAATTTTGCCTTATTATCTTAATGCTTGCGATTATACGGTATTTGTCCAACATTTTTTTCGTCTGAAAGAACGAGATTCAACCGAGTTTCCGTCGACTATTTTAATAGCGACGTGACGCGAAGGGAAGGGAAGAAAGGAGGCCTGGAAAGGGTCATCTTTGCGATCTTTTGCATCGTGGCGTACGAGGTGCGGGGGATAGCATAGGGTAGGCTCGATACGCTGCGAGGCCTTCCGCGTATATCGAAGATCGGGACAAAAGTTAGCCAGGGACACGAAGGAGACAGGCGGCAACAATGCCATGGCCCCCCGCGCTTCGAGCTCTAATATATTGCCGTTGGTCGCTTCGTAGCAAAAGTATTGGACCTTGTTAGGCCTACCTGTATAAGGGCCTGTGTAGGTCCATCCCTGCTCGTTCTCGTACGCACAGCCCTTTCCCTGACTCGGGGAATTTTAATGCGAAAAATTGGTTCCGCCTCTGGTTTTTTCGTTACGCCGAGGGATTCGATTTAACGTCGGCCGATTCTACGTCTCGAACTAGGTGTATTAATTCGGATACGCCTATCATCTTTCCAAGAGAACCGTTTCAAACGGTTCCATGATTTAAAAGTATCTTGCGATCGTTGCTCGTAAAATACTTGATATTCTTTGGGTCGGTGATGCCCATTTTTTCAAAACTATACCTAAATAGCGATATAAGAAACGCATCGATGAGTTTAATTTAGAACCAAGATAAAGAGGAACTTTCTTCGAGGAAATATATTAACCTGGAAAGATCTCGGATACAATTTTTACCAATAAAGTTAACCATAGTAAATCGTGCGAAGCAAAGTTTCATCGCTCTCGCGTCAATCTCGCGTTTCGTATATTTTCCACGGCTTAATAAAAAAAAATTGAATAAAAAAAAAAAAATCTAGCGATTACCCGTATTCGGGGTCGTGTACACATTCTTAGGCGAGAAAACTCCGCGAGATCCAGTAGCAATCTCGATTATTCGACCAAGCTGGAGATCTATTAATCTTGATGAGCCACACGTACCCCGCGGGAATCCAGGCCGGCTTACCATCCGTGGCTAATAAAAATCGGTGGTAATCTTCCGCCGGTTTGACCAGCCAACACGACGATAAACAAACTAATAAAGCAACCCTCCGAGCTGGACGATTATCGTCGCCGTGAACGTGCTGCCTTTCCAAAATAGAAATCGAAATTTTCGACTGTATTTTTAATAAACCGACGGTACGGGGTGGTGGTGGTACGAAGCCACCCTCGAAGAACGATTATTCCATTACCACGGGCTGGTGGGAAACGTATACAACGAAATCGTCGCGTGTAATCTCTCGGCCTGTAATAACATTCCTCGATTTGCATACGGGCGGAGGTTAAGTCATGAATTTATTGCCACCCCGTGTGTGCACGCGTGCTATACCAAACGTACATCGATGTGTGGGCATGGGTAGATTGGCACGCGTGCGCGAGTATTAACCTGACACGCGTAATATGCGTGTCCGTTACCGTACACCTATATCGGGACCGATTATTAATTTCTGCGGACGCTGGAAGGGACGTCGCCGAACAAGGGGTGCTGGGATATTGCGCGATATTATATGATAATGAGGCGTGGTTAATCGATAGGGGATTCGTACGGATAACGCCTATCAACGGGCAAATTCCGACAGTTATCGTTAAATTGCGAAGATTCGTGCAATTCATTTTACGTATAGCTTGTTTGCAAAGATCGCGTTCTAATTTTGTATAACGTTTTAGTACCATCGCATTCAGTCACGCAAACCTACATGTATATTCGTTATACGTAACACTCACGCCTTATCGGACCTCATCGAAGAAACGCGAAATCGAAAAATCTTTTACTTCTACATTCGTCTTCGATAACGCGAACGAACGCGCGTCGTATAAATAACGTGCGCACTTATATCGGACGCTGTGGAAAAGTTTCCATTGTAATCCGACGACCTCCATTCATCCACACATTTTTTTCCCCGACAAAATTCATAGCAACTCAAACAAAGAGGGTTTGACACCCTCTTTCGCCAAAAAATCCCATCGTTTCCAAAATTTCCCAGTGGCGCTGTTTTTCACCGATCATTACCCGTCATCGTCGTGCGAAAAGCAAACACTACGGGTGATTTTTACGACTGGAAACGAACCGTCGGACCAGCAAACGTATCATCCAAATCCGACGTTTTAATCGTGTTTACCGGTGCTTTAACTACGGATTAACTTCTGCGGCCACTTTCAGCTCCCCCGCGGTGAGAAACGGGATTCACGGTGGGGCAGCCAGTTCTTTCAACCCCTCGTCGGGACGATGAGGGAGGAGAGCATATGCCACGAGACACGGGGATAACGATGCCATAGAAAAAGTACGCGGTACGTTACCGGTGTTTAACGCGCGTGCGAGTTTCGAGTATTCGAGGACCGAGGGTGAAGAGACAGACGTCATAGGCCGCCAATTGACTCCTATTGTCGCGCGAACGCCACGCGTGGTATTTTCGGCGCGACCGGCATCGAGACTCTGTGCCCTTTGTTCGTCAATCGCGATTTTACGATACACCGGTTGCCGATCGACTCGTCGCGCAATTCCAAGCGTTCGATATCGCGGTGGCTGGAATGGAATCCGCGTGTCCATTAACGAGATACGCTGACCGGTGAATGGCTATTAATGGGTTCGATTCAGACTGGCATCTTGCTCTGTTCTTGTCTTTCAGCAGCGTATTCGAACCAACTATTAACAGGTTTGATTCAGACGTTTCGAATGGGGAGTTCTTTCACCGTCTATCCTCGTTCAACGGAAGAACACGGTACCCGCCTAATTTCTATCGTTTACCCGTTATGGTCTTATATTTCACTGAAATAATTCATTTTCCTTTTCACCTTCTGGCACTTTACCCCTCGATCTCGTGGATAATTACCTCTTCAGTCGAAAACCTGATAAAACTGACAGCTTCAACGAGCGTGAAATATCGAAAGCAAAGACGCAAAGAGATCCTGAGAGCTTCCAGTCGAGTCGTAAATACATGCTCGGCAGTCGATGATTTCTCGACCATTCTCCAGGAGTGTGAAGTGTTTCCGGTGACGAAGAGCAGCGATAAATCGATGAAAAATCACCGGGAACAGGCACTTCACGCCACCGGGTTTTCACCGATCTACTTTTTTTTTCCGTTTCCACTCGAGGATCGTGGTGTATCACGTGCAGCCGACAGAACGTCGCTCGAGCGCCTCGTTAATTATTCCTCTTAACGGTAAGCCGATTTCACGCTTTGTACCGCGCCGACTCGCGAACACGGGACCCCCGATGGCCGGGACAAAAGGGAGAAATTGAAAAACGACGTCCGCCTACATTACGAAGAGCGGTTATGCGTGTATCCGCCGGCTCGACGCGGTGCTCCGACGCTTAAGAGACTCTTCAGCACACGATCTCCTCTCGTTCTGAATTATAAGTTGAACTACACGCAGTTTACTACGTGTAGGATAAATATTGACTATCGATTCGGTGCAACTGGTTTAGCTTCGATAGAGTTTGCTCGAGCGAAAGGAATTTATCGTGAAGTTGTATACTTCGGAGCGAATCGATGCGACGAATCGTACGACGTTTTAATTCTCCTTGTTAAAAAAGATTTTAAATTAGAATCCTTCTATTAAGAGAACATTACGTATATATCGGTACCTTTTCCTATGGCTGAAGCAAGTTGGTCGTAGAGAATCGTCGATAATTCCGACAGAAGGAGAATACCTTTTTACTTATTGCAATTAACATTTATTAGATCGATGTTTTCGAACTTTCGTCTCCGTCTCAACTACGAAACTCTATGATTTTGTACTCCGTGATATCAATAAAATTACTAGCGATGTATCGATGTAAATTTGGACGGCTCGTAGCATCTATCGCGGTATAATTACGGTTCGTCGAAAATTAGTCTGCTCTGGCCCTGGTTGCCAAACAAAACGAACCGAAACGTCACCACCTTCGATCTTCTTTCGAACCCTTCGATCCTCTCAACGATCCCGTACAAACAACCAATCATCGATTACCAACGAGCAAGAAAACCACCTCTGTCGTTGTACAGGCATGAAAACGCATTTTATTCGACACGGAACGATCACGAGGTGGCAAGAACACGCAGTAAAAATAAGCAGCATGCGCAGGAGGGTTAAGAATGACTCGTCGATGCGTTTCCGAGGCCGTGACTCTTCTCTCTTTTCAGGCAGAGAAAGAGAAGGTGAGAGGTGAAAAGAGCGAGAAGAGACTGCGAGTATGGGGATACAGGTGGGGTTAATGCGGCTAATAAGAGAGAAAACAAAAGGCGAACCAAGACGAGGCCACAGAGCCGGCATGCGCGTCCGTACTAATTACGAGGAGCATTGGCGCGGGCCCTCCGAGAGAAAATTAAGTAGGCTTAATTAAACCGGGGCTAACAATATGTATTTAAATTGGCCGGAGCGTCTTCAATCCCTTCTGCCACGGCACGCAATGCGTGCCCGCGTAAATAGAGCCGCCGGGCTTTGTTATTTCAATGAGATATTCCTGAGCAGATTGACGATTGAAAGGCTAAAACCTTTGAAGATGATGAAACAAGGGAGACATTGTCTTTGCTCGATCTTTTATCGAGCTTTCTCGATGCGTCGCACTGCTAGCCGATCATTTTGCTCGAAATTTTTCTACCGTCTGTTTCCTTTGCTTTTGAGAAACGCCGAGGGGGAAGAAAAGGATCGTTCCTCGAAGGAAATTTCCACCGAAACGCAGTTGGCGTTTAATAAAATGATTATTAAGAAACGCTTTACGAGAGTCACAGACGCGGCGGCGTGACGAGCCGTGACGAATACACGTAAAGGGGCTAACGATCGAAACAGACGGGCATGATGCATCGGTTTCGACAGTGTTGGCACTTGTCATTTCAACCGGTTCTAATAAAGTCCCTGAGCGAAGCGAGCCAACGCCTTTGAAACTTTACGTTCCATCGATGTCTTAATTATCGCGTCGCGCATACCCTGCCTCGTAAATAGCCGCCAGCGAGGTCTTAATTAAGCAGCGCGGATTCATTAATCCACCGCTAACTCGATAACGGCACACCGTTTTCCTATTTGCAGTGTCGCGTAATTCGTCGATTCATTGTCGTTTATTCGAAAGCGAGCCGCCCCGAAATCGAGCAAACAGGAGCAACCACGGCAGTTCTCCGATTACAAGATTCGCCGATCCCGTGACCACGCGTTTTTCACTTTCTCAACAACCCTGAGGTCTCATTAACGGACGAACAGGAGGGCGGTACGCAAAGGGAAAAAGAGAAGGAACCCGGACGACGGCGTAAGATTCTGTAGGGCCAAGATTCGCGGCGCGGCGTTGGCCAAAGATCCAACCTAATAGAGTCGTAGCCGGTACAGTCGCTGTCAGAAGCGGTGGTCGACCGCCACAAATCATAAGATTAGAATTTTAAATTCGCCGCGGACGCGTCGGGCCAGGGCTCTGGCTTGGCCACGTGGTACGATCCGCGTGGTTGGATTCCCTCGAAATCTCGATTCACGATCTCTTGGTTACACTGGCGGCGTGCAGAGGAGAGAGAGAGAGAGAGAGAGAACGAGACCCACGTCTCACGGAGGTAAACTCCGCGCTGGCGGCCGAATAAAAATCGAACGGGCCGCACGGAATTTGAATAACGACTATTGTACGCGGGACTCGCGAGGCCGACCCCATTCGACGACCATCCCGGACCGGTCCGTTTCGCGAACCCTCCGATGGATTGGCGACTTTTATTCTCAAACGATCCCCCCTCGTCCCACTCTGGTAATCTTTTCATGTCAAGCGCGCTTTATCTCCGGTCCTCTTCGTTCTCGTGGCTGCGATCGATGAAAGGTTTTGCAGTGTCGCATGTTCTGGAACTGGTGTGGTCGAATGGAGAGGAGAATTAGCGGGGAAACATTGTAACGAAACTTCGTGTCCGTTGGCTTGAAATACGGAGAAACACGTAGAAAGTGATCGAGTAGCGTGATCACGCACCGAAACGGTTTCCCAAGAATGCTCGCCTTTTCCAGTCATCGTTACCGCTACGGTCCGGCTAATTACGACATTAACATCGACTCGATCCAGCGATAGATCGTCGGAAGAAGGAGGATAGAAGAAGGATGGAGGAGAAGCGAGGCAGGTCACAACGTGGCAAAGCAGGCCAGCAGGCTGGTGCGTGTAACGATGGCATGCCCCACGTGTCCAATCAGCGTGTTTCTTTGCCGAGGCCACCACGGGCCGCTGGTGCAGCGGAACCCTTGCTGGCGATCCCACAACGAGGGATAAAAGAAAAGCCTAATCAGCATGCGTCCCGTCCAGCCAATTAGAAATACTCTGTTTTACCGACTGTCACCGTGGATCGCGTATTGAGTTGTATCGGCCGAGTTATGTTCGCTTCGTTAGGCACCGATCCCCGAGCCACCGCACCCGTTCGATCCCTCTCTTCCATCGAATCCAAGTCCACCGGCGACCATCTCTTCGTCCTTCTTTCTTCACCCGGACTTTTTCCCCTCCGCCTCTTCGTCCCACGGAGAGATCGACGTACACATCGACCACATCGGTGCACACCCACACGAACGATCAACACACAGGGCACAAGGATCTCTCCCTCCGTACGGTGGATTCTGTATGGGCCGGTGCTTGATTTACGGCCAACGAGACTCGGGTCTCGGGAGCGGAGCTCTCTCGGTAGTAAGAGAGGACTGCTAATAGTCCCTTCCATGGGCTGCGCTGCGCCTGGCCCGCAAATATTCCGCTCTCTAATTGGAATTGATTAGGAGGGGCCCCGGACTCGTTCGCGGAATAAAGACGGAATTGCTGCCCGGCCAACCGGTGTCTCTTTTCTCTCTTACGCGCCTTCTCTCGTTCCGTTTCTCTCCCCTGCAGCCAAGAAAAAATCCGGCCAGACGAGCGCAACGATCCGGCAGGCCGTCGCTGCGTCCATGTCGCGAACCAGGGTGCACAGGCCCCAGCACCCTATTAGCTGCTCCCAGTCCACGCAAAAATCACCCGTTCCCTGTCCGCGCATGGAATTTCACAAGGATATCGTTATTCGCGCTGTCTATCCTTCGACGGTGCAATTAGCGGATGACATCCTACTCGGCCGTAATACGTTCTTTCTTTCTACGTATTTGGCTTGTTCGCGGTTTCACGAAGAATTCCATCCATCCATCCATCCATCCATCCATCCATCCATCCATTCATCTATCGACGAAGCGATTAATACGATAATACATATCCCGAGCGAAAGCCCACGTATGTTCGATGTCTGAATTCTGTCGGAGAATTTTCCCGGGGAAACTCTGCAACATCGTCTCGCAGAGGTCGATCCGTCTCTCGCAAAACGGACGGCGTATTACGAACGAAATCAGAGGGCAGAGAATCCAGCCCGAAGAAATATGCAAATGACGCAGTTCGAGCCTGATCGAGGTACTTCTCTTCTCTCCCATAGCGCGAACGAGAAGATCCCTTACCCAGGATCCCTCCTCCTCTCCTTTTCCATCTTTCTTCGTCTTCGCGCGAGCAACCCGTCTCTTGCCTGGGGACGTCGTCGGGACCGTTTCATTTTATTTTCGCGTCCGAGGCGCGCTCGTTTGCTATCTCAGTTCAACGCTAACGAGCCTGTTAGCAGCAATTATTCTAATTAATATCTCCCCCACTCGACGACGAGCGGAGCGGAACAGGGAACGGTGCTACGCTCGCGTTTCGCCGTACGTCTTTCTCCAACAGTCGACAACCCCTCGAACGTTTCTCGGGCTCGTTCTTCTCGCGGCCGGCACGGCCCTCGTTCCAAGGCGAACGCGACAGAACCAGAAGCAAGGCGCGAGCGAAACGAGGACGGAACGAGGCGAGCATCACCGAGCTTTACGATGCTCCTCAGCGAGGTTTTTGCGTTCGCCGCGTGATTGGCTATTACCGTCTCCTTCCTCGTCGGTTATATAGCGCGCGGAGCCGCGCAGGATTGAGTCCTCTTCGCCTTCTCCTCCTCCTTTTGTCTCTTCCTACCGTGCCATTCTCTTCTCGCTGTAGAGAACCAGCCTCGAGAGCGCCTCTCGCCCGTAAACCGTTCTTCTTCTTCTTCGTCTTGTCCTTCTTCCGCTTCTGTATCCTCCTTTCGTTCGTCTCTTCCTTCCTCCTAACCTACGAAGCTCTACAAAACGGGACACATTCGCGACGGCCGAAAGGAGAAAGCAGAAGAAGAGGCAGCCCCCTTCCGGCTCTGCCTCTAATTGTGTTTGCTCTCGCGTTTAAGGCTTTTTTCGAGAGTCGTCGCCGCCGCCGTCGCCGCCGCCGCCGCCACGTTCCCTTGGTTCGCGAGGCGAGTCGAGTCGTTATATAGCCTGGCCAGGGTTCAACGTCGGGGTCGCCGCTCATTCGTGCCTCCCCTCTCTTCTCCTCCGTTCATTCTCGATCCCTCGATCCCTGGCACGCAGCCTGCGTCTCTGCTCCACGAATTCGACGTGAAATTGCCAGCTCGACTGGAATTTATATAGCCTTCGGCCATTTCCTCCTTCGACGTCTCTATTCTTCTCCGTGCACATCTACGAGGCAACGGATAGGAACGATATCTGTACGCTTTAGGATTTTTATTACTTTTCCACGAACTTTTCCAGCTCTACGTTTCTTTCTCTAGCTTACACCACCTACACCCATCACGATACTTTGCCCTTCCTTTTTATCATCCATAAGGAAATCAGATCCGTTCGTTCCCGTTGAAGAATCGAAAGAACGATCGAAGTACGTTCGCTCTCGTAATACGGCGAGTTAACGGAGAAGGAAATGAGTGCCCGACGCGGAACGCCGCGCTACGCCAATGATCCTTATCGGAGCTGGTACTGGAAGCGCCGGCTACCCGAACGGAAGCTCAATTGCATCGTGGACGGGGCTCGTCCGCAAACGATACGACCGGCACGTAGCCAATGCGATTGAAGCTAATTTGAAATTTTAAAGCCGGGTCCCGGCTTAGGGTCGGCGAAATAAAAGAAGGGGCGCGGGGGAGGAGGAAAGCGGCCTGGGCCGGGAGATCGAAGAAACGAAAAGGTGCGCTCCGCTCGGCGGACTCGGTGGAGTCGGAGAGAAGAATGGCCCCGCGAGACCACGAGAAACAACCGGAAAGAGAACGAAAGAGACGGAGCAGAGGTGCGCAAGAGGGATAGAGGGAGAAAAGGGAGGATGAAAGTGGGTGTAGGTTCTGCGGCTGACCGCAGACAGATACTAGAAGGACGGAGAAGAAAGGAGCACTGTGGCCGAGACAGAGAAGCAGACTGAATTATCGTGATATTTAAATTAACAAATGACATTCTGCATTACCATAGCCTGTCCGCGGCTCGCCCCCTATTGTACCAGCTTCGAATTCCCCGACCATGGCCCAGGGACGAAGACGTCTAGCCAAGACGACGCGACCGTCCGGCTCCCTTCCGTCTAATGCCTCGATCTTTGAATTCGGCGATCGCTACACTTGTATCCGTGATTTCTTCGATCCTGTAATATTCATAAAATTATATTTCAAGCTATGAATATACCAGTGCGAGTTCGTAGAACGCGATACGTGCTCGTACGAAGCAGCGAAAACGATGCTACTCTTCTCTTACTCTCGTAGAACGCGTTGAAATATTTAAATTTATGGAACGCCGTTAATAGCGCAATTTCTCAATAATAGCGATATTAACAACTGTACGTAAACTAACGTACGTAACGGCGTTGATTTAATTTCCAAACACTCCGGTATCTCTCGATCGACGTTCGCGATTATCGATGGTCCGTGTCTTTTACGTTGTCCCTTCTCCGAGAAACGAAGTTTACTACCGAATCGAGCGATTTCTGCCCGCGAGATACCAGCTTTTTCGCTCGGATTTAACGAGCGCGCGGCTCCCTACCTGACCGTATCTCAGAGCAACTACCCTAAACAGCTAATAATCCTGGTCGCGGGTCGGCCATCAAAGTCGTGATCGGCAGGGGATCGAAAGTAAAACAGATCGTTCCAAGTAATTACAGACCCATGCGAGACCTGCTCGGTTGTAATGCCAACGATGAAATAATTATCGACCGAAATCGGCTACCGTTCAGCGCGAACGAAATTTGATCTATTCGCCATTTAGGTTGGATTTAACTGGCAACGACGCAAGACAAACAAAATTCGACCATCGAACGATCATGGTCCTGTAACGTGCAGCTCCCTTTCACCATTTAGATAGGGAGCATATCTCTGAAAATGTGTCTCTCAGGATGCTGTCCAGATAAAAAATATTCACCTAAAATTATTTCAATAAACGAACCCCATAAAAAAGACCCTCTTAATATCATCATCCTATAATACGATTATCGCGATACTACTCGTAACCGTTTTGAATAATAATTTTCAATGGGGAAAATGCACTCGGGCGAAATTTCACCCGCGATAGCGTTAGCTTTTCGCGATAGCTTCTAAAAGATTCCCTCCTCGATCCTTTGCTCGCGGCAATACCTCGTAGTAGTTTAAGATGTCTATCGACGTATCGCCCGAGTATAGAGCCCATAGCCACGGATTTCGAGCATAGCAAAGGACGCCGAGTTACTTCGATCAAAGGGCGAAGCGGAATGAATCTTCGGCATGGAAAAGACTTTCGACAGAATTTAACATACGGCTGCGGCTGTCGAGACTAGGCTGCTGCGAAACGAGTAAAATGGACCCATCTACCATGCTCGTAGATTCTGCGAAGGAAACGTGTCCTTGACGTTGGTAGCTCGGCGCATAAACTCGGTCGGGTTGCTCCCTGGCCAGGCCGACACGGTGGCTCTCTCGCGGTTGCCCACGTCGCAGCCACGTGAACAAAGGGTGGATACACCTACATACGTTCTCACCACGGATTCGCCGGGACAAAACAAACCCGACACGCCGCGACAACAACGGCAACGAAGACACCGACAACGACAACGACAACGACGACGACGGTGACGACGGTGACGACGACGACGGTGACGACGGTGACGACGACGACGGCGATGATGACGTGCCCCTTCGTTCGTCGGTGTTCTTCGCGACGTTCGGGTGGCGACCGTGCGAGCAGAGGAGGACGAGGCACAGAAGCCTTTCGAAGACGACCACGAACGACGACTAACAACAGGAAGAAGAGGATGAAGCGAAGAGTCGCGGCGTTCGGCGAAGAGGCGAAGGAAAGAAGGAAAGAAGGAAAGAAACGGAAAGTTGGTAACGCTAGAAAAGAGAAAGAGTCGAGGCGAGCGAGTAAACAGAGAGAGGAAAAGTATCCGAAGAGTCGACGAAAGGAAACACAAGCCTCGGTAGAAGGAGACGGTATGGAGGAGAAGGAAAAAGACGACGAAGAGGAGGAGAAAAGATGGAAAGAGAAGAGAGAGGAGGGAAAAGGAGCGCGGTGGTTGCGCTCCACACCGTGGTGTATACCGAACTGAAAGATCTGGTCGTTGAGATAGCGGGGTGATCTGTGAGGCCCGGTGTGTGGTACCCCTTTCGCGAGCTGCTGCACGCTTTCGCAAAGGGGGCTGCTACGATCGAAAGGGGCCATCGAACGTAACCGTGAACAGAGAACGGGAGAAGGAGAGCGGAAAGACACGGCGAGCACACCGGCGCGGCGCAGGGAGGCGGAGGTAAGCGAGGATCCTTTCAGGAGGAGGCGGAGTGTGTGTGCAGCTTACGTAGCCTCGCGGACCCTCCAAGGAGCTCTCTGGGATTGAGACGTTGTGGCCTCTTTGTACCAGCCGTGATGCTTTCGGAGCACCGTATTTACGAGTAACGCCGTGTAACCGTGCGCTTGCCAACCGACCGCCCTCTCAATCCCCTTTCTTTTCCCTCCTCCCTCGCTATTTCTTTCCTTCTTCCGTTTGTTTCCGTTCGTACGCCTCTTTCGATCTTGCCTCGGTCGACTATTTCACGAACCTCTCTGTCTTTCTCCGCGCTCAGAACGCGCTGCACATTTGAATTCCAAGAAAACGTATCCACCTCGCGATGGCGAACACTGGTCGTAAGCCGTGTTAGTTTTCGGTGGTCAACGCTGGACAAGATTTCGCCATCGAATTTCGTTTCAAGCAGATTTTTAACGACCAAACGATGCGTCGATCGATCGTGGTATCGATATCGTAGAGGTAGCCGCGCAGGTCCAGAAAATCCGAAAGAAATACATCGGAACAACGAGTTTCCACGGCTCCGAAAATAGTTGATTTTCGAGACTGACGCGGGTAAGCCAGGAGGAAAGTCTGATCGCGTTACTTGGCCGTTACTTTCCCGTGGAAAAAGCTGCGATTGAGATATCGCGGTTCATCAGCTTACCAAAAGGCGGATATCAATCTACCTCAGCGCTCCGGGTCCGGGAAGGAAAATTGAAGATTGAGACATCGCCGGTTCGCTGTATCGGCCATGATGCCTTCGAGGCACCATATTTACGAGCGCCGCTGAATAAACGAACGCTCGCGAGCTCTCCCTCTCCCTCTCTCGTCCACCTCTCTTTCTCTATCCTGTCCTGGTTCGTTCCCCGGTGGATCGAGGCAGGCTGCGCCACTAGATCGCGGCGCATTTGAATTCGAAGGAAATGTACGATCGGTTAGACGGCGAGGACCGTAAGTCGTTCCATCGTGACGAAGAAACGAGGGCCTGAACGCTGCTTGACGCCGATGCTTCCCGGACTATGTCGGCGTTTTTAATGCGCCGTCGATCCGTACGAATAAATCGTCGATCCACGGTCCATAGCCGCCGGTACACACCGATATATCGCGATATCTAACGGTTAATTAATACGTTCTGCTTGTCGGCCACGACTCCGCTTCTGCTCTTGCTCTGCTCTTGCTCTCCTCTTCCGTTCTCCTTCTCTCTTTCTCTTTGTGTCCTCCTCGTAAATACGTTCGTGTATCCGTGCGAGAATTAATTTCGCGCATGACGAGGATGCTAATGCGTTTCGTATTTGTAGCGGTGTCATTTATGCAAATGACCGTTCGGCAAGAGTTTGATTATTAGTTTCAGCTATTAGTCGCTGGTTTTTGTGTTGCGCTTCGAACGTTTTATCGTCTGTTGAATAGTTCTCGTGCGTCTTTCGTATTTCGTCTCGATAAAGCTACGGAGAACAATTCGGCTGGAAATTTGGTCGAACGTTTAAGAGGAGACGTTTAAACGAATGACGCGTGGGTTAGAAACAGTGCACGACTTTTATCACCGGTAGGAGTGTCGTTTCGTTGCGTCGACAGGGTGTGCTCAACGATGATTTAGAATTCTTAAGATTAACGCATTTTCGCGGGATCCTATCAATAGAACCGCGTCACGCCCCTCGTCGGTCGTCGGCTGGCAAAGATTCCTAAAAACTTGACCGTCGTTTTCACCGGAACATGCTGTAGTAAATCTCTCCAGAAATATCGAACAATACCGTAACTGTATTCGGCGGGTTTTGCTAATGATTCACGCTTAATATTCAAGCGCTGCAACACCAGCTTCAAACGATAAACGAAATAACGAGCTCGAAAGATATCGACCGTCTCGCTTTAAGTCCTAATCTAACTACAACCCACCGACCAACTCACCCTTCTCGAAAAGACTATACCCCGTAAGAGGATCGGATCAGCCTCTTTACGTACAACGCAAAGGTACTTCCTTAATTAACCGGCCGGTGACACAATCCAGCTTTTCGTCGATAAAACGAAACGAGACGAACATCGATGATCGACATCGGTCGTAAACGAACCACCATAGCCCGGAGGATTAATCATTCTTTCTGCGTGAACCCTGTTTCCAACGATGGAGAACGATCTGCTCAGGGGTGGCCCGAGCGGATCGGTCTCCTATCTTCGATATCGCTGCTCGATCGGACGAGCGGTCGCCTTTGACGCGAATGACTGGCTCTAATCCGCTAACTTAGACAAACAAATGACAATGGAGATCGGTTATCTCGAGCCGAGTTCCCGATGTCGTAGATAGGGTTGGTGGAAAGGGCCGACCGGTCCAATTCCACCGGCCGATGCACGATTTTCGGACAGGTGGCACGTACGATCGATGCTACACTCTAATGACCGATGCTCCGTGCTAATTGGCAGAGATCCAATGGCGACAGGAATTTATCGTCGGGGCCAGGGAATGGAGTGTAAAGTGGCGCTCTAAGACTCTAAAGGGACTCTACGGGGACTCTAAGGGCCGATGTATTAGCCCTTTGTGGGCATAACTTTCCACGAAAAGACGACAATTTTGATATAAAACACATTGAGTAGAATAGTTAGCTGTTTTAGTAAAATCGATTTACCGTTTTCGTGCCAATCCCTGGAAGTAGGAATGTTCGGTGATTTACGCAAAATTATTAGACGATACAATTTTTGCGTTCTGCGAGTTAGAGGTAAAATTAGTGATAAGATTAGAGGTAAGACTATCGCAATCCATCCGCGACACTTTGCCGTTCGATGGAAAGCTCTACCTTTCTCGAGCTAAACAATCAATCGTCTTCATCCATTTTTCCACATAACAATACGTAAAATCCCATTTTGAATTCTCGCAATAAGCGACATCCTTCATTTTCCTCGATTTCTTACATATTCACGTTCGTTACTACGTAGTTGCGTTCTACGTTTCAGATAACTGGAAACGAAAATTCGGATGCGCAATTTATTCGGAGACGCGGAAACAGAGGCGTAGAGACGGCACAGGTCGAAGGGGTTAACGCTGTAAAGCGGGCCGACGCCGCAGAAGTGTGCCAGGCGCGGAGAAATCGATGCGAACGAGGAAACATGGCTCGTGGAACGGATGGTCCGACCCGCGACCACGATACTAAACTATCGAACGGGCCGCGAGACCACGAATCGTCTCAACATGCACGAAAACGGTTCTGAAACTCCGTTTTCAAAGCAGTCGTCAACTTTTAGGCGGATACCTGCGAGAGGTGCCATAAAGCATTCCGCTTCGATCCTCCGGAGTAGAAATATTTCCACAACCGTGGTACCTGTTCGACGAGAGGGAACCGAGGAAAAACCGAGGCAAACAAAGGGAATTATTTAAACGATGACAAACGACGCTCCGCCAAGTCCTCGAGCGGGATCGAGCCGAAAAAAATTGAATTTTCCCGCTCCACCCCCCGGTGCGAGGTAGAAAATACAAATTACCCGGTCGGGAATAAACGTCGTCGGTTTCACGTTCGACACCGCGACGCGGAGGTCGCCGCGATCACGTTAAAGAACGATTTTTCTTCTCGTTGCCGGGTATTGTCCAGAGTCCTCGTCGTTCCTACCTGTTTCACGGATTGCTTCTCAGCGAGGAGACGCGACGAACGCGTAACCGGTCGCCCGGAAAATTCTCCAGACGTGATCGACTCCCACGCGAAGAAACGTCGTGGACACGATTTCATTAAGGACTCGTCTCGGGGGATTCACCTACCGGCTTTCCCATGAATCGAACTATATTATTACAGTTTTCGGCGTCGCTGATTCCAGGCACAAAAACCTAACAAAGAACGAGTCCAGGTCAAGAGAGGAGTCACTGTCGAGTCACCTGCTTCTTTTGTATTCTTCGAGGGTTTCACGGATACCTCTAATCGACTGTAAAAGAGAGTCACTCCGAAAGCAGCCACTTCAGAGCACCGGTGGACGCCTATTTGATTTACTGGCGAAACACGTGTCGTTCCATGGCCCCGAGTCGATCGTAACGAGAGCGTGAAGGTGGAGACCAAACGGCACGTACGACTTTCGTGGAATTCGACGATTACCTGATGTTCGACAATTATAAATATACGCCTGACGAGGTGTTCGGGGAACGTTTCGCGGTTAATAACCTCTATTAGTACGCGCGTAAAATCGAATGCATTGGTTTACGTCGACGATTCGCGTTCGACGCTTACGATTCTCATTTTAAGACAGCCTTAAAGTAAATCGTCGATTTACAAAACTCGATTGCCACGACCTAAAGGAACCCACCGACACCGGAGAGCAACATTAACGAATACTTAACGTAAAAACTTCATGCTGGTAGTTAGGTAAGTTAATATTTTTACGAATGCAAATAAAGAAATGGGATATAGATTTGTTTTTATCCTTGGAATATTACACCGTATAACGCTCTACACCACTGATATTCTTCGCATAAATAAATGCGTAAACATTCACGGTCTAGAGAAAATGTTACAAGAGTCCGTCAATGTTTCGCCGGCTGATCGACACCGCAATCTCTGCTGCGTCTCGATTCAGACGTCTTGTTCCACGCGACACTCCCCACGATCTCGCCGACAACCGGTAGAAAAATCAAAAGAGGGAGACGCGCTATCGTTCGAGAAGCAAAAGTTCCAAGAAGAGGGAAGAAGAGTAAGAGCGTCGAAGGCGAGGAGGACGCAAACGCGCGCGGTTTGCGCCGGTTTCTCGCATTCGGCAATCAATAACGGGCCTGTATGACAGGCGACGCACACGGCTCGTTTCCGAGAGCGTGGCTCCGCGACGAGATCGTGGGCCCCGTGCAGGTGTTGGTGCCCTGAACAGGGCACCGGTCGCGGAGCCGACAAAGGGCCCGGCAATGGGCGAGCTGCATTCGGCATTTGTTTCTGGGGATACTTAGATCGTAATCTCGCCGGGGTTCTGACTTCGGTGGTAGTTATACGCGCCGTGTCTACCTCTCCTTCTCTATCCCTTCTTGAATACATGAACAGACCCCGCCCCTTCCATCCTTTTATTCGCAGCTTCTTCGAAGAATCGCTACGAGATCGATAACGATCGAGGGAATAACGACGGTGATGGAAATCGAGGAGCAAAGTGGAAATTTCGGGGTTGCGTTCGAGTTTCCAGATCTTTCGCGGAGCTTTTGGATTCGGTTCTTGCGAGATCCTAACCCCTCTAGCAGCGGTTACGCCGTATACGTACGTCGCGTCCAAAGTCAGTCCACAGCAGTCGTCGCAGCGATGACGGATATAATCGGATTATCAAAATTTCTTGCGTATCTCAATGTTTTTGCGTTGGATACGTTGACGGACGAGACTGTGCCGTGTTAAAATCTCGAACAGTCTCGTCTCGTATTAACCTGCTCGTCCGAACTAATCTTCTTCCGTTCAATAATAATCTCGATCCTCCAGTTAGTTGTAGTCCACTTAGTTGTTACAACGTGCATCATATACGCTGATGGCGGAAGATTCGTGCGATCGTAGAGTGCGCTTTCAGCGATGAACCGTGACGCTCGGGGAGTTAAGAACGTAAGAAACTTTGTTAGCTACAAACGATACAAGAATACCGCTATATTCGAGTTTAACGCTATCCAAAACCTACATGGTGTCGTTTATGAGTAATTAACCTGTTGATTGGATCATTTATTAAACAAAAACTTCTATCGGCCTGGAATTATAGGTTAATAAAGTCGGATTAGCTCCTTAGGTTGGCTCGGTTCTTGCGAACGTAAATACTCAGCAACTTGTTTCTAGAGTTTCGAAGCAAAGGAATTATTAGGCGCGGAAGGCGAACAATCCGATCGTGAGCGAAGAATAAATTTCCTACGATGAACAGGTTAAATACTCGAAAGAAATATATTATTTGGCGAAAGACGAAGATTCCACTATTCGCCATTCGCTTCGACCATCGCTCTGGTAATATCGGGCGAAACGTTCTCAACGATCGAAAATCAGATTAATCGAAGATTCGCCACGAACAAGCAAAACATGACACGCTAGCGTGCGAGCGTCTTATGGGAAGTGAAAAGGTGGAATTTTCGCGCGACCCAACCGCGTCCCCGATCGAGTAGAGATAGAAACACGGCCGAGGTGAAATCCCCTCGCACACCGGCCAAGGAGGTTTACGGTGGTGCTCCGCGCACCACTCATTAAGCATGGTAATGCTCGTTCACCTTGCAGATGGTGATCGGTAGGTACCTACTAATTACCCAAGGCTCGTTCTACCGATGCTGTTAGGACGAGACCGTACGGGAACAAAGATTTCGGGCCCACCAACGCGCGAGATCGACTAATTAATTCTTCTGCGAGCGCACACGGGCCGGCGTTGCCCTCTCCGTGCCACGAGCGAGCCTCTGCCCGTGTCTATCGAGAACCTTCGATCGCCCTCCAGACTCGTGGAATCTCCTTGAATTTCACGCGTTGCGATTAACGCTATCTGCGTGAATGCAGGGCGCTGCGACCAACGCTATCGCGTTAAAAGTATTCCATGCAAATACAAGCTATAAACGCGAAATACGAACAAACGATCCGACCAAGATTTCTCATAATTTGCGATAAATGATCGTGAACCATTATGTAAAGAATATACGATACAACCGAAACAACGATCCTTCAAGTGTCTACCAGCTACTCGACCAAGCAAAAGTAAAGTTTCCAACGCGTAGATTCAAATTGATCACGGACTCCTACACCATGACGTTACGTAGTATTTTCGCGTGAGATACTTCGACGTATCTGCACCACAGAAATCTCCCGTTAGGGTCGATCGATCAAAGATCGAACGTATCTTACAAGTCGTTCGCCCGCTCTTTCGCTCCGACTCCCTCCAGAAGCTTTACTTCTGCCCGATCGGGCTGTACCTCGGTGAAGCACCTCGGAAGACGATCTTTCCAATTGCGTCATCGTCAGCGTAACAGACGTGGAGGTTTTCGAAACGGTCGTGGCTGTTCCCCCCACCAGGCGTCAAACGGAAAAGGTGGACACGATGAAAGATTCGCGTCGGCGGCAATAATTATCCGGCATGGGTCAAGTGGCGAGTGTCGGCCTGGGCCGTGAAGAAGGCCGCGCGCTCTGATAATTGACGTGGCAGATCGTCTCTGTGCCACGGCGCAGACGGACGGACCAAACGAGCGAAAGAGAGAAAGACGGGACGATGCGGAGCTGACCGTGAGTCGAACTAACCGGAGAGCTCGACTAAATGGCCGTGCGATGTTCGAGCGCGGCCTGAAAAGACATTCGTATCAATTATGGGAGGTAAAGTTTCAGTGCCCCGCTAAGGAGTCCGCCGCGGAGACAGAGCAGCGCCTTTCGAGCCAACTGGCCCGCTATATATTACCCAGCAGGGGTCCATCTTACCCCCTCCACTGGTGCACGCTGCCCTAACCTGCGCCCTCCAAGAAGAACGCCGTCTATTCTCCTTCATCCACCTCCTTATTCTCCTCGATCCTCTCCTCGCGCCCTCCTCACCCTCTCTCTTTCTCTCTCTCTCTCTCTCTCGCGCGCGCTCCTTTTCTATCCTCTTTTTTCCTCTTCCGACGCATTTCTACCTCTTTCGTCCGTTCGTTCGTGAACCGTGTTTCTTCTGGCCGGTTTCTAGTACAAATTAAATTAATTTTCAAGGGGCCGACATTATTCTCTTATGAATTCCACATAGGGGCCGGGCCCCGTGACCCGTGGAATGGAGATGTTTTCACGTGCCGCTCACGCTCACGGGACGCTCGGCTACACCCTGGCCCGGCCGCCCATTAGTAAAACCCGCTTTCTTTCCTCGCTTTCTTTATACCTTGTTCATGAGCTCTATCTGCGCCACGAATCTCTCCCACGTCCATATTGCACGGGGATGGTCATCTTGGCGATAGTAGCGACGCGGTGTAGCTCGTGCCTTCTACCGTTTTCACCATCCTCCAACGTGCTGCGACACGAATAATTTTTCTTACGAAGTAAATATTCTTTTTCGATCGTCGAGAAAACACTTGCGGCGTATCTCTTCCCAAAAAATCTCTTACCACGACAACCTTCTATCTAGGGCAGAACCTATCGTTCACAGCTTTCCACGAACAATTTCAAACCTCATCGACTGCGCAACCTTCCACTCGTCGCAGCCTCGTTCCGAGCGTAGAAAAACAAGAGGAAAAAGCAAGCTAGAAGAATTAATTTCAGCTCAATTTCCGATATCGGTCGTACCTCGCCGTTGAATCGTCGAGAAGTCTGGTTTGAAATCTCGTCTACGACCGAACGACGGGGTCAAACGTCGCGATAAGACGACCCAACGTGCTGCCAACGCCGAGACGATAAGCAATTTGTAACGTTCGGTCGAAACGGTAAAAAAATAAAGAGCGAGGAAACGGGGGAAAAAGAAAAGGAACGACGGACCGGGGACGCGGGAAGGGGAGCGGAGGGTACAGAGGAAAAAAAGGAACCGTTCGGTTGGCAGCGACGTCGGCGAACAGATATGGAGCGTCACGGTCCCGTCGGCTCTTGCCGTGATGAAACATAAATGTTACTCCCGCTTGTGTAATTCATGTCTAAACTATTTAGATAAGCCGTTATCGCGTACAAACGAGCCACAAACTTGAACCTCCACGCTCTCGCCACCCACCCTACGACGCTAACCCCCCTTTTCTGCCCTCTGTTATCCGCGTTTGCGTAATCTCGATCCTCCTTCTATGCGGCCGTCATCGTTTCCCTCGCACCTCCGTCGAATCGCGTCCGACGATTGTTTCGTCGTTACAGCCAGATTAGTTTCATCGTCGCGTATTATCGACCAACGAGAACTCTTCGGCCGTTTCTAAAGCGTTTATATCGCTTTGGTTTCGAGCATGCGTTTATTAAGAATTTGCATCCAATCGGACGTGCAGGAGGAGCAGACAGCTTCTATTATATTCGTGTTTATTACGTTACAAGTTGGATAGATAATTTGAACACGATACGCGCTATTTCAACCGTCGCCGGGGTAAGAAACCAAGGGAACCTCTTTGTCACGCTGGTGATTTCGTTGTGCAACGCGCGCCGAGTTATCGCGATCGAATGAATTTAGAAGCTGTTGCCAAAGCAACGTTATTTCCGTGCGTATGAATAGCTGCTCTGAACTATCGCAGCTTCCGACCGTCGACCGTAATCGACTCGATGTTAGATACCCTTTTGATCGCGTCGTTGTTCCGAGAAAAGTGTTCCATTTATTAATTGCAGCTGTACAAATTAAAATTAACATCTAGTACGAAAAAAAAACACATAAACGACGCTCGGATAAGTACTCTTCCTAAAATCCATTGATCGTCGCGACGAATCGACCGTACAACCTCACAGAAACCAACCGATCTATCGTAATCGTTTTAAGCAAACTAGCCCCGTTTTCTCTTCGAGTGCGTCGACTAGCGCGATCGAACGCCACGAAGAACAACGATCTTGTTAATTTCCGGCCGATGAGACGGAAACTTAATTAACTATCTAATAGGAATAGAGGAGGCGAGCGTTGAAGGAAACGCTTGTAAGCCGTACGGCAAGAAAACCACGAAATGATGCGAATCAAATCTTACGCCTCGGTAGACGTTAATTACATAGTAACGTGACCGAGGCGCAAGGCCACAAAAACGATTTCGAACCAGCCAACAGCGATTTCCAGATTACGAGCGCGAACGAAAACGAGTTCTGCCGCGATTAATCATAGATCGATTTCCTTGCCGCTCGGCCACCGCTCCTAGTAATATTTAACATAGTCACCACGGTGCAACGCGGAAAGAAATCGAATTACACATCAACGATCTATCGATCTATCGATCGAATCTATCGATCGATCGATCGTTGTCGCTGTTCCACGCCGATATCCATGTAATTGCCAGCATTTTATTTGTCCCGTTGATAATTAATTGGGAAACATCGATTAGAGAATTAGTTAACTCGCGGTTATCGTCGCATAGTTTGTAGTTTCGACCGATAAGAGTAGATAGATAAATTGGAAAATTAATACAGGAAGAACGTTCGAGATAAGCATGGTATAACTGTTGCTAAACAAACTGCAACAACGCGAGCGTTGCGTTATTAAAAAAAGGATTTAACGTTTTCAAAGTCTTCTCGTCGACGCGATAAGATTCGAGCTAATCGATAAACGGGGACAATTTTATTATATCCGGATGCGAACAGCGAGTTTGGGATGCCGACAAAGCGAGTTTGGCTATCTAAAAACGTCGAGGAACGATGCCAGTTCGAGGCTGCATTATTAAAGATGAGCTCGTAACAATATCGAACCGGCAGACAAATTGGACCACCCTGGGCCTACCCCCTGGTGCACACGACGCGCTGTCCAAAACAAAAACCATCACCGAAGCTACCAGCTGAGATATCAAGATAACGACGATCCCGACAGAGGAGCTTGTCTTGTACGCGAGGAATTCGACTACACGATATTTTCGACGATTCGTTCGACCGTCGCGTCGCGTCGATCGATACACGCTACCCCGTAAGAGAATTCGTTCCGATTCTTCGACTTGCAGCTACGAGAATTACCGAAGCACTCTCTTCGATGCAACAAACAGAGAATCGTGAAATTCAGCGTTGCCGTTCTAAACAAATATGCTTGACAAATAATAATTCTCCGTATAGACGAGATAATTGATCGATTAATCCTTGTTCACCCCTTACATCGACTCCATAAATAATTATCAAGCAAAAGAATATAATTTTCAAGCAAAAGAATTCGCAAATCTATACGACTATCGTGGCCCTTTATCGCGACGTTGGTGCAACGCCAAGAGGCAAATTAATTAAGTTGAGAAAATGAGGGGACTTGGAAATAAAGCCTGTCCGTAGTTTGCCAACTTAGTTTCGCGTATAAGCATCGAAGAAGTTGGTACGATATTGCCACGAGCTACGACGACGCTTATTAATCGGCATCGCTAGAGCTCGATCGTCTTGCGCAAATTACCCAGAAGCCTCGAATCACCTTAACCGGTAAACGAGACGCTAGAGATCCTGACGCGTTTCGCTGGCCGCGCACGTTCATCAGAAAACGCAGTCGGTGTTGATTTATTCTGAAACGCGCGTTGATCACCGTCCACGCACACGAGACACCTTCGCAAATTACGGAGGATCCCTTAATGATTCTCGGTGCACGCTCGGGGACGCTCGCAATCTCCCCTGATGACAGAAAGGTAGAACAGAAAAGAATGTTAATCTCCTATTCTCTACAGCAGCGTCCCGATTTTTTGCCCCGCTCCCAGCTCGCCCCTTCTGGCCTTATTTTTCGTGATTTATGACGCTTGGAAACGCGGGTCCGACTTTTTCTAGGCTGGTCAGCCTCTGGAACGGTCTAAAGGTCCCGGCTAATTTCGTAATACACCGATTCGTGGCCGCTGCTCGAAATTCATTAACGTCCGATAACCGATTGAGATATCGCCGCCAACGTTTTCCCTCGTTAACGATCTCGCCCTGTCGACCCGTGGCCCGATCGTTTTTCTTCGACGATAATCCTGCTTATTGAATTTCTCCGCATTTCTCACCCCTTTCCGCCCCTCCCCCCCCTGTTTTATTTATGGGACATCCTGTCCCCGAAATTTAGTGATCACTGACGGATATCGTTTCGGGTTACCGCGTACGATTGCGATGCATTATCAGTTATACGAATTCTTTTTCTTCGGATTCGATATTCTCTTCTTTGGGAAGTTGGTAAAATAGCTGCAAGAATACGACGATAACTTTTAAAACTTTATAAGATGCGCCATTTGTCTCGTTACGCGTTATCTTCGCGTCCAATTTGATAGTTGCAATAAAGGTTTAACCGACGGGGGACACCAATCGGGGTACCGTAAGGTTCGTTCGTTAATTTCTGATGATTTAGGGGGTTGAAGAGTTGTTGGAAAAAAGAGGGTGTCGCCATCTGGTCGAACAACGGCGAACGCTATCGAGAGGACGACCGACGAAGGATATCTTTCGAAATACGTACCGACGTCGGTAAAATAGGTTTCACTGTTCTGTTCACAACGTTGACTTTGGAAAACGCAAAAGGCGATCGGGTATCCTCGGTAGATAAGTCGACGAACGACCGACCACGTGTAACTGACGATCTCAACTGGTAAGTTACCGCTCGAGCAAAGTGTACTCGCAGAATAACGAAATGTAAACGTATGTAAAAACAACTATCATATACGTACGTACAAAACCTTCAGGAAACTTAAAAAATAAAATTGGCTAACGTGATCAATCCCCGCTTAACATCCGATATAATTCGCGTTATGTTTTTAATACTTTATTCAATGTAACCGACTTCAAACCAATTTTAACCAAATCCATCCGAAACGAATCGTGGCAAATGCGAAAGATTTCTATCTGGGCCGTATTATCCGGATAATCCCAAGTATCCGAAGCATTTAAACCACTTTAAGGGACCAATGAAAGTTGACGCTAAAAGGGATCGGAGTTTGTTGACACAAAGTTCCAGTAAGGTAATCCAGGGATCGGAGATATCCTCAAGTGGCACCATAGACACGCTTCCCTGTTTCTTTTTTCCTTACGGAAAGAAACAGTCAGAACGTGTCTTAATTTGACGTAAAGTTTATTAACGGCACTTTGACGTTCCGTCCTTCCACTTAAAAGTTTACAGATTTTTTCACGAAAGCAGAGACAAGATAGCGTTCTCGGTTCTATCCATCTTCAGCTAAGACGTAGCTTCGGAAAAACTTTCCTTAATTTATATCGGCTTGTGTCAAATAAATTTACGCAAAAATTATACAAATTTCGTGTAAAATATCTGCGTAGAAAAGACACGACGCTTTATTTTTCAGAGTGGAAATCGCACGATCCTTCGTTGGAAATTCTATTCGCTTGTAAATCGCATCGCATCGCTGTAAAGGAACAATGGCGTTAATATCGCTCCCGCGTGTCCGACGTCGAGAATACGGCGATCTCGCGTCGTGACGTTGACCAGAGCACGTGGATCGCTCTTGTCTTAGCATTTGAGTATCGAACAACAAATAGAAGACGTCGGCCGGCTATCCAATTACTCGGTTGTTCGCTACCGATGCCAGCAACATTCGTGGTTATAAATAAGCGACGCGTAACGCGTCTCGCCTCAACCGGCGATTAACCCACCGAATTATTACCCGCGTGATTAGTAATTAACAGGTCGTCCTTCGACCCTCGTAAAATTCCAATTATTTCGAAGAATTAATCGCGGTAAAAATCGACGCCAAGATCGATAAGATACAAATGAAAGATCGTGACGGATTTAACGGAGCGTGAGTCGATCGATTCGTCGTAGGCTTGGAAACAGCAGTTTCTAGGCTTAACGAGAGAAAGAAAAGGCGCGGAAAGAAAAGGGAAACGAAAAGGCGCGGAAAGAAGAGGGAAAAGAAAAGGCGCAGGAAGGAACGAGTGGCCAAGCCGCATCGTCGAGGCGAAGTTTCTGGCAAACGTGGCTGCGTTTTCGGTTGCAACGCAGAAAATAAAAGGAGGGATGCGTCCGTCTAGACATCCAGATCCACGCAATTGTCTGGCCCACTCGTGAGAAAACTTGCTAGCGCGCCTAACTTCAAAAATGCGCTCTCCGGACTCTTCCGACACAATAGAGCGACTGCACGTGACCCTCTCTCCTGACAAACGGTTGGCCTTTGACTCCGTTTCCTCGATTTCTTAGCGTTTGCCAAACGGCGCTTGAAATTAATTGACAGACTTGGATTCGATGGATCGCGAGAATTCATTTGCACGATTGTGGCTAGACGAACGAATAAATAAATATTTCTCTGTACCTTGCGCTTGTTGAAATTTTTACTAGATAAAGATGATCTGGTACTACGAATATTAACTCACCAACTGATTTATAAACTGAGAAAATCAAGTACGAAGTTTGAAAGATTTAATATTACCGAATGGTATTGCGAGTTAAAAGAACTGGATATTTGTCGCTTTCTAAGCAGAATTTTCTTCGTACTATTATAAATTTGTCTTCTTTATACCGATCGAACATACGCAGAACGGTCGATTACATTTTTTTTTTTTTTTTTTTTTTTTTTGAAAAATGGAGTTGGAACAGTTGAGAATTAGAGAAAGGATTGATCCGATACGCATCTATGCGTTCGGATTGCTGCAATGAAAAGAGGGTCAGTTTTTCGGTTTCCCGCGAGATAGACCACGAATATCGCGATCGTTCTCGTTTTTCGTTCCGATAGCTTCGATGTCAAACGCAATTCTTGACAGGTGAACAACAAGACGGACGAAGAGGAAGAAACCTTCCGATAACTCTCATCGCCGAACGATCACCGTGTCGCGGTAATTATATAATACGTAATTTTTCACGGTCGTTGGTGCAAGACGTATGCACGATAAAAGCACTTCTTCCGGTATGGAATCGACCTGTCGGACTTGTCTACCGATGGAGTTGTCTCATTGCTGGTCACGTAAGGGAGGGATAAGGAAGAGAAAGAGCAGATCCTGGAAACGCGGGCCCTCATGGGCGGCATCCGACCCCCCACGATCCAGGAGGCTAGACGATACGGCAACGTGCTCTACGGGATTTTTCTATAAACCGTACACGGATAGTTGGCCATCGTGGAGGCCGCATGCGGCTATTTAGACGAGAGGCGACGGCACAAAGGACCCTTTTGTACGGGCCAATACGGCCAGCCCGTGTTGCAACTGGACACCACATTGCAGCGGAGAAGAGAGCTTCTCGATTGCGAAGCCTCGTTACGCGAGCACGATTCCACGCGAGGAAGGAACCACTTGTCCTCTCGTGCCCGCGGAAATTCTTTCCCGTTTTCCGGTACCGTCGCTAATTACACGCCAGACAAATTTTCGTCGATAAACACTGGAAGATCAAAGGCTGGAGATGACGAGTTCGAGGCATCGTATTTCATCGTTGATCCGTATCGTGTATTTTATACAGTACGAATATCAGCGATGACATTTACCGCGTAAGAGACATGGAAAGTAAGAAAACTTCTCGTAATACGAAGCAACGTGACATTATTAAATAGTAAAAGTATCTAGAAGCTACGAAGAAAGAACGTCACCGAGCCTGCTACTTACTCGAATAGATGCGATCGTTCAATTTTCCATAGCGATCTTTCGATTCTACCATAAACGAACTACAAATGACCACATTACGAATAACATTATGAATAACGACTCTATACTCTCCCGTCGATCCAACGTCAATTTCATCGGATCGAACAAGACTTAATTCATCAGAATCTGCACATACACGTTATAAATACATACACCTAACCGATCGACTCGTATCGGATTTCGTTCAGTTTCAATTCCCGTAAAGTTGCCCGTTGGTCGCCCAACTTCTTTTTCGCGTTTTAGCGAGATATTCAAATATCGTACGTTCAAACGTATATTTAAATATCACGTTTAGAGATCTTAGAAAGTTAGAAACCGACAGGGCAAACGAAGCGGGTGCATTTAAGGTGGTCGCGTCGAGTAGGCAAAGATCGGAGAGCGTAGTAAAAAAAATGGCCGAGATTTTCCAGATCTTTCCGGGGGAAAAGTGCACGGTCTGTGGAGAATTGTTTAAAAATCGAGCGACTTTGGGGCGCGGTGGCTTCACACGACGCAAGCTCTCCAGACGCCGGCGCCGCTTTCCCACAATTAAGAAGGCGCCTCGGTATCTCTTGGCGCCTACCATGCATCACACGGCCACACATTCACGCACGCACGCACGCACGCACGCACGCGCCGCCTCCGTGTAATTCCGCGTACTTTCCACGCGTAGAATAATAAACAGCCGTCTCGGTTGGCAAGGGTTGTCGGTGGTTGCTATTCGTTCGCGAATTAACAACGAATTCCGGAGCCTCTTAAACGAGACACCATTGATATTCAATAGCTCTTTTGCAAGAGTTGTAAGCGCAGAGTGTTCGGCAACGAACGTTTCTCGATCGACGATTTTTTCCACCAGTGTCAAATTGCGCGTTTACTTGACACGACGTTACCCTTTAGATTTAAGCGTTAGATTCAGCTACAATCAAACATACTATAAACTCTTGTAATCCAAGTTACAGTACCACGCCAGAATAATTCACCTATAATTCTCAATGAGAATCGATTGTAAAATTCTTCCAAACAAAAAAAAACATTGCTCGTTCGAATTTTTTAATGGCAAAGAACGGATCGTAGAGAATTTTGCGGTTTCTCGATGAGAGAAAAAATTTGAAACACAACGCGTAGAGTAATTAATTTCTCAGTCGGCGATTTTGTTGAAAACGGAGGTATTGCGCATATAAATTGTTAATTGGCAAAGCGTGGTCGGTGACTGTTTTTCGTTTGCGAATCAGCGACGAGTGCCGCAGCACCGTAACGAGACGGCGTCCAAACGAAAGATCTACTTTTGAAGAATTTCAAACGCAAACTTCTCGGAAATTTTGTCGAGAATATCGTCGATGATCTCTGTGATATTAGACGATAGGAACGAAGAGTACGAATACGAATAGTTTTTCAAATCCATCGACAAGCGCGAGAGGTTTGCAAGGAAAAAATATACAAGATCGGATGGTGTGCTGTTTCGAGAATTACACAAAGGATCAGGTAGACCGATCGAGACTTAAACAGGCTAATTTTTCGAATTCCAAATCTTTAGGACCTAAAGCGTCAAGGGTTCAGTGTGTTCCGAAAGACGCATCTGGTGTATGTTACTTTCGACTCGTCGATGTCGCGGACTCGGGGATGAACCACGAGGATCTCGTCCTGCCGTCGCATCGGCCAAGAAAAATGAATTGTTTTGTTTTCATTTCCGAGCCAGTTCCAAACCCGCTACAAGCTCGTTCCAAGCCCACCAGCGATCCCGTCACGAAATCGATACCCCGTGATCGCTATAACTTGTCACGTCTCTGACACCCCTGATGAGTTTCGTTCCTTTAAAAATTTAACAGATATCGTAGCTGCGAAAGAAGAAGGAGAATAAATAAGAAGAAGAAGAAGAACGAGAAGAAGAAAAATACGAGCAGGAACTTTCGAGGATGGATAAAAATTTGTGATTCGATCCAAACGTCTTTCAAAGACGCGATTAATTGCCAATAAATTTCTAATTTATGCGGCACTTTTGGTCGATGGATTCGAGTCGCGGGGTAGGGGGACCACTGGTGAGACGGTGGAAGGCGGTAATCACGCGAATCGAGATTTAATCGCCAGTTTTAGAAGCCTCGTTCACGGTATGTCTGGATTGGTTCGATTGTTGGAGCATAGGCGGGCCTTCGGTCTTCTCCTCCGCCCCAACGTTAGTCGCCGCGTTATGGCTGACCCACGGCAAAAACCGATTTGCCATCTCCTTGATCGACCCCGCACTTCCGATCCTCGTAATTATCATGCGACGCGAGGATGAGTCGAATTTTTTTCACTTAACCGAGCTCCGACCGATTCTGTGCTCCGATACTTTGCGTACAGACGGGGAAAACACGCTGCATGGAATTCGATGTTACCGACGATGCGTCATCGACCGTCGACAACTTGTCGTACAAGGTGCTTTTGTATAAACGTTCGCTAACAACACGAGCTCGCTAACCGTACTTAACCCCGAAATTGTATTTAGGAAGTCATAGATACCCGGCTCCGAATGACATTCGAGAGTCTCGTAAAAAGGGACATAAAAAATGAAACGACCAACCATCGAAGCTCGCCCCTAAAGTCCCTCTTCCATAGAAACATTGCCTAAACAAGTAGGAAAAAGGGCTGGAAGTATCAGAGACTACCGTATACGATCGATTAAAAGCACACCGAAACTCGCTAAAGTAAAGCGAGATGAACGGGAGGAGAGCGATTAACTCGACTTCATCCCCGAATTATACAGTTATGAAAAAAAAAAGAAAAAAAACAAGGAGGAAGGAATCCCGCTCGAATAGTTTCCCTTTCGTCGATTATCGCAAACTGGCTGGCGAATTATTCATCGACCCGAAGACAAATTAAAATCTCCAATCGGAGGACGCGACCACCCCGTAGAACTGGTGTTTGCGCTGCTCTACGAGGCTCACAGACGTGGTGGGAGTGTGCTGGTAAAAATCAGCCGCGCTCACACGCACACCCACCTCCTGTTCCTGTGTGTGGACCACGGAGGAGAGACCAACACTTGACTCCCTCTGTCAGAGCAAGTCACATTGTGCGTCTGCCCTCCGGCCTGACCGTTCAACCGTGGCCATCATCCCCCGAGAAGGCGATCCGCGGGCGTTCAAGGTGGTGCTCGCGCGTGTCCACGGTTCCAACGAGTCGTCCGAAATCTTGATAGTTTCGTTTGACAGCCCTTGCCGGTAACCATATCCTTTCGCGACATTTCAAACGCGATTAACCCCGCGCCACAGACGAGAAAGTTGGCTCGAGTTGTCATCGGAGATTACCGTTAGTTGAAGTGGACGACGGTTGAAGAGTCGGTGGTTGGAAGCTGGGGAATTATCGTTGTTCGAGCACGTCGTCCGAATGTCGTAAAACGTTTTTTAGCGAGTTTCATGGCTGAATACCGGGCTTCTTCTAAACGAAGATCGCGCGAGTTCTTCGAGTGGCACTGTTCTTTTCGAGGACAACGATGAAATCGTAGAATTTGTCGTGGACGAGCAACCACGAAACAGGATTTTCGTACAGATCGTGCGTGTGTTTGAAAAGTGAGTCTTCGCGCGATAAAAGCATCGGAAAGTGAGGTTTGTCGTTCGAGTATTTGCAAGAGTCGTCAACATTGCTCGAGAATGCGTTAGAATGTTGCCTTCCTCGGTCTCCGGAACCCCGTTCAGCGTCCGCGACATTCTCAGCGAGGATCAACAGCTCGGAATCATGGATTGCTACCCGTCTGTCCACCATCAACATCAGCTTCAACAACAACACGTGCCTCAGGAATATTACGGTTATAATATCGTGCCGGACAACAACTGGGACGTGGAAAAGTTCAAGGAACAATCGATGCCGACTTATCCTCACTATCCTGACTTGGGTCACGTTCATCAGTTGAATCAGATCGCTGCTCCGTACCAGGATCCACCGGTTACAGAGGACGGTGCGTAAGATCGCTGTATATCGTGGCCGATGCTTTGTCTTTGCTTCGCGATGCTCCGATGTCTTATCATCCGTTCGATCCATTTTCTAGCCATACAGTATCGGCAATGTTTTACAGGTAACGTGGTTACATCGAGCAAGACGGAGCTGCGAAAGAGCCAGTCCGGCAAGAGGACAAAGAGGAAGCCGAGGGTGCTATTTTCCCAAGTAAGTTTCCCTGTCGTAAGAAACAACGGTAACGATCACGGACATCATTTTTAACAATAATTTTAACATAACGATTTAAGCATAATTTCGTCGATGTAACACTTCAAGCAATTAAATTTCCCAGCAAGACTATTTTCGTTGAAACGTGCTCGCAGCCCTATTCCAATTCTGTTAACCTCGACTGAAAACTATCACCGATTTCTTACAGAACCAAGTGTACGAGCTGGAACAGCGATTCAAGCAGCAACGATACCTAAGCGCCCCAGAAAGGGAACTACTGGCTCAGACTCTGAAACTGACCAGCACCCAGGTGAAGATCTGGTTCCAGAACCGACGGTACAAGAACAAACGCGCGAGGTTAGAGGACGCGGAGAAACTTCAAGCTCAGAACGCGAAGAACCAGTCTCTGAAGAAGATCCACGTGCCGGTATTGATCAGAGATGGCAAACCGAACATCCAGGAATCCTACAATCCTTCGTACTGGTCCAACATCAGGCCGGAGCTCGGCGTTTCGATGCAACCGGACTTTCGAATGAACGAAATTCGACCGAGCCCCGAATTCAGATCGACGAACGACATGAGGATGGACACGAATATCAGTCCCGAGTTTAAAACAGAAATCGGCGCCGATGTCGCCGGAAAATCGAGTTTGAACGGAGAGATACAAGCCACCAGACAACACGTTCTCGTTACCACGGATTTCCGAAATAATTTGTCCACGGATCCTCGAGCTACCGTGCACGATTGTCACAGGCAAATGAAAGGGAACGCGAGTGCCAACGAAGCGGCGCCATTTCCAGATTTGAAGAATATTTCCACGGAGAGTAAGATCATGGTGAGCGACGGAAGACCGATGATGGACGTCTCCAGCAGCGATTACGGATTCTCCAATTACTTGGGTCCGGCCAACTACCAGATGCAGTACGTCAATTACATGGAACAGGTGCCTATGGACCAGAATCTACAACGATTGTGGTAGGAGAAGATTTCGAGATTTCAATGTTCTACGCTGTGTTCTCTCCGTTACGTATCGACCGTGTCGTTGAATCTTTGATCGAGTTAATATACAGTAAATAGTTTAGGTTCGTAGAAAAATCGAAGCAGTTTTTCGAAAGGACACGGTTGAGCACGCGCAGAGATGAGAAAAGCTGTATTCCATGAAATTAGAAGATTTTGCGGTTCGAACGAGAGTGTTTTGCGATTGGGGTTCCGCTATCGATTCGAGTGCGTCGCAGCCAAAGCTTAGATATTAGGAAATCGTTCGATATCGTAAGAGAATCGAGACATTTTGAGTATTATTTTTGTAACCAATGGTTTCGGCCTTCCGTCGCTTATATCGCTGATCTTTCAGACTTCCGAGTATAAGTTATGTTCGTTAAAGTCGAGTTTCTAATACTTCGGTGGTCGAAAAGCGAGGTAAATAGAAAAATAAAAAACAGAAAGTCGGACAATTTATCCACGAGTCTCGAACGTTGTTTGCTGGAACGACGATTGACGAAAAATAGAGAATCGCGTGACAACGTTACCAAACAGGTAGCCAAAAGAGTAATCGCGGCTGGTGCATCTTTTAATCACCGCGATTGCCATAGCTTTAAGTTCGACATAGTTAGACTGTAAGGCCTACAGGCAGCTGTATTTCATTTTCTTCTTGTTTTTCCCCCCTGGTTCTCTTGTAGTTAGGTAAGATACCACTCTCCCCTTCGAAATAGTAACGCGCCGCTCAAGAAGCCCGAACGGAAATTGCTTCAAGTGGCTTTTGCGGAAACATCAGTTACTTCGTATTCCGCAGACCTCGCCTTTCTCCTAATTCTATTTCTCTTTTCTTTTTTTCTTTTTGTCTTTCTCCTCTGGGTAATTCGGTTCTTTAATCCGTCGAATACATTTACAACCGGAGAAATCGCGATAACTTTACTTCGATTATCGCGCAACGATTGTTTCTTTCGGTGGAAAATCTGCGATACTACGCCGCACTTTTGTACCAACGTTCACGATTGATTACGGGAACGAGGATACGAGAAAATAAATAAAACGAAAGAAACGACTAAATCCTGGAATCGTTTTACTTCACCTTAGCCACCGTTCCCAAAGAAAACCACTCCCTTTCTAAAAATATCGACACGTCGAAAGCGTTCCTCTTGCCCTATTGAAAAATTCCGACATCGCGAGATCGATCGATCCTCGCAGAAGTCGTGCCAAATTTCAACACGAATCTTTCTATACGCGCGGTTACAGCGTTTCGCCGCGAGAAACATCGTCTAGGTCGATAAAACAAAAATATGGCGAAATGGCATTTATAAATAGGTGAGTTCTGACAGCTTGAGCGAAGCCATGGGTTAGCTTTTAGGTTATCGCGCGAGCACGACGGGTCATCTGGCAGTCAAGTGCCTTCACATAGACGATTCATCGTCGGCGTAATCGTTGTTCATGGTGCTACCGCCGCCATAAAGGACCATGGGAACAAGCTGATAAAAATGTCGCTGCCGATGTTGCAGCCGGATCGCGTGGCGTTTCCCATATACGGTCTTTCCACCTTCCACGACTAGCCCGAGACCACCCTTCCGAAACAGAGAGTCGGCTCCGCCCCTGGCCGCACCTGCAAAGCACCTGCCCGCACTTGTTCCTCGAGATCGACTTCCTTTCGGTGGACGTGTTCCAGATACGCTTCGTCAGGCCTCCGCCTACGCGTTAATTTTCATTCGATAACGGACAAATCATACGACGAATAGGATTGGGATATTTGCGAGAAAGGTATTCGTTATTGCTCGTAATATTTAACGCGGTGGGTTTCATCTGTATAATACCATTGTATAATAATATTAGATATCTGCGAAAATATGAGAGATTCTAGAGAACGTTGCAAACGAAAGTTGGACGGAATAGTTAGAACAGAATGTTCGGATGGACAGAGCTTGAAAATTCTTGGCAAGATCGAGCTCCGAAATGTCTTTCGTTGCGCGTTGCATATTTTGTCGCGGCTCTCGTATTTTTCGTACAAGCCATCTTTCGGACACTTGTCTACTTTTAAAATTACGACGACTGCCTTCCACGTACACGCCTATCTGTCTGTCTGTATCAATCGGAAACTGCGTCTCGTGGTGGCGTTTGATTCGGTTAATAAAAAATAAAAATATAGCAGAATCGAGCAATTTGCGAACCAAATGGAATTCCTTCCGCGTTCCCAGCCTGAATTCTGAAAGCCCCCATTAGGAGGAGATCGTGTGTATTCGCATAATCAATCACCGCACGTTAAACTTCGAAACCCGATCCTATTTGCCTACGAACGGATAGAAAGCATCGCAGTTCGGTGAATATCCACCGAACGCGAAAGGGAACACAAAATGTTGATGCTGTTCAAATAAAGACGGGAGTGCATATGCATAGAACGCGCGGCGAATCGTTTGCATTTATTTAGAGACGACCGCGTTTATCCTCGACTCATTAATCACATCCTATCTATCGTATTTCTTTCCTTCCGCTAACTTCGATCGAGTATATTATTTCAACAAATATCGAACCGACGATTAAAAGAACGTGTAATTGATTGGAGTAGAATTCTATTCGTAAACGAGTGGAATTCAAAGATCGTTCTGGTGCCAAGTTGAAGTACTTCTGGATGGATAATGAAGTACGAACGCGCATTTTAACGATGCGAAATATGACGTCACTGACAGCTAATTATAGCGATGACGCTCGTAAATCGAATGACGCGGACAATTTTGTACTTTTTATCCTCGCTTCGAAATATATTTTGTTACACCGACAATTTGCGTTAAAACGTCCAACAACGTTTCTGCGATTCTCTCTACGTTCCATTGCATACATAATTCTTTGTGCAAATCGTTTGTAGATAATCTGTTATACCGATGAAGGATAAGCCAACTTTCCGTAACATAGATATCTGTATAATCGGTCGAGAGTACAGCAGGAACGCTCCAAGATCACGGACGAGATACAGACGAAACTTTATCATTGACTAAATATAGAATAGGCCTGACATTCGATGCTTTTTCGTGTCCCATATGTTCGCGTCTATTCTGCCTTTGGTCAACGGCCGTATTTCTATCCTCGGTCAATATCGGAGACGTTCGTCTTATCGACTGTGGTAAAAGCATTTCAAAGTTATTTCATCGGGTTCCCTTTCCAGCGCACTCTGTGTCGTTCGCTCGAAAAGAACAACCTGATTTTTGTTAATATACAAATCGAATCAATTTATCACGAAACTACTCGGTTCAATTTCATTGGCTCTTAACGTTCGACCGTTAGAGCGTCGTTCGATAGATTATTTGTTACATTTTCAATTTTGCTATTAATCCGAACGATCGACAAATAATTAATCGGCGTTCGTTCTTTAATCAACGGTCGTATTACGAAGGAAATTTCGAGTCATCGGAAATAGCCTCGCTGTCATTCGTCTTTGAAATGCTCATTAATGCTAGAATCGGCCGCTACAAACGGCCGAAAATAGTACCGATAAACTAGCCAATCCGCAAACTACCGGAACCATTAAAAGAACAGGAGTTTCTGCTGTCATCTCGCCGTGGCACAGCAATCAACTCGCCTAACAAGCAATATAACGTGTCCTGATTCTTGGATTTTGGTTCGGTTATCCAAATATTAGTACGTACATCTTCCACAAAAAGAACCTGCACGATCTTCCAGCGATAAACCAATCGGTCTAAATCGATCCGTCGATTAGAAAAGGCTCCAAGCACGATATAAATACCGCGAATAGGAGAAAGAACTGAAAAATCAACATTCCATCTCGCAAGAGGGATCTCTGTCTCGTCGAACCTAACGCGAACTTTTCGAAAGCTCTCGAAAAGCAACCGCGGAACATTACGAAACAAAAAAGCGTCGAGTTTACGGGCTGAATCTCGGCAGAAAAGATTCATTGAGCAATTTCCTCGGCTTAAAGGGCGAGACGTAAGGGGTGGCGAGAAAACGCAGGACTCAAAGGTAAACGCAGAGAGGATGAAACGGGAGGAAGAAGTAAATGAGCGAGAGGCAGTGGCGGCAGCGTATACTAAGCACTAATATTACATCTCTGGACTGACAGACGTGCGGACTTTAAAACCCAAGACTAACAAACAGTTAGCAGTCATCCGGTCTTCTTGTTTTTATATTCTTATGCCCGCCCATAGAGCGCACGCATTGCTCCCTCTCTCTCTCTCTCTCTCTCTTTCTTTTTCCCTCTCCTCGTCTCCCTTTCAGCTCCCAGAGATCTTCGTTACTTTTCGTGTCGTCGAATGCCAGTTAAACGCCATCCACGAATTTCCTGTCTGATCTTCGAGGAACCAGCATCTATATTCTGCCCTTGGCGTTTCGCGTTTCGCGTTTCTCCACCCTTCCGCAAACCATCCACATCTCAACTTCGGCGATCTAACTTCGTACTTTGGCAAACGCGACCGGATCTCGTTCGGATCTTCACCGATCGAGACGTCTTTACCGATCCGCGAGACGCTATTTATAAAAGGCACGGTTACCGCGTGGGAAACAACGACTTCGGAACGGTCACGATCGCAGCGATGAAAAGTGGCTGGAGGAGTTTCCACGGATCGGAGGTTGCTCGATCAGAGCGGGCAAGGCGAAAGGAAATATCCAAGTGGAACTCGTAAGAAGGCGAATCGCGGGGGCGAAGGTAACGGTGTTCGTACGGAGCGGATAAGGAGGGGCTGGGGGAGGGGGAGGAGAAGGAGGTGGGAAGGGATGGCTGTTCTCGTTCGAGGGTAACTGAAATAAGGTATAATTTTCCGCGCCAATTAAGGTCTTTAAGAATTGCGACCAATTGAGCGGGAGGGTCAGGGCTTAGCTCTAGGGGAGAGATGTACCGACGAAGTCCCCCTATAATTTATTATTGATTAGATCGAATCGAGAAAAAGAGAGCCGCGACCGTACGGAGGACCGTAGTCCGTCTTCGAGATCGCCGTCTCCGAGACGGCACGTTCTCCCGTCTATCTGCTCTCTTTGTGAGCCTGGAATGGCTAATAGGGAAATGGCGGACGTCGTTTTTCCGGTTCGATTACCCGTCACCTGCTAATTGCCGATCCCTGTGCGTCGATCGATCCCGCAGAAATACTTGTCGCGAGGGTGCCACTTTTAAGAACGGGGACGAGCTCGTCGATTTTTCGGGCGACTTTTCGCACGCAATCGCTCGTTGTCCGCAATAACTCGCGATACACGAATCGTACTCGCGATCGTGATCTTCGTAGATCGATCGACACGTACGTAGCGGACAATCGCTTTCATCCTTTGATCGTAGATTAAAGAATAAAAGTGATCTGTGCGTTCTTCGAAGGCACTTTCTAATAACTTTTCAAAGGACAGATATCTCTATATCTTTCGCTCTTGATAAATAAGAATACGATCTGTCCGAAAACGATTAGTCACAGATTTTTTTTTTTTTTCATCGAAATGAAACGAACCAACGAGCAGAATTCCAAGAAATATCGCGGAAGGAACGTGGAATTATTTCCTCGTCGATATCTGGAACGCGCGAGGCCATCATCGGATCAAGTGAGGCGTGATCCACGCTCCTGTGGTTCACACTTAATTAAACCTCCATAGGAACTCGGCTGATAGCACGTGGCGGACAATGCTGCAAGTCTTTAGCGGCGATTGTTATGTAAAGCACACCCTATATATGCACCGCTCGTCTCCTCTCGACTCGATACGAGACGAGAAGTACGTACGAACCGTAACCGTCTCTATCTACCCACATCCACAGCCAGAGTAACTTTTTGAAAGCGTTAGACGCGATTCACGAGCGACCAATTGCTTGGATTTCTCACCTGTGAAATGCCGATTTTATATCGAAAGAGCCAAGCCTCCGAGTAGCTGCAACGGTCGAGAGAAACGGGACACGCGTCACTGTTGCAGAAATACGGACAATTTGGTTTTAAGATAATCGAGTCAACGATAATCGGGACAATCGTACAACGATGAATTTAATAATTGTTCGTTTCTTGAGAATTCCATTTCTTCCGAATTTTGTCGAAGGATCGTTGGAAAATGTGCAGTAAAAAATCGAATACGATCGAATGGTCGCGTTCGAATCGGCTCTGAAGCATCCTAATTGGAACTACTCTGGCACACCTTCGATTTCTACGGAAATATTTTCCGACGCGATCACGGACAAATGTCGTTTTCAATAAAAACTAAACATCTAGAGCATCGCAGTATTTTCGAATAACCTCGACCTTACGCGAGTATCGATATAAAAGCGAACATCAGCCCGGTCCTTAAGTTCGACCCTTTAAACGGAGCGCGCGTTTGGTGGTTCATCAAGCTCGAGGATAATCAAAATTTCCCAGCAGCCTGCACAATGGGAGAACTACTTGGAGAAAGTAGCTTTACTTTCGCGAAACGAGGACGCGATACCTGAAAGAGTCTCGTTTGGTCGCAACCCTTCGCCACCCCCGTCACCCCCGTCCCGGCGGCCGTGAAAAAAAGCGACGGAGGATCCCACTCCGAGAGCCGATCTCTCGTCACCTCTAGGCTGAAGAGCTTCTAGGAATCGTCGATTGGCTCCTGGGGAAAAGCGACAACGCGGCCAAAGTCGTGGATTGGTCGTAGGGCGAGGCTTGCGTCGTGACGGAAGCCTCGTCGGGCGTCCCGCTTCCAACCTGGACCTCGTTTAAAGCTCCACCTACGCCACAACCCGCGAAACTCGAATTTAACCTACACCACGAGCTCGTTTAAGCCGGCGAACGACGTTATCGTCGCGAATTTCGAGGTTCGAGCGAAAGGGTTGGAAACGAGACCGGAGAGAAAACGAGAGAAAACTGCGGTGGGACATGCGATAGAATTTTATAACAGAACGCGGCGGTCTCGAAAGGATACCGAAATAAGATCGAATGTTCTAGCAAAGGATAAAGATCACGGTTTCGTTCTCTGTTAATTGCGCGATCTTCTTCGGGCAAGGTCTGTACAGACACGGTTTATTCCACTCTACTGGTACCAACCTACGACAAAAGGATGTTACAAAACCGTGTAAATAGGATACGTTGAAAAAGCTTCGGCCATCCTGGCAAAGAATTATCCCTGTTTAACCGGACCAGTTAAGCTCGCGATCCAGATTAATCTGAAATACCGTCGATGCAATTTCAGATCGTGCAACAACCTCCGAAAAAGACCGATCGACCATTCACCCCTAGGAAGGATTTCACTGCCGCTTGCCGTTAATCGGTTAAACGTCCTAGGATCACCGAAGAGACACGTAAAACCCGCGTCCTGAGCCTGGAACTCGATGGACAAGGAAGAACGAGTCTCTCGTCACCGATCGACGAGAGTGGAGGGATGTTTGGCTGGTGGGGGTGGCTGGCATAGAAGGGGAAGATGGCGGGCGTGGGTGGAAGGGAAGAAGGAAGCTGGCGGCGAAGTGGCCGCGGACTAATTCGAAAAATAAGTCTCCACGAGCGACAAGCACACTTGACCGAAGCACGCTCGCCGCGGAAGGGTGCACGCGGCCCTCTCGAGCGCTGCCGAGTGACAATTAATAAACGCGTCGCGTCGTTTCAGCGCGATTCTTCCTCCTCTGTACGAGAATCTGGCCAACGGGTCGGCCAGTCGAGTCGTGGCTACCATCGAGCGTGGGCTGGGTAGAAAAACCCTTGATTCGAGTCGGTGACGAGGGTTTGCCGAATAGAGGATCGAACGAAAGAGAATAGAGATCGATCGGGCTGCGCCGCTGTTCGACGAAGGAATAAATAGAGGTAGTGAACGATGTCGGAGAAACGTGGCCGATGAAAGTGCGAAGAGGATGTGAAACGATGGACATCGAAGGAATACGATCGTCGAACTTGTGAAAATATAATATAGGCGAAAGACAAAGTGTGCGGGAAATCGAGAGACTTTTCTGGTAGTAAGGTTCGAATAGAGCTGTCTGCGGAAAATCGAGCTCGATACAAGAAAGTAGAAGACATGTCGGATATCGTGGAAGACGACAAACGGAGCGAAGCTTCCCCGAAACCGTCTCAATTAACTCCCTTCAGTATCGCCGATATCCTCAGTAGAAGAACCTCGTACACGGAACGACGACCTTCGGAGTCGGAAGAAGCGCAAGCTGTAGCGTCGTTCGCGAAGAAATCCCATCAACGCGACTACGATTGTTTGGAGAACGGCCACAGGGAAACATCTCGATCGGAGGATCGTAATCAGATGGCCAGATTCTCGAGGCTACCTTCGCCGGATCTCAACGTGGCCCGCGAACTCGACATCCTGACGAGGAACCTGGTCCACGCGAATATCTCCAACTTTGGAAATATTCCACACTTGGCTCAGGGAACGTTCAAGCATCTGGAGAGCCTGGGCAACATGGGTGGTTATCAGCCGGTGAAGGATTCGAGGGATTCTTCGCAGAGGCAACAGGACGAGGCGTTGGACATGAGCAAGAACAAATATTTGGGTGAGCGTCGATAATCGCAACGATACTAATCTCTGTCGAACGATTCTTAACCGTGAGAATGAAAGCTGGCCGTCGAACCTACGGTCGGATCGGCTCGTTTCGCGCGAACTCGTAGAGAATTTGCGAAACGAAAAGTCGCTTAAATTTTCCACGTCGAATCTTCTCTCGGTCTCTAACGACGGGTTAACTGGAGGCAAAATTACGAGGTCTGCGATCGGCTCGCTCCGCGTCTATCGATGACCCGATAGTCTGATAGAACTGAATGAACCGGAGGAGAGTAGGGAGTCGGGTCCACTTAGAGTGAAAATCCCGAGGCCGCTTCCCTTCTGGGTGATCGTGTGTCTGCCACGAGGATGCGGACTTAAGAGATCATTTAGGTCTCCGGTATCCTTGTAACAGGCGAGCTTTCAAGGGTTTTTTAAGTTAACCCGAGCGCAGATAACGTGATCGAATGTAATTTTAGTAGCATAAGTGGTGCTCGACTACGGCAGACGTCACAAGTGGCCGGCCACTCTGCTTCTTGCACTTGTTCGATCTCTGGCCACACTGTTGCTCTGTCTTGGATCCTCGACGATCCGTGGATCGCGGTAAAAAACAAATTTAGATCAAGGTTACCTAGATCGATCCTAAAGAAATCGCTTTTTCTACCGTTCGCTTCGACTTCTTCATCCTTCGAGACTCGTCGTCGTCGAATACGTCCGACGACCCGAGAGCGTTAGCGATCGCTCGATCGCAACATTCATTCTCGATTCGCCAACATTTTGCGTAATTGAAATACAACGAGATAACGAGAGACCGGTAATTAAGTAATTCCTACCTAAAGCTGTTTCGTACGCGACGATTGCTCGCTCGTTCGCCGCTCGAGAGGGTTGGAGAGGAGCAGGCACGACCTGGCACCGTTTCAAGTCTCACTCACGAAATTACGGAGTCCCCTGATTTCCGCCACCATGCTTTCGAATCGCTTAATACGGTAATGGATACGATGTTCTTCTGGCACTTTCTTAACCGAACCTCGTCCCGAGTAAAACAACTCCACCCTCTTCGATGTGAATATTAAACCGTTGAATCGCGTCGGACCTACACGGAGCAGCTTCTTCCGATACCTTTCGATACCTACAATTGTAAAACTTTTGCGCAAGATGATCGAGTTTGTCGTGTATTATGAGACGCGAGAAGCTCGTAATACAACGAACTCTCGTGTCTCGTTTCGCTTGTCGCGAGAGTCAAGTTTGTGCAAAGAATTCATCGAAATGTCCACGTCTACGATTCGCCGGGCAAAATGGGGATATAACGTTTCGTTTGATCGAGGTTTAACGTGACCATATCAATTTATTTGAAAACGATGAGCGGCCGCTTCGGAGAAGGTGCACACGAAGGGTCATCTCTCGATGTAATCGGAGTGAGAGCAAACGGCACTTGCTGCTCTCGAACACTCACGATGTGGGACGCGTAGGAGATGTTTGACGAGCGTCAGAGGAGGGACGCATTAGCCGGACGAGATGGCACAGAGTTGACGTCGAAAGTGATCAAATATAGATCTCTCTAAATGCTTCGAGTCCCCCCATCGGCCAGGCTACTGCCGATAAACATTGACGCAGGACCCGGGCTACGGACGAAATAATTATGATGTCACACGAAACTGATTTTTCAGTCTGTATTTTTCTCCGAGATTTCAGGCTTCTCTCTTTTCTTCGTCTTGGCTCGTTTCGACGTTCGTTCCACGTTCGCCGGATACATCGGAACGGTGTTTTATTCCCCGAGCAACGTACGACTTCTTCCGTATTCCACCGCTACTTTGTTTCTTCTTTCTATTTTCTTTGTTTCTCTGTTTCCATTTTCTCGGTCTTTCCACAGCGACCGATGAAAATCGGTGCAAATTACTCGGTACGATCGGTCGGCTTTGCGCGTAACGACGTTAAGGGACCAACTGGCAGCTGGAAAAGCTACGCGAAAGAAGTTCCAATCTCTGGAAACTCTTACGAGTAAAAACGATCTCGTCGATCGAATCTTAATTTTGACGATTCGGAGAAAATTTGTGTCGCCGAGACAGAAGCAAACACGACAGCTACCTTCGCTAATTAATCTACCTAGCTCCTCTTCCTAATCGTTATTTTCGATCTGATCCTCGACCGTGTCGTACCCCACTGTACCTTCACCCTCGTCTCCTCGTACCGTACGCTCAATGTCTCCTTTGTCTACGGCCCTTTGCCCTAAAGTGCATTTTCAACGCAATCGCCAAAACACGCAACGCCCCGCTGATAAATGATAAAACTGCCGAAAGAAAGCCGTTTCAAGGTAGCGCATAAAATCCAACAATAGCCCGAATTCCCAGCTAAAAGTTTATTCTTTGGCTCGAAGCTCGAGAAACAGAATGACCGTCGGCAAGGGAGCAGAATTTTCGTGGAGCCGAGGGGAACGCGATTGCACTCCATTGCAACCGGTTAAACTTAGAGGAGAATTACCGTGGAACAGCAGCGTAAACATGTCGGAGTAGCGAGTGCACGTGTTAATGTTTGAACGAGACATCAAAAGCTGGCGGAACTCTCTCCGATCGTTTGCCGCTTCTATGGCTGCTGTCCGTGGATGGTTACTCGTTCGTTTCTCTATCCAACGTTTCCTCTCTCTCTCTCTCTCTCTCTCTCTCTCTTCTCTCGTCGTTGTGTAGTGGAAACGTTTGATTTATGATCGCGATAGATCATCCTTTCCCGATCCACGCGTTTGTTTACACGCAAATTTGGAGAAGCTCCATCGTGAATTTCTGTCTGTAACTCGAGTTTGTTTCTAACTAGAACGATCAACCGGCCGATATCCTCGCGAATATCCTCGAGTTCGATGATCATCGTCGCACAGGTTTTTAACGCTTGTGATTTTGCAGAGGACGGGGAGGAAGACATGTTCGAGGCGCAGAATCACGGACAGAATCTGCAGAGCAGGAAGAAACGTAGCAGGGCGGCCTTCTCTCACGCCCAGGTTTACGAATTGGAGAGAAGATTCGCGGCGCAGAAATACCTGTCGGGGCCCGAGCGAGCGGACCTTGCGCGAGGACTCAAGCTGACCGAGACTCAAGTCAAGATTTGGTTCCAAAACAGACGGTACGATGATACGGCGTAGTCGATAGACCCTGGATATTTATGCATTTATGATAAATTTAACGGGTGCAAGTAATATGCGTCGTTAAACCGCTTAAGAGGACGAAACAAATCGCTATTTAGGTAGAAACGTGAATTTGCATAAACATCCGTGGTCGAACAGTTGATTTCTCGTCTTTCAACGCGAATCGTTCATTCCATTCTACTCTGTTGCGAAAGCAAACATTCGCCACCGATTCGATCGTAACCGCGTCTTCGAATCGGACAAATAGGAATTCGAGTATCATAGAATGTTAATTAATTTGCAATTTGTCGACGGTCCAGGTACAAGACCAAAAGACGACAGCAGCAGGAGCTAGGCGCGCTGGTTAATTCCGGAAACGCGAGGCGCGTGGCGGTACGAGTGCTCGTGCATCCGGACGAGCATCTGAGGGGATTGCCACTTCGTGGTTCCGGGCAACTTCCCGGGCAAATGTCAGCCCCGCAAATTCATCCGGCGAACAAAGCGCTCGGCGGTTTCCCGTACTACTGTCTCCCCTATCATCCCTTGCTATGCCCGCCCCTTCACTCCACTCACATTCAGGTGCAAAACACGATCGCGCCGGACCTCGACCCCAGCCAGCTGGCGAAACTCAACGACGAGAAGTAAAGGGAAAATTTCGCCATTTCGCTAGGATCGAGAACGAGAGTGTCGTTGGTTGATCGATTTGGCGAACCGCGGCTCCAAGCTACCACCAAGTCGTCCAGCGTTCATCGTGCACACGTATCGCGTTATCCTTACCGAATCAAAGTTTCCAAAGAAGTTTTAGATCGTGTAATTCTCGGATCGCGATTAAACTAGTCCGTTTCAAAGTGCTCGATTCTCTCGCTACCTTTTTTTTTTTTTTTTTTTTATCGATATTCTACTTGATCGGCGAAAGAATAGATCCACGGAAGGCTGTTTTACGACGGTTACTGGTTTTCGTAGCTGTACTTATCGTTCGCTTTGTACGGTCTTAGTCCGGTCATCGTTAAACCAGTCTACCTTCCGACGTTCTATGCGAATCGAAAAATGTCGTCGGCTGAATCAAACTACACACGAATGTTAAACGTACCTCGATTGCAATGTAAATTTAATTACATCTCGTAATTACAGTCACTCGCACTACCTACTACGAGGTAATGGTTAATGGTTGATAAATGAGCACGTTATCGATTAATCCACGTAGTGTCCGAGGAATTTACTGTACGCGTTAATTATAAATTTTCTTATAGATATATCAGAGTCTAGGACGAAGGTCGATGTAAATTAGCGTGTAAATAACTGTATAAAATGGAATCTCGAACGGCATCGGTGAGTGGAGTATTTATTTATTCTGAAGCCGCACGTAACGATAGAAATCTATCGCTGTATACGGCTGTCACGGAAACCACGATTAATATCGTATGATAGTTATACCTCCAAATTCCACCAACTTCCTTTTAGTGTTCAAACGTGTCGCTGTATTCCGTTTTGTTACTTTGTTTGTACTTAACCAACGTAATTTCCTCGATATCGGAACTGCGTCAAACGCTGTTAAATTTATAAATTTTTCGATAGAGAGAGAGAGAGTGTGTGTGTGTGTGTGTGTGTGTGTGTGTGAGAGAGAGAGAGAGAAAGAGAAGGAGGCAAAGAGAGGAAATAAAGTAGAAACATTTAAGAAACAAGCACGTGCAATAAAGTCGATCGACACTGACACCGATTAATTATAGTCACCGTAATGTAAGACGCGCGTCGAGCCAACGCTCCGATTGTTTCTGCGTACGTACATATGTGATCACACAGATCTATTCGAAATATACGTGGTTCATTAAAAAGAGAGAACAAGCGTGTCTTCTTGCCTGCAACACCCTCCTTGACGAGTCACTCTCTCGAATGTCTACACGTCGAAGCTCCACGAGATCGTAAAAACTCGACGTGCTTGACCCGAGACATCTTCCAAAGAAGTAGCTCCTTTTTTCTGGGCCGCTGCTTGCGATCTCGTTTATGCTCGTACGTTCCTGAGAGCAGCGTTAAAACGTCGGCATTTTTTTGCTCCTTGCACGAGGGCCCGCAGTTAGCCGTTTAATTGTTGGAAAAATAAAGAAACATTAGAAACGATTTACTCCTCGAAACGAAAGTTCTTTTTACGATTCTCAAAGTCGCTGGAAGACAATGTGGAGTATCTTTCGCACGAACCGGAGAGTCCTGTTAAAAGCGTAGAATCGTCGACAGCCGTACGGAGGAAGCTCGAGTTTTGTCGGTTCTAACAGACGTATAATTGGAAATCGCATCGGAGAGGTTTCACCAGCAAACGGTACACGTATCCGGCTTGACCGGCTTGACCAGAGCGGTTCGGCAACTCGATACCGGTAACGAGAACGGAACGAGCGTCGATTGAACTGCGCACGCGAAAAATCGCCGCGCTATCAGCCCTCCGATGGAAGGGACTTTCCCATAAGAATTTTAATAGCTTCGTCTGGGTGGGCCCGACAGACATCAGATATGTTTATTCAGACGCGGAGACGAGCAGACTTAACCGACGAACGAAGGAAAAAAGCTAGATCTGACACTCATCTGTTATAAACAAAGGAGTTACATTATCCTGCTGCAAAGGGTCTTTGCGGCTCGTTCTCCTCGATCTGCACGAAAATGGAGTGGATGTTCAAAAGCAGAACGCCGCTACTATGCCGGTCACGATTTTGAAAGTTGTTACCCGCAAAGGCTTCCTGCGTTATTTTGGAAAATCGTAGAACCAAAGCGAGAGTACGCAATATTTTTCCAGGAAAGAAGTACGAGCTTAGACTCGCTCGAGACTTTCCTTCGCGAATCGCGATTGAAACTTGAACAATCGTGCGTGTAGCGAGCAAATCGAAACAAGGGTTCTGTCGCGTAACACCGCGCCTTTACGCCTTTTTTCTTTATCGAACGAATAGCCGACACCGAGCCGACGGCGACCATCGTAAAACAGAGAGAAAAGAACGGAAGGAATTTCGCTGCAATTAAATCGTCCAGCCGCGAGACCATCAATGACAAAGTTGACTCGCAGCAACGACTCGGGATCGGTTCGTAAGATGGACTTTATAGTCGTTTCTGCAGTCCATTACTGCTACGTTTATATAGTCTTCTAAACATTCGAAAGCCATAATGCTCTCGCGTTAAACGAAGCCTTGTGCTGACACGCGATCGTAACTAGTGGCCCCAACTATTCGGGATTACTTGTGGTTTCCATTAAGAAATTAACGCGGTCTATTGTATCGGACGGAATAATCAACCTTCGAGACGGTCCAAATCGAATGACCTATTTTTGACGTTGCTCGTTTCGATTTTCGAGGGAAACGCGCCACGAGAATATTCCGCGATATTCATTACGCAACGCATCGCCGACTAAACTCTGTTATTCGCGCGATGTTTTTCCGAGCTTTCGTGGTAAATGCGAAAGATACCGTGAAATTTCGAGAGACGTTTATCGAGAGGAGCAAAGTACTCCGCGTTACTCGACGCGACGAAGAAAAGGGTAGCATGTTATCGCGAATGCCACGGAAGCTCGAAACAATTCGCAACATTCTGGGAAAGAACAACAAATATTCTTCCTACGAAGCACGCGTATACTTACGTGGAATTCTACCACGAACTCGAAACGACTGTTCAAATTCCTCGATTCACAGCCTCGGAAATAGAGAGGAGACTTAAAAACAAGATCGCCATTCTACGCGAAATCATGTTGCACCAAATTCTGCAAGAATCACAACTCGCGTTCATCCTCGGGTTCTCTCGACTCGCAAATTCCACGATACGGATTAACGTCGACTCTCGCGTTAGTCGTACGAGATTCTGTACGATTGTTCGACGGAGGCCGAGGACTGGAGCACTTCGCTCCGGAATTTCCTTGATCCGCCATAGAGTAGAACGAGCGAACGAGTGAAATGTGAAGAGAGGGAGAGAGAGTAGGAGAGAGAGAGAGAGAGAAAGAGGACGAGGAGAGCACTGGGATTCGAAACAGGAGTACGTCGTCGGTCTAACGACACCGGTGGCGGACTTCTCTCTCCCGAAACAAGAAAGGGACGATTTGACGCTCAATCAACCGACGAAAGCTAATTTTCATTAGCTGTTAATAGCGCTGAACGGTCTTCCGGCTGTCCGACCGTGCGCCGCGCGGCCCCTTTTCACCCCTTTCAACCCCTTTCCCTGGCCTCCGTTCCGACGTTTTCGACCGTCTGCGAACCAAGTAGTCGAGACTCTCCGCGTCGAGGTTAATTCGGAAAGACGCAAACCGTTTTAAAAATATCACCGTCGCGAGTTCGTTAGCGCTGGAGACGGAGGGTAATTAGACTCGCTGCAAGTAGATCGCACGAAACGAGTACCAGCGTGAGAAGAATACCGTTTCGTTATCTAGTACCGTTATCTAGTATCATCGAAGATAACGGCCGACCATACATTTTCGTTACAACGAAATGGAAGCTCAGAGTTCGGTTAGCAACGATTTTCAAAGGGTTTCACGAGGGAGGACGGTACAGCGAGAATTTATTTGGCTAGATGGTAGCTATTATCAATTTCATACGAACCATTTCAGGGCGGAACAAAAAATTGCGCTTTTTCGCGGGGACGAGCAAGCCGCCTCTTACAATAGCCACGAAACAGGAATTTAAAAGTATAATCTACCTGTGCAATCCCTGCGAAATACTCTTCATCGGGCTCGGCCAATCCTTTCTCGCGTTCGAATATCTTTTTACGTAGCGCGAGAAATCGTCGAAAACCGAAAGATATTAAACGATATTTACCGATCGATCGAACAATCGTCTAAAAAGCGATCTTCCTTGAGCTAACGACTACTACTTTACAACGACCTAATAAAGATGTTTCTGGACCGTCCTCGTAATTTGTACGAGAATAGGGGAACTTGTCACCGCGTTTTCAGCGCACTCGACGAAAAGGAATCGCAGTCCCCTTTAACCTCTTCAATAGTCCGCGTGACACTCCGGTTCCTGGGTTTCCTTGGCAACCGTCCCGATTGAAACGCGTGTCACAAGTCACGAGGTCTGCGTGTAAGAGAGATGAAAAAAGGAAGGCGAGAGGCCGCGGCCGGAGAGACGACAAGTGGCGGCAGAAAATCTCAAACTTCGAACCGGCAATTCCATTCGCCTTATGAGCAGCAGGCCGCGTGTCTGAATAAAAATCAGCCTCGCCTCCTGTCGGAAGACCGCCGTGTCGGAGGATCGCATCGAGGAACGTGTTACTTTGTTAACTCTGTCTCGACACGCCGACAAACGCGATTCTTGTAATTGCGTCTATACGCAACTCGCACAACGCCTCGTATTTTTCATCGCACGAGTTACGATACCGGTAAAAAAAAAAAAGAAAAAAAACAACGATCACGTACTTCTCGATTTCTAAGTGGAAAGTAGTGTGAACATCGTGCGGTCATCTTCTCCTACGCTTTCGTATTGAAAAAAAAAACACGTATTTTAAGAAAAGTGCAAATTTGTAATATATACCGATACCGTATCGATATTAAAAATCGAAGGTAAAGTACCGATGATTAAGGCACCCTCTCGCAACCAGCCCTCTCGTCTATTCGTGATTGGTCGCGAAAACGACAAACTTTATCGGCGAACGTCAGAGGATGGAAGCCACGAAGTTCCGTCAGAGGGACGGAATTTCGAGTAACGAGACGCGTGTTCTAAATTCGCGGTCGGATCGAGACGACGAGAGAAAGAATCGGTCAAAGAGCGCACGGATCATCGAGCGTACTACAACGATGCTTGCTCCGGTTGCACGAACGAAGGAGTCGTCTCCGAGGAACTACGAAGGAAACTGTTCCCTCCGGCTTTTCCGGCATTTCAAAGAAGCAATTTACCGATTTTTCGTGGCGAAGCGACGTCGAGGAAAATTGGCGCACGACCGGCCAATCAACAGCGTTTCATGCAGCTCCGCGGCTACGAGTTCGGAAAATTCTTTCGCTCGACTTTTCCCTCTTTTCCCTCTTTTCCCCCCTTTTCCTCTGCGCTCCTCTTCCCTGACGCAGCAGCCTCGAAAGCGTCCACTTCTCGTTGGTAATTTTGTTGAGAATTAAGCGACGATTTCTGGAGAGAAGAAGCCTGGTCTTTGGAAAATTGAAAACTTCCCCGTTGATTCGTGGGAAATTTAGTGGTCAAATTTTCGAATCTTTTGTATTTGTCTTTTTATCTGTTTTATTTACGACTTTGATCCTTCGTCGAAAAAACGTCGAGGATATGGGAAACCTAGCGAGAAGAACGATCCTTCGGAATTACAGTGAAAATCTTATTTTTCGTGCATTTTTCGTAAATAATTCTGATAATAATAATGATGGAATGTAAATAATTAATTAGTCGCCTAAATATTTCCAACCCCATATGCCATATGCATCGTTGATTCTCCATCTTCTTAGCTCTTTCCTTGCGCCTAATCTAGTCCGTATTATTGCGAACACGGCAAGTTGACCGTATTGGAAGAATGCGGTCAAAGGTATGAATCGAAGCGCGCCGGTAGCGGAGCAACCTCGATCGGGGCTACTTTATAAAAACCGTTCATCAATAGGTCTGGGTTAGGTGGCCACCTATAAATAGGTCTCAAATTACTCTCGCGAGGGCTCGCGTTAGACGGCGGGAGCCGGTGTTTTAGCAGCCATTTTGGAAAAATAAACGACATAGCCGCGTAGGAAACAGATGACTCGGGCTGCGGATGCCAGCCTCGTCGCCGGAGTGACAGCCGCCGCTCACTCGATTGTTTTTCAGTTTACGTTAACGTTTCGTTTTCCTTTCGATACGGTCGTTGAACGAGAGCCACCGGCGTGCTCGCCCTTTTATTGCCGTTCCCGCGGATATATCGGGCTCCTCGAGCCCGCTTTCGACCGAATTATTTGATTTTATGAGAGATCTCGCTCACACGCGTTCGCGCAAGTCGCACGCAGAAATCGCGGCAAAAGCAAAAGGATAGCGAGCCGTGTTTTTGCTAACCCTTTCGTCTTCGCTATCGCGACAGAACGGGATCGAACGATGTACACGAACCGAACCACTGACGGTCGACTCAACTTTCCAAGTTCGACGACGAACCGTCGTTTCTTCGTTCTGTGTGCGTGATTTCGACGAATTAAACGGTTTACACAGATGCGATAATTACTCTGAAAATAGTGGCAACGTATTTGCGACGATGCCTTCAACGAATAAAAAATTTATTATTCGTACGAATTTATGTCGAACGAGACTCGATTTGACGAATGTTGTCGAAAAGTAGTATCGTCTTGCCAATCAACGAAAATGAACGAGAATTACGAAAGCGTAGAATTTGGAATTAGATATTATTCCATTCTGTTACCACGATTGAAATCTCACGGTTACGTTTAATTTGAATTCCAACCGTTATCGACGTGGTAATCTTATTCTGTAGCCGGCCGATAACATTGGAAACGTGGCAGAAAAGCGTATCGAAAGTAGGTAAAACACTGGCGTCGCGGTAATCTTTAAATAATCGTCTACGGATCAAGTAGATTTCTGTAAGAGTTGGGCAACTATGGAAAGTACGAACGACGTCGATAAACTAGAGAACATCTTGGTCGCAGCTGTCGCAGGTTTACGCTTACAGGGTAGCCGGTAGATGACGAAGTAATTCCCCCAGCCTATTTCACCCTTTCACCCTACTACTAGAACGAATCGTAATGGCCCATAAATCCTGGCTTTTTTTCGTAGGCACCGCTTCTTTTTTCTCGTTTTCGACGGAGCGAGTGTGAATAATCGAAGAATTATCTCTCCAGCTCGCAATTAGGCCACCACGGAAGAAGTCTTTTTCCCGGAGCTATCGCCTCGAAACCGATTCTCCCTTCCGAGCCGATCATTCGCGTAATAACCTGTGCAAGCTTGCGAATTATCTATCACCCTTTTTTACCTAACTTTTTTACCCTATTAGATATATATACAAAGCAAAGAAAAATTAAATCGACGGTTTATCTACGATGTCTTCAACATCTGCGTTATCTAGTGGAAAGAAAAAGGAAAGAGAAAAAAGGAAAAAGGACGCAGATATATCGGAAAACTGATACTTCCAAAAATCTGCTGTCTACCCATCGTCGGAAAAACGCGTTCGTCTCTTTCAGAGACGATGAAAAGTTGGGCGAGTTAATTAAATAACGACCGGTTAGGCAACTTGCAATTAGTCGATAAGAGGATCGACAAAAATCGCCAAGATCAAACCCGTCGTAACGTTCAGGAGAAAGAAAAAGAAGCTACAGCAAGCAATTACTCGCTTTAGTTAAGTGGCCACGAGGATCCCGTATCTACGAGGAATCTGCGTGGCAGAATAGGAAGTGGTTCATCGATAGGTGAAGGATCCTCGCACCTTCGGTCAGGCCGGTCGTGCAGACCGCTAATTTTCCTAATAGATTAAGCATCGGAAGAGGTTGTCATTTGGCTGGCACGCTAAGTGAGCTCGAGCAGCGTGCACCATTGTTTCACAAACAAAAGACGGCCGCTTTGCGAGTCATGGCGGCGTTCTTTGAACGCCCCTCGGCCAATCGGCGGCCGCCTTTAGCGGGCGCCAAGTACAAAAGAAACCGGCCGGGGATGATTGAGATTTTCTATGTGAATCGCTCGTCGGTGATTTCTATGCCAACTATGTGTGCTTCGCGCGATAGAATCGGATGGGAAACACCGCGACAGATTGGAAATAATTGCAGGGAATAAAGGAGAGAAATGGCACGGAGATTGATGAACGTTAGGAAAGTGATGAAAAAAGACCACCTCGAGGAGATCGAGATCGCGTCGTTGCGTAAGCTACAACCTGATAAACCACCACCCTCTTGAAACGCTGGTCGGTCGCGAAGGACAAGAAACGTGCCACCAACGCGATCAGCCGAAGAAATACAAACTTACCGTGTTCCGTGAGTGAACCGCCACTTTTTTATCCGAGGATCGATCGAATACAAAGAAAACCGAACGACGATTCTATTCGCGGTTCGCAGGAATAGAACGTTGCGCGCTGCAGGTAGCGTATCGATGAAAAAGAAGGGTTTACAGTTACGAGGCAGAATTTTCGAGACTTTTGTCGGTCGAATAAGATTCACCGATAGCTAGATCTAGAAAAAGATATACCGGCGGGAGGGGGAGGGCAGAGTATGGTCGTACTCGACCTGTCTTATTCCCGAAACACTGCTAGAATCTGTAGGAAAAGAAACCACGACCAGGATTCAGCCGCGTCATCGACGGTTCCTTTGGTTGGCCAGTTTTTCAAGCTCGCCCACCATCAGCCTTAAAGGAGGTCCTGAGATCGCTAATTGATTAATCATCGTCCTCCTCCTATCCAGCTCTGTCCGTTCCTCCGCTTTTATTCCTTTTGTCCATCGTCGTGAACCCACGTCAGCTTGTCCTTGAACAAGAATCAAGGACGATCGTGCAAAAACATGGCGTCATCCTTGCCCTGGAAAACGTCCGCTCCTTTGAACTCGGTCACCGGTGCGACAACGTCCGGTAGCGATCGACGAGCGCTGGAAAGAAAATCGGCTACAGAAATTCCGGGCTACACGGTCGCCTACCTCCACGGTGTACCTCCACGGTGTACCTCCACGGTGTACCTCCACGACGCGTGATCGACATATAACATTGAATTTTCATCGAGCTGAAACGGAGGGGAGGCAAATGGCGCGCGAGCTGCCAGCAACGAGCAACGATTTGCATTTTAAATCGGGCCGGAACGCGCGCCAACAGGCCCAGCCACTCTGCAATTAGCACGATAAGATTTACAGCTTCGTGCAGCGGCGATGTCTCGCCGCGGATCGCGTTGCCTCTCGCGCGGAAAGCGCGGCTTTATCAGCGACGAGAAGATGAAATTCGACCACCGATCCAGCGATTCCGTAGCGAAGCAACGCGATCCATCTCGGCAATCAGCGAATGTATTATACATTGTGATCGCGGGGGGAGAAGCTGACGACGATTCGAGGGAAAGAGAGACGCGTACTCTTCTTTCGGAGCGGAAGAAAGAAAGACTGGTCCCGCCGCGCCGGTCCGTTTTAAAGGGACTTTGAATTTACGCGCGCATAAATTTCGCTCTAGCTTCCAGCTAGTAAACGACTCGTTCTTGCGTTTCCTTGTGTTTCCGTTTGCGGCTACCGCGTTTCTGGGTTTCGGAAATTCACCTCTACCTTCTTCCAAGTTCTTCAGGTAGTTCTAAAATCGAGAATGGCCGAGACTTGTACGTGTCTCTGAAGGTGCTACTAAAATACGACGTCCCTGAGAAAGCCAGCAAGTCCTATAATTTGTAAAACTCAAAGTCTTCTCGAGTATTTCCGAATAATTTTCCAACGTTCGAACGATCGATCGACTAGAAGGCAAAGAGAGTTTCTCGTTTTCGAGAGACGATCGTTGACAAGCAAACGGAGCGTTCGATCCCGGTCGTTCGTGGTTTCGAGAGACGCGGTGGTAACGGGTCGAGTAACAGCTTCAAGAGCTAATTAAATCAAAGGTTGCCGCCGCGGCTCGGTAATAAAAGTAAGAACACGTCTAGGGATATGCATTATAGGTGGACGTAGCAATCAAATAAAAAGCTTTCAGGACGGAGATAAACACAATAGGCTGTTCGGTGTTCCTCGACCTGCCGATCCTCCGACCTGTCGTAAAAACGAAGATTGTTTTAATTAACGTTAAGAGGGAATCTGGAAATCGTGAGGTCACGTAGGAAAGAAAGCAAAAATCCGGCTACAGCGTTCTAATTCTAAATTTCTATTTTTCCTTAATAGCAAAAACGTAATTTGCCGAAGCTTTTAGAAGTCAGTTCGCCGATCGTTCTCTTCTCGGTGAATACTCTCTTCGTCCTCGCTTTGTAAACAACTCAATCTCACGAAATATGCAGAGCCGCGTGGCTAGGCAAATAGCGTCTGCTGTATTCAGGCTTAATAGAGATTCTCGGTCCACTCCATCAAAGATATCGTCGCCAATGGTGTCCTTCGTGGCTTTGCGTCACCTCGAATTCGTCCACCTATCTGCGACTATGCGCGCTCGTCCCTCGTGTTATCTTCCTCCGAATGTAACCTACGTCGCGTCCGTTTTGCGCCTTGCTGTCGCGTTAGATCGATCGGATCTTTCGAATCTTTCGAATCTCAGAGTTTGATCGTTGGTCCAGCCGCGTTGAAAGGGGCTCGAAATCTGCCGGTGAGACAAAAGGGAGACGAACGAGGTGCAACAATCTGTCACGATGTTTGTCACAGGCGACAACGGCGCGATATTTGCCAGGGCAAAAACGAAAGAATCTGTTAACGACTTTGAAGAACGAGACTCGATGGTGGAACGTTGGCGGGCCTTAAACTTCTGATAAGCGCAAAAAACGGACTAATTTCGTGTCGTACAAAACATCTGTAAAACCAACATCCTTAACGTCTTAAACGCGCCTAAATTTTCTCGTTGACCTCTTTTTACTTTACGAATAAAGTAGCGAGCTGTCGAGGGACATCGTGACTGCTTTTTCTGCAGGGAAAGCGCAAATACGGAGCGAAGCAGGGTGCGCGATTCCACCCGCGCGTATTTCCTGTAAAAAGCCGCGTAGGGAGATGTTCGCGGAGCAGCGAACAGCGTTCGTCTCTATTTAACAGGAAAATTTTTTTGGCCATGTCGCCATTCTGCTCGGGCACTCCCAAGTCATAGTCGTTCGCAGGGCCGTACCTGGCGAGCGACGATGACGCGTGAGCGTGGCTTTTCGCAGAAACGGCCTGATACAGACGTACACGCAGCTTCCAGAACTCTCGTCTCGACGATTTCCGCAGAACATCGTATGGGGAGCCGACGTTGCCGAGCTAAACGGACCAATCTCCCTCTCCGAACGACCGTGAGCGAAACCGTATTCTCGGTGTCTCTCGGAAAATAACGTCTAAATGTCCATCTTGAAAGATCGTCGCAAGAGGAGAAGAAAAAGAGCGAAGCTTTAGCGAAAATCATAGCGCGTCAAAGCATAGAATAATAAGTTCGAAGTGGACAAGAGCGCGGAGAGGGACGGTGATTTTCTGAAATTTGTAGCCGCCGTTCGGAAATCACGTGCAAAGTACCACGGTTCTAGGCGAAGGTGTTGGACAAGAGGGAGGGGAGGGCCGGTTCAATGGACGATAATTAACCGAGCTACCGAAAACGAGCTGATTATACAAATACCGTTGTTTCTCGAGAAGAGGTATTCTTCGAGGGTGCTACCGAACAGACCTTTCGACGACGCGTATCGACACCGATAGACGTCGTCGCATCTTCGCGCTTCTCGTTCGCTAAACGGTAGTGACAGTCGCTGGATCGTTTTGTCAATATACTACGTCAATACGCTTCTTTCATTTGGACAATAGATCGACCGACGACGTATTCGTTAGCAACGTAAATTTAGAATTTTAAAACGGAAGATTCCAACCGCGCTGTCGAGTCCCAATGGTCGACGATCCTGATCCAATATCGCGGCGATATGCCTCTGACCGAGAAACCAGTGTATCAGAATATTCAGAATATGCAACGGGTAAGCAGCGGAGACGAAAGAGCACAGAGTCAAAGGTCAACATGGTCGCGGAAAAGGATGAGACGGAAGAGCAAGAGGGGAGAAAGAGCAGGACGAACGGGAATAAAGACACGCAGAGGCGAAGAGGAGGAACAGGGAGGAAAAAGAGGATGCCACTCGCGGACTTACGAGCCCTCGACCGACTGCGGCCTCGGACTAATGATCGAAGAAAGGAGCCGCCTAAACGACCCGTGTCCTCGGGTGTTAGGCTCTCCTTTGGCCGAGATTCACCGAGGAGTCCCGGGGGTTCCCTCGTTACCGACTGCCAAACTCGGCCGCGTTTCCCACCGATGCGACGGGATTAACTTTTATGTCTTTACGAATCCCAATTCGTTTTACGATCGAATAACGCTCTTAAGACCATAGAGGTTTAATCGGAAACCGAGGACGATGATCGTTGCTCGGAGGGTAGAGCGTTTTCTAGGTAGGATGCTTCGACGTCGCTCGATTGGCACGAGACGCGTACGCGATAACGCGTAACGTTTATGTTCGAACATAGTTGATCCGACAAGCTGCTGTAAAATTGGTCGAACGCCGGGGCTGATCGGCAAACGTCTCCTCTATCTTTCCTCGTATTACAAAGGTAAAAAGCGCGTTTCGAATCGTTCACAAATCGTTTTACAAGCCGATCCTCTGGATATCAACGTTGGATCGATCGGAAGAGGAGTCGTCGGAGTAAGCATCCCGGCCGAAACGGCCACGGAATTCTCTCGGCTCTCGACGCGATTAGTCGACGCGGACGCGCGAAATAATAGACGTACAATTTTTCGAGTCGAATCAACTTCGGCCCTCGTTGGCCACGACCGACGAGAAAACAAACGATACGAATTACAAACGATAAAAACGGCAAATCGAAAATGCTGCTTAAAAATGACGCTGGCCGTGCGTGATTCATCTCCGAGGTCGGATCGCAGAAATCATCGATCGTTACTACGCAGGAACCGAGGGGACATGCGAGTGGCGCGGGCGAGGTATAAGAGTGGCCGCTTTCGAGCGGTACAGGTGTATTTACACGCATACGTCCGACGATTAACCAAACGAGACAAGGGTCTCCCGTATCGAACACTATCTACCCAATATCGAAACATCGTTGAGCGATTTCGTCCGTCGTGTTCGTCTCTCACCTTCGTCCGTCTCTTTTAACCTCACGTTCCGCTCCAACTCGCCATCTTCGTCTCGACTCCAACGAGACAGCCCGCTGTCATCTTTATCTCGCCAACACCTTGTCCGTATATACTGGTCCTTTTCCTACCAATAGGTGAAGCGCATGCGTATTATCTCTAACCCGTTCTCTTCCCCCACTCCAATCATCCCTACCATTCATCCCCTGGCACTCTCTGTCCTTTACGCGCTCGCGTCCCGCGCATGGCGCGTGTAATTTTCACGTAGCCGCGTCTTCGTCTGCTGTTCGCGTCTTCCTCTATACGCTGCCTAATCGCGTACATCTATCTTCGTCCAACGGCAGCAGCAGCCGGACGAGCGAGCCGACGCGATCGTTCGCTCTTTCTCGAGCCCGTGTCGGCGCGGATGAAGGAGAGCGGCACCCTTTGAAGTCCAGTTGGGAGCCAATTACACGAGTCACACAGGGCCGCACGCACCGCGTCTCTACCGCACCGAAAATATTATTGCGCCCGCGCCTCATAGATCGATTAAAACCGAAAATTATGATTGTGGCCGCGCGGAACGAAAGCTGGAAAAAGGGGGCCGCCGGTGCGGTTCTATGCCCGTGGAGGGGATTAAGCGCTTAAATTAATTAACGATCGAGCTGCTCGGGGCCGGCACGGAAGCAGATGGACGTCGGGATCGATTCGTGGATTATTGTACACGGCCGCCGGATTTTTCACCGCCACTTCGCTACCCGGTCGTTTTCTACGTATTTTATCGCGTCTCGCAGTCCGAGATCCGTGACCAAGTTAGAACACGCGGGCATAAAGACGATTAATAAGCACGAACGCTGCCGTACTTCATTAGCTAATTGCGTTTCGCGATATTTTCACCCCGGGGACACAGGCGTTCGTACGGCGCCGATTAATTTCCCGCCGATTCGTCAGCGAGGAAACCAACTTCGCTGCTTTCTCACCTGGCTAATAACGCCGCGTTCGATCGATTACCAGTTGGATTACGTTGATTTTACACGTTTTACAAGCCCATCGACCGGTACACGAATTAGAAACGCGTAACAATACCTTTTTCTGATCAATTACGACGCCATTGAAACGCGATACAGCTTCCGTCCGACGTCGATCAATCTTTCTCTCAACGAGAGATTCAAATCGAAGAATCTTGTCTCTTCTCGCGCCAACGACGATTAAAATTGCACGAATGTTTCCTTCGATCTGACAATGTCATTCGGACATTGCGTCGCGTTACGTCGCAAATTAAAACCATCGCGTACAGATCCCCGTTCGTTGCATTCCAACAACCACATTCGTTTCGCGTTACAAATTCCTGTCGCTATATCGCATCGTCGCGTAATTTCAGCCATCGACGAATCCAGTTGCCGATTATCGGTTCGATCGCAACCGATTAGTAGCTCTTTTGACAAAGAGCGCCAATCTATCTATGCCCGTATCGACGACTAATTGGAGCAGTCGTCGCACTACGACTAATTGGAGCAACAGCCCCTTACATGCTCGTTATATCGAACATTATTATATCATTATATCGAATATCGTACCGTTCCGTAATAAAGAATCCTTGTCGTTCCGTAAGTAGTAAGTAGTCTTTTCTTCATCCCCCGATGAACGACGAAGATTCTCGCGTAGCTCGAATTCCACCTCGACCAAGGCCGTGTAACACGGTCGACGACGCTGTAACCACGAATTAATTATACGATATTCGCAAACGGAAATAAAATCAGAGAACAAGAAGGGTGCACCCTCCCGCGTCGACCTGCGCTCTCCCTGATTCATTTGCCCGCGTCATGCAACTTTGTGATTCGTCCTCGAGCGCATTCCTGGCGCTGCCGTCTACCGTTCCCGCGAAAAGAACACCCAAACGTTTAAGCACTTCGATCCGCTGCTTCCACGAGCGTAACAAGTGTTTTAAATTCCTTCGAAACCATCCAATCGGCTAGCTTCGTATTAGCTGCTTCCTATTTCCGTGCCTCAGTTGTTGCTCGAGTCCACGACATTGCCTATTATCGCGTCCCCTGTTTCCAACGTTTCATTCGCCGATTTTTTCGCAATTTCTTCGACGAGTAACCAGGGTGTTGGAAGATGCGCGTAACGCGCCTAAGATTTTCTATATGGTACACGCGTACGTTACGTCTCGCGTTTCTACCGATTTCCAGTCGTGAATCAAATTCCTGCAACTTTGACGCAACGGTTAACGACAACGACAAACAAACGAACGAGCTTTCGCGCCGAAAGGCGACCAACCGTTTACGATTCGCCGCTCGCAAAACGATCGACGTTGCTGCATTCGCAGATCCGATGGCACGCACGCTCTAATTTTGAACTATGGTCGTTCGTGGAAGAAATGTTTGACGGTAGGCCAGGGTTTGCTGGGTTGGCTGAATCGTCGTTCGGGCACATCGCCGCGCGATAATCGTAATGAACGACAAATATTCATCGCGGTCGTATTTCAATTAGTTGCTACGGGCGGATAACTGCCGCGATCTGCGATCCGATCTATGACCGGTTGCTCGCTTCTTGGTCTAGAAAGCGACTCGTGGCACGAGACCAATGATTTAGAAAGTACGTAACTCGTTCGCCGATAATTGTGACCGTAATTACGGCACGTATTAGCGTGCTTTGCATGTGGTAATTTCTGTTTGGTCGATTCAATTTGTTACGCGATACCTGTTCCAGTAATTAATCGTCCAAAGTAGAGGTTATTTGTATCATATTTAAATTTATATCGATAGCCGTGATAAAATTATCGTGGGATATAGAATAATTGGCCGAGTCGTTGTTATCTCGATCCTCCAACGATATCAGAGCGAATTATCGGTAGCCATAAAGGTGTTCGGATGTTAATGGCAGGCCGACTGACGAGGAATTTCCAGTTTACGTTCCCCTTCGAACGAGTTCTTCTTAACAGCAATAATTGTGTTTCGTGCAAAGAAGCCTCGCTTGTCCGCACGATAAACGACGCCGCGGACGAGTTACGTTTGCTTTCGATACACGAAGCGTCGATTCTTAAAATAACCTTCGCTCGAGTCACAGCCAAGGCCTTCGTACATCCGACTCAAAATCACGGTGAATGAAAAACGACAATGGAAATCCGCTTGTAAACCGTGTAAAATTCGCGATCAAGCCCGTTCGATCGCGCGTTGAAACCCAGACCCCGACTATGTCCCTGAAAACGGAACCACCCAAATGGATTGCACGGGTCATCTGGCGTCAAATAAATCCACGAGTCCGGTGGGTGGCGCGAACGCGACCGTGCCGATCTCGGCCGTGCGTTGCGCATGGTTCATCGAGATATACGACGTAAACTCTTTCTTCCCCCATTTCACTACCTCTCACCCTCTTTAATCCTCTGTCTGTCGTGGTTCCGTGGGTCGGGTTCGCTCCTCTTCCTCTCGTGGGCCTCGTGGTCCCAGGAAGGACCACCCACCCAACCTATACTTAGCGAGGTGTCGGCAAATTGAGCTATAGATGCCGAGGGTAATGCAACAGAGGGGTGTCCGGCCATTCGTCGAGGGTGGGGGGTGCACACGGTGTGGACCAGCATCGTCGATACCATCCGGCGCGAGGTTATTAGGGACCCGGACGGCCTGGACGGGCGGTACACGCTGCCACCACTAATTTCTTACAGCACCTGGTCTGTTCTTTTACCGCAAAAGACCGAGTCTGCCTTTTCACAGGATTTCGAGACGATCGCTAGTCCCTTCGACACACCGGTACCTGTCCCTGTTGCCTTATTGCCCGGCGATGAGAAGCTCTTTCTCTTTCGCCGTCTATCCGCTTCTTTTCACGCCGTTACGGCAGGAAATATTTTGTAGGACGCGCGTTGCGTCGGTAAGCTGCTGGATATCTACATCGACGGCGATAAATCACGAACAACCAAAAACCGGTAATAGGTGGAAGCATTCGTAATACGTTTTCGTATGATTAACGAGCCGCTCGCGTAGATTATTTCAAATCTATTATTGCCGAGTCGAAGGTAAGTCGAAGCTCGGAGTATCTTCGTTCAAGTCGTGGCGCTTCCGGGGCGTCGAGAGGCGAAGAAACGGTTTCGCTCGGAACGATTAGCGTGGGTAATGTTGCGGTCGACGGACCGCAGCTTTTCCGGCATCGGGTCGTCGATGTTTGTATGATAATAACGAAGGTGTGGAGAAACTCGAGAGGCACTTGGGCTGAAATCGAGAAACGACCGGTGTCTTCGCCGTGTAGCGTATGGTAAGTCGGCAAGGAGGCTGGACGTAGAGCACCGAGAGACCGACACCTCGAGACAGAGAACGCACGATACCGAGAACGAGGACGATAGAAGGGAAAGGGTAAAGAAGAAGAAGAGGAAGAAGATGAAGAAGCGAGGAAGAAGACGAAGAAGAAGAAGAAAACAGGTTGTAAGAGGAAGAGGAAGCTACGGGTGGAAGGAGTCGACGAAGGAAGAGGGAGAAAGAGGGGAAGAAAAGCGGTCCTTTTGATGGAGCCTTTGTCGGGTCTCGCGGCGCTCGGCGATTTGCAACTAAAATCGCCCCGTTCGCTTCGCAATCCTCACCCTCGCAGTGATTTGCTGCGAATTTATTAATGCGACCATCGGTGTGGGTCCATGCGGTGCTTCTCTTTCGCCAATGTACATACATTTCGACATCGTGGATAATCCTCGTAACCTTCTCGGGTATACCAGTTCTCGAGGACTCGTCGTACTCCTCAGTCGAAAGAAGCCCCATCTTTTCTCTCGAGACGCGAAATTCCGATGCGACAAATCGGTCATTCGTCGTCGTTGGACTGTGACGCGGGTCTGCGTCGCGAATAAGCTCGGAACTGCACCGATGGCGAGTCGGCGCGCTGATCGATTGTCCATCGAGCTGCTCCCTGTGATCGAACGTTTCTCCGCTTGGCTATCCCCTTCGCGCACTCGCGAATTTCCACGGCAACGTGTAACGCCTTGCAAAAGTTAAGCAGAAGGACCACTCCGCCTCTCGACACAATGTTGCCGGCCGGTCGGCGTATCTCTCGCGGACCCCGCGGAGATTGCATGTCCCGGGCGTTACACGCGCGGCCCGACGCGCACACGGAGAAGAAAAGAGCGTGTGGATGATCGTCGAACCACATAGCCGGCCGAACACGAGCGTGGAAATATGAATAATATAGAGGCGAGGGACAGGAGAGAAGGAGCGAGAGAAGGAGCGAACGACGGCGTCCGAGGAGAAACGAAGGGAACGAAGAAGGAGGAAGACGGTGAAAGCGGTGGAGGAAGAAGGACGAAGGAGAAGGTGGAGGTTGGTAGGCAGAGGCGAAGAGAAGGAAGAGAGCGGTAAAGGAGCGCGGGTAGAGACCACCCCGTGGCTTGTCGGCTCGTTTGATCTTCTCCCACCCCGGCCATCCTCCTGCACCCCCTTCCGTTCCCTCCTCCTTACCATCCTCTGCCTCTCGCCGTGCCGCGTATCGTTCTTTCTCACTTCTCGGTTGCTCGTGCTCCGAGTGCTGGCCTGTTCCGTCGCTACGATTTCGATGTCGCCGTCTCTCTCTCTTTCTCTCTCTCTCTCTCTCTTTCTCTGCCGCGCTCTCCTCACGAAGAGGTTCTTCTTCACCGCGGTGATTTCTCGTTTCTCCGTCCGATCAGAAGGTTCCGTCTTTCTCCGGTCCGTTCTCTGTTCTCTGGTCTCGTGGTCTCTCACCTGCGGAGAAGAGGCGTCCGACACGTCAGAATCACACCTTCTACGACTACCCGCTCACTAATAATCCGAACCCCCGTGTGCCGTGATGCCGTGTTCCCGGGATCTGTGGAATTCTCTGTGTCCGAACCCATGGCCGGCTTTTGTCTCCTCGCAACCGTCCACCGATTTCAGCCCCGAATCTCCGTACAATTCTACTTCGCACTCGCGTCCTCTCTTCCTCTTCACCGACGATTAAATCGTACGACGTAATTGTTTCTCGCGTTAGTCGGACACCTGTCCTCTTCCAACGTTTCCACTTCGATCCATTTATCGTAGAAGAAAGGTAAAAAGGAAGGGGGCGGGGTGCAAAATGGCGTCGCACGTACACGTACTCTTAGCATCGAAACGAAGCATCGGCCATTAGCTGTCATTTTTCAGCGCTAATTGGGCCGACCGTTCGAAATATCACCAGCTACGCTTCGAGATATCGGAATCCGATAGAGCCGAAGGTAAAGAACGGCAAAATCTCTTCGAGGGAAATCCGTGGCACGAATATCGGATATCGTTCTGCAGACCGTTGTAGCCTGGGCGTTAGTCGAACGCGCTACTTAATTATCCCGCGGCCTCTAATCTGCCTGTGCCGACACACACGCCACGCTATGCACCTAGTAGACGCTGCCGCGGCCGAACCTACTATAGACGTCGACGAACCTAAATCTCTGGGTTAACCGGCCCCGACCAACGGTGCTTCTACTTTCCAACTGTCGTAGATTATGACATTTTCTACGATTCGGCCGACGTTCGTCGACCTTTCGATCGATCGTACGTTGGACAGCCTGTATCTTCCGTTAAATAGCGCAGAACCCAGGACGTACGATCGTACGTTCCGTTGTATCGCGCCCGATCCAATTACATCGAAATATTCACGTTCCCTAGCATCGACGATGACCTCGGCCCTTCCTCCTGTGAGAGAACGAACGGAAGACGGCTAGGCGAGTCTCAAGAGGCGGCAGTATCGAGGACGAAGAAAGAGTCGCATCAGGAGGAGGCCGCGAAACGCCACCGATAAATTTCTCTGGAAACTGGAATGCCCGGGACCACCTCCACGCTTACGAGTTGCAACACTTCTGGCCGCGCTGATCGGACAAACTGCCGGCCGGCCGGTGATCTATAGTGATGTCCCGGCCTCGCTCGGTACAATAACCGAGGTGAGAGCGAGAGTGTAGGGGATCCAGAGGTCTGTAATCAGCAGCCGAGCCGCTGGCAGACCCTGCCGCCTGGTCCTGGGCCTCCTTACCATTAACCTATCCGGTACCCGTTCCGTTCCGTCAACCTGACGTCATCGTGATCCCTGATCATTCTATACGCGCGTATCCTGGCCGCGTGAAACGACCTGTACATCGATCCTATGCAACTTTCCTGCCCCCTAGGTATCCTTCTAGGACTAGTTTAGGTCGTTGCGACGATGATTCTACCGGTGATTGATGCGATTGTCTATGACTTGGTTAATTGCTTTCGCTCCAAAAGGAGCAAAGTTGGGGATGTTGATACATCTTTGCGGTTTCGATGCTATAGCGTGTAAGGCCATCGACCACTAAAGGGTAGGATTTCTAACAAAGAAACTCAAACATGACGTCATATATGAAAAATCGTGTAACGAAAGGATACGCAAGGATAACGCATTTAAACGGACGAGAATGGTAAATTTATGAAATTTCTACGAAAAGTCGATGATAGAGCTCTAACGTTGAACGAAAAGCGCGTATATATGTATGAATAAGCAACGAGCGAAAGATTAAATCTTTGCTCTTCGTATTGCAAATTGATTTCGTCCGAATCGACACGCGAATATACCGTCGATCTCGAGACAGGTGAACTGGTTTCGTACGTAATGCGTCATTTTTCGTTTCGACCACGAAACAAATCGTTTAATTTTAAGATCGCCGCTTTACAACAACCATCGACGGGACATGCGATCCGTATGGAAAAGTCGAGCGAAAACGGCGCAGTATAAAACGTGTTAACGATCCTTCCATTCGTCGAATACCAGCACGAGGTGTCGGTTAACAGCATTTGAAACGCAAAGTTGTATCGCTTCGAGCGTTTACGCAGTGAAACGAGTAAAATCCATTCGTTCGTTCGTTTACGAGTTAATGCGTTTCCGTTCGATAGGTTAGGAGCTCACGAGGGAAAAGTAGCCGTTGATTCGCCTCGTCCGTTCTTCGATACGTTATATCGTACGCTCCACATCGAGCACAATGGGGAAAATAGATCGTTCTATCGGAGTATATTTTATGGACATGTGGTGCGTCTAACGCCGATACCGATATACTACCGTCGTCGTAATTAGCGGTCATCGAGGACTCGTTCCGTCGGACAGACTGTTTACCGGGAATGATCGAACGGGTAATCAGAACGGATGATTGACGGGTCTGATTTTGACGTTTACAGGCTGTCAGGCGAATGAAATCGACGTCAGACATCCGCCAGGCAACTTTATCATTTATTATTCCAGTCTACCGGCTTTCCCTGTTATTATTCCGACCGTGCACTGTCGACGATTTCGAGTATCGGCCGGTACACGTTTTCTAACGTCGATACGCACGGGATCGTTCGGCTAACGGCGACCGTGGCGAACGACAGACGCGTCGGACAGATCTAGTTAGCGTTCGTGGGCTATCGAAGCCGACCGAACCGGTGTCCAACGCGTTTATTAAACGGTTTAATTTGCCAGCCACCGCCGCACGAGCACAGAGGATATTAATGACACATACACGGAAAATTGCACGGTACACGACTAGTATCAGCGGCGACTCGCGACTTAGAAAACAAACGCGACCCGTTTCGACACTGGCGCGCACGCCGATCTCCAAGGCGGACTCCTATCCCGAACGACTATCGAGACTAATTCCCGCCAACCGTTCATTTAACTGTCAAACGATGATTAATCGAGCGAACATGGCCAAACGATTGACCCGGCGAAACTGGCCAACCGATTAAATCGTTGGATAGGTTAACGGCGCGCGACCGATACCGTGCTATCATTTACGTCGCTTCGACGTCCTGCAGCTTCCACCTGCTTCCTTATTAGCCGCGTAACACGGAAGGAGTTACGTAATCTGCCGTGTTCGTCTTATTGCCTCTTCGCTATTACACGAAAAACGTCTGGCGTTTGAACTAGAAAAATTCATCGAATCTTTCCCACAACTTCCTATCTCTCTTATTAAAAAAAAAAAAAAAAACCTAGAGTCATCCATCTTTTAATCGTACAATTCTTCGAACCTTCGAGGTTTCAACAGGATCTTCTTATCCCTCGAATATCCTCGTCAGATACTTTACACGACGATCGTGCAGTTTTCTCAGAAATGTCTTTGCTCTAAGCATGTTCCAAGAACGATAATACTAGAGCGAATTACGCGATTTTTGTCGAAACACGAGATGTTACGCGATCGCGGTGAATCGGTCGTGCGTTGATTTTCGTGCGAATCGCACGATACCAAGAGTTTGTTAGCGTCCGGACTGTTGAATATCATGGCTTTTTAGCCTGCAGGTGTCATTAGGGCGAGGACGAACGGACGGACGCTGATTGGTCTCGGCCGATCGCCTTCGGGGACACCGGCTCATCAGCTGTCCCGTTCGCGCCGCCGCCGTCGCCGCCACCGACGAAGACAACGACGACGACGACGACGAACCAACGTTTCCGTTACGTCTATACCAAGTTTCGATCCCGATTCCGTAGTATTACGCAGTAGAGGAAAATAGTTGTCACTGGATCGTCCGACGACTGAATATAGAGATAGTTTCGTGTTTTTTAAAGCGTTCAGCTCTCGTGGATCTGGCTAGGCGATGGATCAGACGAGATAAACTCTTGCACAGTTCGGTGAACAGAGATTTAATTAAAAGCTAGTTTTCGTGATGCGCGTACGTAAAGATATGGACACGGTAGCTCTTGTAGATCGAGCTTGTTTATCTTGTTCGAATCACAAAGACTTTGTTAGCGTTCACGGCCAGTCTTGCTTCGTTAAACTCTGACAGATTTGGACTCTTATCTCGTTCAGTGGGTAGAGAATTTGCCAGAATCCAATTTCCGTGTGCATTAAGGGATCATCGTTGATAGAGGTTGGCGCGGGTTTTCGTTGACGTTGGTCCTTCGTGCCAATTCTGCGTTCTTATCTCGTTGGAAACGCAAAGATTTCGTTAGTATGTCAGTTAGCCTCGTCCACGTCCATCACGGAGGCGTAGATCGAAAAGGGGCCACCGAATCGTAGTTCGCGAGTTCTCGTTAGCGTGGCTAGTTTCGCCCCGAAAAAAAGTCCACCTTCCGTGTAAATGAAACTCGTTGGCGAGGAGGAAGATCAAAGACCCCGGCAGGTAGAGAGGGCTCCTTCACGAGCACAGAGCAGTCGGTCTACGGGGAATCTAAAAAACGGCTGGAAAAAAGAAGGGCCGAGAAAACGACAACGAAGGTTGGGGGCAGGAGGGAAGAAGAGGAGGAAGAAGAAGAAGAAGAAGAAGAAGAAGAAGAAGAAAATGAAGAAGAAGAAGTGGAAGAAGAAAGCGGCTGAAGGAGGAAGGAAAGATTTGGGCGCGCAACGAGCGACCATCCGGCGGATATCGTATTAACGAGGCCCGTTGATGGGTCCAGCCTAGATTCACGCTGTCTAATTACATCGTGGACCGAGGGAAACTCGTTCCTCGCGTGCTGAAGCGGATCACGTCGAAATTATGGATCTGCCGCGCGCGGGGCCACGACTGACTGACGCATGACTGGCTGCAGGTTAAGCGAGTCAACGAGTAAATGAGTCCGAATTACGTGGGCGTGTCAATGCCAGAGAAATGATCCTCTGCCCTGGCCGTGCCGCAGGAATTCCCTTTGCTTCGAGGATTATGCAAAGCGCCAATCGCTTTCAGCAAAGTACCGATCACCGATTTCCCAGTTATTTGGACTCCGTTTGCGTCCGTCTGTCTCCATTTTCGGACTACGATACCACCGGTCGCGGTATACTAATTGGAACATTTATATTAGCCATTCGAAGAAAATGAATATAAAAACATCGCGTCTCCGAGTCGGTTAGACCCGTTCCCGCGTCCTTGAGAGATTAAACGTTGAATCGCGGTTGATCGCCAATTTACCAAAAACCCTATGAAAGACGAAGCCTTTTTTCAAGGACCAATTTGCATCGGAAATTCTCTCGCAGCTAGAAGCGTGAACAAATCGGACAAGGAGAAAGGACAAGCAAGGTAATTTCACAACGGTGCAAATAAACGGGGGGGGGGGGGTGGTCGCGTGACACGATTAATTATCCGCGAAGGATTGTTTGCTCTTCTTATCGTCCTGCGTTCGATAACGCGTGTATCCGACTCGATAATGTCGGCTCAACATCGTTTTATTTTCCAACGATGTCATTCTCGTTTCGGCCGGACCCGCGGACAATAAGCGAAATTACGTTGATGTACCGGTTGGATATCGGTTGAGTTATTGGTGTATCGGCTATATCGAGAAAATTGGCGGTGGTCATCATCGCCATTATGAATTCTTTATTTGGATGTTGCGGCGCTTGAATTACAGGGCGGTGTGGGCTACCTTGCTTACTGCTTCATACGTGGACTCGTCGATACCAGCGACGGCTACGAACCGACAACGCCACGTTTCATTTGAACCAGCGCGCGATTCGTTTTAAATCGAATCGCCACCGTTGTTCCCTTCGAACGAATACGTCGTCTTTTATCGATCCGTCGAACGTCTACGTCGATAAATAATCGACACTTATCAACGACCAGATACGCAGTGAATCCGCGGAGAATATAAACGACGCGTTCTTTTCCGAACGCTGAATAAATCTCCTATTCCAAGCGGATTCGAAGCGCATGCGTGCATACTTGGAAAAGTAGTAATCGGATTTCTTCGCCTCTTCCTTCTCCCTTGCCCTTTCCTTCTTTCACCGATTCTTCTCGCTTTCCTAGTTTTTGCCGCGTTTTACGTAACCGCATCGCGAAAGTCTATATTGCGGGGAGAACGTCTCGAAGCGGTATCGTCGTTGCACACGAGGCGAGCCAAGCGAAACGTGTAATCAGCGTGTATATGCTCATCGCAAGTAATCACACCTCTAATAGACATCCTAGATTCAGCCTCGATTAATCGATCAACGACGGCGGTAACGACGCGTGTTTTATATCGAGATAATGACGACAGGCTAATGACGGGCTCATTAACGAGACTCGATATAAAATGGTTCCGTTTAGCATCAGATATTCCGCTAACAGGAAGTAGGTCGGTAATACGCGCTTCGGGTATCTTGTCGTATATCTCTCTTGTTTGGGCAGAGACGGGGAAGAGACGACCGAGGTAAAGAGGGGAGGGAAGAGAGAGAGAGAGAGAGAGAGAGAGAGAGAGAGAGAGAGCCGTCGCCAATGTCCGATTAGCTCTTCTATTTACGAGGCAGAAGCTAACGGCGCGACATGCGAATCGCCATTAAAAGCAGACTGTGTATTAAAAACTCGATCGTTTGTTCACGGCTGTCGACCTTCTCACGCATCGTGTTCGATAACGTGACAGTTTTCACGATCCATCCGCATTTCATTAATATTTTCAGAATCTTTGACGAGAAAACGAGATACGCGACTTTTCATACATAAACTTTGAACGTAACTTCGTACTTAACTTTCATACCTAAACTTTTCATGCTTGAACGAATCTCGTAGAAAAAGTTTATTTTTCAAAGTCGCGATATTCCCTTTAGGTTTGGAATTATAATCCAATGCATATAACTTGGTTTGGAATTTTGCAAGTTTCCGTGTAAACGGAGTTTGGCTCGGTTATGACGAGTACCAGACTTTCCGCGAACGAATTCGGATCGCGAAATGACTTACTTCATCTTAATAAATTACTGCTTCGAGTAAACCCTGTGAATAACATCAAAAAGATTCTCGGAAGGGCCGCGTGTATCGCGCTATTTCCGGACAATAATTCTCATCCTCGTGTGGCCCTTTCAAAGCGTCGAATGTCTCTGCGAAACTTTCTACGGCGTACTCGTCGTATTAACTCGTAGCAGTAACTCGCAATTGTACCTAACGTAATCCCACCAGACGATTTCCGAAGTTGTTCGATCGTTTCGTCTACCGTCTTTCTTGGTAGTCGCTTTGCGTATTGTCTAGTTTCGCGGACAACGAGTTGACATAAATCGTCCATCTGATGGTCTGTTTCGCCTCGGAGCACTTACCATTCTGCTGTTTTTCTATCGCATTCGGAGAGCGAATCGGATCGGTTTAAGGGAGAGCGATGGGACCAGGAACAGGGCACAATTATTCCTCGCCTTTATTTTAAATGTCTTCGTTTATTTCGACTCACTATACACGCTACTAAGATTCCGTTCACACACACGCACTCTCTGCTTCCCTTTCACGCGTCTATCACCTCGCAGACCATCAAGCGCGATACGGATTTACATCTTACGCGATCATAAAGCTCACTAATTAAACTGTTGACCAGGTATATTGCAGTATCCCATCTATCGTTTATAAATCTCTTTCCATTTATTTATTTATCTATTTATTTATATTCGTTTGTCCTGTTGTCTCCCTTTCCGTTTATTCTAATCATGCTCGACAAATCTATCTCGTTTATGCGTAATATTATCGGAGGGGGAGGGCGGGGAGAGGGATGAACGATGTATATATAATATATATAGCTTATGTACAACGACGAGCACTTCACGACTGAACGGCTCTCTTTTATAATTTATACGCTATAATAATTACTTAATAACTTACGTAAATCGCCGATGCTTCCTCCGGATTACTTTTGGCTTTTTTTTTTATTCGCCACGATTATCTTCTTTCGCTTTTCCGCAAATAAATACAATATGGTACACAGGTGTCCGCAGAACGATCGCAGCAATTCCGTCCTAGATATTCGCTAAAGGAAATGTGACATTCGTTCGACGTTTCGTACAGGATACGTACTTTTCTCTCTTTCATGTAACGTGGATTACACTTTGCTTGCGCGTAACACACCCGATGAAATAGGATGGTCCGATCGCGACTGTAACATGAAAAACATCGTACGGTTTCATCGACGGGTTCTCGACGGGGCTTGGCTGTGAATATTTGGCAGTCTTTAATTTACAAAACATTTTACAGCGATCGACGAGTCGCTACCTCCGAAAGGATCATCCATTCGGTGTCCCCATCTTGACGCGTCGACACGATCGTTTTGGGCCGGGTCCACCAACGACGCCTATTATCCGTCTTGTCAGACCGTTGCAGACTTTTGCAGACTCTATTCAGTCTTTGTACATCTTCTCGACGAAGAAACGTCGCGGACGACCTCATCTCCGCGAATAAATCCCATTTCTTCCAACAATATCCAACAATATCTTCCTATACAATCTCGCCAAAACGGTTTCGTCTTCGTCCGTTCTCCGCGATACGGTGCCGAAGAAGACGCTTTCTTTGTACTATGCCTTGTCCTTCCGTCCCTACGCATCGATTACGATACACCCGAAAGACACGCTGTCGCGACGATCACGGTCGATCTATACGACAATCTCGATCGACCCCGTATTTTCCTCGTGCTCTCTCCTACCAGGTAGATACTAAACTGCGAGAGTGCTACTCGTAACCCCATCGAGTCGATGCACGTGGAAAAGAAGATCCGACTCGACCTTCGCGTAGCCTCCCACAGGTCGCGTTAGGCAAACACACAGGGAACGTTTCCAACGATCGATCGATTATCTCTCTCGATTACTCTCGGCAGACGGCTGCCTTGGCGAGCCTCTAGTTGCAAGAAATCGCGGTTTTTCCTCAACGACGAGCATCGAGGCGTCTCGTTCCCTACGACTTCTCGTCCATACTGCTCGGCAGAGGTCGTTTCTTCAAGATCCCAAGATCCTGGACGTTCTCCAAAAACGTCTTGTGATGTTGCGCGACCAGCAGCGGATTCACCGTCTGCACGTCCTTCTTCAGTTCCTCCATGTCCCTCTTCAACTTCGCCCGCCTGTTCTGGAACCACGTGATTACCTGAGCGTTGCTCAAACCCAACTGCGTGGCGATCTCGTCTCTGTCGGCCGGGCTCAAGTACTTCTGGTACAGGAATCGTTTCTCCAACTCGAAGATCTGCTGATTGGTGAACGCCGTTCGACTCTTGCGCTTCTTCTTCGGCTGCTGCCGGTTGTTGAACAGGTTTAGGTGGTTCGCTTGCTCTGCAACAAATACGGTTCGACAGATGGTTAGACGAGACGTGTTCGTTGTTGCAACGGGTTCGACGCGTTCATCGCGTTAATAGAATCGATTCCCGTTGATAAGAGTTTCGAGTACCAACGAGTTGTGATTACGTGTCACGTGATCGTTCCCACGTTTCTCGTGCGGCGGCTCAAGGTAAAGAAACGTGATTGCGGAAACGTGTGCGCGGAGAAATAAGGTAGAACCAATCGATTCGAGGCATGCGTGACTTCTTGTCGGCGAATCCCATCGAATCGAGGACGTTAATGATTTCTATTCCATATCGTTAGCAACAGATGTGGGTAGTCATCGCGTCGACTACGATCAAAAAATTCTTTCGCCTAATAGAAAATATCGAGTTAGAAACATCGAGCGAGTCTCTTCGACCGTACGACACGTACACGTAGAGTAATCGTTTCCAACGCTTCGAAAGGTCTGAAATTTCGCCTTTTGATTTCGCGTTTCGAGCGTTGGAAACGGAAGATCCCGGTATACGAAGCGACCCACCACAAAAGAAATACCTCCTGAAATTCGAGGGCCGATTCTTTCTAGTCCTCTTTCTAATATCGAAATTTCTTAATCTCCGAACGAGACGGCTAGAGGAGAAATGCAAAACGAATCGGACATGGTCGGGCGTGTTTGAATGCCCGGCACCTAGAACAGGGTCCCTTCTCTCGCACGGCGTTGCTCCACGCAGCTTCCACGGCCACAAATCAGATGCATTTTCGTGCGGTGGTAGGGATCTCTCCATAAAAATCGTATTACCTATTCGTCACGGTGTTCAGAGGACGGGATTCCAGCGGAGCTTCTCGTCCACCGGATGTTGGAATTTTCGTTGCTTTCGGCCGTGGTACCCTCGACGAAACGATCCCAATTTGACGGACGCGGACGATACGAACCGAAATGCGCGGTTAATACGATAATTGTTCGAGCGTTCGAGTTGTAGAGTCGCTTTCAGAATTACAGAGATTCGGTATTGATATTTCTGCCGTAGCCTTTCTTTCGTATCTACCGTTTCGAAATTGGCGTCGATTTAGAAACGGAAAATCGAGAATCTATCAGCGGCTGACTTTATCGTCGTCGGGCAAACGCCGTTTGTAAGCCTCGCGATACCGCCGACGGTCAACGTCCACATGCCGTCCACTTTGAATCGAGCTGTACTTTCCTAAACGATAAAGTCGTTTGAACAGTTCATCGCGCGCTCGTTTTTAGCGACACGCTCGCAATTTTTTCCATCCATTTCGGCGATCCCTCAAGGAGGGTACACAGGAAGCCGAACGCGGCGGGAAACGGTGGCGAGATTAGCGACGGCCGTTTTCGCGATGGCGTTAGCCATTAGGAAATAATCGAACCGAGCGACGAAAAAGAGAGGCGGCCGATGAGTCGTGGACAAGGTAGCCGCGGAGTCTCTACAGGATCAAAGAACGCCGCCATCGGTCACACCTGCGCAACCCGACCGTACAGTCCAGCTTGAAAACTACCTCGCCGATCAGCGATCGGCCTTGCTTCGTAAGCGTTCGCCTCAAGGATGCAACCTTCCGTCGTTCTTTCGCCGTCGTTTGAAACGCGCCATATCTTCACCCCTTAACTCTCGTGCATTGATTTCTCGGCCAATCGAACAAATTTTCGTAAGCAGAGAAAACTCTGTATTTAATCGCTCGTCCGTCCATTTATCGACGCGACGAATTACGTTAACGAATCGGTGATCCATCGGAGGCGTATTTTGTTTTTGAGGAGGGGATTTTAACAGTACTGTCTCTGATCCGTTTAATCCAAAGTAATTGGAAAATCGGTGTCCGAATAAATCGCGTCTCGAAACGAAAGATGCGTTTCGCGAAACGTGTAATTCGAACGAACGAACGTTGACAACCGGCCGAGGAAGCGGACGGTATATTCCGCTTAAGAACGCGATTTCGATCCCTTAATTGTAAATTACCGGGTTAATGGCGTCGGCTCTCACGACTCTCGATCGCCACGCGTTCGCGATTCGGTCGAGCATCTCTGTGGACTTTCGCCGCCACGTATCCGCGCCGAGTTATCGGCACCTATCGACCAAGATAATATCTATTACGATGTCTATTACCGACGGAAACTGCTTTCGTAACGGTCCCCCCCCCCCCAAGCGCGCAAAGAAGAGGCGCTTTTCTATCCGCTTTTCTCGGTTTTATCCGCGCTTGTTTTTCCTCCGGCACGGTGGACACGTTCGACTACTTTTCTAAACCACACCCGGAAACTACTTAATTACCAGTAGGATAGCAGAGCGTTTAGCGTTCACCGAAAGTGTTATTACATCGCCGTAAAGCATGCAGATTCACCGTTTTAATGCCTCCGGTGATCGAGTCCGTTTCTTGCGCCCTCTTTTTTTCCTTCTTTTTTATTGCTCAGAGAACTCTTCCCTTACAATCCAAGGAATTGTCTAATTGTAAGCGTCTAACGCGCTGGCTTGCTACAAGTGGCAGTGCTAATTACGCTCGTACCAGCTCGTTTACCTCGAAAATTACATCGTCTCGCCGCTACTTTATCATCTGACGGCTGTTTAAGGAGAAGCTGCCGCAAAAATGCTCCGCATCCATCGTAAAGATTAACGTTTTGCCTCGGTTTACGAGTTTCTTCTCGTCGTTGTCGTTGTCGTCGTCGTTTTCCATTTAGAAGCAATCTTTTTTCCCCTCTGTTCTACCCTCGCTTCGTTTTCCCCTTTCTCGGTATCTGCCGTCCGAACGTGACGTACGCGAGCAGCACGGTTTTTCTTTTCGGGTACGCCGCGCTTCGAGCGAGAAAAGTACACGATAATTTTGTCGTCCCGTCGTCCTGCGCTTTGTCTGTTGCGCGGGGCTCGAATCTCTCGAAGCAGAATCCAGAAATACAACGATGGCAGGCGATGGTCGAGGAAAGAGAAGCGACGGAGAAGCGACGGAGAACGGAAGAAACGAGAGAGCTCGCAGAGATATTAGTTTCTGCGGTTGACTCGCCGCGGAGATTTAATTCGTTTGATGTTCGCGAATTCGCCGCTTCGTCCTTTCGCAATGCTTCTCTTTCTCCGTGTCTTGCCGTTATTGTTGTTGTTGTTGTTGTTGCTGCTGCTGCTCCATGATTCGCCTCCTCTCCCCGTCCCGTATATTTTCTCACCTTTCTTTGTCATTACGTGGTACTTTGTATTTCGTCAGCACCCTCTTCTCGCTTCTGCATCATCCCTCAGAGAGCTAAAGACAGAATCTTGCGCGGACTCGTACTCCACTCCTTCGATCGTGTCAGCAATTATACGTTATGTACATTTGTATTTTTACCGATTACGCTTTGTTTCTTAATCTATCGATTCTAATTCGATAGCGCGAGTTCAAATTCCGAGAATTTTAATTCATTTCGTGGAATGCCGCAATTTATAATTTCGTTTCATCGCCATAAGGACTAGAAGAAAAGGAGCAAAAGAAGCGGCGTTGGCTGATAAGAAAAGGATCGACGAGGCGTCGGGCGACCCTCGTCGCTTCCGATACCGTCGATCACGGAAAAAGGAGAAGACGATCGGACCACCTGCCGCACTCTCTAGCTAGGTGGACCACAGGTGGCCAGCAACGGTCGTTCGATTAACACGGTGACTCTGCCGAAATCGCGCTTCATTACGAGACCTGTTATCCCTGTCCATTCTGCCTTGTTTCTCCGAAACGGGCGAAACGAGCGAAACGAGCGAAAGGGGCGATGGATCGTCGACGGTCTTTCGTAAAAGAGGCAAGAGGAGAAGGGAAAAATGGAAAAACGAGGAAACTATTCGAAAGACGCGAGGACCGTAGACGTTACGGGCGTCGATTCAAAGTTGCAAAGCGGTCGTGCGTCATTAACTTCCAAGTTTCCTCCTTGGTCGGTATCTCTCCGTCGATTACAACCGCGAATATATTAAAAGCAGCGGCGTCATTCGTCTCGCGTCCCGTCCGCCATTAATAAGCTATCAACGTAAATTTTATTTTAACGCGTTAATCCGCAGACGTACGACGGCCCTTCAAGCGGAAGTCATCGCGTTGGCACTCGATGCCGCGGTGGCAGCCGAGTTTCCGCACGCCAATTGGCGTGTCCGTTCGCTGTTGATACCGTGCCGATAGAGTACGAGCGATGAAGATAGCCTACCTGTACAGGGAGCAGTTGGAATTTCACCTTTGGATCCGTTTCTTTTTTCCTTTTTTTTTTCAACTACTGACGTTTTTTGTCACATGTTCAGGCGTCTCGTGTGCTCAACCGCCTCGTGCGCCGCGTTCCACCGGCAATGGGATGTACGATCGATACTGTCGGTGGCCTGTGTCAGAGGTCGATTCGCGCGTGCTGCCGTAAATTTCGTGACTTTTTATGGGCCGCTGAACGACCGCGAAATGAAACGACGGTGACGCGCGACGAGCCGAAGACCGACAACCGATGCCTCGTTTTTTTATTTTCCCGTGGTTCGCGCGAGAATTTGAATTTCACGAAGACGAAAGAAAATCGGGCAAAGTCGAGTAAAACTACGTTGCTGCTGTAAAAGTAAAATTATCATAGAATAGGTTTCGAATCGCAAGAAAGTTTTATTACGGCAGAACGGTGCGTGGGTTAATGAAATTAGCGGACTGAGAAACGAAATTATAAATCGCGCGTTAATTACGGTGTAGAAACCAGCCTGCCTTAACGAACGGCACGCATAAAAAGTTGGATAATAAATGTCAGCGGTGAACCCTGATGCAATCACCGAAGGATATCTTGCGATCGGTACATATATCCGAACGAACGTGGCCTCGTGAAAACGCGTCTGGCTAACAGGGACGAAAGCGTTTGGCGGCCATTTTGGTTCCGCTCCAACAGGAACCGTTCGAGTAGAATAGGCATCGAAGCTAAGAGACGATTTTCAAACGAGCGGCCACCGATCCAATAAATTATTCGCTAACGGTTTCTCGTTAACTGACTTTTGATACGGTCAAACCGTGAACACGGTTCCCTCGCTTAGGAAAATTCGATCGATCCGCTCGCTCATCCTACCAATAATTTCTCCGAATGCCGCTTATCGATCGGTACGTTTCGTTGTTGAAAGTACGCAGCAGAGGAGATGGAATGAGAAACGGAAACCGGGTAATCTGACGGGTAATCCGAAGGGTAATCCGAAGGGTAATCCGAAGGGTAATCCGAAGGGTAATCCGAAGGAAATATGAAAGATTGCGCGGATTATCGAGATCGTTCTGAACGAAGTCCGGAGCATGTTTGGGAAAGTAGCTTTTGATTTCCACGAGAGAAGAGTTTCGTAAGAACGAAGAAACAACGCGCGACCAACGTCCACTAACGAGCGTGTATCGTCGTTCCGTGTGGGACGATACGCGTGAAACGCTTTCTCGCTCCTTGTACTCGAACGAACGAGCGTTGTTGCGTTTCCTTCTGTTCAGCGTTCGACGAAAGGTCCTTGCGATATTCGGCCGCGTAAAAATTATTACGTTTTTCGGCTATACGCGCAAGAACGTTAATACTAACCGTTAATTAACGTTAATACTCTCTCTCTCTCTCTCTCTCTCTCTCTCTCTCTCTCTCTCTCTCTCTCTGGCCAATACTTACAGCGAAAGAGAATCTGTTTCTCCACTCTTTATAAAATACATAGTAATCTATGTTGATTTTGAAACGTCGTAATCTCGACAATCGTTGGCTGAGAATCCGCTCTTGCTCGAATGCCTGTAACGCGTTTCTATCGCGTTCGTTAACCAGAAAAAGAAGAGAATATCGAACGAAGGGAGCTTCGTGAACCGTTCGACGTGTAGTTATTCGAGATACTAACGTATATACGAGCTGGGCGGTTAAGAGCGATCACAAAGAAAGTAGAAGCGTGTATAATGCGGAATTATCGAGTGGCAGACAGGTATGCTGGAAGAACGACCTGCCTGCAAGCCCATCGACGTGATTTTTGGAGCGAGACGAAAAACTAGCCGACCGGTTAGCGGCATGAATCGCGAGACAAGAGGAACAGGGTATAAAAAGAGCAAGGGAAACAGCCTACGGATCCGATAATAACCGATGCGTTGCTCCATCGAACCAGGCTACTTCCACGATCTCATAAATTTATTGTATCGTGATAAGTGGAAAATTCGAAGGTATCTTAATCGATCATTGACCGATTTATCCGCTGGATCCCTGTCACGGCATCGCTGACCGTTCTCTAGATAAGACCGTTCAACCTTTTATTCCTGTTGCGTGTTTACGTTTGTACGGTATATATATCGCGTGGAAGAAAAGTACAACTTCGAGCCTGAACATAGGTATTCCAAATTTGAAATCCTAAAACACCGATACCTTTCGATATCGCCAAGTATTAAGATCAAAGTTGCATCGTCGCAAGATCGATCGAAACAACGCGATCGATTCGGAGTTCGCGAGAAAGGTGAAAGGCGGCCACCACCCCCGTCGACTGTTCGATGCCCAACCCCGGCTCCGTGTACCATCGGCGGCGAGGGAAACGTTTCGCGAGTGTCCTATAAATAAGACAGAGGCTGTCCGGTGACGGGCTAACATCCGAGGCATCGCCGGTATCAAAATACTCGTTAGAAAAGCTCGCCGGTGGCACGCGTCGCCGCTTCCCCGAATATTTTGCTAATAGGTCGTTCGCTCGTGACTCGAGAGGACGCCACGAAGGATATACGTAAAGGGGACACGTAAAAAGAGGCGGGACAGCGACACCGTGGAGCAATTTGGATGTGTCTTCCGTCGGTCGACGGTCATTTGTCTCCCAGCGGCAACCATGCGCGTCCTTTCTCGTTCTCGTTCTCTCTCTTCTCTCCTCTCCTCTCCTCTCCTCTTCTCTTCTCTTCACTCCTCTTCTCTCTTCTCCTCTCCTCTCCTCTCCTCTCCTCTCCTCTCCTCTCTTTATTCTCTTTCTCTCGCTTCTGCAGCTCTACCACGATTCTCCGTCTGTCGACCGTGTTTCCCGTCTTTTTCCATCTCTCGAGCTGCCGGGAACTTCCTTCCCTCCCCCGGCTAACCCGAGGGGCTTTGCCCACATGTCAACGATATATTTTCTGCCGGCCCACAAATCGTTTAGCGGGTAATTTTGAAATTGGAACACTTATTTAGTCGTTTAGGCCCAAGGGCAGAACCGCAGAACACCGTCGGAGATTTATCGTTTGATTTTTCGCCGGTTTATAAATGCCATTTTCTTCCTCGCTCCCTTTTCCTTTCTCTTTCCTTCGTGCCGTTTCTTGTTTCGAGATTCGCTTCACGCTTACGCCCCGTGTCTTTGAAGTTGACGAAACGAATCGTCGGTTTGCCGATGATGTAGTACGAGAACGTCGCTTCTTTCGTTCGTAGATTCTGGTAATTTCTGGGTAAATTGAATGGGTTCGCGGTAAAAATACTTTCCTCGGTGTGATGCAAATTGACACGTCAAACGAGTTATTCCGTGCCAGCTGACTCCGTTCGATTTATCGACCCCGACACCTCACCTACATCCTCCGGTTCATCAATATTCATCGTTCCTTCCCCTGTCGGATTAACGGACGGGGGATTCGCAACATCTTTGTGATTTACCGCGTTACTTTTGCCCCTGTTCCGCGTTAAAATTTATCACTCGCAGCCTTTTCTTCGAACGAATCGCAAGATCGGTGGCTAGACGAGCAAACACGAGATTCTTCTCATCGGCTGATTTCCCAATAGGAGATTTAATCAGCCAGACCGTTCCAATTTCGATAGCAGCAGAGGGAAAATGGCCAACGTCGAATCGATCGCAGGCGATACGACGCGAACGAGCAAGGAGAGATAGGGGGAAAAAAAGAGAGCGGGCAAAGAGAGCGAAAGGCGGAGCAGGAAATAAGTATGGCCGCCATTTTGGGTAAGATTTGTCTTCATTAGGACTTCCTGCGGCGCCGTTAACGTCCCACCTGGTGTTACAAGGTGTTGAACCACTCGAAGCAGTGATATTAGCGACTGATGAAACGATATTGCTCCTGATGGGTGGTCCCTCTTCACGGAGCCGTTGATGAAGACGCCAACAGTTGGCTCTCCTTCGTCTTCTTCGTAGCCGGGCTTACGACCTGCCTGAACCGACTTATTTGCCCCCGCCGTCCTAGCTTTACCCGCCGTGTCGTGCAGAATAGATATGTTTTCGTCGCGCGTGCCTCGTGTTCGCCCTTCTCGTACGCCAACCTTTTGCCGATCGTTTAAACTCGCTTTCCCGGTGGCGTTTTCGCCACTTTCGAACGAATTCGTACTCCAATAAAACTGTCGATCTTCGAATTTGAGCGAAAGTTTACGCGAAAGTGCACGCGACGCTGCTTCGAAGGCGGAATGCCGAAACGAACGCGCGTCGTCGCTGCTTGCTCCGCTTAATAACCTCGAGCAACCAATTAATTTTAGACAGTCGAGATCCAGCAACCGAGGACGCGCTATCTCGTTCAATTCACCGTCGCGAGAAACAGCAAAACGAAACCCGATTCTCGTCTCTAATTAAATCGTATTACCAAGCCTATGAATGAATAACGGTCACGGTAAAGAGCGTTCGTCGACGAGAGACGCGATGTTTAGAGGGGGTTGGCCTCGCTCGACATAATTCTTCGAACGCGTCGCGCCCGATGCAAGTAGCAACGTAACGTTCCACGACGAGACATCTCTTTCTCGTCTCTTGAAATAACAGACGTTTCAAGAGCCGTTTGGCCGCGGTGCGATGATCCTATTAAAACGGACTTCTTTCTCAGATCTCCATCTTGCTCCATCTTGCTCCATCTTGCTCCATCTTGCTCCGTCTTGCTTCATCTTCGTGACGAGCGTCGCACGTTCACCCTCTCTCTCCTCGCCGTTTCTATTTCCGGCGCCAGTCCCCTTTCGCCCGCTTTTACCGGCTTTCAAATCGTCCCAAGACAGTCGCTCGATTCACGTGCCGCTGATTAGCGTAATTATCACAAGCATTCCTCCTACCGTTGGGCTCTCGATTCTGCGTCACGTGAAAATTGACGCACTTTCGTCTCAGCTGCAATTTCTCGATCGAACGCGCTCGATCCCGGTCTTGTAACACTCGCAGAGTCTCCTACCGTACGTTATATTCCCAGTATACTACGACATAATCCATCGGTTTTTGCTATACGACTCAACGTTAATCTTCATCGGGCTGGAAATTCGCACGGAAAACAAGCGAGAAGGTAGAGGCTACCTCGTTTACGCGAGTCCAACTATCGGTCCGGCGATCACCGGCGCAAGAAGCGAACGCTTTCTACGCAACGGTAAACACAGGATCGCCGGAAGCAGAAAAGCAAGAGCCAGTCACAGACCGTGTTTTTCATTGGCGTATTTAAAATGCGCGCTCGTCCGCACCTCGTCGAGGGACGCTCGTCTCGTCGCGGCTACTGACAGGACGTCGTCTCCCGGTCATTAGTTACGGCGTCGTCACTTCTGCAATTAGAAGCCACTAAGCATTTTTTCTCTCTTCCCTTCGCGCGGTCTGCACGCGTATCCGTGTGTGCGTAAACACGCGTGCGCCTTCCGAGCGCGAGCGCGTTTACGAGCTTGCTCCTGGCAAGCGAGTCAACACGCCGGCACCGCGTTCCCAAGAGGATCCTCCCGCGACAATGCGTCGCGTCGTAGGTAGCGCGTTAACGTAGCTACCGTAGGTACTTGTGTTCGAAAACGTTCCCATTAAACGACGGAAAACAACCCTGAGACGGACAGATTTCGCCTTTCGCCAGCGGACCAAAAGTAGATCGCGTTCCTTTCCCCCTTCCTCTTTTCGTTTTTCGCGTTATTTCAGTTATTCGGCACGAACGGTGCAAAGTAAAATTTTCGATATCTACCAACTTTCTCGTTGTTCTCGATTCTCTAAGATATTGTTACAGAATAAAACGTTAACTTCTACTTCTCGATGGCGCCAACTCTTAATTCTAGAATAAACGATCCTTAGCATATAGGAGCTGGTAATTTCTATGCTTATCCTACAATTTCCACTCTGTACGCGTCTCCGATATCTCGGTGAATCGGCTCTTACCGTGTAGCGTCTGGGTGTTAATTAACACGAGTTAAACGATTCGTGTCAGCGGCTGCAGCAGCGTCGTTGACAGACGGACTGAACGATTTCCGTATCTCTCAGCGGTCGGGAAAATCGCGTCAACGTACGAGCGCGATTACAAGGCGCAACCTCGTTTTCACCGGACGCGTTCAACCCCGGAAGCTGGCCGCGATTCCCCCGAGTCCAATATCCAGCCGGAGGTTCGACAGTTTACACGGTATTGAGTAACAACGCTCGTAGGCCAACGCTCCTTCTTGGAAAACAATTTCTGTCGTCAGGGTTGCATTCCAACGGTTCTACGAACGTAGGCTTCGCGGTCGCCTCGTGAGGATAGCCCGACGCTTTCGCCCGTATAAATCAGCGCTCGTCGTGACCGTCGAGATTTCTTGGGAAAGCTGCTTCCCTAAAGCTCGGTCGTTCCATTCGAGGGCAACGAGAAAATCAGAGGACAACAACGTTTCCTTCTCGAAAAAAAAAAAAAAAAAAAAAATAGAAAAAACCAGCAGCATCTTCCGGGTGATCGGAATTAACCGATAGAAGATTGGATCAGCCTGGTTTCTCGAGTCGTCCGAAGAAAGAACTGTTTTGTTATTATTTATTCGGCCGGTGGTGGTTCTTGACACGTACCAACTAGCTAGAAGGGGCACGATACGGCAACTGGCGATCGCTGGAAACGGCAGCAAGGGCGGAAAGTGGCGTGATGCGTACCGAAGGGCGGTGGCTATCGACTAGACAAACGATAGAGCGGTGTTTTCGATAAACTACGAACAACCACAGACCAGCCTAGACAGCGTGCACGAGTATGAAATAATTCCCCTCTCGATTGATATGTTAATTACACGCAACAATCAACCCAGAAAATTAATACTCCGATCGTTCCCTACAATCGATCCTCGACCCCTTCCTATACGCGTTTCCCAACACTTTTCTCGCCGTAGTAATTACCGCGATTCCTCTATCAACGCTTTGAAATCGATCGTTTTCTCTATCTGGTGTAGCTGTCTCGGCTGTTTCCACACCGGATTCGCTCGCATCGAGCAAACGTTTCCAATACAATTTTCAACGCGTTCGAAGATCGACGAGGAAAGTGTTTTCAACTAAAAATTTGTCTCGATCGCGTAGACGTCGTCGTTTAGATGGAACCAGAGAGATCGCGCAAGATTCACGCGAGAGAGAAACGGGGAAGAAAGAAAAGTAGGAAAAGATGAGCAAAAAATATACGCCTGACAACTATGTAATTATCGTTTGGAATATTGCCACGCGGCAACCGATCGTCGCTCGAGACCCTGGTTTTGCCTAATGGAATGACGAATTAAAAGCGCGATCGAATCCGGCGAATTAGCCTGGCGGTCGGTGTAATTAACAAGGGGCTCTCTCTCGCGCTCCTCCATTTGCCCTCGTTAACGTGTCGTTGGCCGTAAATCCGTTCGAATCAGCTACTGTTAATTTCCTCCGTACCGTACAAACCGAACGTTCCCGTTCCTTCGATTCTCGAAACTTTCAAAGTTAAATTATGATCCAACGTTCGATTAAGGCGACGTCGTATCAAGCAACACCGTCGAATTACCGCGATTGTAATCGCGTTCCATTGGAAATCCAACCTGTCTTTGCCCCGTTCCTTCTCGCAGACGAGCTCGAAGATAAAGGAAAAGTCGAATCGTCGTTACAAGGTAGAAAGTGCGGCCGACGCTCGTCGATTTTTAATGGGCCTTCCGAGAAGACGCCGCCGCCGCAGCGAATCGGTACAGCCAATCACCGTGAAACGATCGACCGACACGGCTCGCGACTAGCCATCTAGTAATATATACGCGCTCACGACGCGAGAGAACATCGTCGATAATAGTTACGACAGCGGTTGAAAGTCGCGTTAGTCAGCCGCAGCCAGAAAAACCAGATCGATTTCGCTGAGTTACGAGTTCGTTAGTCGGGCTGGCCGGTTATATCGCTCGATCGATCTATCTCGACTATTCGATATCGCATCGGAGATCCAATGAAATCGGTATGATTCGAACGCGACGAATCCCGACCTCATCGCGTCGTTCGTTCTGATTTTAATGGACGGCACTGCCATCGACGGATGTCCTTCGAAATTAAGCAACAACGTATCCACCGACGGGACGCGAACGATTCGCAAACGAGCTCCTAAATCTGCCTCGCAGCCGTTTCTCCTCTCTTTTCTCTCCAAATCGATCGAATGCAAATCGAAGGATAGCGCGATACGCCAACGAAAACATCCGGGAGTGGCAGTGAAAGGATCAAAGTGTCTCGAAGAGATTTCCCGGCATAATCCACTCGTCAGAGCTACGTTGAACTACGCGCGATACTCGATAGTCGATAGTTTGACGCAGTTATATTAATAACATCGAGCATCTCAGCGGTCTGTCGACCTAAGAAAAGCTCTAGCGGACAAATGATTCTATTTAATGACTCGCGCTATTAACGCACCTGCGGGGATTAAATCGCCAAATAAAAACTGCTTTTTGCCCGGGACGAGCGTTAGTCACGAGAAGGAAAGAAAAAAGAAAAAGAAGAAAAAAAAAAGGAAGGTGAAAAGAAGGAAAAAGGAAAAAGATTTCATCGGAGAAGATCAATCAATTACGGATTTGTACCACTCAATAACGCGTCTTTTATCTTGGCGATTGTGCGTGAATAAAATTATCGATAAGTACTCCGATGATTAATCGACGGTATTATTGTTAATTACCATTCTAATGAGTGATTGATCGAGGGAACGACACCTGCGATTAGTTACACATCGAACAATTAATTACAGGGACAGAGAGAGAGAGAGAGAGAGAGAGAGAGAGCGGGGGTGGGACGGAGACGACACTTGTAGCTGAGTTTCGCCGGAGTCATTCCACCGTCCATTTTTATTAAGAAACAATGAGATCGTTTCGTCGATTCGCGATTCTTTCGTTTCGATGATCGCTTAACTGTCGGTTCCTTCTTTCACCGGGCCACCGGTTCTTTCTCTCTCGACGGGCGGTAAGTAAACGATGAAAAAGAGGACAATAAACGAGAATGGAATGAAAACGCGAAGCGTCTACGGAACGGATCGTCGATGATCCGATTCTATGAGATCCGATCCGGCACCGGTTCGACACGCTTCGTTGATGGAAAGGAAAACAAGACGATAGAACACGGCCTTTGATCGGCTTCTTAATTTCCCGTCCGAATCGATTGTCGTGGATCGCTCCTTTGCCTCTTTGTCCGAAAAGACCGAACCTATACCCCTTACCCACCCTTCCACCCCCGCCGAATTAATTCGCATTGTAAAAACAGTTGCGGATCGAAGGGTTCTTCTCGCGAGCGGACCATGCAAAAAATCGTGCGGAAACTTTTCAAGATCGCCGCCTTTTGCAGCGATTGGGGCACTCGGGGCGAGTACAGTTCGTGTAGATTTAAAGGAGCGGACGGCAGAAAGATATCGAGTATATTGGCGAAGCAAGAAAATTTAGCACAACGTTGACATTTGGTTCCTTTTAGCGTTAACGTTTCAGCGTCAACTTTTTAGCTTTAACATCGCTGCTACGGACGATTCTAATATGATGTCACTGACAACAAGTAGACGTTACGTCCTTTGGACGAAATATCCTTCGTTCGTACTTGCCTAGTGTCGCGACAATTCCGACTCGAGCAACGATACCCTGAAACCGGCGATAAAGAGAAATCGCGAGGTCCGCGGAGAAGGGAGAAACAGTGGAAGAGAGGCGAAAAGACAGGTTCCAGTTCCTCCTGTAAGCTGCCTCCTTCGTTCTCGGCCGATCCGCCATTTAGTTTAGTCGTTGTTCCATATAAGGCAACGATCGACGATGAACGACAACCGACTAAGCCTAATTAACAGCCATCTAGTATCGCCTCGTGTAAATTCACCCGGTGGCTATTAGCCACGATACTTTCCAACCTCTTCGCCAATCGAGAAAACAACCACTGGAATATCGCAAGGCTCGGTGCATCGCGGCTGCAAATTACTAGAAATAGGTTTACGTTGGTTAACCGAGTCTTCTAGCGAAGCGTTTAACTGGAATAGCGGCCGGTTAACCGTGGCAAAGCTATGGGCAAAGGTACGGGCAAAGGTACGGGCAAAGACATGGTCAAAGGCAGCTGTGTCAACGGACGTTAAACGAATTCGATCTTAACGCGTTTATTCTTTCGATCGATATTTGAGAAGGGTGCGAGATTCTGCTTCCACAAACACGTCTAATCCTTTAGGGTATAAAAAGATCCGTGTTTTCTCACTAAATAGCGGCTAATTAGATCGCTTGATACGAAGCGAAAAATAGAAACACAATGGCGGCTGTTCACCGGAGCACGATGTTGTCACGGGTTGTAATTAAGCGCCGCGGCTTTGTAAAACTCGCGCGGTGGCTTTGTATAGTAGTTATCATCGATATCGATCTTCCCGTGGGTGGCGCTTATTGCCATGGTGTCGCGAAGAGTTATTAAATACACGCGGTACGACAACCGATATTAAATCGTCAATGCGACGCGTGATTTATGGCGTCGCGTGAGAAACCACCGCCAATACGCCAGTGCTGGAAATAGAGAATAAATCTGTCATGTTCTATTGTTGGAAATTGCCAATGAGAAGTGCCGGATAGAAGCGATCGCAAAGAACGGCTAATGAATAATTAATTGTCCAGACACTTGTCGTTTTTCCGAGAGCCAGACGTGAAAATCGGCTATGTTGGCGCCGAAATATAGCCCAACGCCGATTCGAACGGCATCGAATACGTCGATCCAAAGACCCCGTTAGAAAATATCCTTCGTATTCGCGATGACATTTATCCCGAAAGACGAGCATTTCCACGGCGAGAAGATCGGTCTTTCGTACGCGTTTCGCAACGCGGTCTCTTCTAGGTCCAGTCGTCGTTAGACGTAATTGGTGGGATCGATCGATCGATTGCACGCGGACAAGTTGGCGCGATAGCTGGCAGAGCCAAGTGCATCTCAACTTCGTCCAGTTCGTCCACTTCGTCGATATTATACGTCGACCCTCGTCGAGCGAGGAGAAACGGACGAGCCCCTGTGCGATTCGTTGCAAAGGTCGCGCGCGCCTGCGGCTGCTGGAAAATCTAGTCGAAACGATCCTGTCGACGATCGTTGCGCAACGGGCCGCGTAATTGGAAGCATCTCCGTCGATCGATCAGGGTAATCGCGAGATGGAACGTGCCGGTGCACCGTGTCAAACGTCGCCACCTGTACGCGTAGCTAAGCCGATTGCGTTTTCACCCAAGCTTTCCTTCGCTTTTCGATCGAGTCGTTCGGTCGTGAGAGTCGGCCGCGACTAATCGCGCAGATGTTTACAGGCAAATCGATATAGGTGCCTAGGATCACGAGTTTGTTGAAAACTCGCGTGCCAAGCAGATGTCGCGGTAGGTGTTCTCGGCTGCTTCTTCGCGAGTTTTCCATTAGGCGAGCTGCGAGATGTGGTTTGCAACGACGCTAGAGTCGTTCGCCATCGGCAACGGAAAAACAATCTCCGCGCGTTTCCAAGCTTTGATCGTTCTGACTGCGAACTCTGCTCGTTTCTTACATTATCTTCGGATCGATACCGTTCTTCGACTTGACATAGACTTGGCGTTTCTTTGCCATTCCTTTCGCGCAATCTTATTTCTCCGACTCCAACCATAGAATAAACATCGCGTGCGAAACCTGTCATCAGTTTCCAATAGATTGGATAGAGAATTACGAATCGCCGAGTCTGCGAATCGTTTTAATATGGTTACTACGTATTTAGCGAGCAAAGTATCGGTAAAGGTTAACATTAGAAGGGGAAGGTTCCCTCGCATGTTTTCTGCTGTCGTAGTACACGAGTTTCGATAGGTCGCGTTATATACGAGATACGTAGAATTTGCGAATACAGCTGTCTTTACATCCAATAACGGCGACAAGGGGACTCTCTGTCCGGTGAACGCTTGGCGAAGCTTATTAAGAATTCCGCGATTGAGCGTCATCTATTATTTCCAGCGCAAGTGGTAAAACGGCGAAATAACCGGGTATACCGTAGCTAAAATGACAGGACGTAGGTCGGTTGATACGCTATACGGTGCATCAATTGCCCCTTTTTTAAACAATGGGAAAGCGAGACTCGGATCGCTAGCGAAAACTAGCACCGCTGCGCTTTAGGAAACTTTTTCTCCCGTTTCCGATGAAACCGACGACCGATTAAAAGACTCGTTCGACGAGCAAAGAAACGATCGACGAGAGTGGTTTATCGAGCCAGAGAGAAACGACTCTCGGACGGTGTTAGCGGCGCGGGTGTCGGAAGAATAAAAGCGGAGACTACTACGTTCGAAACTATTGTCCGGAACGATGTTTGCCTTTAAGTAATGGGCCATAAAAGTACGCAAATCGAGCATGCCACGGGAAACAAAAACGTCAGACATTTTAACGCGTTGCAATCTCACGAGCCGACGATGTTTCGCCGATACACTGCATGGTGTATACCCACGACTAAACAGCTTTCGAAAAGCCAGCGTCGTATACGCTGGTAGCAACGAGATTTCTCGAGCACATCGCCCTACCTCGAGGAATCGATTCGCTCGTGGCGCGTTTTTTCCAACGACAAAAAGCTCCGGATCTTATTGTACAGTTTGCGCGAGCAGTAGCGAGAAAGTAACGATATACGCGACCTTTCGCGGCGTGCGTCAATTATTGGCACGCAATACCCTCTGTAGGGCAAAGTATTTTTCCATTAAGCCTCGTACGGTACAAGCTGTTCGTCCAAGATCGCGTTTTGACGTTTCTCTTTTCTCTCTCTCTCTCTCTCTCTCTCTCTCTCTCTCTCCCTCTCTATAGTGATTTAAACGTTTTGATAAATCACGATTCGAACTACGTTCCCTGTACGGTAGTTGCCGACCGATCAATTCCAACGCCCGTCGGCCATTTTTCGTCCATGGTCGATCAACACCGGTAGCGTTGTAATTAAAATCCATCCTTCCAGAGAAGAAACGGCGAATAATCGGAAAAACATCGATCGATCGGTGTGTCGAAACGATTTTGGCGCAACTCTATTCCGCGCGTAATAGAGTATAACGCTTAGGTAGGTACTTCCATATCATTAAACCGCCGTGTTCATTCACACGGAGACCGAAAAAATCTGTAGCCAAGAAGAATCGACTAATGGACATTAGCAGGTGTTTATTTCCAAGAGAGTGAGCGCGTTCTAGCTCGTCATGCAGCAGGCGCGCGTGTCTAATTTACATGGAATGTAGTCGAAAGGTTCGAGAGTCGTCGTTTACTGCCGCTCGGGCTACTTTTATTGGCCACCTTTCTTATTTCCTCTCTTTTTTTAATTGTTTCTTTTTTCTCCCCCGTATCTCGGCCTAGAGTTTCGCTCGAGCTTCTGTGGAAGACGAAAATATTTTCTCTGCGGGACCAGCGCCGACCTACAAATCTCTCGTCGTGTCGGGATACTCGCGCGAACAACTTCATTCCTTCGAGCTTCCGTGGAATGCGAGCCGAAACGTTTGTTGCCGGTGGCCATTCGGCGGAACTGCGAAATCTATGAGTGTGCATGCACGCGTTCTCCTCGTTTACCCTTTGAACTCTTGCAAGATGAGGGTTGCCCGATGATCTATCGCGAGGTCATTACGACCGTTGCTCCGTTGTCGGGGAACGGCCGACTCTAGATCCCGACTACCGACAATACGAAACGTGTTTCTCGGTTATGAAGCACTTTACCGGCGTAAAATTCAAATCTAAATTCGCATTTAAATTCAAATTTGAACTTTCAGATTCAAGCGGTTTCGAATGGGCGTTTATTAGCGAAACTCTGGCCCTTAATCGTCCAATTACGAACGAAAATGCTAATTGCAACAAGTAAAAACGCGTGTCGAGCGTGGTAACGAACGTTTGCCGATTCGTCTGGCTTTTTCTTCGGTCCTGTTCCGCCAGGACGTTTTTCTTTTCCGTGACGTTCCCTACCAACGATAACGTCCGGCGCGCGAGTATTCATAAAGCGGCACGAGTAATTAAGTAACGACTGCGAGAGGATTGGAGCGCGGCTAACACGCGGGTCGCGTCGCGGACCGATGACACCGGCGACGCGGTGATAAAAGATTTTCTTGTCCCCCGCGTGAATTACGATGCAACGCGGCCCCCGCTGCTTTTCCCCCCACTTTGCTCGTTCCTAATTACCGCGCCTCGACTAACGATACTCGCGTGTTCCACCGCATCACCCTCCTTCTCGCTCCTGTTTCCTCTCGCGTTTGTCCCCGTTCTCGCGGATAACGCTCGTCGATGCACGCTTCGATCGTTGCCACGCGAGAACCGCGCCACCTTCCACGAGTTTTGCTCGGTATAACCTCGTGTAACGCGTAAACGCAAGCATGGATATCGTTGGAAAATGGAAAACATCTAACGGACGATTACGAGAGTTTCTTTCAAAATTTTAATTCGTCTGCCGTGAAACTCGATTTCCACGCGTATACACGGTAAACCTGCTAACCGTCATAGTCGATGCTGGTTCTCTGTAACTCCCTTCTCCTCTCTCTGTTTTATCCTCCTTTATCTTTGTGTGAAATTTCTGACGTTAACTGATACTTATCTCAGAGAGGAGAAGAAAAAAAGGAAACGGTGGCAAGATAGAAAGATGCACCGTGTGCAAAAGGGAACGAAAGGGAACGGAAGGGAACGGAAGGGAAGGAATACTTTGGGATCGGTGCGATGATCGATTAAGGAACCCGATGCTTTATTTGCATCATTGACGTCTAAATTGGACGCATGAATGGAGGTCGCCCGCGGCGAACAGGCTAGCGGCATGGCACCGTGTTCAAGCTCACGGAGCAACAGCCGTAGACCAGAGGCCGAGATAAGTCATCAAACAAGCCGCCCGCGCGGCTATCTGCTCGTGATTCGAAGCAGAGGCCTGGTTCGTCCCCGAGACACTTCTGCTTATCGGTCGAAGAACGAAAATGGCCGCTCCTGGTACCGAAACAGCGTTCGAGCGATCGCTAATCTGTCATCGGGACGTGTTCCAACTAACAATTTCCTCGGGGTACTCGAAAATTCCAAATTGAAACTAACGCTCCCACTTTTCGATAGAAACGTCCTCTCAGGGACGTATTACGTGCTACGTCTATCAAGGAAAACCAGGATACGTTGCGCGTTTAACAATGAAAAGTCCGTGTACGACGTCTCACCGACGCCGCAATGTTTAACCGCTTATGTCAAAGGCGTGTTTCGCAGCATTAGTTAGCAGTTAGGTAGAAACTTCTCGAACCAAACTCTGCTCCGTCGTGCTCGGCGCGTTTCCATTTTCATTATAAACGAAACGACGCAAAAACAGTTGGACTTTTGTGAAAAATTCAAGGCTCGAGTTCAAGGTATCGACGACGCCGATGACGCCGATGACGCCGATGACGCGAATCGAACCTCGATTCGTTCTATTGTTTCACAGTCTATCCGCCCTAGTCGTTTTCTCGCTCGACCAACAGATTCAGCGGGCTTAATCGGCCGTGAAAAGAGCAAATCGTTTCGCGCGATTATCCGCCACATTGTCTCTGTCTGGTCCCCTCTCGCGATCTCCCTTTTAGTCGGTTTCCTCGAGCATCCCCTCCGATTCACGGTGTCGTTCGCTATTTATCCGGCTCTCCGCTTCCAACCCCTGTATCCAGCCGCGAGAAGCACCAACCACCGTGTTTCGCCGGGGTTGCGACGTTAATCGTTTCGCGCTGAAAGGTGTAACCGATTCGTAACGGCCGTAAGATCCACGAGAGCGGCACAGTAAATTCGAAAAGCCGGCTGGATACTCTCGCTGGAGCGAAGGGTGCGATGTATCGGCGAGGGTGTCGTTTAATTATTCTCAGAGAACCCGACAATTTTCCGTTTTACCGACTCTGTGCAACGAATCTCGATAGACGCGGAGCAAACTAACTAACAGCGAGAAACGTTAGGAAAATATTTCTCTTCGACGATATCTGTCTCGACGATTGTCTGCAACAAAGCGACGGTTTCGTCGGAGATCGTTTCGCTAACCTTTCTACGGTAAGAACGAATCTCTTTCCATCTCTCGGAGAAAACACTCGTTCGACTCTGTGCGAACGAATCTATGCATAAACGATCGCGCACAGTGTACGTACTTCTTTAAACGCGTAGAACCGCTTTGGTGGACGCGCGAACCAGCGGAGGTCGCGGCGTCCCGTCACAGCGAAGTTTAATTATCTTCCAGGAATTTAGTAATTTTCCGTTTTACCGTGCATCCAGTCGCGCGTTGTTTCTCAGTTTCAAACGATATCGTTCGCCTCGTTGTATCGCGGCCCAAGTCTGCCGACGTACCGCGTAGATTTCAATTTGCGCTTTAGGAGATTTTGCGAGGACAGATAAAAACGAGCCGTAAAAAGAAAGGGAAGAAGTGGAAAAAAATGAAGGCTAAAGAAGGGCGGAGGGCAGGGGGGAAAAAAACTTCCTCCCCAGAAGATTCGAGATAACGGTACAAACAAGCGTTTTAAACGCCCAAGGGCGCCATTTAATTATTCCACAGGAATTCAGCAATTTCCCGTTTTATCGCCGCGCGGTATCGCTCTCGACGTTCACGGAGGGTTTCTTCGAGAAAACAGGAAACGGCCAGCGGCATTTTCGCTCGAACCTATCGGGATGATCGGAACAGGAGAGGAGCGACGTTTATTCCTCGCGACCATCGAGTCCCGTATAGAGCGTCCCGAAAAGTGGTTTTTCCAGCGATGTAACACAATAGCCTGGCTCTTGCCCGCGTGAAATAAATGGACCGATTTACGAGCCCCCACCGGCAGAGTTCGCTTAATAAAATCTCAGCTATGTCGATACATTTTCCTCGAGCATTCGACCAACCTCCCGTACAAAGAGGTTATCGCTCGAGATGGCTATTGGATATCGGGAGGATCGGTTAACGTGCAGCGTGTAAACCTGATTCTTTTTTACCGCGAGGATATGGCGAGTGTGGTACGATCGTGGAGAGCTTTGCGATGGATGCAACGCGTGTTTGAAATTCGACAAATAGTTCGAGTATAATACGAGCCAAGCTGATCGTATTACAAAAGGTTATCGAAGTTGAACGTCGTAGCGAAACGCGAAATTAATTTTAATGTCGCGTCGTACGCCGTGAACCTTTCGCGGTATGCATCGAGCACGTGACGAGCGACGTTCGAGAACAGTTGCGCGCATAGAGAAGATACCGTCAATAAATAGTACCTACGCCGCGGAAAAGCTATACAGAACTATTTCCGAGGGTTTTTACGACATCTCTCGCGTAGAGAAAAACTTGTGTACACACGTCGATCTTCCGTGTATTCCCTTTCGTTCCGTGGAAAAGTGCGAGGATATAACACAACCTTCTTCATTGCCACCGAATGCATAACACCGATCGGCCTTGTTCGCGTTTTGCCGCAACTTCGGGTTATGTATTTACAATGAAAAGAGACAACTATGCCCTCTTTTCAACATTGTACGATCTTATTATCCATAGAAAACGTAATCTTCGCTTCAACCTTATTGCAAACTTTCCGCGCGACTCTTTATTTAACCGATCATTGTCTCGGAAAAGTCAAAGATAAAATATTCAGTAGCTCGCAAATACAAAGTTCAAATGTTTGCTCTTGCGCGATAACTCTCGTTTAAAAGGAAAACCACGATCGTCTTTTTAAAAAATTTAAATATTTGCTCTTCCATTCACTCGGCTCGTACGCAACGCAAATCACCGATGATAAAGAAGAGCAAAATAGAAAAGAAACAGGCGAAAGAAACGGCGAAGAAATTTTTCAGAAAAGCGAGTAGAATCGCGTAAAAGCTTTCTGCTCGTTCGCGTTAGCCGCGCTATCGCCCAATGACCGCGGCGTATTCACCCCGGAACGACGTGCCTCCCTCTTTCCCTCTCTTTGGCCTCTCCTTTCCCCGTTCCCCGACTCGACTCGTCTATCGCTCGGTACACGCCAAAAGCCAACCTTCACCCCGCTGGCGATCAACCATTTGTCACCAGGCCGCTGGATTTCCCATTTTCCGGCCGATTTCCCCGCGACGACATCGGTACCAACCCCTTGTCGCCGCCATCGTCACCTCTGCGCGTTCTCCCTTCGACGTGCCTCGTGTCTTCCCTCTTTGTCCCTCGAATCGTCCGGTAACGCCTCCGCCCTTGGTACCGCGCGGATTTTCGGGATCGAGACGACGCGACGCGACGCCACCGACACGATAGAACGAGACACGGTGTAGCCTATTTCGCTGACATTCGCCGCTACTAACGCGACAACGCCGGCGTTATTCACGACCCTCCGTGCTCCCGGCCAGAAGCTCATTTTCGCGGTACGCCTCCGATCTTCCAGCCCTTCGCTCGGGGCTGGATCGTTAGTTTTCCACGCGAGCGACATTGTCATTGTCACTGTCGACGAATCGATACGGGCGAGCCGTACGTACGGATACCGACCAACGAGCTTCGCTTCGCGCTTCTCACTCTTGCGAGTCGATGGTTTTTTAAATCGCTAGGTTATCATCGTTTTCATCGCACTTTCTCCTTTCCTATTCTAAGCTTGATTTAGCTTTTACGTCGTTCGCACCAGCACGTTTTTCTAAATTTTCTACATTTTCTTCCGCCATTTGGCTTTCGTGATTCGTCATACTCGTACCGTAAAAATTTGTCCTCGCCCTCTCTCTCTCTCTCTCTCTCTCTCTCTCTCTCCCTCTCTCTCTCTCTCTCTGTCTCTTAGTTAAAAAGCAGCTGTCAACTTTCTTCTTGTCAGTGGTTTCTTATCGCGATTGTTCGTATTCGAACAAACGAGCGTCTTTTTAACGCCAAACAGACGCGACGGCGCTCCTTTCTCCCCGAAGCGTGACGTATCGGAAGCGAATCGTGAAATCGGCTCGCGAAACCATTTGACCGCGTTATCGCCGCTATTACCCGATATGAAAACATAATATCGGCTGCGTGGGGTAACGATCACGACACGGCATATCCGCGTAATGAGGATCGCGTGTGCACCCTGCTCCGTGCACCTCGACGATGCTCGAGTGTCGGCGGCTACCGAAGGTTGCTACCAACATTTTCCTTGTCTTCTGTTACCTTCTCTCTACCCCTTCCGGCCCGCCTCCGCTAAACCCACCCCACGCAGTATCTCCTGCAATATCCGCTCTTTAAGGGTGAAACGCGATACCGCGCGCGCGGTTCGTTCGATATCTCGTTATAATGTGGCAACAGCTAACACTCGTTAACCCCCGCAGGGGAAACCTTGCTCTAGTTCAATCATGTAACAGTATCCGCGTCCTAATGCGCGCTCGAATTTTACTCGTGCTCGAAACGACGGAGTTCTACACCGTCGGAGTTTCGTTCTCTCCTCGCCGTACCGACAAGGATTTCGCTGCTTCCACCGCTCCTTTCGTTTCTCGCTTCTTTTCATCGGCACGTTAACGAGTCCCCATCGATTTGACTAGCTGCTATCTCGCGATACCGATCATCTAACGTCGGTTTACGGCTCGACGTATTTTTCATAGCTGAACGACTCCGCTTTTTGCGAGTTTCTCCATTCCGTTGGCCGATTACGCGATTACATAAACCGTCCAAACTTGCTTCCAGACGAACGACTCGCATCTATGAAATCGTTTACGGCAAAAAGATCGCATAGATGGCCGTAAATAGCGAGGCAAGCTTAGAGAGGGGAAAAAATGCTCCTGACATCGTCACCTTTCTCTACTTTTCGGTACACGGAGTCGATCAGCGTCGTGACTTTTCAGCAGGCCATTTATCAGACCGTGTCTGGTCGCGCGAAATTTAATATTCTCTGCTGCAACCTGTTTGCTGCTTTCCGTCGTGAGGCCTGCTGACCGTGGATGACAGAAACGTCGATAACGGTTGCAACCCGACGATTCGACGTTGCACCAGTATCGCCGAGTTTTTTGCTCGCGATCGTTAAAAATTTTCACCGGTCTTAACGACCTCAAATTACAAGCCACCGGGCAAGCGGTAGCTCTGCTCTCCACGCCGGGGCTGTTATTGTTCGCAACGTGTCCAACGACAGCCGCGAGATTCGCCGCGATTTAATTGCATTTGATTTGCCCTTTACGTGAAATACCGATTATTCATTATCCGCGTATGCCCCGCGGCGAATAAATCATCCCGCGGATCGGCCATAAACCCGCGCGCAATAATTACTCCGATTAATTTTAATCGCGATACACGCGATTATCGTTAATACGACGATTCATTACCGTTAATAGTTGGCCGGTAGTCGAGCATGCCTGGCTTTTTTTCCTCCCGGCCTTTTTATTATTAATTGCAACATTATAAAGCCACCGGATGGAAAACTCCGCGTAATACTCCGCTCTCGAACGTCTCCTCGGCCTGCTATAGCCGTCTGGTTCTATACCGAACACGATCCGGCGCATACATACTGGTGCGCGATGCTCGTGTAAGACACGAGACTTTAGCAAGTAGGTGTTCGTTATTTATTTCAGCCACGCTTCGGACGAGCCGGGGTCGCTCGATCGTTTGTCCATAAGATCGAGGTAAGTAGACTGGTTAATGTAAGCATAATGTGCAAATAGCTCGGCTGCCAGTGTGGCGTTATAACCACCGGAATAAGAGAATCGTCGATTAACCAGCCAGACCCCGTTATGCCGCTGCCTGGCCGTCTTTAACCCCTTTGCGTCCACCAACGAGATATCTTACGCTTTCAATTTCGCTCGTACGACCGATATTTACACCTTACGTCGCTTCTTTAACGAACATGCTACACCTACGTTTGGTCTATAGCGTCGTAGAAATGAAACGGTCTCGTGAATATAGGTGATATTTCTCGTCTACGGATACGCAACGATTAGATTCGATCGATGCACGATTTAGCGAAACAACGCAAAGCGCTTTTGCCCGTTCGTTTATTTAATATTACGGAGGAGTCTATTCGAACAGGCGTAACAATTTCCAAACGGGCCACGCGTCGACTCGAGTAAATCGCGAAGAATCGCAAATTCTAAGAATCTGCCAAAAAATAACGAATCACCGGTGAAAGTAACGGAGCGAAGCCTCGTTAATCACCGCGGCTGGTTGGCTGGTTGGCTGGTCGGCTGGCTGGCTGGCTGGCTGGCTGGCTGGCACGTTTTCACGAACGAGCGAAATCAATTGAAACGATCGCGAAGAGGCATTACCGACTCGGCCACTTGGCTTCTCTGGCGACGTCTTAAAAATCGCCCGGCTAGATTTCGCGATTAGACGACCAACCGTTCTCCTCGCGGTTCTTCTCGCGGTTCCCCTCGCGGTTCCCCTCGCGGTTTCGCTGTGCGAATATTCGCCGTGGCCGACGTACTCGGTTCCCGGACTGTCCAATTAAAGAATGCGAAACGCCCGGCGTTCGTGTCTGTGGGACATTAATCCAGAGCAAACATGGCCGTTCTGGGCTCGCGTATCGAGCAAGGCTATCGTGTCTAATGCGCTAATGACTCCGGGATCGATTAGCCTCCACGCTCGTCGTCTTATTTCCGCGTGTCTCGCCGCTTCTTCGTCAACGTGGTCGTCGCCGCGTGTTTCCATATCTAATCCGCCACACTCTCGAACGCGATTCCTCGCTCTTTTCGCCCACACCGGAGATACTCGGTGTAATTCTACGCTATGTTTGACACATACAACGCGTAACTATACTTTTCTCCTCTATCGAACGCGACAAACGGTATACCGTCGTAAAAGGCTAATGGCAGACACCTTGGACATTGCTTGCGGTAAACACGTGGATTTGTCGCGTCTTAAGTAACTTTCGGTGAAGAGGAGTATAAAGGACTTTGGGAAACGTACGACGCGAGAATCGTTCGACCACGATCGTTCAAAGTGGAAGCGGAGGAAAGATTGATTTAACGAGTCGGTAACGATACACCCGTTATCGATTACATGGACGAAAGTTTGAACGCGTCGGGGATTTCTGCCAGTACGTTGCGACGATCGATGCTACACTACCATCCACCGCGATAGTCGTCCGAGAGTGCACTTTTGTTTCCAAGAGGAAATCGAATTTCGACGCTGAGACCGTAGAAATACGGCTGCGGCGCGAACAGACAGGCGCAAGATTCAAGCTTTCAAGAGGCATACTTTATAGTTTGGAGCACGAGCTACGAGTCGTTACTGCCTAGCTACGCGCATGATAAATAACACCGCGTTACAGGCATAAAGAAACGCGCGTATCGATAAACGTAATTGGTTTTCACGCAAGGAAAGTGCTTTTCAGTGGAACTCGAACGCGTTCAACGAAGTAAAATTGCGACGAAATTGCGTCCAGCTCGACCGGACACGTGCTTTCAGACGACGACATTCTATTTACGCGATTTACAGCGGCACGTCTATCGCCTTTGCGGCGACGCTGTGACATCGTTTGCCTCGTGAATTATATCTCGAGCGACGAGCAACTTGTCCAAGACAGCTACTATTTAAAAAGGTTAAGCTTGGACGCGAGTGTGAAATAGCGTGTATTATTCATGAGATTCGGTTAATACGCCTGCCGTTTTCATTGCACGGAACTTTCCAAGGAAATAGCGAATTATAAGAAGGCCTGTACGATGAATTTCTGATAAGTGCAACGGTTAATTATACAGGAGCAACCTCGTTTCGCTAAACAGTCCAGGGAGTGGATCGAGGAAGGGAACGAGAGAACCGCCACCCGTTTCTTTTCTTTCGCTATCCGTTGATAAAAAGCAAGCGATTGCGAAGCGCACGGCATCGAAGAATCAACAATAGACGCTAATACGCCGTAGATCTTGGCGGTCTCGTTGCCGTGCAGCCGAAATTACGGCCGGGCCGGAAGTCGTTCGATCCCGGTCGAGATACGATCGTTTGCATACGCCGTTGGTCGATACGCAGGCGAAAAAAAGCCGCGTTTCTTTGGCGATTCGAGGCGACCCCGGGTTTTGTTTCACTTAGCACCTCCGCACGGTGAGGAATTAGCACGACCGTAAAGTTTCGTGGAAGGCGCACCGCGAACGTCCGCCGAGTGCCGTGCGATTTGCATGCGAAACGAAAATAAAACGAGAAACAGGAGGTAGAAAAAGGTGGGGGAAGAAACAGAATGAAAACGTGAGAGGAGAGTGGCGGTCCGAGAGGGGAGTGGAAGGGAAGGAAGCGAGAGGAAAGGGCAGGAGAGAATGGAGGAAAAAGGAGAAGAAAGGAGAGGAAAAAAAGGAGAAGCACGAAGCAACGCCAATTCACCGGGGGCCTAATTACATTAGAATAGGCGTATTTGAGCCGAAAGGATGGTTTCCTCGAAATCGATGCGTTCGGTGGCCAATTTCACGACCGCTTCACGTCTTCATTCTGTCGCGTCTCGCCTCTCGTTGCCCCTCGAACCGTCTGTTCGGACGGGCTATCTAACAAGCATCGGAACATCAACGGCGAACGGGGACGAGGAAGGTTCTCGAACGGAAGTCTCGAATTCGAAAGAACGAAGAAGGGCCCGGCGAGCACAGGCGAACACAGGCGAGCACAGACGAGCGCGAACGAGCACGCGGTGGTTCGACGCGAGTCTTCGAAAAGGCTTTTATGGCTCTATTCTACGTCACTCTTTCTCTTCCTCCCTTCCGCCCTTTTTCCTCTTTTCGTCTCAGTTCGTGTCCGCTCGCCGCGTTTCGCAGCCGTTTCCAACTCTTCTCTTTTCCTTCTCCCTTTACGCTCTTTTCGTTTCAGCTCGGTGTTGGTCGCCGTTCTGCGGTGTTCCCCGGCAGCCGGACCGGCTTTTTCGTGCGTACACGCCGCACGGCTACTAGCCCGACGGCCCAGAGAGAGCGCACCACACGAAGCAGAGAGGCAAAAAGGAGCCGCTGCTGCGGGCAGCATCTCGCCATCTCTGACAATCAGCTCTCGCCCCTGTCGAAAAATACGTGACACGCGAAAATCAATTTCAACGGTGGTTGCCCCGTCGTCCCCGGGCCGTAAAACCTATTATAGAAGCCTTCGCAACGTTCGTCCTTCCTCGCTCGCTTCTTCGTCCGCGGGATCGGCGCGAACTTGCCTCTCTTTCTCCCCGGCGGAGGACAACGGGGCCGCGATACCGAACGGAGCCGACGATTCCGGACGATGGCCGTATTAAATTCCAATTTTACATTCGACGCGTGCACACGCGCCACGAGCGTCGATAGAGCGATCAAACGACCTCGGTGCACCGAGAGGAATACGCGTATTCGTTCGCCACGCGAGAGCTCGTGAAAAGATTTACACGCTGCCCATTGCGCGTTCGCTTCGACGCGTGGCCTTGTCCGCGTACAAGACGCGGAGAATTTCTTTCAACACGGAGAACACGAGGGTGGTAGGACGTGCGCGCGTAAGCAGAGGTATCACCTTGCGAGTTCGAAGAGTAAAACGAAATTACGCGGTGCTTTATTTCGCCGCTTTATTTCTTCGTACAAGCCCGCGTCCTCGACTCTCTCGCCCGACAACTTCCACCGAGACGACTCAAGGAAACGAATGGGCAGGATCAGTCGGCGAAAGCAGGCAATAAAGCCGGCGAGAGCTCAATAAAAATCGGGCGAATCGAAACGTCGTTCGTCGCGTGATCCGTGTGAAATTTATTTCTATTTGTCGTTGTTGGAGGGTCGTCGATGATCGCCCCCCCCCACGCACGCCACGAAATCCCTCAGCGCGGATCGTGTCGTCGCGTCGCCACGGGAGCGATTTTCCTCGGGCACGCGTCTCGCAGTTTTGCGGCCGAGCCACGACGTGCGAGACGACTGAGAAGCGGGCAACTACACGAGGGATGGTAGACGGCGGGGAAACGGGTCGGAGTGATTATTGGACGCGGGGATCCACGAGCAAACTGAGACGGATCGATCGCATAAATCTCCCGGCACGGCGTAATATAAAGCCGAAGGCGGTCGGGGCTGGACGAGCATCCAACGACTGGCATAAATACGACTTAGCGAGTCGCGATCTCCGCCGACTAATTGAGAATTATTCGGCCGCAATAGCGTCCAACTTGCACACCGCTTCCCCGCTAATTTCGTTGAGTTATCGGAGGAAATCTTGTCCGGAGGAACGCAACGAGATTACGCGGCCCCCTTCTCTCGCTCCTCGCCCCACACCCCTCTCCACTCACCCCCTCCCCTTTTCCCTAATGAAATTGCTCAAACATAACGCACCGGTGAATCACGTTCCTCCGGAATTTGAAGGAGATTCGGCTTTCGCTCGGTGGCAGTCCCCCGGCGATGGTAGATTCCAACAAATTTTCTCGAAAACGTGTTGGACGACGATGCACCGTAGCGTTAAATAACGTCGAGCCACGAAGACTCCAAGGTACGACAGAAATATGTAATTGAATGGTAATTTATTGCTTTCGAAAGGAAACAGAAATACGAAGGATCGTACGCGTCGTACGTATTTCAGAAGCAGATAACGCAAGCAGTCGACGGAAGAATGTCGCGTAATTGTACGTTTCTCGGTGGAGACATCGCAGGATGTTGAAAGTTCGTGCTCCCGTCCAACAATCGAAACGTTTCAAACGAAATTTAAGGAGTCCTCGATGCAAGAGGGGTAAGGAAATTCTTTTAATTTTCAACGAGGGACACACCGAGTTTCCGTACGTGCGCCGGCTTCACCCTTTCCCTCGGGCTAAAATGATATCATTAACATCGCTTTACGTCCAATTTGACCGGCCGTGACGTTTTATTACAACCTGGTACCCGGTCATTTGGCTAGCACGACAGTTACCCCGTAATACGAAGTTGCACGAACCGCGACAGCGTCATAATTTCCAGCTGAGCCGATCGCAGCCTTCTTGCGTGCATTAATAGGTCGCACTCGCTGCTGCGTATACTCTGCTTGCCTCGATTAGAGCGGACAGCACCCGCTGACTGTGTGTATGTATACACGAAATGAATCGAAACCGCCGTTATTTCTCAGCTACCGTGCCATCTGTCCGCGGCAATTGCGCCTGGTGCCACGATTTTACTTGCTTATTGCCGCCCCAAGATTTCCGCACCATGTGTTTCTTTATCCCTTTTTACGGAGCTGCGCGAAAGAAAAATATATACCAAGGCAAGATGCGGAAAAAGCCAAAGCAAACGAGTACCCTCCTCGCTGTTGACTCGCGTATCCTCCAATTCTTCCATTCTTGTTCTACCATGTTTCTCAAAATAAGTACTCGCTTATTTCGCGCTCTCGTTCAAGCAATCTTACGAAAGTATACGAACGAGAATCGTTTCGCGATCGTCCTTTCGATACGACGACGAACGGTATCTGGGTCAACGAGGATTTTTCCTCTCTAAAATGTTTCTCGACTTACGTAACTCGATGGCAGGCCTCGGCGTAAAAGAAAAACGCGAGATAATGCGCAACAGGACTCCCGTTTTCGGTTAGAGGCTGTAAGAATCAGCGTGTCAGAGCGCATGAGAAGAGTCGGGTGTCTTCGAAAAGACAGCACACACTTGTTCGAAAACCGAATGGTCACTTAACGCAGCGGGGGTGCCTGCTTGTCGAGTAAAAAGTTCTGCCGGCATCCGGAGTCTCTCTCTTTCCTTCTCGCCCAAGAGGGGGTGGGGCGGGCGGCTGGTGTTTTGTTTGTTCGGCAAACTGTCACAACAACTCGAAACGAACGACCCACCCTCCTTTTTATCTTCCCTCCGTCTTCTTTTTCTTTCTACCTCTCCCCGGTCCTCTTTCCTTCTTATTTAACCTCGAGGATCCGGAAACTCGAGTGGCTCTTTAACGTGACTAATACGCGTGTCTCCTTGGTCGCTTGGAAAAGAAAACGCACGACAGGTTCGAGGACCGATCGCACGGTCCTCCACGACTCGACTCTGCGTTTCGACTAGCTAAACGAAGCGAAAAGAAAGAGTCCCGTGGGTGTAGCTTTGACAAGCAACGTTGCATAAGAATCGCATCGAGATATCGTCCAACCATCTTTCCTTGCACTATTCGCAAATTTCTATTCGCCTACGATCAATCGCATAATTTTAGTTTGACGGTTTCCTAAATTTACCAATGTTCCCTTTCTATTGCCGTAAACGATAGATCTAGGGAATAGATCGAAAAACTTGGTAGAAGTTTCCCCTGTATAAGGGGTAACCTGTGTTGTCAAACGATTGTACGATTCGGACGGTCAGAGAAGCTTCGACAACTTTGCGTAGTGGCTTTCTTCGCCACGAAGTAACAGCACCAAAGACCACGCCTTCGTAAGAAGCGTACGTTAGGTAGCTCGAACCGCGATCCATAAAAATGCGTCGACATCTCTGTACTTAGTCGAAGCCGGGAAAACAAGACTGCGCAAGGGCCCGCACAAACGCGCGGCACTATTCTTGCAATCATTTCCTCCCTTTCACCTCCGCAGGACCCAGAAACTCGAGCATCTCTTTTAACGCGGCTAACGGCTACTTGTACCGATTGGGAAAATGAAACCACGACGTATTTGCCGTGATCGAGCCTCCCTGAGTCGCATGGCGTTAACCCGTCGAATCTGATGAATTGCGCGAGCGTTATCGGTGAAATGGCGCTAACGGGACCAAGGATAAATAGGCTCGATTACGCGTAGGTGCCACGTTCAATTATAGAATCGTCCACGCCGCGTAAATATTTTCATCGCTTCGTCCGGCTCTATGCTAATCGCGAGACACGGTCAGCCCCGTTATTATGACTGATAATTTCAGCCGCGACTATGTTACGCGGCGAGAGCGACGTCGGTGCTTCGCTTAATTACCGGCATGATCGTTTGTCGTTGCAACGAGCGGCTACGCGGACGCGTGCCAATCAGAACGCGCGGATGGTAAACAGACGCGCTGGAAAAAGGGGAGCTAGACTAATTGACGTGTAATTGATAACCGAAAGACCGCTTGGTTAACCATCCATCGACTCTACAACGAAGATCGTACAATCGCGAAATTAACAGACAAAGCGTACGGTGTACGGTGTACGTAACCAACTACTAACTAATTAACTTCTTTCAACTACAGAATCGCATTTAATATCGGATCGTTGCACGGGAGGAGTAGACGCGATACAGGCAATTTCTCATCTCTTGTAAAAATGTTTCTACTATAATACGTAATATATACAGCCGTTACTTTGCGTATTACACGATTCTCGCGACTCTATTACGAATCGGCATCGCTATCGTACACCATAAAATTTGTTTACTATCGCCAATTATCTTTCTCAAGCTCCGAGTCTTGGATATCCTACTGCTTCGTGGCCAATTTCGCCACAATCGGTGCTACTGCTATCGACGCTATCGGGAAAACGATTAACAAAATACTAGACCGATCGTTCACCGCAAACTGGAGCAACACGAGCGCGTTTTCATCGAGAGGGTTCGGAGCTGCTTCCTCGTTCGAGATTCCCGACAAACCTGTTATACACTACTCGGATCGTTACCCGACAACGTGGTATCTTTTGTTCGCGCTGTTCGATGCGCTGTTCGATGCGCTGTTCGATGCGCTGTCCGATACGCAGCTCGCAGGTTAGAAGCCCGTCGTAGTCGTTACGCTCGATTGTCCCGCGAACTGGGTTCGGCAGCAAAAAACGAGAAAATCCCAGCCAGCGCGAGATGCGACCTGTTTACGATGCACGGCGGTGCGGTCGATTTTGCGGGCTGTCGCGCGTAGAAATCGTTAGATCGTTCGAGTCAAGCAGACGGGGTAAAAAGCCGCCTCGAGTGTTATATGCGTGTTCCGCGAACGAGGGAACGCTTCCAACGTTCGACGGACGACGCGCGCGCGAGAAAACGAAAAAATCCACTCCGGGCGGGCGGTAATTTGAGGTAAACACGAAAACGCGAAACGATCGCGCGAGCCGAAGCAGGCAACCGATAAAAACACGCAAACCGGACCGGGGATCGTTGCACACCGGACGAACAGATACAATTTGCCGATCGATTCCTCGTTTGTGCGTTAAACCAGCCGAATCGGCGTCGGTCTAACGCCGCTTATTAAACGAAAGCGAACGCCTGCTTCCTTTCCCAGCGACGCCTACTTTTTATCCAGGAAAACTAATCCACTCTTACGCAGTTTCCCCCTCCTACTCTTTTTTCTTTCTCCTTTTTTTTTATTCCATTATTTTATCGCGAATAATATATTTCTTTTTTTTATAGCGAGAAAATACACGTAAAAGGATACTTTAGAGGTGGTAGGTAATAAGCAGCATGCAGCGACAAAATGTAAATGGCATGACGACGTTCTGTTAACGTTTTACGAGTCGGGCCCGAAAATGACGAAGATTCTGCGAGGAATCGAAAGGTGCACGACGCGTGTACAGGGTGATCTTCTACGAACGACTGAGAGATCATTTTTTCGATATCGCAATTTTGTATCGTTAAAGCGATTACTTCGAGAAAAACTTCACATCTTTTTTTTTAGACACCGCTGTTACGAAGAAAATAGAATTTAGTGAAGCAAAAGATTAGAGACAAGAAGAGGTCCATTATTGTGCCCTCGAATATGAATGTCGTTTCGGGTTACAAGGTCTAAAAACAAAAGAGCTATAAGTAGATTTCTATTGCTGTTTCTTGTAGCCTTCAGCTAGAGCTACGCGCCAAGGTCAACCTTTTTGGTAATGTCCTTTGCTAAAAATGCACGAACCTGCTCCCTATCGTGTTCTATCGTATCGTAACACCGAGAGAGAGTGAGGATCTGGATTAGCGTTACACCGTACCTATACTTGTTTCGATATATTTTTCGATTAGAAATTCATCCACTCGTTCGTCTATCAGTCAACCTCGACGTGTATAATTTGTAATAAAATGGATCGATCCGAAAGAAACGCTCGTCGACACGTAATGAGGCGCACCGGGGTATACTTTGTACCCGGAGATACGATCGGAAGAAGTCTGCCCCAGCTTCCGGAATCAGCCTGTACGGTAGCGTTGCCGATAATTGACCCGTAGTTTCGACAATGCAGCTGCAACGATGTACTTGGCCGGTACAGTGGTCGATGAGAACGTAAGGTCGCTCTTACTCAACTCAACCTTCAACCGGTCTTCAACCGAGGACCACTTCGTGTTCCGGAAAGCAAATTTTATCAAAGTCGCGTAAACGGTTCGGCCGATCGCTGATAAGACGAGGTACATGGAATGGGTTATACGAACGAAAGCCAGGGTTCCAAGCGCGCAGACAGAGTGGCCCAAGCATGACGAGGGCATATATCGTCGAGAATCTAACGACTGGGTACCGTCGTAAATCGATACCTGCCTCGATTCCCGTACAGGGCAGCGTCCAAGCTCACCGCGCGGGACGGACGAAGAACAACAAACAGCCAGAGAGAAAGGAAGGACGCGTCTGGATCGAGGGAAAACGAAGGGGACGAAGAGAGAGAAGAGAGAGAGAGAGAGGCGAGATAAGAACGCCGCGTAAGTATAGAGAGCATAATAATCAGAAGTAAATTGCGGATACGTGAGGCTACCGTGTTGTAGGGGCCTCGGGCCTCGCTGACCGCGTCTCTCTGTTCCTTCGGTTCTTCTCTTATTTCGTCGATGTGTTCGATCCCATACACGCGCCAATGGCTCACCCATACGCCTCTACGAAAATACGTTCGAACGTACGTACGTATGGTAACTTCTATGGATATCGAGAAATGCGTTGGTACGCGTGGAACGTAGCAAGACGCGGCAGATACGTACGATCGGGAATACCTAACCCGGCGGTAATCTAATTTGAATCCCTGAAGCTCAGACTTCGCCAGTAATGGAACACGTATCGAATAATATTACGAGCGATTCGATTCGATATCATTTGTAATTCCGGTCCCGAGACCGCAAGCGGGCTTCTCTCCGAGAAGGCAACCTCGACCGGCCTGCCTGACTGCCGCGCTCGCTGGCTCCGATCGGCTCTCGTGTGAACAACGCGTTTTATGCGTATTCCGGGTGGTACGGGGTAAAGAAGGGGACGAATCGCGTCGTGTTCACCCGCAAAAACCTTCCACGGACGATCTCGCGCCGACGATCAAACCCCCAGCAGACTCGCCACCAGCCTATGGGATAATGGAGATGATCGAATTCCATCGGGAGCCCGGTACGGCACGTGAGAAATCGACAAGACGCGGTACGTACGGTTGTAGTTTCGTGAAATCGCAGATACGTCCAAACGTTAAATTCGTCGATATTTTGGAAAGTACGCGTACGTACGCGCGCGTATTAAACACGATCTCTCCACGGTATTAATAAGTTGGTTTTTCTTTTAAACAACACGGATAAAATAATTTGTCGAGGAAGATGACCGAGTTTGATTAATTTCGGCTAGTTTTCAATACGCGTGCGGCCAATCACGGAACCTCGTAATGGCCCCTGTAGCTGTTGCCTCTTTGCCTAATGTTAGCCCTTTTAAAGAACGTATCATAAATTGCGTAAAGCGAAGGCGCACCGGCTTTTATACCACGTTGCCCGAGGCGAACCGTTCCCCTTCTACTTTGCCGCCTTTCTCTCCTCCAGCGAGATCCGAAGACGCCCTTGCGCGCCGTTAAAAAGTGGCATTTCGGACGAAATATAAAATTGATAAAACCCACACCATACTCCCGGGGGGCGTAAATCTGCGATTCCCAACGAATCTTCGTTAAAGAGCGATTCCTTCGTTATCGAACCATCGTTGGATTACGAGATTTCTAGATAAATTAACCTTCTCACGAAAATCAATCATAGCCGATGCATATTTCTCACGCGGTGTCGGTATCCTCTTACGTGCCGATACCGACACTAGCGATCAAAGCGCGGTATTTCAGACGATTCGACTCTGCAGCGATTCCTTTCTCCTCTTCTCCAACATCGACTCGTGACTGTGAGATATTATAAAAATTCGAATACAAAAGTCCCAAGATTTAGACAACTCGCGTTCCTTCCAAACTGCCGCCGTTTTTTCGTCGCTATCCATACGGGCCACGAAACGTATCGCGAACTCGATCGCGGTGGTATCGTATACGACGTAAAAGACGCGAGGACGACGTCTCTTTGTTGAAATGTTTCGCATATTGGCCGCCGCGACCGCCGCCGCCGCCGTCGGAAGTACCGGCTCGCGTTTTCTGTATCACGCTATATGCAAATGAGACATATGCTCTCGCCGCGCCACATAATAAATTACTCGTGTAGAGATCGCCGGTGTATAGGTGGGCCTAAAATTACGTACTGGTCCTGCCAGGGACACACACGGATGGACGAGGCCAGGCCCCGACCGAAACGTGTAACGAGCTATAGTGTCGGTGTGCGCGCGACCATCCACGTCTGGTCGTCTTACGGCTTATGGGATAATACGTGCCTCTTACGCGCCCCTCGAACGTAATGCCAAACTGTCCTTTCGTCAGGGAACGGGCTCTCCCTTTTATTTCTTCTTCTGTTGCTCTTTTTTTCTCTCCTCTTCCTCTTCCCTTTTAAACCCGACTATATCGGGCGGCGTTCGTCCTGAAATTTTTTCTTCCTACGCCACCGGTACTAACGCCACCGTACGCACGGGGTAATTGGTCGAGAAGAACGGAAGTGCGGCATGAAAATGATGAACGACGTCTTGATGCCCGAACAATCCGGCTGTCTAAGGACGCGGCATCGTTTCCTTGTCATTAACGCGCCACCAACGTGTCAAGGAATATTGAAATCTCCAAGGATATTGGCCGTCCGCTTCTGCCTACCGCTCTCGTTTATCGCGATACACGTTTATCGCGTTACGCGCGTTTCTCGTATTCTTACGAAAGTGTAGGGAAACGAACAACTGAATCGACGTCTCGCGACGTACGAACCTCGTTGTAAGGTCGTCGCGTTTTCTTTCATTGACGCAGTGCCCCGTATCGTGACCGACAGACGCAAGATACACGTAGGCTGCGTTTCAAGGATACGAAACAATGCGACATTTGGCCACGTATCTGGGAGAATCGGTTCTCTCCTATGGCAGCTGCGATAAGAGTTTCTGGAGAAGCGCTTGGAAATCCGCTTTAGGCCACCCCCGAAGAGCAAGCTGCTTGTTTACGTGGCCTGTCTTTCGAGAGAAAAAAGATCGTTTCCTTTCCTCGTGCAAACACGGCGGCGGCGCGTAGCATAAGCCAACGGTGTTGTAAAACAATTTGCCGAGGCTATGGCAAACAATGGACGATCACGAGGATGGTCGTTTGAAGGGAGTTGGAGAGGTTTCAAGGTCCACGAAAAGGGTGGCTTCCGTCCGTAATTTTTTCGTTTCATAAAACCCTTAATTTTACGATGATTATTGCGAGTTTCTCTGACCTTTTCGGCCATTTCAATCCCGCCAACGATGCCAAGTTCAATCTCCGAGGCACCGTAGGTCTTGGCCTGGGTTACGGAAAACTAGGTTTTACGATCCGGCGTCTCCGAAACGAGACGCGCTCGGAAAAGGGCACGTGTTTGCGCATCTACGCTTCCACGTCCGGGTGGTTTTTGTTGCTGCAGGCAATTGGACTACGGAAAGATTAGAGACGGCCGCCGCACGGCCTCTCTGTTTGCGTTGTCGATTTCCCAGGATATCATCGGTAAATCCAATTTTTTTAAGAGTTAGCGTGGACTGAAAATTTTCTTTCGGAGCAAGACTCTCGTGTTTATTGCATCTTCGACGAAATTACAATTCCATTAGGACCTCGAGTGCCTCGATCGGATGTTCCGACGATCGGACGAGGGTACAACTTTTGCTCAGCCCATCGTTTTTCGTCGATACTCGCACCCTCCCCCGCCCCCCTTAAAACCTACGCCGACAAAGGGGATCCAAAACAAACTCATTCATGGGGAAATCGTTCCAACTCGCAAGACAAACGTGTACAATTCCAGGTTTAGCCGCGTCTATTCGAGGTTAACGATCCAAGATGACTCATGGATCAATCCGTTTCCCTTTATCGAGATACGGAATACGCAACGTTCGATATCATCAATGGCGCACGAGGTTCGCACACGATGCGTACCATCATCCAGCCTGTCCCTCGTGTACTATCAATCGTGGCCGTCAACTGGTCGTCTCAAGATTAATACTTCCGCGTCTCCGGGAATCGACGCGCGAAACAAGCGCAACACCAACGATATCGACTACCGTTTCGTTTCGAGTACGAGCCAGCGAGTAAAATCCAAGCCACGGTGAAAAATGTCATCGTCGTTCAATTACGGCGCATCTTGCAACAGACGGTAAGAGCAGCTACTAATATTAGTAGCGTTCGCAGAAGCCTGCTTCTGGAAAGTAGCACTTGGTATGTGCTCGACGACGCTCGTGTGCGCGCTTTTCTCTCGTCTCTAAATACCGTAACAGCCTATCCAACGAAGCGGCGCCTCCACCGGCTTCGTCCAAACTACTTACATACTCGCTCTAATCGTTCGATATTCGCTCGCTCGCGAAACAAACGAATCTCGTCTATCTATTATCTAAGACATACACCGCATCGACCGTCTTTCGGCGGCCGGGTATATTTCGTTGTCGTTCCAACGAGAACAATACGAAAGATTTATGTTGCACGCGCATTGTCACAGACGACGGGTGACGAACAGATCGAGTGTTCGCGTCGTACGACGATCAACCGTGTTCCGGTGGTTCCGGGATGAACGCATCGTGCCGGGACGCATAAAGGGAAAATCGATCGAGACGAGCATGGGTGATTAATATTTTTGATAATAGCGGATGTTTGCGGATGAGAAGAGGGTAAGAGAACCGATTCGTGGGTTACAAGGCGAAGAGGATTCGATTGGTCGCGTCGCAGGAAACAATGATAATAGCAAAGTATCGTCGGTGGTATCGGCGAAAGAAACGAAAGAAGCGAACGTACGGCGGTTATCGAGGTTCGGCGAGAAACATCCATCAAAATTAAGGCCTGCATTCATCGATGATGCCACGATGGGAACACAAAAGCGGGCCTCCACCATTAATAAAGAAACCGTCCATTCGATTCTATTAAGAGTCGTTGGCTCGACGCGGAATTTGCATGTGCGAATGAATCGTGCTAGGCATTGTTTCATAGGTTACACCGGGATATCGTGACGATACGTATACCGCGACTGAAATACGACACACGTAATCAGTTGCTCCATCATGCTTCCGTAATAATTCCTATTTTTGCCGCGTGCACGATACGCGTTCAACGATTCTCTTTGCGAATAAATTCCGTCAAGTGGTGATACAGGTAGATAGTAGCTGGTGTGCTCGTCGGTGACGACAGCTTACGCAACGCGTGAAAATCGTAGCCTGTTACGAAAATGCTCACCTTGACTATGCTCGCCAGCGTCGAACGTTTTGCTGGTCATTTGGAACAACGCGTCCAGAGGACTTCCCTGTCCCGTTGTCCTTTTCCCGTGATGCCCGCTCTGAGAACCGTGCTGCTGAGACGTTTTCCTCTTGAACTGTTGCTGCTGTTGTTGCTGCTGTAACACCGGATGGTGCAGTCCAGGATGCATACCGTGGTGCAAACTGTGGTGATGATGATGACCCAATGGATCGGGACTTCCGGAATCGGAGACGGAGCTCCTTCCGGACGAGGACGAGCTGCTAAGAGGTGGCTCGCTGATGGAGCCCGACATAGACGCCAGGGACATACCCATCAAAGAAAGATCCCTCGGCGTCGTGGAATGGTTGTGATGATGATGCAGATGGTGCTGATGATGAGACTGCTGCTGCTGCTGCTGCTGCTGCTGCTGTTGCTGAAGATGATGGCGGTGGTGGTGGTGGTGGTGGTGGTTGAGATTCGACTCGACCGTGTCCCACGGACGTACGATTTTCGCCTTTGGCCGATGCGATAAAATGTCCAGGATGCTGAAAGATTTTACTCCTCGTTCGTTCGTGTCTCGATCCCTGTCGTCTTCCTCGTCCGAGTGCTGCATCTGCACCATCTTTAGCCGTTTCAAGGGTTTGAAGTAATCGTCCGCAGCACCGGCCGCCGAGGCACCGTTACTGCTAGTCCTGCTATTCGCTTCCTCGTCGTCCTCATCGTCCTCTTCCTCGTCTCTCAACGTAGTCACCGAGTCGCCGCCGCTGCTCTCGTGGGTGCGCAGGCCTCTTCCGTTTGACATTCTGTAATCGCCACTGCGAGAATAACTGTCCTCGTCGTCGATCACGGAATCTCTCGGGTAACTCCTTCGCGGGCTCAGTCTCTCCGCGTACTCCTCCCTCGATTGGGACAACCTCTCGTCGTCGTCCGCGCTGGGAGCGACGACGACCAGAGGCAAGGGGCTCGGGCAACCCACCGAGATCTCGTCCTCGTCGTCCTGAACGTCGCCTCGGCCGGGGGAGGCTCGGCAAGGTGTCCGTCGGTGAGCCGGCGATCCTAGGCAGCCCGGCGTCGTGGCGCTGGAAGACACCGTCGTCGACGGCGACATCGTGTACGATTCTGTCATTTCCGTGGTGCACATCCCTGACGGACGATCGTCGGATCCCTGTGACGCGCGGCCGATTCTCCGGAAACGACGTAAGGAGCCGACGAGACGAACGATCGCAGGATCGATTCAATCGACGGTCAACGATTCACACGCTACACCCATACGCGAAACGACAACATTCGCGAGTTTCTCAAAATCCATCGACACTGAAATTTCGTCGAACACTTGGCCGCATTTTCGCGCTAGATTCTCCGACCAAGTCGTCGAGAGTCTCGTTCAGACCGGCTGCTGGTCCTCTCCGATCCAACGAGTCATCGTGTGCTTTTCGTACGAGGCAACGCGACCGCCGCTCCACTTTCCGACGCAATTTCTGCTTTCAACGATGCACCGTCATTGTAATTCCCGCTGATCGTCCTCAGTCATCGTTTCAACGGTCCCTCTTACATCACGGTAACCTCCTACGACTCCCACCGTACCGTCCGTCGTTGCGTACCTGTCATCCTTCGATCCTCGTCGAAACGATCTTCCTTTCCAATCGATTCTCGCACGATTACCAGGACACGAACGAGAAAACGGAGCGATCCAATGATACGTACGAGGGTTCGTCCGATCCCGAGGCACTCAGGCACCACCGTCTTCGCAATCGAACGTCTTCCTTATCGTCTTGTACGGTCCACGGCTCGCACTTTGCTGTCGTTCGCTCCAAAACGAGTCCGCTCCGAAACAAACGCGGAGCGTTGCCTGACGCTAGAAACGGAATTTCACACGCGCGTAACGCTGTCGGACGTCTCGGTCGCGACACTATCACGGCCTCGTAGCACACAACGATCCGAGTAGTCCGGTGATCCCGTGGTTAGACGCGAGCATATCGAACGTCGGTTCCGTAGACGCGGACGAAACGTCAATACGTGGATGGTAAACGAGCTACGGGATTTCGTGGCTCGCTATCAGGCCAGGCCAAGCCAGTGACTCGAAATGGTACGGGGACGGGTATCTCGGGCCGGTGTTCCTGCGGGGGCAGGCACTTGGCTCTCGACCGCCTCGAACACGACCGGAGGAGGGAGCACGATCGTTCGAATCCCCTACTACGTCTGGTCGGTTCGTGCACCACCTCTGCCGATGGGACGTTCCTAGTCGGTGTTGCATGGGCGGCCTCAGGGTTAGTCCTGCCTATCCAAACCCCCGGTCAGGCCTAACCGTATCCCCTTAGACACGGCAAAATGACGCTGCCTCGATGGAATTTTTACGAGACGTACTTAACGTCCCGTGGCGCTGCTCCACCAGCCTTAACGTACCCCGGCCCTTTCGTCCTTCCTTCCTTCTTTCTTTCTCTTCCTCTTTCGCCACTTCGTCCCTCCCTCGGATCGTCCTCCTTCCTCTACGACACGCTGTACGTAGCGCTCTTTCTCTCTTTCCGGCTCTACTATCTTCTCTCTCCTTTCTCCCCTTTGTCTCTTTCTTCCTTCGTCCAAGTTGACTGCGAACGTGGGATTGACCCTCCACGACGAAAAGCTCGCCTAACGAGGCCCACCGTGATTTCATCCCACCCGGACTGCCGATATCCAAGTTCCGCTCGGCCGCCACTCGCGGACCACCGCTTGCCAAATAGCGCGATTTCCAAACTCGCGTTCGTCCACGTTCTCTCGCTGGCGATCGTCTTCCATTCTCTCTTCTTTTCCTCCTTTTTTTCCTCTTTCCTTCCTTTAGACGTCGTCGCATCGTCCGTGTATGGTCCGATTCTTATCCGAGTTTCTCCGATGTTGCTTCGTTCATCGACGCGTGAACGGACACTGTTGCCACGACGCGAAACGTCCTTTATTACCACATACATATCGCTTTATCGCTATTACTCCAACTTCGGTACAAAGTGCTTGTCACAGTCGATCACGGTAATGGCAGAGCAATCCCGTTCCATTTCATCCATCGATAACAAAATCTACGTACACGCGCGTACATCTTCTCTGGTAAGAAAACAGAAGCAAGAAATCGGGATGATCGAGGAAGAAATTCGTTTCTACGAAGGCCGACCTTGACGAAGCTCGATACGATCGCAGCTCGTATTTACTTCTTTTATGGATGTTTGTTCCTCCGTAGCGTTGTCTATCCAAATCGAGGTTTCAACCATTGACGACGATCGGTCGGGACAAGCGGAAGTCACCCGCGGTGCTCGATGGCGAACATGTTTCCGGAATCGTTGGGAACGATCGTCGTGTAGGGTCGGTCGAAACAGGCAGGGGCGGGGAGGGAGGGAGGAGAGGAGTGGAAAGAATCGTCGACCGAATAACGTCGTTTCGAGCCGCGCTCGTCCGGAACGAGTCTAGAAAGGTATCTCGCGACTATTACATACAGACTATTATCCGCGATCGGTGCTGAGAATCGATTCACTCGCCATGTAATTGTAGCAATCTGGTCGACAACTAGCAGCCGACACGACACGAAAATATCCATCAAGCCTCTTGCCACAGAAGATCGAATTTTGCCCCCTTGACCGCTTCACAGTTCGCTAGAGAGGACCTGTGTATCTTTCGTCTCTCTCCCCTTCTCTCTGCCTCTCTTTCTCTTTTCGTCTCTATCTTAGGAACGGTTGCGTGACTTTGGAGTTTCACAGAAAACGCCTCGGTCTTCGTAAATTAATTTCCATTCGGATGGACAAGCTTTTGAAACGCAATTCGAGCGCTTAATTTGCTTAGATCAACGCGTTTCGAAAGTCATTTGCAGAGATTGCCCGCATACCTCGACCGCGAATATCGTATACAAACTGCTGCTACATCATACGTCGCAGAAGCTCGCGAATCGTCTGCCAACGTTCCGCAAATCTTGCTTCATACGCGAACAATGTCCGCAAGCTTCTACCGCTTTACGGTTCACGCGCCTCGTCGTTCTCAAAGATAAATTAACTCGCAACCCAACGAAATCGACCCGTTTTTTCGTTGCGTAGCTTCTCAAACCGTGATATAAGTCTTACGTTTACGTAATTCCCCTAACAAAATACAAATCGATACTACGGTCTTTCCTTTGGACTTGCCTTAGAGATATACTCGTTGTTTCGGGCGTAGCGGACGAGTGGAAATCGCGACAACGATCAAAGATCACGCGTAACTGGGAATCGTGAGCCTCTTAGGAGACTAGCTACGATTTGGCAAAGACCCAGACGGGAAGGACCAAGAGGCACGGAGAAGAGATAGCGCAGTGCAGTTGGAGCAGCAAAGGCATACCGAACCAGAGCAACGGTCCGTCCGGTCCTTTTTCTTCTCGTCTCTCCGGCCTTCCCGTCGGCTTTTCTATCCCGATACAAAGAGGCGCGAGCGAGCCTAATTATTATGATAGCTCGCCACTGGATTCTGTCGGTCCCTTTGATCTACCGCCGTTTAGCATGATCCCCCGATATTTAGGTAGGGCCCATTGTGTCCTGTCGGTGGAAGGGGATACCTCGTGCAGCGAATCGTTATGGTGGGGTTGGTCAGAGGACCACGAACTTGGAACGGTCCTCACTCACTCTCTCTCTCTCTCTCTCTCTCTCTCTCTCTGGGACTCTCTGGGACGCGATAAACTATTCATCAATGAGCGGCTTTTTTCACAGAAATTTACACTTTCGTCCAACTTGCTTCCCTCCTTCGATCGTAGACCACACGCGTGCGCCGCCAAGAACCTCGTAAATTCAAAGACGAATCGATTCTCCGATATTTCTTCGGTGATTACCTTATCGATCCCCGAGTGTACCGTAGGTATTTAGCTTGTCGCCAGACTGAATGAAAAATTTGCTTGCGCGATACCTGTGGATAATTCGATGAAGAAATAAAGAGACAACGATCCAGCCGGATAATTTGCAGCGTGTGACGGAAGGACTCGCGAGGAAACCTCTTGGTTCGACGCGGCTTCGACGAGTACTTGATGAAAGGTTATTTATGCGCTAACGGATAATGTTATTTATCCGCCGACCAGCAATCACGTTGGATACGCGTAGTCTATGCACGTCGAATTCGTTGGTCGAATAAATAAGCAGCCACGAGTAGACCTTTCGCAACGTCCTCGAGTGTCTCGCGGTTCTAGCAGAACCGGCGCATAACTCGGACTTTTCTACGCCACGAATTTCTGACATTTATGGGAATGTTAGCGGGTCGATACGGACGTTACCGAGATTCCGAACGAGTTCGAGTCTCGAATGTCACTCGGCTATCCGTACGCCGTTCTGTACCAACGATTAAAGCAACGAATCTTTCTTCTCGTTGCGAAGGAACGCGAATGTTCCAAAAACATTTTTTCCTATGGAAGAATCGAAATCCGTGTCTGATTAACACGCCTCCTGCGACTTAATAAGTCGTTAAGCACGCGAAACGAGGCGGGTTCGCAACTACCGATAAAATTACCATTACTACCAGCAGAGAAATCCAGTAGGTGCTTCGTAGCGCACGCACACCGGCTTCCCGAGGCAAGGAAAAAATGACTTTACATCGGGTCTACGTTTAACGAAATACCGCACACCGTGCTGCCACTCGTACGAGTAAAGCGACGTGACGAGCACTAATAACTATCCAGTACGCCGTCATTCTTATCGAGTCGTTCCATCAAAACCGAGGTTCTCTCTTTCAGCTGATATAATGGACACCTATACTTAACGGTAATTGCCGCGTGCATCTCGTCGTAATAACGAACCGGTGAACAACTCGCGCGGCCCACGGCGGAGGAACGCTTGTTTGCTTGGCCTTCCCTCGAGGCCTTGCCTCCGCTTCAAATCAAACAGAATTTAAAAGAACCTTTCGTCGTACGCTTCATCCTCCGTCATCCGTATAAGCGTAAAGTCCCTTTCGTTCCACCGGCGAAATCCACCGTCTTCTTAAGCCAATGAAATTTCAAAGCACGATGTCTCTTTCCAGGCAATCTGCTGCGAACGAGCTTTTCCGTAAATTACCGTTTTCCGCGATCAAATCTGCCGAGTAAGAGCAAATATTCGCGTCGTATCGTCTTTGTCCGTCTATCGTTCCGCGAACAACACTGCCCGAATAGACGATCGGTCGATTCTCTGTGGCTTGTAGGTATAGCGTAACTGCTGCACAAACGCGTCTCGTAGCAGGGCAAACGAATCGCACAAAGGGCTCCACCCGTGAATAACATTAGTCTAAACATGGTTCGGTGTTTGGACGGCGAGGCTTGGTCTTAATCAAAGGCATCGAATAGCGCGGCGTGACGACGCCCGCTAATAACGTGTATACGACGTCTTCGCCGCGCTATCGACCTGTTCCATCACGTTCTGTGTCCTCTCCGCGTTAGACGCGATACGTGTACTTAGCCATAATTGACGAGAGCCGGGGACGAGTCACGCGAACCCGCTCTCCGACAGCAGTTTAACGTGGCTTTGGCGCATGTGCGTTCTCCTCTCGTTGCACCGCTCGCTCGTTCCCTCCGGACCGCTGCCACAGCCGCTGCCACCGCCGTCATCACCGTCACCCTTGCCGTCGTTACCGTCGTCGTCGTCGTTCACGTCGTCGTCGTCGTCGTCGTCGTCGTCGTCACTGTCGTCGTCGTCGTCGTCGTCGTCGTCGTCGTCGTCGTCGTCACCGTCACCGTCGTCGTCGTCGTCGTCACCGTCACCATCGTCGTCGTCGTCGTCCACGTCGTCGTCTTCGTCGTCGTACACGTCGTCGTCCACGTCGTCGTCGTCCACGTCGTCGTCCACGTCGTCGTCGTCGTCGTCGTTGTCGTCGTTGTCGTCGTCGCGAGGGGTAGGGAACCTATCTATTTTCCCCTTCTACGCGCCTCCGGCATGTACTCACCAGCATCGGGAACATGCCGTTGAATTAACCCCACTCGCGTCCATCGTACAGCCCTCAACACGCCCTCGTGCGTTTCGTTGTCTCTCTCCTGTTCAAGGTTATCCTGCCTGTTCCTGGTACCACCACCCTTCTGCGCTCGTTCGGCTCCGTGCCGCTTCCGTTCCAGTCCACGCCTCTGCCCCGTTCTGATTGGCGAACGAGTTTCGACGCGCCGCGACGCTGATCCCCGGGACCGATTTATATCTCGCGGCTGTTCGCCACCGCCACCACTGCCACCATCGCCACCCCTCTTCGTCGCGAAATTTTTATGTCCAACGGGGGTTGCGCCAACGCTTCGCCGCGTCTCACCACCCTACGCTACACGCCTATTTTTCTCATCTACGCGCCAGACTCCTACCTCTGGCGAAATTACGTGGCCAGGCACTGATTTAACGAGCTTTCCTCCGAGATTGCTGATGGATCTGTCTCCGTGGACGAAAACGCGCGTCGAAAGCACGAACCGACCAAGGGGATGGAGAGAACGGAAATGAAAATCGCTGGATAGAACGCCTCGTCGACGTTTGATGCGACGAAACGATCGTCGAAATCGAATCGCTGCGCCGTGTCGTGCGCATTATTTATTTATTTAGTAGGTTCCGAGCTCACATTCCGCGGTACAAAGAAGAAAAGGGTTTACGACAACGAATGGTAAATGTATAGCAAAGAATACGGAAAGAATATAAATATACGAGCGAAGATGCGTAAAAATAACACACAGTTAAGAGTTAAATAATTGCAAAGCTGTCCGCGTCTTAATTTACGATATGGTGCTGAAAAGAGATCGACTCGTTCGCAGATACCATCACTGTCACCAAACGTGAGTTTGAACTCTATCGGCTGTCCAGTTTCCGACGAAACTGTAGAAACGCTACTTCCCATAGAGTGCGAAGAAGTCGTGCAAACTGTCGCTTTTGTGGCTGATCGAGGCAAATAGGTACCGCCGAACGACCAGGAGTCCTTCGAAACTGGCCGATGACCGCGACCAATCGAACGAACGACCGGTCATCGTTAACTCCTGCGAAGGTGCCGGAACTTCGAAGCATCTCTTAATAGGCACGCGACCCCGTACAACGAAGATGGCTGCTCTTCGACTACGAGTCGGATGGGGAACAATCGGAGCAGCTTTTCTATTTGATTCGGCTGTGTGGAAGGGGTTCGTTCTCGAGAGAAAGTCGAACAAAAAAAAGAAGAAAAAAGAAGGAAAAAAGACGACGCCGAATCAAAGTGGAAACTACGACAACGTCTCGAATTTGTTAAATCGAACGAGAGCTTCGGTTTGAAGAGCGAATATGGTGGTATTTCGAGATATTAAAGAATTTTAATTTCTGGTCGGCTATCTTTTAAGAAAGGACTTCTAGCCTGGCACGAATTCGATCAGCCACTTTTCCTTAATGCACGAAGCCATTTCGCTGACACGGCCAGACAATTCCGGGAGCCAGAGTTTTCGCTTTGTCGATAGACTAATGACACCGTCGAGGGCGTTTAAACCAAACTTGCTAGTCTTCCGGTTCTACACGCTCCTTACACGCTCTGGCGGAAAGGGAATTCGTGTTCTATCGCTCGGAAATGATTCGATATAGCTCCGGAGAACGTCCGACCCGGCGGAGCAGCTAGGGTGCTGACAAATCGAGTCTCGTCTCGGTCACCGTGAAACTCCTCCGAGATTCTTTCCGTTCGCCCTACGATCGATACCGCCTTTTATCGACGAATCTTCGACTCTCAAACCGATTATACGTTAAAACCGTACGTATTACTCGAAATGGAAAGATTCGCCTTGCAACCGCCGCCAGATCCAGCCGCTCTATCTTTGAAATTCAGCCCGAAACGCCAAAAGTGTTCGAGCTTGTTCCGTTTAGAGAAGAATCAGGCCAATCAGCTTTCATTCTCCTCGTCTCTCGCCGATTCCACAGCCACTCGTCTCGCTATTATTAATTTCCACAGGGTTTCCCACAGATTTGCAGAGCTTCGTAGGCGCGACGAATCACCGCCAGCTTGCGACATGTAAATCGAAAATTCGACGATGAACTCGAGGAACTCGTTCCGTCTCGTTTCACCACAATCCGTGACTGTTTCTCCACGATTCCGCCTGTCTCTCTTCACCTTCGTATTCTATGGCAGTTAGACACGCTTGCCTACTTCGGGCAGTATCTATGGGTGGGCCCAACGATGGCGTTCGACGCCTACAGCCGTGTTTCACCGGAGAAAGAGCCCAGGTAGAGACGCGAACACGGACATCGCTCGAGCTCTCCGCAGGCGTTTATTTGCAAGCGTGACTCTGGGTCCGATCGATTCGCGATACTCCGAAACGCTCGCCGCTCTCTTCCACTCGCTCCTACCGTACGAACCACTCGTCAAACACGCGCTCTCTATTCGTTCGCACGTACAAACAACGATTTTTGCGCGGTGTTGCTCCACGAAGGCGAACAAAGTTGCCGAGTTTCGGAATCTTGCCGTTTTTTATCTTAGCGGGGACCCCTAGAACGATATCGGAGCGTTGCGTCGAGATCATTATGCGATCGGAGATCGTCCGCGTTTCGAGATCGATCAACGCGCGAAGACCCGTGTACGGTCAATTTACGTCTCTGTAAACTGGAACTGTTTCGAAATTGCTGGATATAGGTTAGCGAGGTACCGTGTAAATTTGGAAAAAGTTGATTCAGACAGGGAGAAACGAGAAACGACAGAGAAAGAAGAGGAGAAAGACACGCGCGGGACGATAGTCGAAGCTGGTAATAAAGGACGTCTACCATCGAGAAGATAGGAAACGGGTACCGTATCAGTCACGCCCATCGATACTAATAAATCGCCGTGGTTGCTACCGACCGATCTATTCTACCGAAACGACCGAAAGTCGTGACACGAGTGGAAGCGATCGGCCAATCAACGATTCTCGACGGTTGTATTCCCTGTGTTCGAGACGTTGCCTCGAGGCGACGCATGTAAATTATAAATTATATAAGAATCGGCGAGGTACCCGTGTAGAAAGCATGCCAACCAACGGCCAACGACTCCAAACTATTCCGATAGTACGAATTTTAATCTCCTCGCTCTTCCAAAGCGAACGTATCAATCTCGCCGAAAAGCGATCATCGTCCGTCCATGCTGAAGAACGGTCGTTTCCTCGTCGGGCAAAAAACTTAAACGTCCTTCATTTTCGAACAGTTTAAGTTGCCCCTTCCTCCAATGCATCGAATGAAGCTGTCGACGGGCACACCGTAACCAATACACGCACACGTACTCGCGATATAAGTCATTCCTCGCAATTTGACGTGTAGTTGGAGCCGCTTGCCCCGAGGGGAGCCGGATACTCCATCATGCTGAGTTACATAAATCTCTTCATCGAATGACCCTAATAATTGGCAGAGGGATATCGATGGCGGGCCTGTCCTTCCGGAAAGGCATTGTCGGCCTAGTTCGGGGCGGGTTTACAGAGAAAAGGACGAGTGTGTTCTATTCCGGTGGTCCCTGTTTGCACCGACTTGGCTATCGCACGCGTTTGCCACGACGCGCGTATTTCCTTCTCGCGTTAACGCGTCCAGCTTGCCATCGATATCATTCGTACAGTTATAGTTTTACACGGTTACGCGTATTATTTACATAGTTGAAAGTTACGAAGGATCCGCAAGTGGCCCGGGATCCGCTCGTCGGAGAGACAAGCGTCGTTCTTCGTTGAGAGAAATCGTGGATGCTCGCGATATTTTCGTCGTCAGGTAGCGGTCGATATTAACCGCAGTTCACTGTGCGCTCACTGCTCGGTTGCCATACGACGTCGTAAATTCCTCGTGTATTTCCTGTTGCGGTTACCGCTGCGTTTTCAGCCGGCGCAGTTGCAGCCGAGGTAACATGGCGACGTGTAGAGTGATCCGGCTAATCGACAGGGATACGATTTTCAAAATTACCCTTTCAACAGAAGAAGCTCGTAACGTTCGGCAATAAACGTCTCCTTTTTTACTTGCTGCGCGTAAAGACGATCCACCGTTCATTCGCGTTTCTCTTTTCATTCATCGCTGCGGAGAAACGCGTGAGTCGAAACCTCGCGGAATCAAACGGACGACGTCATCGAGCGAAGAATGGCTTTGAATCGGCATCGCTCCATCTCATCGTAAAACCAAAAAACACAAAAGGACATCTTAGAGGCAAATTTAAGAGCGCAATTTCGACGCAAAGTAGCGCGTGGCGACTGGTGACAAGAGGCCTCGTACTCTGGCCGGTTCTCGTACGAGCGGAGCCGCATTCAGCTCGTAATTGTAAGGCTCAGGGTGGTCAAACATTCGAGATGTCCCGGTTGTACAAGAGCCAGCGGCGCAGCCCTGCCAGTCAATTCCAACTCCATTTAGGCTCCATTTAGCTCGAATCAGTTTCACTAACCACTTTTCGAGAGGGAAGGCGGGTTTGCTCTCTCTTTCCATACAGACCATTCACGGGCCGATTCACGTTGTGGATTTTCGTCAACCATCGACGCCAACCTCGAACGCTCTTTTGTACGGCGACTCGTCCGTGACGTTCCATCAATTTTCCGTTGCGGCTCGCGCCTCACGCCGTCCCTTTCCCCGCTCGTTTCACACAATCGAACCGAAGGGTCGCTCGTCGATCGCGCTACGCGACCAACCAGGCCTCTGCCGACCTCTCCAAGTTAGTCGAGCCAACAACGACATCGGCGTGAATTCGTCATGCTCAGAGAGCGTGATTCGTCCTCGCCAGCCACTGAATAGTCGTTGATGACTTGATATTTCGAACGTGCACGGAACGACGACTCTAGGCGCCCGTATTACCCGGCAGTCGTTTTGTTCGCGCCTCTTTTTTCACTCATCGAGGCAAGAGGAAAGAGGGTGCCGAGACGTTTTAACGTAGATTAAAACGACGCGTTACAACGGGCAGATTTCAATTTGGCCGCATCAGGGCCGGAACGCCACCGGCATGACGCCATCAACTTCCGTTGTTTAGGTCGCGCGATAGATCCCCGTGAGAACGAATTTTGCAACCAGCTGATATCTTTTCTCCAACGACTACTCCGTGTTCCGATACTCCGGTCTCCTTTTCTTCTTTTCGTTGTCCTGTTCGTTGAATGTTACGCGTAACGTGGAACAAAGATTGGCATTTATTTATTGGCAATTAGAAAATTCGTTAACGTCTTTTCGAGAAACGTCGTCTCTTCGACGGAAGGAAAAAGGAGGATTTCGTAATCGTCGGCAAAAAGGCTAGAGAACGGGTTTCGCGAAACTCTCGGTGGACGAGCCGAGCAGGGATTTTCGTAGATGCGCGGCCGGCCGACCTACGCCGTTCTACGTAGCACCGTTGAAAAGGTATTACACTTTAGTGGTACACAAGTTAAAGTAAGTATATAAAAGCAATTCGTGTGTGGCCCGGAGATGGCCGGTTCTTCACCTCGCGAACGAGAAGTCGGTTCCCTTTGATGTTCTGCCTACCCGCGTCTGGTGGGAGTCGCTTCTCCCGTCTCCTGCCCCCACCCCGCAACCCTTCGTTCAATCCCTTTACCCGCCACGCTAACTTCTCTTCCCTGCTTCCTTCTCTCGCACCACATCCCGTCTTCGTCGCCCTTGCGAGTTCTTTTCCACCGCGCTCTCCTCGTACATTTCCTTCATCGACGTTTTTACACCTCCAACACACGCCTCGCGATGTGCTTACGCTTTATGCTCGGCTACCTGAGATCGTGACCGCGATACGTCTGATAAGAAATCGTGGAATTCCTCTTTCTTCGAATTACACGAGCGTAACGAATCGATCGAAGTTTGCTCGTTGAAAGTTCGATAATATGGTGCGAGGAGAAATCATCGGCGCACCAGCTGACAACGGTCGATTTAATTAACGGCCATTATGGCACGTCGTTGCGATCGTCCCGAGCACGTTCCATTACCGCTTTGACATTTAATAAATGCGCTCACGGCGCACAGCACACGTGCAAGCATCGGCCAAGAAGCGGAGTTGTCGACGCTCTAATCGTTGCATTATATTTAGACGCGAGCCCACGCCAAATCACCGGTGATTAATGGAACGTTACGACACTCGTGAACGATAACAAAACGATAAAGGCCGTGTCGGAGCCGCGGGATCGTTCCATCTACGCGTTTTCTTTTCTACCTCCGGCCTCTAGCGACTCGTAGTTCCAGTCCTCGCTAATTCTACGAGCTAATATACAAACAGTCGTTGGAATAAGCACATCGTTGTCGGACGTAAAAATCGGCTGCTATTATCGACCGATCGATCGGCCACGTGCCTAACCAACGACCGCTAAACGGCGTAGAGCAGCAAATCGCCAAATGTATCCAAGTCGGATATGAATCCAACGATCCGATAAGAATATCCGAGTCAATGATGTCGGATCCGTAAAGTAAACTTCGACTTGATCATCGCGTTGAATCGCGGTTCAAATTTTGCTTTATCGCGGTTTGTATCAACGCAAAGTCGACTAATTACAGAAGCGCGCGTGATCGTGAATCAAGCCGGTCGTCGACGACCGCGCGTACCGAAGGTGAAATTAAAAATTATCTACGAATTAATTAGCGCGAACGCGAAGAAAAAGAGAGAGAGAGAGAGAGAGAGGCCGCGTTAACGAAGCGTGTCAGCGTTTGTCTATCGCGAGCACGGCACCGCTTCGCGTTGCGCCCGAGGACAGAGCGCGGCGCGGCGCCGCGAGAGATTCGAGAGATACCCCGAGGGAGGGTTCTGCTTTGCTTTCAGAATTCCAGCGTAACGTGAAATTAAGAATTACACAAGCAATTACCTTGCTCGGTTAAAAGCCTAACGTGGTGTATCATCTTCCAATTACGCGGCTCGCACGCGGCTCGCAAACTCTCCGATGCGCTTCGCGCTCGCGCATACTCGCCCCGGATACCGTTATAGTTTCACGGCGAAACGACGAGGGCCGCGCGATTACACGAACTATCGAAAGATTGATTATACGGCGGAGAGTCTTTACGAGAAACTTTTGCACCGGACCGAACGTTCTCGACGGTTCGTTCGTTCGTTTGTCCGTCCAGTCGTAGTCGAGGCTGTAGTTACGAGTTCTGAGAACTCGATCACGAACCAACAACTCCAAACAGTCACGGACTATCAAACTGATTCAACATTGGCGCGAGCAGACGAGAGAGAGAGAGAGAGAGAGAGAGAGAGAGAGAGAGAGAGCGCTGCCAGCTGTTTTATTCCGATAGTTTGCAAGTTGCTCGGAGCGGTGCAACACCCACGCGGCCCGCCGCGACAGCTCGATCGATGATAAATCGTCGCTCGACCACGAAAACCAATCTCGTTCCGGATTCTATGTTCCTCTCTCGTTTCTCCCGCGGCCGTTACTCCAATGACCATCTTTACGTTTCGATTCCTACGCGCGACAAAAGTGAATTGGATCCTCGCGAGAATAATTATTTCACATTACGATTTCACCATTGAAAATTGAAATTATTTTTACCGTGCTTTGGTTCGGACATTTTCCATCCGCGTGTAATATTCTTATCTCTCGCGTGAATTAGAAAAATCAACGTCTCTCTACGTAAACCTCTCGTTCCGTCGTGTGGCGAACGAAACCGAACCATCGATAGATCCATCTAAGCCCGAGTTCGTTCCCCCGGGAGCCAAACTAATAGACGATCCTTTCACGGACGAAATCGCTCAGTCCTTCGACGAAACTGCGCAACAATTATACGCGCGGCACGAAAAGTTTCCGCCAAGTACGGATAATAACCGGCGGCCTGCTATCTGCATCTCCGACCGACGCTCTCGCACGTCCATCAGGATCCTACGGTGGCATCTCGTACACGGAACATTTCCAACAATTTACCTCGGATGAGACAAACTTCGTGCCGTCTTTCAGTAGCGGGAACCTCGACCGTTCTAATGACATTTTCTAATCTCGATTGCGCGTTCGTGTCGACCACTCGTACACTCGAGCGCAATCGGCACGAGACTAAAGAAAGAGAGAAACGAATGACACGAGATTCGAGATGCAGGAACGAGCAAGAGGCAATCGAGGTGTATTATAATCGACGGCTCGCAACATGGTGTATCCGATTTTTTCCGCGGATTAATTGCCACCGACGCGGCTTTTTCGTCATTAAAATGATATTATACCTGGAAACGCGGACGGCGGACAATTTACATGCGGGGTGGCGCGGACACGATAATGGAGAGAGAAGCAGCGCGAGCGCAAGGGGAGGAAAGCTGTACGAGACGTTACGGGATTTCGTTGATTACCTCGGATCGCCTCCGTGTGGATCAACGTAGATGCCGATTTCCATGCTAGACACGGACCCCATCTCGGATCGTTTTAATTACGTTGTTCGCGTTTCCTAGAGACGCGGCGAAGCTTTCGTCGCCGAAAGACAGAAACCAACTTGTGGCGTAGAATCGAATTAGTTTGTTCGTACGACGAGAGTTATATCGATTCTCGACGCTCGAGATCGTGGTTAACCACGAGCGTGTCCCGAGTCATAGATTCACCGTTGTATTTCTCGTTCCGTCTATAAGATCGTTTAGAGTTTCTATCGCGGTCGTCTTGCTTATAGTCTGCCGTGGATTTCTGTAATAACTCGTACGAGTTTCCGTATCAAGTATTCGCAGGAGGGTGAGCCAAAGTAGACGAAAGAAGAGAAAGTAGAATTAACCGTCTGCCCTCGGACTGTTTCTTAAGATTCTTCGGGAACACGACCGTTCTTGCCGAACTTGAAACGAAACTCGATCGTCGAAACAGAAAGGACAGGAGAACGTAACGTTACGATTTGATTCGCGTCAGGAAAACTCAATCGTTTCCTCGGAATAGTTTCTCTTAAGATTGCCAGAGAACGGAATACGATTCCAGGTAATGAACGTTCCACGAAATAAAAGTTAGCCGTCGAAGAAGAGAGAAGAGAGAAGATAGAAGAATCGTAACGTTACCAGTTCGTGTCAGAAACAAATTCCGCCGATGCAGATGAGTTGCAGTGGCAATCAGCCGAGTCTGGCTTAAACCTCTTTTTCGATTCGGCCTAACAACGGTAATCTAGCCGCGGCCAATTTCCACCACCTACGGACGCCATTTGCGGCTCGCATTTTACCGATTCTCGTCACGAGAGCGTCGCGTAACGTCGCATCGCGTCCTACCAATTTCACGGGGCATCGCGAGAATCGTACCGCGCCGTATTTTCAGCTATCGGCAACGACTTTCCCGATCCGAATATAGCGTTGATCGGGCCGAACGCCAATAAATAGCGAGTTTTCGCGTACGATTAACGCGACTGGTCGCTTGCGGCGTGTTCCGAATCGACCTATCGAAAGAGAAAGCAGGAAGAATAACAGGCTGAGGACAGATATCTACGATGCACGCGTATTTCCTACTAACTACGAATTACTATAGCGCAATCGGGTCGCGGCTGAAAACCATAATTTCATCGTAACGTGGGTGTATCCTCGTAAATAGGATCCGCGAGTCATCGATAAAGTACACAAGAGCGGCGCATTGTGTTACGCGATCGCCGTTCTACCTGACGGTGTGCCGTTGTCGCTAAATATAAATTATCCGTTTGCGATATTCACGACTTCCCGTAAGTTACGGTATCGCCGTTCTGCGCGCATGTGCCGCCTTCCGACTCGTTGTCGCGTTTCTCTTGTTCCATCGTTCGTCACGTAGCAAAACGAAGAAAACGAAGGAAATCCCGTAGATACGACTTAGGAATATGGTAACGCGAGGGTTCGATCCACGCCGTCGATTAACGACGGACGATCCAATCGCGAATCGTCGCACCAAAATGGCGACTCGATGTACCACCTTAACGTATCGCCTTGTTCTCGCGTACGTACCTGACGCGAGTGTACGGGGCCAAGCCTATAGATAAAGAGGCTAACAACCCTCGTTGTTTAACGCTGCACGGCATGGAACGCAACATGGCCGACGTCGTAGACGCATCAAATATTCAAGAAATCGAGCCCTGTCCCATTTGCCACCCTCGTCTACCTACCTACCAGTTTCTTCCAATACTTTTGATAAAAGCCGGTTGCTCTCCGTTTCTCGTTTCGTTCGGTGCCATTTTTTATCCGCAAGGAACGCGTAAACGATTCGAAAAGCTACGATCTACGATCGAATAGAAACGACGAGAAATAAACGTCGACGGTTTGGACTTTGGCTAGGAATAAGAACAACGACAAGATCCTAAAGCGTTTCTCGCGACGAGTAAAATTCGTTACGAAAGCGGAAATTAAACGACGTAGGAAACGATAAGCGGGAGGCAGACAGGTTGTGGGGTTGCACCGCGTCCGCCATCTCGCAAGCTGCTGCACAACGCTGTCATTTGCAGCGTAATTGCCTTCCGGTTACACACGTCCAGTTCTGCGTTCGATCCGACGCTTTGTTTCATTTTGCCGACGGTGTTCGCAGCTTCGTGCAAACAAACAGACGGCGCCCAACACGGCCGACAATTACCACGTTGCCCATTGTGTCGCGTAAACGCTCCAACAACTTTAATAAACGGCAACCGTTCCAATGGCCATCCTTTTGCTTAACTGCCGCGCCTCCTCCAATATCTTCCAGCCGATATTAAGTAACGATGTTACGCGTTCGCGTGCGTGCCTACACAACGATCGGTTGAAAGGTTGAATATGAAAATTGCTCGTCCTCTAGCTCGATTCATCAGAGAATGATAAATGAAAATGGTACTACTTGCTCGTTTATCTAGACAACGGCTTCCAGTATAGTTAGTCTCGTTAATCTATGAACGACGCGAAGCTTTTCTGCTTATCTACGTCACCGTCGACGAATGAGCCGCCTAGCCTGCTTACGAGCTTACGAGTACTTTGCGTGCACGCGGGTAATCGGTCTGCTATCATTAACACCGGAATGTCAGTCACGTAGGTTTGTCGAACGATCGCGGCTTTCTGGTAATCGTCGCGGTTCGCAATGGCGGGGACTGAGGACTGGGGACTGACGGCCGACGACCGACGACCGACGACCGACGACCGACGATTGACGGTGTAGCGAGTTAAACAGGATTACAGTTACGAACGTAATTCGATAAAATTACGCGCAGCTATCTGATTCGCGATTAGATGGACACGGAGATCCGAGGAAAAGGCTATTAAGCTTCGACCAACGTTTCCGTTTCATCCGGTAATCTCCATCTAACAGCTAGAACGAAGCACAATTCTTCCGCAATTTCCTGTTAAACGTTTAATTACGAATTCTTCCACTTCCGAGGTCGATTACAACGAGGAAACGCACACCATATTGCTCGTCCGTTTCTTCAATTTTCGTTAACCATTATACGCTGATACGAATTTTCAAACGTTAAATCTAAACACGCAATTGCAACGACCTTCTACGACTATTTACGACGGTCTTTATTGCCAACAACTCGTATATCCTTCTGCTCACTTTAACCATATAACGACACCAACTCCATGATCCCCAGTTAAGACCACGGTACAAACGCGAACCAACAAACAATGGTGCTTCAAAATTCTCTACACCGTTCTAGTCTGCTCTCGTCTCCGACATCGCTCGGCCATTCGCGATCCGTATCATCGAGATCAAGCGTACTTCGTGAAAGGAATTTAATTCGTTTCCTACAAAATCCCGAAAACGACCAACGATCGCCGTTAACCGCAATTGCAGGCAGGCCAATTCGAATACCCACCGGGTATGACCGCTGATCGAGCGAATAAACAAATACGTTTCTTCCCACACGAGACACGTACGTACATCGAAAGAAAAATCTGAAACGTCCGTCGTATTCTTGGGTCTCGAATTTCAGGTTGACGGCTTTGAACGTTCGCAACATCCGTGGTCTGGTAGCGCCAGACCAGAATCGACCGTATCTACTGCGAGTTCTGGTCGATCGCGTGCACGCCAACAATTTTAGATTTGCGTCTTCCGCGCGATCAAAACTTTTCAAATTAACGGAGACATCATCGATCAGCGAACGTTTGCTTCGCGTCGGACATACCGTCGCACTGGCTCGACTTGCGCGATTAAATATGTAAGCTGTCGTATAGTAGCGAGCGGCTGCGATTGACGTTTTCGAAGGAACGACTGTTGCGCTTTAAAAAAAGAAAATCATTAAGCATCGAGCAGACGATACGCGAAATATCGACAATTTCCTTAGCCTGGAACAGCGGTAGAAATCTCGGATGCCGCGTGTGAATTAAGAAATCGCGACTGTTTCCGATGCGAGTTACGAACGAGACCTCCAACGACACGGATGGCTCTTTAATTCCTAGGATTAAGGTCTAGAACGTCGAAAATCACCGGCTAATGCATTTCCCTCCATTAGCCAGCCGGTGCAACGGCGTTGCCTTCAAAATGGCGCCTAATGTCCTAAAGACCCGTCCCCACGATTCTTTTGTTGGCGTCGTGGGTATGTCTTAATACGTACCAATTTGTACGTTATTTGCCGGTACGCACAACCGGCTAAATGGTCCCAGAAACGTCGCTCGTTCGTGACCAGGCAGAACCCTTCTGTTTGCGATAAACGAAAGAAACGAAAACGTACGCACAAAGAAGCTCGTAACCATCCACCCGGTCCTCCCGTGGAAAAGAGTCTCACGACTTTTACACACTTTTGCGCACCACTTTGTGCCCCGGCTAATGATAGCCGGCGCGCAACATCCAAGTGCGTGCAAACAACGTTACCTGGAAAATGTCGGTGACTCATGGTGTGTGCGTGACAACACGCACGCACCTACACGCCAAATTTTTCCGTTTCAACGAGACACGCTCGCGAGAAAACAGCCAGCGCGTTCGTCCCGCGCCGCTCGCACACTCGTTACCTCGAGCAAGTCCGGCTCGTACGTAAGCCTCCTCTGCAATTTTAATAACCGCATCCTTCGGCCTTCGCGTAAGATGGCGGATCACTCGAAGACAGAGTGCCCCGCCACTCGAAGAAACCCTCTCCCCGTCGCGAGGCGACCGCGACGCGACGTTCTCTCCGCAACTCGGTATGACGCGTTACGTCACCGGCTATTGCCAAGGAAAATCGAGCCGAGTTTAATATCGCTTCCGACCACAGGAAAGAAAGGCCGTTGCCGTTGCACGAAAGGTGCCGGCGTGCCGCGACCACGGCCACGGGGGTACCACGTCCTTCCTCCCATAATGAACTCGTCGACACTCCATTTGCATTCGGTACGCACCGAAAATTGCCTCCGCCATGCGCGCCATATGCGCTTTCGTGGCCGCTTTCAATCTCGAGATGACGAGTAGGTACTCGATATTATGTACTCGACAAGTTCAAGTAACGCGTTCGCCGTTGATTATTCCACAAATTGAAACTCGTGTGCGAAACGTAATTGCACGAGAATTGCGCAAAAAAGGCTAATCTCGCGGCACCAACGACTCGTCCAGTTTATACTTATAAACGAGATCATGCTCGTTCGAAACGATCGTTCTCGCACAACTGTAAGGGGTTGCTCCACGGCTATAGATACGTCGAGGTAGCTCGAGTTCCAATCGGAAACACCTCGAAATCACACACCGCGACTACTTGTGCGATAAAGTAGCTATCAAACTCGACCGAAACCTGCCATTACTCCGCTACCTCGTATTTCGTAACTATTATAAAACAATTACTCTCGAACGGCTAAATCAAACCCAAGTCGAGAAAACGCGGAAACGCTGCCCGATTCGTCGGCATTCCAACGCACGGTTGCTTCGTTACTGTCGCTTCTCGATACCTCTCGATTCGTTATAAATACCAGGACAATCGCCATGTGCGTAGGCGAAATGTCAGAATCCGGACGTAAAGACTGTTCGAAGAGAATCTTTTTTCCTCGCTACGCGTAGTAGCTTCCGCATCTCCGTGCGTTTCAATTAAGACGTTACATTCGAGGGCAGAGTAATTCGCCGCGAAGGCGAACGTCAATAACCGGTATAGAGACAATTGCGTGGTGGAGGCGAGCGCCGAGATAAAATAAAAGGACGTTGTTCCGGCCGAGACGAGCAATCGAGAAAGAAAACGAGGAGAATTAGTTCGGCGATGTTCGGTCGCTTGGCTTCTCACCTACGGGATACCGTTCAGACGCTCTGCAGCGGATGGTGATTCGTTAAAAATTTGAATAGCTCGAGCTCGGATTCTCGATCGAACCGTGAAACGGATTAGCCGTGTCAGGCTGCATAAAAGAGTCCTCTGTTACGCGCGTCCGAGTCAAAGATCGTCGTCGGTCGGTGTGTACGCGATCCTCCTTTTCATCGCGATCCACCGTAAACTCTTAACCGATCAACGACAGGAAGAGGGTTTCGTACGATCGTGCGTCTGCGGTGAAACGAGTCGAGTCGAATCGAGTCGAGTCGAGTCGTTGCGACGCGGAGCGACCAGATAAAATGATAAAATGACGCTAGATGAAACACAAACGGCAAGGAAATTACGCGAAGTTGACGCGAGTCGCTCGTTCGATATCGGCAACCTATCGGGGTAGCAGGTTTTACGAAGAGGACGCGCGCGTGATGGGATAGGAAGTTCCTCGTTCATCAGCAAGGTTTGTCGGATGATCAATTGGATATTGCCGGTCGGTGTGTGTCTCGCTCGGCTTCCACGGACTTCTCCGTTCCTCTCGCCTGGCCCATTAGCCCCGAGACGCGGGGATCGGATAATTAGCGAAGCATTCGTCCGATTCTTACCTCCTTCTCCCGGTCTGACTTCTTCCTCTCTCTCTCTCTCTCCCCCGTTGCGCAGGCCAGCAGAGAGTCCTTAATAATTGTAACTGGACACGGAGCCAGCAGCCTCGCCTATCGCCGTGCCTCTTCTTCGCTCTTTCCGCTCTCTCTCTCTCTCTCTCTCTCTCTCTCGCCTCCTCTATCACCCTCTACTCTGCCTCTCCCTCGCACCAGATCTATCCTTCCGTCCGCTTCACTCGCACGCTCTTCCTCGCTGACTGTCTTCCCGGGCGCGCTGCCCACTTTACAATACACTTTGTCCATCTGCCTTTTAAGGAGTGAAAAAATGAAAAAAGGGGGCGTGGCCAGGGAGATCAAAGGGTGCCGCCGCTGGTACCTCCGCGAGAGCAAGAGCGAGAGGGCAAGCTGCGGGGGAGAGAGACGAGATCGGACGAGACATACAACCACGGTGGTATGCACGCCACACGCTACGCTCGCCGCTACGCGTTACTAAGCCGCACACCGCGCGCTCCTCTAAACTGCAATACGCTATTCTCTATATCGTCGTCGCCGCATCCTCTTTGACGTCTTCTTTCTTTTTCGACCTTCTTCTTCATCCCCCTTGCGATTCCTCGCGAATCCACCTCCAGCACAATGCCGCGCGCATGCTTGCTCTCACGAAATCACGCTTTTGAGAGCACCATGCACGCCACTCTTGTGGTTTGCATAGAACCATCTCGCGATTTCTTTCCTTTTTTCCTTCTTCTTTTCCCTCCTTTCTTTCTTTCTTTCTTGCTTGCTTTCTTGCTTGCTTTCTTGCTTGCTTGCTGGCTGACAGGCTGGCTGGCTGGCTGGCTGGCTGACTGACTGACCGACTGGTTCGCTTCTTTCTTCTGACTTTCTATTTTTGTCAAAGTTTCGTAGTTTACGTGAGTTTGGTTCATTTTCGGTCCGGGAAACGGCAACGCGTTCCGTTCTCACTTTCGGGTCCATCTGTCTCGCGTATAGACATCTTATTATGTCGTTTGTGCTTTGTGCGCTGGCAGCCGTGTTCTTCGCCGTCGTCGCCGTTGCATGTCGGACGGCAATCTTCTAGGCTCGTTAAAAGCACCGGCTATCGGGCAAATAAATTTTTACGTCGACGATTCTGGACGATGTAACCGAGCTAAACGTTGCAACGTGTTGTTGCTGTTGCGATATCGGCTTGCAATATTACGGCCGTGGAACGATGCCAAAGAAATTCGCGCTCGTCGGGGGTGCGCGGGATCGATAGCGGCATAGATGCGTGGACGTTTTTAAAACCGACGCAACGAGGTCGTTCGAGTTTCTGTCATTTTTCGTTTCGCTTTGTCGTTAAAACAACCTTAAACGCTTTGCTTTATTGCGCTTAAATTATCGCGGCCTTCTACGTTTTAAGCGAGAAAAAACAAAGTACGAGGGACCGAGAATAAATTATACGTACACGCGTACTTTAATCTTTGATATTTGCAATCTCTGTTCCAATTACTTACTTAATCGCAAATATTACGAAACCTACTTCTCGCGTCACGAGCGAAGATAAAAGAAGAAAACTAACGTAGTAGAATGATGAAAATGCATCAGGTTTCTCGGCCCCGTTTCGACATCGAAACTCAGCCAGCTTCCGCTCAAAAAACGACTATCCTTCTTGCACCTGGAAATTGATTCGACGATTCGATGCCTGGGTATCGCGACCCGTGAAACATCGAAGAACCGATAAAGTCGAGCATGCTGGTCCAACGATCCGCTAATGAATTCACTGGCGCTGTTTGCCGGCTACTTATTCGGAGCATCGAATATACCGCGTCCCGGGTAATTGGTTGATAAAACCCCGGAAGGCAGCTCTCTTTTCGCCGTGATTAATTGCACCCTCGAGCGAATCTGCTCTTATTTTCAAAGTCGAACCCCCGACTCACCTACCCTATCCCCGACCATGTTCGCAATTAGTCCCTCTTTATCGCGTTGCGTCATTCGGCCAATGTGTCGGGAAAGACGCCGGCCAGAAAACGTTTATCGTTTAATAACATTGCCGCAGGAAATTTGTAAAAAATGGCGCTGCACGCCATGAACGGTCTTTGGATTTCGCGTACACGTTCGTCCCTTCTGCAAAGTATATCGAAGAGTTGTTTCGAGTTCGCGATTCACGTCGCAACGAAACTGTGCGAAACTGGGACGAAAGCGCGAACGATAACTGGCGAGTACGCATGATTTTTCGTCGGGAGATTGATTCGTTTTTGCGGTTGTTCCAAGAGTAATTGCCGGTGCGAGCGTGTTCTAATTGCGAGTTGTTGTAACGCGTGGAGAAAAACGGGTCGATCGGCGCGATAGAATCGTTCGAACGGAACGACTTCGTTGAAGGTTTTTGTTTCGGAGCTCGAAAAGACAATGGGAAGGAACCCGAACCAGGGCTTTGGAAAAAGGTGGCTCCCGGATCGTTACCTACACGGCGATCCTAGTCTAATAAATAACGACGCAGCGGATCTACGATCCCGGATCCGACCTTCGGTATCTCTTTTCACGTAGAAGCGAATCGGTGGAGTAAATCATCGGTGGCGAGAATTGTCTTGGTTGGAGTTCGAGCGAAGAGCGAAAATGAGTCGGAACAGATGTCGCCGGACGCGATTTGGAAACGGCGCGAGCCAAATCCACGGAATCGATTCTTCACACCGGAATCACGTGTTCCTTCGTCAACGTGAAATAACCAAAAGAAAGATGGACAAAGAGGGAAAAGAAAGAGTGGAAATTCGCACTTGATTCGTGAATGTCCGAACCGAGGGAAGGTCGGTGGGCGTACGCGAAAAAGGGGAAAGGGCCGGGGCGGTTATAAGCGTTCAAATTGCAAAATTGCGGCGGCATTGTGCGGTGATCGCACGGTCCGAACTGTCTCGAAGCTTTTCGACGTTTATGACGCCGCTTGATTTACGATTTATTTATGCCACGGACTCGTCTTTGTAATAATAATAATAATACCAGGTACCCGCACCACGGAAAGGACCATCGAGAAGAAGTTGGCTGCCTCTCTTACGAACAAACGACAGCCATTTTAAGAGGCCCTTAACTCTTTAGTGTTCTCGGGAAGAGCGGCAATCTCCATATAAAATTCGATTCCCGCCGCTGCGCTGCGCCCAGAGGTCTACGCGCGGTCCCGAGAGTTGGACCAGGAAGCGGGGGCGTGTCTCCCTTTGAATGCATAAAAGTTGTAGGTACTAAGTAGAGTTTTAACAATGTGTTTAAAACCTTTCGTTATGTCTTTGCTCCGGCAAACGCCACCAATCTCCTTCGCTCTCTCACAGACCGTCGCTCACCAGTGCGAATAGACGAAAAAGTCGCGACTTTATTTTTCAAGAATTTCTGCTTCCCTCTTTAGACCTTCGTGTGATCGTTCCATATCGTTATCCGTTGCGTATTTTACTGCTTTAACGTGCCACTCTTTTTATTACCAATATTTCTACTATTGTCGCTCGACTTAAAATTTTCCACAGCTTATCGAACCGACTGCTTCGATATAAATACGAAAAGGTATAGGTAGGCCACGCTTTATCGCGCTACACGTACAGACAAAAGGAACGCGCGTTTTCGTATCGAAAAAGATAGGCGACTAAGCGAATTTCCTTCGTTCTCGAGACGATTCTCGTCCGTAACTCGGATACGACCAAACGGATGCGCAGATGCGACTCGTTGATCTCTTTACTGTACGATAGACACGCGCGTACGGATCAACGAGAAAAAGAACGAAAGCCACTGTACGCTGTCGAGTCGAGCTCGCGGTGCAACAGAAACGGCTCGACAAACTATAAAGCGAACTGCCGTTTGTATACGATTATTACTGCTCAGGTGTCACTACCGTTTGCACGCGGCCCGGTAATGTGCCATTCACGTATGCCTAAGCGAAGAATGATATTGCCAGCGTGCGTTGTGCGACGTTTCGCGAAACCATACAACGGTCGCGGACAAGCGCTAAGCAATTGCAAATGAGCGACACACGGTGGTTGGCTAGCCAGCCGACGCGTTTTCAACCAAACGTTCTATCAACGTTAACCGCAAACGGTATCTGGCGAAAATTTAATTAAAAAGTCGAGATCAAAAACGAAGAAGAGAATATTCGTTTCGAGAATGCGTCCGAGCTTTGTTGTCTTCTCTGCCATTTTAAAAATATTTCCGGAATTAAAAGTAACAGCCGTACGATGAAAGAAATACTGGCCGTTCCGATCACCCTGCATCGATTATCCGTCAACAGCGTTAGAAAGGCAAATCGAAAACGGTTAGAAATTGTAAGGGTTCGAAGGAGCAGTGGTGGTATGGATTCATCGAAGAAAATAAGAGGGAAGAGTTTGTATCCGCTTCTTTGCTAAAACACCTGACAGACACAGCTGATCGCTCTTTGATAAAAAGGCCGAAAAAATGAAAGAGAGAGACGTTTAACCGCAAAGAGCTGAACGTTCCCCCTGAGACAATGCCACTACACTTTATACGAAGATGCTACGACTACGGAGCGGTGGCGCATGGTTTTGGTTGGAACGGGTTTCGACGTTTCACCAAATACCATTGTCTTTAAAATCACCGTTCATTTTCAGCTGAAATCTTTCAAATTTGAAATTTGAAAGAGAACAACGTCGACTACGTTCGGTTCGAGCCTCTGCCTATTTTTATAATCCTCGATGGAAAGCTGCGTTCATCAACGTTTCACGCTACGAACTTAACCCGAAGCGGTGAACGTGCAGCGGCCAATTAAATTCGTTCCTCGCGATTCGGGCCTCGTTACCGAACTCGTGGCCCGATGTCTGGGGTAGATAATATCTCCAAGACACTTTTCTCGTGCGCGCATGCCACCAATTAAACGTTTCGCATAAACAATCCAACAGCCGACAAACGCTCGTGTGTGGCCTAAAATTTCGATTCGTCGACGCTTTCGATCTCGGCTACGATCCTTCTCAAAACGCGTTACATTACGAATTAAATTACGAAATATAAATATATTTCGTGGATAATTGCAGAGTGCTCGTAGAAAACGCTGTAGAAGCGAGTTTTTCAGGAGGAAAGGAAGCCTTGCGCGTTAACGTGGTATAAATTCACGAAAAAGAAAGGCACGGACAAAAGCCAAATAACAATTAGCTTACGTTCGTTGGCACTTGTATCGCATGGAAGTCGCGTTGTGGCTCTACCTTTGCGGAATTACACGACCATTTAGAAGCGGAAATTGCACTTAAATACTATATCTCAAGTTTTTCTGCTGTATTTTCGACGTAAAGATGACATAAAGGAACAGGGTTCGTTCGATCCGAAGGGGCTCTCGTGACGTTCGTGCGTTTACAGGTCAAGAACGACGATATTATTTGCCCCTTGACGAACTCATTGGCTACGAAATAACGCTACTGGTCACAATGTCCTCTCTCTTCGGCAAGAACGAACGTGGCCAAGTCCTCAAGGAGCTACGCTTCGGTGCGTTCCTTAACAATACGCTAAAGACGTACTCGTAGGCGGTCATTTTTTCCATATCAGACCGCCTCCTTCTTCCTCGCCATTTTTATTACCGCCACGGTAGTTACATTTCACGGAACATGCCGGTCTACTTCATTGTATATACACCGTGAACTGTACGATACCGCGAGGGTCTCTCTCTTTCTCGGTTCGGGTGAATCGATCCGTTTCAATTACCCTCGCAGAACGTCCTCCTATTGTAACTTGCGTGGCGAGAGGATGGTGCAAAACTGGACATTATTTTCTTTTATTCATGAAACTCGGCAGAACGTTGCTTTCCTATTTCTCCAGATAATTTAAGACCCACGTAATCGAATCGTAACCGAATCGTAAACGATCGTAACCGTACATTATAAAACTTTGCCATTTCTTCCACGCGATCGATCCTCGCCATTTACATCATTGCGTTTCTTCGCGATACGATTCATCGTAAATAAATCTCCATCGAACAAACGTAGTTTGGTTATTTCAGGGCAGATTAAACGAATCTTCCCACGCTACGTAGAGTTTCGTTTAAGAAGACAGGAGAAGCGAACCGATGTTTAACGAGGCTAGTTTACATTTGGCTAAATGTTCGCATGGCGCGCGTATCTTGGCGCAAATTTCGCTTCACAATTTAGCAACGTTTCGGCAAAATGAGCAGAACGCGGCGCGGTTGGCGCGGCGTCAAGCGCTTGTTATTAATACGCGAGTCGTCGCTCGCCAAAAGCCGAGTCGTTCTCCTATTTTTTTCCCCTCGACACGGTGTATTCTCCAAGGAAAACCAACGACGAGAGGCACCGGCCTGCATCGCGGTGGAAAAAGGCGAGGCAAGGATGCTATCGGTGCACCTGTCGCTCCTAAATCTTGCTACTTAAGACTGCCAAGTGTCACGGTCATTTCTCACCCTTTCGTCTTCGGCATTGCACTTAATTGGCTAGCGCGTGCTTGCGTGTTTTCACGTCCGATGCGGCATGCGTGCGCGTGTCTACTCCGAATTAGTCTCAGCTCGGAGCCTTGCATTTTCATGATACTCGATACGAGATTAAATTAAACGCGGCTTTAAACCACTCGTCGTTCGTTCGGGACGCTTGCTTTCGCTAAGACGACGCCAAGTTCGTCTTCGATTTTAATCACAGGCGACAAAATGTTACTTAGAAATTAAACTTGATAAGCGCTTAACAACGAACGATAGTAATATAGTAACGATAGTAATATTCGTCGTTGATCGGATAAAAAGACTGGACGCGGTGGAACAGCATCCGCCAGTCTTTGAATCTAACACGCGTCTAATGTGTCTCGGCTTTGGCATTGCGCTTCGTGTTTCCGCACGTAATTGGTTTGCGTGTACTGGCCAACTCGCTATTTCCAACCATCGTACTCGTTAGTTTATTACTAGTCGTTTTATTCTCGCGGTGCGCAATTCGCGTCCGTGTTCAGAGTTCTTATCGAGGAGAGACTCTGGCGCTCGTTAAACGAAACTCGTTCGATTTCGAAGCCAACGATGCAAGCATTGGCCCGTTCCGATGGTCGAGCAATTACTCGAGAAAGCAGAGGATCGTCCGCGTCTTCCTGCTGCCAAATAAGCGACAACAAATGGCTCACAGCTTCATTAAGTCGACCGGATAGATCCGTTTCAATAAACGTATTTTACGACATCGTTACCACGTAGTGGAAACATAAGTCATCGTCGAGCGTACGCCATCGTTCCTAACCTCCCACTCGTTGCACCACGACGAACCTCTGGCAAACGTTTAGAGACGAACGAATCTCGATCGAGACGATCGTCAACCGTGACGATGACGACGAAACAGAATCGCTCCGGAAAGGAATCGGTGACGACTGCGTATCGTCTGCATCGAACAGCACCGCCATCTCCTGTATCGTAATCGAGCGATCGTTCCTGTCAACCTTGGTGCGCAGATCGGTTCGCAAGAATTCTCCTTGATATCCGTGGAGCTTGAAGCGAAGACTAGTTAGAGGTAATAACGCCGAGCATTGCCGAGCGTTACCGAGAGACAGACACACGTTCGAGAGAGCATTCGGTCGTCGAGGCTCGTGTCCATTGGCGGCAAGAGGAGGACCGCTTCCAAGTAATAATCTCGACTATTCCCAGAGCGGACACGTAGCATCGGGCGGCCGCGGTTGAGAAGATCCAAGATGGTGGGTGCGCGATGCGAAAAGCCACTGCTACGTCGAAATGTACGCAATTTAATAAGGAACGTAGTTTACGAGGCGGCGCGGGAGTCACGCGGCAAGCTGTTACAACCGAGATTTAACAGCTACGACGAAGACGCGGCTCGTCTCCTCGTGCGCGTTTCCCCCCTCTACCTTCTCCTTTCTGGTGTTACGCGGTTCGTCCGTCCGCTGCACGGTCCATCGAGGGCGACGTTTCACGGCGTAAGCCGGTCGGCTTAATGTTGTTTTAATTAAGTAGGCGGTTAGCCGAAAAGAACTCTGTACTTTCAGGCTGCCTCTTCTGCTCTTTCGCAGCTCTTTCCCTCGCACGTACGCGTATCTCTCCTTCGCCGTCTCGTCGTCTCTCCGTCTCTCCGTCTTTCTTTCTCTATTTCGAGAGGTGCGGCAGAAGCTAGTCCCCGCATGTGTTCCTCGTATGTTCAGACGTGATGGACGATTTCGCTTGACTAATCGCCGTCTTTTTAACCATACTCCCTCCCTCGCCCTCTCCCACCCGTTCGACCCCTTTGTGGCCTGCGCACCGTCGTACCGTCGCACCGTCGTACCGTCGCGTCGTCGAGAAAGTCGCCACTCCACTCGGCGTTAACGAAGTCGCAGCGAACACATCGGATGCGTGGTAACGATCTCACGGCACCGTGAAATAACGAACCGCGTGTGCATGCTACCGGTAATTCCATTCCGTTTAAACCGTACTGTGATTAAACGTTACCGTTTCGATGCAAAGAGGATAAAGATAGACTATCGGGCAAAGCTACGACGAGCGGTTAATTTTCAACGTGCGTCTCGCGACCGATCGCGTTCGCGTGTCTGAATTTCGTGTCTCCGGATGCTAGCTTCCATCTATCCGCGCGCGATAATGCCTCGCTAAAAAGCAACTAGTTTCGCGTGCGATCGCGCATCGATGGCTGCTTAACAACCTGTCTACCACTTTGATCGCTTCAAATCTAGAATGTTGCGCATGGCACGCGTTAACATCGCGATCGAATCGATCTCTTATCTCGTCGATCGGCGTTCCTCTAAATAAGAGATTTTAACGAGAAGTACGTCTTGGCATAATCCGTTCCGAGCTTTCGTTACTTCGCCCGGGTATTTCGACGATATCGCTACCCTAATTTTACGGTTCGTTTAAAAACCGACTTTGTTCGATGCACTTGCATTGTCCATGTTGCCCTTCGCTTGCCGTTTTAAACGCGTTGAAAGAGGAAACGACGCGTAGGAAAAAATTAATAAAGTTGCGCCAGAGATCGAAAAACGAAATATCTGAATTGCCTGTTGAGCCGGCAATTTAAGCACGATGAAACCGAACCCAACCAACAATACACTCTCATTCGGTCCGTGCTAAATTATGTTCCACAATGGCGTTCAACCTCTTCCTACTTGATACGCCGTATGCTCGAGGACACGCAATCATTAGAAATTACAAATTAGCGAGTAATGAAGCGAGAAATAATGCTGTTGCGAGTCTGTCCGTGTACGATGTACATTCTATTTACGTATTCGCTGTAAAAACTTCCGTGATTAATGTTTCAGAGGAAATTACAGTTAGGATAATAGGATGGCTTCCGACGTGATAGGTAGTTGGCGCAAACGAAGCTGCGCGTATCTAATATATCATGTTGCTAATTAGATACATTGTTATCGTTATACGCGGTCCAGCCATTGATCGCGAATCATTTAAAACAAAACAACACATCCAGGGGTTATTTAAATTACAAAATTAATATTCATACACGCGAATTTTATGGGTTTTTTATGCGCGCTGCTATATGCGACGGTGGAGCCATCTGACGTTCGTGGAAAGTAAACTGTCCGAGTAAGCATATACCGTTTGAGCTTCCCAATGAATCTCCATTGATAATCCACGCGGTTGAATATATTTTTTCTTAAACAAAAAGCCGATAACTTGTATCGCTCATACTTTACCATCGACTAAATATCTCGCCGGTAACTTTATCACGATTTTATTACTAAACACAGGATAGACCTGACATCAAATGGCAGTCCGTGTCTCACTGGTTCTGAAATACCGACCTTGAAAAAAATCAGAGTGTTTTACACGCCCTCTACGATTTATAACGTTGCGTCGACACCATTGTAATTACGTACATCAAAGAGCAGAGATACAACTCCATTAAATAAACTTCATCGAATTCGTTTATTCGAACGTGAAATACCGCTGTATGAACTAGAATTCGCAAGTACATAGTAAAGACTATGTACCGAGATTATGTAAAAGTCTAAAGCTGTTTACAAACGCTACCTATACGAAAATTTACAATTTAGAAGGAAAAGGGATGGGATATTATATGTTTATGATATTGTACGGGATAATATGTCTTCTTTCGTTGGTTTCCCAATGGTATCCGAAACAAATTCAAACCGCAAAAAATTTAAGAAGATTCTACCACGTACAGTTTTAATTCACAACAGATAAAGCCGGAAAATCGCTTATTATTACCATTATTAGCTCGTGCTTATTAGCAGGTAACGACCATTACAATTTAACAACAAAATTAATAACACTAATATCTCTAATTCGCTGTATTCGACAGTGATTTACAGGTTGTGATTGAAACGATATTTGTGAGAATTTATTTTTTATAACTTAAATTTATAGCAAATGGAATAAGCGCTAAAACGACGCGATTCCACAGCCTAACCTCACACACTGTGTGGGAAGTACATCGTGCACGATACGCTAACGCATCGTCAGTCGCTTAGAAATTGTTATAAAATCAATGGTCATCGTACCCATTGCCTTTCTCCAGCCCAAGTAGCACCTGGGCACGTGAGCGAGATCCTGGCAATAGGCATGGAAAGGGTTAAACCTGAAAATTCTAACTAAAAAAAAAAGGTATTAGCGCGTCTATTTTGTCTTTAACGAGCTAATCTTTCTTCATTTTGCGTCTTCGAATTTTATCCCAGTTAGCAACACTGTATACTTTACTTCGTTAATTTAATAAATTACCACAATACTAATAATACTGAATTTATTTACACTCTTTATTTAGACTCTATGAATTATTGAAATTCTATTACAAAAAAGACAAATTGACGATAAATAAGAAATTTATTTGATAATTGACTCAAAGTTAAATGTTAATGCAAACAACCTCGGGCAATCCCTTCGTCGAAGCACATTGTCGAAAATGCGAAAGCAACGTTCAAAACTTGTTGCTTTGATTCCAAAATTTGCCTGTCGCGAAATTTCTTCTTGCACATAAAATTTCATACATTTTTGTACGGCAGAATTGAACTTTAATATCTCTATATGTATATTTTAAATTAATACTCAAATTGAAAAATGAATGGCAAACAATTAAGTCCACTAGAACAATGCCATCGGAGAACAGAAGGTGAAAATAAAAGATGACTTATTATCGTTATCAATAGATACGCAATAATTGCAATTTTGTTTTGTCACTACGAAATATTTCATTAAGCCGTTGCAATTTCTTTTTGTGAATATATGTTTTTAATACATTCCGACTTTACGAACACACCTTCAATCACAAATATTCAAATTAATTGTTAATATAATATCGTTTGTACCTGTTGATATCATTACCAATATTATTAATACAAAATTTGTCAGTTTCATGTAATTAATATAAAAGAAAAAAAACGCGACGTGCAAGAAGACCTATCCTGAACTAATAAATAATACACAGAAAAAGAAAATGTTACTACTCACGGGTATAATAAATACCCGCGGTTAATGTGCTCGCAAAAAATTCTACGTAATACAACCAGTCACCCGTGTCGATTCGGACCTTTCGTCCTACGACACGATCGAGTGACCGGAGGAACAAAAATGCATGCGACTCACGATAAAATGCGAGGAACGTAGTCATCGATGCTGTGGTAGTCCAGGGGAAATCGTCGTGAAGACCGCCATCAAGGAGGAGCCATGCAATTCCATCATGGAAAAAACTGTAACAATGCATGGAATATCGTAATTTACTCTTAAATATGACGTTAATTAATTGGAAAATTTGAAGTAACGGAAGATTAATCTCTGTTAAAATTTCAATGACGATATTTAAATCAGGAATAGCAAATTGAAATACAAGGACTAGAATTAAACGAAGTACAGATTACAAGATTACTTACATTCTTAGCTTTTGAAGCCCCACTTGGTCCCTTTTAGGAAACAGGAGACAGAGAAAGGAGCGATAAACCTTTAACAAAATATGACTTATTATACATATATAAATAATATATCCGCGAATAATATATTTTCAGAACTAAGTGATGATTCACCAAAAGATTTGAGATAATGTAATATGAAACTCCATGAAAACTTTCAACTTTAATGATAATAGAATGATTAAATTGCTAGTAAACTCTAATTACTCCAACAATTGAAACTCTGACATTAAATTTTAAAGTCAAACTTGTTTTTTCATTATAAATAATTCAAGTAGAATAATCAAAGGAATAAAATTAATTGGAATACGATATGCAAAGATTCTTACATGCTTAGTTTCGAAGCATCACTGCGTCCTTTCCGAAGCACAAGAAAAAGCAGAAGTTATGAAAAACTGAAACAAAACGTGTGAAATATTATAATTTGTTCTTAAAAATATATCCTTCATTGTTTAAGGAGTCTAAGCTAATGAAAAATAAAACTCTATTCAAAATTTCTAAACTCTAACCTCAGTTCATATTTTAATAATAATAAAAATTGAAATCCTGTTAAAATCCAATTACTAATAATTACTAAAAATAGGAACGCTAAAGTACCAATTTTTAACCTAGGGATGTTGATAATCTAATCGTTTGCGAAGCATGGTAAATGCGGCGTCCGTTTCGTATCAGTTCGAATTATCGATTATTAATCGCCTATGGCGTCTGTGATGTGAACCCCTATTCTTTCAGTCCCGTGACCGGCCGATAATCTATACAAAAGAAAACCAAAGCAATTTCAAATAAATGTATAACAAAACCAATAATTTACAATAATGGAACAAATTATAGTAAGATAAAGCAATAATAAAATCCAAAATCTGCCTCAAACGACGGTAATGTGAATTATCGATAATTTTAACTATCAGAAATACAGTCAAGAATAAAAGTATAATAAACCAATAATTTACAATATAGAAGCCAGTTATAGCGAAATAAAGTAATAATAAGAGCCAAATTCTGGCTCAAAAACCGGTAATATAAGCTATCGTGGACTGTAACCTGTCAAATACACAATCAACGATGCAAGTAAAAGAAGATTTCGGATACTACTTAATTTTACTAAAATTATTATCAATAAGCGGTTAAATACGAACGTACTATTTGTATGAAGCAGATGAAAGTGTAGAAATGTTGATAAAGTCGAAATGGAAGTACTAATAAGGACAGGGTAACGCTCGACGAGACGAATTTTCGCTCCAAAGACTTTCAAGAGTACGTGACCCCGCGGCATGTTTCTCCTCGAAACTACGACTTTCCAATATTTCGCACCAATAGGAACGCTCGATTCGACGTGACAATATATTGCGCCAATAGAAACGCACAATTTCATTTGACAATATTCTGCGCCAATAGGCACGCTCGATTTGACTTCGCGATACATTGCGCAAATAGGAGCGCACAATTTTCGTATATACAAGCGCGGGTAAACTTACTGTATTCAAACAGTGAAATTGATGAAATTGAGGAATAGGAAACATATTTAAGACAATGTTCAACAACGATTGCGAATAAGATTATGTTCTTAATGAAAAGCTTTTATGTGTTACACGATTAAAGTTGTTGTTATTACATAATATGTGGTATGTTACTACTTATTATTACATGAAAATCGGGAAAATTGTTCTATCCTGCTTTATAAGTGTATTTATTGAAGACAAATGTAATCCTTAAAAACTATTAATAATTAGTAGTTTAGAATAGTCCTGGAGAATCGATAGCGAAACTGTCATAAAAAGAGAAATTTCTTTAATTGAAAATAATTTATCATTGTTTACTTTGCTACTAATTGATGTTTAGGTCATAAAATTTGTATTTTATAATACCAGAGAGGAATTTCTACTATTGCCTTATACGTGTCATCGTTTAAAAATATAGTAAACAATTAATTTCTCTTTCTTAGGCAACTTACAACTAGCTTCATTATCGCATGATTTCGTCATTCTTATGCTTGTCTATCTCGGATAGAATAGTAGATCTGAACTTTTCCATAGAATTGTACAATTAAATACGTTCTTGTCTGTATCAATGTGTAACCAAACAGGGCAGATCCCTAATTTTATAGGTTCTTGTACATGCTAATGTCAATTGAACTCAGCACTTGGCCGCATGGTGCAGCACCTGTACCTCGAAAGAACTAGATCTACGGGCGTGAGCATTCTCATTTCCTTTCCGATGGAAGCATTAAAAAGAGAAAAATCGAAAATCAATGATTTTTTTATTGCCAACGATATTGTCATTATCGACAACGGTAATTTTTAACATCTATATAAATCTCTACGGTTTTTGAAGCTTACGTTATTACATGCTGATATCGAATATTCCACGAGAATTACAAAATATTAAGCTATATTTTCAAATAAAGATATAGACAGTCGAATAATATCAATCTATATTTAAATAAATAATTGTATCCTATAGCATATTACAAAATCATAATCTAACCGTATTTCCTATTCAAATTCATTTGAAATTCAATCACCGACATTATCCCATTATATTTGCAAAAATGCAAATGGTATTCGTTGTATTAATGAATTATTTATCCCGCGTAATACGTAACAATAAATTTATAACGTCGTTCGAACATTATGATGTCAATTAAGAACACATTAAATATATGTACTTACTACATCGAAATTTTGAACTATAGCGAAATAGATCGAGATTATGCAGGAAATCGTTCAACTTGACCATTTACTGGCGATGAGACACGATTCAATAAGCTGCCAATTCGTAATTTCACAAATACAGAAAGCACGAAATAACAGAAACGTTACTCTTGTTTGGCGCCATTTTGCGAAAACATACGAATAAAATTTCAATCTACAATAGCATAATACAGGCTTGCTTTATTTTGTTGTTGCACCTCAATTTATTGACAACTTTCTTAGAAATACATCGAATAGGATAACTACGAACAAAGGGACGATAAAATATCGCTGAATTTATCAGTAGACGAAACGTTAGAAAAATTTTCCCAAAATTTGTCCGACACGTACAGTTAGGCGATTGGAATCGTAGATACGGCGGTGAAGACGATGGACGCGCTTGCGCATTGTCGCGCTCGCTTGCCACTACAATGTCGGACGTCGAGCGTTCGGTAGTAAGACGGTCTCTTGCGTTTTTCGCGATTTCCTAAGTGAAATTTCGCGGCCGTGTCGTTTCTATTCGTAACCGATATTATAATATGATCGTATAACCGATCGTCTACGACGAACCGCCGTTAGAAGCATCGTAGCTTGTGCCAGTCGGAAAGATGGGTGAGTAAAAGGCGGAAACCAAGTGGTGAATGCCGGCTAACTTTTCTCTCTCTCCGCGGCTTCGCTATTCTCGGCGAACGTGTGTGCGTGGCTCGTGTGCTTCCCGTTGCCAAAGAGTTGGAAACCGTGTGCGTGCGGGGTACGCCCCTGCATCGTGCCGTTTCCTTCTGATTTTCACGGTCTTTTCCTCGTGATGAAGACGTCGAATGTTTTCTGAAAGGATCGTATCTCTAAACTCACTCGGGGGGCTATAAATAGGTGGATCCATCGGTTTGACGTTTCCTAGGGTGAGCCCCTCCCCCCCGTTCCGACGTTTGTACCTCCACCGACTGTTTCTCCTGTTCATTTTGTTTTCCCGCTATTTGAGAGTGACCTGCATTCTCGAGTGGTACTGTCTCGTATCCGATCTTCATCTAGGGTTGCCACCTTTACAGCGATTTTCACGGGAAAGCTCACTTCTCTTTTCTCTTAGTCACACTTTTTTCCACGAGCTTCATTGATTTAACAGAGGCAGAAAAACAAAGTAACGCATCGCGTGCCATTCAGCCTTTTCAACGTGCCATAACTGTTGCGTAATCCCGCGCGTTTAGAATACAAATGTTAATTTCTACAATTCCCGGTCTCTTCAACGTCCAACATACATGAGAGTTTCTCGCAAAATACATGGAATTATTTCAAGGAAATAATCTATAGCGTCGTTGGTTCGCATAAGACTTTTCGACTCTGCTATTCTCGTGAACCTAACATATATATATATATATAATAGTTAAGTCGAGATTGTTTCTTTCCAAACGACATAAAAGCATTCTTCTCGTCGATCGCCCGAAGCGTGAAATATGGACTCGAGTCGAATTCTGTCCGTAGTCCGTGTGCGCGTAGCAGCTATTGCAGGACAGAATCTGAGGACGCCACGCTCGTAAATTTGCTCACGCAATTATGCGTTCTACCCACGCAACCGTACCTCGCACGATGTGCCGTGTGTGCGCTTCAATGCCTATGCAACGTCGAGAGGAGTAGCGACGTACTGCAACGCGAATTTCACGAGCTACAGTACTGCATTCTGCGACAAAGGCTACGCTACTGCCCATTATTTTTTCTCGTCTTTCATTTTACTTCGATGCTACTCTATTCGGTTTCACTTTCTCGATATATTTAAATACACTGATTTCAATTTATTCCATCGTCTACTACGTAAACGGGTCAACGAGGGAGGCTTATCGTTCGTTAAACATCGAATTGAATATCAATCCTGTACATACGAGGGAAATATAGCGGCGCGCTTAACGAATCGTCCCGCTTTTTCTAAAGTAATATGTAGCGTGGCGTCGTGCGCGTCCATTGCCTTTAAATATTGACTTTCCTCGAGTATAATCGCCATATTATCTGTGCCGCAGGAAATTACACTCGCCATTAACGTGCTTAAATTTTGTCGCATACTTGGCATATTTCGACGTCGTTACATAGCTATCTTTATCGCGTACTATATATCCTACGTATAGCACACCGTCGAGAATATATAGCGTATAATTAGAAATAATTCGCGTTCAGATCGATCTTCGTATGGAACGACTTAGGTCGATCACCCTGAATTAGTTGGCCCTTTCCGCAGAAATCGAGCTACGTTTCATCTCGCGCCTATTCCAACCAAGTTTTAAATAATACGCCGATCGACGAGTAGTATTGATTTTTCCTTTCTTTCGCGTCCCTTGTATATTGACATACATTTGGTACAAGGGTCCTATCCGTGGAGAATGTCGTTAACTCCGTTGCCGGCTTTCAGTGAAACTGCAAGCGCTGCAGATCGATACCCGCCCCCTCGTGCCCGATTCACACTGCGCCAGTAACCGGAAGGGACAATCCCGTCGAGCGAAATGCATCGAAATTGGCGTGGTCGTGCACCCTTTTTAACGCAAGCGGTACACGCTGTGCAATACGGTGGATGTTGCAGGAACGACGACTGAAAATCTGAATGCGTCGGGACCGTGCCACGTGGAGTCGTGCAACTCTTGGAATCTTATCGCGGGACCGTAATAAACGGTAAATAATCGACGAGGAAGTGGTTAAACGCGAACAAGTTGATCGAAACTACGGAATCAAGCCGTTTTTATACCGAGATTACGTTCTTGTTGAGAAACCTGATTCGAAAATAGAGCAAATATGGCTGCAACAATGTTTCTATCGGAAGAAAGAGACAGATCTTTGCTGCTGCGGTTACGCGAGTTACGTGTCGGGTGCGTTCGAGGGAATCTAATTTATACAGGGTGACCCAATTTCAGCGATTCCTATAAATCCTGTAGATAGTTTAGGAATTGCGAATAAAAGAAAAGCAACGTTTTAGGAAATGTAGTATTTCGCCAGGCTTTGTCCTCGGGCTTTGTTCTGACAGAAAGTCGGAGATTCGAAAGGATTTCATCTACCTCGGATAAAGGGCATTCACCCAAATCGATATTCTACCTACCTCTAGTCGTATTCTGGAAAGGTTACTGGTAGGTGGAGGTCCTTCGAGGAAGTCACCGGAGTGAATATAACGTAACTCCTTGATTACACAAGCCGTGAATCGCGACGAGATATCGTTTATTATCCCATAAGCGGATACGGTTACGTCTGAATATTAATTTGTCACGTTCGTCCGCGATTCTCCTTGTTGCCCACGGGCAAGCGGTAGGGAAAAAATACGTGCTCTTTTTCTACAAGCATCTCTAGATGCTATATTGAAATTTCGCGTTAAATTCCTAGAGTATATATTTCCTCTTTATCGAGAAGTCGCTAATAGCCGTTGCAAGCTACTAGAATCTCCGACACGAGCAAAATCGATGTTAAATGTCAGGGCACACGGCCGATGTTTGCTGGAAGCAACCGTTGAAAAAGCAGGAGAAAGCAGGAGTGTATACGTCGAAGCGAGAACAAACGAAAGTCGTCTTCCGAAGCTCGATTCTCTACTCTCGCTGCGTCGATCGATTAAAGATACCAATTAAAATATATAAATTCGAGATACGTGTATTCCAATAGAAACGTATTTTTAAGCCACGGCTTGATCAACCGGTCGAATTGCGAACAAATCGAGAAAAATAGTTTATCGCGTACGAACGAGCTACGAACTTGAATGTTTGCGGAGGGTTAACGCGTATCGAATTCGCGAAACGCAGAAAGAAAGAAGATCACGCGAGTCTCTCACTTGCTATTTAATCGTCTTATCACGGAAACAAGTTGAGCGTGACAAAATGGTAACGCACGAAGGACTTAAGTCTTCTTAAACGGATTGACGTTTTCTACGTACGTACGCTCTTCTATGCGATCTTCTCGCGCGTTGTTTAGCCTGTTGAAAGCATTATAAAGTCGATGAGATAACGGAGACGTTATCGAGTAGAGACTTCCGACGTCTCGCTTTTTCGCCAAGGCAAGTGCACGCGCGATAACGTATCGAACGACGATCAGAGTCACGAATGGAAAAAATGATGGCGGAGTAAGGACGGACCGGTCGTCGGAAGCGCGGCCTTTCGATAACGACTGGACACCAGGTAAGAAAGGAGGTTTAAAAAGCCGCTACGCGACTCGGTCACGCAGGTATCGACACTCGACGCGCATCACGCTCTGCCGTCTTATTTTTCTCTCTCGTTTCGCGTTTCTTCGATTCGTTGCACGATACCAGTCGTCACGCATTCCTGATCCGCGCCCTGATCGATCACGCCCCGCTCATCTTTCATCCATGCGCTTCGTTCTTTCTCTCTCTTTTTACTCTATTAACAGAATTGTTGTACATTCGAGTCGTTTCACTCCTCGCGAAAATTCCTCACATTTGTCTTTACATTATAGTTACATGTATATCGTTACGCATATTACAGATTCGTAGACGATTCAAAAGGCGACAAAGAGAATTTTCTAAGCGTAGTTTGAAATTCACGGTATATGAATGTAGACAGGTAGTCTCCTTCCACCTTTCATAATGGTCCTTGTTACGTCCGGTGACCCTTTACATAAACCAGAATCCATCCCTCGGTCAAGACTGCAACCTGCTTTGCAAATAGAGTTAGTCCGCGATAATCCTAAGGAACCGTCATAAAATCGAACGCTTCTACTTTACTATCGATGCCCTTAAGCGTTATGCAAACATCTTCAAGTCGAGACGTTCCTTAGGATTATCGTTCGATCAGATAGACAATGGGAAAAGCAGGTTTTTGGGATAACCAACACCCTTCGATAGTTTTCCTCCGTGACGGCATCGTCGCCGAACTTTATTGCATTTTCATCTTTTGACCAGTCACACTATCTCCGTTGGTTTTCCGTTCATTGATCGGTCATCGTCTTAACTTGTTGCTTACACTTCGCTGAGAATACATCTACGCGCACCACGCGTAACTGCTTATATCTACAGGGTTGTTAGAATAAACTGTATATTTTAATCTGTTAACTAAGTGTTATCGTGAATTCAATCGCCTCTATTGTCCTAACCGAAATAGGAGATCGACCGAATCGTGGCGTCGACTATCGACGGTCGAACAGTCTCGTTGCATCGAGACACCCTGTATTTATGTATCGCTCTATAAACGAATGTACAGTGTACACACGTGGCGCGTGCGGGAACGTACACAGGTGTTCGATGACTATAATCAAGCATCGCAAGCTGTTTCAGTTTACAAGCGAAACGTACTTCATCGTCAAAGTACCGAACCTTTTCTTTTATGACTAATCCGTTAATTTTAATCGTTCGAACGATCGATGAACGTAGTGCGTCGAACGATCGTCGTCGAATATAGAACGCAAAAATCGAAAAACACATTTAACGGGTATATGTACATCTAAATCCGGTATTTCCAATTGCCATTGCGTAAATTTTATATTTGATCGCAAGGTATTTATTAATAACGTGTATACGTGCCTGTAACGCATACCAGTACTATCTGAAAGCAGATAAGCCCTGGTCGGTATAGAATTCCCTCTTGTTGCATATACATCTGGTAATGTAATAACACGGTCGCGTAATTGATTTCGAGATAAAACACGGTCGTATCGTGCGCGAGCTATGGCCAGCTATTCGGATCTCGTTTTCATGCTTGATCGAGTTTCTTCTCCAAAATGGAGATCCATCGACCGAAAGGTTCAAAAATTGGACCCATCAAAGCGACCGAATTATCGTGAAATTTCGTTCGTCTTAATCAGCTATCGAGAATCGACAACTTTATCGTCTGACAATGAATATTCGTCGCGTATGGCAGCTGATCGCCGATGGTTGAAATTGCACGTACAAGTTTCTGCTTGTTTCTCGGTAAAGAAGGGTAAATAGAAATTTATGCGAGCTCTCTTGCGTGTTCGTTCGTTGGTCCTCGACCTAACGACACCGCTCCCCGCGCCGCCTGTATAGTTCTGTCGTTACCATACGTGACTCGATGCTGCAAATAGTACCGAGAAACGTGAATGAGAACTGCAAAGTAAGATTATCATATTTTCCAGTCCTACCGTTAATTATTTCGAGAGGACGCGACGCTGGTTATTATTCCCCGCTGCTATGCTAGCACGTAGGATTTCTTTTCCGTGATACGCCGCGTACCTTGATGACCCTCGCGTGTAGACATCGTGTAGACTCGTTGCTTCTTCGACGGTCGAAAAGGCGATTAGGATTGCCACGCTCCTTTTAAGCGTTTGATCGCAGCGTCGTCGTAATCGTATCCGTTATCCTCGTTTACCCCTTAAACGCGATAATTGCCCACCCGTACATGGAGCTATGGCGAGTTATTTTAAGGAAAAAATGAAATAGCGACGCGCGATGCGAGATACTCCGGTTTTGAAATAACCCGCGAGGTATCGCCCGATTAAATATACCTGCACGCTGACTGGAAACAGCTCGCGTTCCATTAATAAGCCTTCCATTGCAAATAATCTGCGCTTTGGTGCTCGCGGATGATTTTACATTTCGTACTTCCGCCGCTATGCGATATCGAATGTTATTTCGTAGCATCCAATGCAATACGAGCAGAGGCAACCGATCTTCCGTTAAAAGGGATCTTTGCTTTTAAATCATTTTCTTAGAAACGCGTCGACAGGCAAGGAAGACAAGAAATATGGAAACACCACCGAATTACATAACAGTCGCCGGATTTCGTCGGTCTCCGAGCAAAGACTTCCATTTACGGCTGGACGCACGAATTAATCGGCGAGATGGACGCGTCGATACACGGATATTTTCGGCGTGGATCGAGCAGCCGAGATCGTCGATGTGCACGCGTGCAATCACGGCGGAGGGACGGCCGTGAAAAGTAAACGTCAGTCTTGCCGCAGTCGGTTGACAATCGGAACTCGACGCACGAATCTCAGCGCCTTCGGTCTCGATCGCTCTCTGCCGCCGCCGCCGCCGCTCTCGTCAGTCAGTCGGCGATCGGCGCTCGTGCTGTTGGTTTCGTACGCTTCGGTGACTGCAGATCTGTTACATCGATCGCGATCGCTACCCGTCGTACGCGCGTTCGTGCGAATCTTTCAAAGTGTCGCCGAGTGTCTCGAAATTGTAAATTTTTCGTCCGAAAGTTCTGTCCCGCCTTGTATTCGTTATTTCCTTTTGCTCCTCGGAGTGATCGTATCGAGGAGTTTGATAGATCCTTCGTTGCTTCCAATCGTGATACGGATCGATTATCTTATCGCAGCCCGACGAGAGACGAGAAGAGGAGAAGGTGTAGATCGCTTTGCGGGATTATCGCGAATATTACGCGATCATCGCGAGCAGCCGATATAATGAAGTCGAAGACGAGCGAGAATTTTATTGCGAGTGAAAGTAACGGGGTCAAGAGGGACCAGCAACTGAAGCAGAAACAGCTCAAGAGTGGTAAGAGGTTGTTTTCGCGTCGAATAAAAACTGCGCAATCCGAGACAATCACGCTTGAAAATGACGCCGAGTTATATTTAACGGTACGAAAAACCGCGTGCAGTGGGTGTTTGGAATCGAGCCGTTTTGCCTTCGCGATCCTCCGGTTGTATCGAGCAGCGGTGTTCTTCCGCTCTGATTAAATTGAAAAGATCGAAAACGTTACTCACTCCCACTCCCCCTAACCCGATATTATTCCGCAAATATTTACCTCGGTACAAGCAAATATAATATACTTGGAAAAAAACTTTCGTGAGCGTCGACTCGGTCGCTACTTTACGATCTAACTCCAGAGTTCGGCAAAGGGACCTTGAATTCCTCGTTAATCGATCGACCACGATAGGCAGATGTAATTGCGTCGATTCGCAAAATCGCACGTAACGCTCGACCACCGTGTGACATCGTCCGCGACTCTTAGATAACGCCGAGAAGATTTTGTTTCTGATGGAAAACGTTCAAATTTGAAATCAGCGACGACTGGATACTAGACGCGATAGCGACCGCACGATTAGATAAGGCGACGAATAGCCAAGTAGAACGGTCGCCGATCTTGAAAAAGAATGGAAAACGATAATGGCCACTCGCGTAATCGACGTTTTCCTTCGAGTTCGCTCGCTGACACGCGAAAAGTTCATCGGTACGGTCCCTTTCTTTCCGCCGTTTCCTCGAACGGCTCGTCACGATTTTCTCCCCCTGATGTTCGTGACGTGACCAGCAAAAAGAACGTGACTGTTCAGACACGATCGATGCATCTTTAAGCAGAGAACGCCGATGAAAAGCCCCGGGAAAGGAGTAACAACTTTCTCGCTACTCGCACAAACATAAATAATCCCACGTTTCGAGATTTTTTCCCTCCTTCGAAATTCGTCCCGCGAACTTTGATATTCCTTCGCGTTAGTTTACCATCGACTCGTCAAACATTCTCTCGTTAAATATGTTAACCTAAGATAGGTTCCCACGTTGCGCACGGTGTTTCCCACGTGTGAAGCACGGTTCGATATCGTCTAGCGCGTAATTGTTTCTCATTGATTAGAAATTAATGGAAATCAGAGAAAGACGAGAAAGCTGCACCACGTGACTCCTTCGCATCGTGGCTAGTAATTATCGCGATATCGTTTCGCTAATCGCTCGGCAACGCCTCGATGAAAGTTAAGTGGCCGTTGTATACAGGCCACTTTGTAATTCAATTCTTCGTGCATTCGTTTCTCGTGGGCTACCGCCCGATCATGTTCGATACATTATTAAATAGTTGTAACACACAGCCACGATGCGGTTAATTGCACACAAAAGATGCATCGCATCCTGTTGCATAAGCAACGAACGATTACGGTGTTTCGCTACGCGATGCGTCGTTTTAATTACTTCAGGTTACAGCGAACGCGAGGTTCGACATCGTTATGCTGCTACTGCCGTTTCTTTGTCCTTTTGGAAGCTCGATTTTCAAAAAGCGTTTACTTGTATCTTCTACTTGTATCTGTCGGAAATTTCAAAACTGGATATCGACGATAACGCTTTGGACTATTATCGAATCGTAACGAACGATTTAGTGGCACATGGTTGATAGTGTTTGATAGGCTGTGCAAAAATACCGATAACCGTAGAACGAGCATTTAAAAGCCTTTGATAAGGTGGAATCGCCGCGACGGAATCTTAGTCTATACGTAATCGTAGTAACGGTTGGAAAATACCGCAGTTATACGGACCAAGAAATTCGTAAGTCGAATCTTTCTAATAACTCTTCGATGTGTTGGTATCGAACGACAACGGTGTGGCGCTACGTTCGTCTAACTCGTGCCGTTTGGTAGCTTTCCGTAATATTCGACGAAAATTTGCAAGTTGGTTTCTGTTACTCGAAAACGATGCGCAATTATCAATCGTAATTCGTAATATCCATTAGATACGTTCGATCGTCGGTCGATTCGTGTGTGACCCAGAGTGCATTAGGAGAAAGAGCCGGCCACTTAGGGGTCGTCGTGTTTGACCCCACTTTACGACATCCTATTTAGACCACTTATGAATCATATTAACATACCGAAGCGGAGAGGAACGTACGTGGAACGGGTTACGCACTGGATGATGGATTGCCATTACGAGCCGAATCGTGCGACATCGTGGAGCGAGCGAAACCGGTTTCCTCCTGCGTCGAGGGAAAAAAATCCACGCGGTTTTCAGTGGTTTCGTCGATCACAGTAACGTTATCTAACATTGTGGAACGGTGAATTGGCAGCGTGATATCGAACGAACGTGAAACGAATCGAACTTAGCTGCTGAGTTCAAAGTTCCTTTTTCTCCGGACGCGTACATCCGTGGCCTTAGGGGATCGATTAATTTCCTCGAGACCAGAGAACAACCAGGGCACTCGTCTTACTTCGTTTCATTATTGCCGCGACCCGCTTTAAGGGATGAATCAAGGGGTGAAAGGCGGTAAAGTCCTGCGGTTTGTTTAAAGTAACCCTTGTTACAAAAATGGATACGAGAGAATCGATCGACTGCCATTTATACGAACCTTCCTGTAGCCTCTATGTCGTCGTGCGTCCCTTACAAGTACACGAACACCACCAACGCGCTCGCGCGTCTTAATCGGATTAAATAGATTCTAAACCAGTCCGTGTATTTATACCTCAACGGAGCAAGATTCGTTAAGGAGAACCGAGTACCACGTTGAACGAGTAACGTAACGGAAATATAGCACACGAGCAGGTCTTTGACCCGTGGAATTAATAAACAAGGAATTTAGGATCGGGTTTTCGGTAACCTGGAAACACGGTTTCGCCCGACGTCCCATTTAAACGAGCTTATGAATCGTATTAACGCGATGAGGTGTACGTGGGACGACGCGTGTGTGGGTGAACCGCAATTGCGTAACTTTTCCTTTTTTCCAGATCCGTGTTCCGTCGTTTCGAACACGTAATTATTTACGTCAATGAATTCACATCGTTTAACGATACGATAACGTTTAACGATATGTCCGAAAGAGCCCGGCGGCGAAGAACGAAGAAAACGTCGAAGACACGAGCGGTGTTCCGTAGGTGATCGTCGTTCGTTAGAAATTCCGGCCTCCTCCTACGAACTCTTAGCGGATTGCGCGCGATTAATATCGAGCATTGTTTCTACACGGCGCGTACAAATGGCACGCGCGTTCGCCATTGCAGAACGTCACACGCGAGAACAGCGACAGGTCGAGGAAATGGAATAAACGTGCTCCATTTTTGCCAAAGCGATCGTCGCTTTCGACTATTTCTCCTCCATCTTATCGTTGCTTATCGCCGCTTTGGCTTGGAATCGGAACGAGGTCGTCTGAGATTACTCGTAGACGGGATTTCTTGCTCGTGCGTTGGTATGCGTTGCTCGTGGTAGCTGGTCTATCCAATTGTTCCGATCAATCGTTCCAATGTTATAGCGTTTTGAAATATTTCTGCAAAGTATAAATCTGTCGAGATGGTCTTTTGCGCATATCTGACAGAGCATCGGCCTCGTTACTAACAGTCGGTGCGAACGGTAAATAAGACCAAAGGCCTTCCATGATCCTCGCGACGATATCATAATGATACTGTACAGTTTGTATTCGTCGTTCTTCCCGTCATTTCGTTCTTCACGACCATCGTCGTGACTAACCGTAATCAGCCACTAATAGTTTCACGGCTACAATTGAACGGACATCCGTAGAAGTTCTGCAAAAATTACGAACGAAGTGTTGGTAAAAGATATTTTAGGATCGTTCTAAACCTGCTACGATTCAACGAGTAACAGCTATCGCGTGCTAAAAGGTTAAATCGATGGATTCTACGGGAGTGCTATTCGCGCGATCTTGGGCCGGACTTGCTCCGATGAGTAGCTTTTAATCCTACACGAGCAGTCGATCGAAAGCTAGCGTAAATTTAAGGCGCCAGTGACGCGTGGTCGTGGAGGGTGTGCCGTTTCGACGGAGCAAACTCTGTTTATTCTATACAGAACACGCCTTGTATCGAAGTTTCTCGCTAACAATGAGTTTCATGGCGGACTCGCGATATCGTATCGTATCGTATCGATGTGGAAATTGCAGCTTTGTTGCCAAATGGAAGCAAATAGAGAATCTTCGTCTGTGAAACCGCAAATAATTTCTGGCGATATTGTTCCTTGATTCTGTGCACCGTCGCGTTTTAACTATCAACGAGCGGAGCAGGTAGATGGAAATTGCTCGTCATCCAGCCCTCCCCCCTCTATAGACAGTTAAAATCGCTCGCGGAAAATACAGCCGCGTGAGAATTGCTTTTAACTCACGTGACAGCACGGTGACGTCAAATATACGAACGGCGAGTCGGCGTGATGTCATCGCGTATTTTTAAATTTGTCGCCGTGTGAACGTGGTAAACACGGATTTTTGACAATCGTACGTATTTTTGGATCTACTTTATCGCGATCGATAAAAAGAGTGAAAAGAATTTTGGACAGGTGCGTTTGCGATTTCAATTATATTATATTAATGGCAGGAGTTACGTCCGAACGCTTATCTTATCTCGACTTTTCGATAAATACTTCGATAAATATTTCGATAAATAAACGGTTCGGTCTGACTCGCGATTCGACCATATCATTCCGTTTGAGTGTATCCATGATTTGGCGATTCAGCTCGGTGTCACCATGGCTAAACGAGGCTAAACGAGACGAGCGAGAAAGCTTGATTTATACATCCGGAAAACGAGACTGATCGTCTCGCCGTAGCGAAAAAATGTCACGTATCTCCTGACAAATCGACGCGTCTTTGATACACTCGGTACGATGTAATTATTTGGCTCGCGTATACGTACAGGCAGGTTCAGAAGTTATCTAAATTTAACTTGAAAAGCTATTTCGTACATTTACCACAAGCACGCTCGTTAGGTTCTACTTTCCAGGTTTGCAAAATGTTACGCGTTGCATTGCACGAGGTAACGGCAATAAACTATTCTTATCTTCGTACGTTCTACGCGTTGTTACACGCGAAAATATAATTTTCTCGAGCCGTTATATCGCGTGAAAGCTCGCGCCAACGCGACCAATTAAAATTGGACCTTCTATTCGTCTCCGATGGCCACCGAAATCCCGCGATCTCATCTTTGAATCATCTCGTATTTTCGTTCGGATGATGGCATCGCCTTCGCCGTCGGTAGACACACGAGTTTCATACGTGAAATTTGCACACGAATCGTAGTAGCCGCATTTCTTTCACGAAAGAAAAGAAACCCAAGTATCCATCGATCCATCGAGAAAGCGAATTACGAAATAATCGAGTTGCTGCTGCCGCGACCGCCAACTGTTCCACCGTACTCAACGGAAATAAGGTTGTTTGCATAACGATCGATCGACTCTGAACGACGAGATAAACCAGTCTTCCTTCTTTTCCGCTCGATGAATCTTAAGTTTCGTCGCAGTCTCGTTTCTTCTTCCTACGTAACAATATTCCAATTCGTAGATAGATGGAGATAATTGACGAACGCCGTGTACACGAAGAAAGGAGGAACGAGGGATTTCTTGGCGTTCGAAACAACTTAACGAAGAAACGGCTTCTGACAGGGGACTGAATCATTGAATTAGTAGAACCGGATTCTCTCGTACACATGGGAAAGTTCTTCCATCGGTTCGTCATCGAGGCTGTCACGCGAACCTCGAAGCTCTATACCCAGTCTAACCGAGATTAATCCTAGATTGGCATCCTTGCATCATACAGTCGATTCCCCGTAATTTGAATCAAGTTATATACTTGATTGTCCTTGCCTTTGGTTTACTTAGTATCCTGCGTCTTAGGTGACGAGGACCATGCATGCAATTTACCGTATAAACAATAAAATACGAGTCAAAAGTAAATAAAGTCTAACATAAAGTATCGTGATTTAACGATAGGACTGATAGGAGAGCGTTTGCGAGGTAAACCTTAGAGATCGCTCGGATTTACTGGATGTACGTTAATTGAATGGTCGTTGCGTTTCCCGAGGCGAGAAAGGAACGTTTCATTTCACCGCGAGGAAGCCGTGAACGACGGAGAAAAAGTTGCGGCGTGAGTCAGCCCGCCGCTCGGACTGGTCGTGTGACGATCGTACTGTTATTTCCTTTAACGCGTTTGCCGGTCGTTCTACTACCCGAGCAAAGAGGTGCTTATTTACGTTCGTAGTTGTCTTCTCGCTAGTCATCGTCGTATACGGAGCTGGTAGCCGGATATTAAAAAGGAAAAAGGAAAGAGTCGATCGTTGCGTAACCAAGTATATCTCGAGCTGTACGTATATCCGTTGTTCCAACCTTTGTCTTCCTCGATGACAACGCAGACGCGGCAGATAGATCGCGTCGTTACATCAAGGGTGGTTAGTTTTAGCTTGTCCAAACATCGAGTCGGAGGTTCACGCCTTAGGAGAAACGTGGCGCTACGTTGAAATAAACTCGAGCAATTGGCACCACACGCAGGATGTTGGAAGGTGTAGCGTTATAAAGAAATTTATTTTTAGCTTGCTAGGAAACTTGGTATATATTACTTTAAGAATACCGTAGAAAGCGCAGGAAAGATATCGCGGTACAGATAAAATAAAGTAATTAGAATTATACGAACGATAAAGCAGAGATACTACGATAATAGTTTATTCGTGATTCGTTCAACGTGGCACGTTTCTTTCAGACTCTGTTCTCTTTGAACTTTGACTCTCACTTCCAACTTCGACGATTCCCGTTGACACACGACGCGCATGCGACTAGAAAGACATCTAGCACTTGCTTTATGCGCGTTTCTTAAATCGCTCGTCGATCGTTTCCGATAGTCTGTCATAAGCGTTCTCCTCTCGGTCTTCTCTCGTCCGTTCGAATTCCCATTCCTACGATACCGAGAACTGGAACAAACTCCTCCTACTTATACCGAAGTCTCAAAAGTGGACCCTGGACTCTGGAGAACGTGGTAATATACCGAAAACCTCGAAGTTTATATCGTCGAGGACGCGATACTACGTTAGAAACTCGCCGATCCAAACCACAAGGGAACGTAATAATACCTGAGAAACGGTAAAGACTTGATTTACGGAGAACACTGTGTCCAAGGATGTCCTAGATTCGGTTTACAGCAGGAGATCGTAACATCTCGACACCTTACGACCTTGGCAAATTACTCGCGTCAATGGCGTCTAACTTTTTCCGGTTAATCTGCTCCGTGAGACCGCTTATAAGCTTTACGTAATCGAACCGTGCACATCCGAGTATTTACTCTCTGGGTCAGCACAGGTCATATCGATATAAAAAATCTGGTCGAGTGGTACGAACGTAAGCGTATCGTTACGCGATCAGCGATCCCCGTTCTCCCTTTTCTCCTTCCTTCCTTCCAAGAAAACTTTCTTCTTAATCGTTTTATCGAGAGGTTTCATCGGTCGAACGTTGTCTTGACGCACGGCCAAGTATCTGCCACGTCATTTAAGCGTTAATTACGATCGACGCGAGGTACACGGTGATTGGTACGATCGCCGTTAAACAGCGTATCGAGCGAGCGTCCAATTAACGTAAAAACCGGGCGGCCGTGCCGTTTTTGCGTTACCAAGCACGTGGATAATTGAAAAGTAGACGCGAAACACACCGAAATGTCCATTAACCGAATGGAAAGCGGCAGACGTTAAAAATCATTGCGAAAGATCTTTGCATCGTGCAGGTTTTATCGTACGCGCGACGACGGAATCGTTCTTTCGAACCGACATAGTCTCGACGACCACAAATTCACGACCGCGTTCGAGACTACACCTGGCCCGACCGCTTCCAACGCTGGTAAAAGAGTCAGACCTTCACCCGGATTCGATACGCGGCTCGCGTGTAAGCGTAAGCACTCTGACAAGTGCTCCAGCCGCCTTTTTCTTCCTCCCCCTCCACCTTTTTCGCTCTTTTTTATTTTCGTTGTTCTCTCGCTTTTTTCTCCATTTTTTTCTCGTGCTCGTCGTGTCGCTTCGCAGACGGCACGTTGACGCACGCGGTAAGCAGGCTTTGAGTCACGCTTTAGAAGTTGGACGACGAACGGATTACGCGTGTAACGCGCCATATTCGAGCGATACGTGCGTCGCGTGCCGATTGCACCCAACTCCATTGAACAAGCCGATCCGCCAGGAACACGATCATCTTACGAGTTTCGCGAATCGATCGTGCTCCAGTGTGTGCGCGGCTGAAACAGCGGGTAGCTTGACCGATCCGACTGAAAATTCACGAGAGACGCGGCAACTTACCTTTATAGATCACGACAGATCTATCCGTTAGTTTTTGAAATAATCAGAGGAGAAAGAGACGGTAATTGTCCGTGTGGAGTTAGGCCGGTAGAAAGGTAAAAGAGAAATCGCGCTCGATCGCGGCAGATAAATGGAATTTCGAGACGCGCAGGATTTCCTTTGAAATTTTCATCGTTCTCACAGCTGTTCTCCGTAATTCGATTATTTGATCGTTGCGAATTGGCGATGCTGGCATAAACGTTGTTGAAAAGACTGGTATCTAGGACGTTTGTATCGCGCAAGAATATCACTGCTATTACCATGATCCAATTAGAGAGCTGCCGTTCACAAACGATAAGAATCAGAAGCTGTTTTTAAAGAAACAGCAGTCGATGCAACGAGAACGTTTCCGCTTCCTAGAAACAAGTTACGGTAGAGGATGTAAAACCCACGAGCAGTTCCACTCCATTTGCTATTAATTGGCGTGACGGGTAAATTTCAGTGCTATCCGTTCGAGTCTGGACAAGTCTGGTCGGTCAAATTTCTTCGTGAAGAACGCGACTATTATTCGGACAGAAATGGATAAAACGAAGGAGTACTCGTTTGTGCGCGACTTTTATCCCCGACGAGTGAAAGACCGACAGTCGTAGATAAAAGTTCGGGCTGGGAAGAGATTTCCTTTCTCCTCGCGAAAACAATGCGTTGAAGAAATTAACGGTCGACGATAACGAGACCAGACCAGTCTGGATTCGAAGCACGGACAGCCTTTAGTACGTAGTATATATAGATGGTTCGCTCGAGATCGGTTGGGAGGACGATCGTTGCACGTGGCGCGAGCTCGTTATGGTTATGGTGTTCATCGAACTAAGATCGATAAATTAAGTTGGCGGCTCAACGTTAACCCTAATAAACGCGGTCACAGAACGACACCCGTATCACCCTTCGCGGCATTTCGCGATCGCGATAAAAATACCAGGCAATCGGCCTGTCAGACATCAGCCCGTTAGTCATTTCGCGCGATTAACCATCCGACGTTGAACGCAGAAACGAGCGAATGTAGAAATAGTTTGTTTTTGATTTGCTGGATTTATAGCGTACACTATGATTATCGCGGAAAATAGTTCTACTATCGTTCCAGCATACAACGAGCCGCGTACTGTTTGAGTTCCTAGAACTCGGTTGCTTTGTACACGCAATACGGACCTTTTTCTCGTTTCACCGTCGTGGATCGAGTCTTAAAGTATTGATTGCGAATAAAGAGCGATTCTAGAAATGCAAGTGGAGATTCGAACGCGCGTTGCTACGTACAAAGATCGAATCTCGTACGTGAGAATTCTTTAAGAGCGCAGCATGACGGGAAAGGGTCAGAGTTGTTGGAGAGTTGTCAGAATGTTGTGGAACGGGCGTCGTGCGGACAGCAATTTCGTAGTCGCATAGTGAACGCTTAGCAAAGGACGTTTCATTTGGTCTGTCTGTTGCGAATTCACAACTAACCGGCGGTCAGTGAAGTTGCGACCGATCGGTTGGTATCGCGAACCTTGAACGAGATTTAAGGCTCAAGGTGCAGGTAAATTAAAGATGCTGAGTGGTATTGTATTCGGTTAATTTATTTGCACTGTATAACGAAGAGTATGACGATCTGACAAAGACTATTGTAAAACTTCTTCAAGAAGCTTAGGCTGATCCTTATATACTGACTCTTCGTCCCTGTGTTTTCCTTCTTACCATATGGCTTTTATGGGGTTAGGGGGGTTAGGTTTAGGATGGGGATCTATTCCTTCCGATCTTGTAATTGCGTACCCTCGTGGATGTTTACTTCAGAGTGGACCCATCGGGCACTTAGGCTGTTAATTAGCCTCTTGACGAGGTCCTCGTCGTAAGGTTTAAAACTTGGCAGGTAGGAAATTCGCACTTTCCCAAAACAGGCAGGTGTGCTGTCCGAGTCGAACGGACGGCCACTCGAAATCCCGAACACTATCCACCGATGCTGCTACACCTTAAACGATTCGTTGTATCCTGTATCTCGTATAAAATCGCGCCGTTCTTTTTCATTACAGGTAAAACATTCTGTCAGTCTTGCAAGAAGAAGTGCAGCGGAGAGGTGCTACGAGTGCAGGACAAGTATTTCCACATAGGGTGTTTCAAGTGTGCTCAGTGCAACGCGAGCTTGGCACAGGGTGGCTTTTTCGCGCGCGAGGGCTCTTACTACTGCACGAAGGTACTGGAACGTACGAATAAGAAACCAAGGCGACGATAAGAATGACGTAGAAAGCGAGAGGACCGCGATTATATAGAACTCGCGTAACTCGAAACGCGATAAATAGACTTCTTTGCTTTTCTTCTTGTTTCTCGTAGTTTTGCCTCGAAATATTTGACAAAGAGCAAAAGGACGAAACAGTCGCGGTATATCGCGTTACAGAACGTTGCAGAAATTCCCAATAAAATCTCCGCGCAAGATTCGCTAAGAGCTGTTCGTTCGTTTCGAGTATTTATCTTGGCAAATACGCAAATAAAGCATCGCGTCCGGTGCGACGACGAATTTCGCAGGCTGCCTGCGCGATACGATGTCCGGTGAATAGTCGGTAACGGACTTGTGGGTTTGTTAATTTTTCAGGATTACAGAGAACGCTGGGGGACAAAGTGCGCAGGTTGCGGAGAATACGTGGAGGGCGACGTGGTCACCGCAGGAGACAAGCACGCCTTCCATCCGAATTGTTTCCATTGCCAGCGGTGTAGGCAACCGTTACTCGGCCAAGGGACCAAGGTGTCCCTCGTTCAAGGTGAGCTTCCTTTCAGGATCAGCGAAACGGTCGTACCACGTAAGGAGCGCGAGGATCGAGTTCGTTGCTATTCGATCGGCGCAATTGGAGTACCGGTAAACCTGTTAAAGCAAATTACCACTACTTAGGTGTATATCGCCATCGAACGAGGCTACGCTCGCGTGGCCTTGTAACGATTACGCGGCGAACGCTTAAAAATATGCGTGCGTCGAAACGAGCGTATCGCGAGTTAAACTTGCGCCGTTTCGCTTCTCCCCATTGTTTTCCCGTGCAAATATTTATGCGCATCTTTTACCATTGCTTTATCGATCTGGCTGGCCGAGGATGCCGATAAAGCTGCGTATTTTTAGAGCGCTAGTTCCACAAATACACGCGCGAAGCTTCGATTCTCTGTTTCTCTTTCCGACCTTTCAACTCCACCGATTAGAAGCACATAGAGCGCGTTCGGAGAAAATTGGCCCTCGAAAGGACACGGGGAAACGCGATTTATCGATCACCGTGACAACTTGCTCGATCGTAACGATGCACGGCGAGCAAGCACGGTCGTACGGTCGGTTATTTATACGCGAAAATACGTAAATCGAACGACTGAACAAGCCACGAATGCTTCTTCTCCGCGAGTTGACGTTACGCCGCGTTGTTTGTACGCGTACAAACGATGAATCAGCCGCGAAGATACGGCGTGCATGATCGTTGATTCGTGTTCGTTTCTCGAATAAAAGACAATAGAGCGTATGCGTCAGCGAGTCGGTCGTTCGCGGTCAGATCGTCGACCGGATCTGTCCAATCTCGACTAACCGAGCGTTATCTATAGGTCAAGCTCTGTGTCATCGATGCGTCGGTATCCCGGTTCGAGAGGCCTCGACGCCGGTCGGCAATAGCTCCGCTACCAGAGGATCCGGAGACGGGCCCTCCGACCCCGGTGCCTGCGCTGGTTGCGGAAACCAATTACGGGAAGGTCAAGCTTTGGTCGCTCTCGATCGACAGTGGCACGTATGGTGTTTCAAGTGTCACACCTGTGACACCGTTCTTCACGGAGAATACATGGGAAAGTGAGTGGAAAAATTGGTTGTCCGTTTCTCATCCCTCAAACACCTACTTTACATTCCATATCTCCGATTTATTATTCTACGATGACTTCGATCGTATCGAGAGATTTTTAATTGGAGATCGTAGAGCTTGTAAAATTTTCATCGAATAAATAGGTGTAGTTTACATAGCTAGGTGAAAAAGAAACTAGAGAAAGCACGATTTAGAAAAGAGCTCGAGCAGCGTTGAAATTTCGCTGGATTTTGATAGCCGGAGTAAATTGCCGGGCATTAATATTTACCTAATGCGCGAGATTAAGATCGGAGAAAGCTAGTCACTGGTCAAACGTTAGGTAGCCGAGTTTATCCAGAACGTCCGCCAAACACAGATACACCGGTACCAACGAAATTCCTCCGCTTTGATTAACAGAGATGGAGTGCCTTACTGTGAGAAGGATTATCAGAAGCAGTTCGGCGTGAAATGTGCCTACTGCAACCGTTACATCAGCGGAAAGGTGTTACAGGCCGGAGACAATCACCACTTTCATCCGACCTGCGCTCGTTGCACCAAGTGTGGCGATCCTTTCGGCGATGGAGAGGAAATGTATTTGCAGGGTGCAGCCATATGGCATCCCCGTTGCGGTCCGGGTCCTAGCGGTCCGAACGGTATCGTCAATGGTCACGGCGAAGCTCACACGCCACAGCATCGAGAGTCGGAACGGATTTCCAGCAGCGCTTCGGAGATGCAGGTAAGACCGCGAGCATCCAAGGGATGGAAGAAACGAAAAGTTCAAGACCGTCGGCCGTTTCGCTATTTTCATCGAGATGGCGATCGCTTTCGATCGATCGTTAAGAAAATAGGATCGAGGTTTCCGAGTTTTACTTTATCGTAACCGCGAACCGTTAAATTGGAACTGGCGAGAACTGTATATTGTTTCTGTAAAATATTGTATCATACGTGTATATTCGTTGTTACTGCGTGTTCGTTTGTGTATAGATGGTGGTCGGTCCGTTTTTGTTTCGTCATTTTATCGTTGTTCGTCTTGATCACTGAGCAGCGATTGTTTTGCCATTCATTTTTCATGGAATCATTCACGCGTCATTGAACTTGGTAGAAGAAGCGCACACCATTAGCATTTTCCGTGCGGATGTAATATCTGACGTCGCCCGCTTCTATACGTTACGTTATAACGCCGTGATCAATCGCCGCATATCACATTCATTTCGAACGTCGACATTCGTAATTGCACGTCGCTGTCTACGTCCGCCAATTGCATTTTTTCCTCGTTCAGTTGCATCGTACACCGTTGAACGACCTAAATCGTGTCCGTGCGCATACTTGAATTTTGAAGTTTGCTATATCCGATCGTAGAGGAGACAGAGAAGTAACCAAAAGAGAAGGAAGTATGTTGCCTTCGAGCCGATTCTGGCCCGAAAAAACATGAAACACGAAGTTCAGCTTGCATCGTGCTTATATTTGGACTGTTGTACAACACGTATTCATGCGAGACCTTTTTTGCTGCTCGGTTAATTTTTCTGTTCGATATACATAGCCACTTAGAAGAGTAGATCGTTCTAGAACCTAAATTATCTACCTTTTTTTACTCGTAACCAGCTTTGTGTATAGCTTCGTTTCCATTTTATTCGACGATATATATATATACGTATTACGTGGCTTTTAACATGCATTTGTTCCTTAACATGTCGTACTTTTGCCGCACGCTTCGATGTCCCAAGTTTTATATACACACACGTGTGTGTGTGTGTGTATATATATATGTATCTGTATATATATACACACATATATACGTACATACATCAACAGTTTACTATATGATTTTTTATCTTTTTTATTATTTTTCATTTTTATTATTGCTTTCTTAATTGTTGTTTCCTTTTTTTTTTTGGCACGGTCATTGTGTATAGTTTTCATTGCGGTCACGCACGCCAAGCCTGAACGGATCACTCTGCAGCCCTTACAGCAGCCTCAGTCGCAAGGTATGCCATGTATCTCCTAGCCTAGCACAAGTACTCTCTCAAGAGACACCTTCGATTACTTAATAAATACTACTTTAAAACGGTTCGTGGATCTCCGCGATTTCATCCTGTAACGGTTAGTTTCGTTAACGGTTTGAAACCTTTCTTCGCTGGTGGTGGATGGTGTAGCGCCCTCCAAAATTTTCCATTACTCGGTCATCTTTTTACTTTAAAACGATCTTGAGTAACTACGATACATACGACTTTGGATAAACCTTCCAACGGCAATGCATAATTTCCAACTAACCTTGTATCGCTCCTCTGCCCAGCCTTCGAACGATATTAGAGTGTTTTGAATATAACGGGGCTTCCAGTCAACAGAGATACTACGTTTCATCAAAAACCTTTCAAGATGACGTCATTATGTCAATTTATTCGCAAATCCTTGACGAAGCTGGCGTACGCGATCGTACAAGGTTTTTTAGTGGTATTCCTAACAGCGGGTTATCTTGAGAGAGAATCGAAGCGCGTTGAGTTTTTTTTTTTTTTTATCTTCATTTGCCGAGTAAATAGCTAAAAATTAGCCGTATGAGAGACGCTTTACGATCCATCGAACAGAGAGAACGAGTTTAGCCGTGATAATATACGTTAATTGCCTCAGTATTACCCTGCGCGAACTGGCAGTCCTGGACTGATATTGCGAGAGTACGGACGTGGTCCATCCGAAGACGTGTCTAGGATTTATACTTATTCGTACTTGACCGAAACGCCGAGCCAAGGGTACTTGAGACGTCCGATACAGCCGTACGACAAACCACCGACTAGCCCACACTTTCATAGACCTAGCTGTAAGTACCTACGTTTCTTTCTCTTAAGATCGAATGAAACGAAATTCTACTGCGAACGAGAAAAAGAAAGGATAACCGATTCTCTGGCGCAGCGTAGTGAAATATAGAAATTGGATAGTGGACGATATACGCGCGTCGCTAAAATAATGTGTCATCGTTTTATTTCAGCGTCACGTTCGATAAGAAGCAGTGGCGGACGCAGCAGCCGATCTGGAATGCGTGCTCTGGTCGATGCTCTCAGCGAGACCAGGCCCAAGTCACCGGCCAGTCAAGTAGATAATGACGAGCCAATAGAGCTAGCGCATTATCCGGACGCCATGAAACCTCCTCCTGGAACCAAACCGCCGATCGAAAGAGACGATTTCCCTGCCCCACCTTATCCCTATACAGATCCTGAGAGACGTAGGCGATGGTCTGACACTTACAAGGTATTGCCGCGAACGCCACTTACTTTGTAAGCTTTCTACGTATTTTATTCTCGATTCGACGTTTCATCCACGATTTCAGGGTGTACCTGCATCGGACGACGAGGACGAGGTGGACAACAAGACGTATATAAAAGAGGTGGAGGAGAAGCTAAAGAAAGAACAGGACGAGCTAAGTAAAATCGACACTGGAATAGCGAAGGTGTTCTTGCAAGATCGTGAAAAGGATCGGGAAAATTTGAGACACAAGGCCGCGAACGTCGATCCAAGAAACGCATCGAGAACACCATCGGCTGCCAGAGAACCGACTTACAGATTGCGATACGAGAGTCCGGTTGGCGCTTGTAAGTTATCGCGATTCGCTTTTTAGCCTCTCTGTCTGCCCCGGTGCTCGTACTTAAATTGTATAAATGTTTTCTCGTAGCGCCATCGAGAAATATAGATCACGCCCGACCGTGGGAGGACGACGATGGTTTCAGTTACAGATCGAGTGTAGGACCCAGCTATAACGGTAAGCTTCTTTCAGATTCATATCGAATCTGGTCGTCATTAAATATTTATATATATATATACATATATATCTCATGATCGTTTCATTAACATTAAGTGATAATCTCATCTCATACATGTCCACACGTTCGCACATAACACTAACATTTACCACTCTACCGTTTAATGCAACATCGGCTCGTTAGATTTCGAGGCGATAGCGGAGGGGGTGGGGGGTGGGGACCAGCGAAAAAAGATCGTTCCTTTCGTATCACTAAAAAAGAAAGAAGGATAGAAAGATATAGAATAAAAAAATAAAAAATTTTCTCTATCGTGGATCGCAACGTAGCAACGTGCGAATCTTGCAGTGGGAAGGGGTGATGATGCTCGATTAACGAACGATAACACGCAGTACGTGTAAACTACTCGAGCAGGAGTTTATAAGTTAAGTGGCATAGCACCAAATACCACAGCACACACTGGGCGTCCATTAACGTGACAGGTGATGTATTTATTCCGCTTCTGCATGTGGTCGGCATATTACCTTCGATGTGCTTGCCTCTTCTTATCTCTCTCGATTATCTCTCCATAAGCCAATTCGAGTAACGGAAATAGTGTGCGTGGAAAGTTCATCCTCTTTCAAGTAGCGTAATATCGATTCCCATTATTTCATACGTGATCATTCACCGATGTTTATATCTACGTATACCATAACCTAGTCAACATTTTTGCTATTCCTCTCTTCCCCCTTCTGGCATGGTAATATCCGTTACAGATTCCACTTCTTGGCAACTTCATTCATTCATACACAAACACATATCGCTCCAAACTTCATTCTCTCTCTCTCTCTCTCTCTCTCTCTTTTTCATACCTTTTTGGAATGTTTTTTCTTTTTTTTTTTTCTTTTTTTTTTAATTACTACACAATGTTGGAAGATAATCGTAATATACGCTCAGTACGCTATTGTACATTTTCAATATCGTGCTATATACATATATGTACGTATATTTGCGTGTACATATTTTCGTTTGGGCGCATGAAAGTTGTATCTCTTCGGCATTGCATTACTTTGTATCGCTTTGCGTACAGGAAAAGGAATATTATCGTTACAGTACGTATACTTTTCGATAGTAGGCTGACGTATTTTTGCGAGATATTTTAGCCTGGTAGAACTGGCAATATCTTCCAATGTTGAGACATTCAAAGAAAAGTCGATAGGATTTATCGCTATCTACGTTAGCCAACACCGCTACCTGTATCATCGTGTCTCTATTTGTGTTTTTGTGTTTGTGTTGTGTTTGCGTGGGCGGCAGTTGGGAGGTCATCGGCACGTTCCCCGGCTCCCAGAAACTATCCACCCCTTGGTACTCAACGCGCCTTCACTCTTCCAAACGCCGCTAGGCACTATCATTCGGTGAGTCCGAGAACTTTCCAATTTACCTACCGTTGATCTCAAGTCAAGTCCAAAATTAGCGTACACCGTAAAGAAAGGAACAGAGATTCTCTTTCTCTTGTCTGACGACGTGGCTGTGTACTGCAAGCGAGTTTCATTGGTCTGAGATTCGTTTTTTCAGCGAATCGTGAAAAGAGAAAAAGAAAGAAAGAAAAACGTGTACGAGACTTCTTAAGAGCAGCCGTCGCGTAAGAAAGATCGAGAGAAAAACGCTTTCAGCCGACGCGATGATTCGTTGACTTGTCTTCACGGGAGGCATGCTTTTTGTTCTCTCAAGCTTATTTGGAGAAACATACGTTGATCGTACTTATACACATAGGTGCTGGCTTCTTCGTACATACATATTATATATTTTGTGTGTGTATGTGTGTATATATATATGTATACACACGTACGTACATATATATTTATATATACATATTCTTTTTAATCTTTTTTCGTTGTACACACGTACGTGATACCTTGCACAGTATTGAACGAGAAATAACGCTTGTGCACTTTGAACATCGGGTACGTTCCACCATCTTGCCGTGGAGATGCGATATAAACAGGTCGACAAAACTTGAAGTTAAAACTCGAACGAAGAGGGTACTACTTATCTTTACACAGTAGTAAGATTTCTTTACTTTTTTTTTCTCTCTCTCTCTCTCTCTCTCACTTTTTTCTCTTTCACCTTCGACGATTTTCTTTTCTATGCCTCCCCTTAAAAGGAAGATCGTCAAAGACAAACTTCGATCCTCTTGTTCGCGAAGCGAGATAAAACGTATATAAGATAACAGAGTAGAGTGAAATCCCTCGATGATTCAATCTTGTACACGAGCGGAATCGAGACAACCTCTGTAATTATTTTAATTATACACAGAATGTGTGTTTTTCTCACTTTTTTCTTCTTTTTTTTTTTTTTTTTTTTTTCTTTTTATTTTTCTTCCCCCCTTAATGAAACGTATTTTTTGGCGAACGTTGGGCATTCGTATGGGAATGAACGATTCCATTATTCCCGTTGACACTAATCAGTAATACTGTCGATTGACTGATTTGAAACCAGTTGTGAGCTCCCTTCGGCACATCCCGAAGCCAGGGTACGGTCTGGCACCGCGAAGTCACACCTTCTCCTCGACCGGCGGTTCTGTATCTGCTCTCCCTGTAAGTCTTGCACCGCGTCACAATCGACGACCAAACAAAAAATCTTCTTGCACCGTTGTTGCTGATATTTACAAAATAATAAAGAATGAAAAAAATAAAAATATATATATATATGCTGTAGAGATAATGATACACGTTTTAATTATCGTATCCGTTGATTAAATCACGGATCCCTGTGCCTCAGTTGTTTCTAAGATTTACGCTTTTCTGTCGTCTAGGGTGATTATTCGTTCAGTGGGATGGGAGACAAGACGCACAGCACTGATTTCTCGTCTGGCAAATCAGATAGTGAGTAAACCCAGAAAGGAAACCAATCACACGTAACATATACGCAAACACACACACACACACACGCACACACACGCACACACACACTTATCTTGCAGTTCTCTTTTTCGAAAGTACAATCGAACTTTTCAGTTTGTACATGCTTTTCTTAAATTTTTTATTTTTACTTCTTCTTTCTTTTAATTCACGAGTAGGAAGAGCTCGTGAGAATGACTATTTTGTTCTCGATTATTCTACCTGATTATACGGCTTTAATATCTGAGCATGCTTTACTAATGCATCATTGCTCTATCATAGACACTATCTCTTCTTTTTTCTATCTTGATTTAATCATTACGCCTGAGTATCACGATTCGAACGGTACGATTCCGTGTTAGATTAAAGATTGCATAATAAGATTTGTTTGATCCATTAACCAGAGGAGTTTATAGTGTGCCCAAATGACAGTACCTCCTATTCGCCAATAACGTGACTTAATGACACGATAACTCTTTGATCATCGACAGCTGGTATATCGTGTAGCTTAGAGACTGAATTCAAATCATATGTATAATATAATCATCGAACATTCGCTTATAGTTATTTGATCGAATCGATCGTATTCCCGATCGCATTCCTCGAAAGTTCAACTGGTTTCGTTAACCCGTTGACGTAACGTTGTCTCTTATGTTTTCCAGTTTTCTTTTTCCATCGATATGGAATACGATCGATCGTGTTCGATCGATAGAAAGAAAAGATTGTACTTAACATATCGAAATGGTTTGTGCAATATGGTTTGACATGGTTTTCTTTCCCATTTTTCCCCCAATTTTAGTATCGACAGGCAGCATCACGGATGTGGATCGACGGGCATTGGTATGTACCACAGCCCCATACTACTCCCGGCGAATTAGCATGGTTTGTAGCTTGTTTTGCATATGAATTATATTTAACAGCATATTACCACAGCCGCGCATTAATCGTAACATTAAACACTTTCGTGAGTTCTCGAGACACGGATGGTTTGCGTAGAACTGAGAAATCGAGCGTCGGCAAAATCGTTCGACTAGACCGGTCGGATTAAACGTATTTGTACATAACGAGCACTGCCGGTTTGTTTATATATGTATAATATAACGTTTGTACATACTAGATTGTACATTGATCGACGCATGCACATGCTGTATATTTGCTGCGATATTCTTTTTTTAATCGATCCTTTTTTTTGCATCTTTTTGTACAAGTTTTTTTTCTCGCCTTGGCATATTTGAAGTTTGCATTTGATTTCGTATCTTGCGAAAGAATCGGACACGATCGCGAGATTTTAGCTGAACGTTCGCAATTGTCTTAGTATTGACCGAGAGTTGAATCGGCTTGCTCATTCTTTAGACCGATAGATTCATGACGTATACGTAGTTCGTTATTTTCTTTTATTATTTCCTTACGATAACACGATGTGAGTTTCGTGTGCGATGATCGTGATCCTCGAACGCGTGTACGAGTTTCGAAAATAGATGAAATCTCGAATAACGCTAACGAGACTGACGCGTAGTTGCGCTGTTCTCACGATTTGACTGCATATTTTGCATCCATTGCATAATTTGTGCGTACGTGACGGAAAACGGAACTATACGCCTAAACTGAAATTAACGTGCACGAGTTTGTGCGTGTGTGACGCGTGGCCCGATTGCTTTCTTGTCTTTCTGGTCTGTCGAAAGTATTTAAAAAAGTAAAAGAATAAATCGTGCAACGATTGTATCGACTAGTTTAATGCACATGCACGCAACGATTTCCTATCGTAAAGCAACGAGTCAAAGGATTAATCCGTAAAACGCCAGTTCCTATCCGTTCGTTTCAGTCTAACTACGTGGTCATAGTTCTGTGGTCTGTCCCGTGTTAAGTTGCGTCGAATCAGTCATTAACAAACGCGGTGTTTTGCCAACTTTTTTGTTGCTGCGATATATCGACTCTTGTAACGTGCAACAATAGGTCCGTTGCAGAGATGAAAGATTCTCGCAAATTTTTCAGAACGTGTACATTTCTCTCTCTTCTTTTTTCTTTTTCTTTTTTTTTTTTTTTTTTTTCTTTTACCGTATCGATTCAAGCAGAAAATCAAAATTGCAATTTTATGCGAGAAGCTTTTGTACGGCTGCACCGCTATTAACGCTCATCACACGTCATAATGAATCGCGTTACAACGAAATTAACGATCGAATGGTGCTTCAGAATGATGGTGGAATGCTGCCATCATCTACCACGTATACAGGTGGCCTAGGTTCGGTAGTCGGAAGTCACGGGGGCCATCACGTAAGGAGATCACTGCCAGATATGGGAACGGCGCCGTCCGAACCGCCGAAACTCTATCCTTACCACTTGCTTGTCATCACCAACTACAGGCTGCCCGCTGACGTGGATCGTTGCAATCTCGAAGTGAGTTATTAAAACATTTGATTATAACCGCCGAGTCTAAAACACGTCGAATTCCTTTTGGGACGCTAGGATAACGCTTGAATTTCTTTCCAATAAATTCCTCTTTTATTTTGTAAAAAAACTGAAGTATATAGGACCTAGAGAAATTGATGGATGAATGGATGGAATGATCGAAACTGACGAAGCGATTATCGAGTAAATAGAAAATTTCTGATCCGGCACGAATAGAGACGATTATTTTACTGACGTTTAATTGTGTTTTCCAGCGGCACCTTTCTGACGCGGAATTCGAGGCAGTTCTTCAATTTACTCGTGCCGAGTTCTATAGACTACCGCAATGGCGTCGTAACGAAATCAAAAGACGCGCCCGGCTGTTTTAACCGGCAACAACCACGCTACGTGTTCTACTTATTACCTTCATCGTGTCACGACTGTGTTATCGTGTTATAGAGTGTACATTCCTTCAGCGTGATAGGTGTATAACGAGAGAGAAGAAAATGAGGAACACATGTTCGGGGAACCAACGATCCGTACTGGTCTTCGATCGCGAACATCGATATCAAATCATCGTCGTCGTCGTGGATGAAAAATGATCGAGAGAATCTCGATCGTACGCTCATACACTCACAAAGAAACGTATAGATGCGTACACACGCGTATAAACATGTGTTCGACGTTCACACGATGGCGCAAACTCATCGACACAAAGGAGCGCACTACAATTCGATGTCAATTTTGTTCTCTCAGCAACGAATCCACAGGCAGCTTGACTCTGATCATTGACAAACTACTTCATCACCCTGTGACTTCGGTGCTTCTTTCGGGACAATCTTCGCTGTTCATAAGAATAAGGGAGAAAAATATGTTTATCCGTTTCTGTGCTTAACGAAAAGGACCTGCCGTACATATAAAAGTCGAAGACGAAACGGAGAATGGAAACAAGTTGAAACCTTCAAACGCTTAATCCGACGCTATTAACGAAGGAAGGTCGTACATCGACTACTGTTATCGATGATCGTTTCCGAGGGAACGATTTGAGAAAGAGGAAGCTGTCATCCTGTATCTAACATGTACACTTTCATGACCATGAATTTCACGGTTTGAAAAGCGAAAACGGTAGATGGGTAATAATTTTAGCGAAGTAGCTGAATATAAGGGTGACAAACGTCGTCTGAGGTTTTATCATTTAACAGGAACATCGTCTTGTAACTTAGAGTTTTTCCCCACGAATGTCGACGTATAAAATAGCGCGGCGGGAAGATGTGCAAGATTTAAAGCGAATAAAAACCGGAGAAATGGTAACACTATGTAGCTGACATACATGCGTTGTTGTAAATAAACGAATGAACCAGAAAGAATGAAAGAAGCAACGGAAGTACGAGGAAGTATATATATATACTTATATATGTGTATATATATATATATACGTTCACATACGTATATACACCATTTTGAGAATTCGCTTGAATCACAGAACACATTTACTATTTGCAAAAGGTTATAACACAAACGCGCTGCCTGCTATCATAGGAGCTATCACTATTATTATTATTATTATTATTATTATTATTATTAATTTTTAACTATTATTATTATTATATTTTACTATAAGCAACATGAAAAATTTAAGATACATGTAAGTAGATAGGAAGTTCAGCTTGCCGGATGACGTAATTATCAACGTATTTAAATATTATCGTTAATTTTGCATGTTGTTTCACTATTTCAACGCATGCGTGCAGACGACGTATCTGTTGGCAAACTACTATACATAGATATAAGATTTTCCTTAACTCGATTTCCCTTGACTCGTATCGACGATACACGAAAAAGAGTTCTGCAGTGCGGGCGATTAGAGATATATATCGCGAATGTATTTACGTGTATTTGGATAAACGAAAATTATGGAGAAACGGGAAGATAAAAAAGGGGGAAAGAAAATAACATTTATCACAGACAGTTGTTCTACCTTATGCGAGTATGTCAGGCGGCAAGCTGAAGACGCGAAAGAAAAGGTGTGCGTACGTTGAAATGCAACTGTTAAATTTGATCCAACGGGATACAAATTTTTGTACGATTTCGTGGAGCGTAACGTATATCTGAACCGGTCGCAACTCTGCAACGTAATGAAAAACGTAAGAAAAAAAAGTAAATAACGATGGGGGAGGGTGCGTTTTCGATCTGGAGGGAAAAACATACACGCGGGGATGTGCGTCCTTTGAACGAGCTGAAAATTACATTCTATTCTACATTTCGCCTCGCCCTGAGTCATACGTGCCTATATATATATATATAAAAATCGGCGGAGATTTCTAAACACGTGAAGTCGTGAGAGAGCATTTTCGATAAAGTACGCGTTGCGTACGTTCGTGAAATTTCTTGCAGTGTTTTTCTCACGGCTTCGTTACGAGAAGATGGGAACGTGCTCCATGATCTTGTGCAATGCGACTTTGCGAATTCACCAGACGAAGAGAAAAAAAAAACAAAAAATTTAAGGAGAAAAGTAACCATGTACTCTGCGTGAAAGAATATATCATTTGTGTGTATATTAAGCAAAGCAAACGAAAAGGGACAGGAACAGAGAGTTCTCTTATCCGCGTGATATCGTTTCTCGTTTCCTAGTTGTCCGCTTTTGTACACACTTTCAGAACCAATAAACTGCAATATTCCTCTTTCATTTGCAATGTTTTATCAATAGAAGCCAAATTTCGATCGTTACTCGAGGTTACTTTCGTTTCTTTCGTCGATCGTGCATCATCTTTTACGTTTTTTCATCTCGTTTTCTTTCTCACGTCTCGCTTCTGTTTAATTCTTTTCTGTTTTTTTCGTCCTATTGCGTTTTTCCGGCTCGTTTTTAATCGAACGAGAGTCATACGTTAACGATGTATTTTAATTTAGCGACCGCTGACAGATCATGGTGCACCGTGTCGTATATTACCGTGCAATGCGAACCAATGTATATTTCTGTTGTATAGAGCACATTGCTTCCGCTAGTCCCTCAAATTAAATGAACGCAAACCTACGCCTAGTATTCACGCGTCTCTTCGCGGTCTCATCGATGCATTCAACGACGCGATCGAACCTTTGCTCGTATCACTTGCGTACTTTCCACGTCTCGTCGTTGTCAAAGTGATGCGTTACAAACATGTGCGGTATCGATCCGTTATTGTACAAGATTTTCTTCAAACGACTCTTTTTTCTCGAAAATTTTACTCCTACTTTTTATTAAAAACAGCATGGAAAATTATACATTACGATATATCATATAAACGATTCGTCGTTCGCACTTTGGTTCCTAGTAATTTCTTCGCCTTACATAATACACTTCTGTCGACGGTATTTCTTATTACTATCTCATGAAATAAATAAATCACTTGTCCCAGCGTTGCCTTTCGCAATCTGCCGTGTTCTTTTATTATCCACTATCTTCTATTATTCCAGCGGAAAATCTAAGAAACGTTCGATTTCTCTCGAAGAATAACGAAGCCCTCCAAAACGCTGGACAACGCCTCGTACTCGTCTAGAGCAAGTTCTGCTCTTTCTCCGAAGGAAAGCAACGTTGGTGTCGTGTGAACGTATCCACCAGAGATGGATTTAGGATTGCCAGCTTTGCCCACGATGTCTACAGCTTTTCCAACCCTCACAGACACCGGTAGACTCTGCTCAAAATACAATCCGATCGGTCTCAAATATTCCCGTAGCGTTAAATTATCTTTGCCTACATGGCGATAAAATGGTCGATACATACCTGCAAATTTTCATCCAAGGTGACCAACCATCTAGGTTCCATTGCAAGCGCCAGACAATACATCAAATAATGTGATTTCGATAGGATCAGATTTTGACAATCGAGAAACGCCACCAGGACTACCAGTAATCCAGCTAAGGCGACCTTGTCCAACACCTTGGAAGCGTATCGCAAAGGAGATATCGACAACGTACCCTGATAAACAATTTTTTATTTAGTAAACCAGTCGTTCGTCGATTAAGATCGACGCAATTTTTAATCGTCTTTTTTTACTTTGCCAAGATGGACCAAGCCTTGGGAAATTCGTACGAGGAATAGGTGCGTGGGGTTCTTCGCGTGGTAACAAGCTAGTTGCCTCAGCATAGTGGCGAGACGCGCATTATTCGTCCCAGCACCGACAAGACCGAGAGCAAAGATCGCATTGTTAGCTACGTCAGAATCGTTGTCGTGGCTGTATTTGTTCAGTACATCCAAGACTGACAAGTCTGGATTTGACAAAAAGGATAGACCTAGAGCGAGTGGCATCGCGCGTCTCGCAGCTGTGGGACCGTATCTTCCTATCTGAAGAACAATCGTTCGTGCAAACAGACTGATCGCTTTTATTCGTGTTTAAGGACTTTTTATCACCTGTCCGAAGATCCTCGAGTCCTCTTTTCCCTCTCCTAACCCAACGGCAGCGACACCCAAGGTAGCTATGGCCTGCGCCGATCCAATATCCCTGAAGAGTACGCAAGAAATTGTAGAAAAGTGACGGTAGATATTGACGATAGATAAATTTCCGATTACTTTGATCCTGCATGCTTCTCTTCTAATTTCTCTTTCGTTCTCTTCTCAGAAAATTCGACGATTCGAGACCGCTGATCGCAGCAGCAGCTCGTAGGACTGTTAACCGGGGTGACGGGAACGCCTTCGCCGTTCGCCGGTTCCGAACAAATTCGTAACAGTCCTTGAACGATCAATACATCTCCTGTACCGGCATATGCACACACCTGAGACCAATGAAATATTTTCGAATCCTGAAGATTATGATATTTATTCAGGATTGCGTCATAAAGCATTTTGACAAAGAAGAAAGCATTGCCTCCAGCATAGTCTGCGCAGCAAGCTTGTAGGGGTCAGGTAAGACTTCAAGCGCAGCTGAAGGTGCGTCTATGATGTCGCGACAACCCACGTAGATCATACCCAGCGCCAGCGGTAGAAATCTAGAAAAACAAGGTCAAACGAACCCTCGTTCGCACAGTCGTGAAACGTATTTGATAGATATACTTCTGTCTTTAACCTGGAGTAGGTACTAGACAGCTTTTGAGGTGTAAGCTCTATCAATCTCTGCAGAAGCGTCGACGAGGCTTCAGCGTCGGCAGAGCCAACGTTTATCAAACCTATCGCGATTGCTCCGAGAGACACAATTTCCATGGTACCTAAAAATCGTTCATCTCCAAAATATCTCGTGCTGGGAGTTAATCATCGTAAACGTACTTGCTTCGTCTACCAATACTCCGGTTAAAAGTTCCGTAACATCAGACCTCTGCGAGCCAGCGTAGGCCAAACCCAGTCCTAAAACTGCGCCGATTCTCAGTGTAATGTTTTCGGAATACACGTAGTCGCTGAGAAGCGCCAACGCTGGATCGCATTCGTTGCGAACACCACAGTTAACCAAACCTATCGCGAGTAAAGCGCCTGCTTTGATGTTGTGATCGTTGGTGTAGAGATACCTGCGAAGTAAGCGTATCTTAGTCCGCGGGCGTTTGTCTATAAATCATAGTTGCATTACGATAAGAGACGCGATTCACTTGTCGATCGGTACCAGACCACCGTCTACGTCCCACATGTGTATCAGTCCCAAAGAAGCGGTTGCCGAGAGCATTCCGTGCTCCTGTCAAACAGTTTTCTTCGATTTGAGCTGTTTCGAAAGTTTCTAGTTCAAGAGTCTCTGATATTTATACGAAAACCTTATTTTTATAAACCCAGCAATCGGCGGTGTTCGCCATCAGTTTGTCCTGACCGAAGCCGGCGTGAACGAAACCGGAAACGAACGTAGCTGCTAGGTTGGCCCTGGCCGAGTCGTATTCCGCTCGTCTCAGGGTATTAGTTTCTAGCCAGGTTTTGTAAATGTCATCCGGGTGTTTGGGTTCCAGAATGTCGAGTTCCCTCGCCAGCAAATGATAATGATTATTGACGTGACTGTTGCTTAAGATAGCTTCGATATCCTTGGCATCGCCTCCTTCGTAATCCTTCTTTAATGGATTCTCCTGAAGAGCGACGAATTATGCGAATGGAAAATAGGGTCTCGCGAATAACTCACGTAGAATCCGATGAATTACCCTTTGTCTTACGAGTATAAATGACAATTGTTTTCGCATTAAATCGTCAGGGCAGGTGGTGAGACATTTGTGCACGAGATCCGAGTCCCCCAATTGAAGGGCCACTAACATTGCTTTGCAATATTCTTGGAATCGTAGATAATGGTCGACCACGGTCTGCAATATTTGTCTTCTTTCGATATCCTCGCTGACCGTTCGAAAGCGATTAAAAAACGGGATAAAGTTGCTTAAATTTTAGTTGTCGTTTAGGAAAATTCACCTGTAGACCGCGCAACTCTCCAGATACCGGCAAACCCTCTCAAAATTCGTATTATCCAAACTTTCGTTTAAAAAGTTCAATTGATCGATCTCCAAACATAGATCGCATCCAGGTATTTCGGCGTTGTGCTTCATGTCGAATTTTATGATACCGTTTACCAAAGGAGTAAGCTGCGTTCTACCATAAAGAGAAGGAAGCAAACAAATAAAAGATTCCATTTCGTTTCTTACAATCCATTCATTTTATATATCGTCGCCACAGATATTGTCACCTTTCTTCGTATCTAAAAATACCTGATACGGTCCTCGTCCTTTACAGGAGCGTTCGTCCACTCGTCTACAATTTCAGCTTCGAGCTGTCTGACGTACTCGTGACCCCACTCACCAGGGTTCGTCACTTCGCCATCGATGCAATATCGCAGACATTCTTTGGAACCAGGCGTGGCTCCAGCCATCGATAATACGCTCAATACTTCCGCGAATTGCCGTTTCACATCCCTCCTTCGAATCCTTTTATGCGCGTTCTTCATATCATTGTACGAGTTCTTCAAATACTTGAGAGGTTTCGGTACGGAAGTCATCGATGTTGTCGAGGTTTGCATCAATAATCGAAGTTGACTCAGGGATATCAACATCGCATCTTCGTCTTTCCCCTCGAATTTTGATTAAAAAATGCGATCCATGTGACACCGAAGGTTTGAGTTAAGTAACGATTGGATTTGAATTTGAAATTGTTTTAGCAGCTAACGCTTTATGTAATGTAATTACACGCGTATCTATGACAGTTATTAGGTTAAGAAAGTGAATTGCATATAGCGTTATTGTTACCATCAACACGTCGACCAACTGGTACAGCTCTTCTTGCAAGCGTGCGTCTTCCTCGTTCTAACAAATGTCTCCTTGATTAGAAATGAATGAAAAACTTGGTATTTTTTTTTTAATAGGGTTACCATTTCTGACTCCTTTTGCGGACCGAGTTTAGCCATCGTTGCAGTTTGCAAAATCTCAGTGAACCGTTCTTAACGGAATATTATTTTTTACATCGACGAGATTCGTGAAAATATTTGATGACGTTTTCTCGACTCTTCGTGCGACAGATTCGATTCTCTTTTTTTTTTTTTTTTCGCTTGTCAGTTACACAGAGTAACCAAGGCCCCGCGAATCTCTCGAATTTCAATCTTTGCGTCTGACACAAACAGACTCGTGCTACTAAAACAGTGGAAAGGATGGAACACCAGATTGAGATATAAGAAAGAAAAGAAGGAAGAAAAAGATTTCACCTGTTACTTAACGAGTAATACTTTAAAGTTATAATTTATTTAGTTGTAACAAAAGTATCGTAATTACACTATACGTTTAATGCGTAACAATACGTACATACGTATATATATGTGCATATATACAATTGCATAGGGTATATATATATATATATACAGTATCGTCGATAAGAAGTTCCTAAACTTGATTTCCTTTGTACCCTGATTATTTATTTGAACGTTATCACATTCTCTCATTGCTTCGTACGCGATATTCCACGTGATCATCATACTCTATTTTAAAAATCTACTTTGCTGACAATCGCGTGGAAAATCGTTATCGCTCGATCTGTCTAATCGCTTCGAAGGCCTCGCGAACAATGCGCGTACTTCAATCTTTTTTTTTTCCTCCGTGAACAGTACAATTTCCTCTAAACATGACGTTACTTAAATTAAAAAACAAAGATAATAACACGTTCTGCGAGCGCTTCTCTTCTCGATCCAAGTGGAAATTCCATACACCGGGTAATTCGAACGTCACTTGGCCGCGGTTCTTTTTTTCCTGCCATATTCTTTTGTTTCTTAATCGAGTTTTTAAATTACGTTTTACACGCGCGTACGATCGGCTCATCTTAAGCGTATCTTAGGAAAAGTCTTATTGCTCTTTGAAATAGAGGAACATTTGAGGAATGATTCTGCAACGTCTAGCTCCGTTTTCACCATCGGAACGAAGAACAAACGCATCAGAAGTCATTGTTGCGTACAGATTCGCGCAAAGTAAAATTAGTTTCTATCAATGACGACGATTTCACATCCTCGAGAAGTTTACCATGGACGATATGTTTCGTTCCATACTCGGACAATTCTGACCTCGATGAAATCCGATCGAGGCGCTCGACTTTTCATCGCGATGAATACGTACGCAACGACCGACTTGATCGATCGTTGATCGTTGCACACGCGGTCGGTTATTCATTCTCCCTTCGTTATTTCCAGTGTCTTTCTTTTCCTTCGTTTCGCTAACGCGCACGCATCAACGAATAACCGCGTTTCGTCTGCGCGAATACCTTGCCCCTGTTACACATCACGTTACGAAGCCGATAATTTTTCCTCTCTTTTGATTTTTTCATCTTTCCGCGCGTATCGTTCGAGATAGGTACATCGTGCTAGGCTCAACGAATCGTTTTCTACCTGAAAGATACGTCAAGCTCGATTAACTGCTACTCGTCGATATGTCTCGTTTCTCCGACCGTATACCTTAAATGTCGCGACCTTGTTAGAACAGTATATATTTGGCAAATCTTTAAGGCTATCGCGTAAATGCAAATACAATTGTCGTTCCTAATCGTTAAGAAAAAAAAAAGAAAAAAGAGTGTTGCGCACACGCGTATCGCCGATGCGTGAAGGATATCTCATCGAGGAAGATTCTTGCGATCTTTTTCATACTATAATCCGAAACGAACGATTCAACGGAACCGGTGTTAATTGGAGTGAGATATATATGTAAGTACGTCCGTTGCTAGATCGCGCGAATAACAGAAAACGAACTCTATCGATACTTGAATAAAAAATAGTTACGTTACCACTTACGATAGAAAAAATTATGCTTAAGAAACCAACGTTTAAACCTAACATCGCACACGAATGCTCGCGAAATGCCGTTTATAACCAAGGAGAGAAGTTGGTCGAAGAAAGAAGCGAAACACTAAAGGAAGAATGATCTCCGAACGCCACCGCACGAAAAAAAAGGAAGAAATAGGAAATGTACGCGCTAGCGTTAAAACGTGTCATCGATCTCGCTCGGTTTTGCCCGCTGCTACGGAAACACGTTGTCGCTTGGTTTCTTGGTCACAGAAATTATGCATTGGCCTTCCTAAGAACGGGACGAGAGGTGTCCAAAGTATAGCGCGATAGTTTCAAGAAATAATTTTCCGTAGAATAATCTTCTCTCGAGTTTCGTTGTTGCGTTTAAAAGTCTACTCTTAATTACAAGGATAAAGACGACGAGAAACAAGGAGGAACGCGAGTCTCCGCGAACGTTCCAACGATCGCGTACAAAATAGGAATGTGCTCTCTCCCTGTCTGATCGTTCGTTACAATAAGATTCGCTTCTCTAATTAATCTTCCCACATCGTCCCTAGACGCAATTAACGCGTCCCGCTCGTAGAAACTCCACGACTCAGCGGTGAGCGACCAAATACCGACTGCGTCATTTTCTTTTCTTTTCTTTTCTTTTTTTTTTTTTTCTTTCAGTTTTATTCCGCCTGACGCGCACGAGCACACCACTCGTCTCAGATAAAGATCGATCGTATTCGCGGAATTCCCGCGTGCAAATCGCTCGTCCGTTCCGCTTTACAATCGTACGATTTCGCGACTGTATCGAAGAACGATCCTCGAAGACTCTTTTTCTCGTCTCTGCGCCATCTTTTTCGCGATTCTACGGAACCTAGGCGATCGAAAACGGAATACGTTTCATGGTCGGTGTAGCGAATCTCGTCCTCGCATCTATACGTATCTAACGCGGCGTTGAGTTATTAAATATTATGGTACTTGGAAGGATGGGATAAAATCTTACGTACAAAGGAAACGACGCGTACGTTAAACGGCTAGGGCTTGTCAAAAAATAAATACATTCGTTAACTACTATCGCGCGTACGAGGCGAGAAACGCGCAGTAGGCGAGTACCGTTCATTAGCTGAGCTGTTCGATCCTCGGAACATGGAAAAAGTAGACGTTATTCGTTCTATCGCTCGACATCTCTACCTTGTTTACGTATCGTTTGAACAGATTATAGAATGAAATAGGACACTCGTTGGAATTTCTGTCGCGTTTCCCTCGTCGTTCTCTACGATCGATAACAATAATATCGGATCGAATGCGCGCCGACGTCTTATCACATACGCGTATACCTAAGACCTAAAAATCACGAGCGTTGTCGTTCCGGCCCGTTTCCTATTCCAACGATAGGTTAGATTCTAACGATAAAAAAAGAAAACAGTATCCGATCGTCGCGTGTCGCGAGGATCCAGAATCGCGATCCATGGTCTTTGGCAGTATAAAGGCGCGATTAACGTATATACGTAGTATACAGAAATAGGAAGAGCAAGAACCGTTCGACGAATACGATTGGTCCGATACGCGAACGAGGGTGAAGTCGAATCTCGAGATCGTTCTCGAGTCACCACCCGAAACCGCAATACTGTTTTCACTTTTTACTCGAGCTTCCGAACTCGGGTATCTCCGAATGTTCGACGCCGCTCAACACGTCTTGAATCTCTTGCAGGCTCTTTCCCTTCGTCTCCGGTAATATCAGCACCGTGAACAACACGCTGGCCACACAGAATACGGCGAAGATCCAGAACAAGGCGAATTGGCCGAATATGTCCTGTAGGTTGTTAGCGAACTTGGTGATGAAGAAAGAGACCAACCAGCACACGCACACGGTGATTCCGGAAGCCTTCGATTTCACGTTCGATGCGAACATCTCACCCATCACGGTCCACGGGAGAGGACCCCAGCCTATGCAATATACCGCGATGAAGATGACCAGCGACACGATAGGAAGCCACGATATGGCGCTAACGTCCGACTTTGAAACATCTTGGAGGAACATGTACAGACCCAGGGCGATCTAGAAATCAAACACATATAGCTATAAATAGGAAACTTGGATGGCGGGATATTTGGTAAGAAAGATACTCAGCGCGGCGATGCTCCACTTGCTTCGAATAAACTTCGACTCTAATTGTTCGGACGGCACGCGTCCGACGATGCTCGCAAGGCGAGAAAAACAATTCGCGATCGACCGATCGATGTATGAGAAGATCAGCGCTGTCGGTAATTAACCGCATTCCAGACATTTCCGGACGCGTCTCGGGTCTCACCGACGCGTCGCTACCTCGATCCACTTCTCTGTCTCGTCGTTTTTTCTTACCTTCGTCATCCGTTCACCGTTATTACGAAATTCAGAAAACAGCGTTGTGGCTGGCGAAGCAACGATCGATGCTGCGTACGCGTGCACGTAACGAGGCATTGACATTGATCGCGGCCGCGGATCGGTGCAACAATCTACGGCTATGGATAATTAACTGCTCGACCTCACGATTCCAGATGCGTGAAGTCATCGGAACAACCGACGATTTCCGTGTCGACGCGTCGCTTCTTTCTGTTTGCGGAAATTTTCTTCCAGGCACGCGTTCCGAACATTACGGTAAACGAGCAGTAAGCGTAATTTTATTAATTAATTAATTCAAATTATTATTACCTATATCCGTGTAGTTCGAGGTTCAGCGAGTTGTCCGACGTTGGAAAAGAACGTTCGTTCCGTTTAAAAAAAAAAAAAAGCAATCAAGGATTCATTGGCCGTGGTAAATCGGTAGGATGTCGAGAACGCGTAGAAGCGTAAGAAAAACCACTTGTACCGCGTTATAAAAAATTCAATCGTAGATTCCAAAAATCCATTCGTCGTCGAAAGCGATTTTATTGGAGCGCGTGAAATATATTTTCGATAATCGAAGATAAGCGAAAGAAGTTATTGTCTTTGTTTGGTATAAAAATTGGATCGAGAATCGAGCGACGAAGGTGGATCACTGGGGCGACTGGTGAAGAAAAGAGCGAACGAAGGTCGTGCGTTCGTGTTGCACCGTTGCGATGGAATGCGACGCGCATCAGAAGTACATCTACACGCGATCGCGAGGTTACATAAATCGATTTGAATAGGCGTCGCAAGGCCGCGATCGATTTGTTGCCTCTATTTTGCAATACCTGCGAAACGTACGCAATGGACAGTGGATCAAGGCCACGAAAAAGCGCATTCGATACGCGATACAACGACAAATCGTTGCGAATTCTCCACGAGGATCTGGTAATCTCTCTCTCTCTCTCTCTCTTTCTCTCTCTATCCCCTTCGTTTCGACGATTCCGAATTTTTCAAATTGCAATCGTGATTCAAAACGATGGAATGTACGTTCTGGTTGTTTATGCAACTTGTCGATGATACTAATTGACCGATAATGTAATTTTAAAAGAGCTGTCAATCTATCGTGGAAACAATGGGACTTGTCATTGAGATGGGCGATAAGACCGATTATATATGTCGTCTGTCCGACACGAAGAACAATAGTTTCGATTTGCCAGAGACGTAGATGGTCCGCGTGACATTGGAATTTTTCCAAGCAAATCACGACCTTAGAACGTTTCGGAATGAAAACGCTATCGATCGTTATCACTGTACCGGAGAAGTCGATCAAACGCCAGACAAATTCTAACCGCGAATCTCCGCGGCATCGTTGATATTCCAGGTGGAATAGTGGGAACCATGGCGCAGGTACTTATGAAATACCGCGAAAATTGCACGTCACGTAACTCGATTAGGTAACTGATCGAAAAACGTGGTTATGTGACCGTCGAAACGCATCGTCACCGACGAGTTGTTTTATAATCGAGGTGGCCACGGAGCGAAAGCGTAACTCGGGATTCGCGTTATGCTGCCTGGAATGACAATCGATCACGTTTCGTACGTTTTGAACGATCGCGGAATAATTTGTTCGCCATTAACCGATGCTTCCAAGCGTTAAAGTAGCCTTTACGAAATATCGTTACGACACCGGAGGGTACGAGACCCGGTTAGTGTCTCTCGCTCGCAACTGTCGTCCGATTCCACGTGCACGCGTTATCGAGGACAATCGATGGAAGCGTTGCAATTTTATATTTCCACGTCGCGAGGACTAACATCTCCATCGCTTTGTTTTTCGATAAACACGACTCACGCGGTAGCATCACAAAGAAGTACATCGATCTTAATTGTGGCGAAAGCAATACGATAACGCGATAGCAAGGGAGCGACAGTACGTTCTTTGTACGATACGATTGCTACTTCCGTGGAGTAACGTAGCTGTGTGACTAGAACGTAACGCGATAAATTTATACGATAAACACGGACTTTGGAAATATTTCACTTACCAAGGAGGCAATCTCGCCAACGCCGGAGGTAATGAGCAGCATTCTCCTACCAAGTCTGTCAACGATCACCGGCGTGACCCCGGAAGCAACCACCTGCACACTACCGACAATCAGAGTCGATATGGAGTCAGGCAACGCACTGTGCGCAGCCTGGAAGATGGATCCCATATAGAAGAGGACCACGTTGATGCCACTGCACTGTTGGAACGTCACGAGCAAGCACGTATATATCAAAGCTTTGAGGTTCGCCTTCACGTTGAATAAATCGCTGATTTTCGCTTCGGTCTTGAATGCTTCGTCGATGGCAGCCTAAACACCAAACAAACAGATTACGATCGACGATCTATTTATTCGAACCGTATCGCAAACGCTAATGTTGGTTGCTTTTCGTACCAAAAAAATCGAATCATTTTCCATCGATAAATCCAAGAAAAATTTGTATTTAAAGCTTGATAAACAAGTTGCGCGCGACTTGTCGCGAAGAATGTGAAAAAGTTGAAGGAAAACGATGCAAGAAGAGATCGAAGAAACGACGGATGACGAAAAAAAAAAATATCGGTTCGGCGACCTACCGATCGAAATCTATTAGAAATTCATCGAATTTTAATAACGCGGTCGCAGAAATCGAAAGATCGAACGTCGATACGCGTGACGATCGCGTTGCTGCGGCACGTGACACGTTAGTCACCGGACTACGCAATAGGGCATACTCGGTAGCGTATAGAGGCACGTTGGAGGTTGCAGGAACGCTCCTCCGCGCTGTCATCATTGACGGATCAAGGAACGACCTTACCCCCGGCCTCGTTAAGCAAACGTTACCCGAACGCCGCACTGATACGACGTTGCGCCGCTCGCTCGCGCTTTACCACGCGATCGCTCTTATCGTAGCGCTCCTCTTATCGACTCTCGCTCTCCGCATCGATTTTTGGTAAAATTCCTGTGTTTATGCGAGACCTTGTTATCAGTCCTTCCGATTCTTCTTCTTTCGTCATACGAAACTCTGTTTATATTTATCGTTTGCTAGTTGCTCGTTGCTTTTATAAACCTCTTGCGACGGTTTTAAAACCGTGCAAACGTTATTCCTTTGTATCTATTCCTGCACTTCGCCGTTACGTACAACAGGGTGCTGCGTATTGCCTATTAATATTTCTGCGTTATCGGATTACGATTATTGCCAACGTAACCGCGTCTGGTCCCTTTAACGTGCCGGAAACGATCTCGAGGCCTCGTTCGATTTCGTCTCGCGTAACGACGGTCGTCTTGGTCGGTGTTGCGACATTCAGGCACGTGCTTCGTATGTACGAGCTTCTCTCGCGATCAACGTGACCTTTCCGACGCGTGCTGGCGGAAATTGTTCTAGTCTCGAAAGCACACGGAAATAGTCAGCACCGCGCGGAAATAGAATTCAACCGACGACAACGATCGTTTCTGAACTACTCTCGGGTCGTATTTTTTTTTTTTTTTTTTTTTTTTAATTAATTGTCCATTACATACCTGCATTTCGTCGGCTTCCTTTTGCACGCTAGCGGGAGACTTGCATCGTAACCAGGCCAAAGCTTTGATCGCCTCTTCTCTCTTGCCGATCTTCAGCAAATGGTACGGCGATTCGGGCATCATGAAGAAACAAGCGACGAATACCACGGGTATAATGCCGCAGAGTATGGCAAACACCAGATACGACACGAACGGTCCGATGCAGTACGCATACAGGAGACCGAAGCTGACGAACAGTTGCAAGAAGGATCCTAGAGCTCCTCTGACGGACGTCTACGTAATTGCAAACAGGATGGAATATCGATTAGACGAGTTACAACGAAGCACTCTGATTAGAACGAGTGGATGCGACGTTTACCTCGGCGATCTCGCCGCAGTACATAGGAACGACCGTGAAAGCGAACGACAAGGCGAAACCGAGAACTATTCGTGCCGCGTACAGTTGATACACGACGCCAGCCGTTGCCACTAGGATCCAACCGGTCAGAAATGGTACCGCACTGAGTAGCAGCGTCATCTTCCTACCGCATCTGCGAATCGATTAAATCGGATTAGACGAACCGTCTTGCGTTTACGTATTTACAACGGTGTGCGAATTTCGAGCGTTAAGCGTCTATACGCGCGATAATTTTGGCGAAAGACGTTCGAAGCTCGATCAGCCACGTGGTCGAGGCTTCGAGTTGAAAGCCTTGGCCAAGTTCGACCACTCTTTGGAACGTGCTAGGTCTATCGACCAGTACACGCGATAACAGATAATACCGTAACAGATTGTTCCGTAGAAATCGCGATGTACCTTTCCGCTAAATATCCAGCTGCGAAACTGCCGATCACCGCACCCACGGAGACCAACGAGCCGATCCAAGAGTTTTCATCCGGGGTTATCTTTCTGCCGAGAGGATTGTCGTCCACGCTATTCTGTAGCCTAGGTAATATCGGACTGGTCCATCCTAACAAAGCACCGGCTGCAACGCAGCACAAATTTGCTGAAATCATAACGTTCGTTGCTATTAATCTCTTCGTCCATCTGGTGCAACGGCATCCGCGCAAGAAAACGACACGACGTATTCGAAAACGGTATAGACGATTAGTTAGCCTTGTTTCACGCGATCCAAGATGTACGATTAACGAGGGTAAACGATAACGAACCATCTCCTTCGAGTATATATTCTCCGCGTGCGCGACAGTCACGGTTAAGTTACGTCCGCTGGCAGAACGACCGCTGGTCACGTTTGTCTCTCGCGTTTCTCGATTCCCGTCGTGATCCGTGCTCGTAATCGGTGTGCGACATCGGAGACGAGAACGACCAATCTACCGAATAGATTTACGTAAGAGAGAAAGGGACGGAGATTGGACGATGCAAACGACTTTCGATTCGGTCGCGACTCTTCGCTACCGAATCGCCAGGCACGTGGAACAATTTGATAACGCGTTCAAAAAATATATAAACAACGGCTCGCACGTCCGATAAACTCCGATCGGAGAATGTTTTCGTGCCCGCCCAGTTCGAATTCTTTACGAAATTACTTTTTCGTCTTTCTACGGAGTCGACGATCGGTCCTTCCGAGTTGTCCGCTTAGAATCGCGCCGTCGCTTTTACTCTCGTCTCTTCGCTTCTTCGCTCTCTTCTAATCGCTCGTTGAACGTCTTCTACGAAACGAGAAGCAGAAAAAATGATCGCGTTGTACTCTCTGTCAACGCGCGAGACAAGAGGATACGCGATAGCAAGGTGATTTTAACGCCGGATCCATCTATTACGTTAATTATCGTTCGTACTATCGCTTTCGATTATCTGCTCGTCTTCGACGCTTTCCGTGTGCCACTCTCAGTCGTTTCTCTTCTTCCCTCGATCTTTTCTCGGTCCTCCTCTTTTTCCCCTGTGGCGTTCGACGCGAGAAGTTCGATCGTTGATACGCGAAATCGAATATCTCTGATCGTACAACGGTCGATCACTGGTAGAGCGAACCGATAAGAAAGGATAAGGAGAATCGCGAACGCGGGTGCATTTTGCGCCTGACTCTCTGTCCTCGTTGCGGAGATGATATCATCGAGCATAACATAAATCAGGAACGTTTTGTCATGTTATGCACGTTCGAAAGCGTCCGATGTCTAACGCAATACTAAACTTTACTACTTACGTACACGGCCTAGCTTAAACCTACGCTTATTGACGTAATTAGAACGTTTGATTCGTCCGCTGTGGGATCTTGGTACTTTCGAAGATGAAGCTTCCGATACTTTGAAACAATATCGATCGATATCGTTTCTTCGAGTCCTCGACGAGAGAATTCGACGCTCTTGTTAGCGAACAACAGCGAGCATTTTCATAGGCAAAATGTAACGCGACAGCTTGTATCTTCCCGCCTGCTTTTCCGCGGAAACGCGGTTACGTGGATCGGTAGTTCGAGGGCGTTTCGCACGATCGGCAATTTCAAAGACAACGCTCGAGAATCTCGGCACACCTGGCCATATAAAGATACGAGAACCTGACGTTCGGTGGAGCACGGTGTTCTTGAATGGAAGAAATTGGATGGAATTGAACGAGACTACGTTAAAGCAGATTGACTAATTGAATTAGACTGGTTAAGGTAATCGGCGGATGAATAGTTTAAGTCTTTATCCAGCGCTGTAAAATCTCGATTAAGTGGAACTGGTCGATCATGTTACGAGGAATCCAAGGTAGCAAAAGTCTCTCGTTGGAACGACGCAGACACTCTGCGCTGTTGCACGCAATTGAAATGGACATCGAACGTTAGAACGACGGAACGTCGGAATATCGCCGGTAGAACGAAATAAGATAACTTTTTCTAGGAAATCGAAGAAAGTGTGAAACTAGACAGAGTCTAGCGATTCCGAAGTGGCGATCGAAGGTAAGGAACGAAGGAGTCCGAGTACGACGGTCGTACGCGACGAAACGACGCGTTAAACGTTGTAGCCGAGAGCAATGCAACAGGTTTACATAATCGCCGCGGAATCGCTCTTATATCATCCGATCGCGTGCGACATTGCAACGCGAAATAAAAATAACCAGGCGTGTTCCTCGCGGCGAATGGTTGCGCCGGTCGCCGCGTGAAAAATCTCTTGTCGGGATATCGATATCGGACATCGTCGACTTGTTTGTTCGTTACTAGGTCTGCATTCTTGGATTTCTAATAATCGAAAAACGAGATAATCGATGTTTGCGTTCTTCTTGCGTAAAGTATCCGCCGTTCTTCTGTCAAAGCATCGGAGATATCATTGTTTATTGGAAAACGCGTAGAAGGGAAGGACACGACTCGAACACGATCGATTCTTCGAAGGGGATAAACGTGGGTAGGGAGAAAGCGTTATCGATCGGCGAATTACCGCAACCTCGTTGATCGTTCTAAATCGTTTGAAACGTCGCGTAAATGGATCGATTAATTTCTTCCGTTCTACAGCCGCGGGAAACGTGCAACGAAATAACAAAGAAACTTCACCATCGAAACGTTTAATTACCATAATATTGCGAGCGGAGACGATATACTGCCGGAAGCGGCGTTCAGATCGGCAGGAATTATCGTATTAACGAGTCCGTTGAATCTCGTGTTTTAATAAAAATAATTAACGATAGGATCGGATACTCTGCCACGTGTTTCCTTCGTCGATATTCGTCGCAAAAGGAAAGTGAAAAGAAATTCGATTCTTTCGATCGATCGCGAACGAATTTATCGATTATTTGATTTGAACAGATGTCTCGCCAATTGGCCTGCCTGCCAATTACCATTGCCATCCGCGACGAAACAACTTGTTCTATCGTCTTCTTTAAACGACGATGACTTAATCGAAACGCTCTGTCAAACATTTCGATCGTCATTGAAAGGTGAAAAAATAGTTTTCGTCGGCGATTACGAAAGAGAAAGAAACCGATTCGTTTGCTTTCGATCGTCGCGATTCGCCATCTATCGTAGTTAGTCTATTTCCTTCTAATCTGAATTTTTCAACCGATAAACTTGACAGAAACGATATCGTCTGTGTAGAGAATGGTGGCAAGCTGTCATTAATGCGCTAAATCTTTCGTTTGTCGCTACGTGGTAAATCTGCGCTCTGGCAAACATAGATATCGATTCAGATACTCGTTTATAGACACGATCATCTTCCACCACTGTATACATTAAACTCGTACAGTGCTACAGATTATAGTAAATTGTCACGCACTCGAAAATCTTTATCGTTCTTCCCTAATCGCTATATCGTACGAACGATTCACGACTCGCGCATGCTTCTCGTATCGACTGGCGATTCGGAATGGTCGAATTTTCATTTCCCATGGTTTTTTTCATTTCTCGTCGTCGACTGTTCGATCGAATCGAAATGACCTCGGCGATACGTCGCGAGCCATTTATCGTCACTTTTCTTGTCCAGGGACAAGAAGGCCGCTATCGGCGACAGTGGAAAAACGATGGTCGTTGGTGAGCGATTTATCGATAACGAAGCTCCTAGGGGCGTCTAGAAACTACGTCGTTGTAAATTTATGCGATTAGACAAGAGCGGAGTCGTGATTACCGTTGAATGGCAAAACAGTAGCCGGCGCTAAAGAAAAACAGAAGCAGAAGCAGAAGGGGTATTGGAACATAGGAAATTTTCAAGTCGATAAGAATTCTCATGAACTTGAGAACGTTGCGTTATCAAGTTGTACGATATGCTTCGATGAAGTATTCGACGACGAAAGAAACCGTTTTTTTCCTTGCTTCGAAGAGGGGTGGAAATACCTGTGCGTCGAGTAGTCACGTGTATCAATTACAGCTAGATAATACGTGAGCTAACTTTGTCAACTCCTGTGTGGTAAAAGAAGATAAAATAACGGCGATTAATAGTCGAAACGATAGCGGTAACGTTACCGCTACTACAACAAACTCTCTATCGCGAAACTTGCAAATTCAGCGATGTTTCCACTGTTTCTCCGCTACATTTTGCATATCCAATTAAGCGTGTTTACAAATTGCGCAAACGCGGATTTCCATTCGTTTCTCCGCGATAAAATTCTAGATCCTTCGAGGGATTTTTTTCCGATTCGAAGCTTCTGACTCGCAAACACAGTCGTCTAAACACAGATGATATTAAACAGCCGTGAAACTAACGTTTTCAAACATTCGCCAACGCGTCGTTAGCTTGAAACGCGACGCACAATTCCCATCGCGAATAACTCGGTGGTGGGTGTCGATCGACGAATCATCTCGCCAGACCGCAGATAAATCGTCGCTTTCATCGTGGCACGGCCGCGGGAAACGGACCGCAATGCGAATTTTCGTTTTTCGTTCGTTTTCGCGTTATTACGTTCGTAACTTTGTAATTCTATCTTATACTCGTTAATTTTTTACTCCTGAATTACTAGGACGAACTGAACGCGAATAAATATCGTACGTCTGGCGTCAAAATCGTATTACCGTTGGCAACCATAATTATTATAATAGTTGTTGCTATAGAAAGTTCTGAACGACGATCGCGGAAAAACAGGAAATTGTCTCGATAGCGGCATTAGAAAGTTGGTCGTTTCTCGCGCGAGAGTCTCTGATTGTCGCGTATTTTTAATTAAAAAAACAGTCGCGATAACGAGCGGGTAGAAAGCAAGAAAGTACGGAGCAGCGATCGTAACCAACCGGTACCTTTAATAACGGGGAAACGGAACGCGGTAAACTCTCGCTATTCGTGAATAAGCAATATCGTCGAATAAATGGAAAATACGAGCAATTTAAATTGCCAATCTTTCGTCAAAGATATTTTACGAATAAGCGAAAGTTTTCGGCGGCAAGAGAAATTGCTTAGGCGCGACGTTGTTTCGATATCGTTGGAATACGTCATCGATGGGTGGATCTGTACAGACTCGGCGTTTTCACGCAACTGGATTAAAACGAGAAAAACGAGATTATCGTAGATTTATCGTCGTCGGCCTTGTTATTCGATTCCTTTCGTTCTTCGGTCTTGCGGAATCTTTTTCCTACAAAAATAGCGCGGGAAAACGTAAATATTTTTATTCGCGGAGGCTCGATCGGATGAGTGCGAATTCAACGCACTTTGATATCGAACGATGTCTGACCAGCCTCCCTTGACGCAGTGCTCTTTCGCAAATTATCTAAATCCACTACGATATTGACTTTTCACCTTTCGCCGACGTTCGTCTCGATCCTCGCTCACAATTAACCAGATAACGCTATCGATGAATTTAAAAGAAACTCGTGAAAAATCCTAATTCCATCAACAAAGATTCTAGGACAAAATCGGAATTCCGTTTATCCTTGTTTATTATTTATACTGCACGATAGAGAATAGCCGCGATCGACGAGGCTCAAGATCGAAGATCGAGCGAAAACTACTATCTAGTGGCTATATTAGATTTATCGTGTTATCAGTTCCAGGTAATAACGTGAGAATCGCGATCGAAACGAGACAGTCGCAGCAACGTGCTGGTCGGATTAATTCGTTTCTTTTTTCTTCTTTTCGTTCGAAAGGGAAGAAAAAGGTTGGAAAAGTATTATTCGTTGAAATTTCGCTCGAGCTCGAAGACGGTCGACTCATTATTCGAATCGGTACGATATCTTTGCGTAGCATCGATGCGTTTTAAGACTGTAATTATATTTTAAGGCGATATATGGGGCAATTGGACGAACGGCGAGCATATTTTTGCAGACGGAACGTCTCGTTACGAGATTCGATGGATCGCGATCTCGACGTTCGGTGTCGACGCTTGATCGAGAAAACGTACGTAGCGTGGAGCTATTCCGTTTTCTGGTAAACATTCGTGATCTTTGACACAACGGAGATATCGCTACTCGAATGTTTAACAATAACGAGAGATAAGAATTTATAAGGTAACGAGGAAATTGTTGGAATACACGTGGCACGATACGCGCCTCTGGTCGAGTAAGATTCGTCACGTCGAACGGGCAATTGGCATCATCGAGGGAGCAAGCTTCGAGTCGCGTGAGAGAGACGAGTGAATCAGGTGAAAGTGACAGGGCATACGATCAAATTGATCTACGTATGCCTCGCCCATCCAACCTATTAAGATTCGACGTATTAAGTACTCGATCGTCTCGAGATTCGAAGATAATCGCAATTAAATTAAGAGCTCTACGATCACGATTCCACGATGCGTTGTCGTTTGCAAGCTTTTTTCGGGATTCCTTCGACCGGAACCGCGCGCGATTTCCTTAAAGTTCGCGAATCGAAGCTGATCCAGAGAACTTGGACAAACTCGCCGGAGTTTACAGATCGATCCTGCGAACGAAGCTCGACGCTTCGCAAGTTGCAACTGCGTTTCCGTAAAATTTTCTATTCGGTAGCGATGATTTGCCGGTTTTGCTGCAACCTTCGAGAAACGGTAAATCATAATTATTCGTAACGCTCCAGAGATAATTGATCTATTTTTTCGAATGCTAATAAGGGTGAACTAGCAGGCTATGTATACTAATAAGCAGAATCGTATTTATTCCGATGAAGGATTACGCAAGCAAGCACGCTTTTTTAACCAGACCACTATCTGGCTATAATTACGTCTTTATCGAGCCAACTGACACTATCATTATTTTTAACGAATCGTCGCGGTAGCTCGTCATACATCTGGCATCGATCCTGTAAGATCGACCGGTAGTTACTGGTCGAACAAAGCGTAAATACTCTAGTCGACCGATCGATTTTTTGTTTTCGCGCTCTCAACTAATCTTCGATAATCAATGCATTATCTTGAAATCCGTTATGTAAAACTCTTCGTTCGGATAAGATAAAAGCACGTGGGCAGGAACGAGGAAAAAGGTTTTTTAGAGCTTAGCCGTCGCGATCCAACGATTTTATTCGACACGAAGAATCGATTTGTTCGATGCAGAGAGGCGACCATCGCGTCGCACGAATTTTCCGAGCGCATACGTTGGCGCGTAAATCTTACTGCAGAAGGCGGTAAAAATTACTTTAACGATCGTTTGGTCTTTCGCGCGGATTACGAAATGAAATTTAACGACTTGGTCGAAACGAAGGACGCGCGTCTCGTTTCTTCGAGATAAACGCGAGCCACGACCGTCGACCACGCCGCAGGAGAGCCTCGATTTCTCGAATTCTCCACGGCCTCGCTGCAACGCAACAACGTTACGACGATATGCGTAAAACGAGAAAAACGAAAGGAAAAACTGCTTTCGTGGCAGTTCTCAAACGATTCGATTTTCCCTAAGACGTCGTAGGGCGTCTCTACCTATGCAGAAGGAACGAAGACGTAGCCTGGTGAAAATGCATAAAAACTCGCTCACGGATGATTAAAATCGGACGATGTGGGCGGACAAACCTTCGTAGGTCAATATCCAGGCGTGGAAAACGGCCGTTCGTCACCGTTTAAAAAATCCAGTTTCAGCTGAAAAATTTCCAGAGATATTCGAGGGGACGACCGCAAGATTTACGTGGAAATTCATCTTTGAAATATTCGGGACGTTTGACTCTTATACGCGAACGAGATAGTCGATACGTACGGTATAGGAGGGGGCGAACCTTTTACGAGATTTATATCGGTAGAACGATCGACGCGAGGGAACGTGATCGAGAATACGGTCGAACGAAATGCGAGGAGTGTCGCGTGCAGGACAATGGGTTTACGTGGGAGCAACAGTCGCGAGGAGAGGTTCGTGTCCTCGAATCGGCCGCGAATATTAAACGATTCGCATCCGGCGTCCGTCCAAATTGAATCACGCCCGCTGAAGATTCCAATCGACTCAAACTACATCCTCGTTAGTCACAACGTTAGTAACAATTCGGTCATCCGATACGTAAAACCTCGAAACAAATCGCGCCGTCTCGAAACGTTTAGACTCTTTCGTCCGACATTTTTGTCCGTGATTTTTCAAACGCTCTAACTGGCCATTACTCTGGATTCAGCTTTCTGTTGCGATCGTTCCGAGCGCTCGAAAATTTTACCAAATCGCGCCTGTATATTCGTCGAATGGACGCACGAATCGATACCGCGTGTTCGCGTTACTCTTCCACTTTGTTCCAACTTTGAACCAGCGCCGACTTTGCCGCGTTCCCTCTCTTTCTTCTAGTTTTGTTTCTTTCCTTTATCGCGCCACGCTATTTCCTTCGCGCCTGTCACCTACGAGAGCCGCGTTAAAGATAAACGGCGTTATTTTCAGTCACGGCATACCGATTTTCTTCCTTGACACTCGTACGGTGCTATTCGAGGTCTTCCTTCCTCCATCTGTTCTTTTCGTTCTTTCTTTTTTTTCTTTTTTTTCTTTTTCGTCGCCTAAGAGATTACATTTCGATATATTTAGAAAGATAGTCTCTCTAAATATACCGAGAGAAAGGCGAAGAGGAACGCGAAAGTGAAACGAAAAACTGTGGACCGTCGATGTCGACTGGTTGGATCGGAGTAACGCCAACAGTCGTTGTTTCTCGTTCGAGTCTCCATCGTCGAGCGTTTGTCCGATTTTACGTCGCTCGTTACGAGAGGCGGGCGGAATTCGTCGATTCAAAGTGCAACAAAAGAAGGAGGGCGTGTAGGATGAATCACGGGAATGCAGATTATTTCGAGCGAACGTTTTCCACTCGAACACGCGAAAACGATACGATATTCGTTGGACAGCGTGAACTATCCGAATACGTATATTCACGATGAGTTTATAGAAACGCGAGAAATGGTCCGTGAAACGCGTGGATGCCACCGTTTTGTCGCCGACAACGTTATCTCGTCGTTTTCAACGGTCCGATCCACGTAACTCGTAACGACCATGCGATTTCTACGTAGAATCTGTACGTCCGCCTACGCGCGCGATCGTAGTCGGGAAGGAAACGAAGCGTTGGGAAACCGATATTTTACTTTATAATTACGTACGTATAGCTCGATGACGACTTGGATCGTGGCGGCAAACATTCAAACAAATATCGCCGATTGTTGATAAACGCGACGTTGCAGAGTCTCGCAATACTCTCATAAATTTGGACTCTTGAACGAACTACGCGTCGTTTCGAACGGAAGCAAAAGTCCGACGTCGAGAGTCGTGGAATTGCGATATTGTTCGTCCGTGCTCGATCGCAAATTGATATTTGCTTAGCTGTCTGGTATAACGTACGCCGGATTATTCGACACGTGCTTCTTCCAGAGGAATAGAACTCTAGAATTTTCAATTCTCAATTTCGCGGCGTACGTGTAGTAAAGCATCGTTCGTTTTAATCGAGAAAAATTATACGCGTCGTCGTGATCTACCGAGAGCCAGAAGTAAGCGTCCGCTAGGCTCTACCCCTTAATAGCTACCATAGCGGTAATGATAGTACGAATCTTTGAAAAAGACGCGCACACGAGGAAGAATATATCCGTAGCATGACGTCGCGTATTCTTGCGACAAAGTCGGTGCGCGCGCGTTTTCAGCTAATATCGCTTTAAAACGCACGCGACCAGCGAAAACGCGCTCTCGTCCGATCGTCTGTTTACATCGCTTCCTTGTTTTGCGCACGAACACGTAAATTTACTTTTGTTTGTCCGTCCATACGTATAACGCGTTATACTTTACGCGATCGTTTTGCTCGAACGTCAGCGATTAAGTAAGAAAATCGTTTGCTCGTTACGCTGTTATTTCGTTCGGGCTATTTGTTAATTACGGCAATCGCGATTATCGAGCGAGGAATCGAGAATCGCAAGATAACGGTTTTGCCACCTGTACGTGAAATGTTTCTAAAGAAAATTTCGTCCGTTTCGATGTTCTTCTTCGCGCGTTACGGGCGAACGCGTTATACCGTGTGTCACCGTGGTATCGCGATATAGCATGGTAATGAGTGAATTACGATTCAATTCGGCCGTTTAACGTTACGACGGTGAAACATTCAGGAACGAGCGCGATAAGAACTAATTTCATAAAGTAGCTGTCGTTTCGATTCTACTCGACGAAGATCGCGATTCTTTCTCTTCTTGCCACGGAGAATCACCACGAAGCGCCAAAGTTTCTTCTTATCGAAACGTTGTACGATCAAAGGCGAATCGGTCGACGGTTAACGGAGAATTGCACGTAGAATCGATCTTTCACATAGCAGTTCGTTAGTGGAATCGAGTCCGTTGAATTTATCTAATCCGTATCTTGGAAATCTTACGTCGTACAGATATTATCGACGTTCGACGGACTCGTTGGTTCGGTAAATTTCTTCCCGCGGCGTCCGATTTACCGGAATAAACTTTTCCACGAGTACGTCAAATTCTACGAACGATACGATATCTCGCTGCTTCCGAACTCTAAACCGTGAATACCGCGTTTCGTTCGCTGGAAAATTCGAGTAACCTTTGAAAATATCGAGCTTTCGATACTCGCACCTGATAATTACAGATAATTATTAAGCTGCTTATCGATAAAAGATTTCCACGCTCGTCGACCACGTCGATTTCGTACTTCCGCGTTCCATCGAAATCCATCGAAATCCATCGATTTTCCAAAGAGAATTCAACGCTTGCCAACGGAAAATGTGGCCAACGACAAGCGGCTCCGGGGTCGCTAAACTCAGGTCGACGGTCGGCATCGTCGATAGATGCGACTCCCCGAGAGAGAGTCCTGGCACGCGGATCGAACGTCCGCGTTTAGCCATTGAGAAAAAGGGTTGGAACTTACCCGCTGCAGCGGCCAGGTATTGAAGCAACGTCGAGCCCTTCTCCGTCATTTCTGCGGCAGGACACTGGTCACCGATCGTACGATACTTGGGTAAGCTACCACCGAACTTTATGGGATATTTTCCAAGGGTGGGTGAATAGTACACCGTCGAAGTGCAACTCGTTGGTACAGGGCTATAGGCATACTCTTTATAGCGCCCCTCTATTTCCTCCTGGACGTGGGTGGGGGCCATTTCTCTCTCCTTTTCTGTTTCTCCCTCTCTCCTTGCGCGTCGCTTCAGCCCGTTCCTGTCTCTCGCACGTACACGGCCCCGTTCGATAAGCCCCGCTCCACCTCCTCCTCTCCCTTCCCTCGTGCTTCCTCCTTCCTGCGAAACGAGCTTCGTCGGTTCGTCCTACTCTCGCACGCTTCACGATTCTCCCTCCAGCTAGCGACGACCAGCAGTCTCCTTCTCCGGCTGAAATTGCAACAACCGTATACCGTGAGTTTTCGACCCTGCGGCCAGCTACGGATCGTGCCAAGGTCGCGCGATCGTCGATCGATACGGTCGACCGACGGGGTTGAAACGCCAACAGGCGCCAAACGGCGCCGATCGTTTCGCTTTTTCACCGCCACGGATAGTCGTGCTGCTATTCGCGCGGCTATCGAGCGTGTTAAACAGCCTGTACGAAAATCCATGGTTCCGAATCGGACGATTACTTCGCGTGGTTGTTGCCTCGCCTACGTTTCCCGTTTCCAAGCTTCCAAGCTCGTAAAGCCGGACGCTTTTGACGTTAACGTTAGCGTTAGCGTCGCGAGACCGAAGGTCAGGGTCGTGCAACCTGCAACGGCCTGGCCATCGTTAACGATCGTCCTACGTGTTGTCGCTTACGTTCCATCGCGGATTCCATCGCCTGGTCGATCGTTACGTTGTATATTATATAATTATAATTACGGAATATTTTTTCTTCGCGTTCGTTATCGTCTACGAACGTCGTGCGTATCTCGTCGATCTACGCAGCTGTCCGAGAGAAATTTTATCACATTGGAAAGAAACGAGCTCGCTCGCGTAAGAAAAAGATCCGAGATCGGGTGTGTTTCTCGGTCGTTGGAAACGCGATATAAAATCGCGATATAAAGGCAAGACAACGACTGTTCCATCGTTCTCGTTTCGCGCCTTTGCGGGACAGCCCACTGAACGCGATAGCCCGCTGATCTTTGATTTTCTTAAGGAAACTCGATTTCCCGGATTAGCCAGAACAGGCTAAAAATTGATATCTTCGTGTCTTTCTTTACCATTCGGATGGAAATTTTTGCAAGCAAATCTAAAAAAAAGATTGCGATAGACGCGTAAAAAAGAAGTGCCGTCATCGAGAAATCTTCGCTCGTCCTTCTCTGTATATCGCTGTCGGACGATCGCGATTGTTCTCCGTATCTGCATTATCTAACGTATCGGATTTTTCTTCGGCTTTCGAAACGTTTGTCGCGATCGAACGAATACGTCTGTGGCGTAACGGCCGCGAATTAAGTCGGTCAGCAGCGGCGGTTAAAAAGACTTTACCCTTCGCCTATTACGCGCCCCTAGCATCGGCGCAAGGGATCAATACGAAATTGGACTGCACGTGTACCACGGCAGCTGCACTCGTGCGAAAGGGTTGGACGTGAGCTGACGGGGTTGGAAATGCGAATGCCAACGTTCAACGTCGCGATGCACACGCTGTCACGAACAGGTTCGAAGGAAACGATCGAATCGGAGTCGCGCTGCCGCCTATATGCTAATCGTTACGTCGGCCGACCCTCTACCTAGACCAGGCCATACACCGCGGCCCAGACGGGAACCAGATGTCCGCTCATTCTTACTGCGTACCCTCGATAGTCTCAACGACCCGTCGTAAATCCCAGTAATTTGCTAGCTAAGGTCCTTCGGACCGAACAAATATCTTTTTTCTAAGTCGCTTTCTAAAGACTATCGTCTACTACGGCTTGACACGGGTAAGACCCTTCCTAGTCCACCAACCTTCGTTTATCCAATCGGAAGCAACGTACACTACCCTCGCTTTCCTGACCAAAAATGTCACGAACAAATCCAACGGTCCCGTGCGCTAGACACACCCATCGCTAGCTTCCCTCCGACACAGCATCGTCGCTGTACTTATTCTACAACTTTAGAATAGCCAACGTGTCAGTAACGGGTTCTGCCTTTTCCCTTTTGCTACGTCAACTATAACAGAACTCTGAGAGCCTTGCTAGATCACCAACGAATATTGTGCCAGTGTATCGCGTCTCTATACGCCAACTCATCGTCGACGACATATATATACCAGAAGCAACGATGTAACTTGAGTGTTAAAAATAAAAACCTTATAACCCTGTGAATCACAGTGTTATACCCTCTCAATCATCCCTGTTATCTTAACGGAAATCAGGGGATCGATCGACTCGCGGTGTCGATTATTGTAATCGTAACGGGAATTTACGACTCCCGTTGACGCGTTTCCTCGCGATTGCGTCTCCCCGCGATTGGTCGAAAATACACTAATGTAGAAATGCAAATAGAAGTAGGGTCGACGTAAATCGACGATGGAAGAGAAGAGAAGAGAAGAGAACAACGGTCGCATATGAATTCCATTAGCCGCGTTGAACGATCGTCTACGTACGACTATTAAATAAATAACGACGCGTTCCTTTATATCGTTTATATAATCTTTCGACGTCAATGATCGCAATTTCAGTTGCGTCAATGATCACAATTTCCCGGATGTCGAACTCTATTTTATCTTTGACCGACGTTTAGCCGACTCGAGTTCCACCGTCCAAGACGGCTGCGTGTCTTTGCTACTTCCGCGTCCTACGCGTCTATCCATGCGCATTTCAGTTTCATTCACACTCGCAACGATCGTTCCGCTCGTCGATTTTCATTCACACGCTGCGCGAACACTCTGCAGCGTACTACAGCGATTTCCCTAGTACGCGAAGCGCGTTACGTTCGTCTCACGTACAAGCTTTTCTCGTACTCGTTACTCGTCGCTGGTCGTTACGATCGCTCAACGAGATCGAAGGAAAATCGAAGCGAGATGCCGCGTGTTACTGTGTAACGCTCGCAGTGTAAGGCTTGAAAATAAAAACAAAGAAAAGAGAAAGTCTATAAACGTGAAGAACAGCGTTCCGACGATAGTTTGCTTTAGAAACGAGGCGAGTTCCATCCGATGTTTATCGGAACGATCGATAAAGATAAAAAAGGAAGGTATCGGATCTCCTGTGCTCGTACGTTCGGAACCTGGGGCCGAGTTAATTGATTTCTAGAATCTCGGCATTACCGAAGGTTGTATCGATCAAGGTGCTCGCAACAAGGAGGATGTTGCAAGAGCCGGAAGCGTTTTTTCATTAAAAATCCGCTCCGTTGGTTCCTATCCCGGCAAAGAGTCGATAGAAACGAAGATTTTATTGCAAAATCTGAAGCAAGTTCTCTAAAAAAAGAAACAAAAATTTTAGTTTCTCGCAGAATCCGAACAGAAAATCGTTTCGTTCTTTAAATATTACGACGAGTGCTTTGTACGAAATATTTTGTACGTTGTTGCGTATTACGCGTAGCCTGAAAATTTTGTAAAATTGTACGCACACATACGTACACATACGTATAGGTAAAACGTTAAATGTTCGGAATATAAGCGCGAAACACGTAACATACGTAACGTTGTACGTTACATGCGGAATGTAACGATAAGGAGTAGGCGAAACGCGTGTCCTCTTCGCTCGAATGCCGGCGCCCGACTGCCGCAATTCGGAAATCCCCTCCACATTCGACGCCTCTAAGCAGACGCGTCGCTGCGTTCTCGGTTTTCGCGTCGTTCGAATCAATTTTTCGGTAATATAATTATTTTCGTTACGCGAAATCGTATTAAGGAACGACATCGACGTTGATACCGTCTGCTCGTGAAATAAACGTTCTACCGGTATTCGCAACGCATATGCAATGCTAAAACATTACGTAATTTATTTCGTTTTCTTAGTCATTTTTTAGACCACGATGTCTTAATTACACGATAATTAGACAAAGAAACAACGCTGGCATAACGTACAACTACAACGATACTTGGAACGTCGATGGTAAAACGGAGTATCGTATATTTACACGACAGGCGCGTCTCTCGAAGAAAAGGTAGATACGCGATTAGATCGTCTGTTTTCATTCTTTTCTGTTTTCTCATTTTTCATACGCCCACTCGCGATATGTATAACGCTTCGCGAGCAAACATAACTGTAATAACATCGATGGTGTTTACAAGAATACGCGCGACGCTTTCGTACAAGTATTTTCGATATCGATCGATCTCTATCTCGGCAGCGTTCCTGTCCTTTCGCGTGTATTTGTTTAAATACCTTCAACGACAAACGTTTTTCGGCTCGCGATACTAGTTTTAATTCGAAATATTCGTTCCGAGATAATTCCACGCCGATTATCGAAATTATCAGAACGCTGAGAGTGCTCGAAAGAGGGCAATTAAAAGCTCTTGGTTAATTTCCAAATCTTCGGTATCGTTCCCACCACTACTACCATCCGCGGTATCTATCTCGTTCCAAGAAGTTTTTTCAACGTTACGCGACTACCATCGCGATACCACTTAAATGGAAATGCAAAAGAAAATCGCGAATTATGTTCGAGAGATTATCTACAACTCGAGAACCACTTATTTGTCACGGCCATTATCTGCTACCGAAAAAATGTTATCGGCCGATAAGATGGAGAGGAAACCGCGTACGAGAAACCGCGTGAAAGAAGGATTCGTGGCTGGAATATTTGGTCGACGATGACGAAATCGGACCCGTGCTCGACGCTCGAATTCGCGTACGCGAATCGTTAGCTCGGATCGGTGAATCGTGTTCTATGACCGGAATATTACTGCCGAAACTTGCACGCTCTTGCGGATAGAGGTGAAAAAAGAAATAACGATTTGTTACCGGCAAGTTGCACGCTGCGCTAATGGCAAAAACCCGATATGTTCTGTTCTTTAGAACGCGTTCGATCTTGTATTTGATCTCGACCCCGTGTTTCGTATCTTCTTTCGTTTATTTGCAGCCGATATTAAACTGTTTCGCGAAGACGAGGCTTCCACCTCGAAGATAATCGAGGATTGCTTACACATATTGCGAAAACGTACGTCGAAGAAGATATTTTACAATTACGAATTTGCTTATCTACTATCGTACGTGTTCGAGCACTTATTTAGCCTTAGAACGCAAGAGCGTTGTTAAATATTACCGATTTTATTACCGATCGATCAAAGATTCGTTTGTTGCCGTTGCCGTAAATCGAATTCGAGGCTCGAAGCAACGAACGGAGATCTTCCCTTTTCCCTCGACTTTCGACTTTCCTTCGACTCGGCGAATTTCGTCGACGGCTCGTACGTCGAAATCGACGGATCGTTGGGTGACGCAAACCTCTAGACATAGGTGGAGCATCGTTGAAAAAGCGAATGACTCTGGTAATTCCACGACCGCGTTGATCAAAGCAAGAGGTAATCGCGCTCGACGCCAGGGACGAGGCACGTCGTCGATCCTGAATCGTTGTACCGCGCGATCTATTTCGTTCGGTAATCGTTACGTTATCGGAAACTACGTGACCAATTACGAATCGATTCGAGGAAGACGACGTTCGAAGACGATCGGTGCTGTAATTCCGACGTTTCGCGATCTGCTACGTTTCCGTTGGTTTATCGTTCGTGTCTCTCGTTTGTATAGGTGCGTCGATAGTAGGCGGTGCGATTAAACGACGATACAGACGCGCGAGCAAAAGAAAGAATCTCCGAGTAATCGGCACGTTTGTTCGCAGGGTTCAACGGTTGCGATTCTTTTCACGAACGATCGCAGGTTTCTACGAATATCGGACACTGCTCGGAAATGAAATTCTCCTACGGTGGAATAAAAGCGACGCGAGAACGTCGATTGTACGTCGATCTAAGAAACTCACTTGGACACGGAGGAACGCGAAGCAACAAGTTTTCCTTCAAAGTCCTCGTACCGGCGATCGTCGAATCACCGGAACCTTTGTTTCGCAACCTTTCGTCGCTCGATCGTGAACTCTTGGAGAACGTGACGGGTAAAAACGTTCTTCGAGGATCGTTCGTCCTCGATTTCGGGGACACCGATGGGATCAGAGTTATCGGTTCCAGTAGATTACCTGGCGACTGGAAAGTCCATTTTTCGTTGGATCCAGGCTTGCCCAGAAATCGATAAATCTTCCACCTTCGAGTCTCCCAGCGTCGCTGTGTATCTCTACGTGGAGAGAAGAAACATAACGTCGCGATAGTCGTGGACGATCGACTCGATCCGGTCGCGCGTCAACCAAGAAATATCTCCACCGAAATTCGGGAAAAGAATTGGGGAAAGGAAGGTACGACGCGAGAAAGCGAAAGAAAGATCCACTTACCGGCAAGATGGGCGCACTTTGTCAAAACGGTATTTTCCCTAAGAAACACCTGTAATTTAGACACTCGATAATCGTTATATAACGAACTCGAACCGTTCTTTATCCGAGAATGTGTACCATCGGACACACACGGAAAAACGTGAACGCGCTTTGATATGCGCCCGTTTCTCCGCGCAAAAGAGTCCGCGGAATACAACCGTCTCTGTGGCTGACCCTCGATAACGCGACGATCGTCACTCCAACTGAGCGTAGATCGAGAATTAAACGCTAATTAACGTCTCGTCGTTCGGCTAATCCGCCCCACTCAAAAAGGTAAATATGGCACGAAGATGGTTTCGACGGTTTAAAATAGGACAGGATGATCCATTTGGCGAGATCGCATCTTGCGTCATGTATTTTTAATTACGCATGCACGAAGAAATTTCGATACATAAGAGAAGCAGATGATCCCGGCGTCGAATCTCGTGACACGGCGCGTCTTCTCCTCTCGTTGCAATCGGTATTTTGCCTATGCACATCGAGAGACGCAATCCTTGAAACATCGGTAGAATTTCGTTTTGCAATTCGTTTAAACGGTATCGTACGTGTCGCAGCAGAAGCTTATTTGTAGCTCTATTATTTAAAAAGAAAAAAGAAGGGAACGAAGGATAGATCGAACGTGTGTTCTTCGATAAAAATAAAGTCTAGTTATCGCCTGCGCGTATCCCACGCAGCTTCCTCTCTGCAACGTCGTAAAATTCGACGCCGTACAACCACCATTTGATCCACGGTCCCAAATCGCTTGATTAGAGCCCCGTTTCCAAAGATCGCGACACCCTTCTTATTCTTAGCTTTTCCGATCGGCGATCGGCCGCTAAGAACGCAACGTGTTTATCGCCTCGCAACTGTATCGTTAACATTCGACCATTTTCACCATTGCCATCCTGAATTATAACGCAACCGCGAACAAACGTAATCTTATCGATAATTGTATGGAATTTCGACATCGATCCAACGCCAGTTTCGGCGTAGGAGTAAACGAACGAGCGTACGAAACGGCTGGCAGATTGTAATCGAATCGAAATCGTTAAACGTCAACCACGCGTGTTGACACGAATCCTGCCGATCAACGACAACTACGAAAACAAAATCGTCGTATCGATCATAGCAGATCAATCGCGCGTTTTGTTTTGAAATTAATGGATTAATTCGTGTCGACCACTCGTAACAAGCGATCTTCGACGACAGATTTTAATGAAATTCGCGCGATATCGTTGTTTAAATTTGTAAAACGGCTCGCGCTACGAATTTCTTCGTACACATAAGCGAGATAACATTGTCCGCGGATAAAATCGGTTACGCACGATCGATCGTGTCAATCGTATCATGATCGAAAAGCGAAGACGCGCGCGCGCGTGCTTCCAAAGCTTCGAAAGCGTCGTTTGGATTTAAAACGTCCAACGACGAAGACGACAAAGACGATGAATAATCGAGCGGATGGTTGTTTCGATTCGATCGAAGATCGTCGTTCGTTCTACGTGATTCGCTCCATGGCGACAACCGCGAATTTCGTTCAAACGCAAACCTATCGCACGAACCGACAGGATCCTCTTCGCCTCTACGACGTTGTTGGTGAATTCGAGCTTTCCATCCGATTCGAAACGTCGTAAATACGAAAAAGTATCGAGCTTATCTGCGCGTTAATCATAGTAGCGCTAAAGTCGTCGAATACCTATCCAATATCATGATTTTGTCGAAATACGTGGTTCTTTAAAACTTCAACGACATTAGATTTGGAATAGGTTTTACTAGATTTCGGAATACGTCCGAGAGTTTCGACCGCCATACAACGCGAACTTGAGACAAAAAGGATCGAACGACGAAATCTAAAATCTCAAGCTGAAAACATCGCGCAAAGTACGGTGGCGACTCGGTGGCAATTATATAATCTAATCTACGGATCGAGAAACGTCTCCGAGACGTTGAAAACCGTAGGAAAGGGCGGGCGCTTACGTACATCGATCGATACGCGAACCTTGCCTCGTAATCAGCCAACATACGCGAATGGTAAAAGCGACGCGACGCGACGCCGATGAATCGTCCGTCGCCGTTTACTCTCTGTCCTTGCTCGAGACGTCACTAGAGTCCCTCGTACGACGATCGATCGGCTATATTCAGCCGCTAAACGATTTAAGAAATTTTTCCTATCGTTCGACGAGAGACTCGTGCCAAGGATTACGTTGGCCGGCGAAGTGCCGACAGGCTACGTCGAACGTCGAACCTCGAACGTTGTACGTCGAACGTTGAACGTCGAACGTCGAACGTCGAACGTCGAACGTCGAACGTCGAAATTCGAATCTCGAGAAAAGGAAACGGTCGAATTTCGGGAAAACGAAGAGGATCTCTACTTACGTTTCTTTAACGCCGACGGCGTCTGGTTCACCGGCTAAAAATTCACTCGCGAAAAATTCCTTGTCGTTGCCAACGACCAAAGCTCCTGCCATTTTCGGGCCTTTTTCCAACAATCATAGAGGCTACGACTGCGACGATACGATGGGCGAACGAGAGGATCGCGTTTTCCGACCGCTGCGTCCAGCTGGAGACACGTCGGACGACGTGGCTTCGTGAACGTTGACTCGATGACAACGAGCTTCGATATCGCCTTCCTTATCCTCTTTATATTCATGAAAATTTGTTCTTTAAGAAGAAATAACGTACGACGATGAGGCGACAAAGGCACCGTCAGAGGGGTGAATAAATTAGAAGAGAATTAAGGGAAGTTATAACGAGACCGTAAACTCGAGAGTATAATAGGACAGGTAGACGAAGTTCCGTGGATCCTGCTGCATATTAAACGATATATTCACCAAGCAGCCAGTATCTATATCCAGTTTTCGACTCTTCCAAAATTCTAATCGTACTCTCTATCGAATCCATAACTTCCTAAACTCGTACTTTCGTAATTATTCTCGCTTTTCGTTAAACGCTCCGTACGTTGTAAATCGCTTAACACCGATCGGAACGAAACGGTAATTTACTCGCTAAACGACGTTAAACGTTTTTCGGCAACACGCTCGACGAGCTAATCCAACATTTCGCGTACTCTCTCGACTTTCGTAAATTGGTTTCGTTTTCGCGTATTCGAAAAATATTTCGAAAAATTAATAGGTCTCGGTTTTCATGGTCGGATGGTAACCGTTGGCACGCTATTTACGGCGGCCAACGATATAGTACGATGGATCGAAAAGTTGCTGCAACGGAATTTGCATAAACACCTCTCCGTCGTCGCAAAAGCTTCTTCTCCGTTGACTTTCTCGCGAATGTCGTCGCAAATATCCGCGGCCCTGCCCTTCTGCGAACTACGATACAGCGTAATAAGCTTGCACACGAGCAACGAGGTTCGCTCGGCGTTGCGGGAAACACGTGAATTTCGATAATTAACGGTTACCTCGTATCTAGCGAAGAATGTTGGATCGATACGATATTGCTTTTTTAGTCCTTCGAGTACTTTGGCGTCGAGTGTCGATAAATCGACGATTCGATCGCGATAAAAAATGAGGCTGAAAAGATTGTAATAACAACTGCGAAGTAAGAAAGTACGAGCTGATTCGAACGAGGAAAATAAAACTACGCGAGTGGCAGGTAGCAATTAGCTATTATCTATCGGGAATCGACGTATCTCGTCTCCCTTTCCCCCCAACGAAGTTTCGTCCAATTCTTTCTTTCGTTGGATCGAGAAGGCTCCTTTGCTCGTCCAAAAGAGACGAGAATCTTCGAATCACTGGAACGAAGAACATCCGAAAATTGCGTCCGCTGTTCTCAACGAGAAAGTGTTATATCGCGAATCGCGAACGTTGAAATGGACTTTTTCCCTTCTGCTTTAGCGTAGCCACTTTTATCGAGGCAGATACCTACGAGGCGTCTACGTGCATTTACAACGCAAACGGTGCCCACGACCGTTTCGGAACCGAACGAAGACGACACCTCGAAATTAATTTATACGCGCGTATTTTCTTGCCACCGCGTTTTTTCGTTCCCAGTTATCGTTCGTGTCCGTTCGTCTCCGTTAACGTTCGTCTTGGACGAGACCAGCGTTTAAACGACTTTTTGCTTCGACGAAGAGCGTAATAAGGAAGATAGCGGAGGAGGAGGAGGAGAAGGACGACAGAAAAAACCGTTTAATTTTAAAAATATAGTCTTTTAAAGAGGTACAGCCTTTTAACGACGTATCACAGTTTGCGTTCCATGTAATATTAACCTAGCTCGATGAAATATTTCGCGAATAATTTAAAAATCGCCACGTTACTTAAGAAGCTTGAAACTTTAGAATCGAGAATATTTACGTGGAAGCAAGAATACTCATTCCCTGGAAAGGAAATTACCTCTACGTAAAACACTCCCGGCGGAGTGTATTTCTCTAAAAAAAAAAAAAAAGAGAACGATTCTCCGATTTCTACTCCCGAATTAAGAATTCCATTCGCACACCGTGTTCCAAAGCGATCTCTCAAAAATCCGCCGAAAGCGCCGACCGATCGAACACACGCGAAACGCTTGACCCGAAAATTTCGTCGTGTCAAACTCTCGATGCTTCTCGAGTACGCGTACTCGATCACGTACAATTCCATGGAGGTAGCTCGTACCTCTGCATACCCGTTCGATTCGCATCACGAAATTTCGCGGCAGCTCGATCCTGAATTCAAATCTAATACAAACTCGATCGAAAGTTGGTCCAAAGCTAAGCTGAAGGTAATCTAAAGCCAACTCGATGCGAAACATACTTACAATCAGGTTACACGGACGGTTACGGAGAAGGACGACGATCTACTACGCGGTATCGAGCCGAATGTTTCGGCAATTGCTCGTTTCTCGACACGCGCAAGCTCGATCGCCGCTACATATACCGCGGCTACATAAGCCGTGGCTAACGAATCCGCATGTGCGAAAATCGTCACGTTACGTGGAAAGTTTCTTCTTTGCCTGGTCTATTTTCGTTGGCAACGATCCTCGAACGAAGGTAGACTCGTGACCGCGCATGGTAATTAAGGTAGGTTGATCTTTTCGGGGATTTCATTGAAAAGAACGAAGAGGAGAGGAAGGGGAATAATGGCAAAAGAAGCGAAGAATAGCAAAGTGAAAGTGAGGGAAACCCAAGTACCGGGTACCTGACTCACTCGGGGACTCCTTCGATTCGGCAATCCTCTCCAAAACGCCATTAGACGTTACGGGACTGGTATCGACGACCAACGTTTCCCGTAACCGACGTTACGCCATCGAAACCATTCCGGATTTCTTCAAGGATTCCCGTGGAAAGATGCTACGTTAGATATACGTCGTATATAACGGCGTTGCTTCGTATTTATCGGAATAAAATACCGAAATCGATTTCGATCGTCAGAGCGCAGCAACGAAACGAGTTAAAGTCCCAGTAGAGACTTTTTAATTGGTCGATCGAACGTACTTCGACGCAGCGATGCTCCGTACGATAAATACGTGCGTCGCGTAGCATGGAACAGAAGCGAAGAACATTTAGGAACATCGTCGAGGTTGCGCATCAGCACGCCGCGTAGCTCAAACAGCCTGACAACGCGTAAAGCGTGGAGCGGGAAATTTCTCGATGACACGCTTTCTCTGGGAAACTGAAACCAGTTTTAGTTTTTAGGCGCGATCGGTAGTTGGTGTACGAGGTGACGTAGACCACTGGTCACCGTCGACTCCGATAACGACGACCGGCGATCGGCTTTCTTTGTTCCTCTTCGTTTACGTTTTCATCGGAAAATTTCGATCCTTGTAATTACGTCGCCGTGCGAATCGTAACTTTTGCGAGACTCGACGCTCACCCGTAGACCGTGGATCGTGCGACGTTCGATACGTTTAACACTCGTATCGCGGTTTTACCGCGTGAAACAAATAAACGTGCCGCTATAATCGCGTCGACAGGTGCTAAAAATCGGAAAATTGGGAGCGCAAACTGTATCTCGCGATCGAGGAACACGAAGCGCGAACATCGAGTAACGTAGGCGATCGATGGTTTCTCGACTTTTCGTCGTCACTCCGATTGCTCGGAATATTTACACAGACACGGAGGCAATTGCACGGACTAACGGGACGATTGTCGAGTACCTGACGTCATTATCCAACTTTCTCGAGTACCACGAACAACCTTGGTTCGAAAGAAAAGTGGCCGCTGTTCGATTCGTTCGGATAAAGTTACGTCATACGCGTTTTCAAATTTCTTTTACCGTGATTATCTGTACATATAGCCGTGATTGCGTTTTAATGACACCGAGAATTACTCGATCTAACGATCGCTGTATGAAAATATTCGCGAGCATATCCGTGATTTCGTTCGTTTATTTTGATTACGTTGGTTGGCGGCGATTAACTCGCAATTATCCTTTTTCCGTTTTCCGCGACAGAAGGAAGACCGACGAATACAACGAAGAGGAACGATTACAAAGGAACAATAGCTCGCATACGAGTTTAATATTTACGCTTTATTGTACGCAGCGTGATTGTCTTCTTACATTTTTAATATTATAAATCTTCTTATACGTAAGAAGGTAAAAAAAGTCGAAAAAGTCAGTGAATCGTGACGTCGAGTTTGATTTTTACAACGGATACTTCTGTTCTACGGCCGTGAGAGCGACGTCGTGTACGATTCGTCGATACGATCGTGTCAAAAAATGTATCGTAAAGGTGGAAAAAGGAGAAATGGGAGAGAGAGAAACAGAGGCTATAAAGAATTACGCGTCGATCGCTCGATCAGCAGACTAGACGATAGCCTCGCGGCAGTTATCGTGGTTATCGGCACGAGACACTCGTCCCGCGGTCGCCGTATCCATATCCTCGAGAGATCGAGGAAAATGTAAAATAAAAGACGATAGCGCGAGATACGTGGAACGCCCGACGATGCAACGGTGAATCTTTCCATTGTGAACGTCATCCAGATAATCGTCCACTCGCGATAATGATGTCGGGCGTGGGCACATTCCACGACCGCGGGATCGACATTACGAAATTAAACGACCGAAAAACGAGAAACTCGGTGTTGCTGCTTGTCGCTGGGGTCACAGCGAATCGTCGCGATTGATTCGCCCGAACGAAAATAAATTGCTTACGAGAACAACGATCAAATATGAATCGACGATGGAGCACCGTATCGAACGGATACGCTCTCATACGGGCAATAAATACAGGGACGTGATAAAAATTGCAAGAGGCAAAGCGTCGATGGTTGGGAGAGGCGATGTCGGAGCTTTTTCGGACGTCGGTAATTCGATCGAATAAAAATTACGGTTGTACAACGGACAAACAGCGTCGCGTTAGCCGAGGGCATATTCGATCGATCGCGTTCTCTACCGCAACGTCCGCGTTCATTTCGCGCGAAAGCATCTCGAGCACTTGGTCGCGTTGCTCGCAACAGCACCGCGCGATTGCTCGATAAACGAAATAATTAAATCGATCGGATTCTGTTCGTGATTTTGTCGAAAAAATAATAACAAATCGATTTTAGGCGACGATCGTGCGCGATCGATAAACGAGATCGACGATAATACGACGACGCGATCCGATCGGCGTTTAAAAGCGACGGAAAGACGATTCGAACGCTTCGAGTGGACGAACGTACGAAAAGGTTGGAAATATTTTTCTAACGTTAAGATCGTTATCGATATCGCTTTCAGGCGATAGCTTTCATCTGTTGAAGCGATTTATCCACGGTAGGGCCACCTTGAAGTTCGTCGTGGATCTGTTGGTAGGTTTTGCCCTTGGTTTCCGGGACCAAGACGTGCGTAAACGCCGTGGCGCAAGCCATCACCACGGCGAAGATCCAGAACGTCATGTCGGTACCTAGCTCCTTGTTCATCATCGGGAACGTTTTCGTTACGATGAACACCAACAACCAGTTTAACATGACCGCGACACTGGAGGCGACTGCTTTTGTTTCCGCGGCGAACAGCTCACCCATCAACATCCATGGTACCGGACCCAATCTAAAAATAACAGATCCGTTTCATCGGACCGACATTTAAAAGTCTTTCGTCGATACTTCGAACTTTCCACCGAGAAGCCTATCGAACGTTCGATCCGAACTCGTCGAATCAGAAAAATCGACTTACCCGATGGAGAAGGCGACCATGAAGACGATCAAGGAGGCTAGCGGCAGCCAGCCCAGCGAGCTGACGTCGTTTCCGCCGTCTTTCTGCTGGAAGTAATATCCAAGCGCGATCAGGCTGACCGACATGATGCCGGTGGAAATCATGAGCAGCGGCTTCCTTCCTGCTCTATCCACGATCAACGCCGCGACGCCTGACATTACCAACTGCGCATAGAACAACGTTTACACCGTCAACGTCTCTCGCGAACAGATCGCTCCGTTAATTCGCGGCTGGATTACAGCAGTCTCTTGCAGGAAACTGGAATCGGATCTTGTCGGGCAACCGGATTACCGCGACGAAAAGTTTCCTTCGATCCGTTTGTCGCAAGTGGCACGAACCTCCGAGAACCGTATTTACAGTTTCCGAAGATACGATACGATACGAACGTATACGTACGATACGAAGATCGATCGAGGAAATACGTTAAAGCGAACAAACCTGAACCAACGCGACGAGAATGGACGCCAGTTCCGGCGCCATCGAGCTTCCGGATGCCTCGAAGATCATCACCGTGTAGAAGATGACGGCGTTTACGCCGGAAGCCTGCTGAAAGAACATCATACCGAAGGAAGCGATCATAGCCTTCTTGTTAACCGGGTCTTTCGCCATGTCGGACAGGCTGGGCTTTTTGCCCGCGCTGGCCTCCGCTTCCTTTTGCATCTCGTTCAGTTCCTGTTTCGGATCGTAGTCCTCTCCTCTGAGTACCGACATGGCCGACGTGGCTTCTTGCTTTCTGTTTTGATTCTAAAAGTATCGACGGATCGTCAGTGAAAGTCGACGGTCTGAACGTCGTAGCCGTAAAAGCTGCGAAGATAGAAATTCTTCGTTACTAACCACCAACCAGACGGGAGATTCGGGCATCCAATAGAAGGTAGCCAAGAAGAAAGCGACGATGAGAGCGCACACGAGCGCCAACATGGTGTAGTTGAGAACGCTTCCGAGGATAAACGCGACGAAAATTCCAACGGTGAGGAACAGCTGAAATAGCGCGCCCAGCGTTCCCCTGGTCGAGACTTCGGAGATTTCGGAGATGTACGTTGGTCCGAGGACGCATCCCGCGCCAACGCCGATACCGACCAAAAATCTGGCGATGTAAAGAAGCTTTACTTCGGTCGCCACGAGGATGATACCCCAGGAGGCCAAGAACGGAACGGATAGCAGAAGAAGAGACTTTTTTCGTCCCATTTTGTCGGCCATCGATCCCGAACCTAGAGCACCAGCGATGGCTCCCAGTGCGAGCAGAGAGCTGATCCAGGAACCTTGTTCCTTGGTGATGACCAGCCACGAATCGGCTGCGTACAGCTGTGGAAGCACCGGCGAGGTCCATGCCAGAGCCGTGCCCACGCCGACCACCAGTATACATGCTGGAAAATAAAGCTTCCGTTAAAACGACTGCGAACTTTTCAAAAAATTCCTCGAAACCGTCTGCCCGATTTTCACTCGCAACTTTTATTTCGCCCACCTAACGCTCGTCCATCGATCTCACGGTTTACGTAACTACGCAATTATCTGCCGATAATTGTACGTTCTACCGACACTCGTGTATTACACTTAAATTCAATTATAAAATTGCGTCACGTCGACGGACGACGAGGCACGGCCAGATAACGTCGAGTAGTTGCCAGAAAATTCGTATCGCGAATGTGATGAATACGCGCGTGGTGAATACGAAGGAGGCAACTCGTACGTGTAAAATAAAATACCGTAATAATCGACCGACCTTACGACGGGTATCGGACATCGAAGAGACTCGTTGTTCCGACCGGACGATTTTCAGGATATCTTCGAGTCGCAAATCGCCGACTCCGCGGAACAGTAACTCCGTTGTCTCGCGATCGGTTCCAACGAGAACGTGTATTTTTCCACTCTACGTTTTATCAGTATCGCGTCATTTTTTCCACGGGTATACACAATCGATTTTCAAGTAAGTTAGTTCGAAGCAAACAGAAATCGAAGGTAAATGGAACGATAAAAACGAGCAGCTTTGAAATCTTGAAACTTTTTAATGGAAAGTTTCAAAACGGTCAAAAGGAATGGCTAACGCGTACGTTACCTACCTTTTTTTTTATATTTTATATTTTATAATTATATACTACGAACTAACTTCGTTAATTACATCGACGCTCCGACGAGACTGTCACTCTGTCTTACCAACTACCCCGCTCTCGTTCCATCGAAACGTCTGGCATCTCGATAAACTCCGAGTTACGACGAGCATAACGAAGCTGCGAGAAATAGTAAAAGAGGAAGAAAACGGAAAAGGTTAAGGCGGATTGGCCGTTTCCGTGGAAATACCGGAAATAGAAGCGAGGTACTGCCACAGCTTCCTGCTCTCCTGGCGGACGACCGCGTCATTAATCATTCCCGTGCCTTCCATTTCCTTCGAATTAGCGTTCCCCTGGTCGATCGGTGAATCTGCACTCGAAGAACGCCACGTACCACCACCACCACCAGACCGAGACGATTTACTGAAAAATCAGCGATTCGACGATTGAGCGGCCGTTCGACCGTATCGAATCGCAATCGGTGACGAGCTTCTTCCTTTACCTCCTCTTTCTCTCGATTCTTTCTCTTTGCCTCTCTGCTGCGAGAAAATTCGAATCCTTCAACGCGAAAAACGAGCACCGTTTATCGATGTTGGAATCGACGCGACAAACACTTTAGGTAAACCGCATATTTCGGATAGAGCAGAGACGATCGAGTGAAACCGAATGATCTCGGTGACAGCGAGGGGCCAGCATATATCGCACCCGCCACTATCTCACCATCATTATCACTAGTCTCGTTTATTATCGCTTATAATCAAAGGAAAAAAAAAACAGCCGTAGAAATCACGACGACGTATCGATGTTTACGAGGAATCTGAGCGTTAGGACGGGTTACGTTCGTCGATTTCGAAGAATCGAAATTTCTGTCAGAAAAAGGAGAAGGTAAGAACGATGCTTACAATCCTGACGAATTATAATCGCTCTCTTATACGCCGAAGTGGCGAGAAAGATTTTTCAGAAGCAATTAAGAGCCGGTGGTGCGCTTCTCCGCTTAATTTCGCTTAATTTCGCTTAATTTCGCTGGTACCTTCTATACGTTGAGTTTTCAGAGAAACGTCGTGCGAGGTGGTGCAGGTGAAAATTCCACGGTAGTCTCCTCCGTCTTCCATTATACGCAAAATATTGCGAGCCGCTGTTTCCAAGCATCAACCGTCGACGAGCAACGTTTATTTAGGTACAAGGTGTGGTACCCTTTATGGAAACTTCTGCTTGAATTCATTGGAAACACGACGTTGGATCGATGGATTATACTATTGTGCCATTGGTTAACTAGCGTACGATGTAATTCGCAATTTCATTTGCATTCGACGAACAAACGTGTACGCAGACGGTTTATCGATACGTACAGAGTATATTCGACTCTGAGTTTGGCTAGGGGATTCCAATTAAATCCCGATTTAACTAAAAGCCTGCGATTCGAAAAACGTACAACATTAGCCGAACGATAATTACCGATGCAGCGGCACGTTGCTCATCGATATCTGTTCATATCGATCGCGATCGAAGCGACGATCGTTTCGATTGCATCGCACAACGTGTTTGTCATTTTCGTCCTTCTCGTGCTCTCTTGATTCGAAAGAAATGCGCGCACTTGCGTTATCGTGCTTTTTACGTCGTTTGTAAAATACAAAATAAAACATAAACCAACGTGTAAAAATTCTTTCTACGCTTATCTTCTTCTTTTTACAAGTAACAGGCGATTCTTCCCTCTTTGATCGATAAAATTACGTTTCTTTTCATTAAACGTTAAAATATGAAACATAGCTACCGTGTCGTTTAAATCGCCGCTTTTCCATAAGCTTGCGCTTAATTTCCATTAATCCGAGTAAATCGTTCGGTAAACAATTTTTAAACGTGCCTCTTCGATCGATTTCTTTAAAATCCTCATGGATCAACGTTATCACTCGATCGTGTTTCGAATCGTCGTCGATCTAATCGCAATTCGATCATCGACAGAAATTTTAGTTTCTTCCATCGCGTTAGGACCGTGCCAGGCCGAAACTCGAATCTTCACCGATGCAATCTCCGTTTTCAAATTATTTCCAAATATATTGTCCTTTAATTTTAACTTTTTCCTATACATACAGCCGTCTTTAACCTTATAGCTCGGCTTTGATCTTTAACTTACGAACCAATTTACGTTCGATCATTCTTCTTATACATTTTTGTTCTGTAAACATTTTTTCAATAACGGCATGTATATTTGCCAGCCCCTGTACCGATGATAATCTTAAAATGAAATTTAAATAACGACGTTAAAATTTTTCAATCGGGAAACCAGGAACAGCTGTAAGAATGTCAGCCCCTCGGCGCGTTTAAACGCACGAAGCGAAACGAGCGAGTGGAAAAATGTTAAACGACCCGTCCGCGATGTTCTTATGCCGAAAGGAACTCCGAAGATAGAGAGTCTAAAGAGTCAGCCGTTGCGAAGATCCGAACATCCAGCCTGGACATAATTGCAGGGAAACTCGAAACGAAAAGGTACCTGGCCGCATCGTGACCGTTACACGTAGGGATTGTAATTGCGACGAACGGTGACCGCGCAGACCTCGTTATTCGGCAATTATAAATTGGTTCGCTGGCACGTGTACCAATGACGAGCGATACGTTATCTTCGTAGATCGAGGTTGGTCGAGCCACCGCAGGAATTTAATTATTCGAACGAAGCTCGTCAACGTGGACGTGCTCCGCTTCCGGATACCGCTGGAAATTAACGGGAAGACGTAATTCTCGGCACCGTTTTACGATAAAGTTCGTTTCGAAGAAACCGATTATGCCCGAGAGAAGCAGAAACGGCCAAAGTAAATTATTCCATGGATGTTTCATCGATGATAAAACGGCGCGTAAACGTTAAGCGTAAACCCGCTATCGATATTTGAAAACAGCGTTCTAATCGAAATATAATTGGGGCGTTATAATCAGCCAAAACGCGAACAAAAGCAATTAAATGGGTCGATTTATCAAGCGGTTCGATTTGATTTGATCGGTTAGGACGTGCTTACTTCACCGTCGAATCACCGTTATCGGTTTCTCACAGTGCTCGTAAATCGCAAATCGAGAACTCACGTCGCACCTTGGCGATCGAATCATCGCCATTACTCGATACTTATTCCCTTTTCTCGAGCGGATCTGCGAAAAAAATGAAAGAAATAAATGGAAGCGAAGTAAATTGGAAGGCGTGAAAAATAAGACGCTTCGATGTAATTAGAGGACTCTGATCGTCCAGCGACGAACGAGGAAGTCGGTAGCGAGCGGCGAAGTGATATACGAGCAGCGCGATAAATCAAACGGTTGACAGTGAAACTTTATCTTAATTCGTTTGGAATTCGTTAAAAGAATGGGGAAGGAGCACCGTCGATAAATCTCGGTTTGATCCCAAACGATAAGAAACACTTGCGCGCGCCGTTTGCAATCTTTATCACGGCGATGATACGGCCGAAGAAAAGAAAAGAAACTACCGAAGGCAAACTTTCCGAGATAAACCGACGACTTATCAGCGACATCGGATTTTCCCTCCGTGATTAAACGTCCAACCATGATCTTGCTTTAAACTATAATATACGGTAGTCGCTGCGATCTGGTCACGATCTAAATTAAAGCACCCTGCAGCGACGTCGATCGATTAACAGACAGATCGACAGAGTCGCATCGATCGTTTCACATTTGCTTTCTCTAGCGTAGAATCGAGCCAAGGATAACATCGAACACTCGCGAATTTATTTTCCTTTACCTTTTACCTTTCGTAACATCAATTGCGCAGCTTTCCTCGTCTGTGATTCGTTTGATCGTTCATTACCAAAGCTATACACATATCCTACTGACATACGTATAAATAAAGTGGTAACAAACTGCTCTGAGAACGCGATAGACTGGCGAATTACGCTCTTAAACGTACGCTATTATACGGAAATCCGGAAATCGAAGATCGCGTTTACCGAGCCTTTAAACGATTTTGAAGTGGAACGAACTGCGGTAACCGCTACCGTTAAGTTCACCTTCGCCAGATCTCACCTCGCCGCTTTAAAAAACTGTAAAAACTGGTTTCCGATTTCGGTTCGATCGGATCGTTCTATCGTTCTTGTTGCCACATTTTTGTCAGAAAATTTGCGTCGAAGCGCGAAAAAGCTTCGCGATAGAATAATTAGATGGCAACGTCCTCGAGAAAAGTACTCGGGTATCGATTAGGTTTGCGATCGATCACGAACGCCCAACCGCGAAATACGTTTGCGATACGAATCAAACTTTCCTCGTTATCGCCGACACGTCTTGCCGCCAGTCTTTCTTCGTTTACGTCGACTTATTATTTTCAATTTTACGGAGAAGCGTCGGAATGATCGATCCCGCCAGAATGTAACAGCTTTCCATCTCGGAGTTCATGTTCGCTAACTCGGAATTTATTGCGAGCGAACGACTGGCCAGTTTTTATTGCCTTGTTGCGCGCTTCCAGGGAAAACCGTGTTATTTCGTGGGCTGACCCACTTGCCGGTGATCGATTCGGATCGCGTGCCGCAACAAGGTAACGAAAAGTCAAAATGAGAAGTGGCGCGTGGTCTGGCGAAAAGTTAATTAATTAAAACGTAGGAAAGGCAACGAGGATGATGTCGGCGAGATAGAACCTCTTCCGCTCTACGTTTTCTACGTGGCTAATGAAAAAGTAATTATACGTTGAATGACGCGATCCCAGCTGACCTGGATGATGCTGCATCCGACGGTAATTTTCTCCGCTTGTGTCGCGAGAGGCAACGTATAAAATTTCACGACGATCCACGACGTAGATAAATGTGTAATAATACGGTGAGTGATAAGAACATTTTAATGAAACAACCGGCAAATCGCCTTTTCCCTCTGACAAGTATTTCGTCGGGATGACGGATCGCTGGAGCGTTCCACGTTTCCCAAGAAATTTCTCGCAATGAGAATTTCTCTTCCCGAAATTTCCTCCCGAAATCTTGTTTGCGCGCGAACTTGGACGATCGAACTCCCGACGATTGTAAATTATTCGTAAAGCACACGGAGGACTATCGTTAAAGAAGGATCGTAATCTTCGATCCGTGTTTTCAACGAATCGAAAACCTTCCACATCGAATCGTAATTGTTCCTTCGGTGAAAAAGAAATCGCTGGGAAAAGTCAAGTATAGCGTTTCCAAGACGGTTCTCCGTTTTCTTCCACTACCTTTCAAGCGTACGTACGAGAATTGCAAACCGTAGAAACATTCGTGAGCTACGTCGTTCTATCTTCTTCGTAGAACGCTCGAGGCGACCATCGAGACCGTCGAGACGATTCTCGGTGCGGTAGAAGGCGGTAGAAGGCGTATTAAAAATATGATCCGCGCGATTTGTCGCTAAATTGCCATATTTTCTCCGATGCATTCGCCGCGTGCGATAGGAGCTCGGTCCTTGAACGTGCAAACAGTACGATACAAGTAGCGTCTCTGTTAACTTTACTTTAGTGGTTTGCCACTTTACTATTAGAACGGACCTTGTAAACTTTTCCCACGGAAGACAAAGAAGTGAGAATTGGCGTGGTTCTGGCCATAGAATGGAGCAATTAGCGCCGTCTATCGAACGAAATTTTCCACGAGTAGCGGAGGACGGGTGAGAAGCTTAACGAAGACAGTAATTTTTCAAAATTACTAATTTTATTTTAAAAAACAAAAATACACTTTTCTTCATTAGAATATAAAAAAAACACGAATTTCCAAAATATCCACGTGTATCATTCTCCGAAAGAATCGGTCCGCTTCCCTCGGAACGAAATAACACGCGTTACAAACATCCTGTTCTCGGGGTGCTTTCGAGGTGAGAAAAAAGAAAACAGCTGAAGAGGACGCATCTCTCGACTGGACGATCAGGGAGGCGGTGGTTGGCAGACCTCCGATAACGTAAGTACAAACGAGCGAAACCCGTACGAGTGCGTGTACGAGTGCGTACGTGCGCCTATATGTCGGATAATTGCAAGCGCAGCTCGTAATTCTCGACCAGACTGACAGCGACGGGTCATAGGTCGTAAGGCGTATTATCGTATACCGTGTGTGGTATCTGGCCGAATACAAGCCGAACATCGCGAACAACGAACGTTCCATCGAAATAGGAACGATCCGTTTCCCTCGATCGAAACCATCGGACGAGACGCTGGTCGAAAATAAATTGCCATTTGCTCGACACCGGTGGCCATGGCCAGACGACCGATAAACCCTGCTAAGTTTATCGCGAGAACAGCGTAACTAAGTAATCGCGCTCCCTGTAATCGGGTATCGTTTTGCTGAAAGCGCCACGCTGGACGCGTTCGCACCACCGGAGTTCCTCCGCTCCTACGGCGGTCTTCGCAAGAAGCGTAAGAAATCGTTTCAACTCGAAGAACGTTCCTATCTAGGTGGAATTTTTTCGTTTCTCGGAACGGCAAACTTCACGAGATACGCGAAGGTCTTTCGTACAAAATGGCAAAAGGTGGCCAACGACCGTATCCGTATCCTAAGAGAAAATAGAAGGAAAGCGATCGCTTGCTTGCGGGTCGGAGAATAAGCCGTAGGCCAAGAACGGCAAGGACCATCGTGAAAAATCAATAAAGAAAGCGAGCAGATGGCAATTTTGAGCTCGAATATGATTGGTGTCGAGTAACTTGGAAACCCTGCCCGCCGCCCGCCGCCGCCGCCGCCCCCGCCCCCCGCTCCCGCCCTACAATAAAGAACCTACTTTATCCTGGTCGTAAAAGCAACGACTGCTGGGATCCTACGAAAGACTCGATAAAGGGGCACGGCAGAGCAGCCCTTGGTAAGGAGCAGAGGACAACCAGTTCGTATCGTATCCTAGTATAGCTTAGTTAAGTATCGACTTACGTGCTAATAAGGCCCGTGGTGTAGGTAATCAAATCCATTATCACTGTGACAGCGTTCGTTAAATCGCGAGTAACGATCGTTTTTGGTGGGTACTAGTAGATCACGATGCTGTCGATCTTTGACAAAATAAAGTCTACGTTATTCGTAAAACGTGCCAGTATCGTCCTGATCCGACGCTGGCTCGACGTTAGATTAAAACGAATCTACGCTAAAATACGAAAATACGAAACTAAATACGCTTGTTTCTCTTGAGATTCTTTTCCTTCGTTCGCCGTAAAGCAAAGCGCGTACGAGCTTGTCCGCGCCAAAAACGACGATCGATCGATCGTTGAATCGTACGTCGGAAGGAGGTTCGACGCCGGAGACTCTGGTCGATCAGCGTCGTTGTGGATAACTATACTTCGGGGAAATAACTCTCGACTCAGTCTTTGTCGCGGAAAAAAAGATAAACGAAGAACGAAGAAACGGCTAGTCTGTTCGTCGATACTAGACGCGTATCGATGTATACAAACGGACGAAAACGAAAAATCTTGGCCGTTCTACGAACCGATACGCACACGCTCGGTAAGAAACATATTTTTATAGAAAATAAAAGGTACTTTCGACGACGGAGTTCGTGTCCCCTTTGATTCGACGACGAAGCGAGAATCGTTTCGACGACCCAGATTTCGTTCGATCGTTAAAGGAAAGTCACGAACGCCGTTCCGCCAACAATTTTTCATTTACTCGAAAGAAAGATATTTCTCATCGCTGTTGGAGCCCGTGTGTTTGTTTAAAAACGCACGAAGGAACGTAGAACGGTGCTGTGTCGGTGGAAAGCAAGCCTAGTCAAGCATGTTCAAATCTTAAGCAACGCGTTGTACAAGAAGATCAAGTTTGCGGTGTCGGTCGTGTACATCAGCTTGTATCGTCTGCTAGTCATCTTATCGATCAGGCTTTTCGTCTCGGTTTCGCTATGGTGAGGACTCCAGCGAATAGACACTACGGATATCCTGGTGGTCTCCCAGGGGATCGTGTCCAGAACCTGCACAAACACGATCAGCGTGAAAAGAAAATATTTTCTTTGGACGGTAACGATCCACTCTGGTCTCGTCCTGACCGTCCAGACAGAAGAAAATATCGTAAAACGTATTGGATACGGAATTTCGGAAATACGGAAATGCCTAACGACGGTTACCTGACTGTCTTGCGCATCCGGACTATCTAGACTCAGGTAATCCAAGGTAGTGGCACTGTACGCCAATAAAACGCTGTACAAAGGGAAGCATTTCAATCTCGTGGTCGGGAAACCTTCGTCCGACGACACGAGGCTATTCGGCCCTTCGCCCAATTTGGTAACTTGAACCTCGGATTCTTGATGATAGGTAATCTGAAATTAGAACGAGCTCGCGTAGAGATAAAAGTGTCGTTGTAGGTAGATAATTAACGAGATTTATCTGGATCGGTGGAACAGATACGAGTCAAAGAACATTTCGAAAATACGCTCACTTCTTTGGTATCCTTGTCGGTACTGAGGCAAGCGTGAAGAACTCTGGTCTTTGGATTTCTGGTGCTTCTGTGCGCCTCGAAGAAGCTTCTGGGATCGGTCAGGATCAGAACGCCTCTCCAACTTAAGTTACGTTCCAACCAAGCCGTACTGGAAATGGCACCTATCTGCGAGAGGAAATAATTCGTATAATTCTTAAATAAATCTCGCGATAATATATTATCCGCGTATCCGAATTCTAGACAGGCGATCTTTTCTCCACCTACTCGTTTCTCCGACTACCGTCGCGCGTGCTCACCACTTCGAGAGCGAAAATTCCAACGAAAATACTTCAGACGTAAGAAATTGATAAAAATAAAGGAAATTAATAAAGCCGCATCGACGCGTTCGAATCCTTTTCAGGCTCTTTTATCGTCGACCCAAAGCATCGAACGCGCGCACAGCCAACTGCTTCGTGCCATCTCCTTGTTAGCGGTAGTTCTATTCGGTAGAAATTCAATTAGTCGTCGAGTGCTCTGACTGAAATTTCGACTCGATAAATATAGTCCCGTTTAAATATACGCGCTACTTAAATATTATTCTAGCTAGCCGAGTGCCGAATCAAAATATCGCGTTAAAATAATCAAAAAGTACATGAAACCGCTTGAATTCCTCGCTCACTCCTATAATAAGACAATAAGATCTCTACGAGACGAAGCTCGACGGGGAAACAAATTTTCCTACTTTGACCGATATTCGCCGCTTATTAAAACTCGGGAGGAAATCAAGCTTGGAGGTAAATTAGCTGACGGCACTCGTGGCCGTCGTCGGCCAAACGAACGAGAAAGATCTCTCCTTACCCTGCTGATGTACTCCACGTACACGCCCTCGCGTTTTCCCTCGGTCAGACCCGCCACGTACCTCTCCTCCGTGGTTTGAGTGGCGTTCGACGGATCCTGCTGCGTGGTCGGCTTCAATTGAACCTCTCTGATGTACGCGACTAATTCAGGATTGTCCATCGAGACGCTGTTCAACACGTAGTCCCTGGTCATGTTGGCGTCGAACGCCTGCCTCCTGCAATGAAACGTCCGCTTTAACGTAAGTACACACGGACGTCCGAGCTCTTATTAAGCCCGGCATGTACACACGTGGTTGATGAACTGTTTCTCGTTTAGGCCGTGTGTACGTTCTATTGACGGACGTTCGAACGCCTCCGCGAATGTGTCTATACCCGTTTGCTTATCGAGGAAGCGACGGCACGGACGTCGAAGCTCGAAAATCAAAGTCTTCGTAAAAGTTTCGAACAATCGGTCGAACGTATCGTTAGACGGATCGTTCGATTCTTGCGCGGAAGTTGAGTACATGTCGGATTTAGCGTAAAATCTGATTCGCTGGAACTCGGAGATCCGACGATGAATCGCGATTACCGTGGGCTACGTTATTCGCGTCATCCGCGTCTATCTTTATTTTACCGTTGTTACGTTCCGCCGTTGCATCGAGTCAACGATGAAACGACCCGAGTATACGTAGACGATCGCCAAGAATGCGAGCTCTTTAATATGCAAATATTTTCGAGCACGATGCAGGTACGTAACTCGTGGACGCTCGAGATTAAAATTCAAACGAGCACAGCGAGTTAATTACGTTGATTAATTAATAACGTTCGATATTAATAGCGATCCTGTTTCAAGTAAACGTTGAACGTTCTTTCTTTGAAAGACCCGTGTCGAGCGGCCTTTGTCACGAGGCTCCGAGGGAAAGGATAATCGTCTCGAGTGACCTAGTAATTAACTTCGTTTAAACAATCGTATTTCTTTAACGCGACTGGAAACGTGCTCTCTGTAGATCTCCAGAGATCAGGGACTGGCTGTTTCATGCGTCTCGAACGATATCGACTACTCGCGAGGTATCAAAGGTGTTTCCATACATTTTTTTTATCTACTCTGGCATTTACACGCCAATATTACTTTTTATATGGAAAACGATGCAACGTCGTCAAAACGAAACGACGTAATTAATCGTATCTCGCTCGAAGGCAAACAACTTGTACGTCGCGTTTGTAAAGTATATTTTTTTTTCTTTTTTTTTCTTTTTTTGCCTGCGAGACGAATCGCGTCATAAAAGTATAAATTACGAGCCAAATTACACAAATACCTCGTCAATCGGCGTTAATAACAGTTGAAACGATCTTTATCAATTATCCGGATTACCCGTGTTTTGTCACTCGAATCTCGATGAAAGCCTGCGACCAAATATTTAACTTTCTACGATAAACGAGCTCGAAAAATGGCCAGACGACCGGTCGGTTTCGCGATGGACCAACACGCATGCGTAATTGTGGTAGACATCAATCGAAATCAGCGATACGGTTCGCGATTTGTCGTTCGTTTTTCCCTGATTGCCATAAATTGACAATGTGAATTGCTGTAAATTTCGACGAACGGGATACAGAATATCGAAAGAGAGAGAGAGAGAGAGAGATACTAAACATTCTCGCTGGACTAACGGGGATGGTGACGATAGCTTCAGAAGTATCGGAGTTTTCCATTTTACGGCGTTGTAAAATTTGTACGCGGGTATATTTACGCTTTTAAGGTACGGGACAACGAGGGTACGAGAGGAACCGTACTTAAATTTTAAAGATCAACTTTCATATTTCTTAAACGTACTAAACGGAGCGACAAACGAGATTAAAGCGTTCGCAGAAAACGAGCAACGACCGGATACTCTTTTCCTCCTGTTTTTAGCTTCGTGTACGAAGAAACTTACCTCAAGGCCGCGGCCTCGCTCCAAACGAGGAGCAAGGACATGGCAGTGGAAAAAGCGGCAAGAAACGCCAAGCAGGAGGCCACTCTTCTCCACCAGCTTTTCTTGTAGTTTGTAATCGTGCTCCCTGACAGAGTCGATCCCGTGGGTGGCTGTAGAACACCGGTGACTGGGGGCATCCCTGTAGGAGCCATTCTGCAACCATAAGACCGTTTACCCTCGATGCTCGATTACGTCGTACCGTAACGCAAAGAAAAAAGCTTGAGAAACGATAAAAATCCGCTTACGAACGATCGTTCGCCGGAATATATTCCCGAATGGTACTTCCGATCGAGGAAGGTACAGGATCAATCGGAAAAATCGAGTCGACTGAGAGGAAGAGTTCGATCGAATCGAGCCAACGGTTCGTAACGGTGCTGATAATTCAACGTCGTAAACCGTGGTATAATTCGATGCTTATTTCGTACCTAGGGAGAAGGATGATTCGTCGAATCGTACGCGTGGCGGTTCGTAAAAATTTTACGTCCCTTTAAATTCTACGAGAGTTTACCGTCGTAAACGACTGTGCCGTAGACCCCGCGGCGTCGACCTTTCGATCTGTTATTTCCTATCTACGAAAGAACGACCGGAGGAAGCCTCGAGGGCTTCGATTTCACTCGATCTTCGCCAAGCCTCTATTTAAGAGTACTATTTTGAAGTTCGTTCGCCGTTTTCTTCCCGAATATACCTACTCTTTATCGTTCCAACGACCAAGGACTTTCGGCGCTTGGACGAATTTAAAAGGAATATAAATGTATGTAACGCGGGAGGATGCAGCGAGGGAAGAGATGCGACGAAAAGGAAGAAATAGAAAATAGAAAATAGAAAACAGGAGATGCGGAAGCGAAGAAAGACCAGAGCAAAGGATAACCTTTCGACGAAGTCTCTCGACACGCTCTATTCATCTAGTCTACGGAGTTACGGAGCCACTTGCGAACCACTTGCGACGCGTGCTGCCTTACGTTAGTTCGCACCGCGATACGATCGTCGCGTGCACGAGGCTTCGTTGCGATTTGACTTAATATTCACCGTGTTTAAATTCACCGGGGAACCAGCTGCTTGCATAGGTACGTACCTCGCAGCGCTGTAATAACCAGATAACGGGCACGAGATCCTGTTGCAATTCGAATTCGAAAGGGAACTCGATCCGAGCGCGGGAAAGGACGAGCACTGACCGGGGAGAAGGTAAGATTCTCGAACAGTTAACTCATTCGTCGCGTTATATCCGTGGTAAGCAAAGTATTCTGTCTCTCTGTAATTCCAGTTATTACCGTAACGTCAAGCTCGACGACTTTAAAATGAGAATCGTTTCCAAGAGTGGAAAATTCTAGCCGGGTGTACTCTTACAGAAATCGTTCTATCCGTCGGACGAGTAAATTCAAAGTAAATTTACCCTGCCAGCGTAGTACGATATATCTACGTCTGTTCGTTTTTTTCATTCTCTATCGCGGCGACGAGTGTCGTTGCATGGAGTTTCACGCGACGCACCGTGCCTCGAACGATTATTACAAGGCAAGACGTACCCAGTCGACGCACGCCATAGTCGTAAATATAACCCGAAGAATCGTCCCGCTGCATAAAACTGCGATCGACGGGCAATAGCATTTACCGACTACGCACGAGTGTACACGGTCGACGCGGACGTGGCACGAAAGAACAAACCGGACGATCTACACGGAGGATATTCATCTACGCGGAAGTGAAATCGACTTTTTCGATCGAGATTCGAGACGATCCGGTTTCTGATGTCATCCGTGTTACGCTCACCGTGCGAATAGCTAAACTTTCACACGATGCCGTAACGCAACCGCATCTTAGCTGATGCAACTATCTTTCCCTTGCAACGTGGCCCCGTTTCTCCATCGATCCAGGTGATATCACGATATAATATCGTTACGACTTTGATATAAGGCGCTATAGAGCCGTTCTAACTGCGAGAAAATGCCAATCGATTCGTTCTATCCTGCAACGTGCTCAAAATCACGCGATATTTTCGCCGGCGAAGCTTACCACGGACAAACCTTTGGCCGTTGAGTACGAAGAGAAGCAGAGATTCCAAGGTTATCGTCCAAGAAACTAACAATTTCAGTTTTCTTCGCTCGCGATCTCGTTACGAATTTTGCTAATGGAAATGTCACGCGTCGTTGTGCAAAGATTTGTACGGAGAAATCGGTTTGTACAGAGAGATTTATCGAGGGAATTTGATCTACCGTCGAACGAAGACCCAGAAATCCGAAAGGACGACAGCAACAATACGCTCGGTTATCGGTTGTCATTTCTTCCCAGCGATGTTCCGTTCCTTCGTAACAGATTACGTGTCTCGTTTACTCCATTCAGACTTCGTTTCAGCAATTTTCTTCTCGTCTGTTCGAGCGAGAGCACCGAGGGAAGGACGACGGTCGGTCGAAGCGAGCCTCGTTACGCGGAAGGACGTTAACGCGGAAACGGTGTTACCTCGCGTTGCAAAATGAAAGAGACTAATGGGGGGAAAGTAAGTCGCGAGTAGCGACGAACGTTTTCTATTGTTTGAACGGACTGGAAAGTCGTCGTAGACAATGTTATTCGACCAGAACACGGAACAAACTGAATTTTTAAATCCGTTGTTTTAGAAGGAAGCTCGTCTTGGAAGTAACTACGGAACTCTAGCGAATATTACAAAAGTTACGTTCCTTCCGCCAGAGAAGTCTTCCAACTACCAAACGTTCCATATTCCGGCAATCGTGAAACAGAAGCGCAGACATTCGAGCAATCGTGCGCTTTCTAAGCGAGTTTCTGCAACTCCGGTAGCCACCGATCGGAACCAACTTCCGCGTATCCACCCACGCGCAAACCTTTGGATACGATATTCCGCCAGAAGAATACTAACCCTTCCGTATCTGTGAAAGCCACGTATTTCGATATTTGCGAGTAAACCTTGTTTCATACGAAAGACGATAGAAAGAAATTTATTTCCATGTCTATCCTACGTCTCGTATCGTCAACTCTCGCAAACCGATTTTTACTCCGAATCTTTGGACAAGATGTATCGCGCGTCGTTTCATCGCATATACGCCTTGGTTTCATAGGATAAGACGAATCGATTCAAAGTAGCGCGCATCGCGTAAACCACGCGCTTTGTCGCGGCCTAATTTCCTCAACGCGACGGTAGTTAACACGTCAGAGAGCGTTTTACGCGTTGAACGCTCCCTGAATCAAACGACCCAATTTTATTGCCGAAGGTCGAGCGCCTTGCTTCGATTTTCGCATATTCCGTGCATCGCGTCTCGACTTCATCGTTCCGATCGTCGATCGGCGTACCGAGTTGCGAGTTCTAGCGCTTAGGGCGACGACGAAAGACGCGAACGAACGGAATATAAAAGGTAGACGAGGCTGGAAGCGACAGATCGCGTCTGTCGACGGTAGCTTTATGCTACGATCGTCGGATCGATCGGTCAGGCTGCGATCGTTACTCCGACGGTGAGGTATAAGCAAATACGAGTATGTACCCAGGTCTGTTTGAATAGCGTTGGCAACGTGCATTGTCCGGTGGTCGTGGTCGATCCAACGTACGCGAAATCCAAGTTGTTTCTGCCGTGATAGTCGTACGGCGAAAAAGAGACGAAGATACCGTTTCAAAGAAGAATATAGTAAACGAGAACTCGAACGCGGTTAATCGCAGATAGAGTCCTTCGACAGAGGAAGCGTCGTCGAAACGCGTACAAAAGTTGACGCCCATTCGCGGAACTGACGCGATTGCGACGAAAATTGGAGCGGCGACATTTCGATTATCAACGCGTCGTGGAAAACTCAATTTTCCAAAGTATCGCGGGGATGTCGCGCAGCGAATTTGCCGAGCTCGATTCAGCCGTACGAACCGCGTGACCGTATTCGATTGCCGTTACGCGCACAATATCCGATCAGAGACGACGTTTTGCTACCGCGCTTTACAAACGCGATAATAACGATCGCGACGGTAATTTTATCGAGCCTGTTCGCACGTAAGTTAATCGTAAATGGGAATTTTGCGACTCGCGTAGATAGCTAGCGACAAATTACGTAGATTCGAGCCATTAGACGCGCGTCCCGGTTTTCGCTCCTACTACGCCTTGTGACCTTCGCAAAGATCGCGAGACGTATCAGACGACAAAGCGATAGACGAACATTTCTACCGTACGTTTCGTGACGCGCGCTACGATTATGGAAGATGATAGATATAAAAACCTGAAACGATACGGAAAATTCACTTTGGAAGACCCTTTCGTACTACGTTATCATTGGAGACAGAAGAAAGAAATTTATTCGAGCACGAAGAAGGCTCTATCCTACAACGGAGCAACTCCACCATCGGGAAGAAAACGTCGAACAACGACGATTATTTTTCCCATTTCCCCCCTTTCTATTTGGCCGGCTCGTTCCCGATTGACTTTTTCCGCGTATTTCCCAGTTCCAATGGATCGATGGCCGTGGAACCGAGTCACGAAATATTTACGAATTTCTTCGCGAGGGGAGATATCGGGAAAACGACGTTTCTTGCGATTTTGCCTGGCAATGGTATCGACGTAAGCTCCATTCGTCGCGACCGGCGTAAACTCCATTTCACGGTTGTCCGCGCTCAAAACGGTAACGTCGTGTCGAATAGAAATTTGGAAATCGGACAGGCGTGTGACCGACGCAAAGCGCGTCGATTGAAAAACCCGTCGAAGGTGAAGACTACGAGGAACGTTTGGCGCCATTTCTCATTCAGAGATTTCTGCTCGGTCGAAACGATTAGTTAAGCGCGACGCAGAGAGAAATAAAATCACGGTAGAAGGAACAAATTGGAAGGAAATTGTTCGTGTAAAGAGGAAAATCGTTCGAGAAGCACGGGAATAAGAATCTGAGAATTTACGAACTGGAAGATCTCGTTGTAAATATTCGAGCGAAAACTTTGAGCTTAAAAAGAAGAGAGGATAAGATAAGGGAAAAGCGACTTATTATCGTTGATAATTGTAATAAAGAGATATTTGCGCGAGTAAACGATACATCGATATGGTACGTCGGTGCGTCGGTAAAGGAAGGACGTAACGGAACTTGTTTACTCAAAAGGAAGTACAGCACACTGCGAACAAAACAAAAGCACGAAAAAACGACGTCGACGTCAGTGAAAACGCGGCTTTCTACGATATCGCTCGTCTCCGTCCCAGTCTCCGAATCGTGCGTATAACGCGCACAAACTGAAAACAACGATCTCGAAGTTAGTTTGGAAATGCGAACTGGTCGACGAGGCATCGCGGCGATGTAATATCGAGCGGAAAGCAACGTAGATCGTGGACGAAAGGCGGCGGACAAGTTTCTCAAACTCTCCGAAATTTCCTGCAGTTAGCTGATGTATGTAAACTACGTACTTGGCTTTCACAGGTTCCATGCCGATCCAGAATAATTCGCCTGGCGGGAAGGAAGGTTCAACGGCGTACAACATTCACGTGGCTCTTGTCTCGCATCCCGTCCGTGACGTGACCGTCGCCCGGAAGACATCGACCAGGCTGTATCACCAGGCCGACCTCCTGCACATCCTCCTCCGTCGATGCCTCCGCGTCTCGCCAACACTGCACTCGGCCGGTCGGATTACGTTTTTCTTCGCGCAAGATTCGCACGTTGAAACGATCGTCGATAAAAGCGAGTAGAAGCGTCTGCTCGTTTCGCGACTCGTCGAGACTCTCTCTCTCTCTCTCTCTTTCTGTTTACAAACCGCCGGATTTTCTGACGCGCGGGGAAAAACGCGTCGACCGTCGCTCTACTTTTTCCCTTTCTCTCGCAAATCGATTCACGAAATCCTGAAATACCTCCGCCTATCGTACTTGGAACGCGTCGTCGTTTCACTTCTTCACCACATCGATCATCGCGAAGGCAACTACCGTCTCGATCGGAGTGAAAACCGCGTCGTTAGAAACCGGCCCTTACGAACGTTCCCCTCGATCCTTGTACAGTCACGTAACTTTCCTCTACGTATATGATATACGTATACGCGAGACAAGCTCGCGCGAGCGTATCGACGAGCGTACAACGTCCGATCGACTCGCGGATTCGAGCAGCGTCGAGGTCGAAGGAGTCGCGGGAACAAAGAGAAACGGCGTTTTTAAGGCGGTGAAGAGAGCACGGGTCCGTAAGCGGAATCACCGAAGGAGACGCGGAGGAGCGCGCGTGTGTACGAAAGTTGATTAGCACTCGGTGTGCCGTAGAAGGGACGGGAAGCAACGAGCGTGTGTTGTCGTCGAATGTCGCACTGCAGAGCGGCACACGATCCACAGCCGTCCCTGTCGCTTCTTCCCTCCTTATTTTCCTTTCTTTCTTTCGTTCTCTTTCTCTCCTCGACTCTCTTTCCCCCCTGTTGCCTTTTACTCGGTCTCGCTCTCTTCTCCCCCCCCCTCTCGTTCTCTCACTCGCTCGCTCACTCACTCTCTCTCTCTCTCTCTCTCTCTCTCTCTCGTCGTCGATCCTCTCCCACTCGCGCGCGTTTCGCCGGCTGTGCGTCCCGATTCCCGGTGCAGACACACGACGACCACGACGACGATCACGACCACGACCACGACCACGACCGCGATGACGATCGGTCCGTTTCGCTGGCTAGTGGCTAGAGAAACTCGGCAAAAGCCGCGCGTCGCTTCTCTTCTGTCTTCTCCGGCGTTCTCCTCTCGAAGAAACACGCGGCCGTCGCTGCGTGCGATCGACGAGGCACGACGACGATTCTTTTCGTTCGCGCGGAGAAGGAAATGCAAGCGTATATGCCCGTCCCGTGGCGAGAGCCGACTGCCCTCCAGCACCTGGAACGGCTGACGGTAACCGGGTACAATGCCTCCTATATCGAGTGTCCTTCTTTAAACACCAGCCCGCCATCCGTGTCCTCCTCGTCTATCCCCTTCAATCTCGCCGTCCCTCTCGCTCGCTTTTACGAGGACATTCCGTGCTCTCCGCTCTCCTATTAACGACCAGGTAGAAGCCAGTGGTGCTCAATAATCCCATACGACGTTTCTCCTACGGTGTTCTCCGGTTTTGCGTAAGTACGTACGTAGGTAAATACAGATACGTATTGGGTCTGCCAGACCCAAGACCAAGCGAGTCTTTCCCTCTTCGCTGCCTTCTATCCGCACGGGGTGTAGCGACTCCGGTGTAGCTCGTGTCGAAGGGTCACGCGGCCAGCCTCTACGCCGTTGGTCATCGCGTTCTACGCCTCGTTCCACGTACATGTCCGGTAGCGTTCTAAAGGCGTTATCGATCCTGCGACTCGTACTCGTAGCCGCCTTTGTGTTACACGCTCGACGGCCGCAATCCCGACCGTCGCGCCGACGAGAACGGTCGCTTGGTTTCTCGATCGATCGGATAGGAACGTGTCTCGTGGCTTTGCCAACGATCGTTGACGCTTTCGAGTAACGATAGAGAGACCTGTGTGAGAGGCACCGATTCCGTCCCAGCCGGTTCGATTCGTCTACGGTTCGAGGCTCGAATCGTTCTTCGAAAGACGAGAGCAAGTTTGAACGATCGCTCGGACGAAAGATCATTTCGATGGGATCGCGCGACGGTTTCGGTCAATCGAAGGTTGAAACAGTTTTTCGTGATTTTCCTTGTACCTTTGACGTTGTAAGGAGAATACTATAGAGACAGTAGGTCCACTTTGGGGTCGTAGGGTTCGCGGTTGTGGAATATTAAGTTACTCCGATGGAAGAGCAAGTTTGCCATTCGGCATTTTAGCTCGGCGTTTATTTTTTACGTTACAATATCCCTTTTAAGAGTAACTTTTCTGGATAATGGAAAGATAACAGTTTTTTTTTTAAACGTTGTTTAAACGTTTCGTTCGGCGTACGTACGTCCGTGAATTCTCCTTGTACGTTAAACAGCAAAGCTGCAAGATCAAATTTCGTTTTTTCAAGCAACACTCGAAGAGACTCTTTTGCTTTCCACCGTGCGATCTTCGTTTTGTAAACAAAGCGACTGGAAAGTACGCTGCTAGGCTTACGATTTAAATCGCCAGGAAGAAATACACGCAGACGGGCGCTTAAGAGACGGCATTTCTCGCGTCGAACGTCCCGAGAAACGGCTTCGTTTTCAGATCGATTCGACCGAAACATCTTGCTCCGAGTCTCTGTTTCCTCCGGACGGAGGATATCCGTCAAGGCAGGGCTCCGTACACGGCCGATCGCCGATGCATTCCGACTCGAAGCATTTTTATCGAAGCGCGACTGTACCTGTCGGACGGTATTTCGATAAAACCCATTTCTCACGAGTCGGAGACTATTCTAAATTAACCATCCCGGTTGATTGAACGGCAGAGGAACGGCCACCTTCACCGAGTTCCACTCGAGGCGTAACTGCAAAAATAAATGGGCCGCGCCGTAAATAATTTCTCGGCCGCAGACTCCTCTTTAAAATAGAAACCTTCTTCGGGTCCTTGCTGTGCAACACCGTCTTTTATACCGATGTACAGCACGTTTCAAAAGTTGCAACATTCTCTCGGAAAATGTCTCGAAGATCGATGTAAGATTCGACGAGGAATAGGAAACTCGGCCGCTATTCGACAAAAAAAAAATAGGAAAACAGAATTTATACGAAAGTCGTAAAAGCTATCGTTTATTCGACGATGGGAGACCGGTGCAACGCGCAGGGCTCGCGACTAATCCATGGAACACCTGGTAGCCCTAACGAAGTAACGTGTCGCTGGTGAAATCTGAAATTCTTCTACGTACGTTCGCTCATCGAATAACCGCGTACAACGGAAGGTTAAATAAAGATCTATCGCCTCGCAGAACCCATCTTTAACGCGTCCACCGCGTGCTTGTCGTTCCTAGTTGACACATAGCCCTTTCACCGTGTAGAATACGAATTAAAAGCCACGAACTTCGAAAGAAAGGATTTCACAACGTTTCGAATAAAAGTTTTATTGCCTATAAATTTCACGATGAACGAGTAATATTCTGCGATATAAAAATCGACTTTATATACACGTCGTATACGAAGATTACGCGTCAGCTTATCGGGATATCCGGAGAAGGGAGGAAAAAGCAGGCAGCCAGAGGTTAATCGCGAGAACAACATTTCGTGGAAATAACGGTTTAATCGTTGGCAGAGGTAGCCGGAGCACGATGTTCATCGAGGCACGACGAAAAGAGGGTGCGAGTTATGCGCGCGAGCATGCACGTCGAAGAGGAAAAGTCAGGCGTTGCACAGCGTGAAAACAACGGGCGATCGAAGTGAAAGGAAGAAACAACGTCGTCGAGTTATACGGTTCGAGCGTAGACGACCGTGTGGGCGCATGCAAAACGCGAATTACTATTGACCGGACAGGACACGCGTGTGTACGTATAACGGAAGCGGCAACGGCAGCTGCGATAACAACGAGAAAGTTGGATGTCGGGTTTCGATAGCTTTGACCAGATTCCCCGTTTCGATGAAACCGAACAGAAGCAAACCACGTCGTTGTTTCTTAGGTGCTGTTTATCGTAGCGTGGAAACGCCTGGCCGATCTCAACACCGGCCGAACGTCGCTCGAACACCACCGTTGCTTCATCCCGCGTTTCCGTCGTCTTTTCCACGTCGTACGGGAAAAGAAGCGAAGCGAAGCGAAAAACCAAGTAGCGAGATCTCCGGACGAGACAATAGCCGCTGCGATAACGAGAGAAAAATATGGGCGCTGTTACGCCTTTCAGCGTCTTAACAACTCCTTCTCGCGACCACGAAACGAACAATGAAATACGGTTGCGCTTTCATCCAGGCTTTTTCTTATTATCGAAGGAAAATATTTGATTTTATGACAGGAGAATATATGGCCTTAGCGACGACGCTGATATTAAAGATAATGATGGAAAAAAGGCTGAACTCGGATTACCGTTCAACTCGAATATCGAATATTTCACACTCTGAGGGATAAGGTCGAAGGTAAAATTACTTTTTGTCGTTTATTAACGACCAGAATTTTTTTTTTTTTTCGCCAGTATCTTGCTCTCTTTTCCTGTCCGGATAGGCGAACCTCGAACGTAACGCTGCGTCAGATTAAAACGTACGCGAACGATATATCGCGACTGGAAAACGAGAGAGATTCGTTTCGATCGTTTATGACATTGAAACAAAAGCGACGAATAATCGCGTCCCGTCGCGTTCGAAGCGGAACAGTCCGATGAAAACCGAACGAAAGAGTCGAGACGTTATATTGTACGTAGCTCACCCTCGGTCCGATCTCGAGGATGCAGATGGAATCGAAGGAAGAATAGGGTCCTGGTAAGAGCGTTCGATTCTTCGGCGAATTATCCGGCCTCGAAAGTTATCAAGACCGACGTCTTGCCGCTACTACGCGTTTCGAATTCTTATTCGGTTATTCGGACTTACAGCGATCTTCGGCGTTACTTTCCATCGTGCGCCCTTTATTTTCGGTTCTATTCAATTTTTCAGTCGCTTTCATTCTCAATGGATATTTCTGCGAGTTTGCACGGTCGATGGAGGGAATATGATCGAAGTCCGACGAAAGAGGCCAAAGGAAGTATATAGCTGTGAATTAATGCAGCGGTGCTACCAATTGATGCAGCGACGCTCAGGGCCGCAGCAGTATTTTACCATTTTCTTTATATATGTCGCACTCACGAGTATCTAGACTTTCGAACATACAGCTTTACATCGTATTAATTATTTATCGATTATCCTTTTAACACTAAGGAGGCGATAATAACTATTGCGCATGTTACAAGTAGGTTAGCACGTAAAATCCTTAAGGGCTTACTACGTTACTTTAGCTTATCGAAGAATTATATATCGACTTGAGCGTAAAAGTAGTACGGACCACTTACCGACAACCAGGTGCTATTCCAAGTTGAGCGTCGCTCGTCCAAATTTATAAAAGGACGAGGCGGCCACCACCGTTTTGGCACTTTAGATCAAACTCGTTTCTACGTTTTCGATTTTTCCGAACATCGAGATGCCGATAGCTGGTCTATGCTGTCCAACTGACTCGCGATTTACTATTCGCCTTTACGTTTCCTTCAAAATCGTTCCCGTATCCTATTTCCTGATTTATAGTGGACGTTTCCGAGATTTTCTTTCTCCTACAACGTAGCCGCAAGCACGAAATCCTACCGTGCAAGAATCGCCAGATACGAAGCCGATCTATTAGCGGTGGCAATTTCAGGAATGAAAAGCATCGCGTCTTGCCGAAGCACCGACATGAGGTTTTAGCGAATGCACGAATAAAAAGTAGCGGAGAGATAAGAAAAGGCGAATAAAATGGACAAAAGGACAGGTGAAAGCAGGAAGAACGCGTGTTCCAGCGAAAACGTATATCACAGAAATCTGGGAGTGGCAACTTCGAGTTGGCTAGAAGTTTAGCAACGATCGGCGATGCGAAAACGAGGCACGATATACACGGCCGATAATTCATAGCCGAGCTCCGACCTTAGTCAACGAACGAAGAACGTTGCGTTGAAATCGGCACGTTCCAACGTCTATCGACGCCGCTGTTTGCTTAATTCGAGACTTCGCTACATTTCTTTCATCGACGCTATCACTAAGAAAAGAACCGAGGAGAAATTCGCATTAAATGTGAAACACGAATTCCAATGTTTTTCTGACTATTAATATCCATCGCGGAGCTGTGGCCGATGGGTCTTTGGACTCATCTATCAAGTGGCCGAGCAGCAAAAACATATAGACTCGTTTAAAAAGACAGAAAGGTGACCCCGTAACGAGGAAATACCTGCGCCCACGAAGGAATCGTTATCTCTCACTCGCAAAAGAGCCGGTTTCTCATAAAACAAAGCTCGACCTTATACAGGCTATCGTCTATATAAAACTATGATCTACTCTTGCCGAAGAGCCTGTAGCTTTCTCTCTCTCAATATCCCTCGTTATATTTCTCGCAATACATCAAAGGACCCCTCGAACGATCTCGCCAAATCACCCTTTCAATGTTCCCGTGCACACGACAATTTCCACCAATTTCCATCGATCAATTACCCACGGATTCTATCTACGATACCACGACTACACGGAGATGATACGCGCGAGAGGACGCGCCGCACCGCGCCGCCGAAACACGCACAGCACGCGCGAAACGCAGCCACGAAGGCGGCGTCTCGGCGCAGACGCCGCAGTAGATTCGCGTACTCGAGCGTCGTTCCGTTGAACCGTCTAGGAACATCGACACTCGTGCGGCGACCGCGACCGCGACCGCGACCGCGACCGCGATCGCCACCGTCACGATTTTACGGACCCTCGCGATTTTTTCAAGCGCGGTTCCACCATCGATCGTTGCGTCGATCCTCCTCGTCGTCGTCGTAGTTCGGCTACCTCCTTGTCTACGATGATCCATCGCGCGCCAACGGCTCGCGAAGGAACCACGCTCGATCGTCAGCGCGCGATTTTCTACGCTGCCACGAAGAATCAGCCGCAAAAGTCGTCTTGTGCGCGTCACCGCTGACATCGTTCTTCCGGTTGCTCGTTTCGTTCGTGTCAGCCTCGGCAGCTGTCTCGGATGCCTCTTCGGTACGGGAGAAAAAGTTCTTCCGCAGGAAGATGTCGGTGAATCTGTTTCTCACGATTAAGAAGTCGTAGACGAATCAGTGAGTGAACGTTATTTCCATTTGTATTTTCTTTCGCTTCGATTATAGGATTCCGGCGTGCTGCTGGCAGAAACGAACGCCGTTGATATTCGTAACGTGGTTCGGACACGTACGAAAGTCGCGTAAGAAAAGTTCGACGGCTGAAGATAGCCGATCGAACGAATACGCGTCGATAACGAATTAAGTTCGAAACTTGATGCCAGAATCGCGCGATCAAAATTCGAATCAACGTTGCGCCAGTTACATAATCGACGGTGGTCCATGGAATCCGATTAGATCCGTTCGTTTCGACAAATTTATTCGATTGGAATCGGAGCATTTTACCTGGTGGAAACGTGTCGTTTCTATCGCCATTCTATTCGCGAGTTGAATCATTCCGCACGATTATTCCGTCGCGTCTCGAACGACCTCGGCAACGTTGTGATTCAGGTAATTCTTTCATTTTGTGTTTTCACGTTTCCTATCGTCTTAAATTTACGTTCGCCGAACGGTTCGTTTAGCGGCAACTTGCTGAGAAAACAGGATCGATCCACGTTCGTATCAATTCCCTTCTTCCTTGTCGAACATGATCGATCGATATCGTCCCGTCGTTTCTCGCGAATATATTTACACGATATTATCATAATATTATCGCGCAGATAATTACGCGCTATTCGAACGTTTTCATTATGTTTTCATCGTCACACCGCGTTATTACACGTTGTCTCGTTTACGACGTAACATCGTTCCGTATTTCGCGTATCATGGCGCATCCAGGTGGATGCGAAGGCAAAGGATATTAGCAGTGAAACAAGGTTCGCGCGATGCTTCGTAAAAAATACTCGCTAACGTATTTTCCAGCGAATGAGACGAGTTAACCGTTCAATGGCATTGAAGAGCATCTTGGTTCTTTTTGTATCGCGCGATAAAACGAGGAACGGCACGAAGACCGGTCGAAGAAAAGAAAGAAAAACGTATACGAGTCGGAGATTTTACGTCGGTATGAACGTAAATAACCGTCGTTGCTTTAATAGCAGCACGTAGGAAAAAAGGTTCAAACGTATATCTCGCATTCCTCGCATAAAAAGGGACACGCAGAAACGCGCAACCATGCGAAAGCAAGGAAAGCGGAAAAAACAGAAAATCTAGACACCGCGAAATAAAAACGAATCGGCAACAATTTTTTTCCCCACATCGGCCACGATGTTTTCGACGTGCAGGATTTTCAAAAATCTCGCTCGTTCCAGACAGTGTACGAGCTAGAAAAAACTTCCGTTCTATCGCATCCGCGTACTATATTCCGTACTATACCGCGAGTGGACCAACGAAAATAAACGACTGATTAGCGCGTCGATGGAACAAAACGCGATAATTGCGAGTAATATTCGACATTTCGAAAGAATAGAACGATCGCGTGCAATTGGAAATGCGGAAGGATAACCGTTATAAGCAACGCGCATTAAATAACAAGGAATCGGTGACCAGAGCGGGAATAGAACGATGTACCTATTGCTCTAAAAGGACGAACGTCGAAAAAGAGAAAAATTCACCCGAAGACGTTGTCACAAGGGATGCTTGGATCGCGAGTGAAAACCGCGAGTACAGACGGTAGTGGCTTAGAAGGGTAAATTAAAGAAAAGTAGGAAGATTCGAAAAGACGAGTACCGCGGTTCGCGAGATCAAATTGATTTTGCTGGCTTCCGAGCCCGGCGAACCTCAAAAGTGACTGCAACTTGGAAACGGGGTCAGACCTAACCCTCTTTTTTCGCCGTCTTTTTGTCTTGAGGTGGTTTTTCGAACGATATGTACCGAGCACGGTACGCGATAGTCGGCATTAGCACGACCAACGTCGCGTTCGTTAGCCGTACGAACAAATTGCCAGTCTGCACTTCCGACGCCGCGAGACTCGTTCGCCCCGCGTACGATCCTTCGCTCTCTGTTTCGCTTTTCTTTGCTTTTGATTCGCGAGAATACGTTTGGCGGATAAGCGAGGACGAAAGGTAGCGGGAAAACGTTGCTTCGCGAGAACGCGTTTAGATAACCGCGCGAAGATAGCGTCAAAGTTTTTTACGAGACACCGCGAGAGAGGGTGGTTGATCGTCAGTCGATTAGATTAACGCCGGTATCTCTTGGAATTAGGAAAAAGTCGACGCGTACGTAGAAAATAATGTAATTGAAACGAAGCTGTATCCGTGCGTATTTTACGAACGATCTATTATATTTAAAAAAATGTCCATGTCGAATTAAATAGCTGCGATAGTTTCGATATTAATTGCTCGTATCTCGTCAAATCACAATCGCACGCGTTTATCGATCAACCGTAAACAAGCAGAGCGTTTAATTAGATAATAGAATGGCATGGACAGTTACACGCGTTTTCACGTTGGCTTGTCTTCGTACCGCAACTTGCTCGTGAATAGATCAGAAACAGGCGGGACAAAGGGTAAAACTAGGACGATCGTGAATCGACAACAGCCGTTTACGTTCCGCGATATCCTGTAAATTATCGAGCCGTCAGACATTTCGTCCACGCTCGTTATAATCCCGTGCCAGGAATAACGCGGCAATTGATCAGAGGACGCGAGTTTTACGAAGAAACAAAGCCTTCGAACAATTGAATATCAAACAACGTCAACGCGCGTACGTGCATCGTGCGTGTATACGTAATTCAAGGAAAATATAGCTTGATCGTTTTCACGCGTACGATTCGCGACAAATTTCCCCCATTTGAAAGATTATATTTTCAAAATTTTTGCGAATAGAAATCAAAATTCGATTCATACGCGAAACGTTACGTGGGTCGCATGTCGCGAAACGTCTTCTCGAATAAAGAGACTCGTTCGACATAGTCCAACGACGAGACCTACGAAACACGGTGGTCATCCAAAGAAAAGTTCGCTATAAGAAATCATAAGGTTGCTGCTTTTTCCCTGTTTCATCAATCTCCGGTTTATTACGATCTCGAGGAAACACGTTTCACTGTCGAGCAAACGATGAAAAAGAAAAAGAATAACGTACATGCGCGTCGCATGTCGAAGCACCGTAATATACCGTGGTCAATAAATTTTTATTTGCCGGAACAACGAACAATGAATCTGAAGCACGAAGGGAACAAACTCGTTCTGGAACGAAAGGACGAAAGGAATTGCATCGATTCGACGTGTCATAACGTCGGGAACCGTGACGGTGTTTCGTGGTTACATCGATTCCTTCCTAAAGGAATAGATTGCTCGAAGCTGTAAACGTTGCTGTTCAAAATCGTCGTATAAATCGACGGTTCGACGGAGCTCTGCGTTTCTTCGTGTATTTAGCGACGCTCTTTGATCAGTTCCATTAAAAGTGGCAGAATAATTGAACCCTGGAGTGGAGAAGCGGAGGGAAATAAATAAAAGTCGAAGAAGAAAACGAGGCAAGGGGGTGAATCGGCTGGAAATCGAAGTTTTCGATAATTGGCCAATTATCAAAAATTTCAATCGACCAGAGCGAGGATACTTGGATCGTTTTCTCGCTAAGAAAGAAATAATTAGCACAAAGATGCTACGATTCTTCCGTTGGATCAAAGGAGAAGAAAGAAAAGCTTTATTTCGTACTCGCTAGGGTTGCAGCGGAATTAACGTTGACCGCGTAGCTCGGGTGAAAGGAGTTTGAGATACGTTCGGTGTCGGGTATCGAGCGTTATCTTTCGAAAAAACGAAGCAACGAAAAAACGTTAAAAGGATACGAGAAAGGGATGGTTTTTGCGGTAGGGGAAAATTACGTACGAGTCAAAAGTTACAGCTTCCGCAAATCGGTGGCAGAACCGCATCAGCTGACGTCGGAACAAAGCATTCGTCGTATTAAAGGTACTATCTATTATCTCGAGCGTTTCGTTTCAATGCTGTTACTAAACGACATGTAAACTGTAACTTCGTGCTAAGAAATGTTGGCCGACAATTTCTATGCGAACAAAGACTGTGTGATCCAATTTAAGATGGGATCCGAGTTAGGGAACTTTCCCCTATGTCCTTGGAAATCTCCCTTTGAATTTCGCGATACACGGAACTTCCGTTAGTCTGTTGCTTCACTGACAGGAGAAACAAAGAAGAGAAGAAACGGTAGTTTGTCAAACGAAAATTAAGGGAGTATGCAAATTATATATACTCGTCCTTTCGTCCCTTTCGTTCCAGTTGAACCGAGTAATCGCGTTTACGATGCTTCTTCTTTTTACTGGAAAATTCGGAAAAATTGCGCGAACTTCTATCTGAAACATAAGCAAGGATATTCGTCGGAACGTTCTTCGATTCGTCTTGTTCGTTCCTCCGCTATACCGCGATAAAAACGACGCGAATTAACGAGATTTTCGAAAAGCAGCGCGTTCCAACCGCCAGAAAGGCGGAAAATTCTCCTTGTTTGTAACATTTTTTCCGTATTACAAGATTTCGCGATCCTTTATTCGCAGGGGATTTCTCTCGTACCAGCATGGTTCGTTCGCTTATTTTCCAAGCGTCAAAGGATCGTAACAAACGAAATTCAGCTTCTGAACTCTCGTTGCCTTTAAGCGCAATCGTCTTTTCTCGCGATCCCACACTCGCGCGCTGTATTCGTCAGTCGTTATGAGAAAGTAGGCTGTAATTGGCGATAAAGTCCTGGGGAACGATCATTCGAACGATTTCCAGTTGCAAACGCCCAGTTCTCTCGCGCAAAGATCGATGAAATCGCGATTTTCGTTCCGCGAATCCGCAAATTACCGATTACTTGGCCGATTAACCGGTTCCTACGGAATCTCTGCCACCGATAAATGTCTACTCGCTTGCAGGCCACCATCCACGAGCCATCGACCGTCATCACGGAACAGCCATCGCGCTTCCGCCGCTTGTTATTCCGTGAATTAACGGCAGGTCACCGTTGATTAATCCACGAATCGGCGCAGCAGTAATCAACGCCGTAGCCTTCGTCGCTTGGATCGGTCGCTTGGATCGCCCAAGATCTACGCGATTTCTCGACGAATCCCTTGGAGACCGGCAACCAGAAATTGCGAAATCTTGAACGGAAAGTCCGAAGTGGAGGCAGTTAGCGATAAAAGGGTCCAAAGACGTATATACGTATTAGGAGGGACGAGGACGAAACGGCGACAGACAAATCAAAGCGGAGGCGGTGGAAGAGCGCGAAAGCGAGGGAAGTAGGGTTCGAAAATCGAGCAAGAAGTTTCGCCGAGTGTCTAAACTCGGCGAAATTGGACGTAAAGCGACGACGAACCGGGAGAGACAGGTAACGGGATAGGAAGTTTGAGAGGCGACGCTGAAAGGGTCGTCAGAGCGGTGACATATTTCAGCGACGTGGCTGTATCTGACGAACTCGGAGGGAAGACGAGGGCGGGGAGGAATAAAAGGCGAACGTCGAAAAGCGACGATATCGAATCGGAGGAAAAGCGCAACGGTAGTGAAAAAAAGTAAACAGCCCTGTGCGGGGGAGTGAAAGCCGTGAAAGCCGTGAAAGCCGAGTGGAAGAAACAAGGTGACGAGTTAAGAGCAACGAAAGAATCTCGACGGAGAGAAACGACCTTCGGGCTAGAGATCTAATAACAGGGAGACAGTAGGCTGGAGGGAATACGAAGAAAAAGAAACAAGATTAAGTGGTTGGGGCAACGAAACGACGACAAGAGGGCGGCGGCAGAGGCGGAGGAGCGAATAAAGACAAGAAATCGACGGTGGAAAAAAGAAGACGTTCGATCAAATGAATAACCGAGCCGTGAGTGGGTGGAAGCATGAGAATTCTAAGTGGATGTCTTTTCTCGGCCCGATCAAAGTATCCGGCTACACGTTACACAGGCCACCGGCACTCGCGTCACGTATCCAGATCCACTGAGGGGCAAAAATGGGTGCCAACCAGTCGACACGGAACGAGCCTACTCCTGGGGAAGAAGGTAAGTCTTCGACATTTTTCCGTCGAACGTGCGTCTATCGTTAACTACGCAGCGAAAAATCGTCAACGTGACGGATAAAAGTCGAATATTTATCGAAATACTACTTGCAGAGTTCGCGATAACGTTTTATCGACGTTTCCGATTCCGCCAGGGCGAAAAGTTAACGTAAACCGTTACGTTCGATCAAATCGATTTGCATCGAATCGTTAAACTTTGCCAGTGGATCGCTATACGTCGAGAAATCTCTCCTTCGTTCGATTTGATATTCGTAATAACCGTTATATCGCAACGAACGGAAACCGTGCAGTCGTACGACACGCACACGCGCGCGAGATGCGGACGAAAAAGGCAACTTGCTCCGGGAGCAAGGTCTCCGGAGAGAAACAGGAAGGTCGGAAAATAGACTTCGTCTTTGTGTTTGAATTAGTGAAATTAAAAAAAGAAATCACGCCAGATTCGCGAATTTAACATGGAATAGCCCCGTTAAAGAACAGCTTTATTAAAACCACCGCCTGCCTTTTGAGCTTCTCGACGGGTGGCTTTTAAGATCACTCTGAACGAATTTTCAAAGACGATTGCCTCCACGGATCTAATTAGCGAAACTAGGAAAACGAAGAAAGTCGTTTTGCCGTCAAAAGCTAATCGCGTCTGGTACGTCGGCTGTCGACCATCTACTTAGCATTTAGGCATTCGATGGTTGGCGTGTCGGCGACGCAGAAGGTCGAAAGTTGTTCAAATTTCTCCCGTCACCGGATATTTAGCCGGGAAACGACAGATGACAGGATACGCCGACACGATTTTAGGAGGAGACCGCCTGGCCGCTACGTCAACGACTATAAACTTCCTGTGACGGTTTTTCGCCTAGTTTACACAGCCACCGCAAGTTCCGGTGCTCGTGTGCGCAACTTTTCGCTCCATCGGTCCTTTGTGAACAACATCGCTTTGTACTACGATGCTACGTAGACGTTGCAAACGTTCGATACGATTCGCCGGTTCTATCGATGAAACGAGATTTCGCGAAACCGCTTTGTTCGTTCCTTTTTCTTCGAGCACGGGATACGGTCTTTTATTATTAATTCCACGCCGTTTCTCGTTTCAGTGAACTTCGATCACTTTCAGATCCTACGAGCCATCGGGAAAGGAAGCTTCGGAAAGGTACGAGAGACAAACATAGCTCTGACTAAAGTTATTGGCACGCCCCTAGCACGGTGGGTTCGTTCCTTTTCTTCCTAATCGTAAAAGTCCGTGTTTGTTCAATGGAATCCATAATTCCGAAATTATTCCCTCGAATAATCGAATTAACGCAGAGGTAACAACACCGGATAATAACGCCGCGATGATACCTGCATCGGTTACCGAGCTGATATCCGATTAATATACATCGTTCAACTTGTATCGTTATTTGAAATTCGACCGTTTAAATTTCAATGTACGTATTGAAATTTTCACGTCGAAATTTGCCAAACGAAAATGTTTCGATGCGAATAAATTTCCGTTAAAAATTTTATACCTGTGCGTATTCGCGTAAATCGACCCCGATCGCTGGAAAAATACGATGCACTTGATCAGAGATAACGCTCTTCCCCCCCCCCCCACCCAGGCTATCTTATATCCATGCCAATTATACGATAAAATTCTATTCATCCGAATTCCATTTATCGGAGAAAAATTTCGATTAACGCTCGATTATGTAAACGAACTTCCGCCGACCGAATCGCAAGTTTGGATAAGTAGAAATCATAGATGATAAAGAGAAGAGTCAGCGAACTCGCGTTACACGAATCAATTGTCTCCGACAGATTTAGATAAATAGAGTTGTAGCGCGACTTGCCGTAAACGTCTCTTCCTCTCGTAATTTATCGTCGCTTACATCCACCATGTACCACAATACGTTTGTCATCGAATCGCGTTACGATGAATCAGCATTGCAAACTGCACCTACTTCCATGTTTCCCTATCGACCGCGATATTTCGCCCGCGAAAACGTCTCTACCCTGTTACGCCTCTTACGTCTCGTGGAGACCGTTCGCGATAAAGAAACGTCGTCGTAATTCGTCGATCATTCGTTTTACACTGCAACAAAATTTCCACCCACCGTTGATGTCGCTTCTCTCTCTCCCAAAAATATCCGTCCTATTCCAATTAACGCGCGCTTTATCGTCCGATGCAAGAATCGACCGGAAGCGGCCTCGTAATTCACCGGCTCATCCGGTAACGGGCAATTAATTATTCCTTAATAGGTGTGCATAGTGCAGAAACGAGATCGTACTGGAAACATGTACGCGATGAAGTACGTGCACAAGGGTGAGTGCGCGATGCGGGGTGCGTTGAAGAATGTCGCACGGGAAGTGGAGATCCTCTCGCAGCTGGAACACCCCTGTTTGGTGAACCTGTGGTTCAGCTTTCAAGGTAAGCCGATCGTCCGTCTGTCTCTCGAATACCGTGAACGTCCTTCTATCGTTAATATCGATTTTCCCACGACGAACGGTACTAAGGGCATTAGGCGAACTAACTCGATCGACGATCTTTCTCCCTCGGTTTCCGCTTGTTTCGCGCTTGTTTCGCGCTTGTTTTCCTTGCTTCCGCTATTAACCACGAAATTCCGCTATTAACCAGAAAATCACGGTTAAGAGGATAATTTACGGAGGTCTCCGAGTTTCTTTCGTCGTGTCATTTTATCGAGATTGAATTTTCCCTCGTCAATTATATTATCTCTCGCGTAGACGACAATCGGACTAAAAAAAGAATCTGTTACGAATAATTGCACCGATAAACGTTAATCGGCGTAAAAAGAAAGGTGAAAGAGGAGACTCGCTGTTTTCTCTGTTCCAGACGAGGAAGACTTGTTCATGGTCTCCGATTTACTGCTTGGCGGCGATCTCAGGTATCACATCCAGCAAGAGGTCGTCTTCTCCGAGGAAAGCATAGTGCTCTTCGTTGCCGAGATAGCTCTGGCCCTCGATTATTTGCAGAGTCACAAAATCGTACATCGCGACATAAAACCCGATAACATTCTGTTGGACGAAGAAGGTACGTGGCAGCCGTCGTATAAAAGACATAGCCGGGCCCCGGGTTTCCTTCGCGCGAACCTCGACGAACCGACGGATCTCGCCTCTCTGTTCCGTACATTTGCCGTTGGCTGCGCCGAATAATTCAGCGATTCGCTCCGGGATCTTTCGCTTCTCGAAAGAGGAAATCTCGCGTGGAGTCGCGAGAAACGTCGAACGCTGGAACCAACGAGAAGCCAACCGATTTGCGAACATCGATTTTCGAGAGAAAAAGCTTGTCGAGGGGCCGACTATTTCGTTTCCCTTCTTCTTCGCAGGAATCGCGGCAATTTGTAAAATAGGAACGATATCGTTTCCACGCTTTAATCCCCTTTTAACAACGGACAATTTAAAAATTGCCGACAAGCCGGGAACGGTTTAATAGGACGTCGATCGCTTTTAAGGGAAATTTCACAGAGTGCTCTAATTCTACCTAGGTCACCGAATTAGGACCACTCAAAACTTCCAACGTTCCTCGTTTTTTTTAATAAAATTGAAAGGTGCGAGCGAACGCTATACACGCAACGGTAGAGTTTATTAATCACTCGAGCCGTAATACGTACGCGCAATTTTTGCATCCGCGTCCTCGCTCAACGATCGGCAGCTGTATTCGATGATTTATCGTTGAACCTTGAACCAGCCGGATCGAATCGAAGCGAGTCGCGACCGAATTTAATCAATTTCAAGCACGCGAAAGTCCGTTCTTTTCTTTCCGATCGAGTCGATAGCGAATGTTGGTCGTTCACCACGTAAATTACACGGAATTCCGAAACTATCGTATTATCGACTGACGTAGGGTTTATTGTTAAAACGACGGCCACGCCCGCAAACCGATCAAATCACGTTCCCGAGATAACACGAATTACGTTATGCTCGTTCTACTCCTACGGACTAGAAATACGTCGCTCTGTGTGCAAATTCCCCGATACGTACTTAAACCGCGACCAACCGGCTTTCTACCGATTTAACGTGTCCACGGGCTATTAACCGACAAGGAATTACCGCGCAACACGAGAAATCCGATGTCAAGGGACTAAAGAATTTAGCATGTAACCGAAAATTAGGATGTATCGTCGTTGGTATTCGTTAACTTTGTTAATGATCGCCAGCACGAAACGAACATAAACGAAGAAACGTAACGTAGGAAGACAATGTTTTTTATTTACGTTCGTTGACGTCTCGTTGAAATATAAATTCGTGGTCGTACCAACGAAATTATGTACTTCACTCGAGATCTTTCGCGCAATTTTTTACAATACCAAGTACCTCTAATCTTTGTTTCCAGTCTAGACGAGACTCTGCAGTATCTCCGCATCTCCGTTTGTTCGTCTTTCCATCGTTCTCGGTATTCGTTTCGGTAAAGCAAAGCTTCGGTACGCGCGAGTTTCTTCGAGACGTACTAACGAAAACTATAAGAAAACTAGGGACACCGTTCGTTTCCAAAAGAAAGAAGAAAAATCGATATAACGGCCGGTACAAAGAATAGATAAGAAGAGGGATAGAACTCGATAGCGAGAAAGTTAAGAGCTTACAACGGTAAACAGTGTCGGCGCCGGCAAACTTTGTATATCAGCGTAGTGGAAAATGGCCCGTCCGACGATCCAATTTGTCGCTCGAAATAATTAGATGATCGACTACTCGAACGACTTTGTCGTTCACCGAGGTGTCCAATATCCTTAGAAGCTTCCGCGTATAGGACTACGGACGGTGTTTCATCATCGTCGGAATACGCCTTGCGAAACGAATTCGTCGCGTCGACGAACGACGAAAGGCAAACAGTTACACGAACCACGCGGGATTAACTCCATCGATCTACTCGCGATTAAGACCGCTAGATTTACTCACGATCGCCGGGCTTGCGACAAAAATGTCGACGCTCGGATATCCGCGCGTATACACCGCGTTCGTTTCGCACCTTTGTTTAAGGACAAGAGCGTATAACTGCGAAACAGGGCCAAACAACAATTTCTGGCTCGCGGAAGCTCTAACGCGTTTCCTCTCCGCTCTTTTTCATTGCATTTGCGCTTAATGCTTTGAAACTCGTCGAGAGCGAAAATCGTCGAACGATTTCGAGCAAAGACACGCGCGCGATAACCAGGATGAAAATTTCCGTCGAACGTTTCCTGGAACGAGGTCCCGTATACGTGTAACTCGACCGAAGATCCATCCAAAAGCCCTGAAAAGAGCGCAAATTTGCCTTAAGACTCTCGCGTCCCTCGAACGGGATGCAAGTTACGTTTCGTACGAACGAAAGCGAACTAAAGGGGCAAAAATGTGGATGAAAGTTGGCTCGGATACACGACAATTACAAGCGGTAAACGCGGAAACACGGTTCGAACTCGACTACGCTCGAAACGCGGCACCGTGCTTCTTTTTAATTAGCAACATTTAACGCCACACGTTCGTCGAATATATTCAACGTCGAGTTACCTACGACGACCGGTATTCGAAATTCCGTAAATCAAGAGCCAGCATCGTAAACGAACGTACGCTTCGTTTGCTCATCAACCGAACCGTTTACGCTTCGTTTCCACGTTCGTCGATGACAAATGCATCGTTCGAACAATCCGTACGTTCGATCGAAGTAAATCGCGAACATTGGATCGCTTCGTCGATGATTCCGCAGCTGATCGATCGAATTTTCATCGAACTTTGGGAAATTCACGTGGAAGAAAAATGTAGCTATAGAGAACGTGCCTGTATGTGTCGCCTCTTAGTTGTAAAGAAAACTCGTTTAAAAAAGCCATTCCTTTAAAACGAACGACATAAACGAAAATCGAGGAACGATTACCTAATGTTTATTGGCACTTAGATTTTCTTCTACAGAGGCGACCATCTTCTAGCATTATTAATGGCTATTTAGAAGGGGAAAATTCCATTCGTAAATTCTATACTACGGCATTCTCATCGGTACGTAAAACAGTTTCCAACGAAAAATTCAAATTTTTCAATTTCCCCATTTACAGTATTTCCTACGAGCATCCTCGAAACATGCCAAGGCTAACAAATTACCGTCGAATAACGACGACTGGGCTGAAGCTTAGAACTTACATATTGAAATCCGAATGATATTTGCCCTTAAAAGCGACGTTGAAGATGATTCAGATTTTAGACGATATCTGTAGCTTCGTCTCGGAGATGTTACAGATAAACACAAAGCACCTTGTTAGTTAACTCACCTCGAAGTTGCTTGATTACGACAAACGCGTCTACCCTTTCATACGATGATTTCAATGGAAACATAAATCCATGATATTCCACGCTGAGTGAAGGAACCAGCCTCTGTGTTTTGATATTTCGTCGTCGACCGACGTGGCACCGACCCGCGGTACAAAAATCAATAGCATTTACCTCTATAACGCTGCATGATAATGTTCGACTGGACAACTAGTTTATCGTTGACGATTCGAAATTGTGTTTTGTCGTGTTTTGGAACTTCAGCTTCGGTGGAAGAGCGCGATTTGAACGAATTTCTTTGAACTTGAGGCAACTTTGACATATCTTTGACGACGAATCGTTGATAAAATAACGGAACAAACAGCACGATCGTTTCACGTTAGAACCATTGGATTCTCCGACAACGATGCAACAGCGGTAAATAATTTTAAGAAGAACGTCGCATTACCAAGCTTATATCGTCTTACTTCGACGAGTATCAGGCAGTTTTCAAATTCGATGACGATTCTTTGCACCGAGTTGGCGATTTGCCGATCCTTCGCGAAAATTCATCTTTTTATTAAACCGTCGACTAATATTTCTTCTTCGAAACGATAAGGAAAGAGACAGGAGTTGAACGAGTTGGATGAAACTCGAAAATCAAAGTTTAAAAGCGGTTCGTGAAAGAGGGAAACGGTCACGGGACTCTAATAAAGTCTGGAAAGAAGTTGCTCGCACGAAGGTTCGTTTAACCTCGTGATCACCAAACAAAATATATTTCACGTCTAAATGAACGTTCAGTAGCTTATTCCCCTTTCGGTAGACGGACAATTTACAAAAGCGAAGAAACTAATTAAAATCGTCGTTCCGTTAATACCAATCCACCGATGCTCAACTCGTCGGGATCTGTTCAATTTCGGATTCAACGTCGATATTCGTATGCGCTAAAGTTAAACGATCGAGCGACTTGTAGCATAACGACGAATAGATCTTCGATCGGTTAGCGTTCGTCCATCGAGTTTCGTTACAAACCCGTTGGATTCGACGATGGAGAACCGCTTCTGATTTCTCAGCAAAGGTCAAAGAACGCCTACAATAGAGAACCGCATTATATTCCGGTGACGTAGCAGGCCGCAGATCCGGTCATTTTCCTCTCTTTCTCCCTCTTTCTCTCTGTCTATTAGTCGCGACCACGGACAGGCTGACTCAGCCCATAAATAATTTTACGCTTTCCATTCGACCCCCGAGGCCATGTGCTTCGGAAATTTTACCTTTCACCCTTTGACCGCCCGGTACGACGCCGGAAAAAGAGCACTGCGACTATCGCGAGAACCTAACTACGCACGTCCCGGTAAAGGTTCGAAAGACGGACGATTCAATTTAAACGAAGTTCAATTTCGTCGCCAGAGGTTTTCTCGTCCACCGGAGAAATTTTCTTCTCCGTTATGAAGCAACCATGAGACTCGGTTTTTCAGACATCCATCTATCTAGGAATAATCTCTACGTTAACGGAAAAAAGAGAATCTACCTACTTACCTAAGCTTTTCGCCACGAACCGGCACTCGAGAAATACTCTAAAAGAATTTTCAAAGTTGCCAATCCTTCGCCTATAATTTAGCATTAAATATCAAATATTAAATAACGTATGCCTTTTATCGTGATCGAAAGAAATTGTATTTTAAAGTTTCAAGGGATCGTTTCTTGGTTGTTGGCATAGCTAGATTTATAATTCAAAGGCCAGGCCCGAAGAAAGAAGCGTACGATGGCGTCGAGTTGAAAACGACTGGACCAAGGACACTCGTATTCCCCGTAGAAGGGTAACCCTAATTTCCTGCTGCATTTATCCGACAGCTGTTTGTGCCTCGGAATTGCTTCTGCATCATTTAAAATTACCGGGGCCGGCTGTCGACCCGGCTCGCGTTTCATCTCACTCGCGCCATTCCCGCCCCTATTGTTCGTGAAAACGTCCTCTACGTGCGAAGCGCGTTATCCCGCCGCCTTTTAACTCTTTCATTGATCAATGGCTGCACCGGTGAACCAGGCTGTTAAAAATTCTCCGTAGATAGCGTTTTATTCGTTCGCAGAAACGCGAAATTTATCTTCGCCTGTTCGTCCCGGCAATTTCTTTAATTTCGTAAAACCACTAAATCGATTCTTAATTGTAACGTATGATCGTCCGCGTTAACGTTCAAGACGGTAAAAGGAATGGTAAATTGGAAATTGGCGAAAAGATGAGAAAGAAGATAAAGAACGAAAGGAAGAGAAACGAATAGAAAGATGTCGTTCGTGTGCCGCGCTGTTAAAAATAGGCGACAGTCTCCACTGTCTCGTACGCTTTCGACGATATTTTACACATGTTTACTCTGAAACTTCATATTTCTTCTCGTAGGTGGTAAAACACGAAACTCGGGTAACATAATGATTCCACGCGTAAAGAATTTCAGATATTCGACCCTCCAAGTTGGTCCTCCAAGTCAAGCATATGGCATCGTCCGCGTCAGATGTCATACGACGGATAACGAACGATCGCCAACGATCACCGGCTCGTCGCTTAATCAGATTCGCGCTATTATTGCTCGGCTAATTCGAAGGACTAAAAGGAGAATAATAAAATCAACGGGGAAAGGAAAGACGACGATGTAGTGGCGCCACGAGGCTATATCGAACGTTGCTCGGTTGCCCGGTCTCTGTTAGATGTAGATGCTGCGATTATAGGTTTATTGTTCTGCTTAGGACACGCGCACGTGACGGACTTCAACATCGCAACGGTATTGGAGGATGGAGAATTGGCTACGTCGATGTCGGGAACAAAACCGTACATAGGTATGAATTGATAACACGTACTCCGATCGATAGATCGATTCGGTTAATCAAACGTAGCAAAACACGACGATGAATAATTCGTGGCGAACTCTACGAACTACGAACGACCGAGATAACGATTCTTCTATCGTCGTTATCTCCTGTGTCACTTGGATAATATTTCTTCGAACGTTGTTCCGAGACAGCACCGGAAATTTACATGTGTTCCTGCGAGGAATACGGCGTTCTTGGCTACGGTTTTGCCGTAGACTGGTGGAGCCTGGGAATTCTTGCTTGGGAAACTCTCGCAGGAGAACGTCCTTACCCTCTCTGCTCCACTACGACGCACAGAGAGGCTTTGCAGATCATGCAGGTAAAATTGCCGATCAAATCTTTCCTTCTCTCTACCTCGTCCTTTGGTATTCGTTCTTTAACACCGCGAAATATCATTCTTCCGTGGTATTGCGCTTCTTCTCTTCTAAAATCTATACATACGCGAAACAAATCGTATTTTCGACGCTTCTCCGTGTCGAACATCGCCTCGTCTTGAAAAGAGAAAATGTCCGTCGGATCAAAAGTATCGGAAACTATTCGCACTCCTTTAAAGACAAACACGTTTGCGAAAACGAACACGTTCGAATGTAATTAAAAGGAAAAACTTGGAAGGTTTTTCCGTTGTACGTTAATATTCGAAAAGCTTCTCAGCTCGAGTACATCCGCATACGTTGAAACGAAAGGAACGTTCTTCAGAAAGAAAGACCGACACCCGTTGACTGGAGCTCCGCGATCTGCGAGCTTCTCAACAGACTGTTAGTCGTGGCACCAGGCGCGCGAATATCGACGCTCAAGGAGCTGAAGCAAGTGAACGCGATGAGGGAACTCGACTTTGACAAAGTGTTGAACAAGCAGATCAAACCCTCGTTCACGCCGCCGAAAGATCACCTGAACTGCGATCCGACGTTCGAGCTGGAGGAGATGATCATCGAGACGAAGCCGTTGCACAAGAAGAAGAAGCGTCTGGCGAAACAAAGGTAAGCGTGTCGCAAAGAAGAGCAGGTTGATCGTCGGATTCTAGTCGACGTCGCGTGATCGTGCCCCTTGCTGAAAGGAAATTAACTTCGAGAATATCGATCACAGTGTGTGAAATCGATCATTTTCACGGCAGATCTCTCGCGATAATATTTATTTTGGTAACGGTAACAACGGTTCTCGCGGAACTCTATCAGAATAGTATTAATGCCTCGTAGTAATGTTACTAACGATAGTAATAGTGGTAATCGAAATAATAATCCCTCGTAACCACATTGATCGTTCACAAATCCATTTCCAGTTTCACTCTAAAATCTCCTGCCCGGTTGTAATTACAAATGTTAAATCGCTGGAACCAAATTCGCTCGAAACAAATGAACGAGTGCGGTATCCTTAAATTCGATCCACGTTATCGTATCGGCTGGTTCTCGATTCGATCGAATTAATTACTGTCCCATGGTTTCGATTCTTGAAACAAAATATTTTACCGAAGCGAGATCGAACTGGTCCGAAACTGAAACGGTAGCGTGAACGCGTTTCTCCATTTACCGTCGACCGTTACGTTTATTTACAACTCGCGATTTTCCCAGTGTTGTTCGACGCACGGTAAGCCAAACAGCGATTCGAAGCGATAAAAAGTTATTTTTTATTCGCTTTTGACCAATACGCTTACTTATCTTTACAACTGTGTCGAATTTGTCAGAAATAACTGACCGTACGTGTTCACACGTGTGTCGCTGAGTGTCAGATTTCCGGTTTCCGGTCACGGTCCGATTACGCGGTCCAATAAACACGCGTATTGGCCGAAAGTGTAACGTATACAAATAAAATAACACATAGCAATACATAACGATATATAGCAAGACGCGATAGCGAGCGATAGAGAGCGGTTACCTTGCCCCTGTACGCTGTGCTCCCAACTTACGCACAGTACGTACTTTTCTGTACAAAATTCACGATACGCCAGATGATTCGTATCGCCATTTATCGCGACAAGCGGAAACATCAAACGCGAAATGGTATCTCTTTTAGAAATTCGAGCAAACTGAAAATCGAGTAACAGGAAACGACCAAGAAATTATTTTTTATTAGCTAGAATCGCCGTTGTTGCGACGCAGTGCGTCGTGACAATGACGGAAACGTCTGTTTCTGAGAAATCTGAACCGATCGACGATAAACTAATAATCGGACGGATCCGAACAAGTTCGATCTCGCTGCAGTAAAATATCTTTCCCAAGGATCGGTCCGAACGTGAATGCCTATAATCGAACGAATGAGATAATAGTTCGATCGCATTGACGACTTTCCAATTGACAAATGGACCAACAGAGTGCTTGTGATTTCTGACATTTCGTGCACAGATCTCTGAAAGTCGATCATCTGCCCGAGGACACGGCGATCGGGCTCGCGGAAGGCGCCGGACCGAGCGTCGATTTCAGACGATTGGCATTCATCCCAGAGTACCGAGTGTATAATCGGGAACGCGAGATGGAGAGGCAGGAGAGGGAAAGAAAGGAGAAACAGTGGGAGGAGGATTTGAACACTGCCATGAAGGGTGCCGAAGAGAGACTGAAGTGAGTTAAGCCGCTCGTCTAATTACCGCTCTACTCCGTCGCGATTGTCGTTTCTTTTTACTCTCCTAAGAGACGAAGGATGGAGGTAATTCCGAGGTAGTTAGGAGAGAATTTAATAAGAGGGATAAATGGGGTTTCGTGATTGAAGACGATGGCTCGTATAAGCCGCGGAGAGAAATAATCGCGTAGCAGAAAGATGAATTGTAACGTACACGTGGACCGGTTTAATTTTCGTTTATCGATTGAAATGGAAAAGAATGCCAGATTGGGTCTTAGGAGATTACATATTATTACTTCTCCACGTTCCCTTCGTAATGCGATAAGAAAGACTAACGGCGAATAATTCGTTGCGAAATTCTGATTTCTCTTTATAGCCTCGAGTTTTATAGTTTCGCTATGTGTCGATGAAGAGAAGAGAACGGTTTCATTTTGAATTAGCCACCGTGATCAGGGAGCTCCACTACCGTACAATGTTACCGAATAAACGATCGATGCTTGTGGCGATCTTTGCAAATTTAAAGTGGACGTAGGAGGAAATCCATCGATCGAAAGCAGCCTATACCTGCCTGTACCTCGAAAGTTTCGATTTCGCTTTCTACGATACATTTGGAACATAGCCAGCTGCGAAAGGAGCGAAGCTTTCTGGTGTACAAAGCTCGAACCGTTCGACCGATATGCTTTTCAATTTCGCGACACAAAAGCTGCTTTCCCTTTGTTTTTAGAATTACAAGAATCATAACTCGGGAATCTGAAAAATTGTCCCTCTTATTCGAGAAAAATTAAGCGACGCTCCTTTCGCCGTGTTAACATTTGTATCTTTTCGTATTTGCAATTATTCGAAGGACAACTTTCATTTGATAATTATAGGACGAAACAACAGCCGGTACATCGAACCGGAAACCGACTGAGCGTCTCTACGACCAGCGTAAAGACACGCATAAACGCATCCCCTAGGCAAGGAAGACGCGCCAGCACCGCAACATCGTCGGATATCGACTACATCGATGCGAGTCCTGAACCTTCCACGTCGTAAATTTCTCCTGAACAATCTGTTGTGCGCGAAAAATAAACGCCGACGCGTATTCTCGGGAAGAACATTCTGAAACAAAGTGATCGTCGTTGGAAATCACATTCGGTCCCCGATTTCTAGCGTATCGAAGAATTTGAAAAGTTCTCGATCGTGGTAAATTGATCTAGTCGTCCGAACGATGGATTTCTTCGGTTCGATGACTGGTTAGAAAGTAACGTGATAATCAATAAGAGTAAGATGATCGCAGATCCAACTTTCTGTCGTCTTTTCGTTTCGTTCTGATCTTCGTAGAAGAAATGATATGCTCGAAGTTTATGAAAAAATATAGAAAAGAATTACAAAGAAATCAACGTTTCTCTACAGATAAGATTTCTTTTTCGGAGAAAATTAACTCGTACCTCGAACGATTGATCTCACGCCTCTTCTTCGTCTCTCATAAGGAAAAGCGTATCGTTTATTTTTGTAAAGAACGAAAGAGGAAACACTCCCGACCAAAAGTAAAGCCTTTCAAGGACCATTTTGCCAAACCGAAAACTTAGTGCAAAGATATAAGCAGGTACTGGGGACATGGTCTTTCTTCTTCCTCGAACTCACCTTTCCCTCGGAAAGGGACAAATTTCGAGCAAACGCACGGTCCAACAAATACTCGGAACAATCGCACCTCGTTTTAATCCATAGTTTCTACCTACGTGCTGTTTAACTTCCCTCTTAGAATGTTACGGAAGTTCGTGTAGTCTCGATTCCCATAAATTTTATAACGTTAAACGAAGTTAACATTGTAAGGTCGTAGCGATATACATACGAAGACTCGTATCGTTCGAATGTTTTAGCAAATTACGATTAACGTTACGAGGATCGCGCGTTCTTTCTCGATTCATATCCTTGTCCAGTGATACATACCTGCCACACCATTTCGCGTATACCTCGTGTCTTGTATAACAACAGATCAACGATCGCTCCTCTGATAATCAACCGACGAACACCAAGAACAATGTAATTTTATAAATAGTCGTTAAGAAAGAATCCTACGCTGTAACGTGAAATTAAACGATGATTGAACGATCGAACCACTCGAATCTTGTCTATCCCTGTTTTCTCGACATGGTGTATCGATTATACAATCGCGACCAGCGAAAATATTTTTCTCTTTGTTGAAACGATCAAACGAGGAAATACGATCGCTTCTCTTGTTACGCGATCTCTCGTCGCACAGGGTACACGTTTGAAAAATGAATCGACGATAAGGAAAAATAAAGTGTGCGTTACGTCATGAGGTTCTCGACGCTGTTGGTAATTGGTATTTGGCAGAAAGAAAGAATTCTCAATGGACATTTGATATTAAAGTAGAGCACGACCACCGAAGAAAGGAGTGTCAAATAATCGATAGAAGCAGCGCCGTTCCGCGGAAAGGAAGAGAGCGAAAAGTGAAACAACAAAGCTAGTTTTACCACTTTCCGTTTCCGACGAAAGACGCCTTTAGCCTACGACCAGTTTAAACAATCAGAAAAGCTGTGTTGTATAAATGCGAGAAGAACGATTCGAGTTCTTAATTTGTAGCGTTCAAATAAAAATAAGATCTTAAGAACGTTTATAGGAAGATAACGATAAGGAAAGATCGATACCGATAAATGTCGTGATCATAAGGGACAAACAATTACGTTTACTTGACATGGTATTATGGGAAATACAGCGATAGAAAAGGTAAAAGTAAGTACGTGTTATCGGGACGAGATCGAAAGAAAAATTACAAAGCAAACATTAATCAAGATTAATTTGATTCGAGAGTGGAAAATTTTTATCGACAGTACGAACAGACTTCTTCTTTTTCCAATCGATGGATAAGATGAAAATTCTGTAGAGTCGTCACAATCGACAAAACAAGTTCACATTTTCTATTTATTTGCACATGTCTTTCCCGATAGTCACAAACCATTAGATTTGAGTTTAGAAAACGGGACAGATGAAATAAAGAAAAACGAAATTTCGTCACTTTCTTGTTATTCAAAAATTTAATTTATTTATTATCCAATAAGAACCTCAAAAAAAAGAGTTTGACTAGCAGATTTTTTATATCATATAACTGAGATAATCGTATAAAAAAAAATCTCTGCTTCTCTTTCCATCTATTTGCGTACTAGTGATTTCTATAAAAGCATTAGTAATAAAAGAATTATCAATAACGCTGGTAAAAATAATAATTGCCTATATGTATTTGTGTTCCAAGTATAATTAATCATATCTGTTAATATCACAAAAATATTGCCATTTCCTCGGCTACCACACTCACGTTATCGCTAGCTACCTCTCTTCATTATCCAATTTTTGGCAAAGCATATGCCTACAACGTACAGCAATATCAAAATATTCTTTCAGAAAAATAGAATATCTAATAAATACATAAACAAAAAGTATTCGCTTTGCTTTCGTATGCCTCGCATGTTACCCACAGATTAGCTAAACTATATTTGTCAGTCTGTAATGTCAGATAAGCGTTATCAAGTGCTAGATATGCATCTTACATGATTGTTTATCTTCGTGTAATATATTTTACAAGAAAACGTTTAAATCCGCTATCTTTAGCGTTGAATATCTTTTATATGATCACAGTAAACGTAATTCGAATTATTAATTATTAATGATTATCATAAGCTTATCGATAAAAATAATACACATGCAATTTTTATCGAGAAGTAGTTCACCCGTATAAATATAATACACACTTCAAATTTGGATTCAGTTGAGCAGATCTAGCTCAACTTCCGAACGAACCGCTAATTTTCGTATGAATTTTTATCCAATGCAAACTATCAAAAATAGGCTGTTATAAATTAAATATCTTAACGATAATTATACATACTTAGTTTGTTATATACAACACGTACGATTATTTTGCACTTATTATGTATAGAAAATACATTATAAATTATTTATAAAGCTTTGTACACTTTGAACTTGTAGTCAACCATCAATTTACAGAGTTAGCAGTCGCTGACAGAGCAAACGCATTTATAAAAAATATGCGTCGAATGCCGATAGAGATTGTACAATTACTTGGAATAGTAAGTATTATTCTAAGTAACTGCACATTTTCTAAAATGTATTCAACTGTTTTCTAAACCGAAGTCACGTCCGTGACTTCGATTCTAGATATTGGTTTAGCGGGTTCTACTACTATGAAATCGTTCACATTTTCGCTAGATTTCATCCCAATACATAGCTGTTGTAAATTTGCCATTATTGAATCAACCTGTATCGGTTGTTCCGATAAACTATTATTCTTTCTAAGTTTATTGAAGTGGAGGTAACAAATCCCGCGATATCCTAGCCAGGTTATTTCATTTGGTTTTATACCACGCTCCAATAATGCATTTTTCAAATCACGTATTCTGGCACCAGATGAAATATTTGACAATTTTAAGGAAAATTCAACCTGAGATTTAGACTTCAGTTTTAGATTTTTACGACGTTGCTGCATATTCCTATCGTTTCTTTCCACTTTCTCCTAGAATATTGCAATAAATATGTATGATATATGTATAATTTATTAATTAAATATATGTATACATCGATTACAAATATTTCTTACTTTTGCAACATCGGAAAATACATTATCGTCCTCTGATTTGAACTTATTGAATGCACGTTTTTTAGGAAAACGTGGTTTTACTTGTTTCCCTCTTTCTTCATTAACGTCGTTACCACTTGACGCAACTTTTTTTGTTTTGAAACGTCTCTTATTTTTTATGTAATGAGAACGATAAGACTTTTGTATTTCTATATCTGAATCCTCCTCCTTCAGAGTTACTATTTTGCCTTCTCTAAAAAAAAAAACACAGCAATTTAGTATATTTACGCGTAAACATATAGTATCAATTACATCTTTCAACGCGTACTTTTCATCCATTTCTTTTAATTGTTGTAATACCGGCATAGATTTAATTCTTCTATCACTAAGCATATGCCACATAATACAATTAGGCTTCTTTAACTTTGGATTTACTATTATTGTTTGAGTAGGTGTAACGATTATATCAACAGGTACATCGTATTCTTTAAATATTTCAGCTGGAAGACTATCAAAGACTTGACAGTCATGCACAGTCGTAATAACTATAGTATCCTGTGTGACTGCACCCATCCTCATCATCATAGCAAATTCTAAATCTGCGAATCCTTTGCCTTTACCAAGTCTGTATCCATCGTGGCTTACGCACACTGATCCCAATATCACAAGGTCTATCTGACAATAAATAAGGATAATGTATAAAACAATGAAAGCAGATCTAACTAATAACAAATTTCTGTTACAATAATAAATCATATACCTTTATTTTAGAATCTACGCCAAGTGGTTTACCAGCTTCCGTCAAGCCATGAATTTTTGATAATGTCCTCAATTCATTTTTCGAGCAACCAGCGATTGGTGTAACATGAAGAAACAAACCAGTTCTCAGTCTGGGAATTGGAACTAATATTTCCTTATTAGCTTCTAACGCTAAGAATCTTACAGGTTCTTGGGGTTTGTCTGGATTTATCTTTATAATTTTTGCCTCTTTGAAAACTTCCAAATCTGCCAAGCGCTGTGCTGCTTCGGCAGCACCTTTGAAATTCGGTATACGATCATAGACAGTAAGAGGAAAATTGACTAAATCATTCTTCATCAAATAATCCCATACTTTTTGACGAAAACTATGCTTAGTTACTTCTGGTGCTAAAAAATATCACATTAATGATTTTTACAATATTACACATATTCATTCTTACTACAATTTCTCTAGAAGTTAAGACTAACAATTCATGAATTCAAAGCAAAATTTATTATTATTTATGACTCAAATTAACGTGTCATAAATTCCTATTTCTAAAATCATTTAATATTGTTACTAATATAATGAAATTAAAACATATATATGTATAATAGATAAATATTTATAATACATCAAGGAATTACTCACGCAATTGTTCTTCAGTCATTTTCGTAAAATATTTTTAATGAACTTTCACCGAATATTTATTGTAAATTATAGTAACACTTTTTTTTTTATAAAAACCTATATTGCAAAAATAGATTATATGATTTATCTGTAGTCCCTTTTATTCTTGTATTTATTTCTATGGAAAATCATGTCGGCAAACTTGTCATAATGAAATCCACCAGAATGTTTTTGTACGTATGAAATTTCAACCTCATCGAAAAATTTCATGCGTATACATTTCAACAAACGAATCTTATATAATTTTGTGAAACAGCGAAATAGGTTATCGTATTTGACATTTCCGATTACAGGGAAGAGAACAGATACAGCTGATATAACTACACAAACATGTCAGGCGCGAAACATTGGACTATCGTGAAGAAAGAATATTTATGCTTATCTGTCCTATTGTACAATGCACACAAAAAATTTGTGCACGATACATGAGTTGATAATTTCATTAACATATTGCCGTAATGAAAATGTTGAATGCAGTAAGTTTATAAGATAAACAAACCAATGTAGAATATATAAGCAAACTAGAGAAATTATTTAAAATTACTAGCATTGTCCGTTAAGTTTAATATTCATGAAACGTTTATTACATACACTCGTACTGCGATAAAACACGAATTGAAACGATTTCAAATGGCAGGGTCGTACACACAACACATACATTACACTTCTTGGGCACCATTCATAAATTGCTTGATATTAACTTAATATTAATATTTTCAATGAAAAATCGAAATATATAAATCGTACTTTTTTTAATAATCTTGTTGTACAGTATAATTAGAAATACATTTATATATTTTTTGTTTTGTTTTTCATTAAATTTCCATAATAATTTTCTAATTTGATACATTACTGGCGCATGACGATAAGAGTAAAATAGACTAGACAACTAGGGTCCATCGTGAAAAATGGCTCTACTCGCGAGGAACTTCTGCAAAGTATTTTCACAGGTAATGTGAACGTTCAATTAAACTATCACGATTTCTCCTTTTACAAGATCAATGACATTGTATAATATTACAACTATATCAAAATATCGTTGAATATTGTTCATCCATTTAATTAGTTACCAATGACTATTGCAAGGACATTTCATACAAAATACATAACTTCTCTCAAAGATACCTGAAGATATTCTTTAATGGTAAATGCAATTTGAAAAACTAAACAAGTAGCTGGTAGGTGGAAAATATTAAGATAAATGGACTAGTTCGAAATTCAATTCACGAAGTCGGCTAAATGATTGACTTTAATAACCGTGTTATTTAATCATTACGTTCACGCCTATATTGTTATAAATATAACTTCTCCATGGAATATATGTACCTTAATTACACGGAGATAACAAATTTTGTTTGCATCATTAAATTATATTCATCTGACTTTGTTTATACCTCTTATTGATTACAGCATAAAATATTATTTACAGACTGCTCAAAAAGGAGCTGTCAGATGTTTGCATGTAGGAACAGTACATCGACAAGAATCTGTATGTATTAAATAACCTTTCAAAAATGTTTATCGTATGTATACAATATTAATAATCTTTTCTTTTAGGCAGTTGAACAGGAGGGAAAGGTAAAATGCACGCTTATACCAGGAGACGGTGTAGGGCCAGAATTAGTAGTGTCCGTTCAAAGTGTTTTCAAAGCTGCAAATGTGCCGGTTGAATTTGAACCTTATTTTCTCTCAGAAGTAAATCCAACTCTAAGTGCACCCCTTGAACAAGTATCCAGTAGTATTGCAAGAAATCGAGTATGCCTGAAGGTAGTTTTATATTTGATACATTAATTAAAATATTAGTAATTAATGGTAACAGAGATATAGGTTTTAATATCATTTATGTTTCACAGGGTATTTTAGCAACACCGGATCATTCTATGACCGGGGAACTTCAAACTTTGAACATGAAATTACGTAAAAGTTTAGATTTATACTCAAATGTTGTACATGTAAAATCTTTGCCTGGTGTTACGTGCCGGCATAAGAATGTAGATTGTATTATTATTAGAGAACAAACAGAAGGAGAATATTCTGCATTAGAACATGAATCCGTAAAGGGAGTAGTGGAATGTTTAAAAATAGTAACTGCAGTTAAAAGCCAAAGGATTGCAAAATTTGCATTTGATTATGCAGTGAAACATAATCGTAAGAAAGTCACTTGCGTTCACAAAGCTAATATCATGAAACTTGGCGATGGTCTTTTCTTAAAATCATGCCAAGAAATTGCTAAAATGTATCCTAGGTAATTATAAACATCTTTCACTTCATAAATTATCATTAATCACTTATAATTGTCATATGTTCAATCCAACTTTAGAATTACATTTGAAACAATGATTGTGGATAATTGTACAATGCAAATGGTATCTAATCCACATCAGTTTGATGTAATGGTACTACCAAATTTATATGGTAATATCTTGGATAATGTGGCATCTGGACTGGTTGGTGGTGCCGGGGTAGTTGCAGGTGCTAGTTATAGCCCCGAGTGTGTTGTCTTTGAACCGGTAAGGTCATGGGTATAACATGTAGAAATGATTAAATTTAAGAAAAATTAGAGATATTGTGAAATTTGGTTCATTATGTAGGGTGCAAGACACACATATTCAGAAGCTGTTGGTAAAAACGTTGCAAATCCTACTGCTATGCTTTTGTGTGCTGTTAAACTTCTGCGCCATGTGAATTTAAAACGTTATAGTGAACAAATTAAGGATGCATTAAATCGTGTTTTAAATGATGGAAAAGTATTGACAAAGGATTTAGGTGGACAAAGTTCTACAACAGACTTTACAACTGCTGTAATAAACTGCCTTCGTTAATTTTTAATCTATATTAAATTTGAGAAAACCTATGTAAAATAGAATCACATACAATAGGGGCATTGTGCTCATTTCATGTTGTCAGAAGTATTTAATATAATTATGTTAAATTGCATAGTATTATCTCATCGCAAATTTTATGTAACTTAACTGCTTTGGATATAAGTTAGGATCTTATTTAGAAAGGGTTATATGTTATAAATAGAAAAGTATAACATTTTTGTGTCGACGCTATATTTATAACTGAGACTGTGTTTGTGACCAGGCAATGCCAGTTGTATGATAATAGTGTAATACTCAAATTGTACATTAATAAATTATACTACCTCATATTACTTTTATGCATTTTACAATATAGCCTTATTATGTATCTTTATTTGCATTACTTTATGTAGGTAAGATATAGAAATTTATAATATTGCGCACGTGGAAGAAACAAAAAGATGTTAATTTAATGTTTACAAATTAATTCTGGTAATATTAAGATCATCACAGTTAAGTACATCAAGCCCATATATTATATCTTTCGAGTAAAAAGTTTTACGCTAGAAAATGGCCTATGTATGAAATTTTCATTTTTCGTTCATATGTTAATCAGTATTAAAGTCACATTTCTCTTTTACATATAGTAAGAGTCACGTAAAGGAACTGTCAAAAAACACGTGCCTCGATGGACACCGAGCACCATGCAATAGAATTTATTCGTCAAGATATCGTAAAAAATCACCTTCAAGTTACAGCTGTAATACAAGTAAATATTATTTAAAACAAAAGCTTTTTTGTAGTAGTCACAGCATAACCTGATTTGTAATATCATAACATCAGATAATATCAATGAGATATATATATATATATATATATATACACCTATAACATTGACAAATTCGTCGTAATTATGTTTATGTTTGTAATTACCATCAAATTAATTATAAATAATTCATTGATACAAATTTTTACTGTAATACGCTAACAATAACATTATTTGAGGTTAAATAAAAGGCCAGTTATGGCTATATTTTTATTGTAATTTAATTAAGAAAATTCATTGATTAATATGAATTTTTCAGGATATCCAACAATGTATTGGCCCTTTGGAATTACTTAATAAATTAAATGCAGAAGGCAGAGCAAATATAGCAGCTTTAAAGTCATGTATAGATAAATTAATATCACTAGCAGAGAGAGAATCCTCAGAGAAAAAGAAAGTAGAATTACTGGCAGAGGTAGATACTTACAGGCAGCAACTCAATACTTCTTTAGCTGCATTTCGTAAAGCTAATGTTGTTAGCGTATGTGTGATAGATAAGCTCGCTAAAAAAGAACTGCTCTCCATGTCTAAGGAGCAGCAAGAAATGCTTTCCATGCCTGAAGAGGAGCAAGCTGCTATTCGTAGGAGGCATGACAAGCGAAATCTAGCAAATACGTCGAGTCAACTTTCTGACAAACTTTTAAGTATATCTAGACATTTAGCTGAAACGACTCAGAAAAGTGCGGATACATTGGATACATTGAGTATGTAGTTTATTTCTTTCAATGTATTTTAAGTATTAAGATATAATTTTTAATTCATATTACTTTAAACCTCTTTAGTAATATCATCGGATAAAGTTACCACTACCAAAGACGAGTTAGAACATCAACAACAAGTTATAGTTCAATCTGGAAAACTTTTAGGCAAATATGGTAGAAGGGAAGTCACCGATAAAGCTTTAATAACATTGGCATTTGCATTTTTCCTTGCCTGCGTTTTTTACATTTTACAAAAAAGAATATTTTGAAAGTACGAACTATTGTAAATAGGAAAGTGAAGATATATATCTTTCATGGGGAAAGAGAAAAGTTATCTCTTCTGAAGTATTGTTGAATTATTAATAACTTTATGTATAATTATGTATAACGTTGTTATCCAACTTTTGGGGAAGCTGTGTTCATAACTGTACTATTTTATCATGCAAATAAGAATATTTATGAAACAGAAAACTTTTCAAGCTACCTTCTTTTTTAGGATTAGCATAACTTAGACATTTCAATGTATACATATATGTCATCACCAGAACTGATTAAATATTGCCAGCTGTTTTTGAATTACACTATCCTGTAATGAAAATATATTATAAAAGCTTGAAACCAATATTTCTGTGATATGTTTTATGAAATTAAGCAATGAACATTATATAGTTGACTGTACATTTTTACAAATACTCATAAATTCTTCCTGAGATATAACTCCATCCTTATCAACATCCATCTTTTCGAAAACTTTGTCCACGTGTCTGTTTGCCATCCGTTGAATAATCTGTCCGTTATGTAGCATCTCATAAATTGCGGACATTATAACTAGCATTTCCTTTCTTGTGATATAACCGTCTCCGTTTAAGTCATAAAATCTAATGAGAGGTAAAAGTAGAAAGTAGCATTAAATGTGTCATAAATTATATTTATCCGACTGAATGATCACCTGAAAATCCAGGAGAGTTTTTGATCTACGTCACCATTAATAATTAAAGCAACTTCATTAAGGAGATCCGCGAAGCTAACGATGCCATCCCTATCCTTATCAAAAGCGTTAAAAACGATTTGCGCGTATTTCGCCGGGTCTCCTAAAGGAAATAGTTTTGCGTACGCTGGTTTCAGATCGTTCGTGGTTACGGCCCCTTTCGGACAATGTTGTTTAAAGACTCGATACAACTTTCGTATCTCATCCTTCGAAAATCCCGTTTGGTACGTTAAATAAGAGAGCCGTTCCGGAAATATGTACAGCGGTTGTTTCTCATCGTCTTGCATGTTCTCTACGAAAACGCAGTGAGGTTGAACACTCGTCGAAGTTTCTAAAAGTATTGAAAATACTCTTATACGAGATAATTTTTCTACTCTGTTAAAATTGTGATTGGTATTCTAGTATCAAAGTGTCAACGAGGTAACAGTGGCGCGATGTAATCAATCGAAGTATTTTCTCTATATAAATTTACGTCGAGAAATTATTAACTTTATATTGCGCTTCTTTATCGTATGCCCAAATTTTCAATGACATACCAGTTATCTTTCGGATACTCCTCTTCATCTTCTTGAAGCTCCGTTGCATTTTTAACGAGAGGCTTATACGATCTCTAATCTGCTCGATACTCTTATTATCAATATTGAGACTATTAGACATTATCGTGATACGAATATGGTCGTTAAAAATTTCTAGGATAGAAAAAATGTTTGCAATGAGGAAAAAGAGATTTGTTTATTTCAGAATGAAGATAGATGTATTACTTGGCCTACTAAATCTTTAATAGCTTCCATATCAACTACAGAGATACTCGAAAGGGAGGAAAAATTGCCCGATTAATGAAATTCACGAGAAAATCAAAATGCAGAAGCTTTCTCGATCAGAAGTCAAACAGAACTGACGCACATAGTGCAACTGAGTTAGAGGAGTTGGTTCGAGGAAACTGCTGTTCAAAATATTTAGACAATTTGGCATATCAATAGCTCTAAACCTAATAAATGAATCGCGAATTCTTCGAACATTGCGTTAAAAATAATTCTTAACCATTGATAGTTGCACTGACTGTATCGCCGGATTATATTATTGTAGAAATTCAAAAGTGCAGATTACGGCAATGATACTTCAGGATTCGAACTCGAAAGAGTAACATCTATCTCCTATCCTAAACGCAACAGAACGTAATTTATTTACGAAAAATGATGTGTACATTGGATCATCGAACACATCCTATTTCTCTCTTGGATGTCTTATTATAGAAGCTATTTATTCATGTATATTCAGGCGCGTATTACGCGCGGAATACTAATGAACGAACATGCATAAAATACATCTTATTCCATTCAACATTCACGTTTTATGATTCATCTATTCCTATGGAAAGGTAAATTTTTCTTATCAGCGAAATAGAATCATCTGAGAAGGAAATACGCGGAAATGCGGAATAGACGCGTAATTTATCATTCGCGTAAAAAATTAAACGCAGTTAATTTATCAAAATACAATTGACGTAATCAGATACGGTTCACCGTGACCCGCATTCGTTTATCGTTTGTTCTAATTTAGAAAATCGGTAACAAGCGCGAAAGTTGAATCAGACTCGCTCGGAGACGAGGAAACCATTCGAGGATCACGAATTTCTTAGCGCAAAACTTGAGCGTACTTACTTTCTCTGCCAAATGCTATTAATAGATCGACAGCTTGGAAACCAGCTATTACGGTAATAGAAAATAGTAACGGCTAGTCATGGTGAACCTTAATAAGAACGATTACGTGCAACTCGGTTAAGTCAAGGAACTACGTATTTGCACGGTAATTTGCTATCTATCAGGGGCACTTCAACTGTCACATGCAACTAAACTACCATTTCTTTATTAATAGAATAATGATTATTATTTTTCTCGAATATACTAAAATTATTTTAAGAATATGCATATAAATATATTAGTGTATTTATATCAATGTACTTATGCCATTGTACTTGTATCAATATTATATCAATATTGCACTTAAAAGCGTTAACCTTGACATAGGAGCACAGCAAATGTAGGACAGTTCACAATCAACGAAATTATCATCTGGTCTGTAATATAATCTCAGTACAGTTTCACGAACGAGTCAATGATAAGCTTATAACGTCTTCGTGGAATAATTGTACCTAATTAACAAGTTGGAACAAATAAATGGACGCAATAATAGATCAACTTTTAATGATTCTTTTATAATGGTAATTTAAATATTGAGCGCCTGTACTTAGAGAAATGTGCAATTGCATTTGCTGCGCATTGACATTCCACGTAAACGAGTATCTATAATTAAGTCGGTATCCCTTATATTATCGCGTATTTTATTGTGAAAGAATTTGTACACACGTAGAATACGAAGAAAGATGATACGAGCCGTGAATGCGAAATTTGTTGTAATTCACATCAAACAATAAGCAGATAAAGCCTTCTCCAAGTTCAATGCGACGGTAAGACGCATGTCGTTTGTATACGCAAATTCTATGGTGACTTGAACTAATCAGTGAAAAATAATATTTTCGATAAATCATGGCACGATAAGTATGATCTTTACTTCGACATTTGCTTTTTCACGCGAAAGATTAGAAACCTTAGTAAAACGAAAACTTTGTTAAATATGAATACAGCTTTTTAAAGCAACAAATTTGGTCCAATTGCTTCGTTTGAAAAATAGGAAAAAAAAAATCAAACGGAATTCCTCAATTTCTGTGGACAGTGAAATATGAAACAATTAGAAGTAAATGTATACGTGTTTACAAGTATACCATTCAATATATTTTTTTGCCGGGTGGTAGGATCGTGTTGGTCTATAAAACAGCAGCAAGCATCCAGCATCACTTCATTGCGAGAGTGTACTTCTTACCGCGAGTACAGCTCAAATTCTTTCGTAAGTCTGAAAAAAAGAGAAAAAAAAAAAAAAAAAGAAAAATGTAAATAGTTGGATATTGCGTAAAAACAAATTCTTGCCGGTTCAGTCAATTACGTTTGAACAGCGAAGAAAAGTTGAAGGAGGAAGTGTCGCTAATCAATTTGTTCAGAAAGTGTGAATTTCGAAAGTAAAAATACAAGACGACCGAATACACATTATACGTGGTAATTGTTTGTCATTTAACTTTTTAAGATGAGAATCCATAGCACCGATCCTATGCTCTCCATTAGTACGTATTCGCGTATATGTTCACTCATTTATATTCTTTCCAGATATCCGTTAGTTCTTAAAGCGAAGAATTTCGAAATAGCGCAAACAAAATGAAAATTTTGTTCATACTTTTATTGTTGATTGCCGCTGGATCTGCAGCCCCTTGGGTTGAAATTCTTTTCGGTAAACAACCAGATTATGATTATCAACTACCATCGAGTTACAAGAATCAACAATACAGACGGCGACAAGGAAAAGCAGGGAAGGAAAGGTGGAAAGAAATTTGTAGGACGATAAATCCCAATCCTTACGCATTTCCGGGTCAAGTTCCCTATCCTTCTGCACCAGTTTGCCCTTGGTAACCAGATAAATTCGTTTAACGGAGGTATGAAGCATGAACGATTGAACTACATCATATACAAATCCATTAAAAATATGAATTTATTGTAACAATATATCAGGGAGTACGAAGATATTCACTGGTTATGAGTATTTCAGTCGGTATACAAGTTTACTATGTATAACCAATGACATGAAAGTACGCAGTCGTATATACCTGCCGGTATAAATTATATATCAAGGGATTCTGTTAACGATACTTTTTTGTACATTAATCGTATGCGTTAGTACATTTTCCTTTGTATTATATCCACACGATCAGTTGTTGTTATTACGCTATCTAAAACTAAATGTCATTGATTTGCCGTCTTTGTATATTACAGTACAACAAGCTCTCTTTCTCCTTTCTATTTTACGTAGAAAAATAAATCATTTATATCTCACAAGAATCATCGCTGTATTACAGTAACTTAAATTTTACGTTCCATTTAAGAAATGCATTATATATTATAATTATCACTATCGATGAGCTTATATACGTTATATATATATTACATATTATGTACAAATAAAATCACAGTATTACTGTAGCACGCAAGTTCGGTCATAAAAATCTCGATGTCTGATCAAAATGTTTTCCCCAGAATAAATCTGTGATACATTAAAAAAATTTGTACAATGCGTGCAGCTTTGTAACGTGACACGATGAAATGGAAAACAATCATTTCCAAACTTGTATTAATCCATCTGTACTACCAGTAAGAATACACGTGTTAGACATAGCTACGGCGGAAATAGTGTCGTGATGTCCAGATGGCGGAGTTTCTGGACCTTGGCCACCTTCTTCAGAGTTTCTTGTTCTAATACTGCTTCCTCCTCCGGATGATGGAGTTGGACCACCTCCAGCTAAGACTTCTTGAACGACATTGGTTCCATCAATTAAACGTTGTCTGTAAAATGTGAAAATATATGTAAATCATATTCTATTAGTCATAATATGTAAACAATGTTATTTTAAACAAATTCTATTACAAATACTAACTCATATGCCAATGAATTTGGAGGAGTGACATCATTAGCAGCAGGCAATGCAACATACGATTCGTTGGGTGTGTTTAAGTCCCAAAAACGCAATCTCATATCAGTACCACCAGCTAATAAGAAGCCTGAGCGATCGATACATCCAGAATACATTGCACATACACTATGACCACCTTGCGAGTGACTAAGTGGAGGTGCACTTGACGCCCAGAGAACCATTTGACGAAAATCAGTTTCGAGATTCCACATTGAAATTTCGTTGTTTCCTTGAACAGCCGAAATAATCCAGGAATGTTCTGTGGGATGAGTAATTACCTTCCTCACCCTTGCATCTAAAATCAATTAGATTTCATAAAATTCGAGGATTATTTGATGCAATACATTTTATTCTATATGAATTTAAAACAATAGTAAATTTACTTGTAGGGTGTTTAATACTGGTTATTGGTAATTGAAACCGCAAGTCCCAGCAAGTATGTACGCCAGAACTTGTACCAAGGGTCAACCATTGTTGATAATTGTTTACACAAAATGAGGTAATTACTCCATGTTTTAGGTCATTTTCTAAACGCCATGTTGTACCAGGACACCTTAAATCCCACCCTACCAATGAACCATAAAGTGATGCATAAACAAGGACTGATTGTGAACCAGAGTCTAAATACTGTAAATCAACTGCACATCCCTCTTCCTAAATACAATAATTCAAGGTTCCAGTATTAATTTATTTAAAAGTCCGAAAATATAAAGTAAGTAACGTATAATCACCTGAAGATCTAACTGTCTGGTACCGATAACGCTCATTTTACTAGAATTTGATTCGATTCGTAAAACAAATACAGTGCCTGATTGGCTAGCAGAACTTGCTAATGATTGTCCCTGATCACATATAGCTAAGCCAACTAGAGGACCACCTCTATGCATGTAAGTTTGCCTAATGGAATTAAAATACAAGATACATTACACTTAGTCTGATAGCGCATTATATAAAGTTCTTACCTAGAACGATTAGCGATATTTCGACCTTCCATTCTACTTGCATCCCATATCTTTATGCATCCATCTGCAGAGCTACTGGCAAATAAACTAGTATCCGGTATAGAAACTAGCCTATTTACTGCAGCTCTATGTTCATGAAGATGTGCAATTGGTACCCCTCTAGGTCTCCATCCACTTGGTAATAATCTTGAACCTTTTTTTAATCAAATATAGTACAGTACCGATACTGCGCTTGAAAAATATATTTTTATAATTATTAATTACCAGCTTGCCATGCAATGTTATCAGCCCAATGCTGTGCTCTTAACGCTGCAGCATGTTGTTCTTGTTTTCTGTACGTTAGTTGTCTTACTTCTAATCTACATGGTGCACACCTGTCTACAAAATTACATTAAATTTTCTGTATGTCTTGTAGCAAAAAATAAATAAATAAATAAATAATACTTTAACGTCCAAAAGTATTTTTGAAAACACATACATTGAATATATGAACGTTCATGAAGAGAATGGTCATTTATACTATTCATGTCAGATAAACTATGTTGTGGTGATAAGTGGATATCCCCTCCATGTAAACTTTGACTCGGACTTCCATTACTTCCTGTCATATCTGACATTTTAACAGTGTGCTATATTATAAAAAAGATTTACTACAATTCTATAAAAATTTAATTATGGACATAGATCATATGTTTTTAATTACCTGAACATTGTCTTGAGCTGCGAACATTGTACGCCATTCTTGATTCATTGTTGCATATGTACCAACACCATCTGATGTTCTACGATCCAATCGTTTAAATGGCGGAAGACCTAGATCACCTTTTGTATCAGGATATAATATTACTATGTGATGTCGTATCTTGTCCTTCATAGTATTTAATTCTAATTTTCCATCTATCGATTTAGCTGTACTTAGCTTCGCATCCATCGAATTTCTATACTTATTGATTTTCATTAAATGTGGTTTCATTATTAATAAGTGGTCTTCAACAGTTTCAGTCATTGACTCTGAACTCAAACGTCTGAAAAGCTAAGAAGCATCGATTAGATTTCTTGAAAATTGCGAAACATATTTACAAAGAAGATCTTCGACTTACATTCCGTAATGAAGTACTCATTTCACTATATTGTGGTACTATTCCTGTTACTGCTTTAGCTCGAGCAGTTTGTCTTTGTTCAAGAACTTGAAATAGTTCCTCCACATCGTTGTATTTTACAAGGGAATCATAAACAATTCTTGGTATAGGAGATACCAAGGCTTCTAATAACAAAACTTCTTTTTCTATTTGAATTAATGGATGTTTTAAGTAGGGCTGTATTATTGACTGAACTTTGCACTGAACATCTACTAAGTTAAGTGTTCTTGCCGCCGTAGATATGAAACCAACAGTCGCATGTCTTATCCATAAATTTGGATGCACCTACAAAGGAGTTTAAATTCAAGATATTGAATATTGAATAGGAAAAATCGCAATCCTATAATTATTAGTATTGTTAAAACATAACTTACTAAAAAGACCATGGTTTCGTATAAAAGTTGATAAAGAGCAGACTTGTGTAAGAGACCTAATTCTGTGAGGGTTGCCATTGCACTAATAGCTTTTGTGGTTACGAATTCCTCAGGATCTGCTAGTCCTTGTTGAAGAAGAGGCATAAGAATAGGACTACTATGCCAACCAACATAAGCAGCGACACCAACAATACATTCGAAAAAGGAACCTCTTAACTCTTTGTCTTCCTTATCATTTAAAAAAGTAATTACATGACTAAGCAGAATATCATTGGCCTTCTGTTTTCCAAAAAATACACATAGTTTATTTATTCCACTTTCCATTAATGTTTGTTTTACTAAATTCTGAGGATCTGTTAATAGCATGGACACAGATTGTTGCACCTAATAATTATATATATTTTAATATATAGCGTACATAAATATTGTTAAAAATAATTTTATTAATTACCATTTCGTGCAAAGTTTGAAGCTCACTATCATAACTTGGTTTTGGACCTTCTTTGTTACCTAAGTTGGATAAATGAGCATTTTCTAGATAACGTAATGCAATGTGTGCTAAATGTGCAATATTTTCTGCATAAGCGGCTCTAACAATTACAGCTTCATCTTGTGTGATATGTGCTAAACCAGGTAGAATATATTCTGGAAAGATGTTCACATCTGATGGTGGAATTGATTTTACAAGATGCAAACATTTTGTCAAAGTGTGTATTGCTGATACCCGTACACGTGGAGCAGGATCATGAACTAAATGAAACTGTACAATATATTAGATAAACTTTGTTAACAGTTATTGGAGTTTTATTCATTTCATATTAAAATACTTACGATATAAGGCAAAATTCGATCCAATATTGTTTCATCTGATGTGTTTTCAGCAAGTTCAAGTAATATTTCTAAACTTTGTAATTTAGATTGAGAATGATGTAAACCTCGTATGCATGAAGTAACGAGCTGAGTAATAATAACCAATCCTTCAACAGGTTCTGAAGATAAAACCTTTTTCTCGCTCTTCAAATCTATTTTTCGTCTTTGACTTTCAACTAATATAGCGTCCGATTGCTGATCTGTTTGACTGTTACAACTAGACTTTTGAATTTGGACAGTTTTTGGATCACTTTGATTTAAATCGCTCTTGTCAAAACTTTGATCACTGTCAACTTCTATGATAGTAATATCTTCACTGTGACCAGAATCGTCCTTAGTTGATTCCACATTGTTTTCAAAATGGTTATTTTGTGTGACTTCTGCGTTTCTTATGTCACTCTTCATTTTTTCATTTTCCTCCGCTTTTAAAATATTAATGATATTACCAATATCTTTTTTGAGTCTATTAATTTTTTCATCAGGAGATAAAATTGGGGCAGCAGAGAAGATCAGCATATATGGTTGAAGAAATAAATAAAAATATTCTGGAAATACTGTTCCACGAGCTTGAGCTAAATAAATTTCAGCGCTTTTTCTATTTGCTGGATTCCTCTCCAACATAGATGCAAGAAGTTCACGTATTCCTGAATCTTCTATTGTATCCAAATGCTTGCTCACTGAATATTCATTGTTTCTATATGCTTAAGATATCACAATAATGAAATTCTTAAATATTTTATTGAAATAATATTATATATACAACTTATATACGATCTTTATGTATATTACACTCACCTAATAGTTGAGAAAAGTCAAACGGTGGATGTCCTTCATTATATAATTCTGTTAATGCACAGCCTGCAGAAAAAATATCCATCATTGGATGTAAGTCACCTGTTTTTAGCTCTTGTTCTGATAATAATAATGTATTGCTTAATTCTGAAGATAGTGTTTTCACAAACCGTTCTGGAGCTATGTAACATGTTCTGAAATAGGTGAATGAATCATTATTTAAAACAATAATATAACAATGATTATCAAGGATTATGCTATTTGATTGTGTACCTCCTCCTAGAGGTGTCAAAAAAGTATGAAAAATCAGCAGGATTATCTTCAGGTAGATAAGTCGGCTTAAAACTTGCGAAATCTGTGAGTAAAATCCAGTTCCAACTGGTTATCATAATGTTTTCTAGTTTTATGTCACCATGGCAGACTCCAAACTATAGTCAAATGAGAAGTAATATTTTAATTTTGTTGTTTAATGTACTTTCAGGACAGGATTGCAGTTATGTTCATTGTTTAAACATAGTTAATTGACATTTGATAATTGTCTAATGTAATAGTTTCAAATAATATAACTCGTTCATTTAGGAAATTTTAGATATTATCTTACCTTATGAGCTTGATGTAAAGCATACAAAACTTGAAAGGTAATCCATTTTTTTTCTATGCTTGTTAAAAATGGTCTAGTACTAATTCTGTCATAAAGGGAATATTTTACATATTCCCTCATTATTGATCCTGATTTTTCTGTGAGCTTATATAAACACATATTTATTTATAATTATATGTTAATCTATAATATACGGTGCAACATAAATACTATTTAAAAATACTTACAATCATTCTTTGAAAAGGTAGGCAATTTACGGCAGATGCTAATTTAGACCTAATTTCCTCAAGCTTTTCTTTATAAGCAGAGAGTGGAAGTGTTGGATCATGAATAGCAAAAACTTTAACTACTATAAGACCCTCTTGGCTCCTGGCTCGGGCGACTTTAAAAAATCTAGTACTTCCTAAGCTGTAGACACATAAAGATTAATTGAAAAAACCAAATGGGGATATACAAATATAATTTATATGTCATTTACATGATTCATCATTTACGTTCAATAATTCTGTCTTATACAAAATGCATAGAGATATATTATATTTCTCCTATTAAAAGATATTTCAAAGATTCATTAATTTAGATTAAATATGTTATGAAAAGCTTCAACAGAATATAAGTTGGTGAAAAGTTAGTCATTTTATAGCATTGGATTAAAATACTCACTTTACATCAAATAATAAATCACTATGGTCCGTCAAATAATGTTCGACTGGAAATATTTGACTAGGCGCAATACCGACTAATTGATTTCCCATTTTGTATATCGATGTTTAGTTGAAATTGATATATTTGCAAGCAGCATCCATTTTGTGCCAACTTCAAGTGCTACATTACATTGCAATACAGCCATACATAAGTTATATCGCAAAAATTTCCTAGGTGTAACGCTCTAATTATCTCCAATTATTTCAATCAAAAACCCTATAATTAGACTTCTATTATATCTAAACGTTATAAACATTATATTTACTATAGATCACAAATGTTCAGAAGTAGAAAATATGGTCGACATATGATAATATTGACAATAATATTAGAATCAAACTTGCCGCTAAATTCGCAGCAAAATATCTACATTATCAGTTGAGTATATTAAATTACTTATCCTCTTTAGTATTAAATAAATTCAATCGATTGTATCCTATTCGTATTACGGTTTCTTTATATTAGTATTCATCTATTAAAATAAATTTAATAATCAATACGTTTTTGTATCATACGAACTGTTGTAATGTTCTTTCATTCTTGTATCACTTCCAACATTATCGATTTAACATAAAACATAGTCATAATATTGTTAGTGTTGGGAACTAGAGCTGGATACATACGTGGATACATATATTGAAAATTACTCGTTTTGAGAATCAAAATTAGAAGAGTTTCGAAATGTAAATAAATCAAATAAGTATTTGTAATCTTTTCAAAGTAATTTTGTTCCTTATTATGCAGACTATGTACATAAGTACACACTTATCACAGTCCTCAAATAAAGTTATTTATGATTTCGTATTAGCATTTTCGAAACGCGAATGTTTCTTTGCGTTGTATTAGCTTATGCGCTATCACGGTTAATATATCAGATTTAACATTTGTTTACTGTCTGGTGCCTGTTAAATATTTTGTACACAGATTCTTTAGAATGTTGAGATCATATCCCGGTTGGATACGGTTTCGCAATTATTATGTATCATTGTGCGTTAATTTTAACAATTTCTCCAATCCGAACAATTAAATAAGATCATTTAAATCGAATTTTAAAGCTAAAAGATGCAGAAAAATATTTTAAGCCACAACAAATAACAGAGAATTATGACTTAAATGAGGACCATTAAATACAGCATCTAATTTTCGGCTCTTTGACTAAAAATGCGCGCCAATATTTTATAGATGCGCGCGCCGATACAAATAACTTTTTGGCAACGCGAAACATGTAAACCGGATAAAGAACTGCTGTTGTTTTAACCGGTAAAGAAGGGGAAAATATAAATGTAGGAAGATAAAAGGTAATTAAAAATTGTATTATGTACAGTTTACATCGTTCTCAATGATAAAAACATTAATTTCTGTTTATCGCAAGAAATAATCGAGAAAGAGATCTCATACTGTATAGAGAATGTCCATGATACGTTGACGATAAGCGATTAAATTTACATAAGTAAATAAATTTCTGTAATCGTGCATTTGTTCCACTTTTATCGTCGATAATCGTTGAACATAGCTGCGTCCACAAAGAGAGCAACTCCATGACAGTGTCTATTATCACCATACTGTCGATGGATAGCTCTCTTCATAGCGCGCGCCTTTTGTCGTTATCCTTCATTTAAATCACTTCCTTGTGGCACCTAAAACCCTAAGAGTTTTTTTACATTTTATCAGCATTATTCTTTACAGCTATAGAGATTTTGATTTTCATAAATCGTATTGTCCTGAACGTTATAAAACATTTGAAATGATGCTTCTATTAGAAAAAGAAATTTGATTCGCATAAAGCATTTATATCTTATACAATATTAAGCAAGAAAACGCTGAAAGACAGAAAGTGTCGCCGTGGTGGAATATAACATGAGCATAGCAGCTTTGCTTGTTATCAAGGAGGTGCGAGTAACTTCTTCCTCTTTAGCGTTGCCACCTGATTGCGCGGTAAACATAACCTCCGTGCGTTAGCTCGTGCCATGAGTCGTTAACACTTCCTTTTCTTCTTCATTCCGATGCGTTTGCCGAACGTTGAAACCTAAAAATACATTAAACTGCAAATCAAGATTCAATTAAGGCGATCAGTTCAAAGATTACGATATAACGCAGGGTCGCACTCTAAATTGATCGATAATTCTATCAATCCGCGATAAGTTCGAATAATTCGTTGTTTCGATAACTGTTATCAGATACCACTTAGTTAAAAAATCAATCGTGACTATTTTAGAGATATTCTATAATATAAAGAATCCTAAAGGAGCTAACAAACATCTAAAGATCGAGGGAAAACTATACGTTCGCAAAATACACTTACAATTGAAATTATCGTGAATTATCAGTATCCGTATAACTATACTGTAACAGTACGTTTGCTGTAATTAACGAATAATAACTAATTTCCAAATAAACTAAAATGAATAAACGCGTTAATTTTCCCAAGGTAGCACCATAGACTCAAAATCTTTATTTACTCAGTTGACATTTTTACTGATTCTGAGCAACTGCTTAAACAGACAAACATTTAATTACACCGGAGTTTAATTGTATTTATATACTATATTTTTCTTTTATTCCTTTTCTTATCATCTACATGACTTTCACAGGCAAAACCATGAACATTAAATCAATCACATGCAATAGCTAGGACGTTTATGATACCTTACCAAAGAGCGTCCGTATTCGTATGAACTTGATTAAAATAATTAAAAAATTGATAATACAGAGTAATATGGTAAGTAGCTTAACACGCAGCCTTCAACTGCGAAAATCTCATAATTATATCATAAGTCTTAAGTTTGTATTACGTCACAACAAAATTTATGCCTTTCCTCGTTATTTCGTTGCACAAAGGAAAACTAGACAAAGTTGCATAATGAAACGTTCAGCATCTTCAATAATTGCTCAGGCACATATCATATTCTTTTTTTAAATATTCTTCTATCGCGTACCCGAAGAAGAATCAATAAAAACACACGTTTGTTAAATCTGACGACAAATATCGAATATCACCTTTGAGAGAAGCCAACGATTACACGTTATCAGTAGACGATGCGATAAAAGCGATAAAGAGTTGACTTGTACAGAGTACAGGTATTACCAAAAATCCTCAAGTAGAAGGATTTCGTCGCTCAATTTGCAAGCGACTTGTGTAATCTCGAAATACGATCAAATAAATTGAAATCTTTAATTACTTTCATTCTATACTTTATTCGAAATAATAAATTAACTGAACTTATTAACAGTTTTTCCTGGGAAGATCTTAATAAAGATTAGTTTCAACAAGATAAAAGAAGATGGAATTAAGCAATACACTGATTCTCTTTATTCCATCGTAGTCTATTTACCAACTTTAATGAGTTTCACGTTATCCTCTTATTTGCGCGCTTATTTGCGAAAAAGTATAGTTTTATTAACATGCCAACGTGTAAAATATTTGTATGCTTCGCTCGAAGAAATTGAATATTAAAAACATCGTTCCGAGATTTCTCTCGATTCCGATATTATAACCATCTAAACAAATACGAGGCACGTTTAACATCGTTATCGCGGTAATCGTAACAATATCATTATCAACGCCAATGTGTTTTCTGACGTGTTCATCGATTAAAATTACTATTTCGGACAAATATTCATCCAGATTCCTCGATCAGATGTACGATCCATCTACGACGTTATATTCAATATTTTGTGAGAACACCGTCATCACGATGAAAATGCGAAATCTACGAACACTAACCGAGATATCGTAACGATGCGATATTTACGCTTATCAAAGGATTTCTTCGATAGACAATGTCGCGAAACAAATATCTTGAATGCCTGAGAAACAACGTTATCGGGGTCGTTGTAAAATGTTTCATTACCGATGCCCGTACGTTACATAATCATTAGTTCAAGCGCGAAACTGACGTCGTGTATTCTCTAGTAGCAATTATATCCCTGGAATTTACACATGAAAAGACCACGGCACGAAGAATTCCAGCTGTAGGTACTTGAGGTTGCAGGAACTTCAGCAGCGATGGACATGAGCGCCTTCGACGAAATAAGACTTTTTCCCTTATCTTTGAAATTCTTTATACAAACAGTCCTCAAACGTATTTACCAATTTCTATCGCATCTTTTTCATTTCTAATACAATGGCATTGAAGTAAACTACTTCCGGTATCTTTAATCTACTTTGAGGCAAAGTTTGTGGCGGCTCAAAGACTTACCTGATCGGTACCCCTGAGTCCCAAAATCATGAATGATCACGCTAGACTTCCGCATGAACATACATTCCGCTCGCAGCTTCTTCTCGTTGCACGTCATCGTGTGAGGAAAACGTAGAGGAATAACGAAGCTGTGAAAGGGGCGCGCAACGAACCAACGAGACGGATAATATAATAACCAAAAAACAACTCTTTGCAGAACAAACGAACGAAGAGGTTCAAGAACGAGTGACGTGGATGTCTCTCCGGTGCCACTCATATACTCTACCAGCGCTGATCTGACGTCACGGGTATGCTTCTTATCAGGTAGAAGCGCCAACACCTGTAAGCTCGCACCTGTATGCTTGAGCTTAGCGTCGATGGGAACGCCCTGAACTGAATTTTCTTACGAAAGATATTTCTGCACCAGAGATGCTACAATCGATGTATTTACTTGTAAGATTTCTTAACACGAATCTCTATAAATATCTTCGTGGCAACATGCAGTCAATCATCAGTTAAGTTTTCAAAGAAAACTCCATTTTTAGATTTGGATTCAGAATTGGATTTGGGAATAGAGATTTCGTATAAAATATAGTCGATGGAATAGGATTTCTATTCAGAAGGTTAAAGAAAAGTATAAAAAAAGAGTTCCGCTTGAGCCAAAACCTTCTTTTTCTTGTGAAAGTTTCTACGAGGATATGGGAAAGATGGTAGTATTACTTTGTTTGAACTATATCATATCATTCGAAAGGAAAAGATATACCACTACTTAGAAATAGTAGTGCATCAGTCTTATAGTTCATTCTAGTTTTCTCTTTAAGAAACTTTCCTTTCATCCGATAATTGTAATTGAAAGAAAAACGATAAAGAAAAGTAAATAAAAGAATGGTTTTTAAACATCTCGTTTTTTTAATTTTTAGGGAAAAGTATGAATCTTCCGATGTAGAATTGACGAACGATATCAATGGCAAGAGTTAACGCGTTTACAGTGGTTTAGAGCAAACACAGGTTTTATAAAAGGGGAAAAGGAGGAAGAATAATGAGAGATAGAAACGGAACCGTTGCTTCCACGATGTCACGCGCGTTTACGTGGTGCGTTGCACCTTATCTCGTGTCCTAGTTACATCATCGCACACGGTTTTGTAGTTCTTACACAATTCCATTCGGAAGGAACTAACAAACGTCGATGATCAAATTATGATTCACCGGTGAAACCATTATACTTTAATTCATCATGTACAATCGTAATAAATTTGTTGAGTTTCGCTCCACTAAAGTTATCGAATGTTTTAGACTCTTAGAAGGCTATCGAAAGTTTTAAATTCTGATTAAACTGTAATGGTAGAACGACTACCAATGGGAGGCAGTGGTTTGCTTCTGAAAAGAAAGATCTTCTTTAATACTTCTTTTAATACTTTTGCTTTCTCATGTAGCGCTCTTAAATACCTGCAGGCTTCATGAAAAATTTTTCTAACTTGTTCGTGCATCTGCTTATAAGTCGCAAGATCCTCAGCTTTGTCCTGTTGCACAGTGTCTAATCTAGCTTTCAACGCGAGGCATTCTTCTTGTAATAACTCCACTCTACATGGCATTAGGAATTGTTAAATATATCTATAATTTATATATATTTATATGTTTTGTTTGTTTTTAAATGTTGCTTTTAAAGCTTACTTGAGCCGCATTTGTTCAGCATTCATTTCTTTATCACTAGCCTTCGATAATTTTGGTAATTTCGTTTTATAGCCAGTGTCAATTTTAACAATCCCTATTCTTTCTGTCTCCAATTTTCGTATCTTTAATTCTAACTTCGCCGATTTATCTTTCTCATTACGTAACGTGTTCTACATATATAATTCACCTAATTAAAAATTCAAGCAACAGATAGAAAAAAAGCAATATAGCGTTGAAGACTCACAGAAAGAGTGTCAGCATAGTTTCTCTCTTTGTCCAGACGCCTGTTGAGTATTGTTATTAACTCCAGCAGTCTCTCTCTTTCAGCTTCAGCAGCAAAAGCCAAAGTTACATATTCGTTAGGTTCGCATGTACTTCGAGCGCTATGAGGAGGACCACTGTGGTTCAAATTATTTAATAACTCTTCAGGTTGCGCAATATTTCGAGATTTAATATCCCATATATTCGGGACTGTTCCATTTCTACAATGAATAACACATTTGTATAAAAATTTATTTATACTTAATTTTCTCCAAGAATAAAGTACCTCAACTTATCTATCTCGATTTCTCGTTCTTCTAGTCTTCTACGCAACCGATCGATTTGAAGTTGCGCCGACTGCAAATCGTTCTTTAAGTTCGTGTACTCACGTTCGAACTTCTCTGCTCTATTTTTCATATCTATCTCGCGTTCTTCGTGTTTTATTTCGGTAGTTTTAAGCCGATTCTGTTAATTTTGTTTTCATTAACTTTAAGAGGAACGATCAATTTCAATATCGTCGTATACATACATTGAGTGTCTCGATTAAATGATTATCATGAGATCTCTTCTCATTTAATATGGCAATATTTCCTTTCGCAACATTCAACTCATGTTCCAGCACTTTTATTCTTGCCTTCGAAGCCTCTAGCTTCCTCTTGTATCCCTCAACGATGACTTCCGTTTGCCGAAGTTGCTTCGCTGAATCTTCTATTTGTCGCCGCCTCTCTTTCTCAACATTTCGAAGATTTGCCAAATTTTTCCGTTCTACAGACACTAATATACAAGACATACACCTTATAAATAAAAACCTACAACTCCGGAATTTCGTTTTAATACCGATGGATGTCTTTTGCGTTCCTTCGTATTCCGACAATCTTGATTGCAGTTCCGTTATTTTTTGCTGTAGCAGGTGAATCTGTTCAGCTCTCCCTCGCCATCCAGATTGATTCAATAAATTATTCAAATTCACATTTACACCAATTTCGCTGTACAATAACTACATTTTCAACTTTAAAAGCTATGTATTGCATGCGCGCGCGCTTGTGTGTGCCCTATATTTTCTTTATTTATGTATAAATTTTCCGATAAAAGTTTTAAAAACAATACCTTATGCAATTTATTAATCTCTTGTTTAAGACTGGCACAAATATTTTTGGATTCATAGAGCTTTATTTGAGTCTGTTGTAACTTTTCGTACAAATGTTTGATTCGATCCTCGTCTCCCTTCGGCTGACTATTCTTGGTACCTTTGTCAAGGATACCATCCTGTATCTCGATCATAATACGACGGAATGATGATGGAAGAATGTAACAATATAAAAATGTCGTGTACGACTGAAAAATCTTTAATATAACTCACTCTTCTGAGAGGAGTCATCAGTTTTCGAATGTCTCCTTTCGTGTCGCTCATTTTCTAATTCTGTTTCTTTGTTAGTTAAATGCACTTCTAGATTTTTGCACTTTGATTTAAGAACTTCAATCTCGGCTATCTGTTCTCGACATCTTTTGCTAAGCTCGATAATTTTTGCTGTTGCTACTTCGTGGGGTTTTCCTAAAATTGTTGAATGCCCCCCCCATTCTGCAATTCCTTGCTTTTTGTGAATTTTCTCCTCCGCCTCTTCGAGTGCCCGACGCAGACAACCATTTTCAGCAATTAAATCCTGTTATTTATTTTGCGATATTAATTTCACTTTATGGTGAAATCGATTTTTTTTTATATATATATATATTTAATATATTCTATAAATGTCATTTTGAAAGAATGATAAATGTACAAACTGTATTTATCCTAATTACCTGTATCCGATTCCTTAAAAATAAATTTAATTCTTTTGGGAATATGATGTGATCAGGTAAAATTTCCTGTGATGTGTTAAAGATATAAGTTCCTTTTACACTTATTTTACAATTATAATTATTTTATAAAATACTCATTGCGACGAATTCAAAAATAGTACCTCTGTTAATTCCTTGGGCCATGGAATCGTTACGTCAAAATCTAGAGAATTATTTATCTCATCTTGCAACGTTTTATCTATTATTTCTGATTTAGACATTTTTTATAACTTGTCAAAATTCGTTTCTAACCTTTCTTTATTATAAATTGAAGCTACAGTTCCTCAGTTACAATATACAACATTAGAATTCCTATAAAAAAAATAACCACATTTTTTTATATATTTACTAGATATAAATTTTGCAGTAATCTCTTTTTATGTTAACATATGAAGTTGAACTTTTGTTCTGATAAATGTATGATGATTTTATTCCGAAATAGACGATAATTTCATGCAAGTTGGGTTAATATCATAAACAAATTAAACATGTTCTAGTAGATAAAACTTTTATCTGTATTATCCAACATGTAAGTCTTTACAATCAGTGATATTGATTACATAAAAAAACTTAATTCTAAATGTCCAAATAGGGAAATAGCGAAGATAGATTTAAACATTTATTTCAAATTACTTCTATTGATTTAACAATTATGTTTTCACCGTTCGCATATTTTGCTTTCCTTTGTTATTTGCATATTTCTGATTATATTTGTTCCTTCCACCTGCAAATTTTCCTGTCTTTTGCAGAGCATGTAACTTGAAGTTCTTTGCAACAGCTGTTTTCCTGTCAGGTCCAGAATATTGCACATTTATCCTTCTTCCATTAACAAATGAATGATTTAATGAAAGTGCTTTCTGTTAACAAATAAGTATAATAATGTGTAATTAAATATATACAGATAGTTAATTCTAATATTTAAGATAAACGAAGTATTAATTACTACATAAAATTACCTCATAATCTGTATTATTGGCCAGCTCAACATAAGCGAATCCACGTGCTGTGTTTGCATCTTTCCTAGGTATCCTAATATCGACTACTTGACTGACCTTAGTTAAGAAGTGTTTTTTAAGTTCTTCGTTAGTAATACTAAAATATAAGAATTTAATTATTAGAATATATACATGAATATATATGTATGCGCTTTGCATCAGAGAAATAGAAATATATATGTATATATATATATATATATATTTACTTATATGGCAAATTTCCTACGAAAAGGACATATCTTTTCTTCTTGCCATCTTCTACATTTGCAGAATTCCCTTTTCCCTTTTGTACATTATTTTTTTTAATTTCATTGTCTTTGTCTTGTTCATTATTCTTGTCGTTTTCACCCTTTTCTTCCTCATCACCGTCGTCATCATCATCATCATCATCATCATCATCATCATCATCATCTTCTTCTTCTTCATCATCGTCATCATTCTCATCATCCTCATCACCTTCTTCTACATCAGTTCCATCGTCATCTTCGCTTAATTCATCATCTATCTCCATATCACCCTCATTTTCCTCATCTTCCTCATCATCGTCATCATTTTCCTCATTTTTTTGCTTTAAAAGAGTTTTACTTTGTTTAGCATTTCTCTTTTTACTCTCTTTATTTGACTTCGCATCTACTTTCTCTTGCATTGACTTTGCATTTTGCATTTGTTTTTGTTTCACAATTTCTAGCTTTTTGACAATTTCTGGCTTTTCATTCTTTCCCTTTTCTACCTTGCCTACTCCTTCCTCTACCCGTAACCTTTTTTTAAGTGCTGCTAGTTTCCTCTTAGCACTTCTTGTGAGTTCTTCTCGTTTTTCTATTGATCCAATTTTCTTTTTTATGTCTTCAACAGATAAATTAGGAGGTAACAAATGTGTTTGCGACAGTCTATTTTCTTTACGTTTCTTACGGTATTCTTGTCTCAATTTCAATAGTTCCGCTGTACTTAATGTTTTCTTCTTACTTTTCTGCAAATTAACTTCATTTGTTTCCTTTTTCTTAGGATTTTGAACAATTCCTAAATCATTATTTTTCTTTTCATTTTTAAATTTCTTAGGTGAATTCTTAGTAATTTGCTTATTTGGTTGTCCATTTTGTACAGTTCCGTTTTCTGTTTTTTTCTTCTTAAAATCTTTATTGAAATTTCCTGATGTTTCTGTTTTCTTTTCAGTTATCTCAGACACGCTCGCTGATCGCTTTTTTACATTTCTAGCCATATTTACTTTAGCCATTACTGCCCTATATTTTGATTTGCTGTAAATGAAAAATAAAAAAATCAAAAACGCGATCATCTTTTACGAAGAAAACAGCTAAATCTTGTCTCTGATAAATATACTGAGAATAAGTTTTATCTACTTGTTATGTATAATTTCCTATTCAATATATTTCATATAGTATATATAATTTATGTTTCAATCATTTTAATTAAAACATGATATATATACTTAATATTTCAACAAAATATGAACTTGTATGCACATATATATATATATATATATATATATATATATATATATATATATGGTTAACAATATAATTGCAACTGAAACTGAAATTACTAGTACAAATCCATTTAGTTTTTACATTTGCTTTAATTAATAATCAATAATTATTTCGATTAAAATAACATATAAGATACAGAGATACATACTTTGTTAGTTTTACGAAATTAAACCAACTTACCTATCTAAACGTGGTCGTGCATGCAACTATCGAGGTTAACTTCAGCACGCGTCTCTCATATATCCGCTTAAAAACGTACAGTTCCGATTTCGATTTGCGGAAATTACGCATGCGCGTTCATATTTTATTATACTTTTGTCATATATTATGACATTTATTTCTTAAATTATTCATATTTCTTAAAAACAATATTTCTTAAAGTGCAAATAACGATATATATGTAATTAAATAGTGCGTAATTAAATAAAATAAAATCTTGTATTTCCACGTCACTTCCGTTATAAGAAAGGTTTGGTTTTGTTTCATATGTATATATGTATTTTCATAAATAATAGCAATTTTTATAAAGCATAAATAATTTCTTTTCAAATTATTAGCGCAACTATTAACTAAATAGTGTTTTTATATATGTATAATGTAATTAGTAATGTCATTGTTAAATGTGTTTAATGTATATATATTATTTAATATTTAAACGTGGTACTTATAAAGGTACAACTGCTTTTTTTGTCTAAATATTTTATAAGCATAACAGGAAATTTCAATCTATGAATTTTAACAAACAAGACATAATTATTACATAATGCATTTATTAGGCAGTAAGCATTACAATTTTTGTACTATCTAGTTGAAAGTTGTTTCCTCATATAACAGTTTTTATGTAAATGTGTAGTTCCTATGCAAAGAATGTAAGCAGTATTACTTAAATATATGTATATCTGTTTGAAATTTAAACTCCAGTTAATATATTCATTGTAAATTAATTTAATACAACAAAATGTAATTTAATATATTTATGATTAATAATATTATTTTCTCCTGAAGCATGTATATGTATAACATGCATGGAAGACATTTAATACTTCTAAAATGATTACAACGTATGATAAACTATTTATAGATATTATAAATGCAATGTGTCTCATATATTTTTATTAAACTTATGTTTTTTACTTGATTTAACATATGCCACATGTACAATAACCTAAAATTTTGTTTCGTATCAAATAACTATTATAAAAGTTGAATACAATGAGTCACATGTAGTTATTAAAAATTATTTACAATTACGAGGTTTGTTGTTATATTAATATCTTTATTTCTGTATTAGAAAATATAAAAGAGAGTGTAACGATTAATTAAGACTACGAAATTTTATGAGTACAATTTACAATATATCAAAAACTTATAATTTGCAGTCATAATTTTATGAAATAATTTAACTTGAACGAATTTCTTCTTCTAAGAAGTGCATTTAGTGTTGTATACAAAATTTGCATTTTATAAAAGCAGAAAATACATTGTACAATACAATCATATAAAAAATGTTAAAGCTATCTAATAAATTCTTAACTATATAAGAAATCTGAAAAAATAAGAAAAATGGGAGAAACAGTGTATGTATGTATAAATAATACATAGTTGTTTTGTAATATGGTATATAGAATTTATAAATAAAAAATTTGTACAGGAAAAAATATATTAATTACTTAAAATTAACTATGTTAATAAACATTTAGATTATTTTATGTGAAAATTCTTAAAAAAAATGTAATGAAATGCTGTTGAAAAAAATAATCATTCTATCATTTTATAATACCAAAAGTTTAGTAAAAATAATAGTAATACAATAATAATTGTGACACAATATCTAATACGTACAAGCAAGGATAGATTCTTTGTATTTGGAAGCGATGATATTATAAATTTACAGTAAAATATTCCGAATCTTACTTTTTAGTATTATGTGTGATTAATGTTCTATAATGTTAAAAACGATACCTGAGGTTAGTTATTTTGCATTTAAAATTTTTTATGCAATATTGAAATTCAGCTGTCATATTTGAAAATATTTTGTATGCTTCATATAACTCTAAATTATTAATACAATCGATTATTTCCATCTTTGCTCAAACCCTTAACATTTTTTGACAAACATAAAATATTTATGTATTGCTCTTGCTATTCTCATTTACCAAAATGGATTAACATTAAAATGTGCTATTATTTGTCATTTTTACCAGACATTAGATATTTACATACAATAAACTAGTATGTCTAATCAGCTTTACGTGGCTTACGTTTACGAACATTTGGACTGCTTGGTTCAGTTTTGGAATCTTTATCTGCATCTTTTTCTTTTTCTTCTGTCTCTGATCCCTCTTGCTCTGATTCCTCATCTACTAAATCATCCTTAACATGTTCAACAATTTCTTCATCCCGTATACTTTTCTCTTGCATAAATCCACCTGATCCATCTTTTTGTTTCTTTTTGTTTTGAAGCATCACAGGTTTCGGTGGATATATAAAATCAATCAAGCAAACGATAAACTACAAGATATAAGTAACAGTTAGTTTCATTAGTTCTAGTTTAAATGATTCAATTTTATTATTCAAGCTTACCAATCCCAATATTGCACCTGAGACAATGGTAGCAATGGCAATGATCAAGTAACTTCCCCATGTAGGTAATCCAAAATCTTCCATAAACCTATTGTGTATTCCCTATAAGAATAATCAAATTGTTTTATAATGCATTTAAAATTTATATTAGTCCCATTAACATTTAATTTAAATCTTCACCCGCAATACTTGTGAGATTTGAAAGAATTGACCAATAACAGACATCTGAATAGATGTTGGACTCTTCCAGCCAGGAATTGGTTCAATCTTTTCCCAAGTTTTCTCAGACACAAATTCAATTAATGAATCTTTATCTCTAGGGCTCTTATACTGCCTAAATATACCATTTTTAACACTAGAGGAAATATTAAAATGTAAGTAAAAATATTTAGAACTTTAAATCATATTATTCTTTTTCCAAAATAAAAAATCTTACTGATATATTGTTGGCAAAGCTGTAACCATAAACCTTCCGCTAAGTCCTGGAGAATCAGTCACATCAACTTTTCCTACATTGATATTTAAATTTTCCTTTTGTGCAGCAAGATGTTCCCAAATTGGTTCCAATGTTTTACAAGCAGGACACCATGGAGCATAGCTAAATCACAAAATAGTCTAGTTATAAATACATATATTACTTTAAAATACAAATAGGTTTCAATAAAATATTTCTTATAGCTTCCTCCTTATATCTTCAATTTGAATCCAATAAAATTTTTCTTTTCTCTTTTATATTACTTTTATAAAACTTATAAATTTTATACAATTTCAAATAAAACATTAAAATACGTATACACAAATGTTTTCAATATGACTTTCGACACGCCATCAAATTTAACGACATTGAACCAATTCAACTTACAATTCCACCATCCATTCTCCGATGAGCATACGATCCCAATTTTCTTCGGTAAGTTGTTCCGCGAAAAAATTCTTCGACGATGTCTGAGCATTTGCATTTACGAGACCCAAAGATAAGCAACAGCATGTGATATAAAATGAAAAATTGAATTTAGTGTACGACATTTTATGTTAACTAATATCCACCGGTGATACACGCTGCCGGTTACTGGAAGAAGCACGAATTCAATCTGTTATAGTTGGTAGTTGGTAACAATAGTAACCAAGTTTCTTTTATGATGTAGAATGTAGAGAAATATTATATCAGATTTAATACCCTAGGAACAAATGATAACTATAATTAAATTTTTTAATTATAGTTTAGTATATTGGTATAATAGGAAAGATGAATGATTGCCCTTTTGGTCCATTTAAATTTAGATTTAAAGATATATGTATAATATAACTCCATAATATTTCCGTCTTTTTTTTTATTCTTTTAAGAGCTACTTTTTAATTTAATCAATTAAACATCTTGGAATAAATTCTCTAATTTATAAGATCAAATTTATGTATCTTAAAATTCTTAATATAACAAGTTCTATTAACGTTACTTAACTGGTAAACTTTTTCATGTATAACTTATATAGATTATTTGTATAAATTACAATATTCAACAAATTAATTATGCTTCTTAATAATGTTTCAAGTTATCAATTACTAAAATTGTAAATGTATCTCAATGTTAATGTTCAATACGAATATGAGTATGAATAACCCTTAAGTATAATATGTATATTTATTGCATCATTCTCATACGACGTCTCTGAAAAATTTAGTGAACAAATTTTATTTGCTTGTTATTTGAAACCAGAATCTTTCAAAAATACGTAAATAAAGAGTATGTTTTAATTCTACTAATTCTTATTTATTATATAATTTCATTTATTTATTATCGAATAATAATTATTTCAATGCGGTAGACGTTGACTTAAGCACATCTTTCGTGTTTATATTATTATCTTGATATTCTATTTACATTTTGTTATTTTAATAAGTGTATTTCTATCGTATATTTATAAATATAATAACGAATGTAAATATCTTTTGCCTTTAATATTCAGGAACATAAATAGTTGTGTATTGTTAATGCATTTTCTTTTATCATTTTATTAATTATATTACATTTATTTGGAAAAAATATAAGTTTATTATATAATTTATAAGCAGTTTTTTAAGAATATAAAAATTTTATAGGTAAACAATATGTCCGCTGTTTATCCAATTTTACCTAAATTGGTTGAGCGAGATGGTTTTGATGATGAAGATTTAACAGATATTGATGATGAGGTATTCATTAGAGATGGAAAAAGTGGCTTAAAATTAGATGATGATGGAGGAGTTAAACGGCCTTTAATGGCGCCTCGTAGAAGATGTAAAAGGTCATATAATTTTGCGACATATGGATTATCAAATAGGACTGGCTTTGGTCTTGTGGGATTAATAATATTGTTAGGCTTAATTATATTATGCATATATGTCATAAATATAATTCCTGGACCAATGTCAATCTTGAAAAATTGGTTATCACGTGATCTTAAAGATTCATTACATGAATCTAACGAAATACCATGCACATCTCTTGCATCAAGGATTTTATGGACTAGATCATTTCCAAAATTAACATCTGAATCACCGATAAGAAGCAATGATGTTAATGGTGATGGAGTTGAAGATATTATTATTGGATTTAGTACAGGTTCTTATCTCTGAACAAGTGTATTTCAGCTTAATTTCTTAAAATAATTTTTTATGTGTTTTAGTAGTAAATTAAATTTTTAGTATATTTACCTTTTGATTTACAGGTCTTAGATTTATAGTTTTATGATTTTGCAGAATATTTCAGTTTTTGAGGTATATCATTTTTGTAATATATCTAGTTGTAATATTTACATTTAATTATAGTAAACAGTAACATTATTTTGATATACAGGATTGGACACGATGGACATTTCAGAGTATATTTGTGCATTCTACTTTGATGGACAGGTTCCATGTTTTGGTGGAGTTCTAGCTTTAAATGGAAAAACAGGAGATACCCTTTGGGTGTATTGGACAACTCATGCTATTTTTTCAGTTGATTGTGGTATAGATTTGACAAATGACAAAATTAAAGATTGTATTATATGTGGTCGAGGTGGAATACTTCATGCAGTTAATGGCTATAATGGAGCTAGTATATGGAAAATACCAGTTCGAGATTTATCAATTTCAGAAGAATGGAAACTCTCAGATATCTATGATGCTAAATTTATTGCTGATGTTGATGGAGATGACATTGGAGATATTATTGCATCACACACTGTACAATCAAGAGAAATTCATTCAAGTGAAATTCTTATGATATCAGGAATCAATGGAAATATTATACACCGTTCAGTTTTACCAGATACAGAGCAATTGTTTTTGGCACCTCAGAAATTAGTCCATCCAGATGGAGAAAATATTTTTGTCCTTGTTACTAGTAGTAAAAAACAATCGGGTGGATTGTACGTAATTCCTCAAGTGAATTTAATGTATAGTAACTTGGTAAGTTCCTTAAATATTTAAAGATAACTTATAAATAGATTATTATACAATTATATGTGTGTTATAGAAACTACAAAAACTTCACCATAACACAGGAAAAGGAACTTTGCTACCTCCAATTTTGGTAGATGTAACATTAGATGGAATTGAAGATATTGTTGCTGCTATGTTTAACTCTACAATAATAGTTTATAATGGATTAACTTTTGAACCTATTTGGAATTATACAGTACCTAATTCTGAAATAATAAGTATACCGATTCCTGGTTATTATAATGATGATAATATTCCAGACTTTATGGTAAAACATCAGATAGGTTCGGATTTTCCAACATATTACTACACAGTTGCAACAATCATAGATGGAAAAACTGGCAAATCTTTACTAGAAAAACCAATAGAAGATAGTTTAAGTAGAGAAATGTCTGGCCTATCTGTTACCGTTGAAGGATTCGGAAATGATTGGTTTTTACATTGGTCAGTTGATTGTCTAAACTATGAAGGAATTAAAGAAAAATATCAGTTCTTAAGAAGTGAAGATTTTATATCTGAATCACGCGCTGATGTTTGTAAACTACGGTTTAACTCTACTTTAATTACAAATTTATATGCTTTAAGCCAACATGTTGGACCACCTGGTATATCATTATATTTTTCTGAAGACTGGAAGTCATTAGAATATAATAATTCTATGAATGTTAGAATAGAATTACCTGAAAATACACCTTTTGTATCTGAACGATCGCCAAAAATATATAAAGATAAAAATAAAAAAGATAGTTCCAAACAAGAACAGGAAGATTCTCATGAAACTTACGAACAATACACACAACAGAAAAAATTTACTCCTATTGGTAGACAAAATAATGTTTTGAAAAACGAGAATGAATGGACTCAGAATATTATACAAACAAGTAAAGATTTTGATTTGTTATATGATGAGAATAATAAAATTAACACACAAAGAGAACAGCCAATAGATTACCAACAAGAAGATGAAGTACGAGAACAAAGAAGCGACAATAATCTCAAATTTACTAATCAATTTGATAAGGGAATAAATAATTTTATGCGAAAAAATATGCGTAATGATGAAACGGACATTACGAATAGTAAGACAAGTACACATGAAACTTCTCATAACTTAGACATTGAAAACAATGCAAATAATGGAGAAACTAAAATATTAAGTAAAAGAGCGATTAATTTGTTGCATTATGACGTAAATAAAACAAAAGAAACAACTGATCAACCTTTTATAGTAAGACTATTAATTTGTAATAAGATTATTAAAAATTATATTTTATAGGAAAAAAGTACAGAAAAATTTTTTTTAGGATGTAGAAACCTACACTCGTCAGATTTTTAATGTTGCGCTAAAAGAAGAAGAAGAAGAAGAAGCTGTTGCTGTAAAAAAAATTCCTAAACAAAGATCATTGAAAGGTCGGAATAAGAAAAAGGATACTGGCATAGATTTAAAATTAAAATTAGAATATAAATCTGGATCAAAATTAAAAAAACAAAAAAAAAAGCGGGATATAAAAGCTAACAATCAAATGTATTCAGTACATGGTATACAAAAACAACCACCAACTGGAATATTATTACCATCTATTTTAAAAACAGAAGGAATAAGTTCTATTGATTTAGTATTCTCTACATTTTGGTTTCCGTCTTCTGAGGCATCTGTAATATTAGTTCAAGAAGATTTTAATTGTATTCATTGGAAAACATTGCTTTCCGAAAAAAATTTTCAGTATAAACAAAATGATGATATTATTAAAGAATGTTTAGGTGAACGAGGTATCAATTATAAAGCAAATCTAGATACGAGCAACAAAAAAGATTTAAAAATTTCTCTTGGACAAATGACAATATATAGGATGAAATTAGAATGTATGTGTCCAGAAGATATGTTACCCAATCAAAGTTGCAAAAATATATCTTTGCATCAGAATTGGCCTGAATATTTAGGTTCAGGTGGAAATGGATATTTTAAATCATTTTATAAAACAAATTTTTAAATAAGATAGTTATGTTTTCCATAAAGAGCATTAAATCCATTAAAATATTAATACTATTTTATATTTTATTTTTTAATAATAAATATATATTTCTTTTTTATAGGAATATATAAAATTTATCAGAAATATTAGATTTTAAACACTAACATTATAAACAGAATTCAATGAACTACAACTATATATTATTATTTTTTTAATATATATTTATTATGTAATAAAAGAAATCATTATATATACAAGATTGTAGTACCTACAATTTGGTACTAACATTCTAAAGATACAATGTTATTGCCTAACTGATATGTCACATAATGATATGTACGTATGTGTGTCTATAATTTATATAACTTACATATGTATAAGTTATAAGGTTGTCAATTGTTGTAATATTAATTTATGTACAATATATTCTATTTCCAAGGTATTTGTAATGTTTAATATAATGATATGGAAAATAACTTATCGGTTGTTATTATGTGTAAAATACTGGTATTATATGCAACAGATATCACAACCAATGTAGTTTTATTAAAACTTGCTAAAAACATTGTTTATTACTGATATAGTAACGGAATAAATCTCTACTATATGATTCTAAAAAGTCTGAAGCTAGGTGTTTGATCAATATCCATTTGATATAGAAGTTTTTCCTAAACAGCTAATATCAACTTCTTTTTAAAAAACAATAGTATTTTTTTTATATAAACTATTTAATTAATTAAAATTAAAATACTAAAATAATTTATCTTAAAATAGAGTATGTAACTGTTTAATTCTAAAGATGCCTAGAAGACAAATATTAAACCGTAAGTTATATATTTTATAATACATATGTTATTAATTAAATTTCTATGATCTTTCTATATATTTATATATACAGAATCTTCATATACTGCATGTGCTAATAAACCAAAATTTCAAACATCCGACATGCAAAACATTTTTATGGATGTAAGTTGCTTTATGATATTATTCTTGTTTTTTTCTGTTAAATAATAGTAGTACAAACTTTCATACTTATAAATTTGCAGAATATATACAAAAATGATGTGCGTATATATAAAAATGAAGTAAAAAATTTAGAGTATAGCTTGAAGGGACAATGTAACAGTGAAAAAGAAAATTGGATTGCAGAGTTTAAGCAAGTTAATATATTAAATAATGATTTAGAGTAATAAATTAATGTTATAATTTTTAATTTACAGGTAAACCATTTATATAAGTTAAAAATCAATATTTTTATACATTATGTTATAATTAAGAAATGAGCGTGAGCACATACAATTGCTTTATGTCTGATACTTATAGGATAATGGCTGGACATAATAAATTAACCAAAATTGAATACTGTAACAGTTTTAAATGTTTTTATCGACCAGTTGTACCATTTTTAGTATCAAAATCACAAAATATGAATATTCCTGTACGATTTAATCATGATATTTTAAGTGGCATAGTAACAAATGCACAAAAACAATGTTATACATTTTCACCTAAATTAAAACCATTTAGAAATATAGGAACCCAAACAGATTATCGGGATAGTGACTCACAAACTGCACCTTGGGATCCACCGTATAAAATTAAATCAGGTATAATATATTAGATATACTTCATATTTTCACCTGTTGATGAATATTAACATTATTTTCCAGGCCATTATCCTGAAGCATTATCAATAGCACATTTATCTTGGAATCATGGATTACAAATTGGAATTCATGATTTAGAAATCATTAATAGAATGAGAAGAAAAAGAGCATGGGAAGCTGTTCTTCCTCCTATGGATACACCAGCAAACATAAAAAGGCGATCAGCTATAATAAATGCATTAGAAATAGATGAATGGGCATTTAGAGAATCAGTAAATATTTCTTAATTCATAAAATATAGACTGTAATTATGTTCATCTCTAGAATAAAATGCTTAATAAATACAATTTTTTAATTTTAGGAAATTCAAGCAATAGTGGATTATAGGCTTGAATTAATGAATGAAATATCTAAATCACAAGAATATGAAAAAGAAAAAAAGATTCAAGGCCGTTTGGATAGATGGACAAATTTTTTATCTATACGTAGAGATAAAGAAATAAACTCTATTAAACACAAGCTTAGAAGAGAATTGAGAAAACTATATAAAAGACAACAACAAAAATCGCAACCTTTTAAACGTGATATTATTAAAGAACATGATGATCCATCTTCTGAATTGTATGCCCCACAAATGCGTTATGGCGAACATCCTCAAAGAAGACATGAAGTAATAGAAAAAGAATTGTTAGGAGAAGGCTGTATCGAAAGTAAAAAGAATATGTATATTAATATTAATATTATATCTGTATATGATATTTTTTATATTATATTTTTCAATTATTTTAGATGTAACTGAAATAAATACATTGCCAAATTGGCTTCCAACATATGAAGAATTAAGTGCATTAAAGCCGAGATCTAAGTCAGCTGATTTATGTATCAGAGCAACAAGATGGACAAAAGAAAAGCTAAGTCAATTACATAGTGACCTGAAAGCAAGTAGATCAAGTACTAAGACAGTAGAGGCACCACTATTATTGAAACGCAAATATAAATTGCCATCTCTACCTTCTACACCATATAGAAAAAGCACAGAAGATATAACAAATAAACGTCTGCATCAGTTGTCTATACTTATTCAAAAAATAATTAAAGGAAGAGCTATCCAATGCATGGTAATAATTAGAAACTAAATGATATGAAATGAGACTAAATAAGATATTTCGATTAATTCGATAAAAAATTTCGATAAAAAAGTGATCATGTTTTAGATGTTCGAAGGCCGCAATAGATGTAGGGAATTAATCGAAGAATTACAATCATCTTATGGATTAGAAGAACATAGTAAAAAACAACATCAAGAAGAAAAAGCGCATACGTTAGAATTACAACATTTACAAAGTGAAAAATCTATGCAAGAAGATCGTTTATATGAAATTCTTAATTCTTTAGAAGGAATGACTATATCGGGAATGCTAGATTTTCTTAGCAAAGTACAATTCATTTTGAGTTCCGATTATTAAAAATAATTAAATACAATTTTTATAATATTTCTCACTCTTATTTTTAAGGAATTAATAAGATTAGAGGATGAACGTCGAATACATGCTTTTGCATTATTGGCTGAAAGAGAAAGAGCTACGAGAGAAGCAGCGGAAGCTGGAAGACGTCAATTAGAATATAATCGTCGCAGGGAATTTGACGAAATGTTTAGGCAAACTATGAAAGTTAATCAAGAATCTGTGGAAAGTTATTTAGAAGATATAATAAAAGAAGGCATTGAATGGATATCTGATGAAACAACTAAAGCATATATTTCGGAATTGTGCGATAAAATAGACAGTATATCAAAAGCTGCGCAGAACAAGTATGATGAATATTATACATTTTATAAAATCTTTTTGTGACTAATATATTATATTTCCTAATGCTTCATATTTTAGTGCAACAAAATTATCAGAAGAAGAAATGGTTGCTAATATGATTTATAATTTTGTATTACCTGAAGTGGAAAGAACTGCTGTACGAAAAAATATAAGAGAAAAGCAACAAGTTTATTTGCAGAATGCACATGCTGTAATTTATGAAGAGATATTCAATTTACCACTTGTTGAAGACAAAAGTTTATTAGATAAAGAATCTGAAGAAAAACATGGCAAAAAGATTGAATCACAGAATTAAATATCTTAAAAAATTATAATAAATATTATTATCCCTTAGAATATTTTACTTTCGATCTTTTGTTATTTCATGTTATATTACATTATTTTAGTTAGAAATATGTTCAATAATATACATTACACATACGGAATTAAAATGAACACTTGTAATTCCTCCAAAAAATATTGTAATAATTATGTAGAGTATTATCTCAAGTGTATTTTCGCATATAACCACGTATTACAACATAATATTTACAAAACAAAAATACAATACAGTACACTTTAATTATTTTGTATTGTTATAGATAATAAGAAAAACAATCACAATTAACAGAGAGTAAAGGCACATGAACAAATATAATTACGTACACTTGATAGTATATTTTTTACCAATAATTTATTGTTATTAATCTTATATTAATGTTTTTACCAATATTAAATAAAATTTTTTCTGTAAATAGAAAATTTATTATGATAAAAATAAAAGAAATTAAATATTTGTGAGATCTAACCGTTAACGCTTCAAGTGTGCCTCTCAAGCACCACCGATGTACAGCGCTCTACTCTAAATGTATTTTTGGGTCGTTACCGGTAATTGTTTACAAACAAAAAATGATACTCCTCAGTCAGTTACAAGCGATCAGTAAAGATAGTCAGACCTGAACCTGTTTTATTGTAAACCCATCTATTTTAATTATGTCGAGAAGAAAAATGAATTATCCTTATGAGGAAGGTATAGATAGTGACGATAACAATCTTGATTTTCGCATCTATAATGATGTAGCTGTTGATTTGGAAAGCAGTTATAGTGACAGCAGTGATAATGATATTCTCGTTCCTGGAAGAAGAAGAAAAATAAGAAAACTTTCATCGAATTCATCGAAAGTGCAGATGATGGAGAACCACAGGAAGAAAATCTAACCAAGAGTATTTGTAACGTAAGACCTTCTGATTGGCAGGAAATTTTTAACGAAGATATCATTCCACAACGATTTGAATTTTCGACTGGTACAAAAACTCCTGGTCCGCAAGTACACAATTTATATGAACCTATTGAGTACTTTCGATTATTTTTTACTAATGCGTTAATAGAAGACATTACGCTAGAAACAAATTTATATGCAAGGCATATTCTTAGGGATAGGATATTATCAAAATGCTCTATGTGGAATGACTGGTGTGAGGTTGAATTTGAAGAGATGAAAGCTTTTCTTGGTGTCATACTGAACATGGGTACAATTTATGCGAGCCAAATTTAAAATTATCGATCAAAGGAATTTGAAACACGAATACCGTTCTTTAACAAAATATTCAGCCGGAAGCGTTTCTTGCAAATTTTTTGGATGTTACACTTGAATGAGAATGCTTCAAAAGCTCAAGACATCAGAACGAGAGTTCAGAAAATAAACAATTTCATCGAATACTTGGACGAGAAATTCCGAGAGTATTTTGTACCCGGAAAAGAAGTTTCTATAAACGAAGCTGTTGTAAAAGTTAAGGGGAGGATTAGTTTTATAAACTATAATCCACAGAAACCTACTAAATGGGGAATACGGATATTTGTCCTCGCCGACGCAAAATCCGCATACGTTTATGGCATTTTACCATACTATGGCAAACTCACATCGCAAGATTTTATAAAACCAGATCTGCCAGTATCATCACGAATAGTTTTACATCTGTGTAACAAATTGTTACATTCCTTTCCTGGCTGTGCAGGATATCACGTTTACACAGATAGATACTGTACAAGTTTAGTCCTGGCAGAGGAATTGTTACAAATGAAGAGTCACATAACAGGTACAATATAAAAAAATCGCAAACACATACCACAAGGAATTTCTAATCCGAAATTTATCAATTCAAATATAATAGCAATGCGCCATTCAAATTACTTACTCCTTGCTTGGAAAGACAAGTGAATTGTCACTATGTTGAGCACATATCACACCTTTGGGTCAAGAGTCATGACTAGATCATCACGAAATTGTACTATTAAAGAAGCTTCAAAACCAAATGTGATTGCTGATTATAGGAGTAATAAGGGTGGTGTAGATAAAGCCGATCAATATGCATCAACATATTGTTTCCTGAGAAAATCGTTGAAATGGCGGTAGAAATTGTTTTTTTGAGGACTAGAAACAAGCGTAATAAATGCTTATATACTTTACAAAATTTCTCAGGAAAGGAAAGGAGAAAACGCTTTGTCACACTATAAGTTTGTCAAATTATTAGTAAGTCAGCTTGTAAGTAATTTTCGGAGTAACAATGTGTATGGCAGGCCTTCTGAAACTCCATATAATAAATCAATTGCCGAAAGGGAAAAAGAAAAAGTGTCTTGTTTGTTCACCAAAAGGAAGTAATGCGGTAAAAAAACATACAGTTTTCTACTGTGAGACCTGTGAACGCAAACCCGGTTTGCATCCCAATGAATGTTTTAAAAAATTCCACACATTACTCAATTATAATTAATATAAATATTGTAAGCAAAATTATATTACTTCTAAGACGAATAAAGATTGTTTTGAATGACTTTAGCTCATTTGTATCCAAGCGCGGATTAATCCGCGCGCTGCGACTGTCTTCTATCACCAAGCGCGGATTATTACGCAATCGGATGACTGTCTTCTATCACCAAGCGCGGACTATTACGCGCGCTGCGACTGCTTTTTATTTCAATCGCTAGGTATTCTTCAGATGTGAGAGTTCACGTTTGACCCGTTTGTCGGCATCTCGCCTATATCAGTTTATTGTATTCACCATTTTAAAAAATTCCACGAGAAATAATATGATTTTTATTTCTTATTTTTTTTAAATAAATAATTTTTCCTTTTTTCCTCTGTTATAAAGAATGTAAGATGCGATGTTTGCGAAGTAGCATTGTCTACCAATCGTTTTGAACAGTAAATTTTCGATAAACTCCATGAAGAATTCGGATGTCGAAATATGATGAGAATAAGTTGGAGTTACAGGTCGATATTCACAATTAAAAGTCGGAGCGTTAAGGGCTAATATTTTAGTTGATAATTAATATCTACATTTTAATGATATATTTAAAATAATATATGAGTCATATCATGCCGCGTACAATTATATATTTTAATATGTTTATTAATTGTATTTTAAATTTTTACAATAATTTAATATACAATTCGTTATATTTATACGCATATTTTTTTTGTTTAATAATATGTTTGCATCAAAATAGAGAACATCACACATTTCATTTTTCATGTGTTTGTATGTACAGTATTTTCCGCTCATAGACGCAATGTTATTCCACCAGTTTTTGTAATTTTTTACGTAGAGCAAGCGTTCGCGTCATTTTTGATCTGTGATCAGGCTATTTCCACAAACAATGAAACATCAAAATAAGAAAAGTAACATTTTTATATCTTTTACTTCGTATTTATCTTAATAAAATATCTCAAGTGTTTTTGGCGAAAATGATAGCTGAAAACGTGACCATATATGAATGAATTTAATATAAAATAACTATCGAATCTTTCCTTTCATTTCATTCAGATTTTCAGACTCTGTTTGTCACTCTTGTTTCTGATATAAATATGTAAGTATTTAAGAAGCGTGCAAGCCAAAATCAGATAACAGCCAGTAATATGTATCTACTTCCCTTAGTATAGTAATAGACGCGACGCGGTTCGGAGTGTGCTTCTATTAAACGAGGACTATTGTATAAATTGTACAATATTATCTATCTGAATTAAAAAGATTTGGTTGTATGTTTATTTATTAAACACAGTATCGCTTTAAAATAACATATCATTTTTTGCATACTACTTTTTTATTAGATATTTCGCTACTATATTTTCAAATAATTTTAAATTATATTGTAGAAGCAGTTGTATAGATTTGATTTAAATATGGAAGAAGCTTAAACATTTAAGTTTATTCAGTTATAACATACAAAATGCAAAATACACATAGAATAATAATTTTGTTTTGATATACAACCTCATTATGTACAAATAGTAAATTAATGTGAAGTTGATGGATATGCTTCTATAGCATTACCTGCAAGAAGATCAGTCATAAATTTTTTAAATTTGACATCTTTTGCATCATTAGATGATATTCTTTCTACAATTAATTTACGTTTCTTCGCTTGCAGTTCTTTTGTTTGCAATGTATCAGTTTCTCGTTGATTAATCATATCTATATGCTTTCTTTTGCAAGTTTCTATAGAATCAGGTTTTTGTGTTTCTTCTCTTGCACGACTTAGTTCAGCTGTTAAATCAACCATTTTTTGTTCCCACTCTTCAAGATGTTTTCTCATTTCAGCTAATTGTGTATCTTGATCATGTATTTTCTTTGCCTGCTCTTGTAATTTTAAGCTTTGTAATCTCATTTGGAAGCCTTGTCTTTTCATTCGAAGTTTCATTTTACCAATTTGTCCTTTTATAGACAGAACAGATAATTTATTCTTTTTAGTACGACTATAAATTTTCTTGAAAGTCTGATTCAATCTTTCTGAACTAAAATTGTGTGGCAGTGTTACACTGTTTGTACTTGTAGTATGATGAGAAATCATTAAACTTCCACTTGGCAATTCATAAGAACCTACATTACTAACAACTGAAGTACAAATACTGTGTTTTAGACCTGGTAAAATCTTTTCATCGAAATGTTCCATAGCCATGCTACTAATATCTCTTAACTCTTGAAGTATTTCATGAGCCCTGGGTGGAGTTTTAGAATCCCGAATTAAACGAAGAACTCGAAAAATCTCATCGATTACCTGATGCAAAAATATATATTAATTAAACATATATCAAAAGAGCTGAAATTATTAATACTCTACCTTTCCGGGAATAAAACAACACAAATTAAGATCCACATATTTTATAAAAGTCATGGATAACATAGATATTCTTGTTTCGATAGCTGTTAATATATCACAATGACGTGCCAAAGGATGACTCCTTCTTTCTGATTCTCTTCGTGGTAATTGACTTTTTACTGCACGCAAACATTGTGCATGATATTTTTCCATCAAATTGAAACCTCGGTTTAATAACTTTTTACATATCCGATCAAATTGTTTACAAACCTGTTACAATTTTTTTTAAAACTTAGTATATGAGTCTTAGCAAACAATAACACACAAGAAAGATAAAAATAATCTTACAATTCTATATCGAGAAATATCATCGTACGAAAGGTTAGACAAAATTGTCTCTAAAACAATGTCAGGCAGGTTTATTAATTGCAACATATCACTGTTCTTGTTTTAATTAAATTCTTAACACTTTCACTCAAGTGAAATTTTAAAAATATTATTAAATTATATCTTTTCCAAGTTAATGCAATAGTAGTAAAAATGGTGCAGCTTCAACTATGGTGCATACAATTACGATTACAATGTTTTGACCGACCGATGACCTATAAACAAATATAGCTATTGCACATGTATCTGCTTATAACGTAGTTTGCTATCTACAATCTTGCAACGTAATGAATTTGCCAGTTCCCTTTCTAACTCTTATACAGTTAACGGCCGGATATTTCGCACATCAGTTTTGGCTGCCATATTGTTGTGTCACGTGATGAGGGAGTAGCGAGGTGAATGCGCCGGGTCGAATTCGTGACGAAGAGTTAAAAATTTGGACATCACCGTCTACTACGAAACCAATTACAAGATGGATATACGAAAAGTGACAGAATTATTACGTGCCACGATCGACCCACAGCAACAGAAGCAAGCTGAGGAGCAGCTAAAACAGGTCGGTCAACTTATTGAAAACGTGCTTAAATGACCGATACTCCAACAGAAACATGTGCTCCATTCCTATCATTTTCCTTCATTATTATTCATCTTTTATATTTTCTTCATTATTATTCACCTATGTATATATGTATACATATATAATTCATTCTTCTAAAACATATTCAGGAAAATAAATCTTTTTATCTTTGTTAGCTAACAATTTGATTTTTTTTATTAATTTTAATTTTCGAGAGGACGGCATTTAACCAAACTCATAATTATGTGGATCTAGAAATTTTTGTTATATATTCTTCCATGAAATAACATAGATAAATTTTTTAACATTTTAAAACATTATTTTACTGTCTATCAATTCTGAGATATTTACTTATTACTTAATTATTATTACTTAAAAACATTCTTTTTCATTTACGAGATACTCCTAATTTGTTATAATTTAATACTATTATTTATTAACGCTCTTTCTCTTCATTTGTACTATTGAATGTATGCATCATAGTGTTTATATACTCTGTTGAATATTAATAAAAATGAACTATTATTTTATATTTCAAATTATAAAAGATTATATTATAGTTACATATAATGGTTTACATACAATAATAACTACACTAGGCTAGATTTATAATTTAAAGGATTCCATAATGTTTTCAGATTCACAAAATTATTGGTTTTGCACCAACACTACTTCAAATTTTAATGACTGCAGAGGAAATGTCTGTAAGACAAGCCGGTAATTAATAAGATTAATTGCTTAAAAAAAAAAAGAAAAAATTAGTTACCTAATGATAACTTAATACCAATTTAGGTGTTATATATTTGAAGAATCTAATTACAACAAATTGGACTGACAGAGAAGATGAAAATGGGTCAGTCGAGTTTACTATTCATGAACAAGATCGTGCAATGATCCGTGATGCAATTGTTGATGCTCTTGTACATGCACCAGAACTTATTAGGTAAGTTTTTCTATCACAATCACATTTTCAATTGTAGAAAGTATACAATATATATATATATATATATGTAACATGGTATCTTTATAAGTAATCTTAATCAATACATTCTTTTGTTGATTTAGAGTACAATTGGGTGTTTGTGTTAGTAATATAGTTAAACATGACTTTCCTGGAAGATGGACACAGATAGTGGACAAGATCACAATATATTTACAGAATTCAGATGCTTCTTGCTGGCCAGGTGTTCTCCTTGCACTCCAACAACTTGTCAAAAATTTTGAGTATGTCTTATTGGACTTTCTTGTTCAAAGAAAAAATTATTACCAAAACACGACATATTACATATGTTTCAAATTGCAGTGATAATAGTAGAAACATTTACTGGTATATTTTTTTAGATATAAGAAGGCAGAAGAAAGAGCACCATTAAATGAAGCAATGAATCTCTTGTTTCCTATGATTTATCAATTGATATTACGACTTTTACCAGATCCTTCAGAACAATCAGTATCGCTGCAAAAACAGATATTAAAAATATTTTTCACCCTTATACAGGTATACATTTTGCTTTTATAGATGTTAAACATATTATTCTGTATAAAAGTATATGTAATCACTTTTTTAATTTCCATTATAATTTATGATTTTTCTTTCAGTATACACTTCCTTTAGATTTGATTTCAAAAGAAGTTTTTTCACAATGGATGGATGTGATACGACAAGTAGCTGATAGACCTGTTCCATCTGAGACCAACAATCCAGATTTAGATGATGACGAACGAGCTGAATTGCCATGGTGGAAATGTAAGAAGTGGGCTCTTCATATTTTACGCAGAGTGTTTGAAAGATATGGAAGTCCAGGAAATGTAACTCATGAGTACAAGGAGTTTTCTGGGTGGTATTTAAGAACTTTTAGTGGAGGAATACTTGAAGTCCTTTTGAAAATTTTGGACCAATATCGAAGAAAGATATATGTATCACCTAGAGTGATTCAACAATCAATTAATTATATTAATCAAGGGTAAGCAATAAATTCAAACAATAATTCTATTATGTTGCAAGCTACAGTTTGAAAATTCTCTGTTTTGATGTATAGAGTAAGCCACGCATATTCATGGAAGCTTTTGAAACCACACATGTTTGAGATAATTCGTGATGTACTCTTTCCAATACTCTCATATTCTGCAGCAGATGAAGATCTTTGGAATAGTAATCCACATGAATATATTAGGGTCAAATTTGGTGAGATGATTTATTTAAAAATAAAGTGTATCCTCTTTGCATATACTTTGTCTTTTATTATTTTATTTTAATAAATGATATAATTTATTACTTTCTAGACATTTTTGAAGACTATGTGTCTCCAGTAAGTGCAGCACAGTCCTTATTATATTCTGCGTGTAAGAAACGTAAAGATATGCTCCAGGAAACTATACAATTTTGTGTGGAAGTACTAACTAGTCCAAATGCAGACCCTACACAAAAGGATGGCGCATTGCATATGGTAATTATCTTTATGTAGAAAAGTATTTTATAAAGTAGAAAATATAAAACATTCTAAAAATCAGTTTTCTTTAGATTGGAAGTTTAGCAGATGTATTATTAAAGAAGAAAGTTTATAAAGAGGAAATGGATAAGATGTTACTACAATATGTTCTTCCAGAATTTAGTAGTGATTATGGACATATGCGAGCGAGAGTAAGTAATTCGTATATTGTTATTTATTAAAATTTATTGATTATTTGATTTGTAATCCTTTTATAATTATTACACTCCAGGCATGCTGGGTATTGCATTATTTCTCCGAAATAAAATTTAAGCAAGAACAAATATTAGTTGAGGCTGTTCGATTGACGACGAACGTTCTTCTGACGGACAAAGATCTACCTGTTAAGGTAGAAGCTGCTATTGCTTTGCAAATGCTTCTTTCTGCTCAAGAGAAAGCAAAAAAATATGTAAAACCTCTAATTAAGCCTATAACCCTTGAATTATTAGCTATTGTACGAGAAACAGAAAATGATGATTTAACAACCGTTATTCAAAAAATTGTTTATATATATCCAGACCAACTTATGCCAATCGCAGTTGAGATATGTCAACATCTTGTGAGTATTATTCCTTTATTTCTTCCCTTTACAAAATAAATTAAGATATTGAAAAAAAATCTTATTGATATTTTTTAGGCTGCGACTTTCAGCCATGTGCTCGAAACAGATGAAGGCAGTGATGAAAAAGCTATTACTGCCATGGGATTATTAAATACAATAGAGTCTTTATTAAGTGTAATGGAAAATCAACCAGAAATCATAGCACGATTGCAACCAACAGTGCTTCAAGTTGTGGCTCATATCTTTGGAAGAAGTGTCATGGGTAAGGCAAATAATAATAATGAAGGCACAGATACTAAATGTAATATACACTTTATTAAAATGACTGGTAATGTATTTTTTTATTTTAGAATTCTATGAAGAATCTCTTTCATTAGTTTATGATCTTACAATAAAAACAATATCAGGAGATATGTGGAAAGTTTTAGAAATGATATATGAGTTATTCCAGAAAGATGGCTTTGAATACTTTACTGATATGATGCCTGCTCTTCATAATTATATTACAGTTGATACTCCAGCATTCTTATCAAATGAAAATCATATATTGGCTATGTTTAATATGTGCAAAGCTGTACGTTGATCATGTTTTTATAAAAATTGAAGAAGGCGTTGTTTTTAATTTATTTTGTTAAAAATTCATTTTTTATTTGTACATACTAGGTATTAACAGGGGATGCTGGAGAAGATCCAGAATGTCATGCTGCAAAATTATTGGAAGTCATAATCTTGCAGTGTAAAGATCATATTGATCAAGTAAGCTACACTCTAGATGTATATTTTAATGTGCATTTTAACCTAACTTTATTTTATAAGAATGTGACAAATTTCATATGTAATGCTATTCTTTTAGTGCATACCTTCCTTTGTACAATTGGTACTAGAACGTTTGATGCGTGAAGTTAAAACATCTGAGTTAAGAACAATGTGTTTGCAAGTAGTAATTGCAGCACTTTATTATAACCCAGCACTTTGTCTTGAAACAATGGATAGATTGCAAGGAAATTTTAGACAGTCGACAGAACCAATCGCTTCACACTTTATTAAACAATGGATTCACGATACAGATTGTTTTTTAGGGTGAATTATTTTAATTGTTCAATAGTGATTGCATTTTTGTTCTATAATTAAATATTATAAATATTAATTGATACATTTTTATAAAAACAATATTTACATTATTTAGGTTGCATGATAGAAAGCTCTGTGTTCTTGGATTGTGTACTTTAATCAGTATGGGTCCTGCAAAACCATCAGCAGTGAATGAATGCGCCCAGCAAATCATCCCATCTTTGATTCTACTTTTTGATGGACTGAAAAGAGCCTATGCAGCTAAAGCATCTGACGTCGGTGACGAAGAAAATGAGGAGGTCGACAGCGATATCGATGAAGGTAGGAATTTCCATTTATCCTCCTATATCTCTTTTCATTCATTTTTATTTCCAAAAACTAATAGTGCTATCAATATGTTTATATAGAGGTTTTATCATCCGATGAAGACGAAATCGACGATGCTAGTCAAGAATATTTGGAAAAGTTGCAGGAGAAGGTGACAAGGTCATCTACACAACATGGTTTTAATGTATCAGCTTCAATTCAAGATGGACATGGTGATCACAGATCAGATGATGATGATGATGACTCAGAATATGATGCTAATGAGGAAACTCCACTTGAATACTATGCCACACCTTTAGATTCAGATGATATGAATCAAGATGAGTACATTGTTTTCAAAGAAGTAATGCAAAGTGAGTAATCACTATATTCTTATGCTTCCCACATATTTGTACCTCCTTCTATTTGTTGAATGAAGTACATACTTAAATTCTTTTTTATTTACAGATATTGAAAGAACAGATACAGTTTGGTATAGAGCATTGACTGGTCATTTAACTGCAGAACAGCAAAAGGCATTACAGGAAATTATTCTTTTAGCGGATCAGCGTAAAGCAGCCCTTGAAAGTAAAAGAATCGAACAGAGCGGTGGTAAGCCTCCCTTTTATTGATAAAAAATATAGGTATAATATAGGTGCTTTCGAGATGCATTGCACTAAAATAATATACATATATTTAATGTTTTTGTTTTAGGTTACGCCTTTCATTCACAGACTGTACCTACATCGTTCAATTTTGGTGGAACGCTTTTAAGCCGATAGACACCCGATCGTTTATATTCTTAGCTTAAGTAAGTAAATAAATTGTGAAGCATCCAAGTCGAGTATCCTTAACAATGCAGTACATGTTCCCACTCCGTTAAAACCGAGTTGCACACGAGTTGAATTCAACATGAAAAAAGCTCTCATTTTTGTTTTTTTCTCCACGTTTTTGACTTTTCATGACTATAGCTCGGTACATACAACAATGGTAGCATCCTTTCGAGCGTTTGGAAATCCATTCCACGATGGAGTCTGCGGAGAAGCACGCTTCTTCTCATAACATAATAGTAAAACGTAATTAATTCTCATAGTAGAAAAATGCATCTAGGATAAATAAAGATAGTAATTTGTATTTTTTGATATGAAAGATATTTTTGATCATTGCTATTTCGATTTCCAGATTCCAGGGAATATGTTCTGATCTCGATTTCCAAATCACTGTGCTTCTTCGCCGAGCTCACGCCAATCCATCGTTCAGCGCGATCGAATCTTTTTTTTTTGTACGAGAAAGAAAAAGATATGTATGAAACTAAAAATGGAAGGGTGAAAAGAGAGAAAGAGCGCGTGTATGTATGTGTGTGTTTGAAAGAGGAAAGCAGACGAAAAAGGAGAAAGTAGTTCGATCGCTTTTGAAGCGCTCGAAAAAGTGCCTTCAACATGCTCGACGCGGATGGGACCTAACTTAAACAAAGCAAATTGGATCGAGGCTAGGACGCTTCTCTAGTTTGTAAGTTTCCTAAACAATGTACTAGAGTATAATAAATTAATGCTAATTAAAAATGAAGACTTAAAGAACTTAACAGCTTTAATTTCAATAACATTAATTGTAATAATATTTTCAAAAGGAGATTAAATTTATGCAGAATTATATCACTTTGTACATTATATTACAAGTAAAAGTCATGTACAAAGTTTATGACTTACTAAGTTTCTAATTTAAAGACATTAGTTAAGCTAAGTCCTGTTTTGTAAAAATTGTATAATGCTTTATTAACCATTTTTTATTCATTTATTTGAAGGAATAAAATAAAATTTGATAACAGTTCCGCATAGTAACATTGGTTATCATATCTGACTAGAAAAACGGAAGTTGTATAATTAGGAACAGAATTGACTAACAATTAAAATGCAAAATTTTTTCGTTAACAGCCTTATATTCCACTTTCGATCGATACATAAGTTAAGTTACGTGATTTTAAATGAAGAACTTAGCAGGATATATACATATATCCATTTATGGAAAATAATTTATATCCTGCAAAGTAACCCTCAGGGCGGAGATACATTTATAAGAGGAGCTGCGATGATTGAAATTGTAGATACATTTGCTGTTGTCTATACGCATATATATATATATATATATATATATATATATATATATATATATATATAATTTATAAAAATATATATATATATATATGTATACACACACATACATTCTTAAAAATAAGATTAGAACAATTCCAGTTTTAGAGATACTATGAAATTTTCATTTGGGTATAGAAGATTGTAGTTAAAAATAAATTTTTAAATACAAAATAATTATACGCTTATTTTCATGTTTAATCTTGCAAAAAGCGTATCTAGTAAAGCAGTAACTTCTAATCATTAATGGACGTACTTTCAAAAACAACTTTAATAATCGTTATTAGCAATATGTTCTGTTTTCATTATATATACTAACGAATTAACAGTTGAATAAAAAGCTTGCAAGTGTAAATACAATTTCAATTCTTTGTTACATTTGAAAGAAAAACAAAAGTACAGAAAGGAAAAAAAGTATCCCACAACTCCGAGAAAACAGCACATCGGTGGTATTTTTTACCGATGGTTTATTGACCAAAGGTACGAAGCACTCATGAAGACGCAAAGAGGCCCGTTAAAACGAATGAGATGGATGAGAGGAACACGTTTAGAGCATGAAGGAGTTCTACTCTCGATCTCTTTCCTCAATGTGTCCTCGGATAAAGTGAACGTTAATGTCACTTGAGACACCGTTCGAAATAAAACGCGCCAACATAGCCACCTCTCATTGCTTTTGCTACATTCTGCTCAAACGCTCTCCTATTATTTTGCAGGACCTCCGCAGCATCTTTATTCAATGGATCTTCTGGATTTGGTTCCTAAACAAATAATATCTTTTCATAAAAATTTCTTTGCTCAATTATATACAAAGATGTAACATATAACGAATTTGATATAAATTGAATAATTAAGCATTTATGTAGAAAATTCTCTACTTTGTTACAGAAAATGTAATAATTTTATGTTATACTAAATACCAAGAAAAGATATTGTAATCCATAGACAATAGAATTAATTGTAAGGACTGGTTTCCAATCTTCTCTTAAAATATTTAGACACACATTGCCATCCAAGTCAATATTAGGATGATAAACTTGTGTTTCACATTTTACTTTAGGCGGCTCATGTGGATAATTTGGCCCAACTTTAAAGCTGAAGACAAATCGACCACCTCTATAAAATCCCTAAAAAATTTTTAAATCATTACCAAGTTGTATATATAAAAAGAAAAATGTTCTCACCTCATCTGGACAAATAATTAGCTTAAAGCTGAGAAGATCATCTGGATCAGGAAACTCTGTCCCACATGTTTTTGGAAGATTAAGTTCATTTATGTCTACATAAAATAAAAATTTCTTAACGTACATGTTAAAGAATAGAAGAAAAAATATATTTCAATTATTCAAATTACACAAGGTTATTTAAAGGTCAAAATAGTGAACAAAATATTTTTAATTTAAGATAGTCTTAAATATTATGTAAATATTAATATTAATAACAAAAACTATAAAAACAAATCAAATCACATTATCTTATTTATTAAGGAATTTTCTTTATAATAATCTTGTGAATAATTCTTTGTTGCTTCATTGGATATAACCATATATTTCTATTATTTATTAAGTTAACTTCTTAAAGTTAAGTTAATTTTAAAATTTTTAAGTTAAAGTTAGCTTAATTTGTCGAAACGTTATAAATAATATTTTATAAACAAGTTATAACATTTTTGCCCACAAATCAACATCTTCAAGAAATACGGAAATAAATTAATTTGTAAATTCTGTATATATGTATATGCAAGGTAAATGAAAGTAAAGAACTAAATATATAATATGCGCGTAATATGGTATAAAATAAAAATGGACAAATATTGACTGTTACAAAATTTAAAACTAACTACAACGTTGAATCTTAACAAAACTTTTAATCAGCTTTTAATCGATACGTTTTAGTCTTTATATATTAAGTTGAATTTATAGTAACAAATACAACAGACATTGTAAAGGAGACTATGAGTAACCGTCAATAAACCTTTTGTGATTCTCAGTTGTGCTGCAGATGCCTTCTTTTGGGTGCCAGCTTTCGGCGACTCGCCATCCTTTTTCGCCTGTTTTAACGAGAATAATTTGATCATGATAGAGTGGCGGTGCCCGGCGTGGAAGGCACAAAAGTCTTCTTCCTCGATCGACCACGCGCGCAGCTACGATGCACGCAACAAAACTTTTTGACAATGGAAACAACTACTGTAAATTTACGACTGGTTTCACGTGGACGGAACAGAACTCGATTCTGTTACGATCACGGTATTAAAGTACCATTTTTCACATAGTAAAGCCTGTATTTCATTTATGCATATATGCACGTGACATGTTCCAGATTAAAATTAAATAATTAGTTCTTTTCGATTAAGACAAATTTTTGCTATTATGTTTTTGATATTTACCTATAGTAATGTAGATTATGGAATATTAATAATTTATTTTATCAGTTTTGAATTAATTTAGTGTCTCATAATTCAGAGGAGCGTAGACTGAAGATTAAATGTTACATAAACTACAAGGCAATTTATGAAAATCAATTATTATTATTATTATTAAACGCTTATAATAAGTAAGATATATTATGATTTGAAGATATAGAATGTCAAATGTTTATATTACGTTATCATAAGCATAAACGTATAGAAAAGTATTTCGCATGTATTTCTTGCTGTTCAAATATGATTGGAGATCGCTTGTAACGATTTGAGATTCTACCAATCATAATAGTTCACATATATTGGAAACCTTTATTCGTGCAATGAAAATATCTTTCTTGGTATCGTTGAATATACGAACAATTATTTGCTGCTACAAGGGAAAATGTATAAACACTATATACCTAGATGGTTCAATGTTCGTTTCGAATTAGAGTGAGGTTTAAGACGTCAATGGCTTACATTAGTTGTGCATGTTGCTTGTAACGATCAAAAAGTAACGAGTTAGCGTTTCGCGATCCGAAAGTATTTTTTAAGTGTGACAGTAAACGACGACACGATGGCTGGGATCCGGGATGAGATTTTAGCTAACTTTCAGGTAATATATTGAATGATTAATTATTCGCCAATATTAAATACAAAATAGAATTTTAGGTTATGCTGTATGCATTAATGACATTGACAGTAGTAAAAAAAGTGTATAAATATAAAACAATATTTTCGTTTGTTTTGTCTTCGATCTGTCAAAATTTTAGCGATATTTTAAAGTATATAAAAAGATAAGCATACACATATATAGGGTGGACTGAAAATCGTAGTACAACCAAAAAGAAAACGATTCCATGAGAAAAAATAAGTAAAAAATTTAGTATGAAGTTTTGTCCTCTGAGAATTTTCAAAAAAATTCTCACAGTTCGTTTTATTAAAAAAAAAGAAAAAAAAGAAAAAAAAGAAAAAGAAGTGATTTTGAAAATTTGACAATTTTCCTATATTATTAATATTAAAACGATATTTTATGATGTTTAATTCTGTATATTGTTAAACGTTTTTTCACGCTCTTTTTGTTTTTGTATTATTGTATTTATAAATCATAAAAACGGATAACAAAGACTGTAAAATTACAAGTACAGAAACAAACTTTAAAAAGAATTCTGTTGTTAATTAATTCAAAAAATATTTTCTCTATTTTATATTAATATTTATATTAATTATTTATGAATATTATAAATAAATGTAAACTATTCTTTTAGGCATGTACAGGAATTGATGATGTTGGTGATGCTATTAAATATTTAGAAGAATCAAATTGGGATTTATTGGTAACTTTTTGTATAAATTCATTTATGTATTATATTTAAAAAAGCATTAGAACTTAAGTGATATTATATCATATTATATAGGCGGCAGTAAATCAAGCTATGCTTCATGCTACACAACAATTACCTTCTGAAGTAAGTCCAGATATAGAAATGATAGAAGAAATTGAAAGAATGCCTCAGGCACATTCATTATCATCCCAAACCAATTGTGATCCTAAAAGTAATTCCAAAGTAGAAGTAACAGAAAATTCAAAACCAGGGACAAGTAAACCTAAAAGTTGCGAAAGTGAAAGAACTCTTACATTCCATATTAACCATCTTAATAATGAATATAAAATAAATTTGTCTGAGTTTTCATCATTAAGTAAGTGGTTAACACTTTATTATATTGTTTGTATACAATAATTAAAATGGGAGTTACACATATATATCTTTTCAGAGGATCTCAAACAGCTTATATGGGTACAAACAAATGTGCCACCTTGCCAACAACGTCTGTATGGGTGGAAAAAAGAGCCAAAATCAGATTATAGATCGTTACAATCATTAGATTTACCTAAAGAAAATACATTGTATATGTCTCCAGCAACAGAAGATGTTGATTTAACAACTGATATGTAAGTAAATTTTCTAAAAAATGATCTGTTTAATTCTATAAAATATTTCAATTTTATGTATAATTACACATATTTATTATTTTTGTAGAGTGAGTTTATCAAATCGAATGACTCAAACATATACTTTGAACATTAAAAATGAAATAAATAAGGAAACATATAACTTGAAATTTCCTGGAACCAATACAATTTTGGATGTAAAATCTGGCATTTATTCATTAACAGCTGTTCCAGTTCGAAATCAACAATGGAAAGGCTGGCCAAGTTCAGTAAAAAATGATAATGTTATGTTAGCTCAGAGTGGAATTTCTTATCCAGAACATGATCTATCTGTTAATGAAATCCCCATAAAAAAAGAAAGAAAGGTATAGTAATAATTAAATTGCAAATATATATATATATAGCTTTAAAATAATACTTATGTACTTACAGGAAGTTATAGACCTAGTTGAGAGTGACAGTTCTATAGATGAAGATGATATAGAAGATGATGTTTTTGTAGATAATGTCAGATCTACAAAAACTCAACGTCTTAGTACGTACATTAAATTTTTTTAATTTAATTTTACATTATCAATAATTTATTTAATTTATTTTTAGTGCCAGAAAATGTAACAGATGAAACAATAGGTACAATGCATTTTGCAGAAGAATTTGAAAAACGGTATGGACCAGCACATCCAGAATTTTTTACTGGTACATTTAAAGATGCTGTTAAAGAATCATGTTTAAAGCCTGCGAAAGAGGTTTGTAATTGATAGAATTATTTATTTTAATTAATATTTTATATAAAATATTATAATTTTTTAATGTTACAGAGAAAATTGTTAGCTGTATATTTGCATCATGATAATAGTGTATTAGCAAATGTATTTTGCACACAGTTATTAAGTTGTGAAGCAGTACTCCAAGTCCTCTCAGCAAATTTCATTGTATGGGGTTGGGATATTACATTTGAATCCAATAAGCAAAAGTATATATAACAATAAACGATAATTTTTTAATAACATCAAACCTTTTTCTTGCAAAATGCCTTTAATTTACAGATTTCTTTCATCTGTAAAACAAACGTTAGGATCGTTTGCAACATTAGCTATGGAAAATATAGATGTTGATACTTTACCTGCTCTTGTAATTATAATGAGAGCTAGATCAATTACAGAAATGTTTACAGTAATACATGCCAATGTCGGAGTAAATGAACTATTAACGAATTTAATTCACGTTGTTGAAGTATTTCAGGTAAATGAAAATTAATATATGTTGTTAATATAATCTCTAGCATTACATTTTTTCAAAATAGGAACAAAGACGTACCGATATTGGTGTTGAAGAAGAAAGACAAGCTAGAGAAAGAGTAAAACAGGAGCAAGATAGAGCATATCAAGAAAGTTTAGCTGCAGACAGGTACATTAAAAATATACATATAATATTTTGATAAATATATATATATCCAAATTGTTTTAATTTCGATATAATTCTAGAGCGAAAGAAGAAGCGAAACAAATGCAAGAAGAGCTAGAAAAACAACGAAAAGAACAAGCAGAAAATGAAAGGTTGGCTGAAGAAGCGAGAAAAGAAGCTCATAGACAAGCAGTAGAATCAAGTTTACCTCCCGAACCACAACAAAGTACTGGTGATGGAGTGCTAAAAGTACGAGTCCGGCTCCCAGCTGGGAAATTTTTGGAACGTAGATTTCAGTCTGATACACCATTACAAACGCTTCTTAATTTCCTTATTGTGGAAGGTTACCCAACAGAAGAATACAAAGTTCTATGTAGTTGGCCTCGAAGGGATGTAAGTAGATGATGTAAGCACTTGAGTTCTCACTACGTAAATGTGCTTCTCATTTTATTGAATTAAACGTGGATAAATGAGCTTTTTACATGTGTCATTACTTTGTAATAGTGAAGTTAAAATTTATTTAATGTTATTTTCTTATTTGTTTCAGTTAACTTCTATGGATTCGAAATTAACTCTTATGGATCTAAAATTCTGTCCTCAAGAAACAGTAATTTTAGAAGAACGATAAGTAACTTGTTGTAATTAAATTAAAATGTAGAAGTTAAACATTGCAATATTCTGAAAGTGTTATTTATTTAACAAGTTTTGAATAGTTATCAGTTAGTATGAGTTCAGTTTATCGTGTAACTACATTTTTATGCTGTATTTTTTCGTACTATTCATTCGTACGACAAATGTAGTCTTATATTATAAAAAAAGGTTCTTTCCATGCATGTGCATTGTATATTTTAAATTCCTAAAAATAAATTACATTTCAAAAAACCTCAAACAAAAGTAGCCTTTTGTTTGTCGTTACCATGATTGCAAAAAGCATTAAAGATATATTAAAGGAGTTCAATTTGTAACAAATATGAATGGAATTTGTAATAAAAAGATATATTTTGAATAATATTTAATTTTTTTAAGAATTTATATTATAAATATAAAGATGCAGCAAAAACGATATCACGCTTTATAAGCTTAATTGCTTCGCTAAATTTATTCTCTAAATCCGTATTTCCAATGTTTTTTGCTGCTTGACATAACTGTCTAAGAACTTCTTCCGAACGACGCATACATCTTATGATAGAACCTAAAATAAATTAAAATTGCATTATTCTCTAAAAATAACATGTAAAGGCCTTCAATAATCTAGTAAAAAGGAACAACAATTCTAAACATACCTTCAAATATGTCTGTCATCTTGCAAATTTGCAAGAAGGTAGCTCCTTTACACCAAGCATATACAACGTCCATTAAATACGGTTTAAATCGTTCTACATATGCGTCTTCATCTAATTCTAAATTAGCTTCTGTAGATACCTTTGCTATTCTTCGAGCTAAATCTTGCATTTGTCTGAGTGGACCACCTAACTCTTCAGTACACTTAGGCATCTCATTTGATTTGTCATCACAAACAAAACAACTAATTAACGCTACCATTTGCGGGACACTTAGCGAATTAAATAAACCATTAAAAATCATTTCTGTCATTAACAATTCATCAGCTCCATTCAGCTCACAAGCAACTCTGCCTTTTAGTTCTATCACATCTGATGCTGTACAATAGGCCATTCTTCGCAATACTCGTTTCCTACATTTTAGTTCATCCATTTGAAGTATTGATTTAGCTTGTTTTAATTCTAGTTTAGCTTGTTTTAGCTGACTACTTAAATCTTCTTTATGTAAAAATTGTTCATATAGAGTATTTACATCAGGATCCTACATTAACAGAAGGTAAAATATTCATTATTAATGTAAGGAATTAAAACTAAGAAAAAATATGTAAAAACAGAAGATGACTATTTTACCTTATGCAAAGGATGAGCATATAATTTTTCTTCTAATACTTCAATTTTTTTAACAATATCTTTGAAAGCTTCATCTTCAATATGCATATCTGTAATAGGATTCAATAATGGTGGTCCATCAGGAAATCTTTTCTTTACTTCCTGTATCGTTTTTAATACGCTTTTCCTGTTATCAGATGGTCTTAAATCCCTTGGATAATACAATCTAAGTGAACTAATTTGAGAAATTAATGTGTGTATAACAGGAACTACTTCCACATCACCTTCTTCTCCTTCATGACAAGGCACAGGGCAACCTTCCTTGGAGTCTTTAGAAACATGAAGTAATATATCAATAATAATAGCAGTGCTTTCTTTCATTGGGTTTTTAGGGCTTTTCTTTTTAAAATTCACAATAATACCCCAATCAAACATTTCATTTTCATTTTTTACCTACAATTATCAATATAATTATGAAAAAAAAATGATTTAAAATGTAAATAATATATATAAATACATACTTTTACTAATCTTCCAGGTTGTAAAAATGGGAGTAAATATTCTGGCTTCGTCAAAAATGACCTAAATTCAGTGCTAAGATGGTCAAGTTGCTCACGTATATCATGATAAGAAGATATATGGTTATACCTATCAATAGTCACCGCATTATATGCAATTTGTAAATCCTTCGCCTCTACAATGATATACAGAAATAATATTTTATTCTAAATCATAATATTTAATAGGCGAAAAGATAATCCACTTACTGTTATATAGGTCTGGAATAGATGCTTGATTTTGAAATTGATAAAAACTCCTCTCAAGCATATATTCCGGATTAATTTCTTCAACTCTCAAAAGGTTCAAAACCATGTTATAAGTTAAATGAAATGCTGAATTAATAGGATCTGGTTTTCCTTGTACAATTGCTTTACCAACGACAGGACTAACTTGTTCATCTATCATTAATATTACTATTCCTTTTTCATCTAAACCTCTCCTGCCTGCTCGACCAGACATTTGTATGTATTCTCCAGATGTAATCCAACGAAAGTCTTTACCATCAAATTTTCGCGATGATGTAAATAGAACTGTCCGTGCTGGCATATTTAATCCCATAGCAAAAGTTTCTGTCGCGAAGAGCGCTTTTATTAATCCTTCTCCAAACAATATTTCCACAGTTTCTTTCAAAATAGGTAAAAGTCCACCATGATGAATACCTATACCTCGTCTTAAAAGCGGTAATACATTTTCAACTTGTGGCAAACGTCGATCTTCTTCGTTAAGAACATCCATAGCATTATTAAATACCTCATCTACTAACTTCTTTTCTTCTAACGTATTCAAATCTAATTTAGCCAATTGCATTGCATATATCTCACAATCTTTTTTTGAAAAACTAAATATAATTACAGGTGCGAAATTTCTTTCCATAATCATCTTAACCATTTTAAAAATATTTGTTTGCCCAGCATTCGATGGACGAATACCTCCTTTACGTCCTTTAGTATCTCCTTTAGCTGCATCACCATGATGCAAACAAGCCATTGCTCTGTTAAAATTTTCTTCTTTAAATTGTCCCATTTCATCTACAACCTACATATAAATATAAATATATAAATATATGTTGGTCATTTCATCACAGGCTACTTGTTTATTATAGTCTACAAACCAAGTGGATACCATCACCTCCAACAGGGAATATATAATGTTGTAAAGGAGTTGGTCTATAATCTGTATAAACAACATGGCATGGTTGCTTATGTAAATGTGCAACCCATTCTACAAACTGTCTGGCATTAGGTATAGTAGCAGAAAGAAATACATAGTGCACATTGTCTGGTAATAATATTAATGTTTCTTCCCAAACAACTCCTCTTTCTTTGTCACGCATATAATGAATTTCATCAAAAATTACCCATCCAACTTCCCGCATTACCTAAATATTAAATACGCTTTTGAGATTCTAGAGGGTAAGAATATTATTTACATGTAAATTTAAAAAATATTTTAAAAAACCTCAGATCCTCGATAAAGCATATTCCTTAAAATCTCAGTAGTCATGATAAGCACACTTGCTGTTGGATTAATTGTAACATCTCCAGTTACTAAACCTGCATCCTCAAATTCTTCAAAAAATTCTCTGTACTTTTGATTACTTAATGCCTTTATAGGTGTTGTATAGATAACTCTTTGTTTATCTCTCAACGAACACGCTATTGCGTACCTACAAAATTTTGTACATTATTTATTATTAACAATACATAGATTATTTAAAATATATCATTTTCTCAAATTCTAATACATACTCTGCAACAACAGTTTTACCAGCTGATGTATGTGCGGAAACTAAAACAGATTGATTATTCTCGATGCATAATATTGCTTCCTTTTGAAAAGGATCCAATACAAATTTGTACTCTTTTGCTGGTTTGCCTTGTTTATTTTCTAGGGATACATATTCATAATCTGGTGGAACTGCAACTTCGTGTGTACATGACTCAATCGTTTCTATTGTATGTATTTTGATACGTGATGTTAATTCTTCTATACTATAAAAATTTGAAAATTTGAAAATATATTATTCAAAGATAATTATTAAGTGAACCAAATAAAACTTTGCAAATAACTAAAAGAGGAACAACTACTGTATAGGTTGTTAGAAAAAAAGTATTTAATATTTAAAGAGCTTATAGTACTCACTGAAAAGAGTAGAAAGATGTTTAATTGACATAGATTCTAAAAACAATTCTTATGATGTAAATTTAACTTTTATTATTTAGATGTATAGTTAATGGAAACATTGAATAGACACTTTTTACTGCTCTTGATAAATACTATAAGCCCTTATTTTTAACACTTTGCATCTTACTTTAAATCCTCCAATACAGGATCAGGTCGTAATTTTTTAGAAATAAATGCATCAGAATTATTTTCAAGTTCTCGTTTAGTTCCACTTTCTGTATTGGTTCCCCTGTGTGCATATTATTTCTTTTAATTAAAAAGAGTGCTTGAATTTACTTTCAGACTACATACATACTTATATTACGAAGAGGTTATGTAAACGTTTATACTAACTTTTCGTTTAACGATGCGTTTATATCTTCATTTCTTGGCTTTATTGGAGTTGGAATCACTTCTATATCTTCTGTTTCTTCAAAAACGTCAAACAAGTCTTCAGTAAAATTAGCCATTACAAATATAAATTTATACTTTAATCACAATTTACATAGATTCTTTACAAAGTTTACTGTTTACATCTATCGATGTTCTATATCGATTATTAAATATATCGAAAGAGTGGTCGACTATCGATTAATTTAAAATTTCAACAAATAATGTATTTAAAACTTCACACTTTTAATATAAAAGAATTTCTAATTTTCAATAAAATAAAGTGCTTTAATTAATTAGAACATAAAATATGTAAGTAGGATCAAAAGTGTTTTTATTATGAAATTACAACTTATACATACAATAAAAAGATATCATAGAGTATATTGAATAATTCATTTCAAATATACGTCAATTTTCTTTACATCAATATTTACACTAATATCATCATCATTTTTATTTCTCAAATGAATCTTATTTAAAAGTTTTATAAGTTTTATAATATAAAACATATCAGATCAAATAAAAAACAAAACTTTTGTAACTTTACTTTATTTTGCTATAGGTGGCAAAATAATGTATGTATCTGCTTAATTAATTTAGGCAACACAAACTGCAGGTAAAATGGATAATTTGTCTATTCGTTACGTGATTCCGGACATGATAACACGTTGAAAGATAGAATGGGAACCTCGAATGGGTCGAGTTTATATGACGAAGAAGCAGGACTTTCAGTTTCTTTTAGGCGTTCGCGAGTGGAACGTCGTGAGTGTAACGGTCACGCTGGCACGCGCGTGAAAGTTTTGTATTCCGAGCGCCCAGCCTCCTCTATGCACAAAGTTTATTGACGCAGGAAGAAGATTGAAACAGATACTTAAAAACGTATGTAGATTTTCGAAAGCAATGAATAATTTAAAATTCAATTTTTATTCAATGATTTTATAATTACTATTACAATTGTAATTCTCAGTTAGTTACTTTTTTATACATCTTCTATCTTTTATCAACATACATATTCTTCTTCCTAGTTCTTCTTAGTTTCTCAGGTAGAAAATAGTTTTTAAATCTTTGTGTGATAATGATGTAATATATCCGATAGTAGGCAGTGAAGTAAATAGTTAATAACTAAGATAATCCTTAAATAATTAGATAAGCGGAGTATGCAAATATACATATGTATGTATCGGAAGAATGTATGGTTAAGAGCAGGGGTAGACTGGGACGTAAATTTTTACCGGGACATTAACGACATGACCGGCCATCCATTCTTAGTTCATTGATTAAATTTTACGTATAACGGCCCCAAAAACCCGACCGGCCCACCGGGAATTACCCCAAACTGCTCGATGGCTAATCCGTCCCTGGTTGAGAGTGCATGGCAAATAACAATAACAATTACTGTAAATCGAGTATCATTTTTTATGAAAATTATTTGTGTCTTACAACGTTGCAACATTTTACTCATAGAGATTTAACTTATTCTAAACTGTATGTGTGTACACATTTTAAAGAAACATGAATATATAGATAATGAATCTTCATAATAGAATCACCGTGTAAATTAATAATCGATTTGATCATAGAATGTATTAATCAATATGATCGAATGGTTTATATTACTATGTTTTAATAACAAATTGTACTTACGTATATCATAAGAATACCTGCAGTATTACACTTGCGATGATGTTACTATTATGTGATATGTTGTTTCAACTACTTAGCTCCTTTTGTTTAGTAATTTACTTTTGTTTTCAATTACGATAGTTTAATTTGGTAGGATAGGGCTCTATGGTGATATACGAATAATCTTTTTCTTTTAAATGTTTAGTCAATTGATAATTTATGTCAATTGCAATTTAAGTACGTATACCATCCTATCAACTGAAAATCAAAGATACCATGAATTTTAATAATATAGCAAGATAACGAAACAACGATTTAATTAATAGAAGGCGAAGTAAAATTTGTATTGCAAGCAAAAATTTGCGAAGAATTCTACAAGTACGCGATACTCTGTAACGAGAATTGCGAAATGGAGTGAGTTTCAACAGAATGGCCATATGTTAGAGTCGAAGGATGAAGGTATAAGAACATGAAACGATCAATGGTCCACGAGTCATCGTGCCGTGAGCCGTGGGTCGAAAAGTCAGGGCCTGTTCAGAGTCAATTTTTCTTAACCAATGAACGCGTCCTCTGAAGGAATTTTAGTTGTTTATTTTCATAAACTATTGATTTTCGCTCATTTGTACATTAAACATTTCAATGTATCATAATATCTCTTAGTATTAGAACTTGATTAATATTTTAAGCATTTTTAAACAATAATCATGGAACAACTTGATAACAAGTTACTCGATTTTATTGGTTATCCCTCTGAAGGTTAATTATGAATATTCTCAAAATTATATCGCGTCTCTTTTTAGTTATAAAAAGCATCTTGTGTGATGACATCTATTTTATTGATAGTTTGAATAATTTAGGCTCTTTTTACGATAATTAAATTTAGTAAAAAAAAAAATATAGAAAATAATGAACATCTCCGTCAGATGGAAACTAAATCACGTGTATCTTTTTGGGTAATGCATCGCACGTTGTCTACCGAAGCACGTACACACATGGACCAGTAAAACTGACGTAATCCTTTGGTTCTTCGCTGAATATGCAGGTACACTCATTGCCATGGAACAATTGTTATTTTTGTACTTTCTCCAGCGAAAAGAAAAGCTATAGGAATTACCCTCTGGCTATTTAGCCGATTCCAACGACCAAAGTTCGTATATTCGTTCAATGATACGAAACATAAATCTGCATATATGAAAGTTGTGGTTTGCCCGGGGCTATTTTGTCTTTCTTGTACCACTGAAAGAAAATTTTTATCGTATGATCGTTTTCTACTATATTGTTAACCAGCAATCTTAAACTTTTATTTCATATTTTACAATCATACAATACACACATTAATACTATGTTAATATTTATAAATTTCTCACTTATTGCTAATTATTGCATTATTTGCATTCTATAAATTGCAAAAAATAGTTACTTTGTAAAAAAACAAGTAAGATAGACAGAAAGACGGAAGATCAATTGATTATAAATTCTATACAGCACTTTCGATGACGTGAAAGTAAATAGAGAAAATCTTTTTTTTTTTCGGATATTTACATGCTTAATTTATTATTTTCTGTGATTTTGTTGATTTTATTGTGTAAGAACTGTAATCTAGCATATACGACGTTTGAAAAAGAAAGTGTGTTTCGATTAATTTCTTTTTGTACATACTTGTATTTCTGAGGATCTGTTAGTCAATTAAAAGAACAAGTTCGGTCCTCTCAAGCGTAGATATGTAGCGTAACAGAGTGAAGTAGCGGGTATTTATTTTCAAGCTGTGGGGCGGTACGTTTTCATACGACGGTCCTGAATGAGTACGAGTGAAAGTTCGTGAGTTAAATATTTTTTGTAACTTCGTTTTGTAGATTGCTCATACGTATGTACGTGCTTCCTATAAGATAAGTTACAGCACGCTATGTTCGCTTCTTAATGAGGAATAAAGTGTATATAGTTATTTATATATCGTAAGTGCATAAAAATTAATCGTAGAATTGAGAAAAGGAACAAAAAAAAAGAAGAAAAAAGAAAGAAAAAATGGAGAAAGCGCACATATTGTTAAATGAATAGAAAAATGTCCGTAGTGGTTTAAACTACAATTTGAGTCCAAAAAAAAATTACAATTTGAGTTCAGATCGAGATTTGAGAAGAATAAATTCACAATTGAACATTTAATGATTACTTAATTAAATGACCTTAATCTAATAAATGTTTATACGTTTTTCTTTATTTCAACTTTATCCCTTCTCTACTGAATTATTGTTTGTAGGTTTAATACAAAACTTTTTCGATTATGTAATGTATCTAAGAAATATTAAGTTTCTGACTGGAGCTGCATTCTTCTCCAAACACAGGACTTTTGTAACGTCAATCGACATTCTAGGGTGCACCGTGTAATACCTGAACACCGGGCAGTGAGTTATAGTGACGTGAAAGTTTCCGACTGGAAGAAGCGGAATGCGGAGTGCTGGGCGCTACGGTGTGTACACTGATCCATGGTACTAGCACAGACGAGTACTCGTCTGTGGTACTAGGTAATTGTATGGCTGATACCATGTTTATTATACATGTTATGCGTACAGGGCTACTTCTGGTATATTAGTCCGGCTGACCGATTCCCGTATCGGATACATATTTCATTTCTATGGCTTGATTCATATGATGGTTATATTTTAATATTGTTCTCAAGAAAATAGTTGATTATTTTATGAAGCTTAAGGAGTATAAGAATATAAAGATTACAAGAAATATTAATTAAACAATAACAAAATTTGTTTTCAAAAATTCATTGTGTAAATAATTATTGCAAAAATATAATATTATCTTATATTTTCATCAGTCTGTAAAGAATGTCCTATATAACGTAATACTCGTTTCACATTGTCCAATTTCTTACGTGAACATGACGAATGTGAAAGCGACCTTGAAACTTGGATCATCCATCGCATCAATACTAAGCAGTATGTCCGATAAATATCTAGCCAAAAAAATTTTTATCTAATAGATTCGATCGTGTAGCTAGAATTTCAATGAAAAATTAAGTTGCGGTATTAATTTAGTTAACCTGTAGATAAATGACGAATTAGAATTGGAAATTTCTTCTGTACAGTTTCAACAATCGATGAAATAATACATCATAATTTTTCATCATAATTTTGTATTATAGATTCAGTGAGTATCAAGAAGAAGGCAAAGAATGATGCTGAAATATTAATGATAATGGAGGAACTTAAGAATGAAAACGCGTGGCTATTAGCCCGCGGACGATTATTCTAAAAAAGCATGCAACGGTGGTTACTGGCCCTAGATGAACCTGCATCTAATCCATGCGGTAACACCGTCATCAGCCACGAACCATCCGGGTACGAATACATAAATTCGTACGCAATTTATACCCGTATGGCATATTCAATTATTTTTGAAAGTCATAGTTGTTTATTTGTATTAATCTTAATAGCTTCTATTGATGGCACCGTTAAAAGTACATACAAGAATGTGATAGTTTTTTAAGACTTCGTGGGAATTTCATATAGGTGGTACTAGGTTGGATCGTAACAGGGGATGCTGGAACGCGGGAAGTTTTGTTCCAGTGCCGCAATCGCAACGGCCTTGGCAGTTTCAGGTGGGAACCAAACTAGCTCTGACAGTGAAACTACTAAATTGTCTTTATATGCGGCGAATGAGCGATTCACTTGCAATCCTGACAATCTGTACGCGGTACCACGAATTGGTTTACATGAGATAGAATGGTAAGTGAAACTTCTTCTTTTATCATTGCAATAATTTATAAATTAACGTTAAATATTATATATATATATATATATATATATGTCGGAGATGAAAGGACATCGGAGTCTTCCCTTTGGAACCCCGGGAAAATCCCTTAACACCGTAATCTAGATTCTATCATAGGCGTAATTAAACAATTGTCGTCTTTCGATCCGATTGTATTTGTTCAAGATTTGTGATAATGAGCTTGGGCTCGAGGCGATAGCCAGTCGCCGAACGTAGCCGCGGTCACGGGATGAACGTTTTGCCTAACAAAGGTATGAAGTAATTCTATAGCTCTCCTTAAAAGAAATATCTCTGGCGACACACGACAGTAAACATTCCAACGGTCTCTGTCCCGTGGCCACACGCAGTTCCTATTCTTCGAGAAAGATGATTGCCAGATGTCGATGTCTCTCCACAGTACGTGACCAGCTAGCCCGAGGGCCGTTATAAACACTAATATCTAGTTACCTAAAGCCCTTCGAACAGATAAACAGTCCTTGTCCCAACTACGGGAAGACAGGGGAGATCTATTTCTTTCAACGAACGGCGTCTCCCACTAGCAACTTTCCCTCGAGGGCGGCTAGCATCTTTTCTAACCACCGATATGGAGATTGACCAATTAGCAGCAACGTTAATTTCCCATACTTTCTGAACGAAGACTATCCTCGACGAATCCGATGATCTCGTGTCCTTAGACACACCCCATCATAGTTTTCCTCTGCAGCATCATCGCGACGAAAAGTCATTCTCTCGCGAGATCGTATTAGCGACTTACTTAGCGTCTGTACGCTCGGTGGATATTCCCCGTTTTAACAAAGAGTCCGACTTAGATTTTGCGGGCACGTTCATCCATCACCCCGTTGACCGCGGATTCGTTATTGAACCTAGGGTCATTATCATTAGTTTCTCGAGTGTCTAATTGCCACGGTTGCTTGTCCAATTCTATAATAATCGTATCTGCACTAGTCAATGTCTTCTGTATTGCTTATCGACAATGCGTAAACCAAACGACGATTCGCTTCACGCCCCTAATCCTAATTCCAATGTAAACCCGACATATATATAATAAATAACTTTTTAATTAAATATTTTGAAATACTGATATAAAGTAGAAAAAATTATTCTTCAGGATAGAGGCTGACTCGCTAGAGGCTGATGTTTCAAGATTCGTAGCCGGATCGTCAACAGTAACAACGACCACAACGCGAAATAATCTAAAAAAATGTTGCCGAACTTCGACCAGTTCCGGTTACTCCAGCCATTCTCCGCCATTGTCGGCTGGTTCATATTCTTGTTACACATCAGCAGTCTCCGGTCAGAGTCTTTTTCGAGGAATACCTTTAACAATGAAGGATCAATTCAGCGGAGGTCTTGCTGTAATTCATGAGAGCGAGTCAATTCCACGTCCTATTTGGCCGACTGCATTTCCCAATCCGCGCGAACTCTATCAGAGCGAAGAAAATCCCGAATATGATAGTAAGCAAATAGATTCTTTTTTTCTTTTAATGTCTTATAAAAACAGTAAAACATGTTGCGGTTTATAATAGCTTTGTACACATGTTACGGATGCAGTTGCGCATATACCTATTCATATTGCGATTGGGATTATGAAAAATCTGCAAGTATATCAGCACATGATGTCCTCCTTGAATTATCTCAAACACTAAACTCTGTGATAGAAGGCAAAAATGCTATGACACCAGAAGAGATTTTGCACAATATCTCGTATAAAGTGGCCCAAGGAATTGGTTTGAAAGGAGGACTTTATGAGTACGTTTACCATAATTCCTCTTTTTTACCAAGCAAACGATCGTTCTTAAACGACAAGAATTCGTGTCTGTTAAGTAGCAATAAAAACTCGTCGTCAAAAATCAATCCAGTAAACTCAAAACTTTACGATAATACACGACACCTTTATCTGCACAATCCATGGTACACTTGCTTATGCACTTGTGAACATACTCACAGATTTTTGTCGTCTTCTAAAAATGACAAACAAACCAAGACGCACGATGGATCAGAAAACAAAGAAAATCCACCTGTTATACTTTTGATGGATAATCATTGTCAAAGAACAAATTCAGAATTAACACTGCAGAACAATAAAAACACACTTGAGTCGCACGTTTGCAAATGCTCAAATCGTTCAATTGCTCTCGATAAAAAAACGAAAAACATATACTTGAATCGTTGTATTAGAAGTGATACGAAAGAAGCGATCAATATTAATGAAGAAAACAAACAGGACCGGGATAAAGTTATTTCTAACGAACCAGAATACTCTATGGTAAGTCTATGTGAAATACTTCTGAGCTATAAATTTAACGCATATTGTATAATCTTTTAACCGACTTCTTTATTCGATGCACAAATCGTTACAAATAGATCTAACTCTTTAGAGATAAAAGCAATTACTGCCATATAATAGATTCATTACCTGTAATGTATATTCCTTTTTGCACATAATAACGTTAGGAGCAAATAACAGTATTCACAATGTCAATGTAACCAACGTATCAAGACTGATGTTTCAGCAGTTGGAGTGCAGTGACGGTGATTCATTCAACAAAGGTAGAATCTTCTCATCCAACAGAAATAATTGGGATTATCGTGTGCGAGGATTTGCCGAAGACTTAGATTTCACGCTCGATGTTTCACGAGCGGAACGCTTAGGTCGTGTAATTGCAAAAGCAAAACGAAAACGACAATGGTGCAGAGCTCTGACCGCCTTCTTCGGACTAGTCTTCTTTGTTTTAAGTGTCGTCATTGTTTCCTTATCCGTAACAAAAGGACGTAAAGTATTTGGAAGCATGTAATTCGATTTATAAATCATAACAACTTAATCAGAGTACTTTCGTAACTCTAGTAAAAATACTGACTGACACTTGCTTTATTTGCTTTTAGTACCTTATATTGTTAAGCTAAAATAATAGGATCTAAATCCTGTTAGCAATATATGGCTGTGACCATGTTTTCTTATGTATGAATATTAATATGCAATGTATATCCAGATAAAGTAATATTAAGTAATATAACTAAGATAAACGATAAGACATGAAAATTATATGATTAAAAATTTAGTTAAATGAATAAAGAAAATTAAATTTATAAGAGTTTAGCTGATTTTTCCTTAATAGCATAATTATCTGCATTTTTTAAATTCATTTTTACTTAAAAATAAAATTATTAAAGATATATTAGGTATTTTAATGAAGGAAACATTGGTTTGGATATAGAACATTATTTTAATTGTTAAAGTCAACCATTGCGCATGTTTTCACGGACGTGAGTATACAGTATACGTATAACACAACTAACGTTAAATAAAATTCGATAATTTGAAATATAGTAAAAAATAATACATCCAAAATTTAAGTTTTTATAAAAATATTATTCTTTTATGCATAAAATAATAGAATAAATTGTTATGAACTTAAATACTTAATACTTGATCGTATGATATAAAGGTTATATCCCTCCGTATATTCAAATTACCTCAATTATTTACTTGCTCGATTATTTTGAGTAATAGAAAGAAAAATACATTTGTTTGACTTAAGGTACGAATTCAATTTTTATTTACGTTAATGATGTGAAAGTAGCTGTATAGAAAAATATAATTTTTAAGTTAATCAGTAGTTTAGTATATAATAACCTGCATTGTTCCAGATTTTATTCTAAATTGGCTTAAAATGGTATGTATACCATGTGTAGCTATACCAATATTACTCATTATATGGAGATTCTTGATACAGCCATTATTTATAAAATGGTGGCAGTTCAGAAATAAACAAATAGAATTAACAAATAATGAACAACCCCCGCAACTTGTAAAGGAATGTAAAAATGGAGTTTGTACATTATCATGGACAAAAAATCAAGACGAAAATTCGATGAAAAAGCATTGAAATGAAACTTATCTATAAACACAATTATTCCTAATATAATTTATTGTATAATATTAAACTTTATATTTGTTTACAACTTTTTAAATAACCATAAGTATATTATGCATATACATAATATACATCTTGTGCAAAATATTTATTATATTTAGAATGTTCTTATTATTACGCGAAATTCATGGGAGATTTAAAAAATTTGTTCAAATTATTGTGTTACCTATATAAAAGATAATAAAATTTTATCCTCTTCTGCTTTTCTCGCAAATCTATTACTAATAATAATTACTGATACTAATACTAGAAACAAATAGCTTGTCATCTTGTATATCAATAACAAATAGTTATATGAAAATGTAATTTTACTTTGTATTCCAACATGGTTATTTATGTATTCTTATGTTGTATTTTCAAGAAAATTGAAGTTTTGTAAGATAATGAAAAAGGGTATTACATTTATTAGTTTAAAATACATTATACATCACTTAACAATACTTAAATATTCGTAAAAGTTTAATGTACATTCCGAAGTTCCACTTCAAATATCAGTGTACTATTACCAGGAATAACAGGTGGTGAGCCTTTTGCTCCATACCTATAACAAACATGTAAAACGTAATATGAGTAATATATTTAAATTTAGTTCACACATAAATGAATAATACATACGCCATAGCTGGAGGTATTGTGATCTGTCGTTTTCCTCCTACTTTCATTCCCTGAATACCAACATCCCATCCTTTAATTACTTCACCTTTCCCAAGCCTGAATTTAAAACCAGCTCCTTGTGTTGTTGCATCAAATTTCTTTCCATTTTGCAAACGACCCACATAATATACAGAAACCAATTTTCCGCTTTTGGCAAGAACACCATTACCGACTTTCAATTCTTTTATTTGCACTCCACCTTCCACTACCCTTGTTTTCTGATCACTTTGGGTATTTATTTCATTTTGTTGCTGTTCCCTTTTATCTTTTTTTTGCTTTGCCTCTTTTCCATTTAGTATTTTCTTTTTGTGTTGTTGTTGTTGTTTATTTCTTTTATCTTTCTGTTGAGGCTTTACTTTCTCTTCCTCTTCCTCATCCTCTTTATCTTCTTCTTCACCTTCCTCATCGTCATCTTCATCTTCATCTTCATTTAATAGTGATTCTTCATCTCCTTCTTCAGAATCATCAGAATCATTTTCTTCATTCATGCCATCTAGTTCTATATCCTCATCAGAAGATTCTGCTTCAATTTCTTGTTTAAGACGCTTAGTATTTTTTTCATTCTTTAAGGTATCTATAGCTTTTCTTTTTGATTGTTTGTCAACCAACTGTGGTACCTGCTCTTCTTCTTCTTCTTCTTCTTCTCCTTCTACATCCTCTAGCTCATCCAAGTCCAAATCTTCATCAGGTATTAAATAACCAGTTAAATGTACATGACCGTGGCCATGACATATAAATGCTATTGTAGTTCCCTCATGAAAATTTAAATCAAGTGGTACTTGCCACGTTGAGCTCTTTCTTAAATTGCATAACAAATAACTGGTACCTTCATAGTATAACATCACTTGTACCACACCGTCATCTATAATAAATAAAGTATAAAATGACATACTATTATTATTTAGAAATATAACAAATTTCAATTTTCCAATTACTTATTTAAGATTTGAATAACATGCTAGATTATTATTCAAATTTTAAAACGATTATTTATAAATTTAAATTTAGCATAAGACGAATTTATTAATATTACCGGCTTTTTGAAGATTTAAACTAGCCATTGATACATGGAATGATTTTTCAACGGTCTGTGTATATCGTTTATTTGGTTCTAGTATTAAACCTAAAAAAAAACAGATTATAAAATTATTATTAATATTTATACAAATTCCTTTTCGTAAAATATTGTTTTCATAAGGAGCAACCGTTTTTCGAAACCACATGGCGACACCATTTTAAAACACTTTATACCGGTAAATTTTGGAAAACCATCAGATACATCTTAACCGTGATTATACTTACCCCAAAACATTTTGTCTGTGTAACTTTTGACTCTTATTCCAGTAAAATGAAATATCAATTATAAAAACTTTCTATTTCTTACATTCAAATACAGATACCAAGTACCCTTTACGACCTCGCGCCAACTACTAATGAACAACTAAAAGACTTCATACAGCGCCATTACCTACAAATCAATTTCTGTCACGAACTAATTTTTTTTGTAGATTCAACACCATATTTTAATAACAGCGATTAAAACTTGATGGATTTTAGAACATTTTTTATCCTTGAAATTCTTAACTTAATAAATAACAATTCTTACTGATAAGATCACTTTTTCACTAAAATATTTTTACTTAATTTTTGTACTTAAAATAATATTTCGTAATTTCATTACGATCATGTTACGAGCGGTACGACATAGAGTTTAGCAGCGATTTACAGTTTACAGTCATAGAATCATATGCATTTTTGGCATGGCCTTAAAGAGTGGTCGATAGCACATCTATATAATATATATTTTTAAGTGTAAAATGTTTGACCACGGTTAGGTGTGTTTGTCTATTATTGGCAAGACATAGATAGAGTATAATTTATAATATCTTTAGACTGCTTGGAAAATTTATGTTGTGAATTAGCAAAATGATGATGGATTATTTCGTTACAAATAATTCTTTGGCACCTGCGCCAATGGGAATTCAGAGTACTGCTGGTGCCGTACCTGTAAAAAATGATAAAGGTTAGTAATTAAATATTATAATTAATATTTAACTAACTATAATAATTATCTTCCTCTTTCTTCTAAAAATAGTAACAATAATATAGAGATAAATAGTAACAACAGTTGTTTCTGTGAATTATGTCTTAAGTGTTACAATACCTAAAAAATTTTGTTTGAATTTATAGGTGAACTTTCTATGAAAAAAGTAAAGGTACATCGTTATGTCTCTGGTAAACGACCTGATTATGCACCAGCTGCTAGCTCAGAAGAAGAGTCTGAAGAAGAAGATTTCTTAGAAAGGCGTGTACATAAAAGTTATGAAGAAAATGAAATTTCTATAGATACCCCTACACATTCGCAAGTGAAAATATGTGATGAAGATGATCCACGTATAAGAAGATTGACGCGTTTAGAAAAGCAGAAGGAATCTAATACAGAAATTCGTGCAGAGAGACATAGACACATACATGAACCAGAATTAATTGAAGTTGAGCCTGAAAGAACTCGGGAAAGGATAAAGTTAGAAAGTTCAGATTCGTCAGAAGATGAAGAATTATCAGATTCTGAAATTGAGAGAAGACGAGAAGCATTAAAACAACGGGTTTTATCAAAAAAAGAAAATGAAGAAGAATTAATTCATGGAGAAGAAGATGAGAGGTCAGGTGATACCTCAGAAGAAAGTTCAGAATATGAAGAATATACAGATTCAGAGGAAGAAACTGGACCAAGATTGAAGCCAGTTTTTGTACGTAAGAAAGACAGAATTACGGTAATGGAAAAAGAAAAAGAAGCAATGAAACAAAAACAAGCGGAAATTGAAGCTAAAAAGTTAGCAGAAGAGCGGAAACGACAAACATTACGGGTAAATCTAATTATATGACTAGCGAATAAATCAATAATTAATAGTGATTATCTCCTTTATTCTATTTATTACATAGATGGTAGAAGAAGCAATAAGAAAAGAAGCACAAGTAGGTAAAACCACCAGTGAGCATGAAGGAAAACTTGAAGATGTTTGTACAGATGATGAGAATGATGAAGTTGAGTATGAAGCTTGGAAATTGCGAGAATTAAAAAGAATTAAACGTGATCGTGAAGAAAGAGAACAGTATGTATCGTTATTACAATAACAATTATTTGATACATATAAAAATTTTTATAATATTTTTCAAAACATTTCTTATAGACTTGAAAAAGAACGACTTGAAGTTGAACGAATACGCAACATGACAGAAGAAGAGCGGAGACAAGAAGCGCGCTTAAATCCAAAAGTCATTACAAATAAAGCAGCCAAAGGAAAATATAAGTTTCTACAAAAATATTATCATCGTGGAGCTTTCTACTTAGATAAAGAGGATAATATATTCAAGCGAGATTTCTCTGGTGCAACTTTGGAGGATCATTTTGATAAAACGATTTTACCCAAAGTTATGCAAGTGAAAAACTTTGGACGCAGTGGTAGAACTAAATATACTCATCTAGTTGATCAAGATACTACTCAATTTGATTCACCATGGATCTCAGAAACAGCACAAAATTTAAAATTCCACAATAATCAAGCTGCTGGAATGAAGCAAGTATTCGAACGACCATCATTAAAAAAAAGAAAAAATGAAAATTAATCAGGATACGTTAAGAATTTTATATTATATTAGAATTAGTAACATATTGTAAAATTGTTTTATTCAAACCAAATTTTTTTTTATTAATTGGGGCTTTTGAATACCTTAAATATGTAACAATGTATAAATACAACTCTTAGTATATCTTATAATCTTGATTTATTTTTTACATATCAAGGTTTTTAAAGCATGTTTCTTATTTATACTCATGAAAATGTTTTATTTTTCCAACAATAATTACTTTTGAAGGTAACATGATAATATTTGTATCATCAATAACAGTTAATTTCCTGAGGAAAATATTATATAATTGTTAAATAATTCTAACAAAGATGAAGTATTAGTTATTATTAATAATACTCAGGAATTGGCTCTTTTAGAATATATTTGCTAATTTGACTATATTCACTATGTTATATTTGTCTAAATAAAAAATATACATTATCACAAATAATAACAGTTACCTATGGCAAAATATGTTTAGATCGTTAAGTTATTTTTACATATATGATTTTTTATGTATAATGATGCACAAGATTTTTATTACAATTCAAATATATTGACCAGGATTTAATATCTGTAACTTTCATAAATATAGTTTAAAACCAAGAAATCTGAAATAATACGTTAAATATCCATTTAATGTCATGTTGATCAATAAACATTTAAAATAACTTCTAAAATGATTAAACATTCTGTTACCAAGTATTGCATCACCAACAAATTCTAATCTCTAATAACATTCAGTAATATTATTCGGTGTATATGAAGGATGTATAAAGGCCTAAGACATTTAACTCATTTATTTTAAATTTATGTTTTTCAATTAGGCTAACGTGCGATTTAGTTTCGAGCATTGAAATACAAACCTCTGCATTTAATAAAACACATTTTGAACTTAGCTATGTACCTACTGTTGGTAGTTGGTAGTTGGTAATTGGTAGTTAGTAGAGGTTAGTACCAGGTATCTACCAGTTAGTACTTACATTTGTCAGTAAACTAAAAAACTGGCAAACAAGACATTGTATTTGACAGATTCGTAGACAAATCAAATGATTGACTTTGACATAAAATATGTAAAATTATATTCTGCCATAAATTTGTAACAAATAATAAATTATAAAAGATATGTGTCTGAAATTAAAGTGCACTAACCTAACAGGTATTAATTCTATAATAATATTTGAAAAATATTAAAGATGACTAAAGTTATATAATTTTGTAAAATTTTACACGATATTCTCAATTTGTTTATTACAGGCCTTTTAAATTAGCGAATTTACTTATAAATAACGTTTTAAAGTAATATTGCTTGTATATTATATAAACTCAAACTTCAACTTCAAACTTCAACTTCAGTTATGGCAGCAATAAGACATACATTACAAAGGGAAGTGTTTACACCTAGTGATGAAAAATTATTAAGCGTATGTTATGTCAGTAAAGCATATAGAAAAAAGAAAATGAGCTTTCTGTGCTTAACTACAACTACAGATTCACCTTCATCTTTACTTTTATACCAAGTAAAAAAGAATGATAAAAATGTATTTAAGAAGAAACAATCATGGCCTTTAAGCGATATTCAAATTGTGGATGGAGTTAAAAATGATTCTATGGATATAGAATTGCACATTGATAAAGTATATAAATGGTCAGTGACAACAGCACAAGAACGAAGGACATTTATAAGTAATTTATATACTTATTCTTGCAATTTAGCCCAAAGGCCACAATTTAAAAATATTCCAAAAGAATTGCTTATAGATCCCAGTTCATTAAAGGAAAGTGATAGTATTACTTTCACACCAGGTAAACATTATAGTTTGCTTGTAATTAGCTTATTATTTATTTATATTTTAAATAATATCTGTTTATATATATATGATTATTTGATATTACTAAGTTTATATGAATTTAAAGTTTAAATAGATATGTAATGTATAATATAGACAAAATAATTTCAGTTATCCTAACATTAAAATATTTTTAGAGCTGTTAACATCTCCCATTTCATCTGATTATCAACCTATTACTGAAAAAGAAGCTGCTGATTTAAAACAATTAATGGAGGATTGTGAATATGCAGTCTCTAATGCGGAACTTTTTATGGAAACCCTTTCTAAGGATCTTTCAATTCTTGATGGGGTAAAATTATAGTTTTAGTGAATTATAATTCTTATTAAGAGAAATCTCAATTCAGAGGGAATTTACTTTTTATTAATGCAGGAAAATGTACAGTCAGTTTTGGCATCAGAAGCCTGTGTAACTCAATTAATGAATAGTATAGAAGCAGCAATAACTGAAGCTTCTATTGTCGAATCTCGTCTTGCAGCCTATGATGAGGCCCTTGGTAGAATTAGGGAAGTTATGGCACGTGTAGGTCAAAAAAATCAGGCGATTCATACAGCTAATAATAATGCACGGCTTCTCTTAGATCAATTGAATACAGTAATAGTAAGTAATTTTTACTTTATTACATTTTACAACTTTTTTTTATTTGTATAAAATTTTTATTCTGTAATTATTTTAATTCCAATTCTTTAATAATAAAATAATTTTAATCCTGTAAGTCACAATTAGATATTTCTCCAACTCACCAACGTGTTTTGAGTGAAGCTGAGCTTCCAGGAGAAAAAGAAGAACTTAGCCAAGCAGGTGCTGCTCTATTAAAAGCAACAACAGCTCCTTTACCACCCGGACTTGATAAATTAAGTGCAGTAACAGAACAAAAAAGACGACTTGATAAACTTAGAGTAAAATTTTCTGTAATTGTTGCTAGACATTTAAATAATCTCTTCATACATTTGGTATGTATACCTATGAAAGTAATACAAAATTAAAATATCATTGATATTGAAGTATAATATTGTTATAGGGCAATGATGTTGGAGATATGTCTACATCAATGACAGATTTAATTCTTCCAACACATCAAGCAGTTCATCATGAACTTGAACCATATACAGAGCTAATGCAATTATTAAGAGCATTAGATAATAAGGCTTTTATACAGTTAACTAAAGTATATACAGATACAATGAGTAAACTATATAAAAGGGATTTAAAGCGATTTTTTGAGGAAGCAAAAAATAAACTAATTTGTAAACGCCTTCAAGGTATATATGTTATATTTTTTTCTTCGTTGTTAATAATAATAAATTTTCATTTTTTACAAGAATGTACATTTTTAAGCAAATACATCAAAGTCTAGTGGCCAAAAAGTAGAAGATTTACTGAATCCTGCACCTATTTGCTTATTAAGTGGTGAAACATGGGCACCAGTAGGGGAAGGAAATCTTTTAGACTCAGTACTTGATTGTCTGCTTTCTCAAATGCAACCGGTCTGTCTCGCAGAACAAGCATTCTGCATTTCGTTTCTACAATTAGATTCTGTTCTTTCTCCATCAAAAGTATGTAAATTGTTGTTACAGATTTATTACAATATTCAAAAACTAAGTATCTATCTAAATGTATTAGAGTAGTGAAATGGAAGAAACAGATAATGTTAGTAATGGAGCTGCAAGTCCTGGATCAGTGACTTCTACAGCAAGTAAAAAATTAGAAAGACAAGTAAATGAAGAAGTGCGTGCTACAATGGCGGCTATATTTCCATCGCTAGAAACTGAATTAAATAATTTTATTGCCTTCCTGGATAAAATCGATAGTTTGTAAGTATTTTATAAAATTTTTATTTCTACAATTAATTTTTGTTTAATTTGCTTACAGAATAATTAATGCAAAAAGTATTTCAGTTGGTGTATGTATGTCTTGGTACGTTTGTCACAACATGTTATGTCAGCACAAGACACTGGTTCATTTTTATCTATGACATTTGCTTCTGCTCTAATTCAAGTTAAAAGAGCATTTGATAAATTTATGCAAACACAATTACAATCAATTCTCTGTGATACTAAAGTTAATCGCAGAAATAAATGTGGTATTTTACCATATGTAGAGAATTTTGGACCATTTGCAAGAACGGCAGAAAAAATCTTTAAAAATTCAGATAGAAAAGTTGATCTTGAGAAGTGGTATACTAAATTAGTGAGTACAATGTTTGAAGCTATTGTCATTCATAGCAGAGAACATCATAAAACTCCACAAGAGGTTATTAAAATGGGTAAGATAAATCTATTAACTTTATACTTTAATTATGATTGTATGTGTTAATAATTAAAATTATTAGCGCTAAATAAATAATTGTGTTATATTTTAGAAAATTTTCACCATTTATATGATCTTCTATCACAATTAAAAATACCTATATTTGACCATGAACGAAAGGAAGCTAAACAAAAATATCAGGATGCTTTACGTGCATATGTTACACAATATTTTGGGAGACCTCTAGAAAAACTGAATGTTTGTGACTTAAATCTTTTTTCTTAGCTTTTCTATAGTATTTCTTTTAACTATTATAATGTATAATATATACTTACAGCTATTCTTTGAAGGCGTGCAAGCAAAAGTTGGTGCTGGAGTTAAAGAGTCTGAAGTTAGCTATCAAATGGCTTTTAGTAAACAAGAACTCAGACGTGTCGTAAAAGAATATCCCGCTCGAGAAGTTAAAAAAGGTTTAGAAAATTTGTACAGAAAGGTTGAGAAACATTTATGCGAAGAAGAAAATTTATTACAAGTAAATTAAAAATACGAATAATTTATTCATTTTTCTGTATTATATTTTATATTGTATAATTTTTTATTTAGGTTGTTTGGCGTGAAATGCAAGGTGAATTTATCGCGCAGTATATATACATAGAAGAGCTAATTCAAAGGTGTTATCCAGATAGTATGGTAACTCTTGAATTTACTATACAAGATATTTTAGAATTTTTTTCAGAAATAGCTCGATCTCATTGAAAAAAATTAATGATTTACTAGTTGTAAAATAAACGTTTCATAATATATATTAATATTTAAATTGAAATAACAATAACAAAATAATGTAATTTCTTGATAAGAAAATGTAAATACTTAATTTTCATAAGAATTATTTAGATTTTTGTTCAGTTTGAGTCTTGTGAAATAAGATAAATAAAACAAGCTTATTTATTTAATAAAATTCAATCTATATATATCTGGTATTTTTACTCTTAATAATTTTTACATTTCTTAAAAATGTAAGTTAAAATTTTTTGAATGTAGAGATATTAAAAATAGAGAAGATATATGTATCTTTTAAGGTAAATGTTAAGTTACTAAACTTTATTTGTGAATATAAATTAAAAAATGTAATATAGGAATTATATATATCATAAATGTTTTACTATTACTTTTTACAATAAAGCAATCATACAATTGTTATACTTATTATCTGCTATAATATTATATTTGAATTCATTTTATTTAGAACTTCCAGGCATATCTTCTGGTTTTGGTGGACGGAAGTTAAGCCAAAGTAATCCAGATACCCTACCCTAAAAATTAAAATAATATAAGTAAAAATAGTTTAACAAAATTTAAAACAGCAATCTATTTGATATATGCATACATATGCTATAGTAGCACCAAGTATAATGATACCAGCTGCTAACTGTAAGTTATATTTTTGTTGAGCTTTAGCATATGATTGCTGCCACGAGCCTTGTGGTACAAGCACTTCATCCATACTTGGTGGTCTAAGTTCATTAGGTATATGGTATGATCTTACACCTTTAATGTTATATATGTTATTAATAGAAATATAATAAATAATAGAATATAGGAAATCATTATTAAAATAACTTTTCTCTTGGCTATAAGTAATTTTATGCAAAAATAGAAAATCTTTCTCTTTATTAAATACCAGAAAGTATCAAAAGAATTAATCAAATAAATTACTAATGATAAAGTTAAGAAAAGTGTATGTATATATATAAGCTAAGCTTTGTAATTGCTATTAAACATTTTTCAGCAATATCAAATTCTCAATGTTATATAAGATTATTCAATAATATATTATCTTGGAATCATGGAATAAAACATAGTAATATTACTAGCTTACCATTTCGTGTATTTCGGACAATTGGTTGTAAAATATGTCGTAACATCTTTACTGTTATAAATTAATTTTTGATACTTAAACAATACGTAGATCCGCCGACAGCGACGAATGAAAAGTCAAATAGAATGTACCAGTATATACTATGTAGGTTGGTAAAATCATAGAGTAAAATACGTTCAATACCTATAATTACTGCGCATCTGCGCATGAGACTGTCATAAGTATCTGATATTTAGATACGAAAACTGCTTGTCAAAACTATAACGCCGTAGCCCGTGCTTAATATTGTTTGTTTCGAATCCGAATGGAGAATACTATCGGGGTAGGTGTATTCTAAGAATTGCCCAGGTTTATCTCTTTTTGGACACGTTTGACTCAGGATTAAAATGCGTCGGAATCACTATTATATAAACAGACCTGAACTCTGAACATTCCTATATCAAAAGCGTTGAAGACATTTTATATTTCAAATTTTTTATTTGGGGAAGGGATGGGAAAGCCTACACGCGCTTGAGTAGCAACATCCTGAGAAGGTGCAGGTAATTGTATGGTGTTCATTTTATTTCCCTTTTCTCTCGACATGCATAACATGTGTTCGTTCGTTTCTTTCCCACCAAGAGCTCATCGGCGGCCGTTGCCGAAACAATGCAGCCGTTGACCACCAGATGCCCCTTTTTTCAGTATCCATCTTTTATTGACATTTCGAGTTTATTTTTTCTCTTGGATCTGAACAATATTATTTCTCAGAGATGGGTTACAGAACGTACAGAAATCGTAAACAACATTACGTTGATTATACTGCAAAATTTTTATTTCGTCGCCAACATAATTTTGTATAATCAAATAACTGATTTTTTTGATATGATCTTGTCAACATATTTCAAGGTCATCGAAATCTGTGTGTCTCTTTGTAAATAATTATATATGTTATAAAACATATATACATATATACAAACATATATACATTGATAAAATCCATAGTCCACGTACAATAAATAACAGTACATAATAAGAACACAAAATAAAGGGAATGCTCGAGTGATGTTAAAATATCTCGACTTTCTGGCCGAAAATTGCAAGTTCGATTCTTTTTATCAGTTGTTTGCCCGTTTATTTCAATTTTCTTCGGTGCTTTAACAATCACTTTGCAATCTCATAAAAAAATTCTCTTGGAAAAAATCTATATGTGACCCTACAAACAGTATAAACTTCATCCTGAGTACATTTTTACAATGATAATTAATGGATACATTTAGGTGTCCTGTTTCTCATGATTCATTCTGCACATATTGTAAAACACTCAACTTCATTTACTCTGGCTCACTGATAAGTTATTTAATGTTTAGGCACTTTTATAGCGGAATTGTACCAGGATTGTATCAAAAAATTCAAATTCCTTGATTATATAGGTTTTATCAAATTCTACAAGATTGTATGTACACTCTTGGGAGGCTAGTAGGGGAAAAAAGCTACATTTCTACATTAATTATTTTACATCTTGGGGTCATAGTTGAAGGATTGTCTGTTGCCTCCTCTTTTCTACTAACTCCGATCTTTGATAGTGAACAGTTTGAATAGGGAATAGGGTTGTCCGGAGTCGCGATAACAAGGGGGGGGTGTAAGCCCCCTTCGAGGATGAACCGTGAGGTGGTGCACGGAGACGAAGGGGACATTGTAACGTTTCTCAGGGACCAGATATTACTGACATTTTTCCTGAGCTGCTGAAGCAGACCACGATGGAGGTTTTAGCTACAAACATATCTATGATTTTAGTCATTAAAAATCTGAGACTACCCTGCATCTTCTCCTTAAAGGGTTCCAGTGTCTATGAAAATTTAGAAAAAATATCATAGGTCATGAACCTTCTAGAAATGACTAGACTATTAATAGACTAGAAATTTAGAAAAATTGAAAATTACAAAAATTGATTACAGATAAGTAATAAAGTACATCAGGTAAAATGATAATAGATAAATAACGTAATTTATGTATCTTTTCTCCATATATTTATTAGTTTTAGTTTATTGAAAACAGTTAATTTTTTTTATATTTCTTATTCTCATAATGAGTAGACTTCAATGCAAAAAAATTAATCTTTAATTTCTTAGCCAAGATTAATTTTGCAGCACCTTTTGTGGCTTAATTTCTACCAAAACAAAAATGTAAAATCTATTTGTAATAGTCATAACATATTTTTTATATATCTGGCACATATATTTTATATAAATATTTGTATATCTCAATAAAAAGTATTAATTTACCAATGTGTAGAAGTAAATATTTTTATTATACATTTTATAATGATTTATTCCAGCATATTTGAAAAAATATAAATGTTTGAAATGTTACTTACATAAATCCAAGTTAATAGTAATTTTATCTCTAGAACTGAAAAATTGTTTCTAAAATATTAAATTTCGTTATATGTACTTTTGCAGAATAAAACTAAATACCGACAACTCAATTCTCTTTTTGTTAAATGGTAATTGCGAAAGTGAATAATAAAAATACTTATAATCACGTATATTCTCAAATAGACGATATTTATAATATTTTACTTATACAGCAAGAAGAAACATATTTGTTTTACATTCGCTATTTTATATTTTTAATATTATTACACTTAATTTGTTTTTGGACGTGTATTAATATAATGCCAATTCTGTTATTTGGTTTTATACATTTACATCGTATTATATTTCCAGCTAATATAGCTCAGGAAATAATGCAATTTGACTTTTCTTGTACATTACCATCTGCTTTTTCAATCTCAATCAATAACGTATGAAAAATATCTGCAACAGACTGAAACAAAACAGAATTACATTGCAATCATCCACATGTAACAATGAAATTTAAAAAAGATGAAACAAATTTACCTCGTTTTGTTTTGCACTTGTTTCTAGGAAAGCAGCATGCCAAGAATCTGCCAATCGCTTGCCTTGTTCTGTTGTTATCATTCGGTCTACATATAAATCCGTTTTATTTCCTACTAATACAATTGGGACACTGAAATTCATAAAAATATATTTTATTAAAATTATATATGCTATACATTTGTAATTATATACGCTATCACGCAATCCTTTTATATGAATTAATAAAGTGAATAATAATATAACATACTGGACTTTTCCTGTTATATCCAATAACTTGTCATAAATAATTTGTACAACTTCAAAACTCTTAGCACTCGTTATGCTATATACCAGGACATAACCATGGATATCCATAGAATACTGTGTAGGAAATATACTGTACTCATCTTGACCTGCTGTGTCTACCAACTTAACTTCATAGTCTTGACTATTTACTCGTGTACTTTTTGTAAATGCTGGAAAATATACAAATGAATTGTATAAAAAAATAAGTCAAAATAGGCAGTAGAACCAACATCTTTCAAATTTTTATATCAAACCTTATTTCTTTTTTGTAAATTTTAATTGAAGAAGCAAAGGATAAATTTGATGATAAGATGTAGGATGCTACTGCGCTCAATACATTCAATTATAATAAATAAAAATTGTAAAATACTTAAATATATAAAAAACAAGAAAACTAATAACTGACGAGTTCATGCATATTGCCAACAATACATCATGCTGTACTCGAACTAATTTGTGTTGTGTTAATATAATTCATAAGGTATGTGTACAAACCGCACATAATGTAAACTAATTCAGACAATAAAATACCTTTTGTACCTGAACATTATTTATAGATAAGAGTAATTTATATGAAATAAAAATGAGAAGCATTTCATGAAAACCAAATCAAATTTTTGAAGATCTTGAAATTTCTGTTATGTAATTTATGACTTATCTATTCTGAATTACGAAGTCATTACATAAATACCATTATATTTGTAAAACAATAAGCTTATCGCTGTTCTGTATTTCTTTTTTATGAGTATTAAGTCACATTAACCATTATTTAAATTTCATATATGTAAACAATAATACGCTGGTATTACATTATTATATATGTTGATTTAGAAAAAAATATGACTATTGCGTAGCACTTTTGCACTACAGTTGCGATTGCAACAATGTATAAAATATGCATTTTCCATTGTAGTATCTTAGAAAGAACAAGAATTTTTATATGCAGGATAAAATCTTTAACAGTTCGATAAACGGAAATTCTATTATAATGCCATAAGAATAAATATTAATATTTTTTCAATTATTCAACTATTATAAATTTTAAAGTTCTAGAATATAATGATATTATTAAATGAAAATTAAATTTACTCGCATTTAAAATAATAATATTATCATTAAATTCTATTGCATATAAAATAAATAATATGAAATCATGAAAATTATGTATAATATCAGCTTAATACTTTAGTTATTGTAAATAATAGTATAATTACTAAAATATATAAATAGCTTAATATGTTAATATATCATAAAAATTGATCAAATATATATATTTTAGTATTGTACATGGAAAAATACGTTACTAAAATATCATATTAGATATAACATGATATAATATTAGAATATCTAAATAAATATAATAAATAAATGTAAAGAATATGTAGATGTTCTAATATCATAATGTAAAATTAGAATATATAAATATTGAATATAACAATAGAATATATAAATATAGAATATAACAATCTAAATTTGTCTATATTCAACATAAAAATTGCAATTAAATATGTGAAGTGTACGAAGTACATATTCTACTCTGAATATATACAGGGTAAGTGACCTAAGAGTTTAAGCTGAAATATTTTCAATACTACTAATTATTTCAGAAAATGTTCTAGATGAAAGTTGAATGATTCCAAGGAGAGTATATTTTGATGTTATTAGTTTTTTTGTAGGTGCATAGAGGTCATGTAGAGGTCAACTCTGTCTTTTTAAATGGAATTTAATTTATTTTTTATTACATTAGACGATACAGCGCAAGATTCCTTATAGAAAGTTATTAACCTACTTACACTAAAAAACTATTAGTTTAGTAGATATTTTAACTTTCAGTTTGTAAAACCTACTGTATGAAAGACAAGGAAAGATGTAAGATACTACTTTCTTTTTTTCCTGGGACCCTATTTGTTTCCCTTATCTTTCATACAATAAGTTTTATAAACTAAAAATTAAAGTATCTATTAAATTAATAATCTTTTGACATAAGTAGGTTAGCAATCTTTTATAAAATCATTGTCTATTCTACTAAAAAATATAATTCCATTTAAAGAGACAGAGTTGACCTCCACATGACATTTATACACCCACCTACAGAAAAGCTAATAACATCAAAACATGTCCCCTTTGAATCCATTCAACTTTTATCTGGAACATTTTCTAATATAGTTAATAATATTGAAAACATTTCAGCTTAAATTATCAGGTGACTCACCTTGTATATTGTTTGAGTTTACAGACTATGTCGAGTTTAAAAGTGTTGGAATTTGCAAATGTAGCTTACACTTTAGAACAAAGGGAAACTTTCAATAATTCTCTATTAATACAATTATTTCTCAAATATGAACACTAAATTTTAGAAAATTATATATATCATACATTAAAAAATTCTATTGCAATGCAAAATCATTAAAAGTAATATGAAGAATAATATACATGTTGTAAGAAATTAAGACGATATGTTGGACTGTATGAAAAATTTTGATACTAATAATAGTTATGTCAAATAGTATTCGATATAATGATTTAAATAAATTCATAATATAAAAATAAATACCATGTGTTACAAAACCAAATAAACTAGTAAACCTGTATTCGTTGAAATTTATCTTTTGTTTTAAAATGTAAACTGCGTCTATAAATAATTATAACGTCTTTTTAAAACTCTCTTGTATAATTTCTTTATCTCTTATATTTTCTAAAATTTTCTGCTAAATAAGAATGAAATAGCTTAAATATTTTTATACAATTATAGATTACCAACTTTTCACATTATAAATAATTATAATTGGAAACATTAATCTAAAAAATTGATAATTAATTATAAGTTAAACATATTAAAGACATATTTTAACAATTATTGGCTCATTGAATTTAGTATACCAATTTGCTCATTCAATAATAAGTTTTCATGAATCTCTATTATTTACAGCATGAATTACTAACAGAATGTGCAGAAAATACTACTAACAATGTCATTAGAAATCTTTGAAGTAGCGTGTAAGACGATACAGGTACTTCTTACTATTTTCTATGGTAGGGTCATATGAATCCACAAACTGTCCCTCGACGAATTGTATGCTCAGTGACGACTTGCCTATTAAGAACAATAAAAAAAAAAACAATAAGCATTGAGAATACAAAAAACATAATTTTTTACATACATAAAATGTTTGTATGCGTTTATAAATTTGTATAAATATATAAGTATGTTTACATATATAGCAAATAAGTTACATTATTAGATAAATAATTACTTTATAAAGATATTAATTAGTATAACAAAACTAATGTAAGTCTAAAAGAGTCCCATATTTTGAAAATTTTTATTAGTTATGATATGATAATCATTTAATTTTCAAACACACTATAAGATAAGCAACTAATCATTGATGTAAATAATAATATTTGTTAACAGATCAGTTGTATATTAAATTATTTCAATTACAATAATAATTTTTCATTACCTACGGATCTATAACCCATAATAGCTATTTTCCTTTGTTTTGGTGGCATTTTTCAGCATTTATAAACAGAAACGCTGCAACTGTAGTCCATAAAGGCTGGTGCATGCTCCAATTAGAACCTCTACATAAAATTAAAATAAGAAATGTGAAAAATTATTTCTTTCGAATAAAAGAATATATCCTTATATTTGAACTAATTGTTAGATACTACTATTATTCTAGAAGATTATTATGATAAATTGATTCTATAACTTATTTTGTACTAAAATAATCAATTTAGATTGAAATAATTTATTTTGAGTTATTAATTATTACATTAAAGGTTATAGTTTAGACTATAATAAACATATTAAAGAAATTAGTTTACAATAAAACATATGTCTAATAACATAGATTGTGATTAAATAAATAATTAAATAATAATTCTATGAATATACTTGATTTTAGTATACTTGTTTCCTTAAATTGTTACTTAGTTTGATTACATCATAAATGTTTTGAAAATTAACTACGACATTTCTAATTATATATAGAATTATCGCCTATATTTGTAATATTTCATTTCATAAAAATTACTAATTGTAATTCGAATTTCAATAAAAGCTAAATAAAGGAACCATATACATGAAATATGAAAATAATGAATGACTCTTTGTGAAAACATATTTTTTATAAAATTACAGTCATTAAATAAAATCTGTAAAAGCTGTGTGCGTAAGTAAGAACGCATTTAAATATGTATTTAATATATGCGTATTAAGCATAGTTATATGTACATATATAGTATTCTTTACATCATACTCTGTTTACGTATTTATCAATTATATAGTAAATGTTTCGTTGTGTTGCAATAATCAAACTCTTTTATTTTATAACATGAAAATTGCACTCATCATAAATAGACTTCTCATCGAATTACGTATTATTTAATGCACATGCAAATGCACATGCACTACTCACCAAGAAAGAGGAGGTATATACATCAGTATACATACATTATGTGCGTTTCATGTTAATCGACATATTGACTCCTATTATATGTCAAGTATTTAAACAAATAAAAGTTGATATCTGTCTGAATATGATGCCTTAAAATAAACTTTTCAATACTACTGGAAATATTACTATCTTCTTATACGCTGACGCGATAGTTTCGCACTGATATTTTATATAGTGTCACGTCTCTCGAACGTGTACAGACTTAACGAGTGACGGTAGTTCAACAGTAGCCGCAAGATGTCTACTATCTCCTCACAAGTTCATAGTAAATTATTCGTTATTCCAGTATTCATTAATTTATATACAACTTCCAAAATTGATTTCAATTTTATAGGCACAGGAATAGAATAGGACCTATTAAATGTAATTCGATTGAGCAGTTTAATTGGTGGTCTTGAGAAGAAACCTTTCTTTTTTGTTCTATCTTTATTTCCACATGTTTTGATGCTGGAAGTCCGATCTTAGGACTCGATAGTCTTAGATTTTAATCAAATTCTTAGGGATTTTCTTTTAAAAAGTTTTTTAATTAATTCTAAGCAATCTTTCTTATAATATATTTAAATAATTATATTCATAAACATTGCATTTATAGTATCATGTATTTATAATATACAATGCCGTAGAGGACATTAAGCAAAAGACATTAACCTCAAAGAAGAAAGCAATGGAATCCAATACCGAGGATAACACCGAATATATGCAATGCTAATATTAACTATAAATTTATAAATTAATAAAGATAAAAGCAATGATTTAATAAAATTAAAATTACATGTAATATTTACATACTGATCTCTCAATAAATGTTTATTTTAGGAAAAACTTTAATATTTAAATTACATATAACATAGTATTAACACCTTGTATTGGTGACCATGTTTAATAGTTTACAATATAACACTATTTACTTCTTTATTGTGAAAAAACAGAATAAATAAATATTTCCGCGGAAGAAAATTTCTTGATTTCGTTATCTATTGGCAATGAAACATATCTATTTTGTAAGTTTGAAAACAAAGGTGAATTCTATTTCTTACATTTTCTATGTTTCTTTAAACCCTTTTACATCTTACTTTCTATGTTACTTTTTAAAATATATTATGAAAATCAATTAAGGGAGACCTATGAAATAACTATAAAGTACATCAAGAACACTTTATGATTAATTTTTTTTTTAAACATTAATATTAATTCTGTTTCCAATTTATAAAACAGTTTTATCTATTGCAATTTTTCTTAAATTCCAATTTGTTCATGTTATACTTTTGATTTATTATTTGTTATAATATAATACAATTATAATATAATTTAAAATAATATCAACGACAATTTTTATATTTTAGCTATGCTAATCTATATTTTTGGTATATGGTCTATTGAACATACGTTCACATACATATGATACGATGTGTATAATGCAATGTGAAACTTTTATTTCGTTAATTATATTGATCATTTTTTTATATTAATAATAATTAATGAGTTTATACTATAATTTATTGTAATTAATATATATACATTGAATTAGTTGATTTTTATCTCTTTGTAGAATAATGTGTAACGATTCCTTTTTACATTTTGCAATTGCTTCTTCTAATATTTATAGACAGTTAAATAAAAATAAGCTCGTTTACAAATAGGTTGAGCATATGTAAAAAGAAAATAGTAGACCGAAATTTTTGAAAATATTTAAAATAAATATTTTAAATGAACTTTCACGAGATAATTTCTGAATTATATTCTGTAGTTATATTATTTTAGTGCAAAATGTAAGCGAGAAACTATACACAAATCTCTATTTCATTTCATCATTATAAGAGTTCTACATTTTAACATGTAATGTGTATTAGATATGAATAGATAAACTGTAAGTACATACATACCTACGTTACACGAAAAATCAAAAGTGAAACCTGTTCAGCAATAACACGTCAATATCATAGATACGTCCTCTTTATGTCACGAAGCTTTCTCTAGATCATAGATTCCAGAACTGATTTTAGAACAAATTTCGTAAAAAAGACAAAATTATCTTTCTTTCTTACAGTTCTCTTTGATTTGAACTGATGTTTTCTTCTTCTTCTCCTTTCTTCTCCTTTTCTAAAAAAATACAGATTCTTATTATATATATGTAGACAAATTATACATATATGTATTCGCAATGAGTGCAATCAATCTGTTGCTTTTATAATTGATCTTCTACTTCCTAAAATGAATAGGTATACTTTCTTGCTACTTTATAAATCAGCGAAGAACACACGTAAAAAATTTTATTTGGGACAGTTAATGTACGAAATAAGAAGGAAGCGCATCGTAAATCGCTTTTATAACGTTTTCGACTGATATTTTATAGAATCAGGGTATATATACATATACTTTTTATTGTTAATTGATTTTCCCTGGTTTAAACAGCGATATGTCCTTAATTATGAATAAAATGGCTACAATAAGTTATTTATTGATACTTTGAAGTCATTTACAACATTTCTTATGACTTTCTTAAATTTATTAAGGAGTCGATTTCTCCTTGGAATTATTACTGAGGCTTATGTACATTTGCTTATGTACATAGAGCATACAATAAAATGAAAAATAAGTTCGCATAAAGCTATATATGAAGTACGAAGAAAAACTACGCAGAACAAAATCCTCGGGGGTATACACTGGAATGGAAAGCAAGCGGGTAGATATAAGGAGGTCGTGTTTCATTGGCACACTCAGTTTATTACTCGATCTACATAGCAGATCAGACCGTATTATAAGAGCACGCAAATTAGCATTTCACAATGAAAACTGAATTATTGTTGCAAGTAAATAATAAAAATTCTAAATAACATGTTTATTCTATACTTTAATCATCAATACTTAAGAAAAATTCGTGTCGATAATTCTTTCCTTTATAGATTTTCATATTTCTTGTGGGCAATATAAAAATTATAAATTCGAAAAATGTAGCTTTTACTTTCAAGATTACAGTGATAATTTGTTGTTCCAAATTTAACATATACATCAGAATACTTAAAATTTAAAAAATATATATTAGTTTTCTTAATGATTTTCAGTTTATTTTAGTTTTACCGATATTGCTAGCTCCTATGTCGGAAGGATTTTTCTTCGAACAGTAAGTAAAGTTAAATTTTAGTCTTGCCGATGATAAAACTTATTTTTTTAATTAAATTTACTGTTAAATTAGTGTCATAGTAATTTTAATTTTCATTTATTAAATATATACATTCCCCCTAGATTTACATTAAATGTTAGTTATAGTGTGTTCAATAACGATATTATATGAAGAAAACAGATCGTACATTGACAATTTGTATTTCAGCCCTAAGAAGCTATTAATGGATTTGTTTCAATCGTCAAAAGAAAAAAAAGAAGCAAGAAAGAGGCCTCATATAGATCATTATCATGTACATTATTATCCAGTAACAATCCCTATATTTGAACCACTGGTGAAAGCACCTAAAAAACACAAACTGGAAGAAATATATCAGTAAATATGAATTATATTACAATTAAAATATAGTGTAATTAGAAATTATATTTAGTATATAGGTTTAAAGCTTTTGTAAAATGTTTATATACTTTTACATAATTAATTTTTGTTCCGTGTTATTTAAGATCAATTTATTTCATAGTGTACACATTCCGTTTGTTAAAACTTTAATTGATAGTAGAAAAATAACTTTGATAAATTACTTTGACGAATAATTTTGAATTTTGAATAAAATAATTGTTTAGGATTAAAAAATACATATTTAATTTTAAATTTTTAGCAACCAACTGGAAACGATTGGGTGGTCCAGTCACGAATATAAATATATTCCTGAACCTAAAATTAAAACTTTCAGTTTATATGATTCGTGGAAAAATTCTGTGCCCTGCAAAAAAGAAATTTTAGGTAATAATTGGAATACTTTTAACTTATTTTCTACTTTTTAAACGCTTGCGATTTAAACAATGTTTATCCAATAATGTTGCAGAAACAGATCTTTTTGAAATAATGAACAACAGCGAGGACGAAAATGTATTGTACATACACCCCTCCACTCACAAGTATTAAAATACACAAAAAAAGAATACCTAAAAAATCATTAGAAAATTATTAAAATCTTTAAAAGTTATTATCTCGTTTGAAATGTTAGATTATAAAGAACCTATACATATATTCGATATGACAATAAAAAAATGCAAATTATCTGTATTAAAATTAAATCTTTAATCAATCTTGACATTACTAAACATTTTATTAGGCATATTTAGTGTTATTTAGTTCCGTAGTCAAATATTCTGTGAATAATAAGTGCCACATTCATAATATTTAGGTTTTTCATACTGATATTTTTGATACTGATTTTTATACTTAAGGATTTTACAAGATAAAAATCTGTTGACGTAAAAATCTTTATTTTTTAAGTTTACTTTTGTAAACTCTAGCGTGTCAAAAATATACCTTATGATGCTGAATATGTATCGTAAAATTTATTAAATACTGCATTATGCGTTAATTAGAATTAGAGATTGGTTCAATAAAATAAAAATACATTTTTATTTCCTTGTCACAATGTAGAACTAATAATATTCCTAACATGATTGCATGCTATAGATAATATTATTAATTTTTTGCTTTTTATATTGTTTTATTTAGAAAGTATAATTTTGTTAATAACATAATACAATACTTTTCAATGTATTAATAGAATATGTTGTAAAAAGAATAACAGCTAGAAATATGGTGGCACAATATTTAGTATTTTCAATATTTTATTCTAGGTATATTATATATAATTTTACAATTTTAATTTAATTTTAAATACATGATAATTACAATTTTTTCACACATAAAGTTTTAATTTAAGATGTCTAGGATCGTGCATCTTTTCGGAAAGCATTTTATAAGATATTTTCAATAAGCGAGATATATTCGATGGTAATGGCAGCTTTCTCTTCTCGATACGCGTTTCTTGTTGCTCCATATGATCCTGCAAGAGCTTGGACATAAGGAGTAACATGTATTTGCGATCGGTTAGTCGTACGATATGAGTTCCCATCACTTTTTCTAATCGGGATTTTACCGGTGGATAATTTATTCTAGAAATATCAAACGAATAAATAAGATTTAAAAAATAATGTAAAAATTATATAAATCACGAATACACGAGTAGTAACAAATAGAGATTACAGGTCCAAAATTTATAATTGCATTTTAGTATAAATTTGTTACAAGTAGTTTGACAGTATCATTCAATATTTTGTTTCTAATACTTTTTTAGACATAGATACGAAAGATTAGAATTAGTAATATCTATATTATAAATTTATAGTAATATAAATTCTATAAAAGAACAAAATGATTTTTAATTGAATGACATGAAATTAATATAAACGGTAGAAATTATAACTTACGCATATCTTACGTGTTCTGTTTCCCACCATTGCAAAGGAGCGTCATAAGGATCTATAGCAGAGATAAATGCTATTTCTACATCTTCAAATACCTTTTTAGGTTTTCTCGGGGCTTTCACTTTTCTCGTATCGAGTTCGATCTTCTTATCAGCTTTACTAATAATTTTATTCTTATATTTCTTCTTTTCTTCATGGTTAGCTTTTTTCTGATATCTAGTTTGCCTTTTCTCTACTGTTGCAGTTTGCATACTAAAATATCTGTTTCTATCTTCGTTTTCTTTATATAAAGCTATCGATTAAATTTAATCATTATATGTTATGTTTTCTAATTGATATAAAACATAGTTCGTTACATTGACATCAATATGGTTAGACTAAAATTTTGAAAATGAATATAGAAAATTTAAGAAAAAACAAAAACTACGATTTTAAAGATTTAAAAAATATCTCGGACTATGAATTTAATTAGAAATTTTGTTCTTTCAAGTAACAAAAAAGAAATTTATATAAATAATAATAATAATAATAATAATAATAGTACTTTATTGTATATTAGACTTTATGTCTATTACAAGGAGGTTCTTTGGCGTAGCAGAATGATTTATTTAGTATATATTTTCTTATCTTATGGATAGTTATTCTAACCATTATAACATACATTAGACGCTAATGTAGTATGCATAATAATAATGTAATATATATGTATCCATGAGATAAACTATAATACTTATATATTATAATATAATATGAAAATATTTCATTTTACTTGTGATATTGTTCAGTATTTATTTTTTAATGCTGGTATTATGAGATCATTGTTATACTATTTGACATGCATATTCTAATTTTTCTACTAATATGTAGCACTTAAAGTGTTCTATTTTCTCATTTTTATGTCTGAACTGATTATCCTCATCCCAGCTTTATGGCTGCTTGGATGTACATACTGCACTAGTTTTCATGTTTCTTGTATATCACTCAACACAATCATGACTTAAGGAAGTCATCCATTTCTCTTTCTCCCTAAGGCATTACTTGTATCGTTGATGATTGCATTGTATTTGACATAATTGAGTATCGTACACATGTTATCAAGATAACTTCTCTTTATCAACCTACCTTTGTGTTAACTTGACCTAGTTCCTTACGTTTAAGGTAAGAAATTTTCAATTTTTGCATGTTGTAGAGCTGGTGGTTTAAAAAATATGTACAAAATAACTACACACATTTAAAAGTAAATGCTTTTATGATAGTAATCAATTTATATATTTCCTATTTACGATCTTCAAAAGATTTAAAAGTTCCAAAAATTGTTTAAATAATATTTTAATTTAATAACTCTCAGATATCTTAATTAAAAAATTTATATCGTATTTTTAAATTATTCCAATCTTTTAGATCTCAAAATATCAATTGTAACGATAAAATTTTGCCATAATATACTAAAACATTCTCAAAAGCTATTTATTTCATTTAAAATAGAACTTTGAATACTTTTAACACCAATGAGATAATAATTATCATACAATGAGTCAGATTATTAAACCTTGACCCTTGAAATATCAAACCAATAATTGAAAACGACGATTAAATACAGATATTTGTCACGAATTTGTATTCCATTATTTACTTTCTATACATAGTGTCTATCTTCAATATTTAAAATTATGTATCATATAAAATAATTTTTCAAACATACTCAAGTACATATGTATGTATACATTTTCTTATTATATTGAGGCATAAAGGCATTATTATAATCTTTTCTAGACTCAGTACATGTTTCATATATTTTGTTTCCATCTCCATTTATTTTTTGAAGCTGTATTATAATTTATTGTATATATATATATTAGTACATTTTTGTTGCTTATTTAATATTTTAGTATTTCTATTAATCGACGTAACAAATTGAAATACTTTACATCAATTTTTTAGAGACAAATGTATGATTAAACTTGAACAATTCCCGCGCTTACAACGTTAATCGCTTCACTATTAAACTATTAACTGCTATCAGATAGTAAATCTGCTATTAAGCAACTTTTCTTCCATATAAACAACATGAAATTATTTTTAAATTTCATACAAAATATTTTGTTACTCTTTGTTTAAAAAATCATATTCAACATTCAAGATTTTTAAAATTATGACAACTATAAATAAAAATATTATATTGCACGCATATAAGATCGATCATATATAAATAATACTTACATACATAAAGTTTCTAAACAATATTTGTATTTCTATTGTACAAAATACGTATAACACATATTGTATATAACTATAATTAACCTAAAAGATGTTTATTTTGCGTAGTTAAGGATATTACTATTGTCGTACGTCATATTACTCGTACTTATAATTGTAAGGCATAGTCGGTATATGTGACTGTGTTGTAAGCTACGTAAAAATATCTTTAGAAACATGGCGAATATCGCAAAGTTTGTGGGACTGGACAGAGCTTGTAATTATTGGCGTACAATAAAAGCAAATGGTGGTATTTTAAATTCTTTGTACACAATATACAGGTTAGCATAACACAATTGTTATGTATAATATTTTTTTAAATAGTATTTATATATGTCAATACTTTTTGTAATTATCTATGGAATTGAAAATTTCTTTTATAGTAGTAAACCTAATCTTTTAAATATTTATGATTGTGAGATTATAGATATTTATTTTCTGTCTTAAGTTCAACATAAACATGAAAATAATTTAACATCACAAATAACATTATGTGATATTACATTATAGAGTGGATGAATTAAAAGCTGGTACTTTAGTAGGTGTGGATAAATATGGCAACAAATACTACGAAAATAATTCACACTTTGTTGGTAAGTTCAAAAAATGAAAATTCTTTTCTTATTTGTTTATAGTATGAATGTGTAAAATATTTCAAAAGATATTGTACTTATTATATACTGAGATAGACGAATACATATTATATACTTACTATATATTTAAAGAAACACAGCTTTTTTAATATAATTAAATATAATTTAAGAACATTATGTTTATAAACAAAAGTTGACCATTATATTAAACAATAAAGTTATCTGTAATTAGAAAGTTTTTGTTATGTTCATTACAATAGGTTCTAATAGGTGGGTAATATATTCTGAAGAAGTTAATATGGATTATGATGGTTCTCAAGTCCCAGCAGAATGGTATGGATGGTTACATTATAAAACCGATTTAATCCCTACTAAGGATCCTAATCGACCAAAATATTCGTGGATGGCAGATCATAAACCAAATTTAAGTGGTACCAATGAAGCTTACATACCTTATACTACTACAAAGCCAAAAATTATACCATGGAAACCACCGCAGTAATATATTTCCAGTGTAACTTGTCATATAGATTTGCGTAGGGTAATTATAATAAAGATAATATGTAATTAAATGTGAATAAATATGCAACTTAATATTTATATTTATTTAATATATTATTAATTACTATCAATAATTGAGTTATTGTAGCTTGAAAATATTGTATCTGACTATAAAGTCTTCAAAAATTCTGCCGTCTGTTCTTGAAAAATATGTATTGTCAGAATTTAATGTTAAATGAAATATTGTATTATTTATCGGCATCACATGTGCCCTTTCGGGTCTTGAGGGGCTTTTGGTGTTATATCCTTATATCTGCTTTTATGGGTAGTATGACATAACATAGAACATATAACCTTAAGACCTAATTGTAACTTAACATAACCTATATGTTTACATATAAATATATATATTCGTCTTGAAATCTAAATTATATTTGGTCTCACTTGCCACTTATTGCTATGTCTATTTTTGGCATTATACTGACACAGTACTTTGCTTTTCTTTGTAGTTAAATATTGTGTGATTATATTTTATAAATTTTAGTTTAGTTTTTTTACTTTGATTACTATTATATTTTATTATATATGTTCTATATATACATATATTTTATTATATTACGTAATAATTATTTAATAAATATAATTATCTGAAAATTATCATTTGAATTTGAATTATATTTTTATAATTACTATCATATTTTACTATTTTAAAATATTACTATAAAATAATATTACGGTTACGAATATACGCAAATAATTTAATTATATTTTTACTTGGAAGTAATTTTCTAAGTATATATAAATATTTTCTAAGTATATATAAATTATCTTAATCACTAAATTTCTCAGAAGAAAGAAGAATAAGATCTAAAGATACAATCTCGCTTATCCGAACAAGTCGGAAAACAATGCAGTTCAGATAACCGAGCAGTCCTTATAGTAAAGATTGACTAATTATTTCGTTAAGTTTTTCTTATTAACTCGAATAGTAGAATTTAAGTATTAGGATTTTAAATTGCTCCTTCTTTGACATGCAGATAGTTTCTAAATACAAAATATAGATTGTATATATTAACATATCCATTATCAAACTACGTGTTTGTGCGTGTATAATTGAAATAATGTTCGACTATAGTTCGGATAATAAAAGCTCAACGTTAACTTGTTCATATAAATGAGGAGCTAATAAGCGAGACTCTACTGTATGTAAAATTCTTGTTCATTTTTTTCGTATATATACATACTTTACATATTAACATTTACGTACATTTATAAAAATTAAGAACATTTCTTGATAATACTAAATTAATTTATGAGAAATGATTGTTTTAGTTACTGTGACTTTTTGGTAGAGAATATAATTAAAAAATAAGAAAGTTAGTACTCGAGATATGTTTATTGATATTTCTATTACGAATTTTAAAGAAAAGAAAAAGTCCTAAAAGAATAGCCATCCTTGTTACTTGTTACTACTGTCATATTGATTAGTCTTGATTACTAAGAGTAGGGAGACAGTACAAAAAGTATAGACGGAAAAGTTTCGGTCGTAAGTTAAGAATTAAGGATAGCCTCAGAAAGTTTACGTTATTTATTTGAGCAAGGATTTATCTCCCATGAACTTCGCAAGTACTAAATATACAAATGTGTATAAAATTCAACTGATTAAAAAGGTTGTTCTGGCAAATGAAGATCGGAATTTAGGGGTGAGCTACATATCATATATTAATAAAATATATCATATATATATATATTTTTTTTTATTTATATCTTCCCTCTTATGGATGTGTATGTCTGTTTATTAGAGAAATATTCTTATTCTTTAAATGGGCAAGTTTATTACTATTTAAACGAATAATTTATTAATTATTACGTCCTAAAAAATTGTTCATTAAAATTAAATACATACATTTTAAGTTTAGCAAATCCTTTATTTAATTGCTTTTCAAGAAAATAAAGTGGAATTATTTATTAATATGCACTATAATATTTAAGAAACTATTAATCCCCCACAATTTATGATTTAATAAAATTCAATAATTTATGATCCTTCTTAATATAGCGAAAAGCATTTCTTTCCATATTGGATCCTGATAAAAATGTTCGATTTTCCCTATTATTTTATTTATATAACATAAATAAAGGAAAAATTGCAGTTTTTTCATGACTGGTTAATTTCAAAGTACGACAAATTATGTAACTACAAACTAGATGAAATTAAATTTATATTTATGAAACTATTTCTATAATTGTAACAATAATAAATTGTATATATTTTGCTGAGACATGAATTGATTATATATCTCAAGTGAGTGGGTAAAAGAATAAATTTATTACCTTTTCTGCATTGCTGTCTTTTGCTTATGACTCTAATAGTATACAGTATATTAGCTGAGACTGTAATAATATGTATATCCAAAATCTAACATGTGATCTTACGTTGCATTCTAGATATTATATGTGCTTCTCTGTAAAACTAATAATTCTAATTTATACTCTTTTACTCGCGCACCAGAGGATATCTATATGTATAACATATAACTAAACATTTAACAAAATACACATTGTAGGCATTAAATTAATATGGTAAATCATCAAAAAGCGATATTACAAGCAAAACATTTCGCTTCCATAAAAAAGAAATTGTTAGTAAATGAAGCGATGGTCCACGTAAAAAATGAAAATTACCATAAGGCCATATATCTTTACAATAAAGTAAGTTTTTTAATTTCACGTATTTGAACACATTCAAAATATTATCATTTATAAATGAATAATTAATTATGAGAATTGGTGTGTCGAAGTGTAGTGAAGAAGTAAATAATCAGCTCAAGAGTTGTTAAATTATTTGCAATAGTCTAAATTATATAGTAATTTTTAACCCCTGTAACTTTTTAATCCTTTTGCTTCGCTAATAACCCATGTATGCGATTGGTTCAATTGTATATAAGAAAACAAGAAAGATGCTAAAATATTAAGTTTAAAGTTAAGTTTAAGGAATTGAAATGTATTATAATTTATCTTTGTATAATTGGAAATTTTGATAAGTACTAAATAAATACATACTCAAAATCATATTTTCTCTGTAGGAATAAATTATTTTTCTTTTACATATGCGTATAACATAAAATATATTGAAACGGTATATTTTAAGTAATATTACTACACTTTCTATTAAAAACTGACAATTATGTATTAATTGTCAGCTTATTGTTTGAATTATTTCTTTAAAGTTATTAATATAATGTACTATTAAAAAATATACACATATAAGCTATTAACAGATATAATAATATGATCGAATGAATATTATCATTGATTTTTTCCAACTTTATTAGGACAATAATTACCGATCTATCTTTTTACTAATTTAATTTTAACAAGAATATTTATAGAAATATATAATATTTATTGTATATTTGTATTGTTATTAGTAATAGAGAAAACGATTCATTTTATAAAAAAAGATACCACTTACGATTACCACGCTCTTATTATACCGTTAAAAAGAGAATATCACATTATTCTTAGACCTATGTATATAGAGAGTATTCGAAAATGATTTGTCGTAAGTGACATAGCGTTATTCTACACCTCTGGCTCAGTGAAGATCTGCAAAAAAAGTAGCCGCCAAATTGACGTAAATCACGAATTTCAGGGTCAAGGTCAGTTCGATGACTATTTTTTTGCAAATCTTCACCAAACCAGAAGTATAGAATAATGCTATGATACTCATGACAAATCATTTTTAATACCCTGTACATATATATATTTATTTATTTATATATTTGTATAGCAAGGAAATATGTACAATACCAGAACAATTTGTTCCGCAACAGTTTGCCCTTTAAATTTTACTATATATTATTACATCGAAACAAATACACATCGATTTTTTTACTAGCAGATATTTATAGTTAAAGAACTATTACAAAATTATACAAGTAGTAGAAAATATAATAATAAGCATGTTTAATGTTAATAAAGAAATGGTGACGATTAAGTTTACATTAAATAAGAATTATAAAATAATTCCATTATTAAGAACGATTTTAATGTAATCGGTGTTGCTTTTAAAAACATGAAAGAAAGAAATTTTTAATTGATACAAAGATTAGTAACATATAATTTAAAAAATGGGCAGCAAATCAATAAAATTTAGAATTTACTAACTATAATTGTTAACATGAACTTATTAAATTATTTCAAATAATATTGGTCAAGATTTTATCAATGAATCCGTAGAAATCGTTTAAAAAGGTTTTCAGTTTTTCTCGTATTAGTTTCTTGTATCTCATTAATTTAGTTATAAGACATACATATATTATTTTATCTTTTATAATGTAATACAAAATTCTAGCATAGTAAAAAATTTTGACGTAATTACAACATGAATGAGTCTTTATTCTAAACGGAAAAGCTGGAAGTAAATAATGCTTCTCTAAAATAACTCAGAACTTGATACTGTACAATTATGAATTTTAAAGATCAATTTCTACCGACGAAATTTGAATAATATATAATAATAAAATTTGAATGTCACAGGATAAAATAAATACTTCCTGGCAACACAAACTAAAGTAACTTGAAATTCCTTTGCACACGTACGATCAGTGATTTTTAGATACCGAATTTGCCCGCATTGTTGACTGTTTCTAAGGAAACAAGGCGTCTAACCAAGGTGTCGATAACCACACGTCTATTCCACACGCAAATCACACAAAGTAGTACATACTTATCTTGCATTCTAAGCTATTTTCGTGAATGAAACGCGCTTAGTGAATTCGTTCTGTCGGTTTCCATTTACTATTTACAAAAAAGGGATCGAAAATCGTCACAGTGATATTTTTAAATATTTTCTTAACATAAAATATTTTTTACACAAAAACAAATATAAATTACATAAAGAAAAAGTATCAAAAAACGATTTTTCTTTCTTCTCGTATTTGTTATTATAATCTTCCTTTTATTTCCAACATTATTTCATCTTTAAAAAAGAGGGAAATTAATCCAAGATCAAACGCAAAAAAAAAATAACCAACGATGGGTGAAGTACTTGTATCAGAAACTACGGATACCCAAAACGATATTGATTCGAAGATTATGGGTATACTGAATCCAACGATACATCACCATGATCTATTACAAAGCTACGTGCGAGTAGCCGCAGAAAGCGTTTCAAATTTGAAACAGTTTGAAGAATCGGAAAATTTCGATAAGGTTCCATCTTTGGGAACCTGTCCCGACAAAGAGTTCATCGATAAAGACGATAAAGAAAGCCACATTAATAATGATAAAAAAGATAGGAAAAATAATAAAAAGCAACGGGAGAGTAAATCCAATAAACTGTCAGTCGAATCAGAAATGAACATTCAAAAGAAAAAGAAATGACGCCGCCTAAATAATGGTACTCGCCACCAGGAAGAAGTATATACTGATAAGGATCGCGCTGCCGCGGTAAATATGGGAACCAAAGATATTAAACAATCGTTAAAAATAAAGCAGAAACAGGATCGTAATTTACAATTGCCAGAAGACACTGGGCCTAGAACTATGTTGGCTTTAGGATTACGTGAAATGCGAATTGGCGATGTTAAAGTCGCAATGAATTGTATCAACAAGGTTCTTTTTAATTCTCTTTTTAATCGGATATATGTATGTATGTAATTATATTTTCATTTTTTGATATTTTGCTATCCCCCCCCCATTATCCACTTGCAAAGGAATTTCAAGTTGTACATAAATTAATCATCTAAAATGTTTAATATTTATTATATGTAAATATTTCTCTTATGATATATTTTGTGTATTTACATTCTATAAAAATTGCATTAAACATAAACATTACACTGATTCATAACGTCTGTTTAAAGTCGTGTAATTGATTTTAGAAGGAATTTTGTTTTAATAATATTATTATACGAGTTTAACCGACCTCTGAAAAAATAAATAAAAATTTGTTTTCTATAATAGAATTAAGAAAGAAATTAGGACACAGTAAAATGTTATATTAGTTTCTGTATTATTATCTTTATTTATTATATTTATTTTATATCTCGCATTTTTTTAAAGATATATGTGTAGATATTTAGTACAAAAAGCACTAAAAATTAAAAAAAAAACATTTAAGAAAAAGTTAAGAATCTAATCAAGGGTTAAACAAAAATCGATCAAGAATCTCATATTAATATTATAACATCGTACTTTTATCAATTATTCTTGTTATTAAACATTTACATAAACATACCTACTAGTCAATTTACTAAAGAATATGTATGTAGCATTTATGTGCAAAATTATTAATAAAAATGTAAATTGCATAATTTGTAAATACATTTACTTATCACAACATTGTGAAACATTAAACATACATTGACAATACATAATAAATTTATATATTCATTTAATTAACACTTTTACTGTAACATACATTTCATTTAATAAGTTGAATAAAATTAACTAATAGTAGATAAAACTGTTTGTATTATAATAGAAATAGCGAATTATTAGTAATTGTCTTTATCAATTAATGTTTAAAAGATACAAAATATATCATTTTTCCATTATGGTGCAATTCTCTAATATCTTCATCTTATTAGATATTATACAAAGTAATAAAAAATAATTAATAAAGTATACATATATACATACTATTCTTCATTAAAAATTATTACACACGAAATATTTATATATATCTGTTAACTGTTTGTTTTTCACACTATATTTTGAGCACAATGTAATTACATCATATAATTAATATTATTCTTCTCTGCCAGGCATTAGATCTTGAGCCAAATGATAACAATGCATTAATAGCACGAAGTAAATGTCATCTTTTATTAGGAGAGCCCCAGAAAGCACTGCAAGATGCTGAGAACGCATTACAATATAAAATGAAAAATGTCAGCATGGCTAACGCAATATACTGTAAAGCAGAAGCTTTATACTGCATTGGTGATTTTGAAATGAGTCTTGTATATTATTACCGTGGCATGAGAATACGTCCAGAATACGGACAGTTCCGCCTCGGTGTTCAAAAAGCGAAAAATGCGATACAAAATATACTACGTAAAAATTGAATGTTTCTATCATAAAAACGTAATTATACAGAATGCTTGAAATAACACCTTTTTAAATCGACGATTTTTATAAGTTTAGCGGTTAATCAACCATGGTAGAAACTGTTAAATATGTTTACAAATATATGCAATAAAACATTTATATATACTTAAAATATAACGTAGAAATGTAGAAAGAATTTTATACATACATACATATTATATACATATTCATTTATTTATTTATTTATTTATACTGAATATAAGTAACTATTCTTTTATAATGAATGTTTCATATATAAACTAGTGATAGTGAGATATATTATACAGTATATAAATCAATTTGTTTAATTATAAATAAATTAATTTTCCTTTCCTTGATAATAATTAAATAAACATATTTAATGTCATCAACGTATTTAATATTTTTCGTAATTTTATAATTTCATTAAATAGGTAGTACATTTATTACATTAATATTACCTGATATTACCATTACAGTAAGAAGGAATAATTGTGTCACTTGTATGTAGGTTAGATAGTCTCTTTAATTGCATATACACACATGCATATAATAAAACACAACAAAATATTACGGTGAGGGGACTATTTATTATATTCCCTTTCTCGGTTTGAATGCTAATATAAAAGCATATTAAAATTTGTTTATAAAACACGTAAAAACGAAGTATTTTATAATGGCAGAAACTGTTTTAAGTTCCGGTGAAAAAACTTTCATTCTCCATGGAATAGATGTAAGTTTATATAAAAATCTACATATATATATATATATATATATATATATATATATATATATATATATATACACATATTTATTTTTATAATAAAAGTTATTTTGTCATATTTTTACGATTCTATAATCATAAGGCAGACTTTAGAAATGATGGTAGACGACGATGCGAATATCGATCAATGGAAATTGAAACTAAATTAATGCCACAAACACATGGATCAGCAAGATTACGCATAGGAAATACGGATATACTTGTTGGCATTAAAATAGAACTTGATGTACCTCACGCTGACAGATCAAATGAAGGAAAATTAGAATTTTTTGTTGATTGGTATGTAATGCTTCTCATAATGGTTATTGAATATTTGATGTCCTTTACTAATGTCCAAGTAGTTATTTTATAAAGTGAAATCCCTTATATTTCTAATATGAAAATTAAATAGATAATTTTATAGTAATTAAAAAGATAAATATATGCTAATTATTTCATATTGCGTATTATGTATCAGTTCTGCTACTGCAACTCCAGCATTTGAAGGAAAAGGTGGTGATGATTTAGCAACTGAAATAAGTAACATTTTAACAGCTGCTTATCAAACGCGTAATGCTTTTGATTTAAGAACATTATGTATTTTACCTCATAAGAAATGTTGGAAAATATATGTTGATATTTTGGTAAATAGTGTTTATACATTTAAATAAATATTATAAGAACAATAATTTAAATATTTTATACATGCATAATGTATATACATAGATTCTTCAGTGTGGTGGCAATCTTTTTGATGCAGTAGGAATTACAGTTAAGGCTGCATTAAATAGTACAGAAATACCAAAAATTACAGCTGCGACTCTGGATGGTGGAGAACCAGATATTGAATTATCAGATGATGCTTATGACTGCATACAATTAGATACCAGCAATTATCCAATTATTGTTACACTGTGCAAAGTATGTTTCTATCAATTTATATTATATATTTCATAATTTTTATATTATGGATATTAAAAAAAAGAATTTCATATTGAATTTGAAATATGAAAACTATCAAATGTTTGTATATATATACATGCATAGTTTATACTATTATTTAAATCTTTCTACAGATTGGTGATAATTATATCGTGGATCCAACCTCAGAAGAGGAAGTATGTAGTGCAAGTAGTATTGTCATGTCTGTATTACCAAATGGTAAAGTTTCATCAGTGATTAAATTGGGTTATGGGAGCATTCAGTCTAATACTTTTATCAAAATGTTGCAAGTAATTATATTGTTATTTATTGTAAATAAATTAATCCTATACACATATATGTGTAAGGTTTAATAGGGTGCGTAGTACAACAATAAGAAATAATAAGAACAGCAAGAAATTATTTAACGTGCAAAAGCGAATAAAAAATATAGAATAAAATTTTCTCATTTGAACTATTGTTTTCAAAAAAATAAAATTTGAAAAATCGTTAATTCGTTAAGTACATATGAATTTATACTAGACTAATACTAAGTACATTAGTAATTAACTACAAATGTACTAGGCTATTTCTTGTCTATATATATCCAAACTCGAATAAATTTTCTCGAAAAAAATGTTGTATACAATGTTGATGTCATCTAGTTGTACCATGCATCTGCCACATCTTAAATATGTATATATCAAAAGTAACAGAAGTATGTTTTCAGATGGGTAAAAATATAGGATTACAATTAAATGAAAGTCTTATGAAAGCACTGACAAAAGAAAGTCAACTAGGACAACGAAGACAAATATTAGGATTCCTTAGATAAATATTTGTAATAAATATAAGTATACCTGTAATCCTAAATATAATTTAATTTTACGCATAAATGTATTGAATTTTTTGTCATTCTTATATCTCATATCTTTTAAATAGCTTTTTCTTTTTTAAATGTATTTTCAATCTATTAAATCTGTATAAGTGGACAATTTGTAAGTGAAATAAACGAGATATTTTATTTAAAGAAAGAACAATAAATAAAAAATTATAATAAAGAAACATAAATATACAATATATCTTGAATCACTATTTTATTATGTTCAGATACTACTTAATAGTAATTGCAATAATTCTTATATGGGAGAATTCTCAAAACCATATGTAGCAAAAGTTTTTGGCTTCTCGAGACCTTTGTAATCTTTAGTTCCTGGAATTCTTGTATCCCGTGTTGGTCTCACTATCCAACCAGATTGTCGTGTCCAATTCTATGAAAATAAATATTTTAGTATGATATTTAATATCAAGATGTTCCATTTGCGACATACTGAAAAATTATTTCTTACGCCTGTGTTATATTTGTAGTAATACCGTACGCCATAAAGTATAACAAGACCCATCAAACATTTTGCTGTGACATAACGTACAGCCATTGCAGCATTTTTACCCTATAATTAAATATAATATCAAACAAAAATAGTATCAACTAATGAAATTACTTTTGATATATGATCTAGCTAAAAGTTTTATTCTTTTACCATAACAGGAGTTAATAATCTTTGAAATGCATTTAAAGGTATTCTATAGAATCTTCGAAGTGGATTATAATAATGCCTATAATATTCATCTGTTCTTAATGGCTCTTCTGGTGCAAGAATTTGGCTTCTAAGATACCGAGCTCTCCATTCACGTTCTTCTTGCGTCATACCAATCAAACGTTCTCTTTCACTCACTAAACGGCCACCAATACTCATTGGTTTTACACCACCAGTAACTGAAGATGCCATTGTAACCAAATTAACTGAAACTATAAAATTGTAATGATATAATAGCCAAATAATTGTAAAATATTGAGAATGCATTTATCAATAATATTAATTACATAAAATACAAAATATGAAGAAAAGCAAAACCTAATATTTATATAAAATTTGTGTCTTTATAAAGTATGTACATAATACTAATTTAACTTATATAAAAACTAAAGCATACAGTAGATTACATATATTTAACTATATAAAACTATATATAAACTATATAAAATACACAAAATAATCAATTGTATTTACGTAATTGTTGATATATATTAAAGACAATACTTTTATCCTATAAAAGTTAATCGCAAATTGCGTCATACAATATACGATTGAATATAACCATTAATTTCTTTAACAAGCATGCGCATTACAGTACAGCAATGACAGTCAGTATGATATACATGTGCAGTTTACCAAGAAAGAACTCGAAGAAACGTAAACCTGATTTTAAATAAAGTTTTCATCAGTGATAGAACTTGAGATATTTAGTTGGTATACTACAGTTTTACGACCAAACAATTAATAATCTACATTTTCAATATTCAAATTTTAAAAGGAAAAAACAGTTAGTATGTTTATAACGTTTATCTCAAAGTTTGGTATTTACCAATAACATTTGCAGCGCAGATTCGAATTCTTTTAATGTATTTTACTTTGACATATTTTTTTCATCATTCATGATATTTTACATTACATAAATATCCTCTTGCTTGTACTAATGCCTTAAATTTAAGTTTGACGTGAATAGATATATTATAATGATATTCCATTTAATTAACTTTTTATAAATTAATTGATGTAATTAAATATGTGTTTACAATACACATAAAAAATATAATGCCTTTTATGAACTGAAATTTCTGATTACCATCTTTTATGTTTACAAACTACATAGAAGAAAATTATTTTATAAAATTCTTAATTTTTACAATTTTATTTTTTATTTATATTTAATATTTTACAATGTATTAGGACATTACAAAATAGGTTATAAACAAATAAACTTTATTAATCATAAAATTTCCATGAGTAAATAAAAATTAGAGTGATAATTAATAAAATCTAGAAGTTATGTATATTTATGTCAGATGAACACAGGGATTAAGGTTGTGGGCGTCAAATGAATCTTCACGGGAATTAGCCATTGATGCGGTACAATACAGGTGTAGTTTATTACAATAATGGGATTGTTACAGTTCTGACAATTAATCACGGCGATTAGGCACTCGCGACACTAGTGACAATGGCCTCAGGTTCGATAACGAATCCGCGGTCAACGGGACGATAGATGAACGTTTTCACAAAATCTAAGTCTGACTCTTTGTTAGCAAAACGTGAAATAATCACTGATCGTAAGGACTTTACTCTTTAGTCGATGAGATCGCGAGAGAGAATGACTTTTTTTTTTTTAATGATGTTTATTTAACCAAGGATACAATTTTAGTTAGATTTTGGTATTCAAATAAACTGTGAATTTTGGTAATGATGTGCTAGGCAAAAGTACCGATACGCGACGGTACGACGTAGCCATACTATATTATGTGTCGGTGTTTTACAATTTTTTGTGATTTTAAATCTATTCTTTGGATTTAAGCCGCTGGGGAGCGGAGCTTTTGTGTAATTTTGTTTTTGGTTGATTTTTTTGTCCTGAAACTTGGTCGCAAAACAGGACTCATCGGTAGTAGAGAGAATGACTTTCCATCCCGATGATGCCACAGAGGAAAAACTATATGGGGTGTGTTTAAGGACACGAGATCCTCGGATTCGTCGAGGAAAGCCTTCGTTCGGAAGGCGAGGAAAATTGGCATTGCTGCTAATTGGTCAATCTCCGTATCGGTGATTAGAAAAAGATGCTAGCCGCCCTCGAGGGAAAGTTGCTAGCGGGAGACACCGTTCGTGAAAAAATAGATTTCCCCTGACTTCTCGTAGTTGGGACAAAGACTGTTTGTCCGTTTGAAGGACTTTAGTTAACTAAATCTTGGGATTTATAACGGGCCCTCGGGATAGCCGAACATGTACCGCGGAGACGCATCGACATCTGGCAATTATCTTACTCGAAGAATAGGGTCTGCGTGTGGCGAGTTACGGGACAGAAACCGTTGGAATGTTTACTGTCGAGTGTTACGACTATTTCCCTTTTAAGGGGAGCTATACTATCACTCCATAACTTTGTTAGACAAAACGTTCATCCCTTGACCGCGGCCTCGTTCGGCGACTGGCTGTCGCCTCGAGCCCAAGCTCACTATCACATGTTTCGAACAATTACAATCGGACTGGATGACTACAATTGTTTAATTACAGCTATGGTAGAATCTAGATTACAATGTTACGAGATTTTCCCAAAATTCCAAAGGCTCCGGTGTTCTTTCATTTCCGACATATATTTAAATAAAAACATTTTGTGGTTTTAAAGAGATAAATTTGGCATGAACATATGACACAATGTTTATTAAACTGTTAAATGTGTATTTAAATAATTAAATTCAAGCATTAAGCTTGGTATTAAGATATTTTACATTGCAATATACAGTTTTCTATTATCTTTGACATTTGTTAATTATTATCTAATTGTACTGCTTGTTTATTATTTTGATATTATTTTTTGTAAAATAAAATTCATGATCATATTAACTTCTAATACGTAGATCGAATATATGATCTTTATAATATTGTAATTCTCTTATATTATCTTTTACATCAGGCAATGCTCTATGAACATGATTTTTTTTAAAGGCAGGTACATTTATATACCATCTCCTGAAATTAAAATAATTATGTATTATTTCATTAGATATATAAAATATAATGTAAAAACAAGTATTCCTAATACTTACTTAATTAATTCTTTAATAGTAGAAGTATCAATAATTCTATAATGTAAATAATTATTAACTAATGGCATATATTTATACAAAAACATGCGATCCATGTAAACTGAACTTCCTGCTAGTGGGTATGTTGCTTCTTCTTTAATATATGTTTTTAAATACTTCAGTACAATCTGTTCAGCATTTTCTACTGTAGTTTTACTTAAACGGGACTCATTGATTAATCCTGTCTAGAAATATAAAAAATATACCTTATAAAGGTTTGTATATCATTATTGAATCTAGCTAGCTACCTCTGTTACAAATTCATTTAGAATGTTTACTTTTTGATGAATTGCCATGCACCAGTCATTCATATTGTTTAATATTTCATCTGGCTGATGTATAATAATGTTTAGATCCTTGCTTACAACTTTTAAATCTTTATTAGTGATTAAGCATGCTATTTCCAAGATTTGAGATGTATTTACATCAAGGCCAGTCATCTGAAATATATGTAACATAATATAGAAAAACGTATTCTATAGTGTAAAATTATTTAATGGTATTAACATACTTCCATATCTAACCAAATAATGTAATCATTCAAATTACTTTTTCCCATATTTTTATTCGTGAATAGCACAGGTGATTTAGCTGTTTAAAGAAATTTTTCATTAGTTTTAGAATTCTCAATGCGAGAATTGATTGTAAATTTTAATAAATAAAAAAAAAATTAGTTTTAGAATATATGGAGAAAATTATACCTTTTTTGCAATAATAAGCATTGAATAAATTATTGAATATATTAAATTTGTTTCTTTTTATTATAAAATTCTAAATTCTAAATGTTTTTTCGTTGCTAAAATATAATTGTAAAAATATTTTAAAAATAGCGAATTTGTTTTTATTTACATTGATTATTACATTATTTATTGTATTATATTTTTGAGGTATTTATCCCAAATTTAATAAATTGTTCATAGTAAAGTTTGTAACAAATAAACTATATTGAGGATGATACAAAGTATACAAAGTTCAGGTTACCAGTATGGAAATAACGAGAAACAGTTATTCGAAGACAATTTTTTGACCATTTCAAATAATATGCAAAAATCATCTTCATTTATAATAAATTTTAATCTATTTCACGAAATTTATAAAATGTATGAGTTCCAAACTACGAGGAAGAGATCACAGAAAGCACACGCAAGTGTATAAAATTCAACTATATAGAGATATTAGTAATGGTAAATATAACAAAATTCACTATCGAAAGATAACTACAAATTAGTATAGTAAAGTGAAATTCAGTTCCTATTTTGTTATTAATCGTATATAACAGAGTATTACTTATTATTTGCTTATTACTTTTTTCAATTTTTCTATTAGAAATATAAGAAAAAATGTTTGTAAATTCATAATATAAAAAGATTTTGATATAAAATATTTGGACGTTTTATAAAGAAATTATAAAAAATATAATTAATTTACTAAAAGAACAAGTTCAAATTTACAGTATATGTAATTTCTTAAAATATAGTCTACTAAATTATTTTCAATTCTGATTTAAATTTATCTTCTTATTAGAAAATCTTATATTAGTAAAATCTGATAAAATAGAATCAAATTGACCTATAGAAACCACTAAACAGAAAAGCAGAGAATGCACAGCAGTGGTGGCGGCAATGACGGAATTGTGAAAAAACTATCTTTAAGATTTCATAGAAAAAAGACTCCTTTGGAGTTATTGGATGACCATAATTTTATTCAATAATTATTTGTTAAAGAAATCGTAGTTTTTGAGAAGAATACTATGGAAGCAGAACCTTTAGAACTTGAAGATGGTGAAGTTATAGATGATGAGGTGAAATATTGTAAAAGTTTATATTTGACAGGAGTCTAACCTATTATAACCATAAAGACATTGCGCTCTAATGTTAAAATTCATAGTTGAATTAAAATTATTTCAATTGAAATATATTATTTGAATAATATAAATTTTCTAGACTTTGCAACTGTGATACTATATTTCTTAAAAGCATTTTTTAAATATTAAATGTAAAAGTTATTTTTATGACGATGAAGTATATTCGTTAATTTTTATAATATATTTTTATCTAGGCAAGCGATATCGAAACATATAATGTCCTAAAAAGACCTCATGCAGTTCCAAATAAAGAAGAAAATGTAAAAATGGGCTATAGCGACGAGTCTGATGATTCTGCAGATTCTGAAAGTGATTCTGATTCAGATTCTGGACATATTAAAAGTAAAAGACCTAAATTAAAACTGAAACGATCTAGAAATATGACAAAAAATTGGTCAGACAGAAATGATAAATATAAAATATGGTGTCCTCAGTTACAAGAAGAATCTTTAACAGAAAATCTAGTATTATGTGGTGTAACTAAAAAACAAAATCAGGATCGTAGTGTTGAGAGTTATAACATTCCACACCGTTATTCTTTTAATGGGACTTGGAATATGGAGCACCGCAATAATAATAGCTCAGAAGATGAAAAGGATGGGGAAAGAAGGCTAACAAATAAAAGGACAAATTCTGATAGAACTAATGTTAAATTGAGATTAGGAAAGAAACGTAATTCGATGGACATAGATAATCAGAAAGGAGCTGCTAGAAAAATAGCAGATTTAAGTACAACAGTTGAATCAACTGATTCAGATGTGGCTACTGACATAACATCAAAACTTAGCGAGAAAAAGGATCTTCTTATAAGTAAGAAATTTGTTGTTACCTTAAATTAATGTATGTATATAGTTATTTAAGCTTGTACACATTGTAGGGAGGATAGTAGATATAATTGGTAAAGAAAAAGCCATTGATTTCTTTCAAAAAACTAAAAAGATTGAAGAAGGGGGTGGTATGTTAATAATGAATGGATCTAGAAGAAGAACTGCAGGAGGTGTATATTTGTGGTTAGTAAAAAATGATGAACACATCCCACGAGAAAAAATAAGTGAGATCTTTTATTATGATAAAAAAGAACATGCTGAGCAAAGGAAAGCTGATGCCGTTGCAAGAAGACAGAAAGCACAAGAATTAATAAAGTGTTTAGAAAGTAAGTTATTTGTTATATGATAAGAAGAATTCTTTCTTAATAAAACTATTTTTAATGTTTATTATAGATGGTTCAGAAAAAGATCTTCCTGCCTTGCTAACAAAAGCAGAACTTTCCACAAGAGAAATAGCAGAAGAAGCAAGATTAAGACGTGGAGAAGGTATGGATAGAATGCCAGTCGATTCTGATCGGACAATGACTAATCCGCCACCTAGTCCTGTAACAGATGATCCAGATCATTCAGAGCATCCACTTGTACAAAGGCATGTTCAAAGTTATGAAGATGATTTCCTTGATATTGGAATAGACATAGACAGTATGGAAGTACTTTAAAATATTATAATTTCTTTGTAACAAATGTATTGCGCAAATAATTTGTACAAAATTGAGAAAAGTTCTAATCTTTACAAAACATCTATATACATAGATTATGTGAATACAGTTCATGTAATTTGTACGTTTGCCTACAGTATACACAGATAAAATTTGTGGGCATGATCAAATAATCATGATCAGTCCAAATCTATTGCAACGACGTTCCACATTGTGATAAAATAATTTATCAAATGTACATATTATGGTAATATACTTTGTTATTTTCTCAAACTTTGAAAAACAAAAAATATTTGTATACTCTTTTTTTATGTTTCATTTAACACATTTCTATTTATTATTAAGATAGATGTAAAAAAATGTAAGAGACGTAACAAAAATGAAGTTTCATAGAAATTACAGTAACATAATATGTAAATATTTGTGTTACACCATTTTTATGAAATTTTCATCGTTGAAGATTGTTTTTTGTACATAAAAGTCACTATGGAAATAAATATTAGATTATTTGTACTTTGTATAATATATTAAACGACTTATCTCATGTACAAAATTTTACTTTAAATATTATGTGCATAATAGTTTGTTTCTTTGCTTATCAATGTTCTACAATATATAAATTTGAGAGATTTAATTAAAATACCTTGATATTGGTTAAATTCTTTTCAATGTAGCAACATGATTATATATTTCAAATAAATAGCTATTTAGTTATTTTATTATTAAGATAAATTCACTGTTATATTACGAAAATCAAGTAAAATAAGACTGAATTATATAAAAGTTTTATGTAGTTGGATGTTTAAAATTCTAATTTTGTATTAAATGCATTGGTTATATGGTCATATAATTTTAAATGTGTTAACTACTTTTTGCTTTATCAATTTTATAGATCAGTACCATAATTTAATATATTTGTTTCACATATCATTGCTCTAGTTTTTAACCGTTCTATCTCCAATAGTTTAGTAAACTGAGAGAACTAAGTCCAAATTTTATGAGGATTAATATTGTGTAGCATTAGGACTAAAAGAACTGAATATCTGTTGCCTTCTAAGTAGAATTTTCATAATACTATCGCAAATTCGTATTCTTTATACCAATGACATATATGTGGATTGATTAATTACATTTTTTTTAAAAAAGGAGTTAGACGGATTACGTACTCTGACGATATATCTGTTACAAAATGGTACAGCATAGGGGGAACAAAGATTTATACATTTATATAAATAAATGAACTTATTTTTCAAAATTTTATTTTTTGAAGTGAATAAGAAATCGTAAACAATAATTAAATGTAACTACACACACTAAATTAATAATATTATTTGATATATATATTTATTCTTCAATACATATATATTTACATATCCAATTAGTGCTATGACACAATATAAAAAAAAAACTTCTTGAATCTATGTAATGAAACATAATGTAATGAATATTTTTTAAATTTTAGGTTATTGAAATATTTCATATATCAATAAATATGGTTAATACAAAAATTTGTAAGGTATATCCTTTTGTAAATAAATTTTGTATATATATGTTGTGTCTATGTGTTGTATACATAAATATAAATATATAATTTATGAAATAGAATTGTTTTATGAACTACACATGTAAAAAACTTTAATAGTATTTTAAAAACACGATTTTCATAAATTAATTTCATTTATTTCTATAAGATTTTATAAAATTAAGAGAAGTATAACATAATCCATATAATTTTATAACTTAGTAGCTTATGAGTACTATTCTTCTTGTAACTATGTTTTAACACTATATTCAAATACAAATATGTGAAGTATGTTTTCTTTGTAATAATAGTATAAGTGTAATACTCCATTGTTGTCTTTTTCCTCCTGCAAAAATTTGAATATACTAAAAAATTTTTGACGGAATTAAAAAATTAAAGCTTTCAATGCTGCAAATAATCTTATAATTTCATACCATGTGCTGCTATCCCCAGTTGAATATTTTAATTAATATATTTGGTTTACATTTCCTTGTCATGGCATAGTTTGTTATGCAAAGTGATTTTTGTCACTGATGGGAGCAAGTCTATAATTTACAATAAAAATAAGTTAACGATTTATGTCAAAACATAATTATGTAGGTATTCTAATAATCTTGTTGTTATTATATAATAACAATAAAAAATAAAACAATAAAAAGAGATAATATATGTATTTAAGGATATTACACTTTATGAAAATATTTTTGCTAGCATATACTTACCCAGTGAAAGTTTGGAATAAAGAGTAATAACGTTATATCCTTTTTAACTAAAGATAATTACATCATCTTCTTTAACAAAGAGAGCAGGATTTCGCATCTTTCTCTAACCTATAGAATGACATTAGATACATAATATACATATTCAAAATATATAAGCATCAGAATATATAAAAAAATAATATGTACTGGTGTGAAAAATTAAAGGATCACAAAATTTTTGGCGAAAAATTATCGATATTTATAAACTGCTATAACTTCGTGGAAGAAAATTGTATAACTTGACTTAAGATATTTAACTGGCCTCATTTTGAAACTCGAAAATTTCTCATAACCCTGTGTTCATTCTTTTTCAGAGATGTTTTTATATCATATAACGGTTGAAAAAGTGAAGATGCTTCTTTTTCTCGCAAATTTTAGAAATTCAAACAATTGTACAGAAGTTACGTTTTAAGATGACTTTGTAAAAGGAAGTCTACTTTTTACAACAATTTATCAAAAGTTGATGTATGATCTTTTGTCGCCGTACATTATAGACGTAACACTACGCCGTTCAACCTCCTCATGATGTACTTTGAGCTATTCGCACATCAACTTTTGTTAGGTTGTTGTAAAGGGGATTTTCTTTTACAAGGTCATCTTAAAATAAATCCCGAAAAAAATTTTTCAAACTCCGTACAATCGTTTGAACTTATAAAATTTTTGAAAAGAAGAAGTATCTTCACTTTCTCACCCATGATATACTTACAAACATCTCTACAAAAAATGAACACATGATTATGAGAGAGGAATCTTTGAGCTTTAAAATGAGCTCACAGTTACACATAACAGTTACAGTATAACAGTATAACAGTTTAAATATTGATAACTTTTATGATCTTTTAATTTTGTACACTAGTGTAGACTCACTTGATCAATTGTACGATTTCCTAATGTTTTACTGACTAGGATAAGTGAATTCTCAGAATATTCTTTTTTTACAGCTTGTAATAAGATCATATCTTCCTGCCGTGTCCATGACTTCGTATTTACATTGGTACTTAAATCAACAGAATTTTTTATTTCATCAGATAAATCAACCTTGCTTACGCTGTCATTTGACGTTCCTATTTTCGCATCCGATGTATTTTTTGCTACTGTTTCTTTAGAATTTTTATAATCAATGAATAAGCATCTTTTTTCACCTAATTTCATATGATCACTAACATTTGAGTCTATGTATTCTACTTTTATTTCTTGCTTGTCAATTTGTTTCTCTTTTTTATTTTTACATTGAGATATGCGCATTTTTTTTGTGCTTCTATTTATATGGTTTATTTCACTTCTGGGTCTTTTAAAATCTTTTTTCTGATCTGTAGATTTTGACGGCGATTTTATAGCTTTTTTAGACTTTATAATTAATTTTTCTCCTTCTTCATTTTCCTTGGTAGGTGAATTTTTTGCTATAAAAGATTTCTGATGTTGTTCATCGGTATGAAATTCATTCTTTGAAGACTTTCTTCGTTGTGTAGATGAAATAGATGAAGCAAATTTATCAGTAGCTTTTAAAGATATACGCGCAATATTTTCCAACTTTTCTTCTTCAGCACCAGGGAAAATAATTTTTGCAGGTCTTAAACCTTCAGATGTTTGAAGGTAAATTTTTCCATTGAGGAACTGTATTTTTTAAATGTAATTCATAAATTTTTGTATTAAAAATATGTTAAACAATTTCAAATAATACATATAAAATATTAACTTTTATTTTAAAAAAGCTATCAACAAGTAGTTAATATGTGTATGTTTATTAGTTGTAATTCGTCTTTTCACTTCTATTCTGTATTTGAGACTATTTTAAAAACTATCAAAAAATAAATAAGAAAGAACATACCCTTGTGCCACAAGACACACAATGTTCAGAAATATTTTTAGAAGTGGATTCTTCATCGCTATGACAACTGCATTTGCAGTTTTCTCCACCATAAGGATCTTCTTGAAATGATAATACAGGCAATTCTATATTTTCATATAATTCAGGTGCATCTTCAGTATAAATTTTACTTTTATCATATGGTCCCACTGGACATGTTAAGTTTTCAAACATATGTGATGCAAACAAACTGTAAGATAATAAATATATAATTAGATACCTATACATTTTTTCTTATTAATATATATAATAACATTATTATTTATGTTACCTTTCTGGAGGTTTAGCAGTGGGTAATATTTGTAAAAATAAATCCATAACTAAAGGATGTCCCTTAAGTATGGGACTCATAGTTGCATGAACATGTTCTAATGTTATCTGTGGATCGGATGAAAGCTGTGTAATAGCTTGCATCATTTTTGCTATTCGAGAAGGTTGTTTAGCAAAATATATTTGAGCTACATTAACAAATTCGCTCATCTTTTGAAGCATTATATATTCCACTGATTTATCCATCATCGCAGCTTGATGTGGCCTCAAAAACAACAAAAAGTCTGTACAAAGCTCAGGATATTCTCGCAATTTTTCACATACATCTCGATATAAAGTAATAGTTATTGCATCTTTATCTATCGCAGTTTTTTCCATAATTTGTTCATGGTGCAAAGATCTTGATGGACTCGAGAATGATAATTCATTCTCCATTTGATTAATGCTATCTAATTTGTCATAATAATCTAAATATAATTTTATCACAGATCGTAATGTTGCTGGATTGTCAGATTCTAATGCCAAGTGCAATTTCTGAAGATATGATGCTGCAAACTCTATATAAAATAACATAAGTAAATTAAAATAACTCAAGTACTTTAAACTTATTAAGATACATACTTGAACCTCTTTCTTCTTCGTTTAATGGATTTTCAGATTCTAAAAGTCTTTTAATGTTTTCTAACTCTCTAGCTTCTTTAGCTTTCTTTCTACTAATAGAATCTTTCTTAATAGTTGTGCTAGCTAACATTAACTCTGCAATTTCATCTTCATTATCCTAAAATAAGATATAAAAATCTTAAAAACGTTAATTTTATTTCACTAAAATTAATAACAATTTTACTCACAAGTTTAGGTGAATCAGATATTTTCTCTATATTTTTATCTATATCATTCTTTTCTCTGGACTTTAAGGCATTGCAATTAGATGATAAACCTTTTGGTCCTAAAACTTGGGCCATTAATTTCATATTTTGAGCACTTCTTGTTTTTGCTAACCTAGGAGTAGTTTTTCGTAATTGAGGTAATTCTTGCACTATTTCAGAAGACTTTTTAGAAAACTTTGGGTGTTTTAATGTAATTGAATTTGTAGGTACATCATTCCGAACTTCTTTTAATTCACTATCATCTGTTTTTTTCTCTTTTTCTTCTTGCATAGTTATAATTTTTAAAGAGTTGTTACGATGCAATGAACAATCTGTATTTAATGCATGTGTATTATGTATTTCAATATTTACTTCATTGTCTGATACATTTTTAGAAATTTCACAATTAATGTTTCCACTTGTGCACAAATTATTTTTCAATGCATTTTTAGTTGTTGTCTTCGGCTTTGTATTTGCAGGTAATATTTTTGGTAATATATTAATAGGTGGGTTTTGTGTACACAAAATGTGAGCTTTGGAAACAGAAACATGGTTTCTATTTCCATTTGTAAGGCAATCTTTCTTCATAATATCGTTATACGAATTAAGCATATGTTTTCGCTTTAAGACATTAATTTTCTGCTGTGTCTATAAGAATACATATGATATGATAAATATACAAAAAGGTTGGGGAAAAACTTTAGGGGTATGTAGTGTCTTACTGACAAAAACACTTTGTAACTCAGAAACTTTTTTATTTATTTTGACAAATACTTTACCGTTATATTTACCATACAAGGACATTACCACCTAATGACAAAATCCGCAATCACTTAGTTGCCAACCCAATATATGCTCCTAAAGTCTTTCCCAAATTTTTGTACAGACTATATACACACAAGAGGCATTTGATATTATCTTGATTTACATCAATATTATTATCTGTAGCAAAAAATGTTGCAGATAAGTGTTGAACAGTCTTAAAGGAGGCACATTTTTGTGTTAACTTTTTGTTGCTGGAATCATTCACACTTAATCTGCAGTATTTTTTTCCAAAGATAATAATAGTAAGAGAGATCAAGATAATCAGGTACCTTATTTTGCGGAAAAGATAACTATATTAAATAATAAGAAAATATAATAATGTAGAATATCGATTACGTATATAAACATTTATAAATATTTTGTATGAAATACTTACATTATTACAATAAGTTTGCCAAATTACAGGTAATAAATTTATTGATTGATCTTTGGGTGCTTTGAGATCGCATTCTAATGTTATATAATGTATTGTTCTAGGAGCACAACCCTTCTCAAAGTAATGCTGTGGAAACATTTTTCTAGTAAAGTTCTGTTATATTAAAAAAATATATTATATTATTTGTAGATATATTATATTTACTTTTATTGGATTTGCATTCTTTGTGTATCGACGTTTTCCAATGTGATTTAATAATCCTTCAGGTTCCCTGCATGGCACTAAATACTGATTAATTAATTTCACTGCATCTAATAGTTGGAGTTTCTTACTTTTTAATTTCTTTGATTTAGTGGCAACAAAAGGGAGAAACTGCTCCAAACCCAATGCAATTAAACTAGAAGACAGATTTCCATAAAATATATATACTTTTTTGATACTACATACACATTATTTACATACCTCTCTTCAGATTTTAAATATGGAGGGCGTACAAATTTATTTAATTCACTTCTGAATGGTATTTCAGGCAAAAGTTGTGGATACATTAGGGCTTTACTGTCCATAAATAGCTTTTTTAATTCTGGATGAAATTTAGGAATACACTTATACCTATTTTTAAGATATATCCTTTTTATTGCATCCTCATCTGCCATAGCTTTTTTGAAATCTTCAGAAAATTTGTTATCCAAAAATTTATTTTCCCAATCAGATACTAATTTTAAAGCATCCGGTAAATTTGCTACATTGAATGCAGAATTAGGGCCATTACTTAAGTACCTAATAAAAGTAATATAAATTCAATATATACTTAATACACTATATATGTTTAATTTAAAAACTGCTTGCTTAGTTGTAAACTTACTTTATACTATTTAGATTTTCTTTACATGTTTTTGACTGAGAATGTAGATCTGGGTGCATATATGTCATAGCAAAATGTTGTACCATTAATTGTACATGTTGACGAAATTGAACTGCCAATAACTCGCGTTGATTTGGATTTATTAAATTAGGAAGTTCTGGTTCTTTATAAGTAGGTAATAAATCTGTTACAGAACAATTCTAAACCAAAATTAAAATTGCAGTAAAATTATATTCTTAATTAAAATATAGTAATCATATCATGATCTTACCATAAAATTGTTTTCGACCGACACATTTTTATTTTCTGGAGACCTTCTCGTTTTTGAAATCTCCTGGTCTTCTTTTGGAAATATATCTATAAACTCAAATAATTCTGCAGTCAAATTATTTAATTCCTTGCGCGTAACATTTACAGCTTTATCAGCTCTTAATTCTTCTTTATCCACTGTAAACATATTCAAATTATTTTAATAGCCTGTATAATTTAAGAAATGTATAGTATATAATCATATTTTTTATCATACATACAAAGTTCTGTTTCTTCGTCTTCTAAAATATTATATTCTGGATCTGCTTCTGAATCATCTTCCACCATAGGTTCTTGAGTGAGTGGTTGAGTAAATTCTTTTAAGAAATTATCCCAATCTTCATCTTTTTCACAATCCAAATCATACATATCAATGGTTATATCTGGAGGTATAAATGCTTGTTCAATCTGTTCCAAAGGTGTTTCGCTTAAACAAACTTTGGATCGTGTTCTTTGACCAATACTTTCTTCTTCTGTTGGCACATAAGGAATTCTAAAAATGTATAATATTAAAGTAATTAGAATTCTGTTAATGTATTATATTAACATATTATTTAAAATTATCTTAAGTATGTTAATTTACCCAGGGATTTTAAAAATTCCTTCAGGATCATGTGATTCTTGTTCTGGATTGTATTCTTCATCAGAAGAATCTTCTGGTAATTCTTCTTCGATTAATGCTTGTACTTCTGATGAAGTTTTCTTCACTGGAGTAATTGGCCATGGTATATTAACTTGGGCTGCTGCTAGCTCTCTATATTAATTAAAATACATTTAATTGAGACATATTTACTAATTCTAGTATATAATTATAAAATATATTTTATCAAACTATACTTGGTCTTTGCTCTTGTCAATCTTGGCTCAAAAGCTATATCATCCTCTGTATTATAAAGACGATTTTTAATCATTGCCATTATGTATATTATTAACGTCACGTTTTTGCATGGTGGATCTGCGATGGTTTGGTCTAGTACCGACAGAGGGCTTTAATTCTTATATGCACATAAGTGTAATCTAAAATAACTTTAATTTACGTGAACTTATGTTTTTATTGCGCGATCTAAAATCTAAAAGATCTTCTAGTTATGTTGCACACAGTTATAACAAGGCCACCAACAACCAAGTTATTGTCCTATCGATGAATCTGGTTGGTGTCTTTTTTTCCGCCGTTTTCATTTTCTATCTAATTCCCCGATCACGATCATATAAACAGATTAGGATACTCATATACCAAAAGTATACGAAAAAAATGCCGAAAATTGAGTTGTGAAAAATTATCTTGGAAGACAATAAAATTCTCGTTTTTACGAGACTGACAGAGATGAACAAAGTGTCTATCTCTATCTAAGCATTCATAGTATGTCGTACGTGCGCAGAACAAACCTCTTATCGTCTTTTACGTTGATTTTTCACGACTCAGTTTTAGTTTCTTCTATGCTTTCGACAGAGAGGAAATTTCCTCTCTGCTTTCGATATAGGAATGTCTAGACCTGATTATTTGTATGATTAGAGGAGTTTTCCAACCCTTTTTGGATCATGCCCCACTTTAACGCTTCAAAGATTTTAATGTCCTTCTTAGTATAATATCATAGCCAACAAGTCTTAAAAAGGTATAATATAAATAAGTGCTTCAAATAAAAAAAAGGAACATAGGTAATACTGTTTTTAATTTGAAATTATGTATATGTTTTCAAATGTCGAATGAACTTAATACTTAGATATAATTGTGGCATAATGATCATTTTGTTTAAATTAATAATATCGCAACTTTTGGATAATCAAAAAATTAACAACATGTAGAAATGTTACATAAAACAAAAAGAAGTCTGCTAACATTAAAAAAATGATTTTTTAATTATATCGTTGGCAAACGCTGCTTTGGATCATAATTGACAAGAGCAAAATCTTGACACATTCGCAAGACGGTAGGAATTAGATCGTAATGTTAGAAAATTCTTCTCCAATAACATTTTCCTTATATTTTACTACAGGATTTGTAAATTAGCAGTTTCTTTTAAATTTAAGCATCCATCATTATTTGCATCATTAAAATCAAAGTTAAATGAAAATTATTGATCGCACTTTTGTGGATCGTTTGAAGAAACGTTAGAAGAAAAAAAAATGAATTTTCTTCTTCAATAGTATTTTGTTTTAAAGATTCCTGCACACCGAAATGATCACAAATGTCAATCAAATTTAAATGACGAATTTTATTTTTCTTTAAAAAATAATATTGAAATAATAATTATACAATATTATAATTAATATTATGACAACAAATTTAATGACGCCTAGAAAATAACTAATTTAATTAATAGGTTATACATACATTGATTTTCAGTCGTAATTGCATTTACATCTATTCGCAATTTGAGTTATCTATCAAGTTTATCATATACTTATTGATTTAGAGATGCAGTATACACTACTTAGCATTTTTCTCTTATCCAATACTTTTATAAAATTGCATACATATTGCTGCGGAATATCCACAAAAATTGTTTTCCGTCAACAGTTTAGATTTAGAAATATTAACGATTAAAGAAATATTACAAATATTAGATTTATGTCAAAGTTTAAACCGTTGTAATCTACAAAATCTAGTTGTCTCTTTATCTATTTACATACAACTATACTACTATCCTCGAACAGGGAACAGAATACATATAAAGTCGAGTTGGACGTTCGTAGTATAGATCAGTTTTATCCCTATTCGCGAATTAGGCTGATATACGACACTTGCAATGTTACTTTCCTTCTTCTCAATATTCGGATTAAAAATGAAAGTAAAAATATTTCTCCTCTTTGCTATTTTCACTTTGACAAGTTTTATCAAAGCGCAAGATACGACTTCAACATTCCTGGAGGATAGATTGTACGTACAAAAGCAGATTAATTGTGTCTTAAGTTCGAGACAATGCGACTCGATAGGAAGAAGAATTATAGGTAAAATTTAAAATACAAGTTATTTATTAAATTTTTAGCGTCCTTAGTGAAAATATATCTATACAGAAATTACAAGATATTTAGTACAAGTATATATCTTGCAGAGATTACAAAAGTATTTTCATTCATTTCATATTTAACCCTTACTACACACCATATGGTCCAAATAGCTATTCGTGCATATTAATTTTTACAATATTAATTTTTTACTAAATATGTGTTTACAATAAATATCTTCTAACTTCTATATATACATTTTCAAACTAACTTTATATTCGACCAATATAATCATAATTGTCGTATTTGAGTACAGTGCTAGTGAAATTTCAAAATGTTTTATACGACGCATACAATATGGATATGAATATCTTCTAAGTAAGAGTTCAAATCAAAAAGTAAGAGTACTTTGCCGAGCCAGTGTATATTTGTAATAAATTTTACGTATATATTTGTAATATATTTTATTTTAAAATATTTGTAATATATTTAAAAAAATTTTTTTTATTTTTTTATTTTTTTTTTAATTTTTCCATCGAGACAACGATCTACAGTGAGATCCGTTATAACGTACCGCACGCGTACCGAGCGAAAATTCAAAATCGATTTTCTCGAAAACAAAGCCTCAAACGAAAAATTTTTATTCTATATTTTCGACTTCTTTTTTCGCGTAGAATCACCCCCTTTCCGCTTGTACCACCAGTTACCAACCACCCTGTATATATATATTCTTTTCATAATACAAATACAAACCACTATTCCATTAAAAAGTAGACGACGGCCAATTCACAATAATTATTCCACGATTATTAAAATCATTAAATCACTTAAATCGTCTTCTTAAAATTCGAAAAAATTAACTTGAATTTCGCGATCGGTATGCTCTCTTCGCATGTACAATACGTTTACAAATAACTTTTTTATTACAATTGTTACCCTGAAAATAGTGTATGTGTAAATAGAGCATACATTATTATATAATAAATATGTATGTTCAAGAAGAAAATGTTGATTCTTTAGTTCATCAGGAAAAAAATATCTATCCTTACGCAACAATTTATCAATAAAAGATAAAATATTAAATAATTTCGTGTTCAAAATATACATGTACAATCTTGTATTTTAAAAGTATATTAAACAAACGAAGAAACATCATCAAAGTTCACCTTCGGTCACTTTGCTTTGTCGTTTCATCAATTTTATTATGAAATTACGATAATGATATTTGTCAAGCAAGAGATAAATTAAGCGGAATCAACTGTTTTTCCTCTTAGCATGCAAATTTTGAAGGTCGTATTCAGATTTAATAATTCGTTCGTATTACATATAAAATATTGTTACGATTCTTACAGCTTTGTTGCCAGAAGCGTTGAACAATCATCGTGAACGTTGTACACCTCGACAAGCTGCACTTGCACACAAATTGACAATATTTATGCAACGAAATGATCCCAATGAATGGGAATCGATTATACGCCGTTATGAATTGCTGAAGTATTTTATGTAGGATGAAAGGATATCATGGAAAACAATATTTGACGTTGCAACAAATTCTTAAGAGATTCTACAACTTTGAACGTGATTAACTTTATTATTAAAAAGTTTTAATATAACTCATAATATTTCATAATATCAAACATTTGTGTTTGTGAGAATTGTCATATATAAGAAGAAAAGAACAAAGTAAAATGTATTTACCATAAATTTCTATATTATATACTTACCTACACCCAATGTTAGAAATTTCGTATTTTCGATATCAGTACTTATCGGATCATATACTATAATATATATTATTTCATACCCTTCGTGATTTGTCTTTAAATTTTCGTACCAACTGACTACAATCAATCGTAATTTATTAATAAATATACAAAATTTAGAAATATGAGATATTTCGTAGTCGTGACAGATATATAAGATATATTTCACTGAATGGTGCAAATAACGTTTCTCGTCTCTTTCTTAGATTTCTAACGATCTTTCAAAAGTCAATATATCTTTGCAAAAATTTATAGGAAATTATGCTATCGTTACAAGTACACGTTCTTACAGAACAATTCAGAGGGCCGATATATTAAGTAAACTATAAAATCTATAACGCATCATATTACGCATATAATGCTTCTTACAAACGATCAATAGACTTTTATAGCTTTTATACATGCCGATGATTATCTTGTTATACATATATGCCTATCTTAGATGTATCTAGATAACGACAGTGAAATAATTGTTCGCGTATTTGATCAAAATGAAATGTGTATTCGCGTCAAACAAAGTCTAAGGGACAAGATAGAAAGTTTATACATATTATAATCGACGTATAGTCGGTTTACGATACAGTCGAATGATAAAGTGGGTTGAAGTTGTGATACGGTGTGCATTTTAATTAATCTGATGATTGTAATGTCGAAATGAATATATGTCTGTACATGATATGAACAGAATATTTTGTAAGTCATGGATCAACAGGTAATAGGAGATTCTACGAATAGGAGAAGTAAACGTCAGGTAACGAATACATAATAACACATGATATATTCAATGTATATTTAAAAGAATATATTACTTTCTAAACTTACATAATCGGTGTCTTGAAATAATATTTATTCTCAATGAAAAAGATCTATTTCCCAAAATACGTTGTAACTTTGTAAGAGATAAAATATAAAATTATACCAATTAATTAAATCGAACGATTTTATTACTGCAATAATTAGTATCTATTATTTGATTATGATTATCTAGATATCTATTCAATTTCCTAAGATCCTTTAATTGAGAAAGTTTATTCACTTTTTGATTTATTTATTTATTGTACATATATCGAGATGGGTAAATTATAAGATTTCCAAACGTAAACCTTGTTATAGCATTAACATCGTATTTTTATTGATGATCGTCCTTGGCAAGGTACGCAACGTAAATACCCGATGGTCATCCTCTAAACACGGCAAAGAATAATCTCTTCATTATTCTTGATAGCACGTTGTTCTCGCTGTGTTAACTATTTCTAACACACTGCTCGACATGTATTCTCAAACGTCAAACATTCCTCACTCCTCGTATATGGAGAGCATTTTATATAATTTTAGACAAAATAATTAGTAAAGAATTTTCTTTTAGAAGAAATTGATTGCATATTAATATTAACAAATTTATATAACAGATGGTTTTAACGCGATTAGGTTCAATTATCATCTATATTCACGACATTTCATAGAACAAGCAATAATCCAATAATACGTACTTTAAAAATTTATTTCAATTTGTCTTCGTTCATTTATCTAATTTCTCGGTAGATTTAACACCGATATACGAAATTAATTAGCTAATTTGAAAAATTTAAACAGGTGAAAAGTATATGACTGTTCGAAGAACAATTAACTATATATAAATGATAAAATATATTTATTTTATTTATCGGTATTATTTTTTATATCTTGATGCTTGTATTCAATCGCTACTGTACAACGTATACGTACGTTCCATGGAGTATAAAATACTCAACTAACGCGTTTATCCACTCCCTCCAATGTCCTCTGTCTTCAGCTATATAATTCGACAACTTGCTTCAACTGTTACAAAGAGCGGTTTACTTTCCGCTGTATAGGGTAGCTTTCAAATAACATTTGTTTTTAAATTACCATCTATTACTTCGTTAAACGGAACGTAGTAATTTGTACATTTTTCTATCTTCGCTATCGCTTTCGTCGGTATAATCATCATAGAGTTTTGCATTTTGAAATTAAAGCCGGAAGAACGTGCGTTAATTACAATATGAAGATTTATCTCTTATTATTTGCCTTGGTCGCAGTCGTTTGTGTAACAGCGGAAGATTATACCACAAAATATGACAATGTAGACGTCGACAGGATCCTGCAAAATGGTCGTATCCTCACCAATTACATTAAGTGCATGCTGGACGAAGGACCATGTACCAACGAAGGCAGAGAATTAAAAAGTAAGTACATACATTTGTTACTTTTATCTAATTATATAGCCCCGTTATAGATCATTCGCGACTATACATTTAATTAATAATTTATTAATTTATTATGCATGTAAAATATATAATTAACAAGTGTAAAAACAGTAGAAAGCTATACTTACGTGTATAATAGTTTATACTAAAATACGATTTATTTTAATATAAAAGTACTAAAATTAATTACGTATTTGTGCTGTTCATATACTTTTCAAATAATATTGTTTATATTTTTATGCAAAGATATTATTTATATACATATCTATATAAAATTCCACGGAGAAATTATTTCTGTATTAAAATGTCGATGAATTTTAGTTCAGTTTATAACAAATGAATTATTAATACATGGTATTAATTTATGTAGATATTACTGTATAAAAATATGAGAAACGAAGGAAATGACATTTCATAAATATCCTTTCTCTATTTGTTTTATCGTTATTAATATTTTCATATTTTAAATGCAATTACGTTAATGATTTTACCTTAATAGCATTAATATCGTAAAGCATACGAAACGATAGAAAAACATTTATTTTCTAAAACGTGACTTCGAATATAATATACTCGTAATATACTGTAGGTATATATGTATATCTTTTTTTTTTTTAATGCTTTATTATTTTCTTTCTCTTTCGAACTTTTGCAACTGATCACTTTTAAAATAAAAAAGAAGATGTAAATAGAACACTACAGAATTTACAAATTTGTAAACAGACATAGATATTTTTATAACTAACGAAGCAATTTTATTTAACTGCATGACCAAAAGTCACACCAGTTTCTTTCCGAGGTTTCTACGTGCATCTGCTGCAACGATTACGACAGAGTTCAATTCGCTCTCCCTCTCTTTATTACATAAGTTGCTTTGAACTTTCTCGTTTTGATTACATCGAACTCTCTTAAGTAACGTCTAAGTTATTATTATACATATGTACAGTATGTTCGGTTTAAATGTATACACGCTATTATGTTTATAATAAAATATAATTGAAAATATTGAAAATGCGAAAAAATATTTTTTAAGAATTATTTGACTTCATCAAGGTAACTTAGTGGAAGGTTTGAATTTTCTTTAGATTGTTATTTACGGAGACATGAATATCAGTAAGGTTTTTTAAGATGCATTATATATTTTTATTATTGTCATCTTTTTTATTAAACAATGTTAACGAGTACATTTAAACAATCATTTATCGGATATTTTTGTGAAAACATCATGCAAACGTTAAATACGATTATTACTTAGTCCTAGAGGAAACGAAAAGAGAAAAATTAAGAGCGAGGGGGAATTAAAAAGCGTTGAAATCTGAGGAAGATTTCAGAATAGGATGGAGAGAAAAATTGTCGTGGAATATTTGAAGGAAAAGAAAATGAAAGAGAGGAGAATGTACCTAAAAAGAAATAGATTGAGACAAACAGAAGAGAATGGAACGATTAAAAGGGGAAAGAAAAGACGTGAGAAGAATGTGAAGAAAAGAGAATATGAAGGTTCAGCAACAAATGCGACATAGCAACTTAGCACAGTTGTACGTACATATAAATAATCATAATTAGAATGTTAGGACTAGCAGAGTATCTGAATGAAGAGAGAAGAGACGGAAGTCAACGGCTAGTGATAAGGGCGAGGTGCGGAAATTTGGAAAAATGAAATAAATATTGGGAAGAAAAGGACGGAATTGCGATTTGTCCGAAGACAAATTCCGGACTTTGAAACAGTTGATGAAGGATTGTAGGGCAACAGACAGAGAGATTAGGAAAGAAATAGAGAAAGCAGTGAGCGAAAAAAGGGATGGGAAAGTAGAGGAATAGTAAAATAAGTTGAAGGTAAAGCAAACGAGAAAAGAGATGTAATTATAGCAAAGAAAAGAAAAGAAAAAATATATATATGTATATAAGATTAGTATATATATATATATATAAGAAAGCAATAGTATAAAGTATTATTACTAAGAGAGAAAGTAATTAGAAATATAGTTAGGTAATAGAGAATAAAAGAGTGAAAATGAGAGACTTGAGCGAATGGGAAGAGCGAAAGGTTAAGATAGAATTGTAAGTCAAGGATTTTGTAAACCAAGCCCATTTTTCAGTCGTGAGACTGAAAATAAAGAATATTGTTATATTAAGTTTAGTTAATATCTCTTATTCGTAACACTTGATTCGTAAGATGAAGAACGATTTCTTTCCAGGCGACATAAATATTTATGTTATTGTACAATTTTTAATAAATTCGCAACAATATTTCACATAAATTGTACAAGATGCAATTAATTACACTGTTACCCCAATTACAAATGTACAAATAAAAAAAATCTAATTGTTTTCCATCTTACAGATTACACGTTATGAGAAACAAAATGTCCGAATTTCATATTTACGTCGAATTTTTCATAATAATATCCGATAAGTTATTATTCAAACATTCTCGTTATACATACACATCATTGAAGTCGTTTTGAGATGTGTAATAAAATGGCAATTACAATAATATGTATATGGTTCTAGTCTAAAAATTTTCATTAATGTTGACATCTCTGAAATAACAATTCAGAAAAAAATTCAGACATTCCATTAAGTTTCCTCCACGAAATCAAACAATTTCGACATGAAATACCTATTTTTTCAATAACTAGAGAAGTAATAATACATATACACATAAATTAGATATACTGTATACATATATTGAAATAACTTTCGTTCTAATAAGTCCTCTTTTTCTTTTTTTTTTTTTTTTTTTTTTATTACAATCCATTTCCTTTAAGTTGAAATATTATAAATTAAGTTGAAATTATATTGAGTTGAGTATAAAAAAAAACAATTTTGAGCATTCCACTAAATTTGTGCTTTTTAGATAATGTTTATCTTAAAAATAATATTAAATAATACTATAGAAAGACAAAAAATTGTTAGAACTTATTTCATATTGTTCTTAAACAAACACAAGAGTAAAATTCCTTATCCTAACTTTTACCTATGTATATACAATTAGACAAAAATCATTATTATTTCTTTCTTGCTCTCTCTCTCCTTCCAATATGTAAATTTATATATATTATTCAGATTATTATGGTTTATTGTATAAAGGATCAATTTGCAAATGAGAAATAATTATAAATAATTATATAATACAAAGTTTTATACTATTTAATTGTCCTTAAAAAATTATAATATGTATTATTGTATTAGGACTTCATAAAATAATTGTATAGAGTTTTTATAATTGAATTGGAAAAATGTTAAATAATTTACTTGTTTATTGTTTCAGAAATTTTACCCGACGCTTTATCTACAGGTTGTAGTAAATGCAATGAAAAACAGAAACATACAGCGAACAAAGTAGTAAATTATCTGAGAACTAAAAGACCGAAGGATTGGGAACGACTTTCCGCAAAATATGATTCAAGTGGCGAATATAAGAAGCGTTACGAAAATGTATTACAACCTACCAAAAACAGTTGAATTTATATATATAGATCTAAACAATAAATTTATGAAGAGATTTGTACAATAAAACTATAACAAAAGTAATAAAATAGCTTAATGTATACATACATAGATTGTTGATAATAATTTTGTTACTTTATGTTAGTCAGCTATGATGTTTATTAAATACTTTGTCTCACATGCTGAATTCATGTCTGATCGAATATTTTTGTCGTACTATAAATATAATTAAGTATTTAAAGTAAAAAATGTGTGTTCATTTTCTTTTCACGAATACATGTTTTTTTAAATATTTTTTGAGTATTTATTAATAAAGTTTATTTATTTCAAAGTCTATCTGTGAGTGAATTCGTACATTGAGAATGAAGGATATAAATCGAAATGAAATATTTTTAAATCAATAATGTCGAGATTTGTATCGCATTCAAAAAATAAGTGCATTCTTCATTCAACTCGCCTCTTCTTAACAAGTGAACCAAGCTGAAAAAAATATTAATTTCAGTTTTAAGATGTCTTTTCAAAACATGATGAAACACATAAAGGTCTTACAAGATCTGAAATTGCAGGTAAATTATTTGTTTGATCTGTAACATTTGTCTCTGGTTCTCTAGCCTCTTTTGGTGGAGCAGTTTTTTTCATATTTCTATGTTGTGGAAAAGTGGGCATAAGTTTGGGGTCACATGCTAAAAAAGATTAAATTAAACGATAATTAACAATTTTAAAATATTATGATAATTAAGAATTTCTAAGTATTACGATAATAATATAAAGGATGGTTCACCAGATATTGCTACTTCAATTTACGTGACTGTTATTATTCGCTGGAAGAAATGTATAGTTTTGGTGGATCACCCTATACATATCGTTTTCTTTGACTTACGCAGAGGAGCTTCTTTGAAGTAGCTACTTTGTAAACATTCTTCTGCAGTGGCTCTCTTTTTTGGATCATACATGAATAAGAAATTTAATAATCTCAAACCAGCGGCACTTAACCATGGAAACCTTTGTTTCAAATTATTATATGGTTGCTGTTTTAATGTAAAGTTCTGTAGCGCTGGAAGTGTATTAAACTCAGGCCAAATTGCTTCACTTGGTGTGCCTAGCAAGTCAACAATTAATTCTAATTGTGCAATTTCTGATCGTCCAGGCAATAAAGGCCGATGCCCAAGTAGTTCCCCTAATAAAAGCATGTATACGCATAAGCGAAATTTAAATTATTATATTAAATCTTTAGTGTTATACATAAATTAGAAAAAAATATGAAAATACTATACCTAAAATACAACCTGCAGCCCACATATCGACAGAAGTTGTTTGAGTTTTAGCTTGTAATAACAACTCTGGAGCTCTATACCATAATGTTACTACCCTAGGGGTCATTGGCTTTAAAGGTAAACCAAACCACCTAGCTAATCCAAAATCAGCAATTTTTACACATCCTTTGTCTGTCATAAGGAGATTTGAAACTTTCAAATCTCTATGTACAATAAAATTATGATGTAGATAACGCAAACCCTTTAATACTTGTAAAACAATACATTTGACTTGACTTTCTGAAAATGGAGCTTGCATATTGTCCAGTAGACTTGCTAAATCTTGTTCACAATATTCCATAGCAAGAAATATGCTTTCTAAACTTCTCCCTACTACTACCTCTCTTAAATGTACAATATTTTCATGACGACAGGATAAAAGAACAGATATTTCTCTTAAACCACTGACTGGAAGGCCATCTTTTTCATGTTCCATTCGTACCTTTTTCAAGGCTACAACTTTATCATTTTTTGTATCTCTTGCTCTATAAACAATTCCATAGGTGCCTTCACCGATACGATTTAATTTTTCAAATTCAGACACAAATCTGCATTTACCTAACTATAAAAAAAGCAATAGAACATCGTTTATTACATTGTAATGAATATAACTAAAGCTATAACAAAGATGGATAAACTAAGTAGTTACAATATCTTGTTCTGGTATCTCCATTGGCTTGCCAGTCAAGAATGATGTTAATACTCCTCTTCTAGTTATTGGTGCTGATGGATCAGGACCAGATTCAGATGCAGTCTTTTTATCAGTATCATTATTTTCTACTGATTTTTTCTCCAATGTTTCGTCTAAAAAATTATTAAAATTTCACATCTAATATTTATTTTCTAGCATCTATTAGTATTTCATGCCTATTAATATCATTTAAGGAACAGCTTAAGACATTTGTACATGGTACTTTATAATATAGTAATAACAATTATATAGGAAACACTTTTTAGAGTTGACAATTTCATTAATAAATTATACTTGAACTGGATCAAATTTAAGTTCCATTATTTGTTTATTTACCAATTTTTTATTTGAATTTAAAATTTAAGCAACATTATACCAACCTCAACGACAAAAATCATTAAAAAAATACAATTAGTTTAATGTACAAATATCATATAATTTCAAATAATATGTAATAACAAAAAGATCGAATTACTTAACCTAGCATAATAATGTTTATATGTTGATTGCAATCAAATAAAATTGTACCTTTTGTCATTATGCGATATTCTCAAAAAGATATTTTCTCAACTATATCTGTTTTCCTCTTTAACATTCGTGTTTTAAAAAGCGTAGATGTAAAAACTCTCAAATACTAACAATTAATTGACCGGGTAATTTTCAATAATTCATTTGCACCATTGGAAATATAAAAGATAGATTCGACAATCCACAGATATTAGGACATTAAAGAACTACCATTATACGCTACCTTGCGTAACATCTTGCAAAACAGGATACCTTAAAAGTTAATGTTTATATTATTAGAAGTATGTAAATAGAAATAAAAATAATTAGATATATATATAATTATTCCATTAAAATGTTTATAATAATATTGAGTTTTTGATAAATATTGTTAGTACGTTTTCTCTTTTATAACTTGGATTCTATGCACTTTAACCCTGCACATGATGCCGTATCGAGTATGACTGCAAAATATTTCCATTATGTAATTGTGTGTAATTTATGTTATTGTTTAAATAGTTTTAAACATATTGAATTTGTACTTTGCTTATGGTATTCATATTTTACGTATTGCATTGCCTTCAGACCACAATGCTTTCACAATGCAATATTGCATATTGCATTTCAACGTTTGTCTATCTTCAGTATCTATAAGTCTATGATATTTATGTTGTGATCAATAGATACCATTGGTAAAAAATAGATAGTACAAAATTAAATGTAAAATATAATATTTTTATAAATGGGATGTGACTTTATTTTTATGTTATGATGATTTCTCTGAGATTTATTTAAATTTATAGAAGTCGTTTACCCATAGAGAAAAAAGTTAAATACGCAATTTAAACAAGCATGTAAATACAATTAAAGATTAAAAATTAACCTTAAATTTAAATTAAAAGTTAACCTTACTTTTACCGTTTAATGATTATAAAGTTTCTGTGAAATCGATTCTACTTTTTGTTTCTTAATTAATGTGAATGCATGAGTATCGAGAGAAGTATTATGCTATCAACGTATCTCGATGTTGACGGGGCATTGTATTTATCAGTAAGGAAAAGCTTTTAAAAAAGAAAAATAATTAGGGAAGAAGGAATTGCAATTTTGTATTTAAAAGATCAAAACCTAAAAAATGAGTTCTCACCATGAATTAAATATATCAGTAGAATATCCAATTCCTGGTGGCATAAATCATATTAACACACTTTCTGAGGATATTGGTGCTCTCTATCTCTCAGATGATTATTCAGATGTAACTTTAATTGTTGGTGGACAAAGATTTAATAGCCACAAAATCATTTTAGCTGCACGTAGCCAATATTTCAGAGCTCTTTTGTTTGGAGGTTTAAAAGAATCCACACAACATGAAATTGAGTTAAAAGATGCTAATTTGACTGGGTTTAAAGGCCTACTTGAGTACATATATACAGGACGAATGTCTCTTACAGACCGACGTGAAGAGGTATTAATTGTCACTTATTTTCATTATCATTTTTAATCAACAAATTATTATTGTTTTCAGGTTGTGTTGGATATTCTTGGATTAGCACATCTTTATGGATTTTCAGAATTGGAAGCTTCCATATCAGATTATCTTAGAGAAATATTAAATATAAAAAATGTCTGCCTCATATTCGGTGCAGCACTTCTTTATCGACTAGAATTTCTTACCAAGGTATTGATATCATATCTAAAAATACATTTGAAAATATCCACTGAAAATAATCTATTCTAGGTTTGTCATGAATACATGGATGAACATGCATGTGAAGTGATTCAACATGAAAGTTTTTTGCAATTAAGTGCTGATGCTTTGAATGAACTTGTCTCAAGAGATTCCTTTTATGCACCAGAGATTGATATCTTTTTAGCTGTACGAGCATGGGTAAATGCAAATCCTGATGCAGATGGCAAAACTGTTTTAGGTAAATATAAAAGCATTAAAAATAAAAAATCTGTTTTAAATATATTTTCAAAATAATTTCTATATAATACATTATTCAATTGATTAGACAAATTTTGTAGATAAGGTACGATTAAACTTAGTTTCAATCACGGATCTTTTAAATGTTGTTCGTCCAACTGGATTAATTTCTCCGGAAGCAATCTTAGATGCAATAGCTGCAAGAACGCAAACACGTGATTCAGATCTTAATTATCGTGGTCGACTACTTATTGATGTAAATGTTGCTCATCCTCTACATGGTGCTCAAGTCCTACAGGGTGAAATGCGTAGCTATCTTTTAGATGGCGATACAAATAATTATGATATGGAACGAGGGTAAATTGATATATTCATTTTCCAAATTATTCATTTAAATAATACTGTTCTTTTATTAGGTATACCAGACATACTATTACTGAATCACGAGAACATGGTATTTTAGTCAAGTTAGGAACTCAATGCATCATCAACCATGTAAAAATGTTGCTCTGGGATAAAGATATGCGTTCATATTCTTACTATTTAGAAGTGAGAAAAATAGATTAAGTACTAATTTTCATGTTTAATTCTTCATAGTATAATTATTTCTTACTGTTTTGTAGGTATCCATGGATCAAAAAAATTGGGTTCGAGTTATTGATTATACAGAATACTTTTGTCGTAGTTGGCAATACTTATACTTTGAACCAAGAATAGTTCTTTATATTCGTATTGTTGGGACAAATAATACCGTAAACAAAGTAAAATCGTTATTAAAATTACATGGAATGTTTTTCTATTGTATAATTATAACTTTTGTTTTTAAAGGTTTTTCATCTTGTAAGTTTTGAAGCATATTATACAAATCATACAGAAAAGCTCTATAATGGTTTTGTTATTCCAACACGAAATGTTGCTACTATGGATCAAAGTGCAACTGTTACAGAAGGTGTTTGTAGGTATGTAAGTTGTTGTGTATAAATGTATTTCATTCCTTCTTTATAATAAATTGTTTAAATATAGATCTCGGAATGCTCTCTTAAATGGTGATACATCAAATTATGATTGGGATAGTGGTTACACATGTCATCAAGTTGGATCTGGTTCTATTTTAGTACAACTTGGACAACCGTACATTATAGATTCTATGCGGTATATATTATTATATTACCTATAACAAATAAGAAAATATGAAATTTTCTAATCAATATTTATTTACATATAGATTATTACTTTGGGATTGCGATGATCGTTCGTATTCTTATTATATAGAGGTATCCGGTAATTCTTGGAGTTGGGTTCTAGTTGGTGATAAAACCAGAGAAGCTTGTCGTTCGTGGCAAACAATACATTTTGAACCTGCTCGTCCTGTCGTTTTTATACGTATCGTTGGAACACACAATACAGCAAATGAGGTAATGATTCATTTCGAGTAGTGACGTTAGAGAGCAACTATTTGTAATTAAACACATTTTATACATATCCAAATGTTATCCAAAACATTTTGCTTTTTAGGTTTTTCACTGTGTTCATTTTGAATGCCCTGCTCAAACAAATGATAAAGTTGTAGGTAAATCATTGATGCACAAAGAAAAGCAATTAAAAACTCACGATTCTACGATTTGGTCAGTATCACTACCCCCAGAAACAGCTACAGAAGCAGTTAATATTGATCAAGAAGAAATAAATTCTACAGATAGCAATATTTTTTAAGACATTAACCATTTGGGAACAAGTCATTATACAAAATTTCATTGATAATTAAAGAATTATGAACTAAGTATTGTACTTTCGTTTTTTGATTTGAACTTCCTATATATTAATGGTTTAAGTGCTTGTATAGTATAGAGATATAAGTATCACATAATGATATATAATTGTAAAAATAATTGTAAAATAAATTTTTTAATTAAAGTAAATTTTTAATTTAGTCAAATGACCCTTAGTTCATTCCTATGTAACTAAAGAAAAGAAGAAAACTGGAAATCGTTTGGTAATGCTTGTTAAAATTTATTTGAAGTATTTAATAATGTAATAAAAATTTATTGATTAGAAATAGATCAAAAATAACCTAAACGGTATTTTAATAGTTACTAATTTACAATAATATAATGATACATATACATATATATTTTTATAAAATTAATAGATAAAGGCAGAAAATTGATGGATATATACAAATATTAGAACTTATTTTTATGTAATTTTTAACTTATTTAAATATTTGAATTATACAATTAAAGCATGTGTATATTCGATTAATATCATATTAAAATTTTGAAAATGTCCCTAGCACCTTCATCTTTGTTACTTAATTGTATAATTTTTATATAGTATAATATAAATTGTAATAAGTTTACTATAAAGAAATATACAATCTCATAATTCTCAAAGTTGTCAATTTTTCAGATTTAATTTATGTTCATGTTTCAATTATAATATATTCGTCAACATAAGATGTTTTCATTGATGCATTAACACATAACCAGATACATATATATATGAACATACATTACAATGTATAAACTGTATTAGAGTGTGTAAGTAAATACCATCTTAATGTGGTGATATTAATGCAGTGTATTTGTACCACTTAGGATAAGTAATATTAAAATAAATTGCAATTTGATAAAATTCATTTTGATAACAAACACTTTGTAATTGTATTATAAGGGAAATGTTAAATGAGGTGACCAACCTATTTACTTTGATTATAAGAACGACCACTTAGCGCAAATACGAATAACACAGGACAAATAAAAACAGCGGCAAAAGTAACAACATTGGTAAAACAACGATAATATAACGCGATTTAAAAGTTCTTCATAAGTATATGAATATCCTAGGCGTCATATCATGAAAGAAAGCATATAAAAGTATCGATGTTTAAATGTAAACTTGAAACATATTCAATCAAATATAAAATTCATTCATTGATTTTATTAATTATTAAATGTATAACGTCAAATAGTGAACTTTTATTCATGAATAATTTTCATGTAATGAAAGTTTTGATATGATTATTCAATATAACGTGCCATATTTTGGAAATGGAATACAAGGAAATTATTATTATATCAAGAGAGATTCGATTAGATAAAGAAAAGAATCATTGCTATTTTGGCTATCATTTTCTCAACAAATGGCCATGGCTGAGAATTTGGAAAATGAAAAATATCCTTTACACAAATGCATATTTCAAGGGGACGTTAAAGCTTTAAGTTCTTTAATCAGAACTTACAATATCGCTGAAAAAGATACACAAGGTTAACACAAACATTATAAATTTAATAATTTTGTTAACAATATATTTGTTGATAATTGATTTTACTTAAGTATACATTATAAAACAATTCATTTTCTTTCAATAGGAAATACTCCTTTACATTTAGCTGTCATGTTAGGAAGAAAAGGTAAGAATATATATTTCAAATATACATTAATATACATAAATAATTATTTAATATACATTATTGACATATATGTAAAGTTTCAAATAAAATTTTAGAATCAATTCAATTATTACTTGCACATGGTGCACCTGTAAAAGTAAAAAACTTAGCTGGGTGGAGTCCACTTGCAGAGGCAATCAGTTATGGAGATAGACAAACCAGTTAGTAAAAATAATAGCAGGCTACTTATCAGAAAGAAATAATTTTAATATTAGTTATATATATATATATATATGTATATATATATGTATATATATTACAGTATCATCACTTGTGAGAAAATTAAACCAACAAGCTAGAGAGCAAATGGAAGAAAGAAGGCCAAATTTACTTGCAACATTACGCCAAATGGGAGACTTCTATATGGAATTAAAATGGGATTTTCAAAGTTGGGGTATTTAATGTTATGTTTGAATTATAATTAAGTTGGAGATGCTTGAACACTGAAGAAATAGGATTTATATGTATATTACGATAAGAATACTTTACTTTTTGGATATGTTGTATATTTTTGCACATATATCTTCTAATTCTTTCATATTTGAATTTCCCATAAATGCATAAACGTTCGCAATCAATTTATAATAATTGTAATAATCTACAAGTATCTATAATTTTCCAGTGCCACTTGTTTCTCGTGTACTTCCTTCAGATGTTTGTAAAATACATAAACGGGGAGCATCTATCAGAATGGACACTACTTTAGTAGATTTCAATGATATGAGATGGGAAAGAGGTGACATATCATTTATTTTTAATGGTGATAAAAAGCCAAGCAAATCATTGGCAGTACTTGATAATCTGGCTAAACGTTATCAAACAGTGAGATATGAGGTCAAATTACTTTTTATTAATTAATATCTGCAACTGAATATCTTTCATTATGAGTTGTAATAATGAATTTATTATCACTGATTCATTTTTTAGGAAACAGAATTGGAAATACAAGATGAAGTCGATATTCTTATGTCAAGTGATATTATGGCAGCACAAATGTCAACAAAAGGTATTACACTTTCAAAAGCTCAGACAGGCTGGATATTTCGTGAAGATAAAAGGGTAAGGCCAGCATTGTTGGTTTTGCCTATGATACTTCTCCTCCTTCTCCTGCTCTTTTCTTAAAATTTTTTTGAGATATATCTCAAATATTTAATAAAGGAGATGGTAGGGCCTTTCCACGCGGAATGTTACCAAATCGACGGAATGGTTTTGGAAAGTAAGAAACGACGAGAACATTTAAGCGAGGAAGACTTACAAAAAAATAAGGCTATTATGGAATCATTAACAAAAGGAAGTTCACAAGGATTTGCTAATGAGAAGGTAAACAAAGTAGCAGAATTTTCTTTCTCTACTTAAATATGCTAATTTATCAACTTTTAGCCTCAAGTTAGAAGAGCTTCTTTAAATCCACCACCAGAATCAAATATTACTTGGGAAGAATATATTATGGCTCCACCTGGTCAATCTCCACTTCTTGGAAGAAATCTTGTTTACAAGGAAAGCAGTAAATCATTTAAAGCAACAGTTGCTATGAGCCCAGATTTTCCACTGACTGTCGATATGTTACTCAATGTTTTGGAAGTAATAGCGCCATTCAAACATTTTAGTAAATTGCGAGAATTTGTTCTAATGAAATTACCGCCTGGTTTCCCTGTAAAAATTGATATACCTATTTTACCTACGGTGACAGCAAAAATCACTTTTCAAGAATTTGCCTTTCGGAATGATATAGATCCCAAGTTATTTAAGATACCACCAGATTACCTTGAAGATCCTATGAGGTAAATTTAAAAACTTTTTATAGTTTTCCTATGTAATCCATTTAATTAAGTAGTGTTTTTAAATTTAACTACTTCATTCTCTTCCGAAATATTTACTTATAAATTTTATAAATTTCATTAGATTTCCAGATTTATGACAGCTTCGCGCGTTGGAGATAACTCAAGTCAATTATCATATTAAAAATGAAGCCTTTTTTTCTCCAAAAAACTATTTGAAGAGAATTATTTGGCTTTCAAACAAAAATTTTATCAAACATATTGCTGCCAGAATGGCCTCCTAAAAAGTTACAAAGTACTTTTTACAAAAAAATTGTTCTTTTGAATATGAAATATAGCAAATAGCAAGTATTTTTGTTGATAAAACTACATAATAAGTTTGAGGGTTGGTATACTTTATTTACAAAATTGTATACTAAATTTAATATATGGAAACAACTTAATAAACTTATGCACATTAAAACTAAGAGATACATTGTACACTATAAAGTGCATAAAAAATAACTCTTATCCATCTTGCTTTTTCTCAGCTCCAATTTTGAATTTTTCTTTTCCACGTTTAGTAATTAATACTTAAAAGAATATTTTACAGTTTGCAGTATTTATTTAAAGAGGCAATTTTTATCTTTCTGTTAGAGAGAGTGTTATTAATTAGTAAAAACTATTGAAGAGGAATATTATAAATAAATATTTTCTAAATATAAAGGCCAAATTGTGCATCCGATTTTACTGCATTATATTGACTTTATCATTTCCATAGTCTGAAAAATAGCGAAGCGGTTTATTAAGGTTACTTTAAATGCGACATCCTGCACATACCTAACATTTTGCTAGTAATCTAGCATTGTAATACATACTATATGATTCATGTATGTGTGTGTTTAGTTCAAAAATTTTTAAATAAAGATTATAGCAAATCATAATGTTGTATACATTATTTTAGTTTTGAATTACTTTCATTAAAAATAATTGTTTCAAATCTAATTTGTAGTATGTCACTAGATAACAGAAATTAGATTTAATTCCTGAAAGAAAAAGTGAATTTTTTATTACTACATATGCTAAATATACTGTGTAATATATATGTTATATCAGAAAGAAACTGATTATATTATTTTATTTATTATATACTGTAATCCTAAATTCGTGGTACATTTAAAGTGAGAAAGATTCTATAGCTCAAAGTAAGAAGGAAATTGAGAATATATATATTTTCGAGAAATCCAAGTCTGAAAACTTGGTAAATATACATATATATGAATTTATTCAATCCCAGATAGACAATGGTAGATCATTTCGACAAAAGGTTACTCTAGGTATGAAAATTAGTTGAAGATATAGAATAAAGTTTTTTCGTTTAAGGCCTTGTTTTTGAGAAAACCGAATTTGAGAATTTGTCAATATATGTGTACCAGACTCATTTTTAACCAAACATATTCAAATTTTGTTTTTTCAGAACAAGATCTTAAATGAAATAACTTCATTCTGCATTTTCGGTTTATTTTCGCATGTAAAATGATTCTTGTACTCTTGTCTATGTTGAGCTAGACTACTAGACAAATTTAAATATACTTGACAAATCTCCAAATTCGATTTTCTCAAAAATGAAGCGTTCAATGTAATTTTGTTACTCCTGGTTTTCGTTTTATTTTGCGCTATAAAATCTCCTGTGATTTCAATTACATAATGAATTTACGATCACAGTGTATATGTATAGATTATTGAATAATAAATTACAAAAATCGTAAGAGTACATATGTATGGTCCTAATATAATTATATGTATTTATTGGAAATCACCAAATAAATTAATTTACTCATGAATCTATTATTAAAAATTATTTTATTTTCACTCTGCCTTGAAATCTAATGTATTGATATGGATACTTTAAAAGATATATTGTAAATAAATCTAATAAAAGTAATTTTGATAGAAAGTAAATAAATATTTTCAATTCTATTATAAAGCCAAAGATTTGTGAGAAAACGTCAGAGAAATACAAAATACTGTTTAAATTAAGTTTATAATTATTTTAGTATTATTTTATATATATAGTATTATTTTAATCAAGCGAATTCAATGGATCTGATAAAATTGTATAGATAGTTATGTTTTACTCGATTCGGTTCAACTCGGTTCGTTTCGGAATTGCACTGCTTAACAGCAGATAGTGACTAATCGGTGTAGACAGTTGTAGACGAGTATTAGTTGGCGTCTTTTAGAAGACAAAAATATAGTTGTTTCGATAAAAATTTAAACTATTGATGAGTTTTCAATGACTTAAAGAATGCTGCGTCGTATGAAATTAATTTTGTGTTTCTGCGTTATTTTATGCGCATTAGACAATAAAGCTGATGACAATCAAGTTTCATTAACCAAACTTGGTACGAAAACGGGACCGACGTTAAAATTCTTCTATTGGTGAGTTTTATAAATTTAATTGTAAAAAAACAATAATTTTACTTTTTTTATTCGATATATCTTGACATATATATTATTTTGATGATTTATTTATACGTTTATAATTTCATTAATAGGCTAATAATTTTTATCTTTTCTGCTTTCAGTTATTCATGTGGATATAGAAAAGTTTTTGAAGAATATGTCAATATCCTTCAGCAAAAGTATCCAGAATTACAAATTGATGGAGAAAATTATATTCCCTCTCATAATAAGATGCTCATTGCTAAATTATTGGTAATTATATTTTGTTTTTATAACACGTAATATCTGTTATTTATTAATATGCCATGTTTCCTATTTTTATTTAGAGTTTTGCAAAAATTTCACTGATAATTTTAATAGTAAGTGGGCTTGATTTAGGACAACCACCAACATCACTGTGGCAATGGTGTCTAGATAATCGGTTTTATTCCTGTATAATGATATTTTTTATTTTTAATGCCATAGAAGGACATTTCATATCATCAGGAGCTTTTGAAATACATTTTAATGGTAAACAATGTTCCTATGAATTATAATAAATATAATTATACAGCATCTATAAATATGTATCTAAGTTATTCATTATGTTCTAGATGTTCCAGTGTGGTCTAAACTGGAAACTGGTAGAATACCACAACCATTAGAACTATTTCAAATAATAGATAATCATTTAAATATGCGATATGCAGATATAGATATAGAATAGATTAATTTTAATAAGAAATCCAATGTGGCATTTTTTTATTTGTACCAAATGTTAAGTAACTGTGGTTATGGAACTTTCATTGCTGCAACTCTATAATTGTTAAGAACAATTACCATCGTTCGCGTATCTTATATATGTATTTTCTTATATACCTTGCTATCTCAGTTTAGATGAGACAGTATATTTAAAACAGATAGAGTTTGCATGAGGGAAGCAGAAATAAAACCTTTTAATATTGCTCAAAACTATTTTTCATTCTCCATCTTAATTTAGAAATTAGGGAAAGAAATACGTGATATTACTTAATTATAACGGGCATAAAAGTAAATATTCAGTACCTTAAAGTACATATTAATTGAAAGATATTTAACCCTTTCGCCACGGTGGGTACTAGCCATCAATGCGCCTCTACGAGCGGGCCGCCGTGCCGCCGAGTGTCACCGTACGAGCGTTTCGCGTTTTTTGTTCTCCCAACGTGTTCGTTTAAATTCTTGGAGGATTTCGTTGAACTTGAGGATGACTTGAGGATGTATTGGATGAAGGGAATGTTGTTGTGACCTCGTTCTGTATTTTAAAAATAAATCCTGCAATAAATCTTCATTTTGAGTTGTTTATTGAAAATTATATAACAATGATAGAATATAATTTTGAATATTGAATATAATTTAGTAAAAATAAAATACTACTATTAGATTATGTATATACATATATATCGTCGTAGTGGACGCGGATAGTGGATGCCGGATATAGCTGGCGCCTGTCGCGAAAGAGATAAAATTTTTATTTAAAAATATACAAAATTCATTTACTCTCATTAATATTTTGAAACTATTATCTATTAATCATTATTGTTTTTAACATTAATATATACTCTGTTATATCACAGACAGGATTTTTTAAACTTAAGATAATAGACTAATAATTCAATATAAAATATGTAGAAAATAAATAAATGTTCCCGTTTTCATAAATATATATATATATATTATAAATTATAGGAGTTGAAGATATAATAAAACAAATATATATGAATATAAATGTTATATTTTTAATGATCACAATTTTTTATATAGATAGATACAAAAAATAAATGATTGTATTACAGATTATATTATGTTACAGAATATAGCAATATATTATATATATTACAGAATATGTCGTTAATTTACTGCCCTGTCATATTTATAACATTTTAAAAGAATATAAACTTATTTTCTGCGGTGTATCTTCCGATATCTACTTTTGAACCACAATAAGTAAAACTATCGATAATTATACGACATGGTAAATAATTTTATAATTATAATTATATAATTCAATAAATATCGTATAATTACTTATATCTATTACGTAGACATTATATCGGTAAATCAGTTTTTAGATTTTATATTTTTGAAAAAAGCTATTTCATTATAGAAATTAAAAAAGTTATTTTAAGGTATTTAAAATAATATAATTGACATATATTTATAATAGATATGCTATTATATATATAAAAAAAATATATCTTATAAAAGATATTTGAACTAACACGATATATAAATTTTAAGCAGTTTTCTTTCTTTTTCTATTGAAAATACCACCATTAAATATCCTTTTGTTTTATACGCACCAACTGCATATATTCATAATGACGAGAAAATTATCTGCTTAAAATTCGATTGTATATACAATCATCATACCATTCCAGAAACGTATAGCATTATATTCAAATTATTTCTTTCTTATTTGTAGTAAACATTTTAAATTGATTCAGTGCATAAGTATTATTGAAAATACTTAAATGTTGCGCCTTTTGGAAGAAAGAGAGAGAAACTATGATTTTAGAAAAGGATCATTGAAGATAGCATAATTCTCCTCCCTTTTTCCTCTTGCTAATATTTTATATAGTAGTTAGTTTTATAATTCGATCATGTACGCTTAGACTTGTAAATTTAACGAGAGCTCACGGCTACCAGCAAATTCAGTGTGCTTCCTAATCATGAAAGATTTTTTCTAAGGAAGCAAAAGGATCATAGCCAGATCTGACATACGCGTGCTTCATGATAAGAAACGATAGGTGTTCGACGGTCACTCGAAGAAATCACAATTTAATTGTAGTTAGTGGTATCGTTGAAGAATTAGGGGTTACGAAATTAAATCACCTTATAATTTGTAACTTGGTTTCTGTACGGTGGTTCAAGTAGGAACTAAAAATCAGAAATATCGGAATTTGTCTATGTACCTTGCTATTTCGTACTTTTGCTATGTACACTTTCAATTTGACAAAGCCTACGTTTTTATAGTTTTTTTATTTTATTTTATAAAGCAAAAAATAGATTATAAATATTTTGCGTTAACCGCGCAACAAAAAGTGAAACGAAAATCGGAGCGGCAGTGTTTAAATGAGAGCTCAAATGCGGCATCTTCTTAGTTCTTGTGCTAAAAGACATAATTTACTACTATTGAAATATCGAATAGCAACAGCAGGAGAAAGCGCAATATACGTTTATTTTGTGCCAAGAATTATTTATTGATTTACTTAGTGAATTAGATTGTTGCACATCTTCAATGTACTTCGAGTCCTTGACAAGTGTCTCTAGACAGATGTATCAAGAAATAGTTGGTCTAGATGATCATGGATGTTGACTACACAGTAATTAGTTTGAAACGGTCTAGCAGTGCACCCATGATCAATAAGATCACTGCAACAATGTCTGTAACATCACCTTCCGCTTCTGCGCCAAGGTATTTTGTATTAAGCTAATCAATGTAATCTAAGTGCTAAATTTAACTATAATCAGTTAATCGAATTATACAATCGCAAAATAATAATTTAATTGCTTGCAGGGATGTCCCATCAAATTTTAACATATTTTCAAATTCACCTCGTACACGACGCTTCAGCACTAGTGTAAGAATGAATCTTGTATATGTGCAATGTCCATGTTTATTATGTATTACTTTAAAATTACAAGAAAACGATTATTTAAAATTAAATATAAATGTAGTTATCATAGAGTAATTAGCTTTATTAATAAGAAAATCATTTGCTGACTATAGTTTTGTGATACTTTATGCCACTGACTCTGTTTTTAATGATAAAATAATTGTTGTTTTAGAGTCCTGGAACTGTTCCTAGGCTAACACCACGTGTAAGTCAATTGAGACAAGAAGAATGCATTGATGTTGCTGGTCGTGAAGCAGCACATGAAAAAGAAATACACAGTGCCATGCAGATCTCTCAATCATGGGAAGACCTCACCATAGAAGCAGAAGGATTGTCCTTTAAAGACTCAGAATCAGCTTCATTGCAATTTAAGATAGAATCACAACCAATTGCTAAACGAATTCTTGATCCCTTGAGTATCAATTTATCTGTAAGTGGTTCAACTACATATTCTTCACCATCACCAACAAGAACTGGTTTTGGTCAAAGACATTGCTATTCGCCTGGTGTTCATGCAGCTACATGGAAAAATAATCTATCACCTAGCCCTACTAGAAAAGCTTTTGCTACAAGGTTATTTTTTTTCATGTGTATTATACTTCTATATAATAAGGTATAGTTTATTAGTATGGTCTTATCAATTAACAATTTTGTGTCTGAAGACGGAGCCTAAGTCCTATTGCAATACGACCGAGTTGTTTGGCATCAGTTAAGAGAAAATTTGAATTAGATGATTCTGGAATGGATCAATTACAACCTCCTGCAAAACGTATTTCTGGTTTACTAACTTCTGCTGCATCTAGGTAATTTTATTACTTAAAATAAAAAAAATATTAGATTAATACTACAAAGTCATTAGTATATGCAATGTTTTATCTTTCAACATAGGTTGGATGTGGCAATATCTAGTCTACATCCTGGAACTATTAGTTCAGTTGGAACTCCAGAGTCTTGTTCCAGTCTTGACTCTCTTGGTTGTTCTTTTCGACCTGTGCATAGTCCATCACCTGGTCCAGGTGCTCCTTCAATTGTTAATGACGACCCATCTTCGTCTTCATCGTTTTCGTCTTCGTCTTCATCTTCTTCGTCTTCCTCATCTTCTTCCATTACCTCTTCTTCTACCACTACTTCAGCGGAAAGATTGAGTGTACAGGTCAAAACTTTTAAAGAAATACAACACAAACAGACTACACGAGAAAATAATGGATAAAGGGAAGCATCCAAAAACACTTTAAAAGAGAAACATGTAACATTGCGACGACAAACTTATTCTTGTAAGTAGTAAAAGATGATCATTAGAGCGATGAATTTTATGTATTAAATTTATCTATAGATCATTTTTTTACATTTAATGCCTATCTACATTCTGGTCATATCTATTTATTAATTTTCGTATTGTGCAAACTGTTTAAATGTGTATTAGTTGCATCACAAATGATGCTTTCATTCTTGTTAAGATGCTTATTAACATTGTCAAATAAGGTTGAAGCAATGAGATGCATATATACATACATGTAATATGAACGCAGTTCTAAGACCAAAGCGAATTATTTAGGAAAATGCGTGCTTCCTACCTTTAAGACTGAATTCTGCGTTTTCTAAATACATCGAATCTAAAAGTTCTCCTTTGCTTAGGAAGGGTACATATACATATGTGACGTTGGCTATTTTAATTTCATATGATAATTAAGCATACATAATTTCAGTTGTGACCTTTTTTGTCAGTGAACAATCCCGCCAATGTGCGTATCCTTTGTGCGATCCTTCTTTTCAAAATAAGTAGACAAATAAGCATAAGTATGGTGTACATCGATTTATTAATTCGCGCATTAATAGTATTATTGATTCTATGAATCTCCAATCCTGTATAGTGTGTAAATAAACTATCTGTAGTATGTACTTTTATTCAATGTATACAATATTTCTGAAAATTAATAATGTACAAGACAAAACAGTACTTTTTGGACAAATAAATGCGAAAGATAAAATACTTCTCTGCTTTTCTCAAAATAATATAGAATTTATTAATTTATTTTAAAAATATACGAATAACAAATAAATATAATGAGTGTTTCCTTAAAATTATTTATAATTATTCGTGAAAAATAGTTAAACAGAAAAATTTAAATATTACATCGAGGTTACTGCACATAAAAATAAAAGCAATATTTTTTATTTATATTTATGATACTTCCTGAGAAGTGTTAAAACAAAAAATAAATATTAGCATATATCGCATTTATATGGTCATAAATTTTTATTTCATATGTATGTATATTGTCACTGACACTGTTGATCGCTTATTTAAAAATTCTGTAACACTGATCTAAAACATTAAAAAAAAGATCTCGGTTCCTAGTATATACTATTAGTTTTCACGTTATGAAGCTATTTTACAATATTGCGTGTCTTATTTAAAAACGATAAATTAATAGCTTAATTCAATTTTGCCAATTGGTTATTTTTGTAAATAAATAGTAAATGCAATTAAAAAATTGTAAGAATCCTCTATGATGTGTTACGAAATGTTATAAATGTTTATACTCAACCTAAAATTAATTAAACAAATCACTTTGCAGTTACAGTATACACTATTTTAAAGAATTACAGTTCAAGAAAAATGTATTTTAAAATTGTAATTGGCTGGTTACTGCTCTTATCACTGCCTTTTGTACATCAGAGGAAAATTATTTTGATTTGTACTTAATTTTTGCTCCTTTATTTACAGTTTTCATTCCCCTGAAATAGTATTTAAATCTTAAAAGTTCAAAATCCCATTATTATTTAAAATATAGCCTTCTAATCATCTATCCAATGATTCGTTTTCATTTACATGTTTAGTAAATGGGTAACATTGTAGATAGTATATTCAAATCTACTAAATTTTCGTATATACATTTTTTAGTTTATTTACTGTTAATGTTTTTAGTTCTAAAACGGACAACAGTTGTTGCAGATGATCAAATATATATTATTATTAAATAAATAAATCGAATATATATTATACATATAATTTGAATTAATAAGTGATACTATGTTAAATAATATAAATTTTGAAATATTACAACATATTTAGACATAATTATTTATACGTCATTTTTAACACTGTCATAACAAGATTATAGAAAGAACATTTTTTCAATTTTTCGTCCTATATCTCTTTTACATATTTGTTTTCCGTATGGTGTAACAAATTTTTGTTAAATATATACTGTTGTTACTCAGAACTTTAAAAAAATAGATTTAAGAAGTAACAAATAAAATATCTGTAAAAAAGAAATTGATATATTTTTGATAAAAAATTTCTTATTCATATGAGATGAATAGAAGTTATGAAAATAGTAGCACTAGTCCTTAAAGACATGATTTAAAGAATAATTTGTATATAAAATTCTTGTAATAAAAATAATATTTTTCCACATTTTCAATTACTCAGAAAATGGTAGTAAATATTCTGACAATTTATAAGTAAATAATTGAGAACATTACACGTAAGTAATAAGACAAATGATCTTATTTACAAAGAAGTAAAGTAAGAAAATTTAATACATGTAATTACAGTTCTAACTTAATTATATTGAATCTATTTAATCTTATAACAAGATTTTTTTTGTTATTGGCTATTTGCTTCAAGATCCATATCTGACCATACAGCTTCAGTCTCACTTTCATCAGGTGCTTCATCATTGTCAGTATCCGGTAAACCATCACCAACATCATAGGTTGTGTCTGTTTGTTCTTCACCCACAGTCATGTAATAAGCTGTATCCAGTTTATTTGAAGAGTTGTCTAGTCTGTGCATACCTTCCAAAGCTCTTCTATTGTTTGGATCTAGACTAATTTAGAACATTATGTTAGTTTATATTTACTATACTATAAATTTTCAAACGGAAACATGTGTTAGACATTATACTATACATGATTTCTGATAAATTTAAATACATTTTATTAATATTTATATCTATTAATAACAAATGAATAAATTGAAAAAACCTACTTTAAAGCAATTGCATAATGATCCAGAGCTTTCTCTTCATTGTGAACTCTTGCCCATAAATCTCCAAGCATCTGATGTAATTTACATGCTGTTTGTATTTCTACCTGTCTTTCAAGTAATGCAATTGCAGCTTCCAAATTCATTTCTTGTTCATATATTTCAGCTAATAGATACACAGCAGGTAGATAAACTTCATCTTGAAGTAATGCCTTTTCCAAAAGATTCTTTGCCTTTCCAACAGAAACTGGATCTTTCATGAGTACAGATGCATAAAGCTATAAAATATTACTTTTTATTTATAATTAATATTCTTAAAACGTATATGCCTAGTTTAATATGCATTAAATTAAGTAAGGCATTGCTTATAATTTCAAATTGTATATACTATTAAAAAATAAACTATCACAATTAATTGATATAACTACCGTGAGAACTCTTGTAGTGTGTCCAAGTTGTTTACAAGATCCACTGGCGATATTGATAGCTTCCCGCAATCTATGCATTCCTACAAGACAATCTACCAAACCCTTATGTGGTTCATAACGATAAGGTTTCAATTGTACTGCGTGCCTAAAGAAGAATAATGCATCTTGGTATTTCTTCTGTTCTATTAAAATGTTTCCTCGAAGAATTGTTGCTTCTATATCATTTGGATTTAAATTTAAGGCTTGTGCTGTAAATGTATTTGCTCTACCAAGCTTTCTGGTAGCATAAAGAGAATATGCCATGGCAACATATACTTCTCCACTGCACTCATTACTTGCTGTTATTATTGGAATCAGTCTTTCAAGTTCCTTAACACTATGTGTTTTATATAATACTGCAGCATAAACATCAACCCTAAACGCAAACAGAAATTCAAAAAGTACGTGTTTTATACATTATAAGCCTATTAAATTAATTTAATTAATTATAAAATGTTACAAAATATAACTGTATAAGTTATAATTATGACAGTATATACCCATAAAAATCTTATTACCCTTTCATAATATCTGGTTCTATAATTCTTGCTCTTCGTAAGCATAATAAAGCATTTTTATCATCTCCAGCATAATAATAGCATTCTCCCATTGTTGTCAATAAATTGAAGTTATCCCTTAATAGACTAACATTATCTAGAGACCTCAATGTTGATACTGCATGAGTATATTCTCTATTATGTATATGTGCATGAGCTTTGATCCATGTATTCAACCAGTCTAAATTTGACAAACTGGACGCACAACCTACAATTAGTGAATTTACTTCAATTCCCTTTACTCCAAGCGAAAGAAGACCTTCTGCAGCTTCTAAGGCTAATGGACATTCTCTTAAAACTTCTTTATATGTAGTAATTGCAGAACGTTCCATTCCTTGCTCGTGAAACATTTTTGCAAGTGCCATGTTTACCTTAAAGATAAAACATATATACACATAATTAAACATTAAAATTAAAATTTATTTAAATTACCTTTGGAGTTCTCTGTTTACCAGGAATGCTTTGCAGCACTTGAAGTGCTTCTTGAGGATTTTTTAATTTTATTAAACATAAATGGATTTGAAATTTTATATCAACATCAGTTGGTAGATCTTTTTGTCCTTCTAGAGGCTTTGTGGCACCTTTAGATTTCAATAAACACTTACGAAATTGCAAAGATTTTTTATAGAGTGCTTCAGCTCTTTTATATTTTCCTAAGTAAAAATGAGCATCCGCATAATAAACGTAAATGTGGAATCTTCCATGTATTGGCAACAAATCTGAATTGTGCTCACTTAATGATAACACTAAATTTGCCTATAATATAGAGATAATTATATTAATTTATTAAGATACTTTATAAAGCACATACAAATTATAAAACACACTAATTATTTGCATTTTTTACGAATAAGTGCAATTTTATTCAAAAATTTATTTTTTAATTTCAAGAAAAAGATATCTTTAATCATTTATTACATTTACATACAAGCGAAATAACATTTGAATATAAGGACTGCTCGTAGAGGAGCTTTATTTGATCGTACAAAGTCGACATTTTCTCTAAAATATTCTTTAAATTACAAAGTAGCCGAAGATCTATCACCAAAGACACTTCTTAACCTACAAGAAATGGAATTGTGAAAGATAATACAATCAATACTATATTAAGTGTAATATCATATTAAACTCAATATAGATAAGTTATAAAATATGTAAAAAGTGTTTTTAAGTAAAGTCTTTATTCACAAATCCCCAATTTGGCAATTGACATTTAAATACAAAATGTACAAATACCGCCATTTCAAAATTGAGCGGAAACAACAACCTCTGATATAAAGATTTTGAATTATTTGCCATGCAATTACCGATTTAGAACATAGGACATAATGACATAAAAAATTATAATGTTAAATAGCATCTTTGCTATTTTTTTACTGTAAAGTTAAAAATAAAATAAATAAAATATAGTTCTTAAAAAAAAATTTGGATATTAATTGATATTAACAAAAATATCATATATTTCTATGGTGGTTCTAAATAAGAAAATATTTGGAAAAGGAATAATATATTTCCCATTTTTATTGCAAAATATATATATTTTCAATTTTTCTCCTACAAATATACATATGATTGAACAATTAATAATTCTTTCCGTAATTAATATATGAATATATCTAAATCATTGAAATAAAAACAATCTGCTATATAATATATCATATTAATATTAATATTTTTATTAACAATAATAATTAATAACTCTACATAATTAATTAATACTATTTCAAAGTTTATTATACATTTAGTTTGAAATGAATTGAACCAAGCGAACTGTCTTCTAGGAACAGAAATGAAAGTTGATGTAAGTGCGCGATGATGGGGATAAAATGGTTTGTCTCGTCACCTCGCGCGCTTGGACAAAAAAGTGGGAAAGGAGCTTCAAATCATAGCGGCTGATGATATCTTCGAAAGTCTTTCATACGATAAGTTTTACAAAATCAAAGTTAAAATATCTATCAAACTAGTAGTATTCCAACATAAGTAAACTAATAATTTTTTATAGAAAATCTCGAGCTGCATCGATTAATGTAAATATATAAAAATATATTATTTCATTTAAAAAATAAAATTTATCTTCACATGACCTTTACACGACTACCTACTGAAAAGCTAATAACATCAGAATATGCTCCCCTTGATGCCATTCAACTTTGTCTTAAATATTTTTGGATATAATTAACAGTATCGAAAATATCCCAGCTTAGACTCCTAGGTGACCATTCTGTATATGCTGAATAGTTAAAGATGAACAAATATCCATTCCTATTCTATTATATTAAAAAAAATATTGCATTTTATTAAAGATGTTTTTTTATTCAAAAGTATTCAAACATGTTAAATTCATGAAAACTTTAAATAAAACAGACATAATAAGTACATACATATATGGGCTTGTAATACATATTATTACAGCATTTCTATCACTGCTGTTACTGACAATTGCCTTAATCCATCTGTCAGATAGATTTCATGTAGTAAAAATATTTAATGGGTAAATAATAATCTTAATGAAATACGAATTTATTTATGAATTCAGTTCTTTCATATATATATGTTCTACTTTTTACTATTGATATATAACTTTATATATGTTCATACATATATTATTTTTTAAATAAAAGATCTTTATACATGAATAATTTAAAATAGTTTATAACTTTTAGAAAATACTAATTATTTTGTTTTTATAACAATGGTAAAATAACAAAACAAAACGGTACAAGTTTTGGCAAGTAATACATAAGATCAGCAAAATTTGATTTTATATTGAAATGTCTTGTGCATATACAAGCTTATAATTTTCTGAATTGAAATGTATTTATTATATGCTTCACAATGCTTTTAATTCTGTTATATATTACGCTTAAGAACTAAAATCACGTTTATCCTTAAGGTAAAATGAAAATTTGTAAAGCTATTAACCAGAGGCGTTTAACATAAAATTTTGTGTATAATCATATTCGATTGTAGGAATTACAGATTGCACAAATTTGAGAAATATTATAAGATACATATGTACTCCAAGTTCACGACCACCTTCCATTACAGTTTCAATAATCTTCTTCATTACTTCAGCATGTCTGCATAATTTTATTTCAGTAAGAATCTTATGCTAATAGAAATAATAATTTGAATAATCGTTAATTTATTTACTTAAAATAAAATTACCTGCAAGGGTGAACTGAAGCCATTAGCGGTCCAGGGATATGAGGATGTACCTCCATTGTAACAGTCTTTTTGGCATGATCCTGACTAACGTCCTCATACATTTCTTCTACTGTTAAAGGCTTACGATTCTTTTATAAAAATGATTATATTAGGAACTAAAATCTTTTTATATTCTACATATAATATTTTTACAATATAAATAAAATACATAAATATACTCTTGGTAAATGGACTACAAACCTCATCATATCCTGAAAGCCATAATCGAGGAGTTTGATAATATTTATCATATGTAATATATAAGTCATATGTACGTGTATGAATAATTTCTCCTTCAGAAAATGATTCCCATTTCTCATTAGCTGGTTTCTTTGTAATTTTTGCTGCATACTATTTAATTTAAATTTTATTAAATTGTGATAGTTTCAAGTCTTAAAAATTAAACATTGTTGAAATGTAATAGAACAATTTAACTAATATAAATATTCATTAATTATAACATAATAACTATCTAAAATTAAAATACCTTATCCTGTTCATCTAACATTCCACTGACTTCAAAAGCTTCCATATCTGCAGCATCTCCATCATCATCATCATCATCATCATCATCCTCATTATTATCTCCATTATTTTCCTCTGTACCAATTGACTGGGAAAGTTGTGTTTCATCTAATGTCATTTCGGTTACTCTTTCTTCAATTCCACCAAGGCTCGAATCATAATGATGTGTGTCAACCCAACCACCTTCTGGATCATCTTCTTCTATAATACACTCTTGTTCTTTGCTGTATTCAATCTAGAATATGATCTAATATTAGAAAGTTATAATACATCAATTTGTAAGTATTAATTAAAATCTTTTTCTTATATTCAGTAAATAATATAATATCTTAAGAGATACTTGAAGGTTACAATGTTAACATATCTGCATGTGGTTAGATTTTAGCTAGTGAAAATTAATAATCATCAAATTCTTATTATTTTTAATAAATACTATATACATATCTAAATATTATATACATACTATACAAATTTAAAATAGCTAATATATAAGTGTGAAATTATTGAAAGATATATTATTAATGAAAGATATATTAATTATGTTATATTTCTTCAAAGACAATAATACCTGTTTACATCTGCGAGTACAAGGAACATTACGTGTCAATAAAAATTGTTTGGTTTTAGGAAGATAAGATTTTACTCTATCTTCATCGCCAGTAGCCCACTGCCATGTTGGACAATGATGTACCAAATGATCACCTGCTGCCACAAACTCCTCCGGTGTTAATACTCCAGTTTCTCGAAATTTACTTTCCTTTAATAGTATAAGTTATTTAATACAAACGAAAATTATTATAATTATATAATATATATTTTATAATAACAGAGATAACAAAAGGTTACAAGAAACATAATTGGAAAAAATAAAGAATTGTATAATAAAAAATAAATATTATAAATGTAATAAAAATTTGGTAAATTAATTGAAATTATTATTAAGAGGATAGGAACCGGATACAAGTATTTAATGTAATAATAAATAAATAAAATCAGGACACAATAATATATATTTAAAGCTATATATAAAGTTGACTTGAGAGCACTATAAAAACAAAGGTCTATACACAACAAAGATATTTTAAAAAATTCAGTTTATTTTAATCTGATACTTCTTTTATTACATTGAAAATTTATATAATATAAAGTATAATTTTATAATTATTGTATTGACAATATCATAAATAAACATAATTGTTTTCTTTCTCTACATTTTTATGTTGAAAATAACAATCTTATAGATATTCATGTCACAATTTTATAATTATAATAAAAGAATAAATTAAATATATTTTAGGAGTTTATTTAAAAATCTACCACTTTTAAGTTTTATTATGAAAAACATATAATAAACTCATTACATTATATCATAAACATATAGCAACATAACGTAAACAAACGATTAAATAGTATATTATAATGACATATTCATTACACAAAACTTTTATGTAATATATTTTTTACTTATTACTTTTTTAAGATATCTGTTTTGAAGATATCATATTTATATACAGGCATACCTTTAACACAGGGGTTAAGTATTCGGCAACACCAAGCGCAGTACCTTTTACAGAATTAATAACACTCTGCATCGCTATTTCGTGGAACAAGAAATTTAGATTTCAAAAAGAATAATTGTTTAAAGCAAACATTCGTATGATATCAACAGTTTCCAACGTATTATCGATTAGGGCAAACATAAGAGTCATATATGCGGTACCAAAAATCTCCACTTTCCATTAAGTTCCCCTACTTACTATCTTATGCTATTTCCCCACTTTTTGATACACCTAAATGAGCATGCGTGTAGAAACGACTGACAGCAAGTTGTAAATGTATTGATAAATAATTGTATAGTATACAAAAATTTAATAAAAGTATCTTGAATATTTGTATGGATTCAATAATGCACATAAGTGCGATATCATAAAAATATCTTTTATGTTGTGTATTCCTCAGACCTGTATAGTAATTTCTTGATAAATCAAGTTAAATTGTTGAATGATTTACCACAAATTTTAAATAATTTTATTATCTTACATTAAAAAGAAATATATATGTAAATTTTTAATATACACTATTAATTGTATGTGTGTGAGTTTGGAAGTTATTTTTGAAAAATATATCTTTCAAAAATAGAATATTGATTTGTTTAAAAAATTTGTAGCAAAATTCAAGAGTAATATAAGGATAATGTATTTTCATAAAATTAGTTTTATTAAATGATTATTATATTTCTTCAAGTATATTTTTGTAGGCTCGTTAGGTATGCAATTTCTTGTTTTATGAAGAACAGAATAAATGATAGTCAGACGATGCTTTATTGTATGTAACAATTAGGACTCATTATTCCACCTAGGATTTATTACATTCTGTTGAATCTTTTATTGTTTCAATGTTGTTTTATTCAAAAGTAGTATCTGCTTTTTTGTCCAATTACGTTCTTTTTTCTTTAACTACTACATTTAGCGCGCAATTCATCAGATTGTACATTTTATCATTTGATGAAAATTTATAAAATAGTTCTCCAATTTTATTGGAGAATTCCAATCTTATTAAGATATGATATGCAATAGAAAGCGTCGATTGTCAAAAACGCCATGAATTTTTCGAACGATTCAATATGAAAAATATGACATATTTATTTTTCGCTAATCTTTACTATGTATCCGTAGAAACCATTCATCTGAATGTAAATCAATTTAAATAACACAATAACATAATTTCAAGAGACGAATACGGCTAATGACTCACACATTTCATATCGTTTAACTTTGAACTAATTTAATAACTAAATTAGTGATCTACAAATAAATGAAAAAAACGAAAAAGCTTAAGTAATTGACTGACATTTTTTGAAAGTGTTACTATTTTTATATCATAATATTTTATTTTGTTTTATTGTGAGATGTTGTTAATAACTATTTATATTTAATTTTTATGTAATTTCACACAGATGGTTGATCGCTCTGAAACTTCAAATGCAAATTTAGAAGATATTACGAAAGCATTAGAAGATATGGACAGTTTAGATATAAAATTATTTAATGACACGTTTAAAAACTCAAATTCCAACAGTGTTCTCAAAGATTTTAATATACAATCTGATGGAGAAATTAAAAAAAAAGTTATATTTAAAGGTGCTTTTTATATTTATAGTAGGAATAAAACATAAGCCAGTGATTTATACTTTTATCTTATTTTACTTATTTACTTATTACAATTTTATCATTAAAAAATTTAGAATTCTTTTCTGGACTATACAAATCTTTTGAAATTTTTATTTAAGGGAAGAATCAAATTTTTCAATTTTATATACATAAATGTAATTTATTTTTATCTAAATCCAAGTACAGTGGAGTAATTATATCTTAGTGACTATGATCTGAATGAATATTTCCTTTAAATGACTCATTTTGTAAATAATTATTTAAAAATTTTGTTGATATATAGATTCTAATGAGGATGATTTATTAACTGATTTGTTATCTGATGAAGAAATTTCTGTAAAAGAAGAAAAAAATCTGTTTACATCCAATATCAAAAGTAACTTGATGGAAGATCTTTTCAAAATCAAAAATCCAGTTACATCTGCAAATATTAGATCAAATAATGAACTGGGGTTTCATTTTGAGCAAGCAGAAGCTAATCGGTTGTCTTCACAGAAACTACCTGATTATTCAATTTCTGAAAATAATTTTGCTTCTCAAAATGAATCAATCAAAGACAGAAACACACAAAAGTTGAAAAATGTATCTCGAAATGAAGAGGACATTTTAACAAGCTTAATTGATAAATCTGATGTAATAGATAAAACAAGGAGACCATCTTTAAGAGAACATCTATTTGAAAATCAATCTAATTTATCAAATGTTATGGATTCTATCATACCTAAAGATAATAAGAAAATAGAATTAGAAACTGTGGCTCAGTCTACAAATATTATACATGAATCAAAATTGGATACTACTAATGTATCGACTAGATCTTTTACAAAAGAATCTCGTAGAGGTAGGAGAAATACAAAAATCGTGAATGATCCCCTTGGTTTGCTATCAGCTGATCTACTGCTGGATCAAAGTCCTGAATTGGTAATTATATTTAATTATTTATAGTATTTAAGAAAACATATGCATAATTAAATTTAAAATAAAAAATATAAATAAAAAATATTTAGAAAAAATAAATGTATAATGAAGTAAGGAGAACAGTACAGGAATGTATTTTATATGATATGAGTAAACATTTAAAGGAAAGACTCAGAATCATTAAATAGGAGTATTAACAGCAATATTGATGGTATTTACAATATTAAATATATTTTTTACTTTTAAGGTATCAAATGGAAATGTACCACCTAAGAATTCTATTATACAAAATACCAAAACAGAAAAAGATTTACCAGAATGGTTAGGTGGTTCAAAAAAATTAGAAGATAAAAAATCAGAAATAAGAATGGAAGCAATAGCTGAAATTGATAAAATAGATGCTTCCAAAAAAAATGTTGAAATTCACGATGCAAACAGTACAATAAATTTAAAAACCTCTGGCGCAAATGATTTAGGAGATGCATCTATTTTTCCAGAACATTTTACACTGTTGTATAGTACACAATTAAACCAACAAAATGCACTTGTAAATATGCAACAACAAGAACATGAATTAAGAACAGCAGCAATACTTTCTCAACAAAACGAACAATTAAATAAAATATCAAGTGCTCAACATTCCATGATGCATAATCAAGAGGAACAATTTAATGCTCTTCTAAAACTACAATTTGAAAAACAACTTCTATTGGAGAAACAAATAAAAATGCAGCAAGAACGTATTAATCAATATATTCATGTAAGACATATGAAATATAATATTGAATATTTACATGTGAAAGAATAAGCGCAATTTGAAGCTTTCAATTTTTTCTTTCTTAAGGTTTTGATGACACAGCCAGGATCAGTATCAAGTACTACATCAATTTATACAAGTTGCAAATCAGATTTATGTGAAGATGAAAAGAAGTTTGTAAATGAAATAAAAGATATGAAAGATATAATAAAAAGACTGGAGGGAGAAAAATCAAAATTAGAGAATAAATTATCTACCATAGATGAAAAATACAATAATGAAATATCATTTCAAGCAGAGTTTTATGAGTATGTTTGTTACATTATATATTACAGTAAACTGTTTTTAAAGTAAAGTAACATGATTTGATTTTTAGAAGACAAATTTCATTTTTAAAGGATTCAATAACAAAATCAGAAGAAAGAGTTAAACAGGAAATAGAATATTTAGAAACAAATTATATAACAAAATTTGAAAAGTTAAGAGATGAAAAATTACAACTAGAAAATCAATGCAAAGAAGAAATTCATAATCTAAAGGTTAAATGTTTTATTCCACTTATTATATCTGTAAATACAAGTACATTTATAATATTAATGTATAAATAATATGTGTGTTATTTTGTTATATTATAGGTATTAATACATTAATAATTATTATTTTAACTAATTTGAGTATTTTATAATTTTGAATAATAAAATTTTAAAATTCGTTTCTCTATAAATGTAGTATAATTAATAATTATTAGAAAATATTAGAAATTATTAATATAAATGAAGCCAAATTTTACAATCTAATATTTCTTAATTAGAACAAACATGCTCAACACATAGAAGAACTTTGTAAACTACATTCTGAGAATGTAACACTATTGCAAAGGGAATATTATAATATAATAGAAAGTATATCTAAAGCTAAGCAAATAGAAGCTCAAATGATAGAAACTATGACAACTCGGAAGACTGACATAGAGGATATATTACAAAAAGCTAATGTTATTATTGAGGGTATGGTAGAAAATAAAAATAGATTAGAAATTAAACATAATGAAATAATGGAATCTGAAGCAAACATTTTAAAATTACAGGAAGATGACATAAAAGGTATATTTAATAAATGATAAGTTTCAAATTTTTTAATATTTTAGTATACATTTCTCATTTAATATAAATATACTTGTAGTAATACAATAATGATACATGATGTTATAATTGTTTATTTAGCTTTATACTTTGTAGAAACGTGTTCGTCAAAAAAGAATCACTTGTAATCTTTTTATTAATATTTATAGCTCAAAAACATGAATTAAAATATCAAAATAGTGTCTTAGAAGAACATCGTAATAAATTTATAGAAACAACAGAGAAATTTGACACTCATCTTACACAACTTATAACTGAACTTCAAAAACAAAGTACACTATATACTCAAGCAACAGAAACACTTCAGAAAAAAACAACAAATCTTTTGCGAGAAAAAGAATTATTCGAAGAAAAAATGAAGTGGGAACGAGACTATATGCAGGTATAGATGAAATAAATTAAAAAATTAAGATCACTAATGTTATGCTGTTTAGAAGTGATATTCGAAAATATCAAGCAGTATACATGTAGTTATATTATGATTGTAGGCATTAAAGGAAGCCTGGGTAAAAGAACAAGAGAAACAATTAAAACTGCTTGCAGAAGAAAAAGAAGTAATAGCAATTGAAAAAACACACTTAGAAGTTTTAAACAAATTAAAAAGTAATAGTGGTGAAACTATTAAAGTAGAGGTACAAGCAATTATACAATATTAAATACACAAATTTTATATTAAAAGTGAGATAAAATATAAAATTTTACACATATTTTAATCACAACTATAGTTGGAAACTGCTATTAAAACTGCACAGGACGCAAATGCATCTGCTAGCCGAGAAAAATTAAAATGGCAAGAAAAAATTAATGAGCTTAATGTTTATAAGCAAATTCTACAAGATAAGGAAAATTTACTCATTTTACATGCCAAAGAACTTGAATATCTTACGCAGGTAATATTTTTAAAAACATTTAATTCTCCATTACTTTAAATTAATTTAAACATTTTATAGTCTGCTTTAACTAAAAAGGAAGAAGGAGTAAAAGCTTTAAAAAATGCAAAACATTTAGAAAATCAGAATAAAGAAAAATTTAATCAGCTACAAATACAAATTCAAGCATTGATGGAAAGAGAAAAAAAAGTTGCAACTGAAAGATATAATGTTACAAAGTAAGAATATTTATATATTTGTGTATTAAGAGTACTTCCTTTTTTTAAAATTATACATTTATCATTATTTTGTTATAATGATAAATATTATAAGTTCTCTTTGTTGCTGCTAAGTGTATTTATTTTACAGAGATAAAATTAAAGGAGTCTTATCTGCTTATGAAACCGAAAGACCAGAAAGGGATGTTTCACATAACTTTCAGAATGAGATAATACCTTCCTCTGGAATACAATCAAAATCTGAGATCACTACAGAATTAATGGTACATATACATATATACATGTATATATATAAATGTATACTACTAGTTTATTAAATTTTAGTTTATTGTATCTTATTAATTGCACTATCTAAAATATTTATTTGTTGCAGAGTATTGTAGATCCAAATTTAATTATGTTAAAATTAAACATTGATGATGACTTTAAATCTATTAATAAATACATGTAAAGCTTTGAATCAATATTTTATAAAGATTTTAAAATCATAATTTATACAAGATTTTAATATTTGCAGCCAATATCTTTAATACTTAAAAATAAAGTTATATACAAATATTTAAAAGTATTACCTTATTACTGTAAGGAGTAAGGATAAAATGTATTTTTCTCATTCAAAGTGTAAGACATTATTTGTTTAGATATCCATATCCCCATCTATAAATTGATAGTTACATAATAGTTTAATTATTCATAAATTTAAAAATCTTGTACAAGTATCATGATTTAGATAATAACTTAATTATGATTTAAATATTTATAACTACCAAAGCAATCAATATGTAATAACTTTTAATTAATTGAAAAGTAGAACTAAGATACCAAAAAATATTTTTTACATTTTTTATCATCTAATCACATAAAACTTACCATTATTAACTAAACAATACTCCTGCAATATATCTGTATTTTTTTGCAATGTTTTTACATCTGTAATTAGAGACTTTATATTACAAAGTTCACTTCCTACACTATTTGTACAAGATGTCTGCAAAAAAATATATATGAGATGTTATGGGTTTGAAATCTTCATTTTTTCCTCTATAATGAACATGCAATAAACCTACAATATCATGAAGAAGATTTGTAGAATTAATAGTACTTTCTTTGTTATTGGTATCTAGATTTGTATATATATTTGGTAATTTATTTATAAAATCAATCCCCTCAGATAAAAACATTATTGTTTGCCTAAAAAGATCAAATTTAGGAAATGATTTGTAATAATAAAAAGATAATAATACCGATGATAATTGTGAGAAACTGGTAATCCTGGAATATTCTCTGAATTATGAATAAGTTTATATGTGGAATGTTTGTGTATCGTTAAACACTGAAGATGTTTAATAATGTTATCTTTGCAATCGTTACGTTCATCTGTAATAGACATATTAAATTTTAATTCTAAAATTATTAAAAATAATTTTTTGTTTAAAATAGAAATAAAGACCTTTTATAGTCTGCAATGTATTCATCAAATTACTGTATTCTGTAATTTGCTTTCTCTCTTCATTTGCGAATTGTTCATCACGAACAACTTTCCTTTTATGCAAAAGATTAATAACTTTTTCAATATTTTCCATTTTAAACCACTTCAAGAAGTAAACAAAACAAACTACAAGATATAACTTTAAAAAATATATTCTTGTTTATTACCAACTTCTACAAATCGCGGTTTATATGACCATGATTACGTATTTCTACACTCACTAAGGGAATTATTTTTACATAGATTGGTACCTATGAAGTTTTTGAACATTCAAAATACAATTATATCATTCAATCATCGAATCAATCAAATTCAATAAAAATTCTTTCTTTCTGGGTGTCTCTATCCTAACTTTTATAATATAGATAACATCATGTAACAAAAATATTTTATTTGTAACATATTTTATTTAAGAGACTGGACACTATTATGTTTTGCTATATAGATATACAGAGTATCCCATTTAACTCTGCTACTCTTAATTATTTTCTTATTTGTCACGATACAAAGAATTCTTTTGAGAGAAAGTTATTATATTTCAAGCGGGAAATTAGAGTGAAAGTCATTTCAATGCCATATTTTCTGAGATTCTACTAATTGTAATGATTTTTTAAATGGAATGACCTATTTTTCCGTTTACCATTAAAAAGTTAAGGACAAAATATATCTAATCATGTTCTGTGCCATGAGTTTGGAATGATTTAAGCCAAAAGTTTTATAATTAAAAGATTGATGGAAACCTACGTAAGAAAGAATTGCAAAAACAAAATAAACACTTGAATTATGTTATTTATTATTTTAATATATGCTCAAGATTTTGCCTCTCACACTCAATACATTTATTTAGTCATAAAACTAATGCTTGTCCATCTTTATTGTATCCAAAGAAATATTTGCATAATCATTGGAAATACATTTTCATGTTTACAGCCGTTGTCAGAACATCTTTGTACACAGTATTTTTTATCATGCCCTACATCAGTGGGATGAAAGTATTTCGCTGCATACTCGGTATGAGAAAAATTGTACATGTACAAAATAAAAATATACAAAATTCAAATTTTAGCAGAATTTACGATATTCTTATTGCTAAAATATAAGTTGTATAATAAAATTAAATATCTCCTTCAGAAAATAAAACGTTTTTAAGGATCGTACGTAGTTCAATCTAAATTTTTAATTTATTGCAATCTAAAATAATGAAATTTGGAGCTTCCCAATAGAGTATTATTTATCATCTGAACTACGATTTTTTGCCACTTGCATTCTTCGAATAATATATGTATATGCATTAGATATGTTCCATATTTCATGTACGTATAGACAAACACAAAGCCGAGAACGCATGGTAGCGATATACATAAACATATGTATATAACATATGACTATATATATGACTGGTTTATATCGAATTCACTACTATCGATTCTATCGTTTGTTGCTGAAGAAAAATGGCAGATATCTCGTTCTCTAGTCGTGCATATTGTAAGATCATCTTACACGCTGCTAAATATCCACATTGCGCAATAAATGGATTGTTATTAGGCAAACAAAATAGTAAAAGTGACAGTAAATCTGTCGAATTACATATTGAGGATGTAATTCCACTGTTTCACATTTGTCTTCATGTCTCACCTATGGCGGAAATTGCTTTGACCATGGTAAATATTTAAATATCGCATAAAGTTCATTTTACTTAATTAATATACGGTAACAGTTAAATTAATTTTTATTTTAATGAATTATCTAGTTACAATATATTTAATAGATTCAACTTATGAAGTAGTTATGTAAAATATTAAAAATGTTGTTACATGAGTATTTATCGTTTCGAAAGTACTAACAATTTTTTACAAGTTTATAAATATATCTTTTATAAACTTGTAAATATATTTTATCACAACTATTTTAGTTTATATCGTAAGAAACATTTTAATCATTTAAAATCTTAATCATTACAAAATTGTTTAATATGATTCAAATTTCTTTATGATGTAAACATTAAACTAAAATGGAGAAAAAATATTTTCAGGTTGATCAATATGCTATTAGTAAAGGTTTAGTATTAGCAGGTTACTACTTAGCAAATGAAAACATAAATGATTTGAGGTAATTTAATCTTTTATTTAAATTTTTTAACAATAATTTAATTATGCAACTTTTAATACAGTACAGATAAACCTGCTCATAAAATAGCGGATAAAATAGCAGAAAATTGCGGCAATACTTTACTTGTAGTGGTAAGTTTTGTAAAAAATTGAATTAAAAATTGTCTTATTATCTTTTTTTCATATTATTAGGTGGACAATAAAGAAATTACACTTGCTATGAGCTCAAATCCCTTGAGAATTTCACAATTTGTAGATGGCAAATGGAAGCTTAAAGATGTAACAGAGTAATTAGTTTGATATATTTAATATTTGTTTCAAATAGTTTTTAATGTTTATTGTTTAGATTGATACACATTGTTTTGATTTTTACAGTATATTATATGATAAAGGAGTAACTCATACAGATGTATTATACTCCCTACTAAAAGCAGAAGAATATAGAAATCTTGTTGATTTTGATAATCATCTCGATGATATTTCTCTTGATTGGCAAAATCGTAAGCTTAATAAAACTATAGAAGAGTTTATGGAGAAATACAAATAAACACATTTAATTAAAATGCAATTTTATGAGAATATAATTTGTAAATATTCTCAAATACACTTAGGAACATTTAATGTAAATAAATTAATAAATAAGAATGTATTTTAATATATTGATGTAGAAATATTTATCTCTATCAATTTTATGATGTACAAAATAATACTAAGAGCAAATTATTTACATTTATATTTTATATGTATATCTTTATATATTCTATCACTCTCACATATTATTATAGCTATTAATTTATTATGAATAAAATTCAAAATCAGTACAATCACACAACATTTTTGAGTTAATTTCTGGTAAATGTGTTTAAAGTAAATATATATATAAAAGCAGTAAACACATCGGTTTTATCCATTGTTGTATTTTATAAAATACTTTTAATTCTCCTTATCATTTGATTTTACTTTTCAAGACGTATATTATTTTTCAATCTTTTGAATTTAAAGCAATTAATTTATTCTTTATATAATCAATTTTTTTTATTTTTAAGTGGTTACTGAAAATGATTATGTTATATTTATTACAATAGTAGAATTTAGTAATAAAATCTATCTGGACATACATACGTATATATATTTCCTAAATTATCGCCATAAATGAATAGGGAAATGATAAAAAAGTGAGCCGAAAAGTGCGCACTACGAATTATCGCCTCTACGTTCAGAGTTCGTACCGGCCATAAAGATATAAAGATATAATACACAAGTCATATGTCATACATATGTTACCGTGTAAGGAATACGATATGACAATAGAAAGACAACGCTGCATAGAGACCCTTTCCTTCAGTCCTTGTCTAATCAAGAATGCAGACTAATGCCGTTCGCCGGAAACCGATCGGTGTACACATACATATTTTCTGTGCGAATGTGCATGTGTTATTAGACAAGGACACAAGGAGCCTCTATATTCGTAAGAGAGCTTGAGGAAATTGCTGAAGCTGCAGGATATGATGAAAATAAATTTAGAAGTTAATACAAGTGACACGTCTGATTTGCATACAAAACAGGCTTATGAAGTAAATGTAATAACTTTCTTTATGGTGGGCGCAGCATATCATAATTCACAACTAGGTGACTTTTCAGATATCCGGTGCTTCCTACTTCTCTATTTGCTTTGATTTATGTTTCTCGTATGTTTTGTATAATATAATAATAGAAAATGAAAACGATTAGTAGCATGTAATTTATACTAAATATCAATAAATGTCCTAGTATTTATGGCTAACAGTGTATGTTTGCTTTAGCCGTGCTCCATGTCATGTACAAATTTCTTACTTTTTGAAATTTGTTACTTTTTCTAAGAGTTATTGAAATTATATAATACTTCAAATTATATTATATAATACATTAAATTATAATAGTTTTAAATGTATAACATTTCTTGTTTTATAAATTGTTTTTTGTTTTTTGAATTTGTTGATATATGTACATAATAGCATAGTACCTGTGCATAGATGTTATAGATTTCTACAGATTTTTAGAAGGCATGTACATCAAATTGGTTACTTCTTAAGAAGTATATGTACATCAGGAATCAAAGACTACATCTTTGCAGATGCATTTTTTTTATTGCTTATTTCAACGCACCTCCTCACATTTAAGCTGTTTGGATTTGAGAATTGACTTTAAATATTGTAGTAGTATATCGTGAATACTGGATAGACAATACTCAACATAAGTTCATTCTACTTAACCTTACATTCAATCGAGGTTAAGTTACACATGTATTATATTAGCTTTATTTTAGTATGACGTGTTTATTAAAACAATATAAATTCAACTGTCGGTGAGCTATTATTTAAGATATATATATACATATTGTGATTAAACTACTCAAATTTTTTGTAATATTTTCATGGTATATATCTATGAAAAACAAAATATTTTTATAAGATACTAGTCACGATATGTAAAATAATTAGAAATTTGTTTTATACAAACAAAAGTTATATTTATCATATGTTACTTATCTAGGGTTAGTTCAGTTTTGAACAAGAATAATCGATCTTATGGGAAAAATTACATGTTCGATAATTGTCCTGAAACTTGTTGGAATTCTGACGCGGTAAGGAAATCTTTTTTGTACTTTCCCCCTATATTGTTATGTATTAATATATTCCTTACCTATTATTTTGTTTTAAAGTAATACATTTTGATGATGAAGTGATAAAATAAATCTTTTACAGTTTTTTTAAGTTGTACTTAAAGAAACATATGTATTAAATAAATAATTCTTACATATATTATTACTACTAGTACATATTGTATGTTACAGGGAACTCTTCAGTGGATAATTATTGAATTTGAACAAGAATATGAAATAAGTTCATTTGAAATTGAATTTCAAGGTGGATTTGTTGGCAAAAATTGTCATTTAGAAGTTGGTAATAAAGAAACTAAATTTCATGAATCGTTTTATCCAGAAGACAAAAATACGATACAAATTTTCATTTTGACAAATCCAGTAAAAGCAAAAACTTTTAAATTTGTATTTAATGAAAGTACAGATTTCTTTGGTAGAATTATTATATATAAATTATCTTTACACTCATAAAATATTGTAGCAAACATTATTTTTCACAAAAAATAAATGTAATTAAATATTACATATATCTTTTTGACTAAATTTTTGATGTTGTAAATGAAGTGAAAATTGATTTAAAAAATAGATGTCTATAAATAAAGAAAAGATGAGAAAAACATTATAATTTAATTTCCGATCTCATTTATTTTTATATAAAATTGTTCTTATAATTTATTTTGAATATTTAAAACAGTCTGTGTATTTAAGATAGTTTATATATTCTATTAAATAATAATTAAGTTTAATCATTTCTTAATTATAAAGCTACATTTGTATGTTAATGTGTTAGTTTTACATGTAGTATATATAGAGATATTTATATCAATTTATATCTCTTAAATCCCAATTTATATCTCTTAAGTAATGAAAACTTATAATAAAATTATATATTTTGAAAAAACTCAAACATATCATTTACAGACTTCAATACCATCATATTATGCATACACAGATATATATAGCAATGACAGACGCATTAATTAAATTACAAAATAATTATATTGAAAATGAAAAGTTATTTAAAAGTCTTAGTTGCGTTAAGAATATTATAATTTCTGTTTGTAAATATTATAATTTATGTACAACAATCTTGCACAATGTGCATTGATATAAATTAAATCAGCTGTTCAACTTAAGCCCTGGAAACTCTTTTACTCTATACTCTATCTGATATCATAATACTATACACTATATACATACATAACTAGTGCATATTTATACTTTTTGCCTGTCTTTTATTTTAACGTTTGTTTTTGTATAACGTGAAATAGTACAAAAAGAGAAACCATGTTAAATCCGTTAATTTCTTTGCAAACTTTGTTTACAACAATGAGTCATGAAAGAGACAAACCTATGTAAAAGACAGGATTGAATGAGGTATATTCTTATACTTGCAATATATCAGTTAGCAGAGATAGCTGGTCCTAATTGCCTCATTAATTTGTAACATTCTTGAAGTCTCTTTCTATCACCTACCCTCTCAAGAGTTTTAGCAGCTTCTGCAAGCATGCCTGCACGTTCTCCAGGAGAGGCTAATAATAGTGGAGGTAAATGTCGGCAAGCTAAACATAAAGCTACCGCGTGTTCTCTTTCTCCAGTATATTGATCTTGTGAACGATCTTTTCCACAGATAATTGAAGAACGTGAATTTCTGTGATGTAAGCTACGGTCTAGCAATATTTGAGTTTTCACTGGTGTTGCTCCCGCCATTATACGTGTTGTGGCTTCATAAACAAATACTCTTGCTAAAGTAGACTAAAAAGTACGTGATAATTGTTAAAAATAATAATTAACTTATAAATTATAATATTAAAATATATATATAAACTTACTGGAATATGCTGACATAATTGTCTCAAACAAGCTAAATCACGTTGAAAACCTCCAAGAGATATATTTGTAGTTAATTTTTCTAAATCATTATCTAATTCCTGCCAAAGTGTTGTTCGCATTTCAAGTAACCAATCACAAATCCACAATTGAGTAAGCTAAAAAAATAATCAAAGCTAATAAGAAAATTATTATTAATTTTGTAGATTTGATTGATTTGTTGGATTCAGGAATTGTTCAGTGCTATCTATTCTCAAGAAAAAGTTTTGATTCCATTTTCTACCATCCTGTAAAATATTATAAGCCAAATTCTCAGAAATCATTTCATTTCTTTTTAAATTAAGGACAAAGGAGTTGTTAAATCATCTGGTATGTAAAAAATTTTTTAGGAAAACTATTATACACAGGTAAAGAGAACCCCTTTTATTTCAAATAAAGTGAGATATTAACATTTCTTTATTTGAATAGCTCTTATTAAATGGAATAATATTTAACTTGAATATTTTTTGACTTTGCACAGTTAAAGAGCTATGGCGAAAAATACATACTTCTCTTAAGAGAAACTTCAGAAGGTAAAAAGAGAAGAAAGGAGGGGAAAAATATGTATATAAATGTATTCTAAAGTGAGAATTATTTTAATAAATGTTTAAAATGATGTCTTTAGATTTCTAAACACCTATTAAGTTTTTCATAAATACTATTTTAAGCATTTCATAGCATTAATGAAATAACCAATGTATGCGCAGTAAATACTTTTATGTTTATATTTTCCTTCATTGTAGAAGTACTAACCATCACTTTATATTTTATGTATTAGCATATTAAATATTTAATCATATAAGAAGATGATTAAATAGTAAGATTTATCACTCTAAAGAATTTAAAATTAATATTGTTCATAAAATATTTCAAGAAATTATCTTTCTATTATCAAACAAATAGGTAAAAAAATATGTTTATAAAAAAAGTTGAAATATATTCTTGTCTCTAAATGTACCTAGAACTGCATTGAATTATTTATTAAATCTCTTTAATTGTGCAGAATAAAAAGAAATGTTTCAAATAAATATTACTCTGTTTGATAAGAGTTACCTAAATAAAGAAAATGAATACCTCATTCCATTTAAGATAAATGAAGGAGGCTGCCTTTAAACTTTTCTTAGTAGCCTTAAAAAAATTTATTGCACTTCAAATGATTACCCTGCTATCCTGTTTAATTTAGGAAAGACAGAAAATATCTACAATAGAGAAAACAGTCTATAACATTTTATTTGGTCTACCCTATATATATATATTTATCTATCACATATGACGCTGAGACCTGCCACAGGAGTTGCACTGTAGAAGTATTGCATAGTTATATTTCATGCAATGCAACTACAATGCACACTTGTAACAAGTAAGCAATTGTATAAATATATGCATAAAAACTATTGTTACCAGACACTTTTAATTTTGTGAGAATTAAACAATATACTTAAAGTTACTACATATATAATTCATTATTTGATCATTTTCTTTTGTTTTATGAAAAAATGTGTAATGATATTCATTTTGAGAAGATAAATAACATGAAAAACAGATTTTTCAAAAATCATAAATTTCAAAAAATATAAAAAGAATTAAATATTTTATTTCCGTATTCAAATCATATGTTATATAATTTATTACTTCATAATTTCTAATTTTATTATCTATGTAAAATAAAAGCATTACAAAAAAATATAAGTAATTATAATAATTTTTGTATAAAAGAATTGAATATATTAATATATTATAAACATAATATTTAAATATCTTACCAAAACGTTTTGGGATGACTGTTGCTTGCAATTATAATAAACCAAACATTGTTCAAGCAATATTCCTGCCTGATCAATAAAACGCATAGAGACTGATTTAGTAGTCGCTTTTGCTGCTTGCAAAGCATTCAAAACAATATATGGCAGTGGACTAATACTGTTATTATTATTGCAAAGTTGGTAACATTTTTCATAAGGAAATTTGCTTTCAACAATGCTCCATGCTTGTGAATCGTCTTCTTTCAATCTCCAACATGCTGCTACATATATAACTGCTCCCCACCATAATCCAATTTCATCTTCGCAATCTAAAATATTAATTCACCAAATTCTATTTATTAGTTAAAGAAGAAAAAGGAAGAAAGAAATTTAATGCCATCCAATACCACCAATGAACTCATTAAACAAGATTTTATTTAAACTTACGTGTAACTGTAACTTTGTCAGTACATAAAAATCCAGCATCTATTCCAGCAGAAGCCATGATAGTTTGTCCATATTCTAATATTGAAGATAAATGAGCATCTCCAACAGTACCAGTTAAAATACGTAAACAATGTCCGATTAAATAATCTCTATATGCACGTGAAGCATACGATAAAGGATCAGCTTTACTAGTTTGAGAAGTAAATTCGTTATCTGGTTGTTCTCCATATTGCCATTTTTGAAATGCTAAAAATTTAGCTCCTTCATCACTCATTATCCACTTTAATTTTGGTGGAACTGCACATGATGATAATAAAGTGCGTGCCTTGCCCAAATAATATTTATGAATAAATGGAAATAACGAGTGCTTGAAACACAATGCAACATTGATATATATTTCTGCTAATAATGATTTTGGAATAGTTTCTCCAGTGGCTTCTGCATAATTCACTGCAGAAAGAGCAAGATACAGAGTTCCACTCTTTGATCCTTCTGATAAATGTAGACATAACATATGCTGATAAATAATAGCCATTTCCATAGCTGATATCTCTGCTTGTTGTCGTGTAGTTTTTTCAGAAAACCATTTATGAGTATACAAAATCCATTTTCCAATCCATAATTTATGAAGAAGTTGTCTTATAATTTGCCACATAGTTGCAAGCCAAATTTCCGCACGTGATGATGGATATGGTCGGCCTAAGTATTGCAAACATTGATGTAAATCTCGGCATGCTTGACTATATTCATTCTTCGATATATTGAATTCTGCTTGACGTCTCCATCGATGAAGTTCAAGGAAAATTTTACTGTCAGATGGTAGTATTGGATCACCATATAGCAATAGTCTACAAAGTCCGCCAATTAAAAGTATAGCATTTGTTAGCCATAAAAACACATTGCTCCACACTGGATTTTCAAGATCTGATTGATCTACAAAAAGGTTAATAATAGTATTACTCGTTATACATAGTAACATATATAACGATTAGTATAATGTGATAACATTATTATTATACTGTATATTATAATGTAATAGAATTGTAATTATTATATTATGATACCTTGATAATTAAGAATTGTACGACCATCCAATTTTGTGTTTATATAATCAGAATTGAATCTTCCAACATTATTTATCAAAAAACCTAAGGGATTAAATGCTAAAAAGAGGAGCATAAATCCACAAATCGTAAGCCTAGTATGATCTCTCATGCCTTGATTTGTAAGAACAGATGTTGAATCGACATTTTGTAACAAATCTGGATCATCTTTTATAGATGAAGGAGATTGAGGAGATAATGGTGCTGGTGCTGGAGATAAAGATGATTCACTTGAATCTGATCTAGGTGGTGTAAGTTCACCGCATACTAATAAATCGCGCAAATTTTGCCTTTGGGCAGCTAATTTTAACGACATATTTTCTGCTTTTAATCTTGCATTAGAATTTTGAAGAAACCTAAAATTTTCATTGTTTCTAATAAAAATTTTCGTCAATTTATAACAAATATTTTAAAAGTCAAACACATATTAACATAATATACCTAATATAATCAATAGTTTTTCTCAAAATAGCCGATTTGTTCAGTTTAGCATCTACTCCAACAATGATATTCTTCAATTCAATGATTTTATCATTAATTGATGTTCTGTAACGTCGTTCTATGGCATTATGAGCACTACGTTTTACTTCTTTTACTCTTGGTACACCTATATGTGTATTAGTACTTAATCGATTAATCTGTACCTTATCAGTATCTAATACAACTGGAATACCTGAATAAAAATTAGAATATAACAAATTTAATAAAAATTAGGATATAATAAATTTAATAAAAATCTCATGACGTCATATATTCTTACCAGCAGTTAAAACTGTTCCATTAGCAGTATTTACTAAGGTATGTATCTGGTGTGGTACAGATGTTGAACTAACAGCTTGTGATCCCCTAGAATAAACAACTGATTCTGATTTTATAAGTTTAGCTGGTAAAAGCAACTGTCTTTGTTGTGTCACTGGTGCTATAGTTACAACAGGAGACTGAACACTGAAGTTTAGGTTTTGTGGTATAGCATATTGAGAACTAAATACTGTAGGTGCTGGTGTGACAGATATTCTTTGTGCTCTATTTTGTATAGAAGTTATATCCTGTAATTGTGGTCGTTGCTTTTGTTGTTGAGATTGTTGAGTGACACAAGGAACTTGTTGTGTATTTTCTGTTATTGTTGGAGCTAATATTACATTTCCACTTGGTACAGATTTGATAATATTTGGATCCTCATAATCATGAAATTCTTTAAAATCTTTTAGTTCTTTACTATTATTAAAGTTTAAAAAATCCAATCCCTCTGTATCCATGCCTAAAGGCTCTTCCAATTGTGATAATAATGCATCGTCGCTAAATAAATTTTCATTTTTCAATAATTCACTTTCACAGTTTGTAAGAAGTTCTGTAATAAAAAAAATTTAAGATAATGATTTAACATATACAAAAACAAAATCTCTCTCTCTCTCTCTCTCTCTCTCTCTCTCTCTCTCTCTCCTTCTTCTTCTCTCTTCTTCTCTCACATGTAATAACAAATAAAATAATATGTAATGATATTTTCATATTAATCATATAAAATATTATAATTACATTAAAAAGATATGTTGTTGATTACAACTGTTGATATGAATTAAAAACTGTTTAATTCATTTCTAGAAAATAATTTGACTACAATTCTTTAAATAAGTAAATATATATAATCAACGATTATAATCATATTCTTGATTTAAAACAAATTTATTACTTAAAAAATTATATAAAATCGCATAAAAATCACTGAAAAATAAAATTATATAAAAACAAATGGGTAACAAATAAAAAAAAAATAATATAATTTAAAAATATGAGGAAATTACTATTTCATTATAGCTTTTAAAACAAAATGATAAAAAATATTTTGATTAATATTAAATACAACATACCATCGATACCAGTTACTTCATTCAAATTAAAGCTGTCGTTCGATTGAAAATTAGAAAAATCGTTATCTTGTGTAGTAGTCCACCCTCCAGGATCTGCCATTGTGGCGTAATATTTGTCAAATATTTATTTTCATTAAATAAATTCAATGATTAAAACAAAACGAAGCACTGATATGTCAAACGTAATAACTAACAAATTACGAAGTCACCCGACCTTTACCGCGTCCAATCACAGAAGCTCTACAGATCGGATGATATTACGTCAGTATGTGTTGCTAAACTAACAAAATTTATTGTAGAATATGGACGGATTTTTATGAAAAACGTTACTATAGATATTTTTATTAAATCTTTTGAAGAATAACAATATTTATGAAATGTTTTATAAATAATTCTCTAAATTATCCATTTTAATCTTCAAATTAAAAACAATAAATATTTTAAAATATTCTATGATCTTAAGAAATTAAAACCAAATACAAAAATAAAAACATAAAAAATATGTAATATATAAGTATAGAATCTTTTATTAAGATTCTTTACTATTTGATAGGAAAATTTTATATTTACTTTAAATTCATAGTTATAAGTAAATATAAATAAATAATTACAAGTTTGCAAATGTTGGTATATATTATAAAATTTAAAAAACTACTACAAATTCAAGTATTTATTAAGCAATTGCAAATGTTAATTTGTACAGATGTTCATTATCGTATTTGGTAGTATTCCATGCTATAAGGCTGATTTCTTTTTATTTTTGAGAGGTTATTTGAATGTTCATTTACAAGCAAACATGTTTCAAGCTTTTCGTAAGTCAAGTCGAGTAAAAATATCTACTGCTTGTAATTTTCACTCATCAGTATGTATTTGACAAATAATATTGCTAATGATAGTATTATTAATGCAATATTCATAATAATATTTGATATTTTTAAATATATACTAATATTGTTTATGTACCAAAGCAGTTGCAATGTGTCAAAGAAAACACTTTTTCTCAAAAACTAGCGGATGGACCTAACTTAGAACATTTTATTGCTGGTACCTATAAAGAATATAATGGAAAATTAAAGTTAGAAAAAGGTGATAAATCTCGATTGAAATTACCACCTTGGCTAAAGACAGAAATCCCAATGGGTAAAAATTATAGTAGAATAAAGTCACAATTAAGACGATTACAATTAAGCACTGTATGTGAAGAAGCACGATGTCCTAATATTGGGGAATGTTGGGGAGGTGGTACACATGGAACAGCAACGGCTACTATTATGGTTTGTATTATTAACTCTATGTAGCTCATTGTTTTGTAATTTTGTTTAAAAAGGTGATTTAATTAAAAGTATACAGGTTGTACACATAATTGATGCTATGATTTTTTGGTTACTTCTGATGGTTTAACATAAAAAAGTTCTAAATAAAAATTAATCGATGTCTAGCCACTTGCTACATAAAAGATTTCCAAAAATTTGTTTTTGCGATAAGATATCAAGGTCACCTTGATGTTCTTAAATTTATTTTTTCATTTTAAATTTATTTTTGGCTTCATGTTGTTGTAGCTGATATTCAGAGGAGTTTAACAACCTATTATACCATGACATGACATGTTACACTATCTCTGTATGTTCAATTACAACAAATGCTTGAATTATAGTCCATAGTTTTGTAAATATAATCCTGACTGATGTAATAAGTTTGTAGTAATTACTGCTATCAGAATAAATTTGCATGCATGCTATACAGATTCGCTGTGTTAGATCCTTAGTAGATTTGTTTTCTGCAAAGTCATCTGTAGTCTAAAGGTCTGTCCTGAGCTTATTCAAAATATCAAACATCTAAAGGAGTGAATTTGTACAGTGTACATGGAAGTTTGCTCTGATAGCATTATAGCAACAATTACTACACATTTACGGCATCGGTCCAAATTATATTTACAAAACCATCGGCTACAATTCAAGTATTTGTTGTAATCGAACACATGGAGATAATGTAATATCAAGGTATGTTTTTTTCTATTCTATGTTATTCATAGTCCACCTATAAAATAATCCTTAGCATACACAATTCTCCATTCCTCCTAATTAAATGGAAGTTTCAAGTCAAGGTCATAGTATAGTAGATTGTTGAACTCATCTTGATATCAGATACAACAATGTGAAGTCAAAAATGCTGTGTCACTTAAAAACAACAAAGTAACCTTAATACCTTATCTAAAAAATAACTTTTTAGAAATTTTTTAAACGGCAATTTGTAGCTGGCTAAATACTAATTAACTTTTGTTTGGAACATTTTTTTTGTCAGATCATCAGAAGTACCCAAAAATTAGTGGCAACAATTATGTGTTACACCCTGTATAAGCTAATGATTATGTGCTTTATATTAAAAGTGATAAAAGTTAACAAAATGTAAATTTATTCATCATGCACAACATTTCATAATATAAATTTTCACATTGCTATTTAGTAATTTCATTACATAATACTTTTACTAAAATCTAATTATTTGTTGCAATACTGTCAAGTAACAATTGGGTTTTATCCAAAAAGGTTAATTAGTTATGTATGAGAATATAATAGTGGAAAACAATTTAATATAGTTAATGGGCGATACATGTACCCGTGGTTGTCGTTTCTGTTCTGTAAAAACATCACGCACACCATTACCATTAAATCCGGAGGAGCCAGTAAATACGGCAACTGCAATAACAGATTGGGGTTTGGATTATGTTGTACTTACATCGGTAGACAGAGATGGTTAAGTAGTTTGTACATTTTTCAATTTACGTATATACCAAAATTATTATGTTTCTTATGTCAAAATTATATATTGTAATAGATTTAAGTGATGGCGGAGCTAGTCATATTGCAGAAACAGTGAAGGAAATTAAAAAAAGGTGCATAATCTTATCACCTTATTTTGTCTATTATTATAACAAAGTACTTTGCAATTATATATTAAATAAACATTTTATATACGTGCTTTTTATATTTTTGCAGAAGTAATATTTTAGTGGAATGTTTAGTACCAGATTTTAGGGGAGACAAAAATTGTGTTAAAATAATTGTTGATTCTGATCTTGATGTGTTTGCTCATAATATTGAAACTGTTGAACATTTAACTCCATTTGTTAGAGACAGACGAGCTGAATATAGGTAAGGTACATATTGTAGCTTTTTTGTAACTTTTTTTAGTAAACTTAGAAATATATGTATTTTCGTGTACTTAGACAATCGTTGAAGGTATTAGAAACAGCAAAGGAATGCAATCCAGAATTAATTACAAAATCATCGATAATGTTAGGATTAGGAGAAACTGATGAAGAAATTAAACAAACAATGACAGACTTAAGAGAGGCAGGTGTAGATGCTTTGACACTTGGCCAATATATGCAACCTACAAAAAGACATTTAAAAGTAATTGAATATATTACACCTGAAAAATTTAAAAAGTGGGAAGATATTGGAAATGAACTAGGATTTTTATATACTGCAAGTGGTCCATTAGTGCGTTCATCATATAAAGCTGGAGAATTTTTCTTAACAAATATATTAAAAAAACGTAGAAACAAACAGATTGAAAATCAATAAACATATTTGTTTTAATTGTAATTGAAAATACTTGTGTATTCATGTATAATAGTACAAATTATTGTATATCTGTACATAAAGGAATACTATCAAATCATGTAGATAATTGTAATTACGTGGCTAAAGAAATGTATTATATATATTGAAAATTAATAAAATTTTCATGATTCATGACATCCTATTGTTGTATTGAATATGATGAGGAAAAATACAATTTTTAAACGTAAAATGCAAATTCATTTTAAATGTATACATAAAATATGCTATAAAGTAAATTATTTTTAATCTGTGTCCATTGCAACTGTAACTTGTGGGTCTTGTGGACCTTCATCAGAAGGTGGAGGTTGTGGAGGTTTAGAATCTTGTTCTACATCTGGTTCAGTAGGTTTACTACGTTTGTCATCTTCAATTTGAGATAAATAGACAGAAATTGCATCTTCATCATATATTTTAAAATCTGTACCTTTTCCCACTACTGCGATAGAGACATTCTGTAATAAAATAATTTCTCTTATAATATATCTTACATAAAATTTAAAAAATACTTATATGCTAAATTTATAAGAAAAATAGGAGAGAAGAAATTTTCACAATTTTTTTATACAATTTCCATGGCCTTTTGCCGAATACGACTAAAAACTCGAAAACCATGACAAATTAAAAAATTTATTAAAATCATTTTATTACATATGAAAGATGGTAAAACTTTGTCTTCTTTTACTTTTTTCACAAATCTACTACTTATGAAAAAAACATTGGAAACTAATAGAATGAACATCTTTCATTTACCTTTACTGATAAATCAACTTCATTTGGCAATGTATCTCTTAACGCACGAAGACCATGTTTTATTAGTTCATCAAGATCACATGATAAAAGTTCATTAAGATGTTTTTCTAAGTATGTACGAGCACTCTGAGAACGTGCACCAATAGCCATTGCTTTACAATCAAAGTAATTTGATGATGGACATGTTTGATAAATATGTGGTCCTTGATCCTTTAGAAATATTAATAATACTTTAATAACAATTTATCCTTTGCTAGATAATAATCAACCATTTAATCACATCTACCTACATCATACCCGGCAATAAGTAAACCTACTCCATATGGTCTTCTATCATATCTTTGAGTACATGTTTGCAATTTATTTCCCAGGGATGCAAGTAACCGACTTACAGGTAATAGATCATCATGAGAATATTTATAATTTAAACATTCAGTTCGCATATATCGACTATAAACAAATAAATAAAAATTCAAATCTTAATTTAATAAAGATTTTAAAACAATGATTATATTTTTATTAATAGTGACACGATATAATTGATATATTATGGTTTATGGTGTACCTCAACATCCTAGCATCAGCTGTTAAACCTGAGATAGAAATTCCCATATGTTTATCTATGGGAAATATCTTTTTCTGATGAGCAGATAACTCAGAAGAAGCTCTTTTCAGAGCAATAAGGACTGCATGAGTTTTATTTTTAAGTCCTACAGTAGCTGATCCTAATTTCACAGCTTCCATTGCATATTCTACTTGATGTAAACGTCCCTGTGGACTCCAAACTGTGACATCACTGTCGTATTGATTCCGGAACTGAAAAATATGAAAAATTTTTTATTATTATTTAATGTTTTATATTAACTAGTTTTATTCATTGTAGTTGTTATATGTTAAAATGAAAAAGAATATCAATATGTAATATATACATAATTTAATTCCACGTACAAATTAACCCTTCTGATGATAAATATAGGTCCGCAAATACCATAATAATGATGTGATATATTATATTATTATGTTTCATGAAAAGAACTATGTAAAATACATACCATTATTGAATATTATTTAATTGTAAATATAAAATGCTATTTATTATTTAAATTATTAATTTATTTAATAAATAACGTAAAGTTGTAAAATACTTATGACCAACAACGAATCTCTTTCATAAAACAACTGTCATGCAGCGGTATTATGATCAAATAAATAATAGAGAGGACACTCCTTTGCTATCAGCTTGATAGTGAAAGCGCTATCTAGTAAAGTTCTAAACTGTCATAATTTTAAATTAAGACATTAGTAATTTCTATTTATAAATTTATAAAATTATAAATCTCTAATTTATAAATTGCTATAAACGTCTCTAAAATTATACTCGAAGTTATTTATTATTATTATAAAGTTTACTTCATCCAGCGTAATTATTATATGTATATGGTTCATTTTGTCTAAAAAATTTTATTAAATGTGTTAATCTTGAAATTTATTTTTAAGTTAAATTAGTGGAGAATTAATGAATAAAACTTTGTTATATCAATTTGTTATTATTATAATAATAAGTATAATGAACGAACTTCATATAACTAAATATCGAAGTCGACTATGTATCGATTATTATCGATTCTTCTGTAATAATAATAAGTATAAGAGTACCGATCTTAAATTCTTTTTTCGAAGAACGTGAATGGTTACGCTAGTCTTTTGTAAGTGTAAGACAATATTTATGAAAAATTTTAAAAAGCTTTTACGATATTTGCTTTATGTTCCATTTTTTATAATTATAAAGTTTCTTAAAATTTTGCTCGCTATGTTTAAGTTTTATCTGCATGAAAGAAAAGCTGAATTTCATTCTGAATTGTCTTCCTAAGCAAATGCACGTGACAGTATTCGTGCATATGTTAATAAATTTTGTTTTAAATTTTGATAAAAATTCTATATTTCATCATTTTATTTATTAAAATTTAATATTTTGATCATCTATGTTGCTATATAAATTTATATAAAAAAATATTCTAATTATTTAGTTAACATAACCAATTTTAATTAATGATACTTTTGTGACTGTGTTCAATTATTGCAAAAGATTTAATACAAATACATATATTGTAGGCAGAATCAGTCGATATGACAAATTCAAAGGGATATCGCAGAGGAACGAGGGATTTATTCTCCCGAAAGTTTCGCAAACATGGAACGATTCCATTGTCCACATATATGAAAGTGTACAAAGTGGGCGACATAGTTGATATCAAAGGCAATGGAGCTGTTCAAAAGGGAATGCCTTATAAAGTTTATCATGGGAAAACTGGACGTGTATTTAATGTTACTCCTCATGCTCTTGGTGTTATTGTCAATAAGAGAGTCCGTGGACGAATTATTGCCAAAAGAATTAATGTTCGTATTGAACATTTAACTCATTCTAAATGTAGAGAAGATTTTTTGCAACGTGTAAAGGATAACGAAAAACTTAAGGAATTAGCGAAGGAGAAGAACATAAAAGTAAAGCTAAAAAGACAGCCTGCTGAACCTAGGCCTGGACACATTGTATCAGGACGTGAAAATCCAATTTCACTTGCCCCTATTCCATATGAATTTATTGCTTAAAATTTAAATAAACAGCTTTTGACAAAATCAGTATCATTTGTATATGTATTTATTTCTCATATATATCTTAAATATAGTTTTAAATATAATACTTGCAATGAAAATTTTATATTAATCTACATGTATAAAAATAGAATGCAATTTTTGTTAACAATGATTTTATTTTCAGTAATATATTTTTACATACATATAGAATTTATCGTTATCTTTAACTGAAACAAAATATTTCATGGACTAGTATTTTTTTCATCAGAATTAAAATACGTAATTCTTCTGAGAATGAGTTGTTTTGTATCTAGAAAGAAAACAATTTTCTTAGAGTGTAACATTAATTATTATGGTAGCCCAGAAAGCTAATCGTTTTTTATATATTTTACAAACAAGATATAATTGATTCTATACATATTTTACTTTATAAATAATCTAACATATAATATTTTTAATTTTATACATTGCACTTCAATAAAATACGAAATTATCGTATAGAATTTGTTTAATTTAATCGCTATATATTTGTAGTAAGTTCTAATTACAATCTATTGATTGGTAGAATAGGATATAGCCAGTTTCAGAACTTTTCTGAATATCTGATGTAAGTCCGTAAAAGTCTTCTATTGTAGATGCATCAATTTTCTAAAATGAAAATTTAGTAATATAAATATTTATATAAAGATAAATAATTCTTACATAATGTAAATACTTATAATGTAAATTATAAGACTTACATCAACCATATCATCATCAAAAAGTAACCAGAACCCATGGCTTTTTACTATTGAAATATAGTGTCCTCGGTTAGGCCCACTGCCGCAATGTATCACAACTGCGACCAAATCATATAATCGATCCGGATTCACTGCATCATCACTCTATAAATTATTATATGTATAAAAATATAGATTAGAATGTTGGAAGGTTAAAATAAACAATCAAATATATAACAATTGCAAACTACTTACCGTATTAAAGAGTCGGAGCTCTAGAGGAAAAACTACCCTGTGAGAAACCTTTATGTGACGATTATATTGCTCCACATATTTAAATCTCTTTAGATGCAATGCTAGTATCATTGGTAATTTTTTAACCCTCATCCGTTTCTAGAATAAAGGAGTATTGTTAAATTCCTTCCTAAATTTTATTAATTGTAAAGCCTTTTTACGGATACCTGAGCTTCTTGATAACTACTACAGTGATCACATTTGAATTTGTTGTCGCTACAAAGTGTCTCAGTATTTGAAAAACATCTGAGGCAGTGTGTGATTGAAGTATTTTGGTCTACATCAACTTGTAAATCAAAGAAATCCTCATCTTTGCTAGATACAGTCTCACAATTAAGGCAGCGTGTTTCTGATGTCAAAATTCCTTGAAATATTTCATGAACCCATGTAGGCTCTGGTGGTGAACCAGCATCACCTGCACCACATTTTCCTCCTGTTGGTTTGCTTTGACTTCTCTCTGCTGGAATATCAGACACATAAAATTAATATTGTAAGGATCTGCTATTATATACATGTACGTATGCATGTACATATGCAAAGAAATTTGCATACCTAAAATAATTTCATTTATGTGATTTATCAAAAAATTTAAAAATTCATGTGCATCCTGTTGCATATAATTATCAAATTCCTCTGTAAAAAATTATATACATACATTATAAGTAGCATGCATAAACAATTTAAATACTTAAATATTTTATAGAATATATCATTATAATTACAAAATCAATTTTTATATCAGAAATATGTATTCATATTAACCTTTCTCTTTTCTCAATCTGGCAATAAATTTTTTTGGAGCAATAGATCCAACTTTCTTTTTTTGAGTTGCAATACTGTAGAACAAATCTGCTAAACATGTCAATAATGTTTCCTTGGTTCTCTTATTTCTAGCTTTGTATTCTAGAACTTTTTCTCTAAATGGTCGACAAAAATATAAAGCTTGTAGTACAGAATTACTATAACAGGTATTTCCAAACTATAATAATATAAATATTAGTATTAATAATTTTAATACAGAGAATAAAAAACAATTTTATAATTTTTAAATATTTCTACAATTTATTATACTTACATTAACTAGACCAAAATAATGTTCATTAGGAGGAAATTGATCAGAGCCAATATCTTTCTCCAATTGTGATATATTTGTACCCTATAATAATTATAATATATAATATATAATCATAAAGAAGTGATAGTGATAATAGAAATTTGCAAACAAATGTTTTATAATTAACATATACATATACATAACATAATTTATAACACTGGCATATAAATAAGCTCTGATGAAATTTCTTCAAATCCTAACCTGATTTTAGAAATAAATTCCTAATTTTGTATAATTACAAGTTATTTCTTATTTTATTATGAAATTCATTTAAAAAAGATATAGTGTATGACGATTTAAAACAAATATAGATTGAGTATAACTGATGGTATTCATATTGATATCACACAATGACACAAAGCTATTAAACATATTTATTGATTATAAAATTCATTTCAACTTACCATTTTATGATTTAATAACTGTTACTGACCACTGACAAGCAAACAGCATGGATTTTGATGACGGAACCTCCATGGTATTCTAATTTACAAATTTATTGTTTAAATTATTATAATTGCATAGTTGTCCAGGTTTTTTACGATAGGAATGAAAACAACTGTTCGATAATGACAATTTGCACAATATTTCTTATATATATTCACGTGTGTTCTTTGACGTTTTCATTAACATATACTCAGAACGGTATTTGTCTCGAGTCTCGATTAAATTATTAGTTTTCACGAAATTATCAGAAGTTATTGATGTGTGCTCAAAAGCATTAAAAAGGGTATTGATGTTGGTTCCTGAAAGCGATTTTTCAACGAAAGATGTCTCTACATAGGAAATATATTCGTTTATTCGGCACTCTACAAACAATTACTTCATGATAAAATCTTCTGAATTTGATATCTGTGGCTTTATGATCGCTACTTTTGTAGTTATTTCGCGCCAATTTTTTTAGAATTTTCGAGAAATAACAGCTCAATATATTTTTATGATATATTGTATTTTGTATACGTATATTGTATTTAAATGATACACATAGAAATATTGTGTTTTTCAGATATATTATGAAGTATGAGCTCATTTCATGTAACTATTAGCATCAACTTGAAGAAAGTAGAGCGTTGATGTTATACATATGTCGAACGTAATTGTATTACTAATTAAGCTTTTGAAACGTAATTGAACATTAAATAGAAAAAAGAATAAAATAAAACGTTATTAATTTGTGTGATGGTCTTTATCGAGCTGTTTTGTTTATAATTTTCAAAATACATGTTTATTTAAACATGTCTAAATTTCATTATTATTCAATGTATAATTATGAAGGAAAAATGTTATTGACAATATACATATTTCTATTTTTATAATCATTGTAGAATGTCACAGGTAATATATGAATAAACATGTTCTTTTTATTATATGATCTTATAAATCATTTGAATATTTAAGGAATATTCATGTATTTTTTGAAAAATTTGGAAAATTGATAATTGTATATAATTTTGATTCATTTACTTACATAATTCAATCCATTTTTTATAAATCATTTTAAAGTTACATTTTTAAGTAAAACATCACAATTCATATAAAAAAATATATAAATATTAAAAGGAGTTATTTTATATACATTTTTCTATATTTATTGTAGGAATATGGATAAAGTTCAGCTTAATATTCATAAAATTTCAAGCGGCAGGATGACAGCTTGTAAGGGTATAAATGTATTAATGGATTCTACTATACATTCCTCTCCATCTTCTTCTTCTCCATTGCGACGGAAGTCTGTAATTCCTCAAAAAATAAACAGTTTTGCTTTATCAGAAAATGATGATGAAGCAGAACGTTTGGCTCGTCGCCGAGAAATTACTGATAATGTATCATCCATTTCTACAAGTTTAAATGATAAAAGACGTTCTTTGGGACTTGGTTTTCTAGTGAATATGCCAGCTTCTCAAATGGCAGAACGTATATCACAGTGTATAAAACTTGGTACAGAGAATAAAATTAACTCCAAAAATGCATTTAGCTTAGAAATGATTGATTTTATGACATATATGATTAAGAAAAAAGATGCCAACATGTCTAATTTGCAAGTAGCTAGTACATCTTTGGATGTTAGTACTAAAATCTATGGATATCGTGTTGATGGTGTACATATGGATATACTCAAAATGATTGGTGGACTGGAAAAACAAGACAAAGACAGTAAAAACCAAAATAATATGGAAGAAATGGATTGTCAAGAAACAACAGAGAACAGCCAAGATAAACGACAGCAAGAAAAGAGAAAGAAGAAAAAAAATAAACAAACAATATTTGCCACTGTAGAAGCTTTAAAAATGAATGTTGAAACTGAGAAACCTTCTTTAATAACTATGGAAGCAGATTTACAAACCACAGATATGTTGTATCAAGTGATGTTACCAAATCATGCAAATTCCAAATTTTATCTACATCCTTATAATGATATTTTAATAGATACAGTAAATAGCAAAGACTTGCAACGTAAATATACAGGGTGTGATATTCCAGAAATAAGAGATCTTTCAAACATGCAAATTGGTGCTCCTTTATTCTATTTTGATTTTCTTAGTTGGACGATAGATGAACCGAATGAGGCAATTCCAGAAGAAAATAATGAGAGCAAATTTCAATTTGATCTTGATGAAAACTCAGTACATGACAATGAACATGTATCTACTGGTATGAATTATTTTGATATTGAAGTGACAGAAGAAGAAAATGTAGATAGATGTGCTATTATACCTAATCAGGTAGAAAATATTGTGGATTTTTGTAAAGTTTTAACTAATACAGTATCATCAAAAGTTTCAGAATATTCCTTTATTCAAAAAAGCTTAAATATACATTGGGCTGGCCCATCTCACTGGAAAGCAACTAATTTTAAAAAAACTTTATTTAGTAATAATTTTGAGAATCTATGTCGTCAAGCACAAGCAAAGAAGAAAAATAAGGAAATGGAGCTGTGTTATGATGATAAAATGATAGAAAACATGAATACTAAATTTTTACCAAGTCAGTTAACTAAACTGCATACTAGAACTGTTAAAATAGAATGGAATGAAGAAATATTAACATTACCTCCAGATAAACATTATGATATTATACAAGCTAGTAAATTATATCTTCATACAACAACACTTAAAAATTCAAGAAATGCAAATAATATAAATGTTACTACTTTATCTGATAACATAGAAAATTATAATTATATAAATGCAAATGATATATCAAGCCATTGTTCTAACAACCACAATGAGGAATATGAACAAAATGAAGAAAATGATGCAGTTGATAATGATATACAATATGAAAATGAGGGTATATTTGGAATACAAATGCCTTTTACTGGAGACAATCTAGTTGCTATACCAAAACTCACAAATAAGTCGTCTATTGCTTATTGTGTACGTCCCAAAAAAGTTGATATGAGACAATTAAAATATGCTATTTGGAAATGTTTAAAAGATAATACAGAGAAAGATGTACAAGAAACAGAGAGTAGAAAAACGATGCAACAAGATAGAGGTAACAAAATGAATAGTAGTAAATATTTTAGTGATATTTATAAAGTATTGCCAGATATATTAACTAAAACTAATATCGAAGCTTTAAGCTTTCCTATTTCGTTTGTATCTTTATTGCATTTAGCAAATGAAAAAACTTTAAAAATAAATTCTTCATATGACATGACAGATCTTATTATAGAGCAAGGATAAATATATTTATATAAAACTAAAAAAAATTATAATATTTATAATTACGAAATTATAAAAAATAATATAAAATAAGAATTGAATATGAATTGAGAAGATTATGTAATTAACAGTTAAACAATATCTTGCTTTGAATAAAATAGATATGTGTGTGTTAAATATTGATTAAGTTTTATATTAATACAATATTGTCATAATGCGCAATAAATTTATTATATTTTCAACAAGCCTAGTACTTGATTATTTTCAATTTTATATTAATATTTTGCGAAATTCTTCTATTGAGTGACAATATTAAAAAAGTAATGTTAAAGGTAAAAAAGATTATATGTAAAGAATGAGGTTTATAAAACAGCATGTATTCAAATTTTAATAGTGCATGCAAAATTCCTGCAATACCATCTATTAGATACGTATTATAAATTGTCCAACGAGTTCAGTTCACGGTCATATAAACTGATCTGTATATTGCTATTAAGGTATCAAACGGGTGCCAACCCAATATTTGTAAATATCAAACGAGTACTGATACGTTCATACGATATCAAACGGTTATCGATACTCGATGGCTTCATAAAATTCAAACTGGTATCGATTCTTTGTGAAGTATTAAACAGGTTTTGATTTGATACAATATTGATTTGGAATTACTTTAAGAACTATTGCATCTAAAAATGATACCAAATACGTAAAATTTCGAAACGTATCTTTGGATGAATCGAATTGATTGAATATAATTAATAGCAGATTTCTATTTCCATGAATAGAATCACGATCAAATAAGCAAGTCGCTAAGGGGACTCGCTAGGGGAAACTCTCACAAAATTGAGTCGTGACTAGTGAAAAATCAACATGCGAGGTTTTCCTATGTGCATGCGTGATATGTTATGAATGTTTTAGACAGAGATAGAGATACTCTACTCATCTCTGTCTATCTCGCAAGAATGCGGACTTTGTTGACCTTCCATGTTGATTTTTTCTTTAACTAGACACGACTCAATTTTCGGACGGTTTTCCCTAGGCTTCAGTATATGAATGTCGTTTACCTAATCTACTAATAGAAGCCTGCGATATTAATTCATTTCTAGATTATAATGTTGGCAAACCTGAAATCGCATTGAATGCAAAATTGATGAGCTGTGGCCGCTGTGGGTATCTGCAGTGCGCGTTGTCTTGTGTTGTGAATGTTGTTGTAAATAACTTTCAACTGAAAGCTTGCTCCTTGGCCTATTACTCCTAACCGTGAAAATGTTTACGCAGAACACTTAAAGTCAACGTGTATGCGTTGCAATTCCGTATTAAATATACATGAAGAAGAACTGCATTTCAATAGAATAGACGTCGTTCTGTCTTGACGATATAGTCGTGTTGCTCATAGAGCGGGAACCATTGAATATTGCACAATGGCAGATTTCGATGCAATTTATGAAGAAGAAGAAGAAAATGAACAAAATTTGGAGGAACAGTACGTGAAAATGGTGCCAGATCCTATAGTTATTCGCGGAGCTGGCAATATGACTGTGTAAGCAAATTTCTGTTATCCTTTATATTTTTTACATACATAAACTCAGTATTTCATTTCAAGAACAAAGAAATTAAAGCTGTGAACTATTTTTATATTGAGTGTGATTTTATCTGTATTTACGACAATCCTACTTTTGTATTAAAAATAATACAATTAAAAATATATAATGTAAGACATAATTGCAGGACATAAAATTCAATAAAATTTGTTTTTTATGATTCTCCTGTAATCTTATTTTTATAACAAAGAGCTCAAGCGGAATAATTTTTTGTGTTGTATAACTTGTGTAAATTACTTATAAGTGAATTAATATATTAAAATTATAAATATTTATTTTAGATTTGGACTTAGTAATCGTTTTGATTCAGAATTTCCAAATGGCTTGGTGTCTCGTATTGCTCCAGAAGAATTTAAAGCAACTATTATGAGAATAAACAGTGTACTGAAAAAAACATTACCGGTTAATGTTAAGTGGTTATTTTGTGGTTGCGTTTGTTGTTGTTGTACATTAGGATGTTCTCTTTGGCCTGTTATTTGTTTGAGTAAAAGGGTAAATATTTAATCTTTGTAAAAAATATACTTGTTTTGTGTAAGTTTCTATCTATGATGAAATTTTGCAATAAAACGTATGAGTGCGCTTATAGAAAAAAGGCCTTATAATCGATTTTTGTGGGACTGTTTTATGGGATATGTTTTAAGTGCTTTGTTTATGCATATAAACAATTGGAAGTTGGACTCAGATCACCTTCAAAAAGATAAAAAATGTTCAGAAGTGAAGAAAAATAGAGAAAAACTTGAAGTGTTGTTGCTAAAAGAGAGAAATTTATATAGATCACTTAAAGATGGCATCATGGATAAATTATTATCATAAGGGCAATGTTGGCTAACTTACACTAGCTAAAGATTTATCTAGTCTAAACTAATATACCTATATGAACCATTGCGATGAACATTTGAGTGAAAAGCCACATACACACACACACACACACACACCCTTAATAAAAATTTATATTAAAAATGCAATATGTATTTATAAGAACTATTACATTTTTTAAATATTTTTTCTCAATTTTTCGTTTTTGGATGGTTCTACTTTTTTTGAAAATGATCTGGACCCAAATTCTCAGTCTTTTTATTTCTCCCATTGTTTATACATATAAACGAAACAATTTAAGCAAATCCTATTAAAATAGATGCTGAGGCCCCTTTTCTGTAAATTAACCAATATATAAAATATAAAATGAGATATGTAATATATATATAATAATATAAACAATTTTTATCTTACTATTTATAGACACAACATTCTTTGAATAAATTATTAGAGTGGGAGAATAGTAGGCTATATCACACACTTGGATTACATTGGAGATTAGCAAAACAAAGATGTGACACTTCATCCATGATGGAATATGTAAGTAAACATAGAAATAAATTAAAATTGTTATATTTTTATATTTCTTGTTTTAAGATTTAATCTTAGTTATTTAATTTGTATTACAATTAGTTTCTCTATTTAAATTCATAGAGATCAAATCTGTTATTATATTATCTATTTCTTAAGGAAGGACACATATACACACAAATTCACTTTTTTGATTACGTGAATAGTTGAAAGCTTATTAGTATAAACAAGCTTGTACTTTTAGTTACATCATCGTCTGAACTAGTTTAAGCATAAATCCAATGTTTATGTATAAACACACACTTATTTGTTTTCACCTTCTATATTTCAGGTTCTTTTAATTGAATTTATTCCAAAGATACCCATATATAAACCTGACTAAAGAAAAGATCTGGATACTTGTATGACTTATGCACATAATAAATTAGTGCAACTCTAAGATGTAAAAAGCCAACAGCTTCTGGCTTAATTGTAAAATAAGAGAAATTAAGTGTCATTACAGAAGGCACTTGTGGGATGCTTATTTTTGTAAATATTATATGTAGGATTGCACAGTACAATAATGAGATGTGAATGCGGATCAGTTATGATATATTAGTCTTATTCCCTAACATCTATCTTAACAGGTACAAAATCACAACAATTTATGTACTCATCTTTTATAAAAAGAGATCGATCTGCTTTTGATTTTCAGTTATTTAGTAAAAAAGAATATTAGCAAATATTTATCAGTTTGCACAGAAAAAATTACAAATGGGATTACAAACGTATTTTAAAAGCACTGCTTGATATCTAGTTTACTAGTCATTAAAACATAACTATTTTGAACAATTTTTGTTACCTTGTTAATAATTTTTTAAAACCTACATTTCAATTAGATATTAAGCTTTCAGGTAAGAAATTAATCTGATATAGTACAACGAATAGTTTACAAAGTATTTGTGATTCAAGGGTGAGAAATAACTATCACATAGCCCTTATACTATTAAAAAATGCAAAATACAGATACTCGTTTGTACATATTAATGTATACAATATAAAAACTTGTTTTGTCTATAGGTTGATTTCTTACCAAGGTGATATTAGAGAATACGATACATACAAATATGTGTCTGTTTTACTTTTTGACATGAATTAAATATAATTTAAGATAGTAAACATATTGTTGCTATCAAGAGATGATGATATTACCTTCAATTGAAATATAAGTTTTTTTACATATAACGTGGGATAAACTATTTTGCATTAGAAAAAAAGGAAGAATTAATTTTTTTGATTATTCATAGCCAGTTTTACAGAGAATGACTGGTTTTGAAAAAATAAAAAATACAATCACTGTACAGTATTAAAATTCATTCAATTATCAATCATTACATTGTTTACTTAAAATTTTAATGAATGTTTTTGTTCTGTAATATTGTATGTCACATTATATGGTTCTGTACAGGCACTTCTCTATATAGAAACTCTATTTTATAAGCGAAAATTTTCGTTGATACATAAAAAATAAAAATAAGCTCTGGGTATAGATATAATGAAGTATAGAAAAATTGTAGAAAAATGGATAGGACATATGTTAGAAATTTGGAAAGCATTAGAAGTATTTTTCTTTCTATTCAGTGGCTGTGATTGAGAATACAAGACTAGTTTTCAACTTAAACATATATCCTACATATGTCTCAAAAATCACATACATCTGAGTTTCTAGCTTAATAAACACAATAAATATCTTTCTAAGGGATGTACTTAATTTGCAAAATTATCAATTATGATGCTTCACATTACAACAGTAATTTAGTATCTGTACAATAATTCATGTGAACACCAGTTTGGGAACATAATTTTTGACTTACTAATAAATAAATATAATGATTATTTCATCGAATATTATGAAACAGTAGAAGCTGCATTAGTTAACAATATTATTCCATTCCAAATCATGTGAGTTATGTAAATTGTTGATATTTCACTTGAGATGTACTGTGCAATGGAACCATGAATGTAAATATCTTTGATGTTTTGTGTGTTTAAAAAATATAATTAATGTAGAATTGTGCAGAATTGATAACTGTAACGGTCAACATGCTTTTACACTATATATTAGTAATTTATATGTTTGTAATTATCAATGCTTATTCATTCGTTTTACTCCTTCTTTCCCCTTTTTTATTTGGATAGTGCAAGTATTTCTTAATGTTTGTAAGTATATGAACTTAAATGTTTTAAAATCTGTGTTTTGATAAACAAAACATTGAAAAATTGTTTATAAATAAAGAGGTACAGATTTATTTTTTCATTAATTGATGTTACTGTATTTAATAACTCAATGGGAATTAAAAACTGCATTTTTATTTTCTTCACACACACATATAAGTGGAATGCATAGTTAATTTCTTGAGTTGTACTTTTTTGTAGATAAATTGTATTGCATATATTTACATATGTGATTGTAAATATGTTAAGAAACTTACATATTTAAAAGGTAAAATGCTATAAATAATTAATAATTTTAAGGAAGAGAATTCCATAATGAAGAAATAATAAAATTGTTTTGAAAAGTACATTGGATTTGACGAATTTACTAGTACATGGAGAAAAACATTATTGTTAAAAAGAAATTATTCCTTGAGATATAGGTGAACTTATTTACATATTGGTATTATCATAGACGATAGAAAGGATTGATGTGAAAAAGACAGAAGAATATCAGATATGAAGCCAATTTATATAATATTCTTAGGCAGATACAAAATTTATGAAACGAAGGGGATATATTTTTGATAGTCAGAACAAATGATTAAAAGTAATGTCTCTAGGAATGTAATGTCATTTTTGTTGTATTTACCATAGTACATTAAGTGTGTTTCATAAGAATGTAATAAAGAAATTTTTAGAAAATTGTTGAAAACAAATAGAATTTTATTTATTGAACCTAATGAAATAAGTTTTCAAAGAAGTATAGAATACATAGAAACATTAGAAAGTTTGTTATGAATAATATATATGATTTATTATTATTACAACAAAAGAAAAACAGTGTTCAATGTTTTTACAAAAATTACTATCAGTCTACCATAATTTTAATGTGCCTTTCTGTTGTGGATTATCTGAATTCTATATGTATACACTATATACAGAAAATATATTGCAAATTATATTTCCATAAAATGATGATAATTACTACCCAACAAATATATTTAATTATTAAAATAAAAATTCTCATTAACTAACTCTGTCTTTTGTATATTAATATGTATTAAATTTTTCATTATATTAATTTTACATTTAACTATTGCCTATAACTTAAATTAATAATTAAAACTACAATTTAAAAAATAAACTATTATTTAGACCTTTATTAAAAATTCTTTATTAATAATTCGTTGATAAAAAAATAAAAATTCTTTTAGTGTATATCAGATATTTAGCTCTGTTAAAGGAATTTTCTTTTAAATATTATTATTTTTTTATAACAAATACATTATTTTACAATATTTAATTTTCTGTATAAGAAACCTTTTCTTATATGTATAATAATATTAATTTCTTTCATTTTATCATATTATTGTGACTATAGTTTAAAAGGGAACTTGCCTGAAAGTTAAAAAAAAAAAGAAAATATATACATATATATTATACAAACTCTCATTATTGGATATGTAGATCTGTATTTAAGTGTACACAAAATGCAGGTCTGTTTCTAGTCATATATAAGTCTTATAAGCTGTTATCTGCATTGAAATGATATTTGCTAAGAATAATTCTATGTTATGATAATTGACGACAGGTGCCTTTGCAGATCTTAATGAGAAGTAAGACATCATTATTAGTCATGGTAGTGAAAAGGTGTTTGACAGAAGGTGGTATATAAATTTTAAGTAAAAACATATTTTTTGAGGCTTTCACGGACTAAATTATCACAATTAATACTTAACAACATATTATTTGTAATATATATTCATCATTAAAATATGTAAAATATATATTTTTAGATATTACAGCATAAAATTTTGTTGTATCTTCATAAAGTACATGTATATGTATACAAATGGTTTCACTTACCAATATAAATCTGCAATCCATGTTAATGTTAAATGTATTGCTACAATCAATAGAGTCTACTGAAATTTCAGTAAAAGATGAAGTCAGGTGAGAATTTTATAAAAATTGTGAAATGTAATTAATTAAAAATATAATTAATAAATAAAGATTATTGTATGCTTCCATCTACATATTTATATTTGTTATATAGTTCTTACATTAAAGGAAATTTAACATGCCCATTACCAATAACAACTTTGGATTTTCTCTACAATTTTTCACAATCCGATTTAGAAATTGTATGGCCTTGTGAAATCCGTTTTTACTGGTTATCATTACAACCATTTGTTAAATTTGTACGCTTTTTGCTTGGCTACGTAACACCATTTATTATAATGCTCGGTGAGTAAAAAAAAAGAAAAATAGTCTTCCATCTTATTATTATATGATAATTTGCTACTTTATATATATATATATATATATATATATATATATATATATATAAAGTTAATATGGTTTATTGTACTGTAATAAATAATTTATTTTTCACATAGGTGTAATGTTAAATACTATTTCTTTTGTAATATTAAGTACACCTATACTTTGTGAATCAAATTTGTCACTTTATTTAAAGGCACTTGCCTTATCTGATAATGGAGCATTAGTATTTAATTATGCTGTAGGTATTGCAAAGTCACATTTTATATTTGTTAATAATCTTTTCATGGTAAGCAATTATATTAGATAATTACATATATCTTACGCATATAATTAGAAACTCAAGTTTATCATTTTTTTTAGGCTAGTAGATTTCTATGCAGTTTGAATTCTATTACTATGGAATTCTTTCAATTTACATCTACTTGGATAGTCGTAGTTCTCACATGGACACGAGTATTTGCTATAATGTTTCCTTTTGGAATATATGGTCATTATAACAATTCTTCGGGAACAATAACTATTACTATTTTGATATGTGTCAGCTTTATAATATCATTAACAAAACTGTATTCAGGAGGTAAAAATTCAAATTTCAGTACAATGTGTTATGTCAGAAATGTATTTCACTTAATTTACAGGCTACGAAACAGACAGTGTTTTTGAATTTATACCATGCCAAAAGAAAATAAAACCATGGGGTAGTGCTATGTATTTTTATATTGCATTATCAACTTGGTTACCTTTACTTTTTATTTTTATTGGAAATATTTTACTGATTATACTCATGAAAAAAACTGAAAAAATTCACTGTCAGTTAACTCGTAAGTAAATTATTTAAGTAGATTTGTGTAATCAAAGAAAAACGAATACATTTCATGACGTTATTTCTTAGAAAATTTCAGACATAAAACAAACAAAGTACATCATACTTTTAGAATATTATTTGTAGTATCAACTGTTTATTTAGTATTACTATTACCCCTTGGTATAGTTGAAACTTTGGAACTTTATTGGGATGTCATTTTGATTAAATTTCCCGGTACTGAGATGAAAAGAAAAGCGGAATATATACACTGGTATAGATTTTAGAATATGCGTATAATATATGCTTGCTCGTTATTGCGTATGCGTTTAATATAATTGATAACTTTGTATCTTACAATTATTAATTATTTTTCAGGTTAAAAGAAAAAATGTTATTAAAGTGGTGCCGCGGTTTATGCTTTCATATATATCATTGGAATTTTGCAATTAATTTCTTTTTATATTGTCTGACAGGTGAAAAATTTAGAAACGTAGTCATACAGACATTAAAACGATATAAAATTGTAATCTTTTCAATCTTTTCTAAACATATCAACAAATGTATATTGTGTTCAAAATATCCTACACATTTAAAACCCGCACAGTCTCCGAACGTATTACTAATAAGAGCTATCACGCTTGGTGAACACCCTACCTCTGGAAGTGTTTCTGCGCAAAATAATAGTACCACTATTGCAAACACTTAATGTAAAGAATATATAAATCAAACTTATAAAGACTGTTAGCATTAAACATTGCAAAAATGTTTGTATATCCACATATTTTTATTGAATATGTACACTGTTATATATTTCATGTCAAATTTTATCACTTTACTTATATCACTTTTGGTAGGAGTATTCTTCCTTGTTTATATTTTCACTAATTTTATTACATATTTTCATAATTTACAAAACTTGAATTTTCTATTACATATTTCTAGAAAGTATATCATATTAATAATATTATGTATCACATTAAATAATTTATTTTACACACATGATAAAAATGATGTAGGTTCTACTAAAAGAGATCACAATGACCGATCGATACGAAATTTGAGAGAGAGAGAGAGAGAAGGGGAGGGGTGGATCCCAAATTTAAAATTTTAGCTGTGGCTATTTATTAGTTTTTGAGTTATTAATAAAAGCTTTCAATACTATATATTGAATGGTGTCTATATAGATGTTACTAATTACTAATCAACCGTCTTCGCTGGTAGTTGTTCTCTGGTACCTATCCTCAATTGTCGAATAGCCGATGATGCAATAGCGATATCACTTCAGTATCTATACGGTGTCCCACGTAAAATAGGTTATTGTAGTTTCAGTTGTCTAAAGGATGTTTTATTTTCTATTTAATTATTTTTTGAATTGATTTAGTAATGAAATACTAGCCGGCCGCTGTAAGGCGACAGGATATCTTTATATATAATTTGATAACTAAGGTTGATCGCTAGTTATGTAGTACACACACGACACGCACACACACGGTATATTAACCCAACATTTTACGACCACGGAGATTAAAACGTAACTTAATCTAAAAACAGCGAACGGATTTTAGGTAGGACACCGTATACATATTGAGGTCGATATCGCTGTTGCGTCATCAGCTACTTGACAATCAGCACTCGACATTCGGCGACGATTATTACAGCGAAAACAGTTGCTATATATATGTATAGCATCGAAAGTCTTTTTATCAATATTTCGGAAACGAATAAATATCCATAGCTAAAATTTTTAAATAAGATCTACATCCCCTTCCCTCCCTCAATCCCTTTCAAATTTCATGTCGATCGACCACTGATTTCTTTTAAAACTAGAGCCAAAATGATTACTAATGCAACCGAATATCACATTGTATATGCTGAAATAAGTTTAGAAACTAAAATTTTCTACATTATGTTCATAAGAATGAAGATATAACAAACTATAATTATTATAATTCTGTTTGTTTAAATTCATTTTATAATTCGGATATCTGGCTCCAATATAAATTATAAAATTGATAAAATTATTGCTTGCTAATACTGCAATTGAAATCTTCTACGAAATTTCCAAAAATTTTAAAATAATTTACTACATATTACAACTGAAGAACATCTATTTATACGCACACACGTTTTAGAATATATAATATATCTTCTTTTTTTAATTACTAAAATATGCACAAATTTGGTTTGCAAATATGTTTCATTGTAATAAATGTGTAATTAAGTATTTACATTAATATATGCGATATTTAACTATAATGAATAATTTAAATTTGACATACTCAGATTCTATATATATGCTCAGTATATGTGTAGTATATGGATATTGCATATTCATATACTAAACATAAATCGAAATACATTTTAAATACATATTATAAAATACAATCTGATATATGTAACATATTTAAGTATGAAGTTAACATACACATGTATATCAATAGAAAAAATGTTGTTACCTTTTTATTACATTTACTAATTAATATGTAGTTTTGATCATTCTAACATAATATAGGATACGTTAAACAGAATAATAGTTGAAACAATAATAGTGAAACATTACAGGTTTAATTATAATTCTGCATTAAATCTAGTAAGTTTTAAATATTTTATGTACATATGAAAAAATATAATTATTCGTTTTACATGTCAATTATATTATGTTGCATATTGTATAAATATTTATTTGTAATTATCATATATTAAACAAATATATTAACTTATTAAATTTATTAATAAATCTAGGATTTATCTACACTTAATAATCTGTTAGAGAAATTTACAAATAAATGTTATTCAAAAATATTGATAATAGAAATGTTACTTTCTCTATTACATAAGAAATAACAACTTAAATAAAGTTTAAATTATAAAGGCAAATAGGATTTGCTGAAATTTGATATTGAAATATCTCAATTTCAACTCTGTGCGTAATTATATTGAAATTTCTGTTAAGAAATAGGAAATTATTACAAAGTTTCATATATACATTTTTTCATATTTTTGCACTGAGTGCATTTTAATTTACGAGATGATCTCTCTAGTTAAGCCAAAGATAATATTGCTGACCATTTCATAGATATACATATTATCTTATCATTTGCCATTACAGATTACGTATATGTATTGACGCTACACGTATATAACACCAGAAGAGCGTTAACGTTAACATCATTACCAGGAATCGGTACCGCCTCTGTTTAGGAAAGAGGCTGTCATGTGTACTTATACATATACATATATGAGATGATAATGATTGTACACGCTTGGATGTACGATTGGCAGCATTGTCTTTAACTTAATTAGCAGAAGAGTCATCCTGTATAAAAATATATATTACACAATTAACGAATAATATTAATGCTTGATATTTGAATACTTTGACGATGGTAAAATACGTTTTATTTGTATTACTAATTTTCTTCGGGAAAATAATATTTAAGACGTATCTATAAATATTAGTGACGTAAAAATTAGTTACTTTTGAAAAAATTGAAAAGTAATATTACTCTATTCTTTTGATCATAAAAAGTTTCAAAATGTAAATCTTTCATTTTCAAAAATCCAATTTAAAAATCTAGTAAAAATATGTTCTTGAAATTCTTTCTTTCTCTTTCTCTTTCACAAGGCAATGCATACTTGCATATAACTCAGTCTTGTTGTAAATAGAAATTCTACAAATTTAGTCTCCATTTAGTATCTATGACTGAATAAATTCTAAATTTTTCATTCCCTGCTTCATGAAAATACCATTACAAAAATATTAGTAAGAATAAAATTAGCAATATAGAAATCACTGACATGTAATCATTTATAATATGAGAAAACATGCGAAACATTAATTTTCCACATGTAAAGGAAGATTACATGGGATTCTATTTACGTAATTTACCGGAAATTGTCCTTTTCGATCTTTACACTCACCATATAACCAATCTTGTGATATCCTCGATAAAACTGTAATTTTTTCTCCTTCCTACAACATATATATCGATATATAAATAAAATGAAATTAAGATAACTATTATACAGTAAGATTCAAATATGTAAGTGTAGTCAATGTGTAATCAGTAAACGTAATGGGATTTTTCATACTTCAGCAGTACAATAACCTTGATAAAAAAAAAGTGCAAAATAAAGATGAGCAAAATAATTAATTTTTAATGATAATAAATAGCAGTAGAAAATAGATCGTCGTTATTCTTTTCTGCATATTGACAGAATATTTATATTAATTTATATTAATCATATTAATTATAATAATGTATATTAATGTAAGAATGTAATGTAATATAAGAATGATGTCTAAGCAAGCAAATGATAATCGTCAATTTTGCATCAAACTAACTTACATCAAATACTAAATCTTCTGGTGTTTCACCTTTAAAAGGGTAGATAGCGGTAACTATATTGTCTGGGACACCAGGCAATGGTACTTTTATATCAATAAAATTAATAGGAAATATTCCTTGTTGATTTCCTACTCTACCCTCCATCCAATCTTCATTAATTTTCTTAATTAAATATATTATATCACCTTGCTTGAAAGGCAAATCGTCCGCATGTATTAATGGAAAATCATATAGAGCAATGCCGTAAGGTTCTTCATTGCTGACCTAAAAATAGGAAAATACTAATTATTTTGATAAAGCAATAAGTATGAAGCGAATTATAATTACTTACTGAAAGATCGTTATTTATTTCTGCTAAATATTCCAGAGGCGGTGCAGGTGGTGGTATTGTGGGCATCGGAGGTGAAGGGTTATCTTTAGAATCATTTTGCCATGAATTAGATAAATCTAATGTCATTGGTTTAGTAGAAGGCACTATTTTGTTTGAACATCTTGAGTCAATTTCGATGTTATTAATCTTTTGCTGTATTTTCGTTTGTAAAACTTTTGGAGCTGGGGGTTTGGGTGGTTTCGCGCGAATTATAGTTGGCATTGATTGAGTACTTTTCAAAGATGTTTGATTGAAAGATGCTTGGTTATTTGTATGGTTATTTGTATTAAAAGCAAAAAAGCTTGCATCCCCCACATGTTTTACAGATTGTAATGTATTATGATTAGTTATTTCCAATGGTCCAAATGGATCTGTTATTGAATTAATTTTCCATGGATCATTTTGTGATGCTTTTTTATTAGATATTCCAAAAAAATCAAAATCATCTTCAAAGGCACTTTCTGTTTGAGATGTGTTCCCACTACTTGTAAATGCAGATGGATTTGAGTTTCCATCGCTGCCAAAGCTATCAATGCTAACACCGTCACTACTTGATCGAGTCGTAAATGTTGGAGATCCAGGTGGACTAAAATCTATTAGACAAATTGGTCCATTTGTGTTTTCTGATTGTAATATTGTATTGTGTATTTGACTATTTAACTGCGTTATGCTTGAATGTTCGCTTTTCCTTCTTCCGAAAAGATTAGTCAAAAGTTCTGTAGGCCTTACCTATTCAAATACCATATAAACAGCATTAGATAATGTTTACTGTAATGAAACTGTAAAATGTTAATTTAATAGACGTCTACATACTGGCTTTTTTGACTTTTCCTTTTGTGTTTGCGAGTAATTTTGATTAAATTTTGGCGGTGGTGGCCGAGGTGGTGGCTTTTTCTTCTGAATAGGTTGTTGCATTAACGAAGATCCAAAAACATTGTTTCTATGAATATCAAAAGATAATTAAATTTTGTAATGAATTCGATAATGTTTGAAATCCTACATAAACTTATAACATGCGTCTTGCATGAAATCCAGTCATTACATCATATATAATATACTTACATTTGTGTAACGAAAATATTTACTACGGAAATGGCAAAAAGTATAAAGAATCTGTGCTAAACCACATAATATCGAACTTACGTGCTATTCCAAATAATGTTTCTTTGTGCCGTCGAATTTGGATTAATCGGTGGACGAGGGGCAGAACGTGTAGGAATTCGCATTTCTGAAAGCAAACCATGAAATGAAGCAATACCTCAAAAAAAAGTTCGTTGAGATCTAGTATTGCAGCATACAATGCACGAACAGATATTTATTGTATAGATTCTTTTCTATACATTCATGCACACAAATGCAAATACATAGACACGATCATACAGGGGAATTTACGAAAAACAATACCCGTATTGACAACAATGAAGCTTCTGCGTTCCGATTATACGCCCACTACCAAGTGTCAGATATCTTTTGACGCGATATGAATTCAGAGGCGCCACGATAATAATTAAAAATTTCACGAATGGTAGTGTACATTGGATTTGACGTACGAATGAAAAACATGACGTAGTAATGAAATTTAATCATAATTTCAAACATATGGATAAAAAGTTATATTTGTATTTTATTATATACATATACTTTGTTCAATTAAACAGATCAGTTAATTTTCTTCGAGTGATGGTTATTACTATCGGCAGGTTCGTACACAGTACTCACCTGTTTTTACGTTTGCAGCCATTTTTCATTCAACACGATTGCAACTATATCTTATATTACGATGTGATAATACGTTTAAAAGAAATTGATTAAACAACTAACTTCTACAGTCCTATAGGCGAATAATTTATATATCGTTGGAAATATTTTGTTTAAAGATTTAATGTTAATAAAATAAATAAACAACTGTTTCTTCTTGTTTTATTTCGTTATTTTTTAATGATTTCACTTGTCAAAGAAAATGAATCATTGTACCAGTAATGTTTCATTTTTGTAATTAAAAAGGACCCGTTTCTCCTTATAAATGTTATGACAACGAAACTGTTTCTTAATTATACGCTTATCGTTTCTCATGTGTATAGACATGTGACCGCTTTAGAATTAGAACAATTACCAAATAATTTATGACGTATCAAGCATTTATTTGAAATTTGCAAAATTACGATTATAGATTACCATTAATGTCCCTAGATTTTAAAGTTTCTAGGTACGTTAATTTTATTATAGTGGTTATACTACTGTAATTTGCTCTATTAACCTCTACGATAGTTTAAATTGTTATTTATTTTTCGTAAATTTGATCGTATAATATAAAATATATCTTTTTTTTTATCTTCTAGTATGTACAATATTTCAGTAAGTTTTATATTTTACTTTATATTTTACTTTAAGTACATGCATACATATTTTAATTCACATAATATATTCGTATACAATTAACTCCTGTTACTAGCGACATCTGAGTCATATGCAAATTACAGATTTTGCAATACCGAATTGTACAAAATGATAAATAAATCTTTATACATACTCGTTTTATTGTATGTACGTATATGTAATTATTTTCATTATTTATAAAAAGGAATAAAATATAATAGTTATTAAATGTCTCGTTGAAAATAATACATCTGTAAAAATAATTGAATCTACTACTTTATTTATTACTGAATGAAATATTTAGCAAAAAAGATTAGAACTAGATGGAAATATGATTTTCTATCTATATTTTCTAGAACTTTGAGAAATTTAGTAGTTTCGCAACGTTTTGATTTGACCATCTTTTAATACTTCAGTTGCTTTAAAGGAAAGTATACACGTATATACATACATGCATACAATTATATTACATTTATATATATATATATATATATATATATAATCTGTTTTAAGGAAAGATGTTTTTTAAGAAATATACACCGTTGAGCAAGGATTTATCATAAACGCTATATTTATTTGCCTATGTACATAACTTTTATTATTGTTCCTAATGAATATTTATTAGGATTTAGTAGGACTTAATGGACTGGATTGAACTTATATACATGTTTTAGCGTCAACGAAACGCTCTTACCATTGTACCCTGACTCAAATGATAGAAGAAATCATGCACTGAAAGCGAACACAGGGTGTATCCAATGCATGAAAAGAACTGCATTATAAAATATAAAGGAAAAAAGTCTCTTATACAAACGTTCGACACATACACTTGGTTTGCACTTAACTTTTCTTTCGCAGGATAATTGCAGAATAATTGTATAGATATGAAAATAATTCTTCATACTTTCTGTGAATCAAACCATCTGCGAGGATTAGGGGCGTTTAATCGTTCGAGTTCTTATAATGGTATATAGCTTTACAAGAATATTGTTTTTTGAAGGAGGAAAAAACATGATAATACGAAATAGAAAACAAACAATGTTAGCGTTTATGCACCGATAAATTCTAAGTCTATTTAAAATTTACGTACAGCATATACACAAAAGCTATCATGTTTCGAATCGTCTCAATATAATTTTGTTTATATATAAGATAAAAGAAATGGACATGGATCCCTTTTACATGAGATCCGAACCAGACTGAATGAAATAACAAAACAAAATGGATTTCTAAAAAAAATAATTGAATAAACAATACTTAGAACTTATCATTAGGCAGGTAGATTTTGCATCATTAATATTTGCTCTTTGTTTTCTTAATGTTGCCGGCAAATATATGTACTTACGTATATTTCTGTTTCAAGAGGGAGCACGCATATCAATTTTTTGCACGAACAGAACGTAATACACTGATTTTTTATATTTCAATTGGTTGCAAATACGTATAAAGGTGCATGAACAAAGACTTACGGATTTAATATAAAGAAAAAATAAATAAGTAGCTAAAAAAAAAAAAAAAAAATTATACAAGAATGATACTTCTTGTTAATAATGTATAAAATGTTTTTAATGGTATATATTGAATTTCAGAACAGACAAATTAAATTGAGATAATAAATAACTACTCGTAAGTCTTTGCTAACAATCAAATTTACTCAACGATCATTTCGTTAGACCTGTTTTTTAATATTTCCCAACCAAAATGGTTGTATGCATGTATCAGCTTGTATATTCTAGGCCGTCCTCCTTCGTCATATTGACGACACAAAATGTCAAAGAAGAAAAGAAAAAGGAAGAAAAAAGAAAAAAGAAAAAAACGTGAAAGGAAGGAAAGAACGAACGATTTGGAATCGAAACTATCCCTTGATGCGACAGCTAATGGTTAACCCTTTATTTGGTATTCATTTGTAACATGGCTTTTATGTGTAACTTACGCACGCAAGTATTATAATATACGTAAATATGTACGTGTATGGAAGAAATATGGTGTGGTCATAAGTTGGTGATATCTTCATTCGGTGAATCGGAAAGATCAACTTTTTGTTATCAAGTTTATATACTCGTATAAATATATTTTCCTAGAACGAGCAATTCCGGTTTAACTTTCTTTCCACCTAAACCGTAACGTTTAAAACACAATGTTACAAGTCTGTAAAGAGAACTCTTGAGAATTATTTAGAAATTCGGTCTTCATATAGGAATACCCGTTGTAATTCGCAAGTGATGGTATATTACGTATTTCAGTGAGAATTTTGCGATAAAGTTGAAACAACGCATATTTTATCTCTAGTTTTCGAACTTTCTGATGATTCTTAAAATATTGATGGCGTGTCGAACAACTACGAACAAAAGAAATTTTGTTCTATATCGTTAATAATCAATTGTTAATTGTATTACAACTAATAGAAGATTACATAGGTAGGATGTGTTGTTCTTTCTTTCAATAATTCTCGTCTATTTGAAGTATGTTTATTGTAACGTGTAAACAATTTTAAGATCGCACTATATTTCTTCCAAGGAGAATTACGTATTCATCACATATGAGAAGGGGAAAAACGCATGGCAATTTTATCAACATTTGCGTTAACATTGTATACTAACGCAACAAGTGAGTTACAAATGCTCGGTTGTATTAACGGACATGGGTTTTTTAAACTGTATAACCCGAGAAAATATAATAAAACGCAGACTTCGTACTTTCGCTTAATCCTTATGTGGAAGACATTTCTTAAATATCATTTTTCTAGTCGACTGTTATCTTCCCTGTCTCTATACAAGATATTCTGTATCGCATAAATAGTGTACAATCTTGTACGAATTATCGAATTACTAACTTTTGATTTCTTATTACTCGCTCCTCGCTATTTGTCTTCTTTTTCAGTATATTTGCTACATACGTAACAGAAATGGTAGATCTTGTTTTGCTCGTTTTTCTCTTCGATGCTGCGTGCAAAGTAACCGAGCGTTTATATCTAACTTCGACATATTTAATAGAAAATAAAAAATTAAGATATAAAAACTAAGAAAACACAAAGTAGGAAACAAAAGCCATGTTAAATTGGGATGAAATGCCCTCTGCGTACAGAATTTCCGTCCAAATAGAGGATTAACAAAGAAAGCTGGGTCCAGCGCACGCGGAATATATCTTTTTCTCTCGGAAGAGTCAGTCTTGAGGATTGTTAGGTAGCTCTGGTACGATCTGATCCTGACAAGAAGATCTGCTGGACGTGAGGCAGACTCGTAACGGTTTCGCGAGCCATGGGTGTCTCGGCACGTCCTCCGCGTACGGCCTCTCGGACGGTTCCTTTCTCAGCAACGAGCGGATTAGACACCGAGCACGTGGGCTTAGACCTTCTGGTACCGCGAACTGGCCACGTGAGATTTTCGCAAACAGAGACGCATGCTCGGCGTCGTTAAACGGATAACGACCGACCAGCATCGTGTACAGGAGTACGCCAAGCGACCAGATGTCGGCTGCCTTCCCGGAATAAGCTCGTCCTGAGCGTAGTACTTCCGGCGCTACGTATGCCGGACAACCCCGTCGATCGGTCAGCTTGTCGTCATCACCTTCGACGATCACCGCATCTTCTAGACTTTCCAGACGAAGTCGTGTTCTAAAATGCAGAGAATCGAGATGTTAGTACGTATACGATCCGAGCTTATATAGATTTGAAACGATATCTTTGATACATCGACTAAACCACTTTATATATAGACCGATAGATGTGGCGAAAGTAAGAGAGGATGAATTTTTTCCTCGACCGGATCAACAACATTCCCCGAATAAAATCGCTATCCCCGTTTTCCGACAATTACAACGCGGTCCTCCAATTTAATGATATTAAAGCCTAAACTACCGTATATAAGGCGTTTAGTGTTTATGTTTATTTACTTATCGCTAGTGATTTTGATACGCCAACGAATACGTACGAGATGAAAGTAACTCGCGCTACATTGCTCTCGACTGTCAGATAATACGCTGCGACCGGCTGTCGCGCCGGAAATGTTAGATAATACGTAGCATGAAAACTCGAAGAACGAATAATTAGTTATTCTGTGTAGATACAATTTTTAAAGATTAAAATAATTAACGTATTTTGCTCGACGTTCTATACATAACGAAGCAATATCAAATTACAAAGAGATAATTTCCAATCGCAAAGGGAATTTATCTTAACGAAACGTGCGGACGAAATGTTGTTTCTTCTTTTTTTATTATGTATCGATCGAAGTTTTATCGCATAAATTAGAATTTAATCGATCAGGTTACGATTTTTTAAAAAGTACGCATCGAGTTAAAAAAGATTTGTACGCGTAATATTTGAACGAAAGTGTGAGAAGCAACCGGTCGTAAAAACCTTAGCGAGTAGCAAAAGAAAAAGAAGAAGCGAAAATAGTGAAAATGACCGCAGCTGGTCGTATTTAACGGTTAAGCGCGATGCTTCTACGTTCTTATTTCGGTTTCATCAAAAACATCGCGCTTTATTCTCTTTATAGGTACATCCTCCGTGGATGCGTCATCCTCGAAGAATAAACCGAGATCGTTGTCCAACTCTCAGCGTCGTATCGTCGCTCGCCATCGTCCGAATAATTTATACCGAGTCGATGATCGCGCGGAACAGCGAAGAAAAAGGTGGCAAGAAGACGTGGAAGCAACCGCGAGAGCGTGTGCAACATTCTACGTACGGAGGTATTTTCAGTTTAGCAACGGAGGAGGACGTCGCGATTGAGCCATCGTCGCGTAATCCACCGCACGATACGGCGAGACGTCGTGGAACGAGGCAGAACGAAAGCACTGGTGAAAGAAAGGAGAGTGCGCGCTCGGAGACCGTATAGCCAGTTGATCAACCTGCAACGCGGAAGTCGCGGAACGCGTCTACGTAATATTCCTGACTCTTGAGTAACTTTAAGCTTTTCACGATGCTCTTTCTCACACGTTCATTACGATATCCGATCGATATGCAACGAGCATAACAAGTAAATATCGTTCGACCAAGCTTCCTTTTTGCCCAGTATTCGTCTTTCCTACTCCATCGACAGATTGTCACAGCAGCGTCGATTATGTAAAAATCGTTTCTTGTACTGCTTTCGCCGATAAAATATGGAAAAGACTAGAAGGTTACTGCCTCGAATCCATGAATTTAAACATATCTATTTATAAAACTCTTCTTTTAAAAAAATCGTTCGAGTCACCAGTCGACCGTAAATTTTCCCAATATAGAGGATTAAATTGGTCTGATGCATCGCTTAAAGAAAGGGCAGGAAGCTGGATATTTCGGAATGATTCATTTTCAGCTGCAACTATTACTAATCTTCGTACTTAAAGCCGTGCCATGATTCTCTCGAGATTAATTTTTTTCTTCCACTGTACACGTTAACTGAGAAGAAAGCTAATCGACCAGAGTTTTCGCTCATTCGTTCGCCATATAATTGAGTATTAATTAAAACGATTATGGATTTTCGTGGCTGAAAAGAACGGTTGTACAATGAAACTTCGTAATAAGATTTTTGTAATCTCGCGAGTATTCGGAACAAGTGTCTATTTTATTCGGGGATTTAAAATTCACGAACCAGTTGTTTCGTCAGATCCTTTCTTTCTCGACAAATCTCGTCCTTTGCAAATTATTTGGAAAAACAAAACCTTTTAAATTTCAAATAAAATCGACATACAGTGCCGACTATAATATCGTGTAAACGATATCTTGATTAAGAAGCGCTTCGAACGAAACGTCGTTGCAATACCAAGCTGCAAAGCGGAGGGAATTTGCAGTCAAATTATTGCCAACAGTAACGTTCTTAGAATACATTTAACACAGATTGGCCAGAGTGCGTGTACGTAATATTCTCGAGTCTTGAGCAACTTTAAGCTCTTGATGCTCGTTCTCATATTGGCCGAGATATTTGGTCGATATGTAATGTCGTAATCGTTTGGGAAGTGCACATACGTGGAGAACAGAAACCGTAATCGATGCCACACGATGTTTCAAAAGACAATTAATACCACCTAATCTATATAATCTAATAAAACTCTCCGCTTAGAATAGCAAATCAATGTGATAGATCATTCTGAATAAAATTTATTTCGACGATCTGATTCGTTCGTTTACAATTTACGTCCTTTTGTTAGATTATTTCCACCTTAAAAGACACGCAGTTTACAAAATCGTAATCGTTCAAAGTTGCTAGAGTACAAAGCTGATTTTTCAATTCACCGATACAAAGTATCGCAGTCATTTTTTTATTTATACGAAACTGTAAATGCAATGAATTACACAGTTAATTAAAACTCACTTTACGTTGTATCAAGTTTACGATTTTATCATATATGTCAAATTTCTCGTATTTGTAAGTACTTTAGATTTCCTGACCAACTTCCCGACGCATCTCTTACACCGCCTTCTATAAAAATAAAAATCAATTTTTACCAAGGATAATTATCTTTTTTCCCCCATTCCTGTTAACATATTCGAATTTCGATAACCTCTACGAGACAACTATCGAACGTATCCAAATTTTAAAATTCAAACTTTACGTTGCGCAAGTTCTTCCAGTACCGTATCGAGCGTTCGAACACCTACATTTCAGAGCCGACGTTTTATTTTATCGCGCTAGAAGGATCAGTCGATTCGATGGACGGCTATACCCATTAAGCTATTTGTAGTAGCATCTTTGAAATAAAATGTTGAAATCCAATTCGGTAGTTACGTATGGCTTAGCGTAGGGTCGGCACACTTTCGTCGAATCGTCTCTCGTCTCGATTTGCCTCGGAGGGAGAAGAGAGAAGAGAGGAAAGAAGGAAGAGAGAGAGTCTGGCACGATCTTGAAAATCCGAGCGAGTGTCAACGGCCTCGCGCGTCGTTTCCTGCAAGGAACTCCGTGTCGCCCGCTTCGATCGCCGCGCGTGTTCTCCGCTTTGGACGCGGCGAGGATAAGCCGCCGCCTCGCCGCGTAGCTTTCTTCGCAAACTTTCACTCGTAAGTAAGCAAACGACGACGACGACTCCTACGACAGGCTGCTGAGTTCAAGAACCCCGTGTCGCGCACACCGTAAATTCTATCGTAGCGATTTCCTCCGGAGACTCGTTTACTCTACGATAGCGTGCTTGAGAAACACGCGTTTCGTCCTTACTGGTTTATACAGACTGTGACAAGAAAAATTACTCGAAACTTTGCGTATAATCTTACATGTCAAAACGAGGAACAAGGATCGTCCTATCTCACGTGCTCCTTAAATCCTTTTGCATAACCTTCTAACAGACAAATAACAGAAAAAACGACAAAGCTGTACACCTATTCGAAGAATTTGTAAATTGTACAGCCTATAGCTTTCACAAACGAGTAGAGTGACAATATTAATTATTGATCGATGAAAGGTGCACAGAATTGTATAAAATAATAACGAATAGAGATGGCAAAGATCGCTGTAAGGATAAAACGATCGATACAAAATCCTTTTTTGTTAGGAATTCTTGAATTAAATTTAGAAGAAACGTAACTTAACTTTACATTCGTCGAAAACATTGAAACATAACTGATTTTATGAAATACAACTGAAAATATAAACCGCTGACGTTTGAAGAGAGTCGTGTAAATGTTGAGACGAATCGGTCGCTTTGTTCAGAGTAATCTTCTAGCACGTGCGAGAGGCAGTTATCGAGTTATAAAACTCGAATAATTATTTTCTCAGTAGCGTAGCATATTCATAATTTATCGTTTTCATTAGATACACTATACACCGATGTTGCGATATTAAAACAGCTTTTTAAATATGAATTTAAATTTCACATCGATTTGATAGAAACGATAAAAGAACAAAGGTATCGATAAAATATCTTACGTTCGGTTCTTGCAACGCAAGTCACGAATATGTTAACAAATTGAAATTGCATATTTTATAAAAAAATTCCCGTTAAATTTAATAGAAAGCGTAAAAATCGACAAGCACTTTAATCGCAACGTATTAGCTACAACGATAAATTTATTTTAATTTCGTTTGGTTACGATAATCGCGTACTATAAAAATATGGCGAAAATTATTATAAAATTTATTTGCTACAAAAATTATTTTTAACAGATTAAATATTGCGAATCTTTCGTATCGCGTTCGTACATTTCTCCCTTAATATACGTACTTTGTTCGTCGTATATTTCCATCTAACTATTTCTAGATTTTCCGAATATAATAATCTTGTGTATCCCATCTTGATAACTCGATGATAGTTCTCGCAGTGCGTTTCTTTCCAATCTACTAATACAATCGTATTTAAGAAGAAACATATATATGCTGTATCGGATCGATTAAAATCGGATTTCATTAATGCGTCCATCGATACGGTAAACGCGCAGACAAGCTCGAACCGAAGGAAGGAGGAAGGTTCCTCCTAACGTTCGCTGACGTATGCGTCTCTTTCGTATTATCGGCTAGTTCGCCGAGACACTTGAACTCCGTAAAAAGGCATATCCGGGAAATGGTCGATTCGATCGATCGATGGGAAGAAGGAACGACACAAGCGTTAAGAACTCTCGTGGAAATGAATTTTTGGTTGGCCTTCATAGACCGATCGATCGGTCCATTTGTCCGAAAGGCAACCGAAGAAAAAGCTCGAGCGAGAGAAAGAGACGGCGAAGAACTTTGCACGTCGATGACTTTCATACGATGTCGTACACCGGAATTAGACGCGAGGGCGTCGCACGTCGACTAGCATCGATATACATATCGCGTCGATACTTATTCGACCAACAAAGATCTCAACTTATAAGGATTATTGACACGTATCGTGTCGCACACGTACATGGCAATAGCCATGAATGCGATGGAACGTTCGAAAGCCAACGTGTAAGTACGTTCGTGTTGGCTTTTCTTCGAAGATCAGACGAGTACAGGAAACGACGAATATCTCTTTATAAACTCATTTATAAAGCTGTTTCGTTGTTAGAAATTTGATGACATCGGACATACTCGTTTTCTCTTTGTCGTTATTACAGCGCCTTGCTAACGAATTTACTTAAACGACACTTATTTTCAGCGGTCCCTGGACCAAGAAACCATACACGCGATTCACATCTTTCCTCTTTTGCTAACAACTTTATCGGATAAAGAAAATATGCAACGAATTTTCGATACTGCGAGGAAAAGGGTGATGCAAATGCGAGACGAAAGGAAACACAAGGATATTTGCATAAGCGTGATTGCAGCAAGATACAAGGATAGTTGTTACGTATCGGTATTGCGCACTGCAACCATCGTGATTATATTTGTAACAAAACGACTGACACGAAACCGATGCATATCTATCGGAAATGCATTTTTAACGACACTCCTTTGTAAATCCATTCCATTACCGGAAGCGTTCACCTCGAAAGCGCTTTAAACTCGACGGGATAACACACTTTTCCAATTTCTTGCTATAGCAGTATATCGTTGTTTCGTTTCTGCACATACAATACGCTTATCAATCGTGACAATTGCTATACCTAATTTTATATCTTTTACTATTTTACAGAGAGTTAAATAAGATATCGATTGACTCAATAAGAAACAGCTTCGTAATATCAGGAAACAAGAACTACTGTATACATACATGCATACATACATACATACATACATATATATACAGATTTTATCATTTTTTTAATCGCAATTATATTTATTTCTAAAGAATTTCCCCATTGAAATTTGAACTTATATAACCGACTATGTACAGAAACGTCCACTTGTTCATTGATCCAGGTACGGATTCTCCATTGCTATCTTTTCGATTTTGCTCGGTTTTCAAGCTGGTCGGAGACAAGAGCGAAAAAGGAACCGCATAGCTGTTTCACGACGCGCGTCTTAGCTTTGCAACTTGAAAATCATCCAAATACAGTCGAGTTCGGTATGATTTTCATCGTCTCGACAATTTCGTTAGAATAATTTCATAATCGTAAAAGTAGAAAAATCGAAAATTTTCATCTACTCGTCACGTTGCATCGAGTTACACGAATATCGTTATCGTCCGAATCCGAAATCTTGATATTTCAAAGTATCTTTGCTCGACTTTTTCAAATTACACACCGTTAACGATCCAAACACAAAAAGGAAAAATTCACGCGTCGCGCGGTAATTTCGAGCGTGAGAAAATTTATCGCGTCCGGGGTTAACGTATCTACACGGTGCAAATGCAATTATGCGCGCAGGAAGACGTACCGTACACTGTTACAGTTCTGGATGCCGCGTCGCGTCGTCGAGTTTCTGGGAGGTGGAACGAACCACGCGTTTCCTAATTATACCGGCGTTTCAAAATCTCCCCAGTCGATAAACCAATATGCTTTTCTGGCTTACGACATTCCCTCCGTGCCCTCCCCTCTATTCCCCACTACGATCGCATCAGCCCTTCCTCTTTACTCGCGACATGCAACCCGCCGCCTCGCTGCTCTTTCCTTCTCGCTTCTCTCCTTATTTTACGCGAGGGAGCAGCTCACCGAGCGACAGGAATGCGAGCGCAACGCGCGATTGGCCAACGCTGAACCAACAACGCGCGCAACACGCCGCACCGTGGCTTTCTCCTTCTCTTGGCCTTTATCGCTCCGTACGCTATGCACTACATGCGGGAAACACGTGCATACGAAATACGGGCCAGGATACAGCGAAGTTGTAAAATCGGTGGATAGTCTCGGCCGGTAAAGTAATCGTGTTTCGTGCGTCGGAACAAAGGAATTGACAGAAACGAAAGCGCACACGGAACTTGAAATTTCGGTCAAGGCCATATAAAGGAACGTTTAAGTTTAAGAATCAATGTATTTTATAGGCATTTCGCGGAACAAACATTTATATATATGTATATAATGTCTCGATCATTTGTTTGGTTGGAACACTCGCGTGTAGGTGCGTGGTATCGCGCGAACAGTCACGTTCAGCCGCGGTAACACGCCTTGCGAATAGCTTGGCGTGGCGTGGCGTGGCATGGTGTGGCATGGCGTGGCACGGCGTGGTCCGGTGTGGCGCGATCCATTCGTTCCACAAATTCATTCCATGTATTCTGCATATATTGTGCAATTCCATATATACAATACGGTGTAGTACGTTATCGAGATGGCATCCTTCCGCGGCAAGGGTTACGATACGTGAAACGTAGAAGGCTACGGTGCAAGTCAGGCTTCGCTAACCAAAGGTTTGGTGTCGTGTGACACGACGCAATGGCGACACGTCGCATCGTGGAAGGTTAGCAGCAATTGTATAACACCACGGGCGGATAAAACTGGCTACTTCCACGTTCGAATCGAGTCAAAATAACCTACGTTACCAGCTTTATAACAGTTGGTTGGTCGATCGGTCGAGGTTGAACGAAGATTATCACGTTGGACGAAAGAACGATGTTGCAGAGTGTTTGCAAGGTACGTGATACGGAGTCTGTTGCAAAACGTTGTATCACGAATAAAATCATTTTTATGTAAATCGTGCAAAGTATTTATTAGGATCTGACGCAGTCTCGTTTAGAACACGATCGAAATCTCCGCTAGGAATGCAGCGGCGGCGACAACAACTTGTCAAATTTCCAATCGCAATAAATAATCGGGTTGAAATAAAAACAAGAAAATAGGACGGAATTCATTAAGTGTCCAAGGGTTGCGTATTGTGCTGGCGTGTATCGGCCAGTGAAGGGGAAATTAATTTATGTAGGCGTGGAAGTACTTCTTTTCCAAGATATACCTACTGTGTAACCGATGGTGCAGAGGAATTACAGGCGAATATGGAAATGAAACGAATACGAACTGGTTTTCCATGGCTCTGCAACGCGCCTTCTCTCGCTCGCACTAAGAATGCCACGAACGATACGTAGGCGTGTACCGTGTATCATTAACAATCGTATCAAATTAACAGCTAGTTTGTCCAGACTGTGATATCGCAGCGTTTAAATCGATATCATAGCGCATTTGTAACGAGAATCACTAACGCGCGCGTGTAATCCGTTTGTAGCAAATTTCGGATCAAGCGAAACATTTAAGACAGGACGGCCCGGACAAATTAATTTCACTTTGCAATATCATTTCGCTAGAGGCATCGTAGTTACGTAAGATTATAAAATCCTTTATAATCGCTCTATAACGATTATTATTGGAATAATATCACCGACATATCGAATGTTTATTGTTTAGATAGTTGTTGTCAAGCTTTTACTTGGAATACTTATTCTTATCCTACGTGTATATAGACATGTTAAATCTCAGAAAATAATGAAAATAAACTTGCCCCGAGTTAGCTATCGCATTTCAATTTATCGTTAGATCGACTTAACTTAATCTTAAGACCGCAACGGTCCGACTTTCGATCCAAGAGTGCCAACCTAACCCCAATCGATCGATTTTATTGTCAAGATACAAATTATTCGACCTATTTTCAAATCGCTCTGGACACGCTGCCTCAAAGATACGTTTTATATGTTTTTACCTTGCTTCGTCAGCGAAAACGAATTTCCTGAGTTTTAAATCTCTGAGCACGACCCCGTACTCGTGGCACGTAGCTACGGCCCTGGCTGCTTGCCGGAACAGTCGCCTCGCCTCTGGTTCCCGCAGTCTCCTGCGCGCCCTTACGTAGGCGTGCAGGTCACCGTGATGGCCCTCCAACAGGAGGTAGCGTCGACCTCCAGGTGCTTCCACCACGCCTGCAACACCGCTCGCCGCTCCGGTACCTTCTAATCGAAGGTGCGCCTGTAGTAGTGCCTCGCAACCTTTGTCGCCCACGGTCAACGCCTGAAATTCAGGAAAATCGTTGCGTCACTCACACACCTTCGTCGTCCCATACAGCTTGCCGATGGTGATTAGGAAATAATCTTCCAGGAAGGACAAATGATTCGTGCTTCACGCTCGTGCTCTTGGCTTTTAGAATGGAATTAGTCAACCGAATACGTGCTCAAGATTACGTTATCGTTCAAATCTACTCGAACACCTACCACCCTGCTCTTAGCAGAACTTAAATTAATTATGAAACTGGGAATAAAAGAATTTTCCGCGAGCAATTAATCGTTGTACTTATCGGCGTATAGTAAAGCGTATTTAGGAAACGGCAGATCTCGAAAAGAATTTATAGAGAAGGAAGAATACCTTTTCGATCAACTCGAATTAACGTGCTTGAACGTATTTTAACGTGGCAAAAGTAACATTTGTATCGGATCGACAAATACGATAACACGTAAAACATTATTACTTTCTTCTACTTTTGAAATCACTCGAAAGAAAGGAGAAAGGAAGAGAAAGGAAGAGAAAGAATAAAAATCGAACGATTAATTCGAGTCTAGATCGTCCTTTGTATCGAATTGTCCTACTGGTTCGGTATATGCAAATTTTTCATCCACATACCGAATAATTTTTGCCACGTTCTCGATAACAAGCACGATATCTGTCATTGCGTTAGATAATTGTACGTTAGCATTGGCCGGTTAATACGGATATCCGCAGCGAGCAGACAATACAAATATCCGGATCCCTCGAACCAGCTACATCTGCTAATGCGCGTATGCTCGCCTTTTCCTCTGCCATTATGTTGATTTTTTCCATCGTTAGACAATCCGTTTCCGCTGGTCTGTCACTTTCAGCTTCTTAATTTATCTTTCGACAAATTCAATCTGTCAGGACGGCGCATACGTGTCGTAAAACGTGCCATTTCTTTTAATTTTCGTTTATCGCGAACTGGCGCGATCGCAAGATAGTTCGTAATTATGAAACCCTAACGATTCCAGCGATGATCATCGAAACTCGTCGATGGTTATCCGTTACATTTAACTTAGACTTAGACTTAACTTAACTTAAAACTATACAACCATGTACATATCTTTACGAACATTATCGAACTTTATTTCCAATACTTTCGACCATGATGCGTTTTAATTAATAAATCGGAAAGAAGGGAAACAATTTTTCAAAGAGCTTGATACCGATATTATCGCTTAATCGCACGTTCGTACGCGAATGTCCGACTCGAGTCGATCATGGTCAACGTTCAAGGTGCTGAGCGAAATTGCATCCGGCTACCCGGGATACCAAAGCAGCGGTGGGTTTTTCTTCCCAATGGTTAATCGGACTAATTGAGATCGAACTTGCCGGTTCATCGATCAACGTTGAAACAACAACTGGTCGAGACCAGTTCGTAAGCTCATTTTCGTGCATAAGCTAGCAGGATAGTAATTATCTTTGCAAAGATTCGATCGAAACGAGATTCGATCGTACAAGAGCAGCTGCGAAATACGTACAAGACATTCCAGAAATTCCGTTTCATCGAAATTCCGTTACGAGATGTAACGATCGCGTTAAATGTATTAAAATAACGATCGATACGCTTCGAACAATAGCAATATCTTCTATACTTTCAGCCTTGTTATTTCCTTTTCGATGGAGTTTAATCGTTTCGTAGACTTTTCTTTTCACCTAATCGACAAAAGAATTATCCTTTTTTTCTTTTTTTAAATAATCTTAATTAATCGATGGAATTTAAGCTTGGAAGAATATCTGGAAAAGCGATTTCAAGATACTTGGTGGAACAAAGAGAGACTCGTATTCGAACGTCTTAACTTTTAAGTCAATTAAATGGCAAGTTTACGCACGCACGTTGGTTTTAAATCGCGCGAATCTGACTGAGCCTCGTCGATCTGCCCCGTCTTTTAATCGTTTGCGACGATGCACGTGTCGCGTGCAAAACATAGAAATACAAGAAACGCTCCTCCTTCTCTCATAGCGAATCCGAGTTCGTTCCGATTTCTCTTAATTAAGCCATCGAATCCTTTCTTCGTTGTTTATCGTCAGATAATTCGTGCAAAAATTGTGGCGTATAATTTACTTGCGCTACCGAGCGTACTACGCTTTGCATACATGTTAAAACAAACTTAATCTCATACGTACCAAGTTTATATCGGATTTGAACATGTATCGGAATAAAATCGGAATAAACTCGGAAGTATCGGTAGTTTTCCAACGACTTAAATATTATTTTATCATCTCGCTTCCGTTTAACAAGATTAATAAAATCTATTATATGCACGCAATATACAAAATCATAGGAATTTGCTTACAGAACTACGTTAATATCAAGCAAGAAACGAAACTGACTTTACATAATTAAACGCAGGAACGCGCGTCTCGCCTGGGTCGGATGAAAAATGGGTACGACAGTGATACGTTAACGGGCCTTTACAAAGCAGCTCGATAAAGGGGCACACGAAATCTTGGCTACTTTGGAAACTTTGTTCGTTCGGCCGTTCATCTCGCGTGTCGAAACCTGACACGGTTTCGAAACTTGGGTCCCATTAGTTTAATAAGGGCACCACTGCGTTCTTTACGAAATCGTCCGCTATACCGATCGATCATTACTTTTACGATATTCCAAGTTCGTATAGCGCGCAAGTTTCGCACGCGATCGAAATGACGTTTCCCCGATAAATTATCGATCAGACGTTTACTTTGCGCGAACTAATCGATTATGTTCATACTCGATACTCGTCAATTCTACGAGCGCAACATCGGAATTTATTTTGCGCTAATCGATTTTTTCGGAGGAAAATTATCGCGGTAATTAACCGCGTTAGGCCTCTTTCGTCCTCGTTCTAACGCAACAAGCTTCTTCCCAAGGTCTTTCAAATTTGCCTTTCGATCGCATCACGTGCCTTCTATTGGACACTGGCATCGAACGATCTGTGGTTTTCGTTGTGTATGGGTCAACGATCGAAAAGATCTCGGGTAGAAGCAAAATTACTTTGCGTTTTACACCTTTAATCGTTGAAGCAAACAACGAAACCTCGAAAAATAAACGAACAGATCCTTTGTTTCCAAACGCGCTTCCAACGAAGCAATTGCCACACGATTTCCAACGAATTCTTCTCACCAGAGCCGACTTTTCTTTACAAAATTCGCCGCACAAGTGCCTCCGATTGCGACACGTCGACCGCTTAATCACCGTGTAAATATACCATTCTAACGTATACGTGGTGAGTTTTCAAGCCCAGTGGGGGTAAAAAACTGAATTTTAAGTTGAGTTTTCGCCAATGTAAGTCTCGAAATAATTCACACGCGATAAACGTGCCGAATAAATTACGGGTATTCGATGTATCTATGGAAAGCGTATGGCGAAGACGAGCCAGCTTGATCGTAGGTGGTTAGACCAAAGGATTCGATGGTTCGGACACGGCCGGTACACGGTAAGCGGGTAACGATGAATTTAGATTTGGTCCAGCAATTGAGCAAGACGATCAGCGATCGAATAAGACGAAGCAGCCGAATAACTCGCGCCAAGTTAGTAAAACGGTCGCAGTCGAGTCGATCCAAACTTTTAGATTTTCCGATCGAACAGACCACGGCTAGTCGCAGTTGAAATTTATACTTTGCAAAATCAGGATGTTCGATGATAGAAAAGGAAAAGAATTTTTCGAAGGGCCGAAGAAGATGAATAAAATGGGTAAATTTTGCGTTTCTGTCAAACGTTAACAACCAACTACACGCGTAACATCACGGTAGAAGGCTTTCTCCTCGTCGTTGTAGCGTTAATCGTGTATTTTTCGTTTAAAAGTCAGAGTTTAAAGAAAATCTGTTTTTAGTAATGCTCGCATAATCCAATCGATAAAAACGTTACACGTCGTATTTTCGGTCATATTCTTAACTACGTATAAAGGATCCGTGCCACTGTGCATCCACGGGAAATTCCGCTCGTCTAACGAGCTATCCAAACAACTGCACGCTAAAGAAACACGCGTCCAGATCGATTTAGTTGGATAAGAGCGAGTGGCGAGGGCAAGGTTCTTCCGTTCTCCTAGTCGACCAGAAAATCTGAAAATTTGAATCTACTCGATCAAACCTTTTTACCACGATGCTGGCCGTGTCTGAAGTAGTCTTAAAGTTTGAAACTGGATTCAATCTTATCTGGTATCGGATTGAAACTTATCTACGAACCAAGCTGTCTAATCGAGCGTGTCTTTGTTCCGAAAGCTGTCGTTGTCAAGACGTCGTTTATAGGCTACGGAATTTTCCGTATATTACGAGATTTCGTAATTATGTATCAGCTAATTAGGGAAAAAAGAGAAAAGTAAAAGTTTTTTCCGTCGTAAGAAATACATCTGTTACAAGTACCGACAGTACCGATTAAAATCGTTCTCGCAAATACGCGTATCGATAAAAGTAGGCGCTCGGTATCGTACGACGATTATAACTGGAATAAGAAAAGCTCGCAAAACTAAAAGTATTTTCCACGCGAATGCCGTATTATTATGAGAAACTTTAGACTTTCGGAAACGGTGGGGAAACCGAACGGTATTAAAAATCCATTATCTCGATATTTCATCGCATTATTAACGATATCGGACTACGACGTGCGTTTCGAACGTACTACATATACATAATTACGTTTAATGCGATACGGCGATAACGAACAAGCGTACACGATTATATATTCCCATCTCGATAAAAGACTGCTTTAATTTTATCGCAAGCTCTCGTACGTTTCTCACTGAATTGCACGAGTAAAGAGTTTGCAACTTGTAATTTTGACGAGTTTAACGATAATTCTAGAGTCGAATATTTGAAAAGCGAATATTTGCCAGAACGCGAAGCTGATCGTCGTAAACTTCGTAAAATAATCGAACAGTCGAAATAATCCTAAACTTGGTTAGCTCTATGCCGAGATAGACTCGTGAACGTGTTCGGTAGAAGGTGGTCGCGATTGCGCAAGCATATCACGCAAGGCCCGATGTAATCGTCGATTAAATTAAACGGCCCCGGCTTTAGAAGCGATTATGAATAACGGGCAGTGCTCGGTGATACGAGCAAGTAACGACGAGGTGAGGCAAGGTGCAGCCTTGTATTTGTTCGCCAGGCACACAGTGATGTAAGCGGCGCATTGTATAACACGATGATTGTAAAATGTTAATGGAAACGTGGTGGCAGCTGCTCGCATTGTGCCTTCTCTCTCTCTCTCACTCTCACTCTCACTCTTCTCGTATCAGAGAGTTTCACGTGGCGCCTTTTCGTCTGTCGAACATCGCAATTATTATCAGGAAGAAGGAGATAAGGTCGGCAGAGCGATACTAAGAGAAACGGGCTTTCGTAAATTAGGAATTATTTATGGCTACAGTTCGCTCGCAGCTGGCGGACGAAAGAGAAATTTTAAGTCTTTCCACGTGCGGATGGAGCAAAGCGACAGAGACACAGCAGTACTACTACTTGGTTGCAATACCAGGGAACAACCGCGAACGTTTTGTCGTTGTTTCAAACTATTCGCTATTACGTTGTAACGCGTGATAACGTCGCGTCGAATACACAGCCAACTGCCGATGGGATTCGTTTAGCGGCTATCGAAGGCATTCACGCGCGTATTTTAATACGCGATAACGCGTACGTATATATTATTTAGATCGGTTCTGTAGATACATTTTTCTAGCATTTATCTGCTGTTTTATGAGTCACCGATCGGAAAGCAAAATAAAAAGCAAAAGAAAAAATTAAGTAAAAACCTGAAAATAATCTGGCGATCATTTAGCCAGCTGATAACGATACAACGATACAACGATACAGGCGACGCAACTAGAAAATTCTAGTTTCTTTGGTCACGTGGATTCCTAATGAAGCGAATGATCGTGACTCCTAACGAAGTACGTACATACATACATATATTACGCGTACCTCCTTGTAACCGACTGGACAATGCGAATCGAGATCGCAGATATCGATACGTTATCGCGCTGTTAAAGCGCTGACTACACATTTAACGATAATACAGTCATACCGTATTAAACGATATAACGACACAATTTACTATCTAGCGTTTTTAGCGTTTTGGTATTCTACCATTAAGTGTAGATAGATCGGAGTATAGAATTTGGTCATACGAAGGATAATGTCGATAAAAGGCATCCACTGATATTCACCGCTAACAACGCGAAAATGAAATCGCAAGAAATTTCAAACAAATCAACGTAAACTCTAAGAACAAGACGCAAGAACAAACTTTCTATTGCGATAAATAATTCGACTGAAATTATCGGACGACGCGTGTACCGTTGCTGTTCGCGAGTGCAACGCTATCCGGAAGATTGGCGGTAGGCGACTAAACGCACGAAAACCTCAAATAAATTACTCGCAATTACAGTAGCTAGTTATTACGTCACAACCACGCAGCTTTTATTCATACGTATAGCGGAAGCGACAACCGCTGTACGATCGCTTATTTCGATGCAACGTGTTTTGGAAAACAGTGGTCCTCGATTCAGATTTCGCATTTCTCACGCGTACTCTTAAATTTGTGCAAATGGAGATTCAGATAATTTTCACTATCGACGTTTTTATATTTGTTCGTGCTTCCTGTAACCTTCGTGTAACGAAAAGTTACGCCGATTGGAAATGTTGGCCGAACGTAGCAAATGTTGATCTTATTCTTATTATTGTAACCCTGTTGTCACCGATAAAAAGCGTTAAATTCATCGTAAAATCAGAAAAACTGGACACGCGCTGCTTCTTTTTAATCCTTCGACTGCAAATCTATCGAACGATTCGCGGGTACGACTATGAAAGAGATCGAAAAACAGCGAATAGTACGTTCTAATCGAACTTTGGAGAACGACTGTCGGATGCTTGCTTCTCGTATTTACACGACAACTTCGGCATGTACTCCGGCACAAAGCGGAGAAACGATAAAAATCCTTTCACCGAATTTTCGGAAACGGACGCGCGATCGCCTCGAGCTTCGTCTATTCCGATCGCTTTACGGCTCCGTAATTCTTGTACGATATAATATCGTTGATACAGCGACCACGGAATTTCCTAAAAGGCTGATTGCGCGATTACGAACGAGTTAAATAACCGTTTAAGATGCCAAGTCTCGAAGGATCGACCGAATCCAGGATGCGAGTACGCATGCCGAATCGCCAACGATGATTTATCGCTTTCGTAAGCCGCCTCCATAGACAGTTTGATCGTCTCTAGGAGAAACTTACGTAAAGAAGAAATAATCGTGTGTGCTTCGACGATCACCGGTACACGTTACACGGTATATTCTTTCAGGGACATCACGAACCAGGAAGTTGCGTTTACGGTTTGCTGAGAATGTTTCTACGAATTTTTATCTACCGATCTTGATCTCGTTTCAATAGCCAAGAAAGCTTTCGACGTTAAGAGAAAAAAAAAGAAGAAAAAAAGAAAGAAAAGAATTTGCGAGTACAAAATTAAGAAGAAAAGATTAGAAATGGGTGGATCGATGAGAAAGTCGAAGACGCGTAATTTTTTTCTTTTTTCCTTTTTCTTTTCTATTAACTGTAAACAGTTGTACCGTAACAGTTATACCGAAATGTAAATACGGGTTATTAGCGGCTGTCGGCGAGTTGAAAATCCAAAGTAAAAAGTCGACGTTGCGTATGGAATGTTTTGGACCGCGTTGCGCGATAATTTGGCAAATAACAATAACAACGATGTCGACGAGTTACGACGAGCTGTAGCGCGTGGACTCCGCTTTTACCATCCTACGATATTATGATAAACGGAACAATCGGGCGATAGCGCTTTTCGATCATCCCTGTGGAATTCAAAGTGCTTCTCGAGCCTGGGATAACAATAATCGTCGTTCGAAGGTAAAACGTTGCGACATATCGCAACGGCTGCGCGTCCTTAAAACAGCGACGTTCATTAGAAATGCAACAACTATGGGATTTAATTGCGAGAAATGCGGTGAAGGTTGACGCAAGAATATACCGAACAACTTTTCTCAGAGAGTGACACACGCGTTCCTACCGATGAATCTCTTATGGCACCGATGACAATAGAAATAACGGTTGGCCGTTTCGCGAGAAGAAACACCGGATATACCGGAGGATCCGCTACTTTTCCTTCTAACCGTACACCTACAGACACGCTCTAAAAAGTGTGAATTCTTTGCAACGAATATCGCCTCTCGATCGTCACCGGCTGCTGTCTCTACTTCTCCGGTATCGTTGTCTTTAGTCTATTTTTTCTAGCTAGATCGTTCCCTATTATGGATTTACTATGTAGAGTAAAGCGCAAAAGAGCGTTCGGTCGTTCGTGTCGGCGTTTTTATAGCTGCTGTTAGATACGCCTCTAAGAAACGTTTCCACATATGCAACGAATCGCAAAATGCAACATATGCAAACAAAATATGCATTTTCAACAAATCGGAAAAGCCCAGGCATTGAGAATCGGTTTGGCGAACATAGAGAATAATATATCGTGTTTATGGTAAAAATAAATGCGTTAGAAGATTAACTATTCCACGGCATTTTCAAAACAAACTGCTGCTCCATAGCATCCTCGATCCCGATGGATAACTTCTGTTTATTCCTAAAAGTAAACGTCCATTTGGTAGACGATCTAGTTCGAGGTGGAAACGTTCCTTCCGAATCTTACTCCTATCGCAAGTACGATTAGAATACCTACCGGGTTCGCACGAAATATGATAATCGTTCCAGGAAGCTAGCGATTAATCGATCTCGTACTCGATACTCGTCAACCACTCGATATCCACTCAGTGTCCAAGTATGTATGTATGTATGTATGTATGTATTTTCTGGGAAAATCGAGTTCGACGTTTCGTCGATTACGCGTGCACGTGCTTAGTAAACTGCTCGTGGAACGGATACTCGAGAAACGGATATTCAAATTGAATTTTTTCCACGACTAACGTTTTAAAGCGACCAAAGTTTCCTCTTTGATCGACGATACGCAAATAAGAATCGTCGACACGTGTATTCTCGTAAAGAAGAATGAAACGGCCATCTTACACGACGTACATGGCAGACCACGAATCGGTGGCATTGACCGATAACGCGTCAACCATTCCCCCGATCGACCTAAATCTCAAGCAGATACGCCCCTAAGCGACGGTTTAGAAAGGCGATTTTCATCGATACATCGTGTAACGTTTTACCGGACCTATGTTTGCACGTTGTTGCACACCTGCCTTCGAGTCTTACGCTACGCGACACATATCCTGCAGGCAGGATGCGTTTGCCCTATCAAGGATAAACGGCCAACGCGTATGTTTCTTCGTCAGGCAAATTGTACGAGAAACATCGCGCTCGACGCCAGTTTCTGTACGTTCGCACACCGATTTTACGATTATTACCGACAATACCACTTTCGACTCGCATCTTTTTCCGCATTTTTTTTTATCAGCAATTTGCCACAAGGTAAACGACGAATATCGACCAGTCTATCAACCGTTTAACAAGACGAATTAATATTCGCTATAAATTTTAACCAACTTACCGACTTCTAACCCTTCGAAAGACGAGACGATACGCCGCGAGATAATTTCTGTGAAAGTGAAATTCCGTTATCTCCCGCTACATGCGATATTTCGTTCGAACGCTTACGATTAACCTATTTTATCTTCCAAATGCCAAGGCGTAATTCGTTGTTTAAAAGCTATGTTAAAGAAAAAACGCGAATATCGGATACTTGAACTTAACTATCGACGCCTATAATATAAGTATGGGATACAACGATAACGTCGTTGTCAGAGACACGTAATCACTCGCGTTACTAACAGGTGGGAACACGATCTTATTCGTCAAAGCACGATGTTTTAAAAATTAATTCGATATTTCGTTGGGTTACGTTCGTTCGTTCGTTCGTCCTTTTACGATCGAAGATAGTCGAATAACGGAGCTTTGAACATTTTCCAGTAAACCATAGTAGTACCCGATAGAAATCGATATAAAATACATCGTATATTCGTGGTTTCTAATTCGCGTACGTTCAAGTAGATGCGTATTTTAATTTATGCACATTTTAACGCGCGCTTTTTGCGTTTAAGATACGAGATATCTGGCCAGAAATTCCGCACAAAAGTCATACGTCTTTAAAATTAAGCTTTAGCTGTACTTTGCTTTTCGTGGAAATACCGCTTGTAAACTTATAAATCTGCACGGCCCTCTACCTAGACCAGGCCATACACCGCGGGCCAGACGGACAGCAGATGTCCGCTCATCCTTACGGTGTACCCTCGATAGTCTCAAGGACCCGTCGTAAATCCCACTAATTTGCTAGCTAAGGTCCTTCAAATCGAACAAATATTCTTTCTTATCACTTTTTTTTTTTTTTTTTTTTAGACTATTGTCTACTACGGCTTGACAAAGGAAAGTTAGTTTTTCTCGCGTACGATGCTTCCTACTAGCAACTTTCTATCGAGGGCGGCTAGGACCTTCCTAATCCACCAACCTTCGTTCGGTCGATCAGAAACGATGTATACTGCCCTCACATTCCTGACCGAAATGTCACGAACAAATCCGATCGTCTCGTGCGCTAGACACACCCATCGCTAGCTTTCCTCCGACACAGCATCGTCACCCAACTTCGCTTCTTCTATACACCGCTAGAAAAGTCAACTACCTCTTCTACGCCGTTAGAAGGGTCAACTTACAACGTCGAAGTCCTTGTGCCCATATTGTGCATCTATCTTATCTTCGTGCGCCAAAGTGTCATCTAGGAATTATATCTACTCGACAGTGTAACTTAAGTGTTGGAAATAAAAACCTTATAACTCTGTGAACCACAGTGTTATACTAACTGAATCACCCCCTATTATCTTAACGGAAATAAGGGGATCGATCGACTCGCGGTCTCGATTATTACAATCGTAACGGGAATTTACGACTCCCGTTGACGTCTCTCCTCGCGACTGCGTCTCCCCGCGATTGGTCGAAATTACAAACGTTTTAAAAAAATATAAAAATAGAATTATTTATACCCAAACTTCGTGCGCAACAAGTTCTATTAATTTTGTCTAAAATGATACAGCATCGGCAATTTTCAAGACGCGTTCGCTCTTGTCATTCCTTCAATTTCATTTTGAACGTTGCAACGATGCAGATAAAAGAAGGTCTCCAAATCTTTGATATTTCTATCGTTTTCTATCGCGTTACTGCCTTCGCGCAACCTATCGTAGATAACTCTAAGAATGTATCTACTTTTTTTAAGAGTAAATATGTACGTATGTAGGGGACGATGGTTCGATGAAAATACGTAAAAGTTGTAATCATTGACGGTTCTTTATCGAAATAATTGATAATCGGCCATTAAAAATTGTGTACGCGACAATGACTAATTGACCGTTTTATCAGAGACGACCAAAATACGTACTTCGACGATACTTTGAATGGCAAACGTAGCTTATTATTTCCGCGATAAGGACGACGAGCGTAATGCGTTTAACATTATTGTCGTCCGAAATGGAAATTAACAAGTGTTGCATTCTAGTAACATCGGATCGGTTGGCTCGTCTTTCGTTCAGCGTGCATTCCGACGATTCGCGAATATATCTCTCTTTTAGAATAATTGTGAAATATCAAGATAAATGTATACAATTTTTAGAGTCTGAACGATACCCGTATTTGAATAACGTAGCAAGATATTCCGAAAACAATGCTTCCATCTTTAAATATTTTATTCGAAATATCCATAAAAAATAAATTTCATCGTCGATGTATATCGACATTTTTTAATCTTAATCGGTTATAGTTATTTTGTAAAAGTCACAGCGAGAAAGATTACATCAACCTTTAACGAGTATTGTTAAATACGCGTGTGTTTTAATGCTACGTTTGTTCCGATCTAACAACGCTCGATGTACACGCTCATATATTACGCGAATCGCGTTTTCCGTCAATTAACCCCTTCGCCGATTTAACTCTCTTTTTGATATATTTCGATAAAAACATTTAAAATCTGATTGATCTGCTGAAAAACATCAACGACGATATTCTCGATAAAATTAAACAGCCACATTTAATTGCAATTCATATACCTACGTACATAAGAATAATACGGATCAACGGGGTTGGAAAATCGAATTGTCGTTATATTTCTACCTTACGTAATCGAAACACTAGCGTAACGATCGATTATTCCAGGTAGCTTAAAACTTACGCCACTATCGTGTACAACGCGTCACGCGCATGCAAATGGTAGAAGAATCAAAAGCCGGATATTTATCAAACGCGTTTACATAAATACGAAGGAAAGGAAGGAAAGATCGTCGAATGCTCACCTTTGCGACGAGCTGTTGACCAGTGTGTACATCGACGCATCGGTATAGAGCGCTGCCCTCGGCCGGTCCAAGAAGCAAGTACCGATCACCGAGTATGGTAGGTCCATGATGATCGGTAGGCACCGGTTCGTAACTAGGAAAGACAACCGCTGGCACCGAGTTTGTCTCGTCGTTTGTCGGTTGTTGACCGATGTCCTGACTATTGTTCGGACAGACCAGGAACTTCCCATTGTTGGTACGAGCCACTTGTAGATGAAGAGAATGCTGTCTAACAGCGGCTGTCACTCTCATATTGTGCCGTTTTCACACACGCACTATTTTACACTCGCGACACTACCACCTCCTTTTCCTTGTCTTCTTCCCTTCGAAATAGTACCTTTTAACGTAAACGAAACACGCGTCCGTGTTTAAAAGTTCGATCGATTTTTATAATTATTCGTAATTATTGTCAATAAACCGTTAAAGCGGATAAGCTTTTTGAACACACTTCGCAAGATTACCGAACGCGGTAGCTGCGACGATTAGCGACGATTAGCGACGATTATCGTCGATTATAACGAACCGATTTGAACGTTTCTAGGCTTGATCGGTATAAACGCGTATATAGCTATGTATTAATTATTAGATAAGAATATCACTTGTGCTTAGGCCCACGCAGCGTTGCTTCGTGCTACCGTTGGGTCCTTGGACGGAGATCTTCGTGGGTGACAATCGGTCACTTTACGGGAAAGCTCTGTAACAGATAAGAATAAAAACGAGTTTTCACACGATCCGCTATTTCCCATTCGAACATCGTATATACTATAAGAATCTGTACTGCTATAAATCATTCATTTCATCGATTCTCCGCACCTACTAACCATAATCTTTTCAAAGTTGTACAAATGGCAGAAAACCGTTTGTCGCTTTCGTATAAATTGAGAAGCTGTAAACTCGTTGAATCGAATAATTATTGACATTCGTAATAGGGATTGAACGACAGGGGTTCCGTTTATCCTCTATGTGATTCACGGACAATTTCAAAAGATCATGTTTCGACACTCGTCCTGCCTTGTGCGCAATTTCTATAGAGAAGGGGATATTGTAAGGTCAGGGATATCGCTGTAAGGCGGTCGTTGCGCTGTAACGTTCTCTAGCCAGCCAAAGAAGCCAACTGGCAGAAAAATTATAAAATGTGATGCAAGAAAATCTCGACAGAATTATTAACGCTGCTAACGATACAACGAATTTTTATCGATTCCCTTCTCCTTTATTTACACCTTGTTGCGTACAACAGACGATAACTTTGCACAGCATTTGTCATATTATTTCGTTTCAGGTACGTACGCGTATTATTTCCATATCATAATATCTGGATTTCGCGTTAATTTTCTGTCTTGTTAACTTGCTTTTGCCTTTGGTGCCATAACTTCGGTTATGACATCTCCTCGGCATACGATATTTCGAAAATATTCATAAAATTTGATTGCAAAAGATTACAAAATAATTGTAAAACGCGTTTTCACAAGCTCTATTGTAATTTCAAGAAGCAACCATCTGCTCGCGAAGATCGGTTTTCCAACTACAATCGTTGTGATTCAACGATATGTAAATTTGGCGTCCTTGGCTGTATGCAACGTAAGATACGCTTCGTATATGTATGTAAATCGTACGAGTATAAAGGTATGCAAAAATTATAGGTTAGCGCTCCTTCTCGTTTTAATTTCTGCTTACTGATGTTTTCCAATGATGCGAAATCAAAAGGTTAATCTCGAAATAGGGAAAAGATAGACCGGCGAATAATCACAGACTCGAGACCAGAGCTTACTCGATCGTTCGATTTTGTTCGATTTTGTTCGATATCGTTTGTACGGATGTCGACTATCGATATTCGCGAAATCGCGCCATTACGATATCAACGCACTTGCGCAAAGCTTCTACTACCCGTTCCAAAGATCAGGAAAATGTGTGCGAGAGAGTACGCGTCCTCTGGTTCTCTCCATGGAAGATAATCTCGATCCTAATCCGTCATTTCTGCTCGACGATTTACCGAGACGTACTTTTTATCTCGAATTACTCGAACGTTTGGAACGTTTGGTAAGATCAACGGCGTAACGACTGGTACGGGAGCCCCGTGCTGGAACTCGCGTAAGCGTCCCCTATGTCCATGTTTATTGAATGAACGAGGATCTGACGAAATAGCGAGCTCGGAATTAGTAAAGGATTGCGTCCATACGGTAGCGCGTGTCGAAACGCATGTATATGTATGTTGTTCGCACGCATACTACACCACCGAGTAGATAGCAGATATCCTTCGGTAAGGTCAAAATGGCGGAGTTCCACAGTTGTCACGACGATACTGCTAGCACCGGTTGCATTAATAGCGCGCGAGAACGTGACGCAATACCGCGAAATAAATTGCCTAATACGTCTGCTCACGCAGTCGGTGGATCGTACCGGCGTTTAAACGATTTCCTATGCGAATAAGAAAGAAAGTAGACAATGACGGTAAATTAGAGTTCGCGAAGATCTATCGGGTTAAGCGGCGAAAATTTATTCAAACATCGTATCAAAATACTAGACGAAAACGTTTGTACAGTTTAGTGGCGTCCAACAGTATGCTAGCCACGAGTTACGATCGTCCGATCCATTGGTTGTTGTGAAATCGTTAAATTCTGACAAATAAACGTCTCGATAGGAAAGCTAGCAAGGATTACACACTGGTGTACATATGTATATCAGGGCAAGCGCACCAAAGTAAATATACGATACAACGAAGAGGCTGGCTGACATCGATCCGGTACGCGTCGGTAATAATCACTGCACTTTGCACTGTACTCGCGTGAGGCTGATACGCTAAATACGTGTACGCGCGCACACACACTTCTCAATGTTATTCCTTTTTCTTCTAAATATATTTATCCTGGTCTACGACAGCAAGGTGAACACATGGATTACCTTTGTATGTTCTTCCTGTTGTCGCCGTGCGTTCCTGAACGGGAGGCTGGGGTGGAGAAACGGTCAGATGTAATCCGAGTTTCCCCCAAAGACGTTGTTGATAACCGCCGTCTGCTCGAAAAGCGAAACCCCGGATTTTACCGGGCGTATTGGTTTTTCGAATAGCGCGCGCGTTGGATAAAACCTGGCCTTCTTCCTGGATGACGGTCGGTCGGTCGTGGTGGTTTTTCTATTCACGGTTCTCGGGATTCGTCTTCGGACCAGCCGTCGTTGTCACCGTTTCTCTTTCGTCAGACAGACTACGAGAACCGAATAATTCGAGAGAAACGAAGAAACGTGGAGAGCTGAGCGGTTACGAACGAGGGAGACTGTGCGGTAAGATTTATATCCCGCGCAACGGACGGTCCAACGTTTTGGGCCGGCCCTCCGCTCAGAAACGACGGCGGCAGCAGGGCGAACAAGCACAAACCAATCGCGCCATTGTGCAGCAAACGACTAAAGCTGCGGTCGCCGCCTCGGCTTAACGCTTAACCCGACAGAATCGGTTAGCACATGGTGGGGGAAAAGAGACGTAAACGCGCATGCGTGTTTAACAGATTTACAGTGTCGGCACAAGTACGTCGCGTTGTGCGGTGCCCTCGTGTGTTTATCGTGCTCGTAAAAACGTGATTCAAATTTAGATGACAAATTACAAAGAAGGACGCGTTCTTTTGTTTTCAGCTTCCTGCGGTGAGTTACCTCTTTTTTCTTAATCATCGGACGACAATACGGTTCAAGGGACTAGGATGTATCGCGAAATGGATGCGAAAAAGAAATTTGTTTATTGTACACGCTGAAGTTGTATCAGTACGGCCTTATTTTCTCCCGCATAACCTATATTTGTTGTAAATTTTAGTTGTACATTTCAAGATACGAATATGGGTTTTCTATGGTTTCAGTTACGTTACTGATTCAGCATTTCGTTATTTAGCTCTTATACGCCTTACAGTATATCCTTCGTTTACGCTTAATTTGCATGATGACGCAATACGTGAGAAAGTTACAAAACATCGTACAATAACGATGAAAGAAAATATCGAGAAAAGTTTGTTCCTTTGGAGCATGAGATAAAAGGGCCTCGACAGCTAGAGCTGCGCTACTGGCCACATCAGTGCGTACGTGGGCATCCTAAACCGCGACACGCGGTCATACACGTAAACTTTTTGTACGTTTACAACAGACTATCCATGACGCTAATTGCTTCTACGTTAGCCTTTGCGCTACTACCGCGTTACGAGTCGCGTCGATCGAAATTCGTTATTGAAATTTTCCATTTTCCGACGCGGAATTACGTTTCATCTTGAAAACAAAAGTAAAGGATATACATACTTATTACGTAAAAGTCTTTAAGGCTAACAAGTGGGTGGTACGACTGGTTATTCTAAATTCCGTATCGAATTCTCTTTCAATCGGTGAAAAGTAGCGAGCGAAGGAGTAGACACATTGGAGGTATTCGTTTCGCATAAACGACGTGCCCTTGACCTACCTTAACGTTCCTTAGCAACCGCTGGAGGCACGCTTAAACAATCGGTGGCAACTAAGGGCACGTAACCTCACCCACGTATACTTCGCCATGACGATGACCGTGAGAAATCGTATCATCGTTGCACGTACTTTTTGCCACATAGAGATACAAGTACGCTGTTCTCAGGTCATTTCTTGAAATACATTCGGCTTCGCAGTTCTCTTCTCTTATAGATGCGAAGAAAAAATACTTAATACGAAGATAACCTATTTGCTGATTGATAACAACGTTATTTAACAACCTGTATTTTCATATTTTAAGATAAGAAATCTCATTATTTTCGACGTAATTTTATTTTTACTCGGTTAGTGCTAAATTTAATAAATGGAAGATCCACTTTTTTCTTTCTTCCCTTTTTTCTTTTTTATTTTTTATTATTACCTTACAAGCAATTAAATCCATTTCGAAATAATACGTACTATACGTAATAACGTATCGTAAAGACTTTTAATTTTTTACCAGTTTTGCGTATTAACGATATCAATAATAATATCCTGATTGTCTCGCTGATTGTAGGAAAAAGCTAGATACATTCTGCCGCGTTATAACATACTGAAAAACGTCTATTGTAAAAGGTATATTTATGCACGTAAATATAGACGCTGGTCCGACGAGATACGGCGGATTGCGTGGTGGATCACGGCCGGAGCCGGAGCAGGCCTTCGAATTTCCAAACGAGCTCAGGCCCCAGACCGGATATTGGCCAACATAATGCTTTTTTTTAACGCACTCGATTCTGCCACTTACGTGGGTGCCGGTTGCTTCGTTTCGCGGCTCGATGATTCAAGCCGATCCATGTACGTCAACGAAAAACACGACGGCTCGCCGCGTTCCGGAAACGATACATCTCGATAATATGCGTCAACCGTCCGATAACGTAGTTACGTAGATGTGTTTTACAAAATTTTATTTTTAATATCGTTTGTTACAAATCGAATTTGCCCAAGCGCTCGTACGTACGAAACTCGAGAATCGTTGGACATCTTCGATTCGAAGTAGCCACGTAAGCGATGCAGGCGTTTTCGATTCTTCTTGCTTCATGGTCCGAGCGATAATCAACGTACTGAATTTTCGGGTATTCACGATCACATTCGTACTTCGCACCTATGCTCGTTTCACAAATGGATAAAATTCTGAGAGTTCTATTCGGACAGTAAGCTTCTGGCGAGCTACCTTTTTGCTACCTATTCGACAGTAGAAATCTTGCGAGATTCTTTTTAAATATCTCGCGATTTAAAAGTAACGACGTGTGATCGTATTACGTACTTTTATTCTCGCTACCGAACCGAAATCGCCTCAAGCTGAATAATGTTTTGAAATCAAGTTATTTGAATTCAAACGTATCTAATCCGGATAAAGACTAAGAGCAATCACGATATATATATATATATATATATATATATATATATATATATATGTATATAAGCGTATGTGTGTATGTATTAGGAAAATGTCCTCTTCTCCGTTCGGCCATTGACTAGTTTCGCATCCTTATTTTATTTGTCGGTCTGTCATATTTTTATCTCGCACATTAATTTAACGCCTGTTAACGATCTATGAATATACAAGCGGAGCTTAGTTTCGCCAATTGAAACGTTAATCGTAGTTGATTCCTGTTTCTAGAATTTAAATTGCGATTTCGGTCCTTTCGATTCTCGCGCGATATTTCACCAGCTATCGGCGCAGCCGATCTTCGTATACGGTCTGAAACGTCTTCAAGGCTGAGGTATATTTGTTACGAACAGAATTTCGATAGCGGTTCCATCTTCCATTCCTTATTTTCGACGACAAAAAGCGTTTTGGATGGTTTTACGAGTCGCTTGGGCCTGACGAGATTTTCATCGTTACGCCTAGCGTTTTCCATCGATTCCCCGACACATTTTCGCACACGTGCGCGCGTCTTCCTGTTTCTGTTTCGTCTGTTTTCGTTACCTTTCCGCCAAAGATTCCTAAACCAACTTACCATTTTGATCTTTCCGTAAAGAGCCAACGATTTACTCTAGGAAGAACGATACTCCGCTCGATGAATCGATAACTCGGCCTCTGATAAATCAGATACGATGTTTAGAATCGTATCTACCGTAGGACGAAAGTTGCGTAAATAAAACGGATATTAATGAATTCGGAAAGTCATCGACCAACCGTGATTGCGAAAAGTTATCGTTGATTCGAACGAGTACACTCGACGCGCGACCTTCGTTCTTTAACAACGAATCTCTTTTTTCCCCTCCTTTCCGATACACGTACATACGTATCGACCTCGTGAAAATATCAAAAAAAAAAAAAAAAAAAAAAAAAAAAAAGCGCAATTGCCCGTAAAAGTCGTTAATAAAAATATTAGTCGCAAATGGCAAGGTTTGTCACGAGTTACATAGAGAACGAGAAAAGTTGTCGAGCTATTTGTGTGAAAGTTCTTGTCGAAATTCGATCGATTAATTATCTACCGCGTCATCTACAAACTACTTGTTTCTGTTTATCCGGTCTACGACTCAGAAACTGAACTGCTTGAAGACTGGTTAAAGAAATTTTAAAATAATATAAGATCGTTCCGCGATGTTCTACACTCGCGACATTATGATATTCTACGATATACCGTACGTATCTGTAACTTGTAATTTTATCGTTAAACGTAATTATATCTGGCGAGAAATAGATAAACAGCGGCATACTTTTGTTTACATGGTCTCCAAAGCCGAAACGTAGATCGTCGCAAACTCGATCCGTTTCGGCGTAAACTAACGATACTTTGCCATAACAGCGGCGATTCTTCGAACAAATTAACACTCGAAGTGGAGTGGACGATTTGGTGGATAGATCGAAACGTTAAAATCGTATTTTCGTACTACGACGGATAAAAACTAACTCAAACGACAAGTTGATCGAAACGGGATACATACCTCTGAGCGATATACGCGTGTTCGAATTACGCGCTATACCACTGAAAAGTTTTCTCTTGCAAATAAACCTGCGCCAACGGCAAAATCTAACACGGTTCCCAAGTATCTATATAGGTTTACAAATTTCGCAGATATTTGGTGGACGAACCGATAACGATCGTCCAGTAGATAGGTGGAATAATATCGGTGGAGAATACGTGACATGTCGCAGCTTGTCGATTAGCTTAGCTGCGGCTCCTTGCGAGGCGCGTACACTGTGCACGTACCAAAAAGATTGGCTTGACCGTGATTCATTTATACCCAGGTACTTATTACTCATCGAAAGGTATGCAACGCTGACTCGTTCTTCGAAGACAATAGGACACGATGACGAAAATATCGTTGTCTCGATGATTCAAAAATTCGTCAAGTTTCGTAAATATTTGAAAGATTTGTGCAACGGTTGCACGATTTCCCGTGTCACGAACACTTGTTTTGGAAAAGTACGACTAGTTGTAATTTCGTGCTACGTATTTACGCGGCATCGCGTGAGATCTATTACCGATTATTATAGGTAGATAAAGCGAGTTAGATCGTTGATTATTAGATGGTCGACGAACCAAGATTTCGCGGCATTTGAACCTTTGATCGATCAACTGGAACGACCGAAGAACGTGACAAATCTTTATCTATGGTTAGGTTGATGTAAAACTAGACTCTCGTTGCATGCTGTCGAGAGATATTTCACGAGAAATTGCGTAAGATTCGACGACATCGTTCGTAGCGCTTTTGTTTTTAATCGGTGGAGTTTAGACAGCGATGAAGATAAAACGAGAGAGAGAGAGAGAGAGAGAGAGAGAGAGAGAGAGAGAGAGAGAAGTACCGTCCTTTCTCGAAAGAATATAATTGATTACAATTTTTTTCTTTTTACTTTATCCTATATAACTTTTATGACGAATAGTTTGCTCTGATAACAGCATAATGACAAATCGAACAAATTTACAAACTTTATAACGGTATACTAAAAGTAGGATAAATGAAAGATAAAAATTTAGAAAAGAAAACACGCGACTAACATTTGAACCTTATATAGCAAAGTTCTTCCATCTGATTTTTTGATTTTTATAAAAATTGTATACTGCCAACTTTATACGTAATAATAGAGAGTTTCTTAAGTACGCTCGTTTCTCTTCTATACGTATATTCGCTATTTGCATTTACATTTATATATTGTCTGTGTAAAGTAATATGCATATGTCGGGTTAGGTGTAGCCGATCGGCTTCCTTCCTAGCGTCGCGTATTCCCCTGCTTTTCGCTCCGTATCTTCTTGCGGCACGCCGTCGCTCTATACACGGGGACCCCACAGTGACTGCACTTGGACACGAAGTCCGATGGCCTGCTCCTTTTAGTTCCGCGGTTCGTTGGTGAATTTCCTGGCGAAGATGTCGGCTCCTCCTCGTAACATAAGAGTCTCATTTCGTTCCGAAATTGGTCCATCGTCTTGATGTCCCTCGTAAGAGCCAATCGTTCGAAACGTTGGTCGCGCGAACTCGCTAGGTAGAGAACGACGGCGATAACTATTTCCTCAATCGTAGCATGTTGCCACCTCGTCTTCAGGAGGGAATAGATACGATTGCAATACGCCCCTGTGGATTCGTTCTTCCCCCGTGGTTCCCTGGATACCTTTATCAACGACGAGGACGTTGTCTCTTGGCCACCGAAATGCGCGACGAATCGTTCCTTAACGGTTGACCAGGTAATCTCTTCGTCTTGCATCGTTTGCGTAAGCCAATGTGCCGCAGAACCCTCTAAAGCTTCGTTCAAGGCAAAGTATAACGCAGTGTCTCGCAGAGGGTTGTTCTTCATGAGCCGACTAACAGCCGAGCACCACGCGGCTGGATCGGCGCCTGCGACTTCGGGGTTAAAACGCGGTAGCGATAATTTTTCCGGTACCGCACTCGGTGTTTGCTCTCTCGGCTTTTGCGCTAGCGTCTGAATTAGCTCGCGCATGACGGTAATCTGCTCTTGCATCACTTTAAGCTGTTCCGATCCCACTTCTGACGTCGGGTTAACGCTAAGAGTAGGGTTGCGGGAATCTTCATGGGGGTTAGCCATCGATGCGGTACAACACGTGTGTAGTTTATTGCAATAATGGAGTTGTTACAGCCTCGACGATTAATCACGGCGAATAGGCACTCGCGACGCTAGTGACAACGAATTCGCGGTCAACGGGACGATAGACGTACGTTCTCACAAAATCCAAGTCCGACCCTTTCTTAGCAAGACGTGAAAATCACCGATCGTAAAGACGTTACTCGTCTTGTCGATGAGATCGCGAGAGAGAGAGTGACTTTCCGTCTCGATGATGCTACAGAGGAAAAACTATATGGGGTGTGTCTAAGGACACGAGATGCTCGGATTCGTCGAGGAAAGCCTTCGTTCGGAAGGCGAGGGAAATTGGCGTTGCTGCTAATTGGTCAATCTCCGTATCTGTGGTTAGAAAAACATGCTGGCCGTCCTCGAAGGAAAGTTCCCGTAGTTGGGGCAAAGACTGTTTGTCCGTTTGAAGGACTTTAGTTAACTAAATCTTAGGATTTATAACGGGCCCTCGGGCTAGCCGAACATGTACCGCGGAGACGCATCGACATCTGGCAATCATCTTACTCGAAGAATAGGGTCTGCGCGTGGCGAGCTACGAGACAGAGACCGTTGGAATGTTTACTGTCGAGTGTCACGACTATTTACTTTTTAAGGGGAGCTACACCATTACTCCATATCTTTGTTAGACAAAACGTTCGTCCTTTGACCGCGGCTACGTTCGACGACTGATTGTCGCCTCGAGCCCAATCTCGTTATCACGAATCTCGAACGATTACAGTCAGACCGGATGACTACAATTGTTGAATTACAGCTATGGTAGATTCTAGATTACAATGTTACGGCATTTTCCTAAAATTCCATAAAATTGTAATTAAAGTCTAGAGCTGTAATTAAAAAATTTGTCGTCATCCTACCTACAATTGTATTTATTTGAGATTTGTAACAATGAGCAATAATATAGCCCTCGTTAAAAGAAATATCCGTAGAGGTGTATTGGTACTCGATAGTAAACGTTCCAACGGTTAATTTTTCGTTTGAGGCTTTGTTTTCGAAAAAATCGACTTTGAATTTTCGCTCGGTACGCGTGCGGTACGTTATAACGGATCTCACTGTAGATCGTTGTCTCGATGGAAAAATTTATTCTATATTTTCGACTTCTTTTTTCGCGTAGAATCACCCCCTTTCCGCTTGTACCACCAGTTACCAACCACCCTGTATATCTACACATATACGTATTTATCATGCAAACTAGAATAAAAAATTGATCCGTATACCTTTTTGACTTTACAAAATATCGTATCAACTCCATAGAAAGTCGTTCCAGTAATCCTGGATGTACGGAAAAATATCGGGATGTTTGCCAACTCTTTGTCGTTTAAAAATAAAACGATGTATCGTTCCGTTTTAAAGAATATCATCGTACTTTATTGAATTTTTTCACAAAACATCTCTCGAAAGAGATAACGAAATAAAGATTATTACAAAAAAAAAAGAAAAAAAGAAAAAAGAAAAAAAGAAAAAAGCGTGAGACATTCAAATCATACTTCTTACGTACCGATTTTCAATATTCGATATCGCGCGGAAGAAAACTGTAACGAAACGACACGTGTAACGTTACGACAGAACATTTATAGCGTTCTATTCTAATTTCATACAGAGACCGTAGAAAGCATAAATAGCAAAGAAATTATACTTTACACGGTACGATGAATTTTCGCGCAACGTACATTTCTCTTGTCTCGATACTAACGTATGTTACGATGATATATTATAAAGGGAATTGCGTGTAATCGCATTTAGAAAATCACGCTCGGACATTTTGTTGAAAATCTGCGAGTGTTATCGAATTTTCGTGCGGAAAAAAATGATGGAAAATGGACTTGATATTTTGTACTCAACCGGTTGCATCGATGTTAACAATTTCGAAGATAACGAATTTCGCGATCATCGTCGTTTCGCGAATTTTTGCAATTTCTTTCGCAATGGCTCGTACGAACGGTCGATCGGACTGCAGACAGCAGTCGCGCGGGCATTCTCATGGTAAACGAGCCGGACGTACGATTACGTTCACGGTCGAAACTATTTTTGCGGATGCCTCACGAGACGGGCCGATGCGATGGAGAGGAAAAAGTAATGACGTAGGCAATCGTTGTAAAAATTGTTACTTCCGACGACTACAAGCTGACGCGCTTTTGTCGCTGAACTTTTATAAATAACACATGGCTCATCGAATATAACGTTTCGATGGAAAAGGGACGAACGGGGACGCGATGCCGATGAAAAATTTGTAAGATTTGTAATTTGTAAGAAGAAAGGAATAAATCGATAAATCGATATAAGCGCATTTTGCGTTAAAACGTTCGCTCCCATTTCAATTTTCTACGTTTTATCGGAAGCTTTCGCGTTGCTGGTACGACGTAATGAATTTTTCGAAATATTTGTATTATTACCTCGAATGCAATTTATCGTTATCTTACGTTCATTTTATTCGATAAGCCGTTATCGCTCGATTTATAAAATCGCGAAAGGCATCGCGAAAGAAGAAGAGAGATAGGTAAGAAAGAAACGCGAATGGAACGTCTATCGAAGAAAAGCGTACGAGAGAGCCCGATCGTTCGAAAAAGAAGAAAGGGATCGTTAGAATGCGATCGATCGACGAAAACTCCAGCAAATACGACGCTCCGATAAAGTAATCCGACGCAAGGCGCGAACGATCTTTCCTCTTTCTTCTATCTCGTTAGCTCGTTAGTGAGAAAAATAAGCGAGCAGATAAATTCTACGACAAAAATTACATTTTCATTTTACAGTTTAAATCGATCGCGAAAACAAAGGAACAAATAAAACGGAATACGATTCGCGAGTCTCAACTCGGAGGTAACGACTCGGAGGTAACGACTCGGAACTTTCCAGCAAATTCTCTCCACGTGTTTCCTTCTCGTTACCATCTCGTTACCATCTCGTTACAAATCTGCAAGAAAATACGCGAATAATTTCACGTTTTAAAAACTCTAAACTAGATTTCCACGGTATATCCGATGTTCCGATATAAATTCATCGATCGCTCGGATGATCGCTCGGTTAAGTAAGAGGAACGATGCCTATCGACTACGACTCGTTCGTCTAGAAATTGTTCAAATATCGAATCCTTCGATTCTCCATTATATCGTTTTATTTTCCGCTTTTTCTTAATTTTACCAACGAGACGTTTAAGACAACGCGTATTTCGTGTTATCGCTGGGAAATTATGCACGTACGTGAACCTACGAAGAACAAAGACGCAGAACGATATTATAATTATCTTCGTGGCTGTTTCTGACCTTCGATTACAAATTTTTACCGATGACGCGCGTAAAAGCGGACAATAACGATTACGGTTACGAAAGAAGTTGGGTTAAAACTTGACCAACAGCAAGACGACATTTGCATAGGAAACGCTTATATCGTTTATACCTTGTCGCGTGTCTATTACGCGTCTGGATCGGCAAATTTATAATCCACAATTTTTTACACCGCCGGCGATTAAACAATTTCTAACGTCGTTGCACGACCGATACTCGAGTTAACCGCTACGATACGTTTGAGAATATTTAACTTGTTATTTTCGACGTTGCTTGGCATTGCCGTTTAACGCGTACGGTATTCAAACATCCCGTCTCATCGAAGAATACACTCGTGATTTTTTCGTTTGCGAACCCGTCGTCGGGGCGGCCATAAATCGCGAGGAGGGAATTATCGCGAACAAAGGAGAGGAGGTTTGCAACGGCTGCACGAAATTGTGTAACGAGCCGAGTACAACATTACCAGGCAATATCAAAGGTCTGTTACTACGCACCTTGCCACTACGTGCGATATAGCATGCGTCCAGGCAGCGGCTGTTTAATCTTTCGTTCCGTCGCGGCGTCGCGTCGCGTCCTTCCTTTAACGCACTAAAATTCACACCTGTCAGGCAAATTAGTATACCGTCGTTTTTGTCGTCGATCCAGCCTCGAACGCGGTGATATCGGCTATCCGTCGCCGAACCGTTCGAAAAACTGCGATCGATAAATATAGGCAGTGATACGCGAACGCGACATATGGTGAAAACAACGGAAAGATCCTTCGTCGTACGAGCGTTCGTACACTTTTATGGGGTATGTCGGACGTGCAGAGCATTTACAACCCGTAGATCGATGAAATTGCTCGCTGATCTATTAGAGAAAGTTTTCTTTCTTTCGATCGACCAAGGAAATAACACGCGCCGTACGCGATTAGTACGGTAGAACTCGATCCATTTCAACGAAACTTTAGTTAGCGCGCGATTCTACGTCGACGGACATTTGTACAGGAAAATCATTTTAAATTTGATCTGAAATTCCCTTTCGTCGTTACAACGTACGATCGTGCAATAGTTTCTATACGTTTCGTCAAATATCGATTCGTTCTAATTATGTAACAGCGACTTTGCGTAACGTACTCGGTCGCTTCTCGCCAAGTTGCCAAATTTTCCAAGCAAACTTCTATAATTTTATTTCGACTTTATCTCTGCTACCGAACTACGCAAATAGCAAACGATTACCTCACAATTACCTTACAATCGTAATACCTATATCTCGTTGCCCGCCACTGCATCGCTGAATTTTACACATAATTAGTCTTAGCAATTTCCAGACTGCGCTTTAGTCGTCGGTATCTAGCCATCTTTCTTCTTTCGTAAAATATCAAATGCACGACTTACGCGCGACAATATGCGGACCTTGCTATTTCACGATTCACGATCAGATTTTAGATATAAATAATTTTATTTCGTCCTTCCTTTGTTTTCAATTCCTATAATATCGAAATATCGATTCGATCATCCACGTGTAACGCCGATTTCTATCAATCACCGTTTCCTAAGCTGCCCAATTTCGCAAATGATCGTTCGCGATTTAGCTTGCAACTTGATCTTGCTGTTTTCTATATTTCTACACGTCCAACGTAAAACACGCTCGATGACTTCTTTTTTTAATATCGATTCGCGCCAATTACACGAGACGCGGCGCATCGCCCCCACCGTGCAAGTCGCCGAGCTTGCTTTTCGTAAGAGGGAACAACTATCGTGGTGCAACGTCTCGTTTAATCAATTCGGATTGCATCCGATTACAAAAACTGGCTTTTAGATATCCGATTCCACTGAATCGTATCGTTCTCCTTTTTCGCAACTCGGAGCGCAACGTTCTGTATAAGCGGCTATCGAGTGAACGTAAATAACAAAATAACCATAAATACTAGTCTCGATGTTCCGTAAAAATCTGCATCTTTCGCGATATTACAACGGTTATTGCGATCATCTTTGTCGACGTCGCGATACTATTACGATTCTACGCGAAAGTACCGCCAATTCATACATAGATAAATAGGTAGGTAGGTAGGTAGGTACGTACGTAAGAAATTATCGGCGATACTTCACAGGCTAGTAGCGATGATTTATAATACCAATCCCGACAACTGCCATTTCTCTTTTTCTCCATGTTTATTTGCTTTGTAATTTATTACCTATTTATTACCTGTACCAACCTGGAGTTTTACACCGAAAGGGGTTAGGCTTCGTATCAGGCAGCTAATATAAAAATATAAAATATCATCGCATCTAATAGTTTTCTTCCGTTTTCTTCCGTTTTCTTCCGTTCTCCTCCGTTCTCCTCCGTTCTCCTCCGTTTTCCTCCGTTTTCTTCCTTTCGCATTTTATCCGACTAAATGAATCTCGAGTACGCGATACCGCGAAACACGATATTGCACCGACCAACTAATCCGATACTTAACAAATACAAGGAACGAAAAAAGAGAAAAGACAGCCGAGAAGGAATTTTCATATATCACGGGTGAACATTTTTTTTTAGAACGAAATACTTGTGGCGAATATTAAAAATTGCATTAAAAATTGTATCAAAGGTGTATTTTTGCAAAGAAAGATAGAAAGATGTTAGGTATTACGACGCAACGATTTACGAAAGAACGCGTTCGCGTGGTGATTCGAATATGCCTTTTCTAGTCCGCGATTGCATCACGCCGTATAACGCGTTTGTGTAACTTGGGACATATTTCGTTCGACGATGATCGTTAGACGTCGGAATATAAATCGAGATTATGACGACGATTGGGAAACTGTAATCGCGTTAACGAATCGGACACGAAGAACCGTTAGCTTGGAAAACCAGTAGATCGATGGAACGTGGTCGTAACGTCGGTATTGCCGACGACTGCCTCGTATTATGCGCGTTACGCTTGTAAGATGCTAATCGAACTTTACATTTGCCACCTATTTTTGCAACGATCCTCCACGTATCATCGCCCAAACAAGTTCGTTATACGCGTCGCTGAATTTATCTGAAAACGTATAACGAAACGACAATGGTAAAATTATTTACGTCCCACCTTAACAAATCGTATTTCGAACTCGCCCGAATCTTATCCGTTGTCTATGAACGAAAGGGAAATAAGTAGTTCGGAGAATCGAAATATCCAAGTAGACAATAAATACGTAGGCTCGAATAACGAGCGTTAAAGCAAGTTTTCCGGGACGACCGATAAGGCGCGTGATATCGCCGGAAACGGAGCCTCGTAGCACGGCCAGGGATTTCCTGTGTACGTTCTTTCTCCTGACGACGGCGGACGAACCTCCATCGAGGGCAGATAACAGTCATGGCACGCCATTTCCTTGCCAGCGAGTCTCGAATCATCGCTTACGAGCTTGGTCATCATCGATGGCTCGTTCGACGAATTTTTCTCCATTTTTTGCAAGTGTAGTAGCAGCCTTTGAATACGTCGAGACGAACGAAATTCTCGTACGCACGGTCTAGAAATTGATCTTTTCGCCCGTCTTTGGAAAAAGTCTCGATGTAATCGATTGATTTTTCTACGGTTATAGCACTTGCGAGATAACGAAAGAACGCTGTTTTCGTATTTGCGTAATAATATACAGCATCTGCGTAATAGTTTCTTTGATCTTAAGAATTAAAAAGATCTTGGGAGGTCAGTCGCCGTTTATTCCCTTTATTTCTTCTTATTTTATTTATTCTTATTTTAAAATATCGATTTTCCAAATACTTGTACGAGCATCGGTGGAAAGACGACAGAAGGATAGATACGAGCGAGTGTATTCAAATATACGCGTGACCTTCTAATTTACCTACGATACGATGCACGAGTTTCCCGAACAAGCCAATACGTAGAATGCCTTTAAAGCGAAACACGGTGACGGCGGAAGCCGTCTTAATCGAGCGAACGTGACCATTTTCGAGTCCATGACTCGCAAAGACACGTCTCGAGGTTGTAAAGCAACCTCGACTGTTTAGGGGTCATACAAGCGAGTATCTTTATCGCGATTACTCTTTGAATATCGATTAAGACCCGAGGTCCTCGACGATTCTGCTTCGGTTAACCGTTAGGCGTTAGGTGGTCGATGGGTTAAGTTGTAACCGTTTAATTATAGGAAGATGCAACGTTTCCGGTGTTTTCACGGAAACTCGATCGAGTAATTAAAGGAGAAACAGATTAATTTTTGTTTCAATCGTAGAACGGTAGTTGGAATCGTTAGATTCGATCTCGTCGAGTTATATATACTATATTATATATATATATATATATATATATATATATATATATATATATATATATATATATATATATATCGCGAAGATAGAATTTTCTAAGAAAATTTTCCACGCATTTCGTACGTCTGTGCGTAGAACGTATTCGAATATAGCGTGGCGCGTCGTTAAATCAATCTCAACGGACATAATTTGTTGGCATATTTCGCGTCAGAAAGCGTACATAGCCGTCCGATTGAAAAAGTACTTCGTTTCGTATCGTTGTGGTAAGAGAGCCGATTACGGAGGCAAAAATCATTCTGTCCGACAAAAGAGGAAAACGCACGAAATGAAAAGGAAAATACACGTTCTCGTTCGCTGGCGAGTATGTACACGCGTTCGAATCGTCCAGAGATTAACGGTCTTTTCTTTTCTCAAAACAAACTCTCTCGACGAAAGATCGCGCGTGACCTCGTCAACGACGTACAAGTTGCAAAACCAACTAACATCGCGATTCGTTATCGGTTAACAGCGAAGGGGATAGTTGCGCGATTCCAACGAAAAATGCGATCGCTCGAACCATCGTGCACGTTGCCTCACGGTGATACGTGCTAGACGTTCTAGAGAAAAAAAAACTTGCCCGATAAGCCGATAAGTTTATGTTTTCCGACAGGGACAAAGGAAGATACGCGACCAAGTAAACGAAAATCTTTTTCACTCCTTATCTCTTCATCCTTCAAAAATTCATCGACATCGAAAAGACGAGAAAGATCGAGGTGTCGCAACGTTGCGCCTCCGACTCGACCAGCACGTAACTACGCAACGACCGTTACGATCGACTTTGCTCTAACGCGCTATACTTCGCTTGTTCTCGCATTTCGCGCATATCGGTGCTTCGAAGCGTCAATTTCTTTGATTTATTTGGCTTATTCGGTACTGCTAGCTACGAACGGGTCGATGATTCTTCGAATCCTACGAATTATTTCTAGAACGCAATAAGATAGATCCTCGTTGCTCGATCGTTGATTAATTTCGTTATCAGTTACGTCAGAACGAACCTTATTCCTTCTTGCAATATCTAGAAAATCACAATTCGCCGAATGTTTGCCAATTTTTAACAGAACGTCGACTGATTTCGAATAGGATTTTTCAACCAAAGCATAACACTAACATACGACTTTACTACGCCGTATTTTCGACCGATTTACTATGATTTTATTTATCGAGTAGGTCCGTCGTTAGTACGATACGTACGTGGTAAAGCAACGTTTGGCTATACAAAAACGGCTATGTTTATCTTTTGTATACTTGTTTGTCCGCTTTCGTCGGATGAGAAGAAGTCGGTATTTACGTATTGACGTATTAATACGTGGAAAAATATTGCGAACGTGCAGAGAGGTTACAGAAGTGCGATCGACGCGAAGATCGCAGACGAGCGAAGCAGATACGATCTCGCTTGGCGATCATCGCGGCTTATGGCCACGCGGCAGCCGCGTACCTTCGTAGGCAGTCCGAGGAAGGACGGATCTCGAAAGCTCGCCAACGACCTCGCTCGAGCCGGATCGTCGCATTTGACAATGGCGAACGAAACCATTCACCGTAACATCCGTGGACTTGAAAGCGACCGCGCTTACGACTTCGTTTCAAAAATGCGTATACCGAATATACGCGTATACCGATGCAAGCGTTCACGCGACGACGATTCGACGGCATCGTTATTCCGAATCGGATGTCGAGATTTCGCGCATCCCGAGATGGAAAATCTCGATCGCCGGCCATACCGTTCGTGCGAAGACGACGGACGAAACCTTGCGACGGATTGCGCATCGTCATCGCTGTTTCTTCCGTTTACGGGATACGATAGATTCGACGTTCGATATTTCGCAATTAAGAATTATTGAGAACGTTATATAATTATCCTATCGATAGGATCACGGTTGCGAAACGAATACGATATATTTGGATATTCGCAACGGAAAGTAAAAGCCCTTTTCGCGGATCGATCAACCGCGCGTGCAGTAACGCGCGCTTCACCGACCCTTTAGTACGATTAAAAGTCAGCGGATAAACAGCGATGCAGCTTATCGTCTCCGGTAAAACGAGTTTGTATCTTAACTCTAAGTCGACCGTGATAAGTTTTGATAGTAGTGGTAGTTATCGTCTTAAGTAAAATTAGAATTTATATTTTGGTTCGTAATTACGTACGTACGTGTATGGATCGGGGTCACGGCTTCTATAAGAGAAAATCTTTCTCTTATACGTATCTATGTACATGTTAATATCGCGTAATTCCTGATTACGATATTTATCAAACACCGTCCGCTGCCTAACGATTTTAGTAATATCTTTAAATTCAATTTTTAAAACATCTCTTCTCGCGTGCTTTTCACACGGTGATTGATTATCGTACAATTGCGACGTAATACTACGCAAAGAACAAATAAATCTTAAAGTTGAAAAGGAGATACCCGTATCTAATTCTAGCGTTTTTAATTCGTACTACGATATAACATTGTTTTATTTTTTTTTTTCGACGAATCGAAGACTATCGATTATCCGAGACCGTGCGTTTCTCGCGTAACACGGTGTATTGTCCGTCGATTTAGCTATCAACGTCGTATCGGTGTCAAATCTCTGTGAAATCTTGTCGCTTTGACCTTTAGTCCAATTTTATCGCAACGATACTACCGTTAGAACGAGCGATAAACTTCAAATCGATACCACTCGATATCGTTAGAATATTATTAGGACAAAGGTTTTATTATTGAAATTAGAAGGTCAAAATACGTAACGTCGATGTTAGAATGTGTCTCGTTAATTATAACATTACTTAACACGAATCGATCAATAGTTAAAAACGTTTACGGATTTCTAGCAACGATGCGGTATTCCTATCGACTTAGAAGACGAATTCGATAAATACACGAGGAAATTAGAGATTCGATTTCATAAATCGAATAAATTAATAAATAATTCAAGCCAATACCAGATAACAATGTTTACAGCGAACGTTTCTTTACGTTAAATCCGAGATAAGAAGTGCTATAAGCGTTTATAGAGCTGTAACAAGCCAGTGCTTGTTTGTTCGCACGCGCGCGCATCCGAGACATAGCGACGCAAATCTGTGTTCCATGGATGGAGATCGATGAAAAAGTGTCGCTGTAGAGCCTGCATTGCGCAAAATGTACCTACGTTCGGAAACCGTTCCCTTCGAGAAGCACGGAATATCGTTGCCTCTCGGGAATTCGCTGGAAAATCCCTTTCGCGTTTCTTCTCTAGAAACACGACGACGTAGGAGTAAAGTTAGACGCTTCGTTCGATTCGTGGATTCGGAATTCACGAATTTCGAACGTAGGAAAATTCGTTTCCTCCACTTTGTATTTAAATCGTTGATTCGATGTTCGATTTGCGTCCAGTGAGAAGGTTCAAGGTAACCGAAAATTCGACTTTTTCGATCCTGCATAGATCGATCGGGTAAACAGAGTCTCCTCCGAACACTTACAGATAAACTGCGACGCGTCGATTCGTAAATCTGCGAAGGAATAACGCTTTCGTTTGGTTTAGTCGTAAAATATAACAGTAACGATATGTACTTTGCCGTAGACGAAGTCTTTCTCTACTTTTAAATTCGTCGTTGCGTTACACGCGTCTATCTTTTTCGATATATTTTTGATCCTGAAAGCAATCGCTACAGTTGTATAATCGCTGGAAAGAAAAGAAGGGAGTGAGAAACGCGAAGGATTAATCGGTAACGGCAAGAGTAAAAGTAATACGATTCAGAAAGTCGAGGAAAAACGAGGAATAAATTAACGAGCCAGCCCTTCTGGAATTTAACTTTCGGGTCGATCAACGTCGATAAAAGGCGAACGATCGTTTCACATCGACCGTTTCAGTTCGCCGTTACTCGGCAAAGGTCGAAGAATGCGAGCTCGCGAGCAGCCTTTTAATACGCGATTGATAAGGGCCCGTAGTTCCAAGAACGATTATTATTGTTCCGATGCTTCTTATTTCATTCGGAGATAAGAATCGCGGCGTATTCGTCTTACGAAAGACTTCGATTAGGCGGTCCGTTGCGAAACGATCAGCCCGATATAACTCGGTATTAGAACCGTAGAACGACGAGTTTCGGAAATCCAGCTACCAACGCGATTTTTTATCTCGTCACGAGTACGCGGCAATACTCTGATTCCATGGGGTAAAGCATAGACAGAGAGGAGAAACGGGAAACGAAGAGACAAACCTGCCAATGTCCTGATCGCTTTTCCCGAAAACTTTGGCGAGGCTATTTGTTCGGAATTTCAGTTGGCCGTCCGTTTATAGCACGGACAGGCCCATTTCCCTCATTAAGAAATTCCGAATTACCGATCCTCCCAGGGCAATAAACGTAATGACTCGAGGCCAGGAAAAATCCAGGCAAGGACCAGCCGGGAGCGACGAGGAGTTCAGCTTCAACCATCGGAGAATACGGACATAGGACGACAGAGTCCTCGCTTCGTTCACATACAAGCAACGAAGACTACAGACACAGGACGACAAAGTTCCAACTTAGCGCGGTTAAGTGATACAACGAATAAAAATAAAGTGCCGTCTACCTCTAACACTCGAGTTATTTCATCTTCTCCACCTTGAACGTTAAGTCATTCGAGGTACGCGATATCGACCGATCGGTTTGACCTGGCCAATTGCTCTTTAGTCGATAATACGCAACACTGTTCGAATCGGTACGTCGATATCGACGCGTCCTCGGACCCCTGGTCATGCTGGAACGCTACTGCTATCTCTGTCGTTTCCGATCGTACTCTGCACTCGCGCCAGCGGAAGAAGCTGGCGGAGCAGTACGCTTACTCGCGATCGATGGTCCGTTGTATCCAATGGTACGTCTTTATTTCCAACTAAATGAAATTTGAAAACATCCACGTGTATTCGATGAATTCTCGACTGGACAGAGGCGAACGATCGTTAAATAATTAAGACGATATTCGACTTAATTCGAACGACTTTGATATAACCGTGAAAATCTTTCTCCCAATCGCTGCAAACGCTATCGCGAGAACGAGAAACGCGCCTTTTGTAGGATGTCTGTTTAAAAGATCGTAGCGTTTAAACATTTCGTGTCGTAGACAACAAGTCGATAGTCGCGTTGTTCCTGAAACGCATCCGTCCGCGCACAGTCGATTCGCGCAACATGCGCGTACCTGACAAGCGGATACGAGCGTCTCGTATTCGTGACACGAATAAGCGGTACGAATTTGCGTATCCGGAATGGATACGGCGATTCGCGAGATACACCGCGAAACGGCCTACGCATCCTGCAACGCGGAGGAATACCGGTCTAAAGTCCGGGACGGCCAGTAGACGAAAAATTCAGGAACCGGTTCGCCGGCATTTTCGCTCGTGTCCAGGGCACGTTCGCGAAAGGATAAATAGTCAAAGGGAGAAGCGAGCAGGAAAAGGAAGAGAGTATAGGAACGGGTAAAACGCGCCTGTTTCTCCAGCGATGGGAACGAGACGCTTCGAATCGTTCTGCGAATCTCGAATTCTGCGAATAATGCGCAGTTTCGAACGAAGGATCGCCGCACGTTTATTATCCGACGAGATCGAGACTACGTCGAGTCGTCTTAACGACGAAAAAAGACCGGTCGAATCGAATTTCAGCGAATTTGAACAACAGAGTCGTTGCGAAATCAGCCGCGATTCGCGCGATTTTCAATTTGAGGAAAACGAAAGAATCGTCGGTTGCGTGGAAGTACATCGAAAGATCGAGCTACGATGTGCCGATCCCTAGCGAGTTTCGGTCGAAGGAGAGGAGATAACTCGGCGGCGAAGGCCTCGAGACGGAGGAGGAGAATAGGGACGAAGGAACTTGAGCAAGGATACACGGACCCTCCCACGCGTAAGCGGTGCTCACGAACAACGGAAAGGCGGTACCGAGATGACAGCGGCAGATATCCTGCCGGTTCGTCCCGCAATGGATATCCGTGACTTCCAGTTATCGATCCCGGAACCGCTCCACCATGCTCCTATACGTTGTTTTCTCTTTCCACGATCGTGCTTTCTCCCGCGGACTTTGGGGAAAAGTGCGCCGATCGCGAGCTGCTCCTTTTATCCCGAAGCGGATCTGTGGCCTTTCCGAACCGCGGACACCTGCTTTCTCCACCTCCGATCCCGGCGCAATATGCTCGACCATCGTTTTTCGTAATTCGCCGCGCTCGTCTTCGCCCGATATTTCACGGAACATCGCGAAACCTTTTGCCAAGCCTGTTACGCTATATCGGCCTTTGGTAACCGCCAACGACGTATTACTTTTTCACGTTTCCACGTCCACGTCCTGGTTTGTCGAGTCTCAGGCTGCGTCTAGGCGTCTGCACTGGCCAAAGTAGTTCGCCAACGGCAAAACCATCGAATCATCCGCATCGGAGCGAGCGGATTCGCAAACAGCGCGGAAATCGGAAGCAAACGGCTGGAAATCCGCCGTTTGCCGAGATTCCGTAAACTTTTTGCGAGCTGTTGGCGAATACGCTCGCGTCGTTTTAACGAACGCTGCTTGTAAAAGATTCCTAACCCCAACGGACGCGGTCGTGTCCGGAGAGATGGATTTCCGAGCGGATACGAGCAACTTTTTACGCGAGCATCGCACGCTACAAGAAGGGCACACGTTCTTCGCGAAGAGGAATTATTCTTTTACACTGTTATTTCTCGACGTACGAAGGTAAAATTAGACGGAATTATACATCTTTCTTCGCAGAATTCGATGGTACTTTCGTACGTATCGTCGACTTCGATTCGCTATCTTTAAATTTACCTTCATCTTCAAATCTATCGATCCTTCCGATTACGCAGTAACATTGTTGGCGATGTTGTTTTCGTCTCGAGTGCCACGTGTTGAACGTTGCCACTCGAAACAGATACGAACAGTCCGTGTCGGCAACTTATCGTTGCACTTACTTATCTTTCCGTCCTTCTTTCTCCGTCAAAACTAATAAATATCAATAAGTATCTCTTCGAAGAGGCAACGTTCGATACGTGACACTCGAGGAGCGAAAAGATCGTCAACCGTTGACAAAACGTCGAAATTCTTTCCCTTCTGGACGTTGAACGAAGCATGCTTGAACATATCGGTGCCGAGTGTAACAGCGTGTATGGCGAAATATCGGTAAACGTTAAACGTTAAATAATCGTAGGAATTGTACGAAATTAACTTACACGACAAAGCGTCTTAGCAGAGAAAATGATCGATGATCCAAGGCGCGTTACTTCGCGCGACCGCGAAAACTTTGATAACGTAAACTCATTTGTCGTAATTTCGTTGACCCAGCGCTTTAATTTTTTTTTTAATTACGATTGTTTCGTTCTCGTAGACAGGCGTGCACGCGTCTCCGTTATTAACGCGTCTATAAGTTTGCGGTATAAAACGACTTTTCGTAACTCTGATAATTTTTTTTGTGCGATAGCATTATATAGCTCTACCCTGCTGAAAAACGTTCTGTCACAAAGAGATCGTGCGTCGAAGAACACCGTACGGATCTTCCCGAAAACGATAGGACGACGTGAAAATTTTCTCCGCCTTCTTGGCATACGTTTGCAACGGATAGACTCTTGGGATTTGTAGCGAGGCTGAAGGTAATATGCCACGTGCGCCGATGCGTCTTCCTTGGTGACACGGCTCGCACGCGTCTCCACGGGGCTGCGGTTTTAAACCGAAGCGAAACGAGTCGGATCTCTCGTTCGCTTTCCTCGTTCGTCGGCATCCTCTTCCTCGTCCGGTTTCCTCCAGCCAGCTGCTCGGGTGTGCAGCGGAAAATAGACGCGAGAACTGGGCAGGATGCGCGTATCCTTTCGAAGATCCGTTTTACGACGAACGTTCCCTTTTACTACGATCCGTTGTATCGTTGTTCGCTGCAGGTACAACGATCGTAACGATCGGACTCGTTGAAAAACGTTTCACTTTGTTGCTGCAACCTTTTTTCTACGCTTTTATTTTATTTCGTTTTAACGTCTTTCACCGTGCAATTTTTCGTTATATACATACACGTATATATATATCTCCATATATATCGGAGTTTCCAGCCGATGCTCCATGTTTCTCGACTCGAACGTTTCGTATTTTTTATTTATCATATTATTATATTTGTATTATTTCTATCGTTTCGCGTTATCTTGCAATAACGAGTGTCGATCGATCGTGGATGAAATGTCGAATGCGATTCGAATCGAAGAAAGTTAAATGTTAATTTTCGTCGAAGGAAAACTCGTTAGATCTCCCTATCTCTTCGAGTATTTGTACGTATTACGCGACAGTTTCCCTATTATAAAAAAAAAGAAGAAAAAAGAAAAAAATCGCGAGACAAGGAATTACGAAGAATCGCGTTGCAAGTAATTGCCGGCTGAAAAGTCCCTCTTTGCCAAGGTTTGCTCGTATCGAGAAGCGTCGTTGAAAAATTCCAAGCAGGATTCGCTGGGAATCCATTCTCGTCCCGCAAACTTTCCGTCGTAACGGGACGGGACGGGATCGTGATTTCACGTTCTTACGTAAATATCATTGTACCAATGGTAACGCGTCTGTGACGTTGCCTGGATCGAACGTCGACCATTGCACTCGAACAGGCGGAAACTATCGCTACGGTATGCGTTCACCGATTCATAGTCGACAATAAACGTTACTTTATCGTAAGCTCGCGAATCTATACAACTATTTTATCGGTAATGATCATCGGGATTGCGTCAGATCGTCGTTTCGAGGAAAAGTACACGCGAGAAATAAAAAACGTAGGTAAAAAGCTATCGTTCGACGTGGATCGCGCGCTTGCCTAGGGAGGAACGACTCCGTTCCATCGATCGCTAATCATCGATGCGGGTATATCGATTACGTATCTGGTGACACGTGGCGAATACCAGGAACAAATTCCTCGATTTCGGTCTCCGTTCCGTGAAACGAACGAGTCTCTTCCTCTTATCGATATCGAAAGAAACTTTTTTTCTCGACGGATTAGGTACACTATCGGTTACGATTATCGAATCTGACGATGTTTGATATTTGCGACGTAAAATATCGAATAAAATAAAATTTGAGAAATCGATTACAGCCGTGTATCTACGCTGTGTCTGAAACGTTTGTCCGAAAGCTAAGTAAAACGGAGAATTTCACGATAGACGATCGAAATCGAAAGACGTTCGAAAGGCTTTTCCAAAAATACCTATTTTATCGTAATTTTTTCGAAAGACGACCGAGCTGTCGGTAACGGCTGTTACTAAATGGTATATATGTCGTTGTCGACCGAGGAAGAGGAGGCATCGGATACGAGGACGGACGCGTTCGAAAAACAGCAGGTCGATATTGCCCGTAGAGCGGATAGTCTGGCTGGCCGGGACTGACAATGAACGCTCGATTCGTCGATTTTCGAGGACGCTTCTCCGAGGGGAACGAGCGAAGCGACAGTCACGAGAGAATGCCGACCTCGACTCGAGGTTCGCATTGCCGTGTCTTTCGCAGCGCCATCCCCACCACGCGCCGTGTTTACAGCTCGCTTCAGGAACACCAGCCGATGCAACGTTTAAATATATACCACGCATCCAACGAGCAACGCTTTTCACACCTACGTGCGTATGACGAATGACGCAACGGAGGGACAAAATCCGATCACTTACGTGCTTTCCTTTGCGCAATTATTAGGCAACATTGCGATATCGGCAAGGGAAATAGCAGTCATTTGGATTTCTTTCGTACGCAAGGTGTTTCAGCGTCGTAAGATGCTGGTTCGATCAACGCGGTCATCGCGCGAGTACGTCTGTTCGCGCGATGCCAGCTCAAATTTTTCAGTTTCTGACTAAACTACGCTACAGTTTCACGGTATACCGTATACGCGTATATAACGTATAACGAAGATAAGAGAGAAACGACCAGGAACGAATAGGCAGCTGCCACCGTACGGAAAAGTAAAGTTTATTCGTGCGAGCCTGGCGTTTTAGAGAATTCGCTCGAAATACGTATTTGCTTCGTAAACTCGTGCTTAAAGAGGCTGCCAACTTTCGGATATCTGGAAAAATTAAATCTAAAAGCCAGCTGGTTGCTACGATAAGAATGTCGTAACTGCTCGATAATTCTCCATACTCTATTTAATAAAAACAGCGTCACGATCAAAGATTACGCCAAGTTTGGAGTATTAACCGTGACTAACCCTAACTACTGACTCTACTTTTCACGGTAAACGATATTTTATCGAAGATTTTATTAAAAATTTTCAAATTATATACGCTCGTCGTTTCTGGTTACGCGTTTCTCGTCCGTTAGCAAGACACGAACGTTTTCCAGTCGTTTATTCCACTTTGTTTTTCTACGGTTTAAAACGAGATCGTATCGAGAAATGCGCGAAAAGTTAAACGACAAAAAGCAACGAACAAAGGAAACCGAACGTCATACATATGCGTATAGCAAGAGCGTCGATTACGCGTAGTTACGACACTGACGAGCCGCGGCAGACGAACAATATGGCCGTATAGCGGCAACACGCCACGCGCATGCTGTCCATTGCTATTTTCCCTATCGGTTCGAGTCGAACACCGTTCCCACACTTTTCCTAGATCGTTGCTTCCTCGGGAACATCTATAGAATCCGACGCTGTCGGAGCAAATTCCTGCCAAACGAATAACTCTTTGTAAAAATGTTAAAATAGTAGGTAGAAAGTAGTAGTTGGAACTTTGACGCTCGTTTACAACCATTCGAAAGCACGAATAACAATAGCCGTAGGTACTGTCGCATTTACGAACTTTGCCCCGTCTTCTAAGACGAAATTCGAAGCTTCAAACGCTTTTAGTTTTCGCTCCTTTTTTAAACTCGCTCGCTAGATACGGCAAAAACAGGCGATAACCTTTTTTTCTTGCCGTTATAAAAAAATTGCAATTTTATTCGTTAACCGATTGATAATTTTATTCGTCTTATCTATCCTTTCGTTAAACGCAAAATAACAACGCTGCCACATCAGCGTTATATCTCCACTGGTTGAAGCAAACGCCACCGACACCTACTCGGAGTAGCATCGTGCGATCAGAAAGTTCCTGACAAACCGGTAATCCGATCGTCGCGAAACTCGAAGGTTGCCACGATCGCGTTCGACGGTTAACACCGAAGCGGTTTCGCGAGCCTAGGAAGAATCGCGAGTTCGTTGGTCGAAAATATACCGCAACGAAAATCCGATGAAACGTCGTCGAGCTGCTGAAAAGTGTATTATAGCGTCACGTGGACCCTTCTCCTCCGTTACTGCGACATCTTGGTCCACGCTCAACTTTGCGTCACCTTCCTGCGTAGCTGCGATACCACGCGAATATACAGGGTGACCAGCAACGGATTTAAATAATTTAATCGAGCAACGGAATCGTTTGTTAAAGTTTCTCTACGATTCGAGGTATTTCGGACTTTTCGGAGACTACGATTCTCCACTAGGTCGTGGATAGGTCGCGGATAGGTTTATACGTATAACTTTGTCGCGTAAATCGACATATAGAAAACACGATTCGATTAAACCGAAATTTGCAAGATTTTAAAAAGTAGCTTTTGCCGTGACTCGCGAAATTACGACGACTTGGTAATCGTCGATATGATGCCTGGCAATTATTATTTCATCTCTTTCGCAGATCACCCTGTATACGTGTAACGCAACCGTACGCGCAACCAACCGAACCGACTCGTGCGTAATTGCCGCAACTGTATCGGCTTCGTAACGACTTTTAACTAACGTGCACATGTACGGAAAACAGTCAACCTCTTTCATATCGATCACGATGGAAAAAAAAAAAAGAAAAAAAAAGGAAAGAATCGGTCGAAGAATCGATCGAGTATTTGGTACTACGTATTACGTATCGGATCGAAAGTACGCGCTACTTAAAATTGTCTTGTCTTTCACCAGTTATACGGATATCAGAGAACGTAATATTTATCCTCTTAAATGGAACACAAGCGGCGAGTCGAGCGGTCGATCAAATTGGAAATATTTCGGATACAACGATTCGTTCGTCTATCGGGAAAAATTACGATCGAAACGAAGAATCGAAAGAAATCGACATCGCGTAAAAATCGAACAAAGTTATCGTATCGCTCGCATGAAAAATATATTACCGTTATATTTGGATGAAATTTACGACGATAATAAATTTAGTATTATTTAGTTTTTAATTCCATATTTTGAATTTCGGTTTGATTTCGTAACTCGGTTTCCTCGTCTTAACGATATTCGATTTTAATTATCGCCGGATCTTTTAAAAAATTCTTGAAAGCTACGTACCGTTACTTCCTATTTTTCCGCTCGTCTTTTCATTCTACGGTTATTTCGTCGATCGTAAATCGACCAAGCTTGGAATAAATTGGAAATACGACTGGAATATGCAACATTTTTCGGCACACGATTTAACTTACGACGAAGTAATTTGGTTTCCGTGTAGCTCGTGTAGTGATCCAGTCGGAGATGTTCTTGACGATACTTCGATGGGAATCGAATTGTTTCGAATTAAAATTAATTTCAAACGATTCGAATTATTCGTAGTCGTAGTTGGTAGAGCGCCGTTGTATATTCCTTTTATCGACCAAGTTGAGAATTTCGATCAAGACACGGTTTTCGATTTAATCGAGGTTGCAATTTCTTCTCTAAAAATAGATAGGAAGAAAATTGGCGATATAACAAGAGGATGCTTTTACCGGAGACAGTAGGAGAGAGGCTCGCAAGATTAAACTCAACGATCGGAAGTTATCGCGCGTGATTCGATCGAACTAAAGTGGAATAAAGTGGAAAAAAAAGAAAAAAAATAGAACGAAATAGAGTAAAACAGCGTAAAATAGAACGAAACGGAATTTAGATGGAAGAATTTTCAAAACGTCGGAATTTCGGTTTTAAGGAACGAAATTTTTAACGTCACTCGCAAAATATCGACTATACGAAAATACCATTGGTTCGCTGTTAATTATCGAAAACGTGATTACAAACCATAGCACCGATATCAAAATATTTTCGACTAATTTTCAAGTTATCTTCGTTGCAACTTGACTACGGCGAACGTTTATCTAATTTGCTCCGATCGTAATTCCCGAAAACGTGACTGTAAAGCGCATGGAAGCGAACGGTTCGTCACGTTCGTGTTTCTCTGGTAATGTTCGCACGCATCGCGGAAGCGAAGTGCTGCAATCGTTTCTTCGGTAGCGTCGTATCGTACGCTCATTCATTCCCGTTGGCGAACTCTGGCTGGTCTGGCCGGTTCTACCTGGCCGAACGAAGGCCAGAAAGAGAGAGAAACCGAGGATTGGTAAATCGTGCGTCATTGATGACGTTCGATCCTCCGATCGTCCTCGACTATAAACTATCTCGTGCACGGTACCGTGCAAAAGTCGTTCTACACCAATTTAAGGATATCATCCAGGTATTGTCTTAGTTCCGTCGTTATCTTCTAAAAATGATCGAATCGACGACTCGCAATTGGCTAACGTACTGGGACACATAGTCGATTCGTTCAATTTTTAACAGTATTATCGTGATATTTAATATCGGCGATAAACGAAAAACAAGAAACACTTTAATTATTACCAAAAGTATCTCTTTACGATGTATCGATATATTTTGTATCGATATATTTTTCGATATCGGCGATACGGCAGTTTCGAGAGGTAACCGCGTCGTATTTTCCACCAACTTACCGAGCGCATGATCTAGAACCTTGCGCGAAAATTCTATTTCGAGATCGAATTCCAAAACGAGTGGGACTTCTTTGCTTTATTTATTAACGATTTTCCGTTCGTCGTTTTTGTTCAAACAAAGCGTCGTCGTTAAAAGAGGGGACGCGTTAGCGACGCGCAATGGACTTTTGGTATCGATCCCTGAACCACGTTTACCTTGAATGTCATTAATTTCGCGAGACGAAAAAATATTGGCCGTGTTCATTGAGAAACGGGGGACGAAATGGAACGAAAGGAGACGAGGCGAGGCGAGTTTCGCACGAACTCGCTCTGTTGCAACACGCTGATGCAACCGGACGAGTAGAACAAAAATATGAATAATTGCTATCATATTATATGTATATCTCATTGACTATTGTGAAACAGCGCTGCGTGGGTTTTACGCTAGCGTGCATTCCGCTCGCCAGAATTCGTATTATTCAACGTAATCTCGATGCTCGGTTCGATTTTATCGTAGAATAAATAATAATTAATTCATTCGCGTAACTAACGGTTTCTCGTCCGTTTTAAAATTTGTTGGAAATTTGGAAGAAGACGTAAAAGTAGATCGTTAGATGGCAACGAGATTGCATTTTCGAACAACAGCGGCAGAGAGAAGGCGAAGAATTTGCGGCAAAGGCGAGAGAGACGATGGATTTTATGGATCTCGTTATCACGGTGGTTTCTCAATCGGTCGCCTCGCGCCGTGGCACGTGAACAAATCGAGCCAATCCCCGGCCCGTAGTTCACGAAGCGGCTTGTTCTTTCGTAACCGCAGAGAACTAAGGATCGGCACACCATTCCGCGCGATAAAAGCATCATCCAACCTTTTTTCCACGGCACAGACCTTCGCTCGACGGTCCCCAGACACGTCGGATTCGATCGGTCAGGACCGCGCAACCGCGCACTTTGCGATATCGTCGATCTCGAGGTCGGCCCGATCCTACGTTTCTAATGTAAGCTAACGAATCGTTGCTTCATCGTTCGGAGCCACCAAGCTAGCGATCGTTGCTGCAGTCGTACGAAGCGAAATCTCTCCAGCAAACGTGTCTACGTATCGTGCGTTTTGCGATTTTTTCGCCGCTTCTGGCCCAAGAACCAAACGTTCGTACGTCCTTCCATGTACGTCGCTTCTTTCTTCGATCATTGTTACAGTCTCGAAGAGGAAAATGCGGCGAGAGGTTTTTCTCTTCTTAAGAAGGACGTTCTTCCGAAATCTCAAGTCGTTCGGTCCGATTTTAAAAACGTTATTTCCCTTGAAACGGTGCGCTTCTCTCTCTCTCTCACTGTTGGCATATCGTCCGTAATGTATCCTGTCATTGCGAAATCGCCAACGTATCTATCTCGAACGACTGTTAATTGTCATTTCTCTCGTCGGGATAAGCAGGTGCGCTCGATCGTAATTTATTTTTCACGAGCAAACGAAAACGTATCGTAAGGCGATAAATTCTTGAAACGGTCGAGCAGTACTAGGTAAGTAACCCTTTCGCTGCGACGGAATCGCCCGCCACTCTAGTCTCTACACCACGGTCAGATCGTATACAGGACTATAACGAAATGCGAGTTATACAAAATAGCCGTACAAAAAAGTATCCATATTCAATCGGTAATTTTCCATTTACCAGTAATTTTTCTCAACATTTTTCAAGTGCGTGTCCTAACCGGATCTATATTTGTCGTATATCATACACTGATTTAACGTGCTAAATGTATTTTATATAAATTCGCTGATGTAATTAAACGGTATGAAAATAATGGTATTGACGACATAACTAATTACGGTTGATGAATAAATTTATTTTATGATAATTGCTGGGTGGCCATTTCGTCGTTATTTATTCAACGTTATTTATTTATGTCTCGTAAATCCTACGTTTATATCGTATTTACGAGTGTCTCGCAATCATAAAATTGTTACAATCAACCACGTAAGCCTGTAATATCGTATTAAGTAGCAAAAAAAAAAAAAAAAAAAGAAGAAAAAAGAAAAAAACTTGTAAAATGCTAGTAATATGCAAAAGAATAGAATAATTAGTATTTTATATTCTGCTTATCTTTTAAATTAAAATAAACAGACTGCCATTTTCATCTTCCATCTCGCAGTGAACCCTTCAAATTTATTTTTTACGATATAAAAATTGTTGCCTTAAGTTCTTGATATTTTTAATATCTGCGTTTCACAGACGTTTCGCTTAACGAACGTATTGTTGCAAACAAAAGCGTACGAAAGAAATAAAATTTGAGGACAAACGGATGCAGGGTAAAGATGTAATTAATACAGGGAATGGGTAAATTGGATCGGTAAGAGATGAAATCTGCAAGGGCACGGAATTCGAAAGAATCGATAGTCGAACTTGACATCGAACGAGGTTTCCCTCGCGGCTCGGAGCACTCGATAAATCGCATTCACGACGTATCCTTGCTGGGATGACCCAGTTACACGCTCGAACCCCTTGAAATCGTAATCGTACGAGAATTTATCGATCGTGTTCGAAGGCCGGCGAGAGAATCTTTTCCGCCGATCCAACAGATACTAGTCCGTGTATCTCTGTTCGATAGAATCGAACCGAGCGGGTAATTTGTCGAGATCGCGACGTTTCTGTCGTTACCTCTTCGTTCGAAAAACGTTCGAGAAACCCGATTACGATTACGAGCAGGTTTCTTTCTTAGAGAATTTCGAATCGCAGCCGCGTGTTTATCTCGAGCACCTTATTCCAAATTTCCTCGTATCGCGAAAATTTCGATCGATTCGCGCGTGTACGTTCAAAGTTCGAAATTATCACGAGTCTGGAAAAATCTTAGAGGTTTTAAACTTTCGAAAACTTGGCGGACTTGATCACGGAGGTTACTCGATATTCTCTGTATTCGGTATCTGCGTACTATTCGCCAGACTTTCCACGCTTTTATACCAAATCGAAATTTTGAAGAAACGAGTTTATCTCGCGGAAAGCTTCGTAATTTTCAACTTTTGCTTCAACGTACGCCGCGTATGTCGCCGTTCGTTGGTACTGGCAAGTATTGGGAACGTTTAATAAAAATCGAATACCTTTCGCTCGTCTTATTTATTATCCAACTACTTTGTTACAAATTTACTATCGCCTTCGTATCCTGTCAACTTTCCGATATACCGTTTGAAATATTTTTGAAATTTTTCACAAACGTAACGGCTAGGCGTCCTAATATTTGTACGAACTTTTGCATCAGCGTCGACTTTTAGTACCTCTTCTTCCCAGCAACTATAAGTATTCTTTCCCCTGGTGAAGAACTTGACGTGTTTTCATCCGTGATCCAGTTTTACTCGTTCTTCCTGTGGACCGTGGGATTTTTAACGACGAATTAAAGACAAACCGGATGCAACGTACGTTTCACCAACCCGCCGACATCTACGGAAATTGCAATTGTGTGGTTTCAGACGTTGCACCGTGACTTTCTAAGTTGCCCGTTTTTTACGTCTCTTTCGTCTATTATATCCACTTTACGTGCAAAGACCTAACGAATCGTTTTTTATTCGGAAAAACGCTTTCTTCCGTTTCATCTAACGGAAATCGAAGTCAACGGTCTGACGCGATATCGTTCAGGACAATTATCATATATGTAGCAATAGACCGATCTTACGTGATATCTAGTAGCTTCGTAAAAAATGAGTTAAGTTCGACAACGAGACACAACGCGTTTTTAAATTTATCGACCACATCGAAGGGATAATATACGCGGCTAAAGGGATCGAAATTACGCATAGAACGTTTACGATGACAAATTGATAAAAAAATAGTCGAACGCTCGATAGCTGCGTGTTCCTAGAAGATTCGTAAAATACGCGTATACTTTTTTCTATATCAACGATATGAAACAAGATGGAATATAGTTTTAATTGTAACGCGGCGATTTCTCAATTCGCTACGAGTTAAACGAGGCGTTTCTAAAGAAAAGCGTCTCCTCGGAATATCAACCATTGAAATCGGAAAAATAGAAATAGCGGTTCTTTTCTCATCGTTTTGTCATCGAGTATCGCGCGTTATGTAATTCGCATGAACGTAAACGATAAAATAACAGTTTCAAGAATGTCGGACGCATCGACTCATTCCGCTACAAAAAAAGTTGGGAATCCTATAACGAATTTACGATCGATCATCGAACGTACGTACGAAGGAAGAAGACGAATATACGTGTAGTTATGTTTGCCGTTATGTTCACCCGTTAAAACTATGCATTTTTCATTACGCAAATAGTCGCGTTTCTCTTTTGCGCTCAACGCTTAATATTATATGTTAATTACGTGTTTAATTGATACGTTTCTACGTCATAGAATCGTTTCTCTCTCTTTCTTTCTTCGAACGATAAATAAACATTTCCAGTCAATTTCAACAAACGCGAACTTCGACAAATTCGGAAAATGATATCGCATTAAAATCTATTCAAATTCTTTGGCGAATAAACGTACGATTTTCATGCAAAGATCCAAGTTCTATCGTTGATGCTACTAAGATAAATTAACGAGTTGCGCTTCGCTATAGCGAGAGTATACGTAGAACACGCATGTAAGCGATGTCACAGATGTTATCGAGAAGCAGACGTTACCGTAGCATTTTTCCTTTTCACGGAATACGACGATCGTGAAAACAGAGAGTGCAATGGTCTTACGTATCTGTAGCGGCGTCTCGATGACTGCAACTATGTTTCTTAAACGAGAAACGCTCTCCCAAGTTCTATTAAAATCGCTGACGCGGAAACGGAAATGTTCTAGAAACCGGGGCACTAGAGTGCATCCTCGTTACCGCAATTCGTATCGCGTATACAAAACGAGCGATAAGCGTTTCGTTACAACCACGTGTGTCTATGACATGAAAAGCTTTGACAGTTGCGCGAAACGGTATCAAAATCCAGCCGAATCGAATCGTTTGTCTTTCGCCTGATTCAAACGCGAATGAAAACTATTGGTTTTCTCAAACGATATCCTTCGCGATACGCACAGAGCCTCGAGAGCATTCGCCAAATTCTTCGTTCCTACGTTTACAAGATTTATTAGACGCGTCCTACGTTTCGACAGGATTGCTTTTTCGTCAGCCAGTCGTTTCTCACTGACGCTACGTATCGATGGCATCGACCGTAACATCGAGCACGATGAAAATGACACCGACGGATGCCATCCATGCTTTTCCAGCTATTTCGACGGTCGAACGTCGGCTACGATTTTCACGCGAAGCTACATCCGGCCATTATCGTTTGTATCTCGATTTTGAGTCGCGCGTGATCCAACATAGATCGATCTCGTCTTCGATCTTCGCGCTTTCGATCTTCAAATTATATTGCGTCAGATACTTCGAAGATACAATTCCGTTATACGTATCTGTACTATGTGTATCGTATCGTAACGCGTTAAAAACTCGAGAAGTTCAAGATTCCATATTTACGAACGGATTTACCACAAGTGCGTAATCGAAGCGACTCGAGGTACGCTTTAGAGGCATATCGCGATCCTCGACGTTGATAGGTAGCGCGTCGCGCACCACGAGTTAACCGGAGTACAGGCAGGCGAGATACCAATCCTGTACGAGAAAATTTACTTTAGTTCTTAAGAACGTTTTAACGAATGTCGCGCTTACGTGTCTCTGGGTAACTGGCCGTTCGCCGAGTTCGATAATCTCCAGCGATGTACCGATCTACGTATATCTGTGCGAACAGGTAGATTATCCGGTACCTTCGACGATATATTTTCCATACGTGTCCATTCGATAACGAACGTCGAAGGACCACCGCGAGCTAATAAAAGTAAAACGAGATTATCACTCACCGGTATCTTCTCTTCGTTTCATCGAGTACAGCAACGATACTGAGTACCGCTTCCTTATTCGAAATTCACCGTCGCAAACTACATACTATATATACGCAAACGTATAACGTAGTTTCTCGATCTTTTCGATACGGCGCTTGGCACATACCGTCATACGTATGCGACGGTTGGACGTAGCGCCAGACACACATGTACCTACTTTCGTGCAACACACGCCTCTTAACGAAGTACCGTTCGTCTCTGGTAACGAACTGACGATCGCACGACCACAATCGTCAGACTAGACGCGATAATAATCCATAAAGATACGCCAGCAACTATAACGGTACGCAATAACATTTGAAATTGGAAAAAAGATTTCAGCGTCTCGATACGTTCCCTAATTTCGACGAAGTCGCAAGAAGAAACGATCGAAGATCATTCTGCTTATCGATGGAAGAAGAACCCTACGTTGTTTCGATCGAAATAACGCTAGTAGGTGTAGTAAAATTCGGCTGATCTCGATCCTTGTGCTATGTCCGCGCGTATACTTCGATCGCGTGCTAACGAACAATAAATCGGGAAACGTCGGTGTTATCGATTTCGCGACAAATTGCGTCAGATTACGACGACGCACCTCGTGTCACCAGGAAACGATAAGCGACCTAATTACGCGACGATATTCTCGCGTTTTCGACGACCGTGCCTATTTTACCATGCTAAGAGGCATGCATCTACATATACGTGTATGCACGTCGAGTTATAAATAGTACGGTAAGTACAACGTGCGGGCGTTCCGCCATATACAGACTACATGGGTTATAATAGTTCAGGTGTATACCTTTTATAGGTATATCGGCCTCCTTGTACGTACCTGCTAGCAGATACGTAAGAACCACGTTTTCGAAGTAACATGGAAAACTGTATTTCTACGTAACGCGTTACGTTAGAATGGTTGGTCGCGTTCTATGGATAGGTAGCGTCGCGATTTTTTCGTCGCGTCCTACCGATCCGCATTACGGAGGAATCCACGTTACATCCGGATTCACCGTACAATAGCCGATAACGAGCGTAAGGATGGTAGGAGCGGCTGAACAAACAGATTTCAATCGTATCCAGCTCGGTCGAATTAGAATTCCTCAGCTCTTATTCCGGATATGACAGTGTCGCTTATAAGACGAGCTTCCGCCGTAATCCTACGATATATCGTATTACCCCAGCCAACAACGCTTACTCTCTTAACGATCTTACGTTCGAACGTTTGGAGAAGCGCGTCCCGTGCAGTAATTTTCGATGCAAACGTATTCTTACGTCGTCAACGTTTATTCGATATCGAGACATTCGCGAGAAAAAGAGTCGAGTTAAAAAGTTTCGTTAAACAGGTACGTCTTTTCGCCGAGGAAACCGCGTACAACTGTAAAAAATAGTGGTTGGACGCTGAATGTTCGATACTTTGATTTGAATATGTTAAGTATATGCGTATCGTCGAACGTGCAACAGGATGTTCCGCTTAAATCCAACGTCTAAATCGTTTCTGCCGCTGCGCAAGATAAGAAAAGAAAAAATAAATAAATAAATAATTGTAAGAGGAATTTAAACGGTTTCAACGCGTATATTTAATGGTGATAGAAAACGACCTTGCCAAGGTTATCTTAAGATTATTCCAAGGTCATCGACATTTCCTTTTTTTTTTCTCTTTCGCGTACTGACATGTTTTCTACGATGCAACGATGTTGTAGTCCTCGTCAAACAAAATTCGGCGATCTACGATATCCTGACCTTGAAGCGATCTCGAAGAAAAAAATAAGTTTAAATCGGATAACGTCATAATAAGTAATAAATCAACTAATTCTATCAGCTTATTTATTACGTTCGGAATTTTCGTTATCCGTATCAACGTACTTTTGCACAAAAGTATATAACTCTGCGGTAAATCAAGGAAAAATTTATTTTCTCTTCTTCGTTGTCGCGATACGCTGTGTCATTCGACGGTAAACTTTCGAGCGATCTTCGATGAAACGTGAATCGTGTGGTTACACCGTTCCGAACGAATTGTACCGATCTGGAAACATCGTGATTCGACAGGATTCGATAAACAAGGTATTTTTCTACATGAACTTTTTGACAGCTAGCTAGCTAGCAGATATCGGGATCCCATTATCGTCCTAGCGCAATGTGCTCGTTCGATCTAATAAATTAAACTGATTTATTATATCTACATTATCGCGAATCAAGCTCGCTGCTTCTCTTCTTCGAGGTCGCTTCAAGGTTTCGACGTCTCGGGTCGTTAAACCTGTCTCAGCGTCGATCGATACGTACGAAAAACGGACGTCGATGCGCAAAGCATGGAAGCGATCGAGGAACGATCTTTGAGACGCGATCAAAGCAATTTTTTTATTTTTGATTATCGGATCGCAGCACCTTATCTTCAAGTGCTGTAATAATTTAGATGTTCGACTCGAGTGAAACACCTTAGATCAAGTATATCGTAGTGGATCGAACGTCACAAAAATATCGAGTAAATCGTGTTTCAAGACGACGCGACGCGATAGAGATACTAACCCTATTTTAGGGTTATTTAGGTTAGATCTTGCGGGTGATCAACCACGTTTCAACCTATGTAATACTGTAAACAAACGAGATATTTCGAAATAGAAAAGAAATTGGTTCTAGTTAATCGAACGTACGGTAATTAAATATGCGGTCAAAGAGTTACGTTTTTTAAATTATTCCTGTCGTATCGCTAATAAAGGGATAGTCTGACGTAATAGCGTCCTTGATAAAAGTTTCTCGCGCAACTAAGAGGAGATTCGTTAATTTCGTTTCCTTTGATTAAATGGAAAAAGAAAAAAGAAACGGCCAAAACGCGACTGGAAAATCTAAGGAATCGCACTCGAGCCTTACAACTTTTTTTTTTTTTTTAATAAGATCCGTAAAACGTTAAGTTTACGAGTAAATACAACGAAAATCTCTATTCCGCTGAAACTTCCGTTTTACGGTTTTACGAGTACCGAGAAAGGACATCCGCTTTAACAGACCTATACTTGTAGAGGATTAACGATCAGGCCCGACCCTCCCGTTTGCGACAAACGCAGCACGGTAAACTGCCGAGGGAAGAAGACGGTAGTAAAAGCGGTACAACTCGAACACGAACGAAGTCATGTTTGCGGAGAATCCCTGGGAAATGGGTTGGAACACGTGCTTTCCGTATACGAGACGTTCGATACCGATTTTCTCCTCCATTCAAGGTGACAAACACGGTGCACGCATCCCCAGCCCTTTTCTCTCGCTTCGATCTCCAGCGGCTTAAAAACGCCGCTCCTTTTGTCGTCTTTAGAGATCGCTGGCTCGTTCTGTCCGATAGGAAAATCCGGGAAAAGCGGATTTCCTCGGCATAGAAAACGCTGGCGTTCGATTCGCCGGATGCGAGAGGATCGCTTTACGCCCAACTTCCGGCAACGTTTCACCGTACCTGGTTCGAAAGCCGACGGGCTTTCTTCGGATATTTCGGGCCAAGCGACGAAAAGCGACGAAAAGCGATCAAACGAGAGATCACCGGCGTCAGCTGTCCCTCTCGCGAACCATTCTTCGTCATCCCCAGCCCATCCCATCCCATTACAGAAATACGTATCTATTCTTTTGCCGCACGGTCATTATGTTTCTCTATCTTTTGACCAAAATAACTAGTTAACGATTTATCGATCTATACGAATGCCCCTATATACATATATATATATATATATATATATATATATATATATATATATATATCGAGTCATATATATAACATATATATATAACATCGATATATATATATAACAGTCAAACGAACTGGAACAGTAGTGTCACTACACAATGGCGTTGATAGCGATTTTATCGCTATTTCCAAACGTTCTCTACTATCAATGTGATTCTCGAATACGATGCTAGGATAAATCAAAAGTAACGAATGCTGTTTTTTTTTTTAAATAAACATAGTAAAAGTTACGGTCGAATCGTACGAAAAGGAAATAATCATATACGGAAGTAGAAAAGTTTATTACCAAGATACAATTTCACGTTCGATACAACGCGCACATAAAAATACTTGGCGATTTAGAACGTGTTATTTTCGTTATTAGCTTTTACTTACAAATTTCTCGTCTCTTTCCGCAGTCCAATCTTTTCTACCAATTTCAATCATTTTTCAAAAATATGTTGGGAATTTTTAATTTCAAATTTCCTACAACCAACTCGCGCTACGCTTCGACGTAATTACACGCAAATTATCTCGTTAAGTTTGCCGGCGAGTTCCAATTATACGCACTAACGTATCTGTTTACGTTACTTCTGTCATTGAGTACAATGACGCGCTGTACAAGGAGCACAAGCCAAAGAATGTCGCAACGTGTTAGAACGTCTCGAGGTGTTCCTCGCTTCGGTATCAAAGATGACGGTAACGAACGATGACTAACAGCATCGACCGTGCATCGTCCGATAGAACCGACGAGTTCGTACGAGTTCGTTCGGTTCGTTGTCCTTCGTAGCTGAAAACTAGCCTGTTTATTCACATTTCGGGAGTTGCGCGTCTCGAAAGCACGACAGTTTGAAATTTTACGAATCCCTGCTGAAATACGGAGAAATGTTTCAACGATAATTTAATAGCGATCGTGTGGACTAATATCGTCCGATGTAACGAGCGATCGTCCAAAATAAATACGATACGCGTGAATTTACCTTCTTACGTTCGTCTCGTACCTATCAGGTATAATTGTATCGTTGGTATCGTTAGATCGAAGAGGAAGTTTGTCACGCGAGTCGTGTATATTCGATGTTGAGAGGCTTTATGACGGAAACGTCAGACGCAATTCTAAATACGCCTGTACATCTATGGATAACGTTCGAATTCGGAAGAGCGATCGTCTCTCTTTACGGAACATCGTTGCAACAACGAACACTCGTAACTCTATTCTCGTAAAAACGCGTCGCCGATACAACGTACGAGAATCGCGTATAGAACGAACGAAAAAAAAGGTCTCGCTTCGTCGGATCAGCAACGCTAACGAGAATGTGCACCTCCTGTCTCGTTATTCGCGGAAAGGTAAGACGGCGATGACATTTTCTCAAGAAACGAAACGATGCATCGAGAACAACGTGCCGCGTTTCGACTCGCTAGAAATTGTCCAGAGACACGAAGTAGATGGGTATTGGCAAATATCGAACGCGGCCGTGTCACGAGCACGTTTGGCTTCTGTACGAATTGCCAAATCGCCTCCAACCGGCTATGGTGTGTTGCCAAATCCTTTGGATCGTGTGTTAACCTGCTACGAAGTACGGACTACGAGTTACTTAGAGACGGGATAGGGTAACTAACCGGTATAAATTCATGTACTTTGCGGCTTTCGTAAGAATTACAGGTTTTGCACGATGCTTACGATCAGCGATAGCATAATTTCAAAACTAAACGGTCGAAACGATCGATTAAAATTGTACGGTGAAAGAGATACGGTGAAAGAGATTCGCTACAGAGGCAGATATAGAACTAGAGGGTGAAATCGGTGTGTTTCGAGGATCGAAGGGAATCGGTCGGGACATTTTTGAAAACACGAGAATTCGGAGCCTCGTTCGGTGCCGTTCCATGTCAATTTCGAACTGTCTTTCTCGGCTTCTTCGTAAATTATCGAGCGAGAGACGAAGAGGACTCGACGTTCGAAGCTTTCGATAAAAGATTTCGACGGAGCGAGATTTAAAGCGTTTCCGAGTACGTTCCATCGACTATACACTCGTTAACCCTTTCTAACGTTTCTTAACGTGCCAGTTAAACGATCGTGTGTTCGCATTTCGTAAGCGTCGTTTCATTTCCTTACTATGTAAAATATAGCGCGCTATTGAACGTTACGCGAGTAAATGTTAGCCATACCGTCACCAAATAATCTGTTTATATCGAAAATACGAAAAGTCAAGAAGGGTAGCCATCGTACATATGTAAATCAGAATAATAACAAGGGGAAATAATTCTCAGATCTGGAAAGAGCGATCGATATTATATTTTCGAAGCGAAAGAACGGTAAAAGTTCAAGTACTTTGACGATTTTCACGGATACCGATCGCTATTGTATTTTTTAGTAGCGTATTCCTTTCAGCGGGGATCGTGCCATTTTTCTGTTTCTTCTGTTTTACCTTTGAACGCGTTCTTTATCTCGTGTTATCGATTCTACGATCATCGTCGATACGATTTGTCGTATTCCGCTTCTATTCCGAAAAAACATCGATCATTCGATTAGATCAAACCGGACGACAAAACACTTAACGTTGTTAGAAGAACTTAACGTTCTACTTTTCCTATTATTATTTTCTACGTTTCGGATTCGAGAGAAAAGGTGCGATCGGCTCCGATCTTTCCTGCTAGCGAGTAAACGAGAGGGTTAATCCGAGTTCTGCATACCCCAAGTAATTTTCCAATTCGTTAGCAGCGCGTATTATTACGCGTTCTGCGCGTTAAGCAACGAGTCGAAGGAAAAAGGCGAGACGCGATACGAGTTGCGGCAGCCTGTTCCTCGTAAGGTATTCGTCGATCATCCGAGGCCACGTGTCTTTTTAAATGGAAATATGCCGAGAATACGGTCGGAAGAAGCCACCTTCCTTTTTGTTGCACGAGGTGCCAAATTTTCGCGAAATATCGACGAAAGGGTAACGTTTCTCGTACAAACGTTCTCGCGTTTTACAAAACCCAAAAAGTATCCGGTTTTAGAAAATAGAAATACCAGCTGGCTACTTACTTGGAATATCGTATTCTTATACGATACCCGAAGGAACGTACGTAGAAAGTTACATAGAAAGTATCGTCGCTCGATCGCCGCGTTGCAGAAAACGAGACGAAACCGAGACGACGACGCTGAAACGAGGCATTTTCTCATTCTTCGATCCCAAGAAATTCTACTCCGGTGTTCGCGTGAAATACGTACGCGTGTACGTACACTTCGATATTTGGTGGCCAATGCGGCCTGTCTGGGTAGGCAGAAAAAACGTGGCCTACGTGCACGGGACTCGATACTCCCTGGCAGCTTGCCTGCTCTAAGGTCTAAGGTATCCATCGTATAATCTTGGTTATCTCGTACCGCGTGCCTTTGCACCGGTCTGCAGGCACATCTGCCATAGCCGAAGAAAGAGGAAATTGCCGCGACCAGGCCCATGATCCGTAGAGAATGGACGTCGTGTTCTTGGACCGCACCGGTGCGCGTATGCATCTAACACCTGCCTCTGCAAGTTATTCCGTTCCTGCTTTTATCTTTCCCTCTTCTTCTTCTTCTTCTTCTTCTTCTTCCTACTTCTGTCTCTTTCCTATCTTTGTCGATTACCTTATGGCGCTGGCTACCGACTGCGAGTCAGGGAGAGAGAGAGAGAGAGAGCGAGAGAGAGCGAGTAACAGAAGTAATAACAGAAAGAAGCAGGGCTCGTGCTGCTCGTCCAGCCGACGCATCGGTTACTCGATCTTTGTGGATTTTATGGTCAACCCTGGTTCATCCGAAATCTCTGGAAACTAACTACTCGGGAATTCCTCTTGTACAACGTGTCACGAAATTTGTACAGTTATAGTCGCTCGATATAGAAAGCGTTTTTAGCTTTCGATTTAGTACGAGGATCCGATCGTACTTTACGTAGACAAAGATGACGTCCGCAAGAAGATATTTCGTAAGGGGCACGAAAAGTAATAAAAAGTAAGATGCGACGAACATCGTGTACACAGATACGTAGGTTACTTGTAACATTAGAATTATTCATCGTATAATTTTAATTGCTTTACGTTACTTTATATTTCTCTGTTCGCTTCTCCCGAAATTGTCCTTCGAAGAATTTTTTAACGTATTTCAAGCAGCAACGACAAAGAATTAGATTTCTTTGGCATCTATCGTTAAACTGTATCTTTGTAATACGTGTCACGATACGTATGTTTTTGGTAAATTATAAAATCACGACAAAGAAATTTACAGGTAATAGTCGAAGGAAGAAACATCTCCTTTAAATCTACAACAGCGAGACACCGATCCAAAAAATATTGCAAGTAACACCGTCGGGAAAGTGAGTTTCTCCGCGAATGGCAAGACAATGTATCATCGATTTCTCAGACCTTCCTCGTGGCCGAGAGCACGAGCACGAGCACGAGCACGAGCACAACGATCGAAGGCTGCATTTATTTGGGTCGTGGACACCGGTGAATTATCTCTTCGATCCTTCCGCTCTTACGACGCCTCTGACCCCCATTCCTTCTTCGTTATCACTCTTTATCACGTATTTACGACCGTCTTGCGGTTACTTGTGCATTGTTTTTAACCGATGCTCGCCAAGCATTGCGAAACCACCGTCCAGACGGTATTACGTGCTAAGATCGTTATTACGAACTAAACATGCTCGTCCTCCTCTTTCGTTCGTCGATCTAATCGCACGGACGATGAAGTTTCGATAGAAACCGATGATCGGTCTACCATCGCGTTTTATTATCTTACTGCGTTTCTACTTCTACTCTGTCCTCTTGAAGCTTGATCCAAATAAAAGTAGAAATATCCGTGAAATATTACAGTAGCGATACTTCTCAACATACTTCTCTTCTTATACACGCAAGATCGTGCGTTATACCGATGTTTGAAAAGAATCTACCTTTCTTGAAAAATGTTCGTCAAAGAGTGCTATTCTTATGCAACTATATCCGAACAACATAGTTAACGCTTGATACATACATACGAATATATATACGTGCGTATACGAAGCGTATAACGACAAAAAAGAACTACATCTTCTTTCTCGTTGTTAACTTTTTACAAGTCTCCTTTCGAATAAATTTTCAGGCTCTCTTCTAACTTTTTTTTTACGTATGACAACGTCTTTCGTTAAAGGTGAATCTATCCGATGTTGGCTAATTAGTACATAAAAACGTCATAGACGCGTTTTATCTAAAAACATCGAAGATTATTACCGAAATACATGCAAAAGTGATATATTAAAACATCGAAGGTCCTTCTGAACCGTATATTACCTGTGATAAGATAACATTTTCTAGGCTTCTTGGTAACTCGTTAACGACAAAAATACATACGACACGGTACGCTTCCCGTTTTTTAATCCGTACGAAACAAGCAGAACATTATGCTGTTTTATCGAATATCTTTTGACATATTTCTAAGCAACGCGCGTTTAAAGTAGATTATGGTGTTTAATTGTTAATTGCTTTAGATTTCGGAAAATGTCGGAGAATGAAGCGCGATCTCCGGAAAATAAGGAAAGAAGGGAGGATAAGGCGGATCCGGGCGCTAGCAGGCACGGCAACTTCATGAATTATTACCAATTCCATCCTGCGGAAGAGCGCGTGCGACAACTTCCGTGTGGCGTGTGGCACTCGACCCATCCGGACCGGAAATACGTAGGCCTAGACGTTGGCTGTAACGCGGGGGTAAGGCTGAAACAGCTGTCAGACGAAATAGGACGAGTCGACCGTGATCCGAAGTTACAAACGACAAGCGCCTAAATTTAGACGGTGTTATACCTTTTCGAATATCGCTCGCAACATAGTTTCTTCCTGAAATCCTTCCGGCCCTATGCTTTTTAGGAAAAATTGTAGAAAAAATATTGTGAATAACTAGTATTTCATTTTTATATCGGATAATTATACGTTATACCTTAGCCTTCTTAACAAGAGCAATTAATTTAGGTAATATTTGCAGCGAACAAATAATCCGTGATCAAAGTATAATACGTATCAATGGAAACGATTCTTTGTTTAAAAAATTCTTACTAAAAATCATATATCCAAAGGAATATTCGTTCGATTGGAAAATTCTCAAAATTCCATTGAACAAACGTACTTCGGTCGCATTAGTAATTTAGTGCTACAAAATCGATTCACAAAACGATATGGGGCCATAGAAGAGGTTTCTTGGCCAGAGAACGAGCGTAAAAATCACAAATCGTATTAATGGTTTCAGGATTTAACATTCGCGTTGCACAACTTCCTCGAGAAAACCTTATCTACCGATCAAGATCTACCGAAGGAGATTTGTTTGCTCGGCATAGACCTCGATCCCATCTTAATCGAACGGGCACGGGAACGCAATCCACGGCCGAATCGTATCGTTTTTGAGTGTCTCGATTTTTTGATCGAGGATCGTAACGGGACACTGGACAAGCATCTTCGTCGATTGGAAAAGTCGCGCTTCGACGTTGTGTTCTGTTTCTCCGTTACGATGTGGATCCACTTGAATCATGGGGACGAAGGACTGATGGAATTTTTGCAAAAGGCTTGTTCGATCACAAACATGATCGTGATAGAACCTCAGCTTTGGAAATGTTATAGAAACGCGTCGAGAAGGCTCAGACGATCAAAGGGTGAAGATTTTCCATTATTGAAGACGTTGAAACTCACTGGCGATCCAGTAGCGCATATTGAACGCATATTGACTGAATTTTGCAATTTTCGAAGAGTCACGGTTACCGAGAACAATGAGTGGAAACGGAGACTATTAATTTATGAAAGGATGTGAGCTATCGCTTCCAAGATCGACGAGATTCCATATGTTAATTGAAGTGAAACGACCGAACGACGATTTTTTCTTATGCAAATGCGATTGGAAATATTAAAATACGATGGTTGAAATAATTTTTGATGGCTTTAAGTCTCTCTCTCTCTCTCTCTCTCTCTCTCTCTCTGTCATAGGTCCAGTAACTGTTTTTTAAATATATTTTATTATTATATCACGCTGCTTAAATATATTTATAAATATGCGAGATATTTAATATTTTCTTTGTTATAAACAGTGTGGTGTTATATTTACAGAAGAAGAGTCTGAAATTTGGAAGATTCTTTTGCCTTGCACTGGACAGTAGGATATATCGTATTCTTTTTTTTTTTTTATTATAAATAACAGCCACCTTTGAGATATGCAGACGATATATTTGGAAAGCAAAGATCTAATATTTGGGAAATTTTCTTTCACATATACCCATCCTATTTTCTATTATTTTCTATTCTGTACGATTAAACGTAATTTATTAAATAAGTCTCATTATTTTCATACACATTGTTGTATTTTATATTTATAAATCAAAATGAATCAGCGATATGTATACATATCGGTAAGTTAATTCGAAAAGTCAGTTTTATTCCAACAATATAGTAAAAGTATAGTAAAAGTATAGTATAGTCCACCACTGTAATGACGAATGATAAGTAATCACGCGAATATCGAAATATTTCAGTACTACGTGAATCCGTGCATTATAAATATGGAAATTACTATATTATGTTTTCGTAATTAGTTCCTGTGTAATAGGAGAATCGACATGATTATTTCAGTTAAAGGCAACGATCTTCGTTAGTTTGATGAGAAAAAGGGGCAGAAAGGATAAGCAGTCGAAACAAGTTGAGGTTATAATTGTTTAAAGGGAAGGATTCTGAGAACGACGCGAGATGGCAATACCGTACGAATGTTTGTTCCGCTGATGGTGAAGTACCAGCATAACAACAAACTGACATGAATTCTGCGAGCAAGGTAAGCAAAAAAGCAACCATTGTCGCCGATTTTAGGCAGTTTCCCGCCATATAATACTTAATGGTCGTTCCTCCCCACCGCTCGTCTTCCTTTTTCTACGTGAGTCACGTGCTTTTATCCTCGAGTACTCTAGCAATGGAGTCTGTAAGCGGACACAAGGTTAGGTTATGAGTGCTTCTAACATTTTTCTTTTATTCTTTTTTCGATAAAATTGTTTGATAGACGAGTATAAGTTGTGTTCCTCGATGAAAATTCCTAAAAAAATAAATATATCGCTATTAATCATATGTCTGACAAATTAATCAACATTTTAAACGTTATCTGTTTTAGGTTGGTGAAATTTTCACCGCAGCCGGAGCAGCATTTAACAAGTTGGGAGAATTAACGATGCAATTACACCCTACGACCGACTCACCAGCAGGGTAATTAAATAAAACACACATGTATTATCGCCTTTTGTCATAAGTAGCGGCAATGCGCGTCTAATGCTTTCGCTTAAGTTTATATGAAACTATGTACTCTAGAGAAACGCGGGAGAATGTCACGTGGTTTCACGTATTTAAGTATTAACCAATCAGAAACGTAATACTGTGCATCTACAGCTTTGTTCAAGTACTATATTAGCGTACATCCTTTGAGTTTGAAAATTTTTATTGCTATAACGTTATCATTCGTTGCGATTAAAAAATACACCAAGGTATTATTAACTTCTCTTATGTTATATTTAACCTACGTTACATAAAGATAACTTAAATATTGTTTACGTTCGTATTCCCTTTAATACGTTTTACAAATTGTCAATGCACGTGGATAAAAAAGGTATTGTAGATTTTACGCTTACAAGTGTAGTTGGGAATTAAATAATCAAATACTTTGCATCACTATCGCTTTACCATAAAAAAGATGGCTGGCTGTATTTTTACATAACTCGTTGTGTCGCTTAATCTGTAGTAAATGGACTGACGAGGAAATTGAGATGCTCCGTCACTCGGTAAAGACCTTCAGTGAAGACTTGAACAAAATAAGTGAACACATCAAGGGACGAACGGTGTAAGTGAATAAGGCTGCATCGAGCCCACGGTTGTTCCTCAATTTCTATGCGTCAGTCTCGACCCAAAATTAACCGGTCGTTTCGACGTTCTAGCTCTCAAATTCGGACAACGCTAAAGAAGAAAGCTTTTGAGGAAGCTGGCGTGCCGATCAGACAACAAATGCTTTCTCAACAGTCAACGCAACAATCGGCAGTTCAACAAGTATCGAAGCAACAAACAGGAAATCAAGGATTAATGGGAAAATCGTCTGAAGTCACGTTGAACATGTTAAATGCACCGGAATCGGAAGTGGATGTTGAGGGACTACCAGAGGAGTGTCAAGTAAAGCTCGAGTTCGAAGGTGCGACGGAAGAAGTTGCTTCTTAATAAGCCGAAGTTAACCTTTCCATATGCAATCTTTTTTATCTCGATTTCCAAATAAGATAATTAATTAATTATGTAATAAGATAATTTTCATATAATATACGCGCTTAACGTTAAGTAACAAATATGTACCTTCAATAAATTATGTTTCTCAAATAGATTTTTAAAAGTCAGCTACGATTATTTACTTCGTGACATTCTTACCGACCGATCATCTACTAGTGTTTTTAATGAGGGCGCCACAAGCTGAAAAACCAGTGTCACAGACGCGTGAAATTGTTGGCAACAATTCCGACTGATCTGATGTTCGTCTATCCCATCGAATAGAGATTTTTTTGTCGATCTTTTGGTATTCTCCGGTCTCGCGTACGATCATGTAGTTTCGCGACTTACGTTACGTTAGTTCTGTTGCGTGACGCATGTGATTGACAGATTAGCAATGCGACGACTGACAGAGAACCCAACTTGTTCAAGTAGTTAATCGGCAGCACGCACGAGCTGATCTTCTATTGCATTCTCTTTTTCTTAATCGAGTCGCAGCTATCTTATTTTACAAAGAGATTAGCTCGTGTGTGTTCGATCAATGTGTGATGGATCGGTACGGTGAACTCGAGTGAACATTTGCAATTCGGGGCACCTGTGGCTGTGCCAGACGCTTGTAAACACTAAAATATCGCTACGACTGGAAACGTAACGATGGAAGGAGGCATATTAGAAAGTCCAGAGACCACTCTGGAGAGATCCGACGATGAGATCGCCTTACAAGGATTCTGCAGTCCTAAAAAGCCACTGTACAAAGTTCTTGGCCTGGCATTGATGTGCCTATTAGGCTTTGGTACGACTGTCATTGTTATTGCTCAATTATCTTTACAACGTGATCAAGTAGCCATTGTTCATTATTTATATCTGATCGCTTTTGTTTCGGTACATTATGACCTCGTTAAGTGTTTAAACTCGAGTTTGAACTCAGTTATCGGGATGACTAATATCTGTTGTTTCTTTCCGATGATTAAGTTTTTCATAAAGTAATTTCAATCGCAACCTACAATAATTTTATTTATTAAATTTTATGATATGCCGATTTGATATTTTTTTCACGAACATTTAAGCCCGTACTTTGACGTTTATTATCTACCACGTATCATAATGAAATGCTAATGAACCTATAAAATTATAGGAAGCGTAATTTTTTTCAATTGTTATTATCATTACATCGAAAATGTATTTAATTATGAGATTCTCGTTACTTGACAATAAACTAAACAATCACGTACATTTGATTACTCTAGTTTCCTCTATTGCCATCGTATTTATTTAACGTTTTTTTAATGATTTATATACTTCATTTATACATTTTTTTGTGATACTAGGGAAATAAGCTTCTTAAGAAATAACGTAAAATTATGCTCTTACTTTCAATCATTACTTATTACTTTTCTTTTCTATTGATTTGCGAGAAACTATTTTGAGTAATTGTTCTGTGAAAATGTTATTAATCGTGTTTTAGTTCCTTTCTATTGGTTTTCCAAGTGACATAAAATGCTCAATACACGTATACAACGTAACATGCATTTATGAATGGAATCGGTGTAAGTTGTATAAGATACACCGTCCATTTTGCACATGGCCCGAGACAAACCGTATCATCTTGTCGGTATTCTTTCGTCCGCGATATTTTACTTTTTCTCCCCTCTTGTTGATGTTTCTGATATCAACAAGACATGTAAAATGCATTTGCGCGAGTTCGAATCGCATGTATTCGGTTGGCAACTAAGTGATTGCGGATTTTGTCAATACCACCTAATGACAAAATCCGCAATCACTTAGTTGTCAACCCAATATATTAGTCACGTTTCTCGAGCACTCTCAAGCGATCAATGATTCGCATCTCATTATCTGCGCATCAATTAATCGAACGAAATGCTTTTATTTGCAGGTTCTTACTTCTGCTTTGACAATCCTGGTGCTTTGCAAGATGACTTTAAAGTCGACTTGCAGATGTCAACTAGTAAATTTGTTTTATTGTATTCTATTTACTCATGGCCAAACGTGATTTTATGTTTTATTGGCGGATTTTTATTGGACAGTGTGTTTGGCATACGTTTAGGAACAATTATATATATGGGACTTACGCTGATCGGTCAGATTATATTTGCAGCTGGAGCTATGGTTAACGAGTTTTGGGTGATGATGGTTGGTCGCTTTGTTTTTGGGTATGTCTTTCTCTGTAAGCTTGGAACATTTTATGATTCTGGTATTAATTTCCATACCTTTGCAGCGTTGGCGCAGAATCATTGGCCGTCGCTCAAAATAATTATGCTGTTTTATGGTTCAAAGGAAAGGAACTGAACTTGGTGTTTGGTTTGCAGCTAAGTTTCGCTAGAGTCGGATCAACCGTGAACTTTTTAGTAATGGAACCGATTTATAATTACGTGTCTCAATACTATAAAGGGCCAGAATGTATCGGCATTGTTCTCTTTCTTGCTGCTCTTACCTGTGTGGGTTCTATGATCTGTGCATGTTTACTGGGTATTATGGATAAGCGTGCTGAGAGATTATTAAGAAGGGGAGAGGGGCAAGAAACCGAAGTCGTTAGTTTAACCGATATTAAAGATTTTAAACTAATATTTTGGTTGATCGCCATCATTTGCATTGCTTATTACGTTGCGATATTCCCGTTCATCGCATTAGGAAAGTAAGTACGACTAATAAGGAATTTGTATAATTGTATTTTACTTAATTACATACTATGTTAAGTTATTCTTTCCTTTAGAGTATTTTTCGAACGAAAGTATGCGTTTGAACCATCAAACGCGAATATGGTTAACTCTCTCGTGTATTCCATATCAGCTATTGCGTCTCCCATCTTGGGCTATCTTGTCGATAGAACTGGGAAGAACGTTTCTTGGATGTTTGTCAGTATTCTTGCAACTATAGTAGCTCATGGACTACTCGCATTCACATATATAAATCCTTATGTATGCATGATTCTTATGGGATTAGCATACTCTATGCTCGCTAGTAGTTTATGGCCACTGATCGCACTTGTTACCCCAGAATATCAGCTTGGTACTGCTTACGGAATGTAAGTAAAGTTTAACGCACTCTTTAAACATCTGTGAAATATTTGACGGTTAATCTTACAAAATCCTTTATTTACAGTGCACAGGCTGTACAAAATTTGGGCTTGGCTACAACTTCAATATTAGCTGGTATAATCGTTGACCGGGGTGGATACTTCATGCTTGAAATGTTTTTCTTGGGTTGGCTATGGAGTATGTCTTTCCTTCGCATTGCTATTTCGATGAGATCCAAATGTCTGTATACTAATTTCTAATTAACGCTTTAATAGTTTCGTTAATAACCGCTGTTGCAATCTGGGTGTCGGATGTAGCAACTAGTGGTGGCTATCTGAATATGACGCCAGGTCAGAGAGAAAAATACGAAGAAATTCGACGTACACCGGAAAGTCTCGAAAGAGAAAAGTTACTGGCTCCGGAATCAACTTCTGATTTATCGACTGACGATCTTTTACAACCACAATCTGACATTAGCATTAGAAATCGTTATCTCTCTCGCATTGGAGGAATGGTAATCATGCAATCTTGTTTAAAACGATTTAAAAATACTTTTAATACTGTTAATACGTTGAATACTTTTAGGTACCGCCTAACGTAAAAACACCAATTCACCGGCTATTACGATGATGCATTTTATTTAGATGAATCTAAAATATAAATAGCTATATTCATTTAAAACCTCGGTAAAAGAGTTGCTCACTGTGTCTTCCTCTTACACAGCATTAATCTGTGATAATTTCGTAATCGATACGTTTGAATTATAGCCCGAATTACATATAATTCATTTGTAACAAATCGAAAAATAGATCTTTCGTCGACAAATTAATACGCCAATGATTAACAAGTGGCAAAGATATACTTATATATCGTTTGTTTTTGGCATTTATTGTAATTATGAATGTTAATAATAATACGATTTTATGAAACACCATCAAATAACGTGTTTTTAACACGAACAAATCAAGAATTATTTTCTACGTCTTATTTAAAAGAAAACCTATATAAATATTTCAAATTACTTATCGTTTAAGACTTGTAACATGTAACAATCGTGGCATATAAGAGTACTTTAACGCACATTTAGTAATGTACAGATAACTCAAAGCAAAAGTTAAGAAGATTAAGTTATCATGCATTGATTGCAACGTTATTGTAGTGTACGTTACGCTATATTATACCGTTCTTCTTATAATAATCGAAGCTTTTTGTCATACAACTGGAATAACAAATAAAAGTTTATGAATTTGTTTTTTGTTATAAAATGTGTCATAGAAAAGATGTATTAAAAACATTTTTTTATCTAAGAAACGTTTAATATTTTCTTAACAAAAGTAATTTTATACGTAAAAAATAGTTTTCACGCAATTAAGGAATACGTACTGCTGAAAACAAGATATTATCGTTTCTCGGGCGAATTTTGATGAAAAACCGTATACTCGTGTTTTCTACCGAATAACACGCGAATTGATTGTAAGTCGTTGCATACGAGAAAAATTAATTTGATTAAAGTATGAATAATTGTACTCGAAAAAGAAGCGTTTGACATACGACGAGGCGACGCCATTGGCTGTGGTGACGCCTGTCAAGACTCGAGACGCTTATTTATGCACAGCTGTAGTGTGCAACACGTGCGTACCCGTGAGCACATTTACTATTAGGAGGATCGTGGTTTTTACTTTAATTTTCGTCGACATGGGGGTCCACGACAACGCAGATTCGAAATATATCGTTATGGGTACTTCGAGTTTCTCGAAATTAGCACCGAAACGTCCTACTACCGTTGTATTTAACGAAAGTTCGAGCAAAATCCAAAAATTCGAGGATAATCAACAAAACGTTCAAGCAGAAAATGTGGATAAAGGAAATATTAGTTTACAACAACAAAGGAAGTCTTTACCGGTCTATAAGCTTCGTAAGCGGTAAGTTACGTGTTATCGTTTTTCGTTTTTCGATTGATTTTTTACTGCCATACTTTACTCCAAATATCGTCTTCGAAGTAGACACGCGGAACATCGTGAAACAAAATGGTGTATCATCGACTATGCAAAGTTGATAACTCGATTCCTCGTCGTACAGATGGCAGCGTTATACGGAACTAAAAACGCGCGTACTGAAAATAATTTGAAAAATTATTTGTTACAAATATCCCGGTACATACTAATGTCAATATGCGATATTACGTATATATTTGCCAAACTATATAAATATATTTGCCAATATACAAAATATACAGAGTATAATTAAAGTTAAACGATTCTTTAGAAACTATTTGTAAGATACCGTAACATATTTTTGTACTAACTTAAAAAAATCTTGGCGTTACTTGTATCAGTGTAGAAAATTTTAGAGATCCTCGTGAATATTTTAAGCGATTGTTATTATATAATATATCTATTTATATATTATAATTAATTATAAACAGTCGATATATTCTAAATAACGTAGAAAAAAATTTTTATCGAACATTTAATTCCCTGTACTTAAATATCTTTTGGTATTCTCAAACAAAACTGGATTTAAGTTGCATTATTAAATTATGGATAAGTAATTACAGTAGATGATATATATCGTGATTGTTTAGGATTCGATGGTATTTTTCAAAGCACGTAGCTTACAGTAGATATAAATCTGTTTTATTTTCTCTTACGTTTACTTTTTTTAAATTTAGCGAAAAGATAGAAGATTCGGTTTCCTCCAAGCAAGTGTTATTATTAGTAGATGCTGCGTCATTAAATCGAACGACATAATAGTTTAACTATTACGCAAACGGGCAAAGTATAACGTGGACATGGAGCGATTCTTTTGCCTACGTCCATAGTTTATTAATGTTATAGTTAACCATTCGATCTACCGATACCTATCTATTTTTTCCATCGCAAGACGACGTGGTTTCCACGCGAGCTAATAAACTGCCTTCAACGTTCGTTTCAGGCTACTCGAAGAGATTCGCAGAAACAGCACTCTAATCATCATTGGCGAAACGGGAAGTGGCAAGACAACGCAAATTCCCCAATTGCTGCTCTCGTCTGGTATCGCAGGCACTATCGGTTGCATCGGTATCACTCAACCTCGAAGAGTAGCCGCGGTGAGCGTGGCTCGCAGAGTCGCACAGGAGCAAGGAGTAGAACCGGGTAAATTGGTCGGTTATTGCGTACGTTTCGAGGACGTGACTTCGCCGCAAACGAGAATCAAGTATCTGACCGACGGAATGATGGTTCGTGAGGCGATGACCGACGAGATTTTATCGGATTATTCGGTGGTGATCCTTGACGAGGCTCACGAACGCTCGGTGCAAACTGACGTATTGCTCGGCGTGGCGAGAAGGGCACAAAATTTACGAAAGCTTAAGAATCTGCCGCCGCTGAAGCTGCTCGTAATGTCAGCTACGATGGACGTCGATAAGTTCAGCAAGTATTTCCAAGCACCGGCGGTGTACTTAGAGGGTCGTCAGCATCCGGTGAAGATTTATCACGCCGTCAAGTCGCAGGAGGATTATGCGTTCTCTGCCCTTGTTACAGCTTTCCAGATTCATCGCGACAACCCTGCTAAGTAATTTTTTTTATTCGTTCTCTTCCTACCTTTAAAATATGTCATTTTCAAGTTGCGCAAATATTCTCGACGCTGTAAATCTTGTATAGTTTTCGTTTCGCGATATCGATGTTTCTACGATACCTGCAGGTATTAGGAGAAACGACAAGTAAGTAGGTGATTATACAACGTAACAAGTGGAATTTCGTTTCTTTCCGTGCAACATTGCGTATGTTATACTATGCAGCGTGTTGTATAATCGATACATGTACTACCGTTCGTAAGTCTTTTACTTGTTTAAACGAAAACAAGAAACACGCCTATATCTCTTTAGCTTCGCGTTTATCTCTAACGAATGGTCGACACCTTACAAAATTAATTTCACACGCACACTATGTATTTGCAATAATATAGACGGTAGACAATTTAAATTTACGACGGTAGCCTTAAGCGCATAAGCTGCTTATAGCATAGGCAGAATGTTGCCAGAGTGAAATGAAAATTATATACCTCTTTTTAAATGGAATCGTACGATTTTGAAGCAGCTCGTTGCTTCCTATAAATAATTCTCAGAGTGCAACGTTTTCGGTCCAATTACGCGGCTTATCGCTTTACTTTGTACGAAATCGTTGATCATCTTTTCGGATAATTCGCGTTTAATACACAAAAGACCACTTCCCGAAACGATGATAATTGTAACGAGGTTACGAAGACTCTGACACGTTGTACCGTATTCAAACGAAACGTGTCATCGTGCTACGTCATTCTGTTCCTCTTTCAAGTTTAATTTAAATAGAACTCGATCGCAGCGTATCGAAGGAAGATTACGGAGTACTTGTTACGAATTTCCTTCGATTTTCTAGTTAAACGCGTTCCGCGATACGATAATAGAAATATCGTGGAGCGTAAATTTTTCAGCTTAGTAGGCCATTTGCAAGATGCCCGTGTATTTGCATAACACCGTTACTTTTATTCGATTAGAGGCGAGCAGGTTCGAATACGAAGCCCGGGGAAGTGGGTCAGAAGGAAACAGACGATTTCCAGAAACTTTTTGTCTCTTTTCCAGCGAGGATATTCTGGTTTTTCTAACTGGGCAAGAAGAGATAGAGGCTGCGGCTGCGAGCGCCAGACAAGTAGCTAAACAATTGGATGGACAGGGTTATCCATCGTTGAAGGTGTTTCCATTGTACTCGGCTTTGCCGACGCATCAACAATTGGAAGCCTTTAAACCATCCGCTCCTGGAATGAGAAAGCTGATTTTGTCCACCAACGTGGCCGAAACTTCCGTTACCATCGGAGGTACGTGGCGGAATCAACGAGATTACTTTATTTCCAATTTTTTCTGCTATCCCATCGTCTCTAATCTCTTCAGGGCGAGTATCTCTCTTCGCGTTAGAAGAGCTCCGAGAACGTTCTTTCGCCAGATTTAAATCGATACTTTGTTACGTTTCTTTAGTTTTAGTTTTGGAAAAGGGGAGGACGAAGAAAATATTCTAACCTTCGATTTCACTGATCTCTGTTAATTCAGATCGATTTAATTCAGAGTGTTTTTCGAATTAATTCACAGCGAAGAAACAAAAAGGAAGAGTAGATCGAAGCTAGAACGCCGGAAGATAGCGTTCGTATATACATGTGCGACGATATGATCGTCGGATTCACGTTGGTTACGGCTAATGATGAATTACGAATTCGTTGGAGTCCTTTTATTACGTCACGATTAAATGTAAATAGAATCAAAATTTCGAGGAAGATAACCGAGGCAGGTAATTTTGATCATTTGCTTTTGTCATTTATGCGGAGCGTTTACGAGAAAACGTACAAAATATGCAAACTGTGTCTACTTACGCAAATGCATATTTTCATAGAATACAAAGGCAGACACGAAATCAAGATGGAAATTTGTTATCTGTTTTTGATTAAAGGATTATGCAGGCCGTTTCGTTCAACTAGAGTATCTCACGAGGGACTCGATTTTACGAAAACGAAACGTTTTAACGAAAGCTGTTTGGTTCGAAGGTGGCATCGTACGGTGCAAATTACTTTTACGTAGATGCGGAAAAGCGGGCAAGATTTTAAGGACAACTTTATTTCTTTTACACGGAACCATGTATCTTTTTTAGTACACTAATCGGTTCATCCCTGCGAGAATGTGTCGACCTACGTATGTCGGAAAACTAGCTTGGTTTAGCAGATGTTTCAATTTTAATTTGTCAAATTGGACGTACGGTGGACGCGAGGGTATCGTTTCTTCGAACGTCTTAACAGCCGTGCGACGTTTTCGAACGTTTTATCTCGAACGGTAATCCTGGTCGATCCTGCGAGCTTCGTTGACACGATACCGATACTATCGTCGGCTTTCGCGTTTTCCGCGCTAACGCGAACCCACTTTCCACGCTTTGCGCAAAAACCGATAACGGTGGATCCTCGCCGTGGAACGCGGGCATTGCCGCGGTAGCAAACTAAACGCAATTACGTTTGCGTTAATAAGGCCATAGAGTCGGCCGTCGAAAGCGTAAGAGCGGCGATATATCATCGGACGAAAGCCTGGCTTGTGTCAACGCGCGATCTTACGTAAAACAATTACGATATAGGCCCGGGTTTAACTGCCTTTGAGAATCCATGCCGAGCTTACGATCTTCGAACGACAAGGAAATCGCGCCACGCGAACGTAACGATGGAAGCTATAATAAGATCGCAAATTATTGCCTCTTCGGCAAAGATTTCCAGAATAGAGTACGTCGCGTTAACTATGTGGACGATACCTGTCGTTTTGTAAATTAAACAATTCATCGTAAAAAGTAACTTCGATATCAATTTTTAATACTATTGGCTACGTGGCTAGTGAAAGAAAAGGGCGTTAGAAGAAGATGGGAGGGAGGAAGAGAAGGAGAGAGAGAGAGAGAGAGAGAGAGAGAGAGAGCAATTTTATCTTCCGCGTGTAGCGCGATCCGCTAATATCGCGAGCCGAAAGCCGGTACGCTCGTTCGCGATAGAAGGATCGGCGACGTTGCCGATGCACACAGTGATTTCCCGATAAAATTACGCAGGAATTCGACACGTGATCGACACCGGAGTGGTGAAAGCTAGAACTCATCACCCGACCACCGGATTGGATGTGCTGAGGGTGGAAAAAGTCTCAAAGGCACAGGCCTGGCAGAGGACCGGCCGAGCTGGCCGGGAAGCGGCCGGCAAATGTTACAGAAGCTACACCAAGGAGGAATTCGAGAGGATGAAGGAGATGCCTGTGCCAGAGATACAAAGATGTTCTCTCGCGGGAGTAGCCCTGCAGCTGCTTGCTATCGGGGTTGACATCACCACCTTTGATTTTATGGACAAACCACCGAAGGAGGCCGTTGACGTTGCGGTGACCTGTCTGGAAAAATTGGGCGCCGTCAAGGGTGAGTCTCGTAGTTTCAACGACGACTTTTAACATATTTCCATATGACTGATTTTGAGTAAAACACGCGATACCGGCATAGATATTCTCGTTGCTTGTCTCGATTTCAGAACGAGTGAATTTCGCTAGATGTTTTGAAAGGTGACTAGTAAAGAGAGAGAGAGAGAAAGAGTAGAGTAAAGGTTTCAAAAGTATCGATTCATGTAAATAAACGAGCTTTATAGTTTTTTGATGACGATAGGATGGATTGCACGAAGGTCGATATCGCGATACTATTTTATTTTTGTTATTATTACATATTTATTTCGAATATCGTTAATCGTATAACATCATCGTTATCGAAATCGTATACCGCGTACATATGTACATATGTATACGTATCATACACGTGTACGTACATTCACGTCATAATAGGTCGAATAAAATAGAGACAATACGTACGAATAAGCATTTAATAGTCCGATAGTGTTTGTTATTCGATAAATTTGAGTCGCTTCGAAACAGATAGCAATTACTTCGATAAAATCGGATAGATATTCGCGATAGACAAGATATTCGTGAAACGTCAGATGAATATTTTATAAAAATATAATGTACTCTCGACTAATAACGATCCACTTAAACTTCTCGAATATTTGAAGGAAAATCGCACAAATAATCGATACTCGTCGTAAATTTAATCAAACTCGTAAATCAAACTTTTACTCGTGCCACGAATGTTACGCAAGCGATAGTTACTTGTAAAATTTGTTTAGTACGATGGATAGAGGTACTCCAGACTATGTACAAAGTTCAATATGCGAAAATTAAACGCAAAGCTACGAATGTCTGTTCGTAGAATTTGCGAAGAGAAACTAGATCGGTCAATTAAGTTTTGCACTATGGTTCGAGTTTGAGTTTCTCGTTCGCGAGATCAGATTGCCGCGCTAATTACACTATCCAAATCGTTGGAAGATTTCTTCTTCCTAAAACGATTCATCGGGATTTGTAGTCTTCTTAATCGATCTCGATCACGTGAGAAAATTAACGCGATTTCAACTCGAATCTTACGTTTGCTCGATCGTTCTGTCTCGTCGATCGAACAATTCTATCAATTTTCTGAAAATTATATGATTTTTTATTTTAGCGTAAATCGTAAACGATATGTCGCGTGATATTACTCTTATATATAGGGTTAATTAATGTTAGTATACTATATTGTACGATATAAAATTCTATATACGTAAACATCGTAAGTTCGAAGACACATAGCGTATCTATTTCTGCGTACATTTAAATATTTCGATACAGATATTTTTGAAATTTTAAAGGCTATTATGTACACCTAATTTTTCCAAGTACGATATTATACGTATATTTTGAACTTTACGAAATACCGTGTCGTCTTCGTTGATCCTAAATATAATTGAATTAACGAGATATTTCTATATCATTAAATAAGCGTATTACGATGCTATTGGTCTTTGGTAACGTCGATATCGTAATTTAATTCAAATAAATTAGCATTAATATCGAACAATTTTCGAAAAACGAAGCAAACTATCTGATTCTGATTCGTTAGATTCTCTTTTCCAATTGTAGGGTTTAAAATCTACCGTTGATTCCTGTTATTAGAATTCCCGATACTTTTAACCACAGATAAGCGAAGCGAAGCATTCCACGTAGAGGTACGGTATTCTATATAGAGAAAAACGACTTAACTCTCGAGTCTTTGGAACGCTTTAATCCATATCATCTCTAGCAGGAAAACGACTAAAAGAACGAAAAAAAAAAAAAAGAAACGAAAAGTTACGAAAGTAGTCTAGCCGGGTAATTAATTACCGTTTTTAGGTAAGATTCGTCGTGCGTTCCACCGAGAATAAGACGAAGCGTCAAGTGGCATTCCGTATCGATTTTCGGATTTTAGCTGTTCCAGAATGTGCAACACTCGCTACCACATTCTCTGTAATCTCATTTTCTTCGTATCTCGTCATTGATTTTTCCAGCGACGATACAAACTGCGTTTCTAACGCAGAGTATTCGTATCCTCGCAGGTATCGAATTCAAATTATCGCTGTTCGATCATGGACAAACATCCTAAAATATAGGGTAATAATTCAGCTTTCGATCGATCTTACGTTTGTCGAAAAATAGGAATTCGTCGTAATACGAATGGAGGATTTGATCAAGGCCGATGGTTTCTTAAGTGAAACGGAACGAAAGCTGTAGATGGGAGTCCTTTGGCTTTCGTGTAACAGTTTCATCGCGATCCTAGAAATACTCGTACGTTGCTCACGTATACGTGGATTATACGAGTTCGAATTTATGTACAGCGTGTACGATCGAACCGTAAAATTTTGTCGGAATATCACGTCGCTCTTTTTTGCTTCGTTACATCGCTTAGCTGTTTTTGTTCAGTCGTCCGCTTTGCCGAAAAATTATTGCTACATTTACATTTTACAGTTTTATGGAATAATTTATTTTGCGAGAAAGATCGAACAAGGTGGCAGCAAGTTACGTATAATATAATAAAGTTACATACATATGGACTGTATCATCGTAGACGTGGAATTTCTTTTTATTAGTACGACGACAAATTGGGAACTGGAATTGCGCTGTAAACTCTCGAAAAGGAAGATTCTGAATTTCAAATAAGCGACATCAGCTGACGGAGGAAATATATCCCCGTCCGCGAAAACAATACGTTCTGCCGCTTTATTTCTTTTTAGAACAGCGATATTTCATATCTCGCATGTTGGTTGTTATCGTAACTGTATCGCGTATATCTAAAACGAAAATCGCTGCAACTTTATTCGACGTCGTTTATGTTGTCTGGAAGAGTATAATTCGACCATATATATCATATTTCGATGCAGTCTTTTTACGTCTATTTGTCTTCTATCGATCACGGGATAGAAAAGTTTCGCGGCGATCGAAGGATATTTTACAAATGTATCGAAAGCTGAAATTGATTCGAACGAACTGTAAGACGATATGGATCGTTACCATCTATCAAATTATTTTAAGCGAAGTAACAAGTAACTTGCGTTTACCTTGATCACAGTGTATTTAATCGTACATTTAATCGTATATTAATTAGTTTCGAGCTAATCGCGATTTGTTTGAACTCTATTCGCGCTTAAAGACAAAAATTGACACTGCTAGAAGAAGTCGCTACCTCGCGGAATATTAAACGGGTATTTAATTTTTGAGAAACGTTCGTAGCTGCACCTCGATATACGTATACCTCTATATATGTATATAAGATAAGACTTTTTCGTTCGACTTTCATGGGAATAGGTTCTCCACCACAGCTGACTACCCTCGGAAGAACCATGTCCTTGTTTCCGTTGGATCCACGGTTCACTAAGGTGATTCTCGCATCCGCGGAGCATCAATGTCTCGAAGAAGCCCTCACCGTTGTCGCTCTATTGTCAGGAGAGTCTGTCTTCACCGATCCACCTGCGAAAAGACAGCAAGCTTACGTCGCTAGATCAAGGTATCGGATTGTATCGATCTCTGGCCTCTCTTGTTTCATCGAATATCGTGTCGTAATGCGCTCTTTCACCGGACTTTTCATAGTTTTCTTATACGTTTCGCATATATAACGTAATGCACGCCAATAACTAAAAGCTTGCTCGTCTCCGATACCTGTTTCGAGAAATTTTGCGAACCAGTTGTTTCGCGATAACGTCTTCTAGCGAATAAATAGTCCTGACACGGAGGAAATCGTAGAAGCAAACAGCGCACGAATTTCACGTTTCAGCATGATTTTCCAAATATTTTCAAAGTAAAGTAACCTAATCCGATATCGCTGAACTCGTCACGATGTTATCTATAGCGTTAGATAAAGCAACTTGTTCGCAACATTTTTGTCGTCGGATTATGCCGGTTGGCTTTGTGTCTTTAAAATATTTTTAAAACAGGAAACAGCTACGAGTTTCGTGAAAACGAGATTTCACGGTACAGTGATCAAATATTTGTCAAAATAAGTATTCACGAATCTAGAGCAAATTCCGCGTATACCTTTAAACGTCAAACAGATCCGTCTACGATGCGATCGATACTCGCGGCTTGTTACGCTTCTTTCGTTCGTTCCAGATTCGCCTCCCCCGAGGGAGACCACGTCACGTTGCTGAACGTTTTTCGCGCGTACGCCAATACCAAGCAGAAGAAGGTCTGGTGTCACGAGAACTTTCTGCATCACAGGAATCTAGAATACGCCGCGGAGGTGCGACAGCAACTCGCCACATTGGCGGAACGTGCGAATTTGGAGAAGGCCAGCTGCGGGACGAATACCGAGCAACTCAGGAAAGCGCTCCTCGAGGGTCTCTACGATAATCTCGCCGAATTGCAGAGGGATCAGACTTACATCACCGTGAGTTCATTTTACTCTCCTCTCCCTCTTTCTCTCTCTCTCTCTTCTTTTTCATTCTCATAGTATCGCAACGATCGTCGAACTCGAGGCCGCTTGTCCGAATCCAAGGTTCGTTCGACCAACTTTTAGCCGGTGGAAGTTCGTCGTCGAAGTAGGTCGATCGAGTACGATACCGTACGTAATTATTTCAGCCACGAAAGTCTCAAACTTTTCTCTCCGATTGTACCGTAAGGTAAATAAATGTATCCCGTTGATGAAACGCAGTTGACTTTTTTACGAGAATAATCAGCAAATAGAAGATCGTGGTTATACGCGGTTTGTAGTAATCGGAGATATTTGCCGACGTCGTTGATAGTTGGCGCGATAGAGAGGAAAGGCATTTGAAAGAAACACGGCACAGGTGGCAGTTTTTCCATTGAAAAAATTGCTAGCAACGACGAACTTAAATACGGAAATCTGTGCGCTTTTGAATATATACACATATAGAAGAAAATTTTTCCGCCACCTCTGGATAAATACGAATATCATGTACTATTTTCTACGTTTATTTTGATTTTGCAAAATCACACATATATATATAATTTTTAGTTCAATCGATTTGTAATATTTTACGAAGCGATTAAAGTATTTAGAGCGCAGGAATAAATAATTTTGATCGAATCGTAGGAATTTTGTTCGCGTCTGTGATTTCTTTGATCGCGCTTCTGTAAAGCGTGTATTGCTTTAATACGTTTTGGGTATCTTGTCGAGACAACGTGTAGATAAAGCGACTTTATTTACGTCTTTCGATAACGTTACATCGAGGAAATTTTGTTGCATGGTATCGTGGCTTGGTTTTTAACGGGTCAATAGCGTGCCATTGGGCGTCGAACGATCTTTTTTAACTTGTTGCGACAAGGGAAAGCGACGTCGTAGCGAGACGGAAAAGTTTACGGTGCGAGAACTTTTTAAACGGACGAAATCGAAGGGAGAGGTAGTATTGTTTCGTTGTCATGTCGGAAATTCGAAGCTCAAACGAGTTTCCTCGGAGTATGAGGCACGGTTTAAGTAAGCTTTCTCTGCCGGTGACTCGGTAACGAGAATTTAGGAGTAATTGGATTGTTCGTTTGTGTAGGTGAGCTCGAAGCAGCCAGTCGCCATACATCCTTCCTCGACGTTGCACGGCAGCAAGCCACCGTTAATATTGTTCACGGAGGTTGTAGCCACCGGAAGATGTTACCTCCGCGGTTTGTCTGTCATCGACTGCTCCTGGTTGACCGAAAAAGGCATCGGTGTCGGAAAACACGATTAAACGGAATGCCCGTCGTTTCTCTCGTGAAAAAAACCTTGCAAGCTTCGTTACGAGCGTTCCCGTTTTTGTCCCGGATCGTTGTAATCGGGAAGAATCGACGCAACTCGTTTTCGTACTCTGTACAGTTCTTTAATAAAGACGATCATCGTCTCGTCGAAGATGCCACGTTGATACGTAAACAATTTGTCCCTCCTTTCGCCCTTCTTTACTCAATTTTACTTATCCATCTATCTTGCATTTTAGTTAATATCGTTTGCCGAGCGTTAAGACAACTTTGAAAGTAACGTATTCGTTGTTTCGTCGTCGATCAAAGAAAGATATCCGAAGATTTACGTAAAAAGATATACGGTTCTGCTTCGGTTTTCACGCTTATCGATCGTATCTCTTTACGCTTTGAAGATCTTTATCGTCATCGATAGATTCCTTCTCCGGCATGGTTTATATATATCGAATAATACGACGATGATTATAAACATTAGCGACGATCGATAATTATTAAAAAAATAGGGTATTGACGTACAACTTAAATCGACAATATATAGGTAAGTTACCTATAACGAATTACCTATATAGGTAAATATATAGGTAATTCGTTACGTTATATCGATACCGACATTTAACGATAAGAAACGTATTAATTTCAGCGATGTTTATCTGGCGTTTAAACCCGGTACATACATATACACGTGTCTTACGTGTGCCGGAAGGGTTGAAGCTAGCGGCAGCACTTGGCTACGTTCCGAAGTCATTAGTGAGAAGCTAAAATCGATTGATCATAGCCGTAGCGGCAACCCGACCATCCATATCGCCCTGGCGCGCGATCCTACTTTACACACAGCGAAAGAAAACGGACCACAGGAGGGATTCGTCGCGATCCAGCAAATACGTAAATCGGGCTATTCGCGCTGATTTCTCGAATCGACGAATCCCGAAGACAAGTAAGAAATAATTCTATTGGTTAGAGTTATGGAGCCTTCCGAGGGTAATCGCGTTTTCGTCGTGCGCGATTCAGACGATCCCGGTTAATTCGCGAAACGGTTAATTAACGCAGCGAAAACGGTTTTGTACGACGAGAGCGAATAAGCAGGACGCGGAACACGGTCGTCGCACGGTTCGGTACATGTCGTCACAACAGGTGGCTAGCTCGACGAAATATCGTCGCGATCTCATGCATGTAAATGCTCCGTTACCGACTCCTGTGTACTTTTGACGGACGCCGACGCGTATACTAATCGTCCCTTTTTCCTACGCTTACGCTTACGAGTACGAGTACGGACGATGAAATACGGTTTAAGCAAACGCATCGACTGGTCGACGCTGTTCCTACGTCGTATATTTGCATCGCGTATCAAACGCAACAAAGTCGCACAGCCGCGTTGAAAACTTGCTCCGTAGACTCCTCGGTCCGTTGAAATCGATGTAACAAAATTGGTTAAAGGACGTCGAAAGATAAGGTTTATATAATTCGTACGATTGCACGTAGAGGAGGCTATTTTATCGAAAAAAGGAAGAGAGAGAAAATAGAAACGTGTATAGATTTTCGTAGTATGAAATAAACGTTATCGCGGAATAATCTTTTCCCGAATTATTATACACGTTCGACCATGGTACATTATATCGACACGATGTTCCCATAATATTAAATTTATATGTTACTATAGCCCGTTGTACTACGTTTTGACAATTGTACATCACGCTCTTGTTACTTATAAATTAAATATTATCAACCAGATCGTAATTACGTTATAATATAAGTCAGACTAATTGGCGATATAGTAATTAACGAAATAGTCTAATTATTCAACACGAACGGAAATTAATATTTATTAGTAGGATATGGAGGAATAATTTAATTTAAACTAATATAGATACGTACGTACGATCGATACGGTTTTATCGACCTACGGCTAGCTTATCAAACAAAACGGAAAAATAATTTCTCTTTCTCTTTTCCAATATCCAAGTTAGTTAGTTATTTATTTAAGCTGCGTATTGCATATTGGTTATTTCTAGGAATTATTTGCTTCGTGCGGTATAGATATAGGTATAGGTATAGGTATAGGTAATCGTGGGAAGCGTACGAAGCACGCGGTTCGTTGATTTCCGGTAGAATTGAAATTGCGTTCAGCTTGGACGACGCACGAATGAAATTATTTAACGGCCTTTACAGGTATTACCAACGTAGATGCTTACTTGTTGGCATTAACGCATTATGTCGCGCACAACGCCGTTCTATAGCCTTGCGTCAATTATTACTTAACGGGAGAATATTGAATTTTCGTCGCGCGAGCTGATCGTCGTCCAATGGCGAAAGAACGGTGTTCCATGCGTAATTACTCGCGCCGTTGTCTTCTTAATGACTCGCGTCGAGCTAAGATTTGAAATCCTATCTTTGGCGTACGTGTACGTTTCGTTGTAAAATATTTCACGACGTTTGTCGGAAGCGTCGGAAAAGTGATCGACGATGTTGGTATAAAAAGGGACAGTTAATGTTATTTTAATATCCATGCGACAGGTACTTTTAAATTTATGTAAGTCGTTAGAATAGACGAACGTTGGCTTCGTACGTGGTTCGCGGTTCGTACGAAATTTTAATACGAAACGAGATTTTTAATATCTTTTCCGTAGGATCGTTAAAGATCGCGGTATCTTATCGTCTTAACTCGTTCCTTTCCTAACTACGTATCGAAGTAGTTATCGTTAATCGTTCAAGACGGTTTAACTCGCCTTAGAAGAAAATAAGGTAATCGTTCGACAATTCGCCATGAAGCACGAAAAGAACAAAGGTGTAAACGTTTTCATTTAGATTTTTAATTTACCTATTAACACCGTTATTTCTCGCAATGTAATCTTAGGAACAACGTCGCGAAACGAAGCTGATCGGCCAACGAGATAAGGTAACGTAACATAAGCAACAAGTTGCCTGTTATCGCTACTTTTATTCCGCTATCTCTTCCTGCCAAATTTCGATTCATTTCGATTCGATCGTCAACGCGGAACACCCATGCCGCTTCTCGCACTCAGAAATTCCCATACCGTCGATATCGTTGCCATTTCCCAAACGAAACAAAGCGAGTCTTTTAACCGTTGTAAATCGAGCATCGTGGAAAATACGAGATCGCTGGCGACAATTACGCGGATGAAATCGTCGTTGAATAATTCGCGCCGGCCGTAGGAACCCGCGTCGTTGTCGGTGGTGGTGATGGTGCTGCCGTTGTTGCTACCGGTGCTATCGAGTTATCGTTCGTCTTCGCCTCTCACGTCGTCGTCGTCGTCTCCTTCCAGACACATAGCCGTTTCTCGAGCTTCTCGTCGTTGAGGAAAATCGCATTCCTCGGTGTCGCGTGGTATTAACCGTATCAGCGAGCTCTATCGTATAAGGCTCCCTCCAACTCCCACGCTTTCTGTCTCGATTTTGCTCGGAATATTACGCTTCGTCGTGTGCTCGTCACCCCATTTACCGAGAAACATCCCCTTTGTTCCGAGACACGTTCCACGTAGAGAGAAGAGCCACTCCACCTTGACGAGCCGCTCGCCTCGTGCTCCGTGGCTGTTCCATATCTACGGAATGCTCGATAACCATATTATTTTCCGCCATTCTTCATCGATGCCCGAGAGAAAGAGAGAGAAGAGGATTCTCATATCCGCCGCTGCCGCTTTTGATCTTCTCCCTCCGTTTCTATCATCGCGTCGCACGGGCCACGTCGGTATTAAATTCCGCAAGCTCCGGCCGGTTAATCGAGATACGCGAGTCGAACGGGAACCGAACTTTTCAATTTATCTCGCGTCCATGCGGACGGATTTAACGGATAGGCTTCTCCGCTCGGAGGTGATTTGACCCGGTCAGCCGATAACTCGATCGCGCATCGTTTCCTTCGCCGCCGATTCCTCTTCCTCGTCGTCGCTTTTCTACGCTGCGACCGTTCGATAAACCGCGCATCGTCGTTTTCTCGTTGTAACGTAGAATACGCGACGAAAAGAACACGGTCCTAATTTTCTTTCGTCGTAGCGACGCGAAGCTCGCCAGATTTTTGGCGCGGAAACGGAGCTTGTGAAACGAAATTACGCGTCGAAAAAGGCAGTATCGAAAGGTACGTCGTCGACAAAGAGTCGTTGGTTTATGCAAAACACGAGTATATAATGTAAGTTCCGAGCGCAAATTGGAAATTTAAGAATATAGAATTTCAGATTCAACGGAACATTACATATTCATAGGACATTAAAAGTAGAATGTGAAATTTTCTGGTTAAGATTGCGCTATTTCACTAAGTTTAATAGGCTTTATTCGATCTGAATATGTATAGGCTATGAAACTATCCAAACTAATATATAGTATAAGCTACACTACCACGCGAAACGATCTACGTGAAAGTTGGCATACGCACGAACAGCCGATGATTATTAGCGGAATTAACGAAAAGCAACGGTAATAATTAAAATAAAACTTTACACTATCGGACTACGTTTTCCGTTTCATTATTATATTACTTTTGGCCGACAGACGTATCGTACCTGCAAGCGATAATACAGGAACACGTATATCGATGATAAAGTCGAAGGTAGACTTTTTCTCAACCGTTCTACGTGCAATACGAATGCAGGGAATACAATGGGAAGAATTTCCATACGTTCGTGGCTGCAAATGGTACGCCTTTAAATTACTGCCAATTTTTCATTTTCGGAATATGTGTAACAATAAAGCGCACGAATAAAAATCTGCTGCCAGCAACCGCGTTTTCATATTCGGGTTGCTGGGAATTATTTCGTTTTTAAAACGCATGTAAATCGATGGTTCCTCCGTGCTGTTTTTAAAACTTCCTTTATATCACGGTCAAACGAACGCGAGTAAATAATATTTGCCTTAAAGTATTTCGCGTAAATCGGCGAAAAATTGCAAAAATCATTGCTATATGTACACGTATACCGCTACTTACCTACGATGCAACTTTTCCATTTGAAACTTAATTCAAAGTTGATCGACGAGAAATACGATACGACCGGTCATTGCCGAGCTACTCTCGTTTAAATCTTTCGAGCGAAGCGTAATTTCGTTGCACCGGCATTGTCATGTTCGCACGCGTGCACCACGACCTACCGCATGCTCGACGTCTGTGCGCTGGTCAGCGACGAGCGCCGAGTCAGGGTCTTTTTATCGTTGCTAAATAGCGCCGACGTACGTATTTCCAGGAAGCAAACTGGGTCGCGTCGTTTCCAGGAATTCGGCCGCGCCATTCAGAATCTCGTGCATTTTAGTCCGTGTTTTGCGGTCTTCTATCTTGGGACATGAACGTACGTAGGTGTCAAGGTAGGATAAAACGAGAATCTGATAGCCTGACTTTTTCCATCTTCTCGGAAAGTTTCCGAGAAAACGCATACGTTCTCTGTGGCTTCTATTTTGTATTAAATTCGTTCGGAATTTACTTTGGGATACGTTAAGGCAAAGTTTGAAAAGTTTCGACGACATCAAAATGCTATTGGACGATCGTAGAAAAGAATTTCTGTAGCTTTAGAAGCAACGAATGTAACTGATAATTTCAGATTTACGAGAAACACGTCGTATTCTTCCTAGAAAAGCGACACAACTCGACCAACGTATTTCTGTGAGAGAGAGGAAAAGAAAAAAAAAAAGGGAAAAGTCATTTGACCTTGTTTCACGAGTTACACCTGTTACGTCATTTTTGCTGGTAAGTTCGATTACCAAAATGACACGTTATCGCACGAGATGGAGCTTTTCACATTTTTGGAAACCTAACATTTTTAACTAATACTCGATGTTGTCTTACATCGAACTTCGAAGGTGAAAATGCGATTGATCGAAAGAAGCTATCAAGTCCCTTTAACGGTATGTATATAGAAATAAGATTTGTAATCGACGAAGTAACGTTATCTGTAGTTTAGCCTTTTCTTTGCATTTTCATTTGATTTTTCTAAATTTCGTTCGATTTTTTGGAGGCCATTTGCCCGGAAAGTTTCGTATCTTTCAGAAAATTTTTTTAAAAGAGGAAATACCAGGGTAGTCAACGTCACCTTCGTCATATTCGTTCGAGAAAGTTTTATCGGCTTTCACATCGTCGAGCAGCTTGCCGTTCGAACAATTAAATTGGATAATGCGCATCGAATTAATCGAATCGATCGTTTCAGCGAAACATGCAACTGCAACAGTGTCTAAGTAGAGAAAATTCCACTTTTTTCCGTTACCTTTTTATGGCAAGAGTAAAATGTACGAACGAATTAATGCAATTTAATTAAATCTTTTGAAAGAGCTTTTTAAAGTTTCTCATAAAGATAAAAGAGTAATACGTATCACGCGTAAAATTCGTATGTCATACAATTTCCTACGTTCAATTAAATGGAACGTTCGCTGATATTCGTGAACTTTTATCGAATTAACTATTAAATCGAATTATCGAAAGTACATCTGTTTTAACGGGAACGCGTATTTTTTGTATTTTAAGAAAAATTTCCTTAATGGGACATTTTTTGTACGGCGTCCAAAAAATTAAACAACGATGGCAAATCTAATTGTTATTTAATATTTTGCTGGCGATAATTACATCACGTACAGGATCGCGTACAGGATAAGTATCGAGTTACGCTCGTTCTGCTAACAACCACGCAAATGTGAAACGTAATAACGTAAGCGCTGTACTTGTTACACCTGTGCAAAGTACGATATAAATTTGTGTGAATTTTAGCTAGCTTTGATACGACTTTCAACGAAAGAAGAATTATACGCGAACGGAATGAAATAAAAAATTTTTCATCAAGAAAGTCGGTAGTAGGAAATCATAATTGTATAATGCTACAAATGTTTGTTGAAATTGCAGCAACAGCGCAAAAGTGAGATTAAAATTACGAACGTACGTACGCGTATATGTAAGCGGCCGTTTTCCCATTCTTACTTACCCATACACGAAGGAGATATCGAACGTACTTTCTTGTACGTACTATCTAACGAACAAATTCATTCTTATTATGGCGTGCCATAGCAAAAAATCTATATTTCCAATCTACACGGTTACTTTGTATTCGTTCGATAATTTATCACGTAGAATATCTCAAGTAATTGTTATTAGCGATATCTTGTTCGTCTATTATAAAATGTATCTTTGTGAGTATAATGGACACGTCGTCGGCATCTCAACCTCAAACAGCAGGAACATTTAATAATTTCCACGTAAACGTTACCTCGACCATTCAAAATCGTAGGTAAGAAATAATTGGTGGAATTTTAACGATCAATTTTTATAGTTAAATAGCTGTTAGAACGGAAGAAATAAAATATTTTAAAAGATGTCGTGGCATTTAATTAATTTTGAACGCAACGCTTCGTCAAGTACTGGCTAGCCCTTGTTCTCAGCTTTCAAGAGTTATTTTATTATTGAAACAACGATCCCGTTATTTATTAGCGTCCTGCTTTATCGCGCGAAACACAACGGGAAAATTTTCATCAAGTTTCCGGTATAATCCACCACCAGTCTCGCCCCCTTTAAACATCGAACAAAGAGTTTGATATTCAAACAATGATACATTTGGCGGCAAAGCCGAACGAACTCTCTACCGCGGATGATAAATCGCGTGTCATAATCTATACGTTCCTATACGTAAGCAACGAAACTTTCGCCAGACATCCATCTTTCGGACACTCATTCGACCAAACGAACTCGTAATTATTCCAACAAACGCCGTTATTCGCGAAATAACGAGTTCCTCCGAGATACGAGACATCGCGATTCTTTGAAAATTACACCGATAGCAAACGTAATTTTGCGCGTGACGACGAGAGTCGGAGACAGCGAGCGAACGACGCTACGAGCGAGTGAAACTATCAGTTGGAACGCGATATCGCCAACGTGGACTACCGCCAATCGGGTACGCGAATCGAGTGACGCTCCTCCGAATCGATACCGAAGCATACACGCGGTACCAATTAAGCGAATTTAAAGCACACGTACCGAGAATACCAATGCTCTTTCCAACAAAGTTCCGACTCCGTTTCGATTACCAGATTAAATCGCAAAACGGTAGATACAGTACGCAAACCATAGGTATACGTCATAACGGACAGACATGGGACGTTAAATATCGGATAGGAAGAACCGTCGAATCAATTTTACTCCTAAGGGAGTAATTCTCTTGATTATTTGATCGCAGCGTCGTAATTTTAGGTCAAAGTTGCGGAGGAGAAAGTGGAACGAGGGAAAGAAATCTTGGTTCTTTACTAGAAAAATTAAGAGCTTTCAACGTTAAATCTTTATTGGTCAGAATCATCGCAGACATTACAGTTGCAAACATCCAGCATAATTTAAGCAATCGGCTTAAAATTCGACCGCGTTTCCACTTTGATTTCACGTATTCACGTTGCTCCTCGCGAAGTTTCTCAATTGGCTGGCGCGTGCAACAGCGATCGAAACGCTTTCGGTTGCAACGCGAGTCGTGCGAGTAATTACTCGAATTTTAATTGCCTTGCTTTACCTACCGGAAGAAGTTAGGCCGGAAAAAGGAGCCTATGACCGGTGCCTTTAACGACGATGTGAATTGAAATTATAAAGTTTTCTCTATCTAATGTTCTATATTTAAACAGCCATTAAAAGTTTGTAACTGACGTTAGACTGTTCGGTTGAATAGTTACGCGTATCATGAAAGATCGTGCAAATTTTGTTACATCAAATCGTTGAGCAATATAGATAAATTTTCACATTTTTTATAGATAAATGCTTTACGGTATTTATCGGACACCCGATATCGATATAAAGAGATGCTAAGAATATTTGGATGTGTTAAAGGTATTTTACGAGGTGTTTAAAACGATCATGCCATTCTTGACTATACGTGAATATTTCATGGCGCACGTAATCTCGATTTACACAAGAATCCTATTTCCTAGGCATAGGCGTTTAATCTTCGCTTGTGTTACCGAATGTTCAAAGAATAGTCGACGAAAGAATGACCAAATGTTTAGAGAAATTTTACGAACGTTCTCTTCTGTCTTATTCCTTGATGTTATACATGGACAAATTATTACTACTTTTGACGATCGCAAGAACGACACTTGCAAGATCCATGTAAAATATAACGCAACATCAGTTTCCTTTTAAATATCGAAATTATTTTCGCACATTCTTTTCAAAAAACTTATTTAGAAATTTTAGAAATTTTCGACTAATAATGTGTATATGCGTATGTATATAATAGCAAGGTTAACTGGCTCCGTGTGTTCTATTGAAACCGTGTTACAGGGATATCGCGTTATAGGAGGCCTGTGGCATTTCTTGTACCGTTGTATATCGAAACCATGTTCTCAGAATTACCGTGTTATAAAAGGGTCGAGCGTATATATCTTTAACGCGATACGTCTTTTTAATATTTCAAAGTGCTAATACATTATCGTAGATAAGTTTGTTTAGAAAATAGCTTCCGACAATTTGAACGCGATAAAAGTAGTTACATAATTATATAAAGCTATTAACAGAAGTAACTAAAATTGACTGACTTCGGTATCTACTAGAAATAGCTTCTTATACCCAGCGACCTATGTCTGACCTAACTCAAATCTATACTACTTGCGCCTGTTTCAACAGTCCCTTAAAATAGATTTCAAGCGAACTACGAAATACAGGTATAATGGCATTTCTCTTTCTCTTGTTGCAATTGTTCGAAGAAATTATTTTCCAATGTTACCCTCACTTTTCAACAATGTTATTCGTATTACTTTCCATATATTTTAATACGACATTCTTTCATAAATTACATATATTTTAAGCAGTTTCGAATAGAACGAAATGATACGAAATACCAGATACGAAACGAAATAAGAGTTCTGTCGTTCGTCAAATCTAATTTCGTCAACTCAATGGATATCGTACATACAAATAGCGTCGATCGTAATTTCAAAGGTCCAGGAAACTAGTCGTTGAATAAGTGAGTTTAACTCAGGATTTAATATATGTACATATATATTAACCTACATTATATATATATATATATATATATATATATATATATATATATATATATATATATAAAAAACGCAAATATAAGAAAACGCAAATATAAGAAAACGCAAACAATCCACTCGCAATTCTCTCAATCCCATTCGTCGGGACACGATTTTCTAGCTGCGACACAGAGCTGGCAGGATCAAAAGAGATATAGGCTAGGGTAGGATTAATTACCCCGTGGTTCAAAAGAATCCCGGAGGCTGTCGCGTCGGTTAGTCAAGAAGACCATTCAGCTGACGTGAGTTGGGTGTACATAATACACGAAAGGAGACAAATGGAGATAGCGAGGGTTCTATAAAGTTGGGAAAAGAGGCCTGGAATAATCGTGGCAACGTGCATGGCATACCGGACAAGAACGAACGGGAAACCGCGAACCCTATTCCGTTTTTCCATTCGACGTCGTTCGACGATGTCTGTGTACACGGGTCGCGTGATTAAGAATTAAATATTTACGAGTCCGACGATGGTAGGAATTCGAGTCGCTCTGATGACGTCGAGACAGGTTGAATAGGGGCATCTGTGAAAAACAGAGAATTGAAAGGGGCCGGAAATAGGCGCGTGCTTCCTCGAGAAGACACGAAAGCGTCGGTATCCCTTTCGTCTTTCTTTCTATAGATCGCCACGGGGCTCGCACGAGTCCGCCTTTCGTAAGACGATCCTTAACTGCCCCTTAATAATGAATTCCCCTCTGAATGCTGGCCCATGGTGGCATCCTCTCTTCCGTTCACCAACCCTTCCTCCTGTGTATTTACGCGGCCCTTTTTCTTTAGCGGCTCGGTGTACCGAATGTGTGCCGGTGACTGCGAATACGAGCGTGGATGATTACCGGTGAATGATGGACTTCCGGGGCCGCGAGCTAACTTTTGCTTTCTGGGTTCTGCAGTTTCGTCTTCCTTTCTTCTTCTTTTTTCTTTTTTTCCTTCTTTTTTTTGCTAGAGAAGGAACATGAGATGGACGGTTAGTTTATACGTAGATGCGGTTGTTGTTTGAGTTTCCTTTTTCTTCTTTTTTTTTTTTTTTTTTTCAAATAGCAATAGATGATTTAAGCGGAGAAGGTACTTGCCTCGTAACGATTAAAGTAAGATTTATCAATACGTTTGTTAATTGTTCGTTCCGATTGGACACCTTTTTTATCACTATAAAAACTTTGTCACGTCGTTTGTACATACGCGTTAATAAAACTATAGATAAACTTATACGAGATGAAATATAAAGCTAGGCTTTTTTTTTTCTAATCCAAGATGCGTTTATCTCTTGTAATTGTAGACATCCGTAAGCGTCGCTGATTTTATCAAGGATCCGCGAAACATCTCCGATTCCTTCTCTAGCCTGCGACGCGTTCAGCACCCAGAAAGACCTAATTTATAGCTTCGTACATAATTTCTAAAAGCTTGTGTCAAGCTTCTCCTAAGTTTACACCACGATAGACTACGTGCACAGCGTATTTCCGTATCAACGCGTATAAAAACTCGAGTTATCTTTACGCGCTGTTGCGTGGGAACGAATCTTTGGCCGTTCCCTTCTGTAGAGGGAAAAATATTCGGCCGATCGGGTTCTGCTAGACCGAGATTCGAAACCCGATTTCTCCGCTTGTCGGCCGAGTACTTTCCCAATTAAGCCAAAGCCGTCTACATTTCGTACATGATAATACCGTTCTAAGACGTATCTAGAATTACTTAGAATCGGTCGGAGAGGTAAACGACGTATCCCTCGTTCTTGTTATATCCAATTCGTTCGTACGCATTCACGAACGATCTCCCCTGAAGAATATCCTCCCCCTTTCCGAGCTACTCGTCGGTCGATGTGACAGCCGGATATACATATAAATGTGAACATGTAAACGAAAATCTCCAAGATGAAGGATGAACGAGAAGGCGGATGAGCGAGATAAACGCGTTCCTTGTGTATCATGGTCGTTCATACAGGGCATAGTTTTCGCCGCGTTTAATCAACATCTTGCTCGTGCTATACGCGAGACAATGTCAACAAGTCGTTTGAGGGAAAGTAGAGAGAAAGAGAGAGAGAGAGAGAGAGAGAGAGAGAGAGAGAGAGAGGGAGAACAAGAAGGTTCCCGTTCCACGCGAGTTCCGAGCATACTACATAAATGATCGCTCCTATCTCTCTGCCGCTTATCATTTTGCCTTTCATCGTCCTTCTTGTCTCTTTGACGGGTCTTAGATTCTCTCTCCCTCTCTCTGTTTGATCTTCATCGTACTCTTCGTTCAGGAGCCCATTCAGGACTTTCAATCCTTTCACGAACACCCGACCATTTTCTTGTTCGCGGGTTATTCAGGCCTTGGTAAGGAGGGCGCGACGTCGGGTCGTCGAGTTTAACGAATCAAAGGAATACGATTAATATCGAGTAGGTGTTTATTTGTCACTCGAGTGGTATACACAGGCTGGTAGAAAAGATATTTGTAAAGCGCGAATCTATCATAGATACCGAGGCAACGAAGAAAGTTCACGTACGAAAATCTTGTCCGAAGATTTAGTAGCTGCTAGGTTCGTAAATCGATCGATCTAAATTATATAAAACTTATATTAAGTCAAGCATATCTTTGTATCAGTTACTACGATTGGAAATTGTATCGTTCAATGGATTTACAGGCTCGTTATTTAGAAATAGAAACGCGATAGCGAATGAAAAAGAAAGTCTTAACATTGTCCTTTATCTTTGCAGTTTTTATCATCAGTGACACCCTACGACGATCGTACCGCGAACCTGTTGTCCTATTTGAATAAATTTTTACGCTCGCCGTATCATGCCCATGCATGGTTACATTTGGAACGTAAATATCGCCGAGATCTATTTTATTAGCATAATGCGACGATAGCGGCGCAACTTTCAACAGCTTAAATGTCTGCATTATACGAACGGCATAAACGTACTCGATATCTTCCGCAGATATTCAAATTCCTCTTTTTCAACTTTATGAATAAAGAGCGTTGAAACAGACTTGTCGATAATCCGTTAAATTTCGATCTTTGATACCGGCGTAAGTAGCGATTCTTAACTTTTATTCTTCAATTTTAGAAATCCTCTATGTAAAACGCGTCAATAAAATCGATTTTCAGAGTCGCAGATATTTACCCGAAAACAGTTTCATCAGCTATGTGAAAACGTTAAAGATACTCGTGTCGTCTCTCTTGGGAGTTGGTTCTATCGTAATCTTTAAATCGTAACACAACTATGCTTATAATTTCACAGGATTAGCTTTAGACGCTAATACCGTTATGAAGTCCATCGCGTCAAGTAAATTAGAAGTTAAAAACGAATTACGGGAAATAACGTTCGCGATTATCGATACGTGTGAAATCTACGTATATTCTGCTTCAAACGTGTTCCAAGTTATCGCGAGAATTTGATGGCCACAGTTCGCAACGTCGAAGCTTACGCGCACCGCGGTAGAAAACGAAGAAAACGGTCGATCGATATCCATCAAACATCGGAGGACGGAGAATCGTTTCCGGAATTTCCTGCCGAATGCGCGTTTGTCGAATCGTGCTTTCCTACATCGTGCATTGTAAATAAATCGCGATTATTGCGAATAAACGATTATCACGCAGGGAAATCACCAGCGACCGCGCAACGATGTCTATAGTCGAATGCGATATAGTCGCGCATCGCGCTCCACTCTCACCGTTGTTCGTCTGTGTTTTCGCGGAAAATATATCAAAATATTCGTCGCGCAGCCAACGCAAATGCAAGTCAACGACTGCTACCTGCTACCTCTCGACATAGGGGTGTACTTACCGTTAGAAGGAAGCATCGATAGAGTCACAGGGAAATGTACGGCGATTGGCAATTATACTTTCGTCGAAACTGGGCCGATTCTTAATCGTTAGGTCAACTACGTAGAACTACGTAATTTCGCGTCAGCGCGAAAACATCCAGCACCGAATACAATAAAAATTCAACGAGATCGAAATACTCGTCGTACGATCCGATATTGGGAAATAGCTTGGGCTGTTGTTCGTCTTAGTTGGTGGTTAATCGAGACTTGCGTCTATACGATCTACCTTCGATTCTAGCGGAATTGTTGGAATAGCTGAATGCTCGGCTTGAAACGTCATTTTCAAGCACCATCGCGTCCTTACCTCAAACTCTCGGACTATGCATCAACAACGTCCACTTAACTATCAACTATTAACGAACACCTAGTTACGGTCTATATAAAAAGAAAAAAATTATCATAGAAACGTGGTTATCTTGGCGAACTTCGATACCTGGCTGATTTCGCGAGATATCTACGGAATTCGTCAAAGAATGCGAACAATGTCGTCGAAGTCGATCCCCGTTCGTGAACCACAGCGCACATCGACGTTGCTTCGCTGTGTCGATACTGTCGAGAGGAGAGATCAAGGCGCGACGTAGCAAAGAAAGGAAAGAGACAAGGAGAAACAGAGGGAAAGAGGAAGCTCGTAGCAGCAACAGGTGGCATCAAAAATTCATTCGCGATGCCCGTTATCGACTACGACGGACAGCTGTTTCTGGGGATCGATCGCCGCTCTTAATTGTAACAGCGAACGGTCCACGGCACTCGCGTTATCGTCGACCCGTTAATCGTGCCATGTCTCGCAGAACGGGCCTCTCCTTCGATCGTGTCTGATATCTCGGTCGATCGGTAGCGCCCGACCATAGTTGCGTTGGATCGCTGAAAACGTCTGGTCGAGACTAGCGAACATCACGGATCAACGATTACGATAGACGAGACGCTTTTGCCACACTTTTATAATATTATCGACGCGGTTTGCCTATAAATCGCAATCGTACAACGAACGTTGGAACGCGAGCATCTTCTATTTCGTACGGACGCTATAGTTTGAATTTGGGGCTAGAACGAGGAGAAAATGTCGTGCAAAAGCAAATTGTTGATCGAGCGTTTGGCAACGGTGCTCTGCTACGTGGAGTTTTATCCTTGTCACGTGCAAAATGGTCTATCCACTCGATCGTAGATCGAAGAGAATTACGGTTAGGGGTGAAAATAAAAGCGGACAGGTAGTAGAAACAGGCATCGGCCAAGTTTCGTTTGTCACCTCGTTAAAGAGTCATCTCGTATAGAGTATCGTATACTTTTTTGTATATCGATTTTTTTTTCGTAGCACGAGTACAGCCACCGGATTCTTTTACAGGGATTCGTACGATCGATCTCGGACTCTCTGTATTTTCAGATTTCAGGAGCGGAGGATTTGATGCGACTACCGAGTCTTATCGCCGGATAAGAAAAACGAAGGTCGTCCCTCTAGCGAGGCTAGCAGGCGTGGTTTTTGCGTTTGTAGGTAACGACGCTCTAGGGGTAGTATTTCGACGGTAATCACAAAGTCTTTGATGGCGTTCCTTCGAGAAAGTTAGTCCGTTAAATCGCGCGTTCGTTCGCGCCTGGTTTTATCGAATAATCTTGTTCTTTGATATCGCCAAGTACAACGAAGATACGCGAATCGAACTTATTTGAAATATAAGTGTAAGAGTAAGATATACATAGATAAAACGATATATATGCAAAGAAATATAGAAATACTTAATAAATATAGAAATCTTAGTCTCCTATGTTACAAGTTAGCTTTCGATTACACGCTTATTGGATAAATTAAAGAAATACGTCTAACATTGCGTAACAAATAACACGTTTGATACTATGACAAAGATAAAGACACTTTGAAACGAGGAGCAAAGAGTTCGATATCTAATTATTTTAGCCTTCCAACGAGCTATCTTCGTTAGATTATCGATAATCCGTACTAAGATTCGAGAGCTCGATCGAATAATCGTCAAAGTTTCCAACGATAAGCGGAGAAAAATGATTCGGCCAATTCTCGAGTAAATACAACGATCCCAGTAACAGGTTATTTTACGAAGCTTATATAGCTATATTTATACGAGTTAGTGCGAATCTAACGCTAAATGTAATCGAGAAACGCAACGATCACATGCGGCAATCGTACATGGTACGATAAAAGCTATTACCACGGTAATGCAACGGATTCCTTACTTATCCATTGTTTTAATCTTTATAAAGAAGCACCTGGTAAATAAAACGCCGTAACTAAGGTGAGTCGTAAAATGTATGCGCAAAGTACACGGGTATTTCGTTCTTCGAAGGAAGATGTATCGAATTCGGTACGCTTGTTCCATCTTCCCGCGGGCACGATAAAGTTTGATTCGCGCGAATAACATTACCTAAGTAAGATGGTCGATCTATAAAATACAACTTAAATTAAGCAAACAATCGTGACTCACCTTAGTAAATCCATTTACCGACCTCGTATCTAACGTCTAAAGCCGTATTCGCTTGGCCAAATTGCAGCCGCTCTACTTTCCACTAATCCGGCGAAAGAAACGATCTCTCTCTCTCTCTCTCTCTCTCTCTCTCTCTCTTTCGCTTCGAATCACCATCCTCGCGATTCACGAATCTATCCAATGAATAGCCTTGCCCAGTAAATAGTCCTTGGTGCAAGCGAGCACGCTGTTCGAGTCCACGTAATCCATCAGCTGTCTACCCACGTTCACGAAGAATCCCAAGGTCCTTAAAAAACCCATAAACACTTGGCGAAAATAGAAAAGCGCGTCGTGCGCTCTATTCGTTTCACGTGTCTCGACTTTTGCCATCGAGGATCGTCGACCTTGATCCTTAGTCGTCGACGATCGACTGCCGTAATCCCCCATAAATCGTTGGTAGGTGACGGGAAATAACGAGGGACCTCCCTCGGGACGTCGAGTAGCCGACTTTTTTCCCGTTCGTTCGGTAACCGACGTCTCGACGATGTAACCGTGACCGTTCCTTCGATACCGATCATCATCGTTCGTAGTCGACGATCGTTTCCAGGCGTTCCATTCTTTTCGACTTTCCAGCCATTTCCGATTTTTGCTCTCCGATTTTAGGCGAAAGAGACCGCTTTCAGCTTCTTCGACGACAATGGGTGATTCGCGGCTTATCGCTGCTGGACCGCTATCTTGGTATCGCTTCGAACGATATACCGTTTCCTTCGGATCGTCGAATCTAGTTCCGTACGAGCCTTTCGCGTTTCCTTCCAACGATCCTTCCTCGCTTCTCGATAGATTTTTGACGCCGTTCGTCCAAACATCGTAGTTGGACGTCGTGTACCTCGCGCCGAATCTCGCAATTTCACGCAGAGTCATCGGGTTGTAGAAAGAGGCGCGTTTGCTTTTCGACGGAGACCGAACGAACCGGCTTCTTGTCCGATCATTTGCGTCACGTTTACGACGTAAATTTCGCTGGTAATTGTCCCACCAAGTCCCCGGTATTTTGTCCCAAGTATTTTGAAATGCGAGATTCGACGGACCGAACTCTCTCAGGCGGAAGACGTCGCTCGGTTTCCTACTATTATCGACTCGCTTGCTCGTCTCGGTGTTCTTAAATCTCCGATTCAACGACGCGATCTCTCCGAGAGGCAACGAACGAGATCGTTTCGATGGCTCTAGTCGCGAGAGCGTACCGGAAGTAACGCGATTCGTCTTCGAGAATAGAAGTTTACGGCGCCTATCCACTCGGAGATTCTCCGACTTTCCGCTAAGATCGCCTTCTGCTCGAGTTCTTTTAAATTCCGCGTCCATCCGCGCCATCTTCTCCGTTTTCTCCCTCGGGGACGAGCGATCCTCCCGATTCTCTGGTTGTTCTTTCGTCGACGAAGATGGAACGAGCAACGAGACTCCTCCGACGTCGTCGACGATTGGAAGCCAAATACCTTTCTGACAGACACAGTTTATCGATCTCGAATCAGAGCCGACAGCGTTTCTCCGCTCGTTCGGCCAAACTTTCGCTTTGTTGGTTTTCGAGCGTACGTCGGAAGTTGGGTCTTCGACGGCCACTTTTTTCCCCTTTCTTCTTTCAAAAATACTACTCTTTGATGTATTTGAAAATTTGTCCACGCTCGAGTTTCGAAGCAAGCGCGACTGTTCGATGAAACGTTTGTTCGCGAGGGCAGAGTAATCGTGCTGCGTATCTTTGGGAAATGCCTGTTCGATCCGATCGGTTACAGGATCGACATCCTTCCATCCGGAACTCGAGCACAACTCGTTCGATTTAAACTTCATCCTGCTGGTTTTCCACCGTGTATTCCAACTTGCGAGTTCTCGAGCAAAGGCGTTGCTAGCGATCTTCGACGTTTCCTCGATATTCGCGTCTACGGAGTTCGATATTTCGGAGGAACGGCTACCACGACGCGGTGCATTCCTAGGAAATCTTTCGTACTTTACGGGATCGTCGTTCTCAGGATTTCGAGTTTTCACGTTTGCTTCTAGTTTTGCTTCGCCGGTTCCCGAATGCGTATCGAAAGTCGCGGACTTTTTGACGGAAACGTTCCATTCGGTAGTCTTTGAATTCTTCCGCGAAACCTTGGAAATTAGTTTCGAAGCTACCGATTTCATAAAGTTCGCAGGACCTTTGTTCGCGGTAGATCTAGAAATTGAATTTTTTCTATTCCACTCGAACTCTGTCACGCTAGATCCTAGACTCGCATTCGAAACTATGCGTACAGAATTTTCGATAGGAGTCGCGTCCCTCGCACCGATATTCTCCAAAATCTTCTTTTCCCTCGTTGAATTCAGCGTTTCGCCAGAACGCTCGCTATAGCTATATTCTCGCGTATCGATAGGAAATTCGATCGATCGAAAATTCACGTTCGTTCGCGTCCAATTTTTTGACGATGCACGAACATGCTTGTTTAAGATTTTCGAAATTTCATCTTTTTTCTTAAAATTGTGCCTTCTATAGGATCGCCCGTTACGACGATATCCTCTACTATCTATCCTCGTACGATTTGCCAAATTACTCGAGACCTCGGCGAATCTCCAATTCGATCTCAATTCCATGTTTTCCATGTTTTTCGAGCACGGGCTAAAATTCTTCTCCGTAGATTTTGGCGTTTCTTTGCCGCTGTCCGCCGTCAAAACGGCAAGTTTCCTTTCTGTATTCTTGGGAAAGGTCGCGCAACTCGTACAACGATTGTTCTTATTACGCGTGAAATTCGATTCGAGTCCGTTCCATCTCGACTTATACTTTTGCTTTATGCGCGAGTACATCGTCTTGGAATTTCTTGACGTGTCCAAAATTTCTTCTTCTTTCTTCGTCGAACTCTGTATCGCATAAGATCGTTTGCTACGATAACGTGTCCCGCGGTTTTCTATCGCGATAACTCCCCAATGGTTCCAGTGCTCTTTTTCAAAACCGTCGTTTTCCACTGGTAGAAAATTCGATGGGTCGATCGATTGGGACGACGGGATCGTGGCGTTTGCCGCGTCTTCCTCGTGATGCAGAAAGTACTCCGCCCAACAATAGCCGAGAGCCACTTCCTCCTCGTACATCTGGTAGATTCTACGCCAATATTTAAGCGTTCCCCGTATCAGAGCAAAGAGATCCATCATTTCGCCGGCTTCCGCCGGCGGCAACGGCAGCGACACCACCAGAAGCCACAGCATCAGAACCGGAGGAATAGACGACATTGATCCTTATGTAAATCCACCGACGGTAGATATAGAAATAAACGGTCGGAACCAGCCTTGTCAGCGTCTCCTTTTTTCGCCACTCGAATCACGGATCGCTCGACTTTCAACCAGCCTGTCCTCTCCCCCTCTCGTGTCCCCTTTTCCTCTGCCTCTCATCTTGCTTTCGTCCGGTTCCCCGATGACTCATGATTCGAACCTTCTTCAACGTGCGTAACTTTAGGCGCTCTCTTTCCAGTCTTTCCAGTCTTTCCAGTCTTTCTGTGTCAACGTTCGTCCTTTAATTACCCATCGATCATTTGCGTTAATCGTTTATTCCTCGTAGATCGTTGCTTAATCGACATCATTTGCGCTCGCTGATTTCGAGAAGGAGTTCCAAGATGAATTTTTTTCATGTTCGCGCATCATCGTCGTTTCAGCATTGAAAGAACGTTTCTCGTCTAATACTCTGATCGTTTGTATTATACCTCGTCGAAATTATGCGTCGAAATTATGATCGTTAACGTTACAAATTTAGTTTCTAAATCGATATCTGTGTTGGTCGTAAATTAATATTTCGTGGTTCATGACTTTGAGGAGAAATGTTTCAGGTCAGTCGATAGTAGCGATCGTTTCGTAGAAATAATTGAACGAATACGTTCTCCTTCGTGATTCCTCTGCTGTATCGTGTGAAAGAGAGTAGACGAAGAGTATACTATGTATAACAACCAGAGGATTTCGAATGTTAGATAAATTGGCTCGAGCGTTGCATCGTATTGTTTCTAATTTGAAGTTTATCGGGTTTTAAATGTCTCGAATAAAAGTTCCGATCAATGGAGAGAGCATCGAGTTGAGAGGTGGAATCTTGCTGCTTTTTTTTTTACGGGTCAATCGTTATACTTTATTTCCGAGGATATCGACTCACCATTCGCTGCTTCCATATTTCTACGTTTCTCCGTTCGTTCGTCTCTACGGTTTACGTTGCTCGTTGCTGTAAAGTATCAAACAACGATGAAACTCATTAGTCGGTAGTTTGACGAAGAGAATTTCTAAATCCACACGCCGCGATATCTTTTTCGATAAAAAGCTGATCGATGCAGAAATTAAATTAATAACGGTCTTTATACATAAATCGATATACATAAATATTAATTAGATTATCCAAACGTTTAAATTCGATTGATAAATATAATCGTTCGATGAAATCTTTACGCCAGATGATATTTTGTCCTGGATGATGAAAAAACCATCAGATGGATAATTTCTGTTCCACTTTCGTGGAAATACCGTTGTTATTTCCTTTCTGTAGATACGATTTTCTGTCTATTCGATGCGAAAGATTTGCGATACAGTAAGAATTTTCAACGAAGCATCTTTCGTTGCACGATGATGTATCGTTCGACGAACGTGTTCCACGTTCTCTGTTTGCAAACAAGTTTATTTAGAAAATTCCAATCTAAGAATTTATATTAAAATACATCGACATCCTCCATCCGCACTCCATCCGCATCTGCGAATCAATACGCACGAATTTACCATTTGCCTGTACCATTTGCTTAGCAAATAAGCGTCCTAAATTAACCAACACTTTTCACTACAAATTTCAGCACACTTCTCGTCACGATCCTTTCCATGTCCGTTTCTGTACGATCACACCGAATCATTAAACCACCGCTAAATTCACCGGTAAAATTCGTTGATGCGCTATACGGTAAAAAAAAAAAAAAAAAAACACCAACTAGCAGCTTACACGAAATTTGAAGTATCTTTAGAGTTCGAAAATAATCGGACGGTATCGAGGTTCTCGAAGCGTTGATTTTTCCGAGCGTTCAGGCGAGAAGAGGGTGCGTTTCCAGCGGAGTTTACTCTTCCAAGGCCGAACGACCGACTGACTAGGTTTTACTATACGACCAGCCTCGTACGCACCTTGATAATTAACGTCCGCGCCAAAAGTGTGGAAAGTGCGTAACCTGCCCCGTAGGATTCCACCGGTCTTTCCGCTGTCTTTTCAGCATCTGTTGGTTTAAACACGTGCACAGGTTGGGCGCAGAGGCACAGATAACGGGACACGTTCGGCAGAAGGACAACACGTAACCTGCATTCCTCTCGAACGGCGCGGCGCTGGATTCGATTTCGGGATCGATGAAACGAAGGTAACTCGTTTTACGACGATTCCCTAGCTTCTAAAGCGACGATCTTTGTCTTACTTTTCAATTTCTGATAAAAAGAGAGAAATTCGTGGCAAAGATCGGAAACGGAAGAGGCGTGTCCGCTGCTACGTCTCTAAATTCATACATTTAACGGGCGAATTAATTAATTACGTATATTTAGATTTACACGGAGGAGCGTCAATCGTACACTGACTTTGAATTCACGCACGTTTGTCAATGGCAACGATCGTTCGTAATCCTTTTGGTTGCGAAATTTCATGCGTGAATTAATTAACTGGATATCTTCGCATTTACATGGAGGCGTGTCAGCAGTGGACCTATAAATCGAATAATCGATGTTAATTTTTATGCATGAAATACGAGATATGTAAATTAATTAATTAAATTTCCGTAAAGTCACACAGAGGCGTATGTCGGCGATAAATAGCCGCGTGGTATCGCGTAAATCGAAAAATTGATCGTAACGCGATTGAAATTGATCGGCTACGCGAATTCATTACCTGTTTTCAAACTATCGCCCAAGCGTGCCAATGGAACTAATCTTTACCACTATTTTGACGACCAACTTTACATTATCCGATTCGTTCGATTAACATATTTCGTAGCTGAAGATAGGGCCAGTTTTAAATTTAGAAATGACAAGCGATTAGCTGTAGCTGGATTAATTTTAATGCCAACTTTGTCATTAACTAGTCTTCTACGATCATTTTGTTTTAACCGATCAGAGAGATTCGTCGATCCGATTGAATTTGCGCGATGTTGGAAAATTGAAGTACAATTTTTGCTCAACAAAAATCCTCCTTCGATACATAAAAATCTACGTAAATATCTATACTTTTAGTCCGTCTATTCGCAAATGTTTTTTCTTCTTAACTTGGTCTCTGCTAGATATTTGGTATTTCTTATAAAGCTGTTTTATAAAGCTCTTTGTAGTTTAATCGTTTGTAACGCTAATAACATACGGCAATATTTCGTATCTTTCGTATCTAGCACTTACAATCGTCGAGGAACAAAATTACGAAAAGTTTGAAAATCCTAAACAAACGATATAAGACAAATACCGGATAAAGTTTAACTCACCTTTGACGCTTAACTTTTCTCTTCCGAATCGTTTAAGAGACGATACGGGACCTAAGAAGCGATCGATAACATTAAACGTTACCATATGTAAATTAAACATTCGATGAGCGCGCACTACCGCCTATTATACACCGAATATTTCATTCCTGGCACCTGACATCGTCCTCTTTTACATTTAATCCTCCATCAGAGGAATTAAAAATCACGAAATGCTTCGGAATTCGAAACGCGTTATGCTAATTCTACGTTCATCGGTAAATATCGCTTCTTCGAACGTGATGTATTTTCCTCCATATTCTTTGGCGCGTTTCATCAAGAATGCTCGCTTACTACGCTAATCGTCGATTTGTACGATCGTTTCATTGCATTCTAACTTCGTACGTCGACTAACTTCGACTTTTCTTTCCTCTATTACGAGAAAAGTACTGCTATGATGTTCATCAGAGTCGAAGTTATCCTACACGTCCTTTCCTTTTCTTGTTTCATCGTATACCATATAATGCTAGACAATTGAATGTAACCTGGCAAATAAAATTTTATTATTTAATGATAGTAAATTGTACGCAATCTGGCAAATAGAAAACACCAGGTGTGATAAGCGAGTAGAGGACGTGGTAAAAAACGCACGAATACGTCGAGTAAGGAGAAAGATTGCATGTTTGCGGGAGGAAAAAGAAAAGCGGAAAGAAGTACATTGACGGAATGCATGTAAAAATTATATAGCATCGTTACGAGGAAGTTGCGTACTACTGACTGGCAATACCGAGTTCTATTAGTCGGAATACATTTATTATTCCATTAAGATTCCTTTCGTCGTTCGAGGTCGTTTGCCGATTACTTTGCTTATCCTCCATTCCTGCGTAATAATAATTTTCCTCCAGTTGACTGCAAACGTTCGTATCCGTTTTTATTATTTTTGTTGTTTCAAGAATAACGCATCGTAATATTTTTAGCGTCGACAACCTTCGTATCTTTTATCGCTATATAATAATTCGCGTGCATAATTCGCGTGACTCGTTGCTGTATTATTTTAATACGTAGCCGGATACTTTAACACTTTTGATATTAACAATATCGTTTATGCTGGTATTCTCTCGTTCTCTATCGATACATTTTTATTCTATCTACATCTCCTTTCCATCGTTTTATTGGCGAGATATTGTCATAATTTTAATATTTATCAATCAAGTTAAACTCTTATCTCCTATTAATTCGAATATCGTTGACCACGTTGCCACCAGTTGCTTCCATCCTTCGAAACTGTTCGTTCCAATTTCTTTTCTTTTTCTTTTTTTTCAATTTATTAATTAACAGTCTCGTTAAACCCTGTTATTACGGGTCAATGGATCCACTTTTATCGTCGTCCTGGCTTTCTTATGTCCTTTACCATCCATTTTATTCGCTTGCTCTTCGTATCTTGTTAATTAATCGATAGGGAAGAACGACGCTCTAGTACTCGTTTAAATTAAAAATTCTACACCTTTCATCGGTACCTACGTATGGAGTTGTAGAATCATAAAAAGTGGTTAGTTCGCTCCTTCTTTTATATATTGTTTTCTCTATTTTATTTTTACGTCAACTCACGAATTCCTTGTAATCTTACATCTTATGTTTTCAACATATCGGTGTTGTAGTTCTTGTTCAAGTATATACATTCGAGATAATAACTACTCGACTTTCCAACCTAATGATATAATAAATTACAATAACAGAAACGGATAGTATAGTCTTGGTATAGAAAGTTATTATCAAAACGTTTCGATATTTTTATTACTCTTATTATTAGTTCAAATTTAGTATCGTGTTTGATAAATTTTATCTTCGTTACATCTCAGAATCCAATTTCTTAAATAGCAAGCTACAAGTCTCTTTCGACGAGCTTTGTCGTCCGTTGCCAAACATTCGGAAACCTTAGATCCACGTAACAGAGAATCTATAAGTCACTGGTAAGCGTTACACTCGGATCAAGTAATATTTCAACGCAGAACAGCGTGGTATAAGCGTTTGCAAGGCGGATAGGTTAAATGCCGAAGACCGTTATTTGTCGATTCGCCATCTGTTTCGATTTTTTCATCGACCTTCTTTCGCGGTTCCCACGAATTAATCCACGAGAACGTCCTTAAAATCGTCGAGCTTGCGAATCCCATTTTGCCCCTTTCCGAGAATCACAGCTGCTTCGTGATTCATCGTTCTGGACTCGATGTCAAGAGGCTGCGCCCGCCCTTTCCAGGGAAGTTTACGACGGCCAATCTACAGCTCGGAAAGATCTTTTTTTCCCCTCTTCCCGTCGGCGTGCAGACGGAACAGAGAGGTCGATGGAGAACGTAACCGCGTTTAGCCCCTTATGAAATACCGGTGAAAATGATAGCTCTTCCGCCCTTTCTCTCCATTCTCTTCTTCTTTAACGACCTTTTTCTCCAATCTCTTGCGCTTTTTTTTTCTGCCGGAACTGCTCTTTGTTTTTACATAGTGCCTTTTTTTCTGTTCTAACCTTTCCTTTTCTACTCTTATTTTCTATTAAAACGTGCGTAGACGTGCAGGCTGTTCTAGGTTTTTCCGACCAAATTTTGCCAGCACGCAGAATACGAGTATAAGCAGGCCGTTCGAAGCTGCGTAAAAAGTCGTAACAAAAGTAAGAAATACGAAGAGAACAGTAACGTAATTACCGTTACCACTGCCATACGCGGGAATAGGTCTACGATCGATGTAATCAATAGGCGTTGCTGGTACTCCATTTTAAAACGTTTACCGTTTCTGCGAGTAGAAAATTTTATTACTTTGCTTTTACCTTGATAAACCGATCGACCCTCGGTTTAATTCGATATTTCGTAATATCTGCTCGATATATTTTTTATCCGCACAAGAGGGTCTAGTTATTCGTTTTGTACTTTCTATTCATCGCTATAAAAAATTTAGAAAATTGCTTTTCTCGGAAATCAATCGAAAGATACGTTGTTCAGCCTCGTTACTTTGCAACGATGTTTGGGCACGCGGAATCGCCTGGATCGTCGAACAACAAGAAAGAAAGTTATGAAATCGAAGATAACGATAATATCGTTCCATTTGTCGAGAATTATCGTTCACCGTCCGTATTAATCTATATTAATCTACGTTAATCTGTAGCAACAACTCGCCTCCCATGTCTTTGCCTTTATTCCCCTTTCTTGAAAAACTTGTTCCACTCCGTCTTCTACCAGGGCAGTTACAGCGTCAATCCACTCTCGTCGGGAGCGGCAGGCGAATCGAGCGACAAGGGTGATTTCCAGGAGCTATCCGAGACTTTTAAACATAGCGATACCTTGCTCGGTTTCCACGCGTCCAGTTAGCCAGTCGCGGTCAACAAAGCGATTCCAGGTTCACGTTATCATCGCGAATAAAGTTGCAACGCGCCGGTCCAGCAACTTCGAACACACCGGTGTCTTGTCTTCCCTCGAAATCGATTGGCCCCGAATCGACGATTACGAGTGCTATTATCGCTGCCGGGATTAGCTGCCGGGATTAGCCGCCGGCACGCGTTTTACACGTACGTGATGACTTTCTTAGATAAGCGATAACAGCGTTCCAGATAGCGCACCGAACGCCAAGATTTGGTGTTTAGCTAGGAGATTTCTGGTCGATTACAGACCGGAGATACGGAATTACTTAATCGTTTTGAATATTTTCTTCGGCGATTTTGCGGATAGGCTGATTTCGCCAGTTGACGAGTAATCGGTAGAGCATTGGGATATGGAAAGCTTGTTTTTTTACGGTTATTTCGAGCTTATTTCGAACGGTATGGCAACAAGATCTTTAGCGACGATGGAACCAGTCGATTAATATTCCTTAAGTACTTAATCGCTATGGAATTTTAACTAATTAGTAACCGATACAGTACAGTATAAATACGTAATACGTATTACGTATAAAGTATCGCAAGATATTGCTTTCTGTTTAATAATTTTTATTTCCAAGCGTATTATTACGTTACATTTTAAACGGTGAAGTCTTATATTTGAAGGTTTAAGTCGTTTATAATCACGCAGAGACTGTAATAGATATAAATTATGGTTTTTAAATGTTTGTTGTGATAATTTAATGCTATTAGCATCGTTATTTTTTATCGTTTTATATAAAACTCTGGCAAGAGATAATCGCGCGTAAAAGGCCGTGAATAGTAGAGCGGATGCAGCATAATCCTAAAATGTAATTCTTCATTTTCTCGTCAACGTTATTTTCCCCACATAATCGTCGGCATGCGGTAAAACCTGTTTCCTTCAGTTCTGTTTACTTTTTTACCGATTTCTGGTTTAGTTGATAACACACGACAGTCAACTGACAACATCGAATGGCTAAATAAATATCTTGTACTACATTTCAAGTTTGACGATATAACAGGTAGATATAAAACAAAAGCATCGTGTACAATTGTTTCATCGTCCATTATACGTGGCAAATAATTAAATCATAGTTAGGATAAATCATCAAAATATTCGAATAACGCGTATCTTTCCGCGATATTAATATTTTTTCCAATTCGATTTTACATCTATTTAAATATATATATTTCACGTTCTTTCTCTCGTTCAAAGCGCGCACTCTGGATAAATTGATCGGATATTTAGGTAATGCGTTTTTGCGGCAAATGGAACGAAATACGTCAATTATATAACGCGAAATACGCGTCAAATTGTTTTATCGGATACGCATTCGGAACTACAACGAAAACCGAACGAAGTCGATTACTTTTTGATACAGATAATCAACGTTGTGGCTAAACAATTGCGAATGTTACGAAATATTAATCATCCGACGAGAAGGCGAGGGAGGAGCATCGTCCCTTCACCTCGCAATATATTAACCCTCCGTAGGTAAGTATAATTTTTCAAATTAGATTTTGGTAAATTTTTGCGTGCAGGTTACACGTATCTAAGCAAATTTTTATACCTTTAAAAAATGAAAAAAAAAGAAAGAAAAAAGAAAAATGCTTATATTTACAATCGTTGGTTAAGTCGGACGTTTCGGTAAAAGTAAAAATTCGATGTTGAGAAATTTAAACGTGAAATTTCTACGAACGGTTCGAGTAATTTCTAATTCGGAAATCGTACTATTGTTGGAAGCATCGTTGGAGGCGTACGAATTAAACGAATACGACAACGAAGCATTATTTCTCGAGAAAACGAGAAATAGTTGCTAAAGATGTTTCAAGATAAGCTAAAAACACGAAATAGCGAGCTGTGTACGTTATCGTTTGTTTGTTCGCATCTCTACATAGAATTTATCTTCTCACCTCTGTTAACGAAATGATTACGAGTCGTTTCGACGATAACGCGTGTACACCGAGGGAGAAGAAGGAAATTGCGGTAAAGGAGAAGAAAAAAGTAAGGCAGAGAGGATAATGAGCATAGTTGCCGTTCGTATCTTACAGAGGGACGCCGCAACAATGCACTTAACAGTTTCAGAACGTTGGACGATGGACGTTCCGAGATTTCTTCCGCTTATTTCCTTCGTATTGTGCTTCTTGTTTCGACAGCTATATCGACGTTCACTTATCCAGGACGAGTTTAACCGGCTTCGCGAGCCTTCCAATCCATCGAAGATAGATTCGGCTTGTTTCTCATATTTCTGCTTAGCAACCGCGCCATGGTACGGAACGCTCCCTAAGGATAGCCGTCCTGGCAGCTCTTCTAAAAGATTTAAATTTCTATTCTCGGAGAATTAGCACGCGATCGACCAATTTCTTTAACGAATCTCTATATAAATTTCATACGATCGTAAGAAATCAAAGTGGCATATATGCTAGGCGAATAGGCGTTGCAATAACGTTACACACTGATACGATACACCGATGCAAATTTAACTCTGTCTTATCGAAAAGCGAAGCTTTTTATCGATCGATCTTAGTCTTTGATTCTTTGTAACGTGCAACTATAAGCGGTATTTATTCGAGCTTAGTATTTCGTTATTTGGCGGGAATGAAATCCTCTATCGAGCTCGTCCAGTCTAATACGGAATATATCGAACGATAAAGATGCTATGAATTTCCGAATTCGATTTAACGCGTCGCACAACGCGTTCTTAATAGTTGTAGAACAGCTTGTTAAACATTCCGCGTGTACGAATGAAATATTCTGTTTTCTACGCATATAAAATGAACGTAACGTTGTTAGATATGTACGTAATATGTAACGACTGTAATTCTGCTGTAAATAAATTGCACCGTAGTCGTTAGGGGCGTGCAAAATAGCAACTTATTTGGGAGAAAATTCACTAGAGATTGATCTTTGCGATTGGTTTCCGTAAATCGAATCTGTCTATTCACGGATATTCCGTTCACGAATTCGTCCACCGAACTAGTACACACACTAATACACGTACGACTGAGAAATGGCTATAACGTTCGCAACACGCGCATGCACGCGTACAAAATGAACAATAAGAAAACCAGAAACTTACGCTATATACATATCAATTATTTTTCAGGGATTTGCGCGTATTGGATGCGTTATATGCGTAGTACAGATACGTTGTCTACGATTTTTCTTACAAAGTGCGAGATTATTTACAGCGTAGAATGTCATAATCTTCTCGCTCTCCTCTTACAGCATTCTCGTGCAATTATAGCATATTCTCTCGTCTCGTTCAGATCACTCGAGTCATCTTCCTCTCGAGATCTAAGAAACCACACTCTACTATTTTTACGTAACCGATTGTTCGTTAAACAAAAATATCGAATATGTTTTATTTAAAAATTGAATCAGACCTAAAACGATGGTCTAACGTACGCGATACGGCTTATCGCTGTTGCGTGGATTACTCCAATTAGATTTTTCAGATGAACGCTTTCTCTATCGCGGACGAACAAGGCTTCTTCGAGATTGGCGCCGCGGCGAACGCGACGCTTCAGAAAAATTGGACAAAAGCCTGAATCGAGTCGAACGTTTCGAGCGATGGAAATACCAAGTATACGATCCCTTTGCCTATCGAGGAACGACGGCTGCTGAGAATAAAAAAGCTTCGTTATTTACGAACGCACGATAGAATTGCTTCGAATGTTCTAACGTTGTCTCAAAATACCTGCTTTGGCTTCCTTTCTTCGAACGCGCGAATCATAAAATTGCTTACGAAAATCCTCGTGTTTTGTTTCTTTGAACGGTACACGTACTTTTTTACCATTTACACGAAGAAAGCTGCCAGACACACGACGGCTGTCTCTTCTGTCGCTCAGGCTACCTCATATTTCTTCGTGTACAGAACTTTGCTACGCTTCAGGGATATTTTAACTGATTTTTTGATTCAACTGATTCGACAAACAATCGAGCCGATATCGAACGCGATATCTTCGTTTTCGTCTTATTCTCATCTGTGGAATTACCGCATAAATTTGTTATTATCCGTTGTCGAATTCGTTGTCGAGGTACCCTGCATACTTGTAGCTTTCGTTCGTGTTTACGGTTTACTCTTTCCATCAACGAAGCATCGTTCGTTTAAAGTAACGAGTAACCAGATTCTTGCATAGATGCACAGACATCTAAACTGTCCCGAGGCGTTAATCGACATAAACTTGCACGATTACGGCAGATATAGGAAAAGAAGTAGAAGAGAGAAAGTAAATCGAATGAGGACTGGTGGTACGCAAGGATGGAGGGAATAGGTATTTCGACGAGTTAAATGGTAGGCAATTTGAAGAAATTGTGGCTTCGTTCTCGAATCGATGAGTGCTTTTCTTCTTCTCCTGCAGGTGGCTTCGTAGATAAGAACAGTCGGCAATGCGTCAATAGAGAAGAGACGTTCCTTCGAGTCGTTTCTAAAGCGATCTGCGTCGATCCCGCTGCTATCTTTGTGCGGTTTCTCCGCTGTGCTCGCTTAACCCTTGCTCTCTCGGATAAACGTTCGACCGAGAGATCTTACGATCTAGTTTGGATACGACCAAATTCGAAAACCGTGAAAACAGTTATCACAGTCGTTAATTAACAAGGGGACAATTCTTAGACATTGTAATCGCATCCGGAGTTCACCGCTAGCTTTAAATACTTGTGATTCCACTACCGCGCTTGCGGTACCACGTACGTTTTAGCAAAGTGGCACGTAACGCGATCCCAACGACTTTCTTCCTTCCACTTTATACTGTATTTCGTTCCAGAACCAGTGACGGAACGTTTATCGCGCTTGGCGAAGTTACCATATATCCCGTTACCAATTTCGTGGAAAGATGCATTTCGAAGAATAATTTTTGATCTTTTAAAAACAACGTATTTTTCTTTCTATTTTGTCCCAACAACCACTCGTGCCAATAATACTCGCGCTGTACATCGTAGAAAGGGAAAATTACCGTGGGCTTCGAAATATTAGACGCTTCTGCTTGCGATGATCTGCTTACAAGCAGCATCCTGTGCTTCGCATATAGCTCGCGATCAAGATCTTTGATCGCATCGTCTTTTCAGCGAACAGTGTTTATCGATCGCTAAAGTATTCACACTTTTCCGTCAGCCGGAAAACCGAAAACGTAACACGCGAGCAGCTGGGTTTCGAAAAAGTAGAAGGTAAAATCATAATATGTCATTATCGTGTTATGTATATCTAGTACATTTACCCAAACAGGATGGTTGGGATACTCGATTGCCCGACAATCGTGAACATTAACATTTTGGCTGTTCACGCAAGAGTTACATCCGCTATTTCCACTGGATTTAAATTATACGCATTGCTGTTACTATCCTACTTGTTAAAATTGAATTAATTATTCAAGCAGAACTAAATACGCGTTTACTTACTTGTGTTATTCGTTCGAATTTTCCATCGTAAGCATCGCTTCGTGCAAAAGCGCTTTTGTATTTTCCTCTGACGACAGATCGATCGAAGGGCGCAAAGGGATTATTATTATTATTATTATTTAATATCGTAACAACGTGTAGTACCATATTTTGATGTACTTTAAACGAAACGTGTTCTTTTCGTTGCAACTATTCGTATATCAACGTGATTTATCGAACATAGTTTAATTAACGACTAATTCTTTCATTTTTACAGTCAAATATCGAAGAAAATGAAGAATATCGATCAATAAAATTACTTTAATACGAATAATCGGCCGTGAAATTACCTCTTTCGAAAATAATCTCAACACAAGTAACTTGAATCGATCGATCCAAAATTCATACGATGTTCTTTCCATACGTCCTTCAAAATTTATCTCGTTCGTCTCCAGCGAAGAAACAAATATACAAATAATCGTTTCTTTTTGTTCATTTCCGAAATGGGACCGAGCATCGACCGAGCATTTCACGTCACCGTCATTAATTTCACTTTAAGTCCCAGTTACATTACACGTTACACGTTACACGTTACACGTCGCACGTTACACGTTACACGTTACACGTTACACGATACACGATACAGATGCGGCGAAAAGGGAAGCACCTTCCTCTAGTAACCTGACCCATACTAGCACGACATTTAGCCACTGTCCTGATGAATATGTACCATTTCCGGTCGAAGCGACACAGTCTATTCTCACGGGAGGGATCTTGATTCGCCCTGCTATCATGAATTTTAATACGCCACCGCAAAATCTCGCGAAATCGTGAAATCTTGTTCAGCTTCGATCGATTATCTCGATTATCGACGAGGAGATTTCACGCTAAACGGTGAACGATATCGAAATCTATTCGAGCGAAAGACCGACGTGCAAGTTTTTATCAGCGAATAATCTATCGAGCCCGTGACGTATAATTTTTATAAACTTTTATAAATTTTTATTAACTTCGATTATTTACTATTCACTTTTATATAAAAATTTGAAATTCTACAATTTATAATCGACTACTAAATCTTTGAATTCGACACTTTTCACGAGGATGACCAATTTAGAGGATGATCGATAGCGACGACTGATTAAACAAAAGTTGGAGATCATAGATGGAACGAAAAATTGATTTAATCCATACCTAAGAAAGAGTCGAATTTTCGACGAGTTTGTTAATAAAATTAGCGATAAATTAAAATGTACCATTGATACGTAACTTAATTACTACGTAATCGCTGCAGCAGATAATAACTTATCGCCTCATCGAAGGTAATAGAGCATGTGATTAATTAGCTATTGCGCTTTTTATGTAGCCAATGATCGTTAGATCTTTCGATAATCGGAAGTTACGTTTGCTTCCTTTACGATGTTATTTATAGCGGTAAAAGAAATATTAATATCACACAGTGTAAATTTTATTATTTTTTATTATTTTTTATTAGTTTTACTGGTTACGAAAATAACTAGTGTCAGGAGGATATATTTTTATTCTCTTCCATATTCGTAACGGTGAAAATTATTTTTTCTGACGTCATTTTTCTCCACGAATGTGAACTGTTTACTACCATAAAAAACAAGTATCATTCGAAAACATAAAACATTCGTTTTAGTTATGCGAAAGTAGCGAATTGCAAGTATGCTTGTAATTACATAATTAACAGCCGGAACAAAAAATTGCAAAATACCAGCAAGTACCACGGATTAATTAAATTAATGGCTTTATATATATTTTATACATTTGCATCATATTTATATCACTACGTATTTCTAATAACGTCCATATTTTCTCGTGCTTGTTATTTTTACTAATTGTAGGACGCGTTCTCGACTCTCTGCCACTCTCTGGTCGAGTTATCCAATTCTGGATAGATCGACCGTTTCATTTCGTTATTCGATCGTAAATAGGAAACTTTCCGAAAATAAATTTTAATAGAAATCTCGTTGATAAGGATGCCACTGTCCCCTTCTCGGGTGATTGCAACTCGGTTATTATTTATGTTGAAATTCTAATAATTGTACTCGCACATTCTGTTTGCAAAAAAAAAAAAAAAAAAAGAAAAAGAAAAAAATAGAGATGTTTACCGATAGGAATAATGTTAAAAGAGGAGAAAACTTGATAGTTAGTCGAAGGAAGGACGAAATATATTAAACGAGTCGTATCGAAAAATCATTTTACAGTTGAATATTTCAATTGGGAATACTTTGAATTATTCCAGAAATAGCGAAATATACGTTTGTCGAGAACAAATGTAAATTCTGGGATTTTAGTTATCATTTGGATCATTGTTGCGTCTCATTTGAATTGCATTGGATAATATGGCTGAATGAATATTATTACGGTTATGTGCTATATTAAGATAAGCTTTTGAAATGCGTGCAGTTAGATTTCATTGCTGTGAACCTTAATTTAACATGGTTGTTAAAGAAATAATTAGTTCAGTTATATATGATTTAATTCGTATGCGAATATGTTTTATTCGTAAGCGCCTAAGTAATAACAAGAAGCAGCAGTTATAGTAAATGAAACCTCAGGGGTAAATGTAAATGAAAAAGGAGACGTGAGATTAGGACCACTGCTCTGGTTTTACTCATTTTTTTTTTTTTTTTAACGAAATCACAATTAAAGAAAGAGATAGCAGAAAATAAACACGAAAAGCAATAATTTTACAGCACGGATATATGGAACATCGAGGAAAACAAGTTTACATGTTTCAACAAATTTCATATCGAGTTTTCACACACAGTTTTAACTTTGCTATTCTCGAGTTTCTTTCTTTTTTTTTTTTTTATTACTCACGTTGCATTCGACAACTTCCTTATCCGTAAATAGTATGGGGAAATAAGTTTTATCATCTTTCAAGAGCGCGAAGATGAATATTAAGACATTTATACAAGGGCTCTTTCACAAACCTAAAATCTGCACAGCTAAGGAGCAGGAACGATTATGCATTTTCCTCTTCTCGTCACAAGAGCTTGAACTTCACGTTGCATAGGGTGATTTAAAGGAGCACTGGACCCGCTAGATATTGATTTTACGCTCACCGTGTTTTCCGTTCAAACACGGGCTTGTCGAAGAGAAAGGAGAATAGATCGCGATTTCGTTAAATCGGATCCTGCCAACTCTCGTCCACTTTCTCGAGATCTAGTCGCCATTGCCACCTTTCTATCTGATTAAATTTATCGATCTTTCTTCGAATTCTTAGCATCGTAAAATTTCAAAGAATTCTATATTCTTCATTCTATAGTCGATTTCATCAAGTTTATCGATGAATTGTTTAGAAGCTTTGAAAGTTTTGAAAATTTTCAATTAATAAACTCTAATTCCAATTTGTAACTTTGCATAGTTGACATAATGTACAAAATTGTCTTTGTTTTGTTAATAACGTGCTTAACAGAATTATAACTTTAGACGATATTGAAACAATATTAATAGGTAAGGTAAACAGGGACAAGAAGATCAATCGTTTTAATTACAGCGATTTGATGATTATATAATAGTTGCAAATAGTTCCTAATAATTGATCGAGTTTGAATATTGGCGCCAATTAAATATCCTCGGAGGGAAGGAGTCATCTACGAAATAACAAAACCATCGGTACTTTATTACGTATTAAAATAGAAAATAATAATTTTACCAGACATTGCACAGTTTTGTTCCTATCATTTCGTTTGTTCATTTATATTTTCAGCTATGGAACACGTACCTGCCGTTATTTCGAAGAAAGCGACCGACGATCGTTTGTCAAAATCGAATGTCAATAAGCTGATTTACTACAGATAAATACAGGAATCCGATCGAGTGCACCATACTGATGAGAGTGCACGAATACGATACGACGGTCAACCGAAACCATCACGATTGACAATATATTGAAAAATTATCGAAATCGCTGGATTGGCTCTCCCTGCTCGCAAATGCTTACCAAATATCGTATTGTATTTTATTGTAATTCGTAATCAATTCCCTTCGGCAAACTGATAAAGAACGTTCTCGTACGAACCGATAAAGAGTAATAAATTTCATAGAGCAAACTTTATGACATTAATGTTGTTACCGTGCACGGCTCGGTTTTATCGCGTAAATGAATCTTCGCTCTTCCAATAGCGACGAAAATATTACATTGTGCGGATACGTCGTTTTACCTTTCGTATCGCCACCTTTCTTTTGGCGCCAAACGTGAGCGCATGGTTCTCTCAGAGTTCCTCGAAAGTCGCGATTAATCACAGCACGAAACGCAATACGTTACGTAAACATTTTTTATTTTTTAGCTTCACGTGTCATTTTTACGATTTAACGTACGACCGTAACAACATAGCGATATGCTGCGACCAGCGACCGTCTTCGCATTTATATATATTTTATTATATAACGCGTACATGTATACGCATACTATGTATAATACAGGCCTCTGTAGTTTACTTTTATTTTCTCTAGGAGAATATTCCATTACCTAGCTTACTTATAATTACTTATAATTAATTAAACGATCATGCGACTCTCGTCGCATCGATCGATTTAAAAGCGTTGAAACGGATTAAAAATTGCTCGTTTCTCAACTTGTGTCTATCGAAAGACACTGGCGATCATATGGATACTCGATCTACTCGCAGTAGCGTAATTTTCCGAGACTAGTCGGCGTATCGAAATTCTCAGTTTCCCAATGTCGATGACGTAGGGATGTTATTTCGAGGACACCGTTGCACCCGAGGGTTGACTGAATTATCGCTCTTTTGTTTTTGTTGCGCTTTTTAAAGCCTCGGAAACAAGATGTACGCGTGGCACGATGCATTTGCCCATATCCTTTGTCCGGATAAAATATCAACTAGCGTTATCGCGATGCATTATAAGGATGTTGATAATCCTATTAAATCTTACAACAAATGGTTAACAACATTTAGTATTTACATTTTCATCGTTACTTCGAATTTCATAATATAACTTTGTTTTATTTTGACGTTTTACCGCTTATTTTAATCGAGATTTATGCATATAATTTCTGTGATTATGTGATTATGTGTTGATTGTTTCATCAACATATCGCAGAATATACTTATTGTATCGATTGTATTTTGTAGATATTGCGTTAAACATTGAAATATAGTATTAAAAGTTCTTTCTCGTATGGTATACGATAAAATACGCCAGAAAGCGTATGAAATATCGTAGTTTTCTCTAAATTAAATATCGACAACATAATTAACGTCAAATTAGATGAAAGGAGGAATTATTTGAGCACAGTAAACGCATCTGGCTGAATATTTAAAAAAATAGATGATACGCGATGAGAGGTATTCAACAGGTGTTTAAAAGCTTCTAAATATTTAACAATCGTATCGTTGTATTTTATTTCGCGGTATCTCGACGAACTATCTATCTATGTATATTTTCATGAGTTAACAAAGTATCATTTAGCAAATGATTATGATAACGGAAATAAAATTATCCGTAAAAGGATATTATAACGTTACACACCGAATAAAATTGGCAAAAAAAGTTATTTCGAAAATTCCGCGACCAAATCTCATTATCCTTTATCTCTTTATCTCTTTATCTCTTTATCTCTTTATAATTTTGTTATATTCTCCCTTCAGGCACGACGTTATAAAGCATTTCGTTGATAAATACCATAAATAGAATTGGAATAGAATATTTCGATCAACGATGTACTTTAAAAATTCCGTGTTTTTCCAACTTGAAAAAAATAGACACGTCAGAGCGTAAAATCCTCTCGAAGAGAAATACTCAGGGCAAACACGGCATTAACGTCGAACCAACGAAATAAAAATTAAACGACATTGCATCCTCCTACCCTTTGCGATAGTTGCGCACTTGCGGATACAACCGTTTTTAATCGAGACGATTTTCTTAACGAGCAAACAAGGAACGGTCGATATCCTCGTTGTTCCTCCTTTCCGTTACCATCTTACCGATTTCTTTATACGTTAGAGTTAGAGTTTTGCGAGGGGCGAAGGAAGGGCGAAGCGCGATCTACTTGTCGGCGAACGAAAGAATTCGCGATTTCTTTGAATCGTGCAGAATCGAGGGAATCTAATTAATACGCGACGGGAATCGATCGAACACCTCGAAAGTCGATATTCGAGAAATTTTTTTTTTAAATTTCCCATCTATCGACCCGGTCTCGAACGTTTCGTTCGGTCGCCTTGATAGAGACGAATCGCCTAACGAAAAAAAGACTCGATGGTCCCGGTTCTTCTTTACTTCTAGTTTAGGCGTTTTTGCTCCTACGTTTCGAAAAAGTGGTCTGTTGGCTTCGTCCCGACATCTTACGAAGGATCGTTGTCGCATTCGGAATCGATTTCCGCTTGATGTATGTATATTGTTAAGTAGTCGGGTCTAGAAGAGAACGAGAGGCTTTACTCTTTGTCCCTGGTGTGAGATTTAGCGAAATTGGATGTTGGAGATTGAAAATCGGTTCCCCGTCAATGATAAACTGCGTAATCTGGTTAAATTTGAAAGAATGATTTATAAATTGATAAAATGATAACTGCATATTGGAAAGTAGATTCTATCGTCGAGGCACACGTATTTATTATACAAGGAACGAAGAAATATCACGCGGCATCGAGTTACTGATTTTTATTGCCTTTCGGGTTACCTTTATTCACGGGTAAAAATATATGCGTCATATAACATTTACGTATTTATATACATAACGATATATACATATGCATATGCAGGATCGCCACGATTTTCCAGACTTTTTCGCTCATCTGACGAAAAAATGTTTCCAACGTAATCTAATCCGTGCTCAGTCGGCGACAAATTTCAAAAATAACAATTTTAAAGCGCGTAACTACCGTGCGTAGCCGTTTTTGGATACGCCTAAATTGTTGCGTAACACAGGTAGCCTTGAAACTTAACATTGGAAACTGAACAGGATTGAAATGAAAAAAGGAAGGGGGAAACGCGACGGTTTAAAGGGACGATCGGTGAAAATCGAAACTGACTTTAATCGGAAAGCTGGAAATTAAACGCGGGTAAATAGAAACGTAATTCGAATTCGGCTTTTGTTTTCGGATGCGAGTGAAATTTGTGCAAGGTTGCGAGTAAATTGGCAGCACGGTGAGTTTTTTTTCTCGTACCGTCAAAGTAAATTGCTTCTAGTTTTTCAGATAAAACGTGGATAAAAAGCGGCGTTGGTTGTAGTTAAAATGGAAGAAAAAATATAGTTGATCGTTAGAATAGCTGTCGGAATACTCTCGAGAAAAGTTTATTCACAGTATCGATTTTTAGTCCGATTATATATTATTAATTCGTTAATACTATATCAGCCAAAACTTGGAGAGTACGATAAAAATTCTTACGGCATCTTATTCCCGTCTATACTCATCAGCCAGCGGAGGCAATTCGACGTTTTATAGAGCGGAATATCTTTACGTGCTCGTTCGGCTGCATTTGCATTCCATGTTCTCGCTTATCGATCCAGAATGGCTATATAGTTTTGATCGGTTGAAAACCCGTTCTTTCTCGTTTTCTTTTTTAACGGGGGCGAACTAAAAAAAGGGGAAGGAAAGAAAGCGGCGCGTCGAGAACGAAAAATGGGGTTGCTCGTAACCGAGCTTCTCCTCTCCTGCCGCTGGCCTGACGCGCGGAGAAAGCGTAAGCTTTCGCTCGTTAAAATTCCTAATAACGTAAATAACGGTGACGCGATGTCGAGGATAACGAGGCAATTTCCGGCTACGTTCGACCGCGTTCGAATTCTGCGATTCTCTCTCGTCGTTCTCCACCAACGGGAGGCCGTTTGTAAGACACAAACTTGATAAAGCTTCGCTTGTCCCGAATTTTCCTACGTTACTTCAGGCTGATTGCAGTTCAAGCTGTATCCTCCGACGTCGATGCGGATTTAACACGTGTATCGAGCTTCGTGTACGTCGCGTTACTTAGCGAACAGAATTCTCGCGGGACTTTTAGTTTACGAGCGATCGGATGCATCACCGATCGGTTCAAATATTTATATTCGCGTCTTGCTGCCTTGATCTCTCGTTAATCCGTAGATCGTCGAACGCTTTTCTCCGATCAAGCAATTACGTATATCGCGTCGATACGCGGTCGAAATAAAAAAGCAAAAGGTTTCAACAGCTTTCAGTCGATGGGGCTGAATTAAGTTTTTATTTCCCGAAATTATCCTTAACCGTCGTTGAAAATTTATTCCATACGTGAAACATTAACGAAGTACTGCACGCAATGAAATTAATTACGCTGATATTCGATGTTAAATTTGATACTAGAATATCGAGATCCCTTTTCCAACAATCTATAAATCGAAATTAATCGATATTCTATTTTTTCAACGCGAACGTGTGTTTGATTTCCGCTTGTATCGATACGCTCGTACATACAGAAAATGCGGATTGTCGATGTAATTGTTTCTAGAAAAACTCTACATCTTTCTCTTGTATACCCGTTACCTGGACACCGTGATACGATATGAACGTTGTTTGGGTCACGAGATCTAGAAACAAAGAGCTATAAGTAGATTTTTATTGCTGTCTCTTGTACAGTTTCTTGTTTCGGTTAGAGTTACACGCCAAGCTTAATTTTTTTTGGTAATAGTGTGCTTTGTTGCAAATGTATGCTGGTCATCACCTTCTATTCTAACGTAACACTGCAACAGTGCGAATCTGGAGCAGCATACACTGTACTTATACTTATTGCAATGTCTTCCTATCACGCATTCATCCACGCGTTCCACTATCGGATAACCTCAACACAGATAATATCGTGTTAAAGTTATACGATAACGTTACATCGGTACTTTATATAAATAGCGATGATTTTCTCTTAAATAATCTTGCAATCCATAAAATACTCGAAAGACAGGTTATGCGCAACGCTCGCATAAACAGCCAGGGAAAATTGTTAGCCTTCCTCGGAACCATCCATTCGATGGCACGATAACAACTATTCCCTTCTTTCTACCATTCTGCCAGTCATTTTGTCCCTTTAATAAACACGTAATTCCTCCTCGAAGATCGATGTCAGAGTTCCGACATGCTCATCCGCTTTTCCACTATTAGGAAAACCGCAAGTCAGGCTAGCTCGATTCCGTTTAACTTAAACGGACGGTTTCTTTCGTGTTTACGAATCTCAGCCGCGAATTATTTACCTCGGAGACGGAGTGGGAAACGATCGTGGTCTGCCTGCGAAGATGATCGTCGGTGGTGATTCTCTTCGAAAGTGCAATTGATCGCGCAGGCCAAGCATCGGAGAACGCGGCTGTACGGACTCGAGGCGTACGTGGTGGACCGTTCCATCGTTTCCAGTCAGAGACAGGGCTGTCTGTTGGTGCCAACTTAGACAAAGAGAACATCTCTACCGTCTCTATTTTGACCCTGGTTTCTACGCGGACCGTCTCTGTATTTCGTCTGGTTCGGCTCGCACTCGACTGGCATGCGAAAGAGGCGAAGGCGCAGGGGTGGCAGCAACAACGGCGAGCAACGTCGAGGGATGGATGGACGAGGGTGGAAAACACGAGCCTCTTCTCTGGAACAGGGAGATGCCGTCGGACGAAAAGGAATCGTGGCTTAGGTAGGAGAAGGCGAAAGTAGGAGGAGAGCGGAGAAGCGGCGTTCTCGATGAAGCAGATGGAAGAGAATCAACGAGAACGCGAAGATAGTGTCGAGAGGAATCGTGGGAGGCAAATGTGAGGGTGCAGTTCGAAGAGGAGGAAGAAGAAGAGAGAGAAAAGAGGAGGAGAATAGGGAGCAGTCGAAGAGAAGCAAACGGGGAAGATGGAAGAGGGAGAAAATTGAGCAGAAGAGCGGCAGAGAAGGTGAAAGAGGGAGGAAAGTGGAAAGAGGAAGAGGAGGAGGAGGAGGAGGAGAACCGGAACGACCCGGGGGTTGCCGTGGCGTTATCGACCGGACTGGTGGTCGGTACGAAACCAGGCGTCGGCGCCGTGGATGCCCCGGCTTCCTCAAGTGCCGGACCATCCTCCACCTCCACCGTTACCACCACCACCACCACCGCCTCCACCACCACCGACTGGCAGCAGCAGCAGCAGCAGCACCAGCAGCAGCAGCAGCAGCAGCAGCAGCCAGCAGCAGCAGCACCAGCACCAGCACCGCCACCTCCATGGAGGTCGCGCGGTTGGCCATCAGTAGAGCCCGGGACAGACTGCCGATCGCGCACACGGAGGGTGCGGGTCGTCCCTGGGATTGGTCGTCGGATCGGGTTTGGTCGGTCGGTTGTTCGGTTATAGCGCGGTTGTTCTCGGTGTATACGCACGCGATCGGTTCGCGAGGCCAAGTTTCCATTCTTTTTTCTTTTCTCCGTTCTCTCCCGTTGTTTCCTGCTTTCCCGATGTCGCTGCAAATTTCACCAACGTACGCGAAGTAATCGTCGGCGACGCGATTCGTAACGCGACGTTGTGAGCAACATCTTCTGTGGGAAATAGCAGTGACAGCTGGAGAGCAGCGATCACGGGATGAAAACACCTCGTGGGTGGTGGTGCTGAGAGAGGGTGCAGGTGGTGGAGTGGCGGACGAGTTTGTTCGCGAGCCGAGCGAACCAAATTGACTTGCTCTAGTGCGGTGTGAACTAGACGTGGATTTGATACCGGATCGTCCGATCATGTTCCTTCGATACTTCGTCGCCCGCCATGTGTGCTGCTTGCCATTGTCCGATATATCAGACTGGGCCAGTTCGTGGCAAGACGACTACCGTCGTGTTATCGGATTTGCATTGCAGTTCGTTGACTGAACAAAGCTGAGTCTCGTTGCACCGACTGTATACCGACGAGAGATATCCGTGGAGCTTTGTACGAAATTCGAAAACGGTACGTCGATATAGCGGTGTAACGAAAGGCCGAGTAACAGCTGGCGAGATTGGCGTTCGGTTGTTCCTCGTTTTACGATGCCGATGAACGGATCCGTGCGCAGCCCTATCCTTGTCTAATCGTACAGATTGCGAACGACCTGCTCGCACGGGCTTATAGTTTAATAGTAAACTACTTGGTAAATTGTTAACTTCGTTCCCCCTCTCCTACCTCGAGCCGTTTAAGTTCCAAGGTATGCAGATACACGACGGACGGAGAACTTTTAGTTAGCTTACGGTTTAATCATGGTTGAAAAGATCTCGTAACTTCGTCGACGTTTCCTTCTCTACCTTTTTGGCACGTTGAACAACAGCTCCGACGGTTTTCGCATTTTCGACGATGATCCGATTTTCCTCCTTCGCCGCTGTCTGTTCTCTTCTATTCTGTCTCGTAGTCGTTTGCGAAACAATTTGCGAGCTACCACGACGCTGATAAACGAACTTCTCAACCTTTCCTCCTCACCTTCTTCTCTAGCTCGACTATTTATATAGCATCGAGTGTCAATTTTTCCATCTGATCGTACACGATATCGAAATTCATTTTTAGCTTTCCTCGTAATCTTTTGCTCGAAATTATTCGCAAAAGTTCGATATTTCTAACCGCGATGGTTACACGCGATAATCGCGGTAATCTCGATTTCTAACTCCAATAACTACTATCGTCAACTTGCAAGCATCGCAATTACTCCTAAAACATAGAATCGAATCGAGTCGGGGCTTACCGTTCGTAGAGACAAGGCATCGACGTCTCGATCGGAAAGTTTGCAGGTCCATCATTCCGGGTCTCTCTGTAATTCCTCGAGAATCGATTGCGCTAGCTTGGCAGTTCGAACGGACAGAGGCTGGCTCCGACGTATTATTAATCGTCTCGCTTGTCCCCTGCAATTAGTGCGAGCTAGGAATTTAATTTCAACTGCGAACAACTCTCCACGGTTTCCCGTGTTCCACCGTCTCGATAATGGACCGGGTTATCGATATCTCGGTCAGTGATGACAGCCGAGCGAACATAAGGACGAATCGCGTCGAATTCGACGCGTAATCCGTCGATACTTTGATCCTCTTTCCAAGTTTTAAAGTATAGTCTACAGTCGCAACGATAGAACGTCTCTGTGATAGGCGAAGCGACGAGTACTTGACACGCAATTCCATTTGACCGTGAAATTTCGCACGTCCGAGGAGTTTCAGATAAACGCATTCGTCTCGCTGGATAGAATATAAAGTACAAAGGAAACGGAGCGTCGTTTAACGTCGTAGCGTATAAATTTTCGACGAGGGCGGTAACTTAAATGCTTCTTAAACTTTATGTACCCCGGAGACACAGCGTCGAGTATTAGCGGTATAAATCTTTATGACAGTGGACGTACGTACGTAATTTTCACGATTCTGCTGCTCGTTCCAACTCTTTGTGTGCTCTTTACGAACACGGTTTATTGTTTTTTCTCGTTCTTGTGCAAACGATACGTCCTTCTTTGCTATTGAAATTTTACGATTCTTTCGTGCTTCTCCTAAGTCGATACGTTTATTTCGCTCGAACGCTCTTAACTTTCGTTCCTTATTTTTCAATTAAAGCCTTTCAATTCTTTAATTTACGTTTTAACGTTTCACGTTGATGAGTCGCGATATCGCGATATCGCGATAGCGAATAAAAGTGAAGCCTTCGATGTTAGTTAATTACTTCAACGATGCAACTATAAGAAAGGAATCTAATACGTATCGTAGTGCACAAATTACACGCATTAACGGGGCTTTTACCAGATTTGCTTCGAAATTTTCGTACGATTTTTTAAAAGCTACAATTTCTTTAAGCTGTGGCTATCCTACCATCGCCAACTCTGGCGTTACGACGTGTAAAAGAACGTATACCACTACTAGTACGCTACGACAAACGGACAGAAGACGAAAATATACCAGCGTTAGTTTTACCTTGCTATTTGATTCTACGTCACCTGCTTTCTGTCTGTACCTGTACGTTGTAAGATCTTCTAAAATTTTACTTTGACGTAGATCCTTCTTTATTTCGATGTATCGTGATGTATCGTATTTAAATTCCGAATTACAAGCCTCGATATAATCCGGCGAACAGAGAGTTTCGAAAAATGTTCGTACGTTTTCTTTGATCTGGCTAGTCCGCAGTTACCCGTCCTTTCCGAGCGCTCGATATTTCTCGCAAACATTTACGCAAAATACGAATAATCTATGATAGATACGAGTAGGTACATAGAATCTGTTTCAAACTTTTAATCTATGACCAAACAACAGGGATATGATTTTCGAATCTTTATTATATTTTTCTACCAATTCTCAATTCCATTGACCTTTCTTTTAGTATTTTTTGCAAAACGATACAAGTTGCGATACAACTATTCTTTTTTGCAAATTTCTTTAGACGTTACGCTATTTTACGATCGACATTGTTCAATAATGTTTCATTTATATTTAGCGGCAATCCTACCATTTCTCCCACTATCGTTTCCATTAAACGTGCTAATATCTTGATCGTATTTCAAGAATTTTTCAAACCAATAGCTCAGATATCGAACAACTCGAAGACAAAGCATTTTTCAGTGACGAAATAGTTCCATGCGTTTATCGTTATCATCCATCAAATTTAATCGTTAATCCGCAGCATATCGGTTCTTAACGTCTGCTATAAGCTGTAACGGGTATAAGGGATAAAGTCAGCGCGTATTGCTACAATTTTATTAAATACGGCTGTATCGTTTGATAAATATCAATTTCGTAACTAAGGTGCATCCTATCCGAAAAAGAAACAAACTTTCGCATACTTGGCAGCGATCGTACGCGTACTTTCGCGCGATTCACGAATGGCTGACTTGTTAATGAATCCAAGGTCGGATTCGATCAACAATTCAATATTTGACGTTAAATCCCTTGATAATCCACTTACTAGATCAAGTTCCGCAGCTTCGTCAAATTTAATACATCGCTTGAAATATATTTGCGTACGTACATACATACATATCGTAATTGGCTTCGATTCCCTATGGAGAAGCGAGTTTGTCGATGTCAACTTACTTATTAGACAGAGAGATAGAGGAGAGAGCAGAGGAGGAGGAGGACGGGCACAAGTTACACTGGACGAAGCAAAGGATCGTGTTTAAAGCAGGCGTACAACTTGGAAATTGGAAATTCTCGCATTGCCGCAGAACCGGTATTATTGGGTTTTCGTGTCATTTGCGGCAACTCGAAACCGGCCGTGTTACAAATTGAGTTGTCCGATGTAATTCCCGGCAGACTGAAAAAGCCCGTTGAACGTCTACAGAAACGCGAAACAAAAGCAACCCTGTTGGTTTTCGGTACCAGATTGTAACGTTATTATTCCATTAGTTTCTGACGAACTCGCACTTCGTTTCTATGCGATGCAATTTCAGTTCGAGACTAATTTATTTAGGCGTCTTTGCGTTTCCGTCGTGGATTTTGCAATTTCTCCTTAATGTAGGTACTTTAAACTCGTCGTATTAAAGTTGGTATAGCATTTCGAGAAGATTCCAAAAAATAGAAATCCTTCAACGAATCGTTACATTTTTGTATTTCGTATATTTGATAATCTCAGTGCATCCACTTTTTCTCTTCCGACGGGATTCTCTTGTTTCTGACGTATATCGCATTGTAAATTTATCAGGTTTCATACGAATTACAACATATGAAAATTATTAGAAAGAAAAATATTTTTTTAAAGAAATATCTTGACGTGGATTTGTGACCGCACTTTGATAATGTCACGCATTCGGGTGGAAGATATCTCTTCGTTCGTGGTAATTGGACACAACGTATGTGTAATATCTCGCATTTGATATATTTCATATAGTCCGTCCTACGAAATAGCGTCCACGCGTTTCGCACCGCTTCTACTACGAAGATATAAAATACAAACAAGCAACTTTGTACGAGCGTATTAAACACAAATACTTGCTTCTTCGACCTCGTAGATTTTAAGTAAATTTGATTTATTCGACCATAAGACATAAAGATGTTCTTCTCGTCTCGAGACGTTATGATCTTTCGATTAAAACAATCCTTGTTATTTCTGTTACAGAAGAAAATCACGGTTCAACCGTCTACGCGAAAAGAAGCCACCGAAGAAACTACCAGCGTAGTTGAATAAAATCAAGGAATTGATTAATAGAGTTACGATATACCGTAGTAAACAAGTCGAGACAAGTGTACATACTCCGAGAACTGCCAAATCGTCCTCGATATCCTGCTCTGTGTCGCCATAAAGTCTTCGAAGCTTTTGCTCGTTGAAGCTATACAAGGAACAGTCGGTAATAGTCGACAGGGGTGGCCATAGGTATAGTCGTACCCTAGCCGCCGATGCTTTCCTCAAAATCATTCAACGACGTCGACTCGAGCTCGTCGCTCATTGCACGAACGACGACGACGACGACGACGACGACGACGAGCGTGATAGTATCGAGAACCGACGACTTCCGGGCATCGCGGAAGTTCGTTGCCGGCCACGAACGTCCTCGAGGATGGAATTGAGAGCCTTGCAGCCGATAAGCGCGCTAGCACCGATCATTTTCGAGTACACGACGAATCGTTTTACGATCGTGACGAAACAACAGAGGGTGAATAGTGGGTTATACCGGGAGTTGGGTGTGGATAAAGAAGGTGGAAAGACTGAGAGCAGATATAGCAGGGAGGAGAAATCTTGGAGATCGAAGGAAAAAGAAGACAGAAGCAGCAAGGAAGACGCGCAAGAGGGCTTTCTCGACGCGAAAGAAGAAGTCGCTAGATCGGGAACAGTGATAAACGAAAGTCCGAAGAAGCAAGAAAGTCGTAGAGAGGATAGGGCGATAGAAGACACAGAGGGGAGGAAAGATACGAGAAACGGAGAAGAGAAGAACAAGGAAAATAAAGATATAGAGCGAGAGGGAAGGGAGGAAGAAGAAGAAGAAGAAGAAGAAGAAGAAGAAGAAGGAGAAGAAGAAGAAGAAGAAGAAGAAGAAGAAGAAGAAGAAGAAGAAGGAGAAGAAGAAGAAGAAGAGGGACGTCCCCTGGCAGGAGGGCCCCACAGATGCGGGGCCCGGAGGGGCCAGTCCGCGGCGGCGTGACGCGATGCGGACGTCCTCCTCCTCGTCTCCGAGGAAGAGGAAGAGGAAATACCTCTCGCCTCTCGATCCTATCGAAAAGCTGCCTCCCTTGGACAATAGTTTCGGCCTGTCGTTTATCTTCCACGATGTTTACGACGAGTGTGTCGACACTGTCTTCCACTGTGCTCCGGTGTACCAGCGGTGCCTTTGGCCGGAAGCTGTTGCCGAGAAGCGTCGGCCGTCTACCGAGCTCGCAATTCGTTCATCGGTTAATCAAATTTTCGGCAACGAGCCGGGATCGTGGCATTTTTGCAACGACGATGGCGACTCGAGGAAAAACGGTATCGTCGGGAAAGGAGGGGAGTGGAGGGAAGGATTTGTACAGACTCGTTGCGAGAACAGAGCAGACAGATCGAAAAAGTGTTTGGCAACGATCGTCGTGTTCCTCGGACTGTTGTGCGGACATTGGTGCTCTGGTGGAGCGGAGGCACTTGCTGGTAGCCAGAAATACAGCACGAGAACAGTCAGGACCAGGTACGGCACGTTGCGCGGTGTCGAGGACAGATCATCCACGTCTGTCGAGACTTATTACGGCGTGCCATACGCCACGCCGCCAATTGGAGCGTTGCGATACATGCCACCGGTTACGCCGACACCGTGGCGCGGCATCAAGCTGGCGGATACCATGCCACCCGCGTGTCCTCAGAAGCCACCGGAACCGGACTCGAGTCTGCCGCGGTCCAAACGGGCTTACCTCGAGAGGCTAGCGCCGTTGCTGGCCAACCAGAGCGAAGACTGCCTATACTTAAACCTCTATGTGCCCAAATCTCCTCACGGTGAGTGCAACTCGTTACCCGTTTCTTACGTTTCTCGCGCCAGCCGCTCTTTCTCGGAATTGGTATCGACCCATTAGTTGGAAAAGAAAGACCGTGATTAGGTACAAAGCGATTCGCGATTCGCCAACGGATGATAAGCAAAAAATAGGCATTTTCAACATGTTTCTTCCTCTTTCTCTTCCTCTCTCTTCTTCTCTTCTCTCTTCTTTCGCTTCTGCTCTCTCTCTCTCTCTCTCTCTCTCTCTCTCTCTCTACTTAATGGTATAATTTAGCAGTCTGCAAAGTATCACGGAAGTAATCGTTGCGTGAACGACCCTTGTTCGATTAACATCGTAATTTTAAGGGTTGAAATCTCGCTTAAATAAGAGAATTCATCTCGTTATCAGCTCTGAACTTGAACGTTGAACGAACCGCACATACTTCAGGTGAATAATTTTACACGATAGCCAAAGCGGCTGTTTGCACGCGAAGCGTCGAGTGAAATTTTATAGCTAATACATTCGTCCTTACAAATGTGCGGTTATGGTCGCGTCTAGTTTTATCGCTCGCGCTTCTGGATGGTCATTTATCGTTTAATGACTGTAATCGTGAGTTCGTAACACGGTTACGTAACATCGAACGTGATAAGACATAGTTTCATTCGTATTTTGTCGTTGAATCCGGAAAATAATTTCAATGCAGACAAATGACAAATACCCGATTTTGCAATTTCGTTGTTGGCGTTCTACTTTATCGTATCGACGAATCGCTAAGACTACGATCATACGCTGATCAACGTAGAAATTGAAAAGAAATGGAAGACAATGGTCTTACAAATATCTATTTTGAAATTTCTCTCGAAACTTACGATCAATCGTGACATTTTTCACGAAGAAATTGAAGAAAATCGGATTAAGGAAAGATCGTCACATCGTGACGTGACATCGTCTTATAGAAATACTTCTATTTGGAATTTTCGATCAACAGATCGTAAAGTGAATCTCGTTTCTTCTTATCGTATCTATCGTGATTCGGCTAGTACAGCCGAATTTTAATATTATTTCGAACAACGGATCAGAGTTAATCGGATCGCGTTCTTTTCGGTATATCGATGATAACGATACGGATGCGGTAAGCAAATGTGTACGAGTCACCGAATCTTTGTGCACGGTCGACGAAAAGTGCACCGCGGTTCATCGAACCAGGATGGAGTGCTTTTCGGCAACGGATCATCGCGTCACTCGTAGATCGACGATTCCGTTCTTTCTTCCGATTTCTCTATGCCCGGGTAATATCTAAAACGAAAGAGGAGTTGTACGTGCTTTCACGATTTATCGGACAATCTATCGCAGTAACGTGAAAATTTCTCCTCGTTTCCGCTTCGTTCGACGATACTTCTCGTAAAAGCGTATTTTCCGTCCTATCGAAGTAGCAGGATACGTTACAGGGAATTTGTTGCTTTGATCGTTCGTGTTAATCCAAGGACGCTTCGATAGACGGCAAACAAATAATAACACTTTAATACAAACAACGATTGCGAATCTTTTCGAGCTACGAGATATACGACGTTGTTCATGCAAGAAATAATAAAGAAAAAAATAATCCATAATAATATATGGTATAGCACGCTATTCCTAGTGTTGTAAACGTTTTTTGCGTTTTTTGCGTTACGAATTTTGCGTTTAGTTAATAGTTCTAGTTGCAAATTGCACCAAGTTTTCAATCGACTTATCGCTTTACGTTATATTTCACTCCGCAGTATTTTACGCTATAGGTATTGGCCAATTTATAGCGATGCGCTAACGCTATAACGGTCGTGATCCATATGAGATCACCTTTATTGTTACATTCTATAACGGTGTAATAGATAGGCAAGGATTAAACTTGCGAACACTGGCTTCTGCCTGTGTTCGCAAGTGACTAATAACTCTTTTATGATGGTAGATTAATATCATAGCTGCTATATTACGTAGGTATGACTACACGATCACGTACTCTTAATTACTCGTCCCTTGTCTCGGTTAATTCTTGTTAACGCGTAAAGAATAATTTCTGCACAACGAAGGTAGAATGAAAATTCGGTTTTATATCTTTTCGACATTTGGTTTCCTCGATTATACAGCTAAGGTATCGCGTTTACTTCGTTGTAGGAAATTTCCCGTAATTTAACGTAGTTACATAGATTCGAAATTACTGTCCGCGCGATTAAAGTTTTATTGCGTTATCGGACTTTACAATGTTGGAAACGTAGATAGAAATATTTGCGAGTCGATGATATCGATCGACAGAAAGTTTTTGCGTGTTATTATACAACGGATCACCTATCACTGGATAGGTACAATAGGCATTTTTTAAGTATCTATGCGTTATCGATTCAAAAATTTATGTTTTTTGTTTGTATTTATCGTATTGTATTTACGTTTATCGGTAATAAGGGAAGGAGAAGACGGTGATTTGATCGAAGGTAGGGGGCACGTACGCGGATAAAACGGTTTGCACGCTAAAGAAAAAACGAGTGGATCGTGGAATATCGGGAGTGCGTTTTGTAAGAAGGTCTGAGGGTGCCGATTACCGAGCTCTCGATATCCGCGGTGTTCCCCTTTTCTCTTCTCGTTTCATTCTCGTTTCTTCCTTCTTTTCGTTTCGACTTGCTCGGATTTCGGGAAGAAGCGGATTAAACCGAAGTCGTATGCTGGAAAAAGAGCGGCAGAAGACGGGAGAAAGAAAGCGAAAGAAAGCGAAAGAAAGCGAAAGAAAGCGAAAGAAAGCGGAAGAGAGGAGAGGAGCGTCTACACAAAAGAACGTCATCGATCGGTCTCTCGCGTCGTGACGCTTTTCCGATTGCGAGCCCAGCGACGAGACGACGCGAAAATCCAGACTCTAGACCACCGTATCCATCGTTAGCTTGCAAGCTGGTCCTTAAGCGTCTTAAGGATAGCTGTTTCTATCCTCGAGGTAGGCATTTCCCTCTTATACGTATGAAATTGTTTCGACTTTGTCTTTGATCGAACGTTAGCATGCGTTGGTCGTCGTGTTTTCTGTAATGTCAGTTTTAACCATGCCTTAACGAATATTCGCTTATCTTTCGAAATATTTGTGAGACGAGATTTCTCATAGATTATCTACGTTTCGTATATCCCCTGTGAAGCTAGGTCGTCGAGTATCGTTCCTATTCGCACCTATTAACCACAATCTTCTCGCGATGGAAAGAGTAGGTATTTATAATTTTCTTTTTCATTCCAATTATCGACGACATTTATTTACCCAACGATAGCATGGACAAATGCAATAACGGAGATTGGCGTTAAAAGTCGAATATAGGACGTACAAAGCGTAATTTGGTCGAAGAAAGGAAGAAAGCATGTTTTTAACAGATTCGTACGTTACAAAGTACTTTGCCGCAGGAAATATTTTATTTCGTTCGAAACATATTCCTTCTGCGGCGATACAAGGATTTCCACGGCTAACGAGAATGCGTCGAACGGCCGTTCTCGTCACTGCCTTTCGCATATTGAAACGTCGTGACATAACGCTTTTCTTCCATCCTTAATTTGAACCGTGGTAACAAAGAGTAACAGCACAGTGTTAAATTTGGCGACTACGGTGCAACGTTGTAACTTGTTTTTGTGCAAAAAAGCAGTCACAACCGCCGCATAATGAACCGATGCATTATCGCGCAACAAAACCCAACTGTCCGGCTCACGAGCCACGAACAAACGGTGCTTTGACGTTGAGTATTATAACTCGGCTTCTAACGATCCAACTGACACGAAACTTTGACATAACGTTAGCGAAGGCTGTACTTCTAGATGGTAAAAGTTTCGTACAGATGTACCGATATTTCTTCTCTACTCTTATTCTGTATTACATTCGTATTACACGAAACGTATGTACGATTTTTCTGAACCTTCCACTTATTGTCGCGTTACGTGTCTCTCAAACTTACACTTTGCGATGCAAAGCGGGCAAATATTTCTACGTTTCGATCTATGTCGATTTAAGAATTCGAGTATCGCGAAAATAATTTTCTATCTCCAAAAAATACTGAATACCCGGAATGCAATATAGCCGCGGTAAGAGTATAAAACGTCTCTGAGACGCCGATGACGTTTGCGCGAGTGTGGCCCTGCGGCCAACGAAAGAACAAAAGACGATGTTCGATTGGTAATAACGATAACTATTATTGTTATTTAAAAATTTTCTCTGCTCGTTCCTTTCTCGTGAAATCTCGATCGTTTCTACATGTATTCGAACACCACACGCCGAATAATACAGCGTTGCGTAACTTTTCAGCTATTGTTTCGGTTTTTTATTTCGAAGAGAGAAACATAACTGTAACGTATTATAAACAGGAGTATTTTTATCATCGTCGGAGAGGAGAAAGTCGTTGGACACGATAGACGGGAGCAACTCGCTTCGAGTTAACGTCGTGTCTGATATTAATAGCTGGGGCGGTGTTAACGAAGACAGAAGCGCGTGGGTGTGTGATTAGGTTCGTTTCGTGAGTACGGAAGATAGGCAGATAAGCGTGGCAAGTTCGTAAGATTGATTTCGTTTCTGAAATTTTCATGCTCCCTAGGAGATCTATTAATCTTGCTCGTCAGCGTACAACGTGTACGGTTCACCATTGAATAAGACTCGCTACCGGCATCGTATCCCATTCGTGTATACGGTACGGTACACGATATAAAGGATGAATTCAATGCTACGAAGATCAATCTCTACTTTGTCTTCGATGCAGCGAACAGTGTGCTTATTTTAGTTACGTAAAACCATGTTATCGAGCAAAGAGGCTTTCGAACGAAGGAACAATGAAATAAGTTTCCGATATTTTTAACGGACCCAAAAGTACGTCATCTTCTGAACGCCATTTACATCCAATAAAGCGCGAACAATCGAGAGCTTTTTCTTTTAGGTAACCCAGATCCGAGCCAGACCCGATCCAAGATCGTTTCCGACTAACGTAAAATTAGACTTCGGTTAGGCGAGGTTAGATTTTTCTCGGGGCGGAGTACTAGTGATCTTAGAACGAAATAGAAAAAGGAAAAAAGCAGACGTCGTGCCTGATCATTGCAGTAGTATACTACTTGCGGTCTCGTCACAAATGCTAAGAGTCGAATCGAAATAAATTTTTTCACGGTATTTTTACGATAATTCCATCAACTGTAATACACGCGTAGGAATAATACAAAAACGGTTGTTTTCATGGCACATGCTATATTCGTAATTTAGTCAGCACGATGATCCGAGTAACGCAATACGCGAGGTTTCAACGCATTTTCCTCGCGCGACAAACTTCTCCATGATTTAGTTTCAATGCTGTCGAAAACGGGGGGACATGCATATAAATCTGTATTTTATTAGTATTCGAAAATCGAAACAGCAGATCGTTCGCGCGAGATGAAATTGGCCACGATCCAATATTCGATTCTTCCTGAACGGTAAAAAGAAGCAAGGGCGCAAGAACGAAAACAATGCATATTTCATGGCTTTTTGAAAATCGAAATAACATATTACTGGTGACCATAGAAGTAAGAGTCAAGGCGATGAAGCTTGATGGAGAAAATTTATTTGTATAACGCGCGAGTGGTTAAATTCACCGTGTCATTTGCAGCGATCCGGATGATTTAACGTGTTACAACATATGGATTTTCAATGCGACGACAAAATATATAACTTTGCTATTTAGTATCCTGTTTTTGTATTTTCCACGCTGGGATTAATAATTCCAACGTATTCGACAATTTTATATCATTTAACGTTTCGATTAAATTTGAAAAAACTATTCGATATATTTCGTTAGAAAGTTGATTCATTTTAAAAGTGGAGATTTTGTATCGGAACAAATTAAGAGTATAGCTCAACTTTCGTTTTAAGAACCATTGATAGAAACTACGCTTTCTAAATTATCGATACCCAAACCAAGGCATTATGTATAAGGTATCTTATATTTAAGGTATTTTTAGACATTTTATCGAGCGAAGAAGCAATCGGTGCATCAAGCGAAACTCGAAAACATCGTACGAGACTAAAGGGACATTAAACGTTGTACCAAAGCAAAACATTCGCGGAACACGGACGCGTACAACGATTTTCCGTTACATATAACACGCTGCAATTAAGGATAACGATGGCGTGTTTCTCTCTTTTCTTTGCTTTCCGTCGTTGCTCTTTCGTTTCTCTATCAGACGGCCAGATTTTCTGCAAAAAATATTCATCGGCAGAGATTTTAACGTTTAAACACATCAAATAAATCGAATGGAACGAGAGAAAGCGACGTTCTCTCGTTGGATGAAGTCTCGAGTTCGACTAGTCGATGCTCGATGCTCGATAATTATAAAATTCTGATAATTAATAACGGAATTAAAAGCATGACCAATATTTACGGAACGACTACTAAAATTAGTGCGCAAAGTCTTGAAATAATCCCTGCTAACACCGAATCGCGATACAATTTGCGTATGCTTTATGCTTTAGGTGCATACCAAAGCATACCGAGATAGACAAATTAATTCGATATAACGTTAAGAACTGTCCAACAGCCAGCGAAAGCGTTAGCTGTGTCGCAACGAAAACAGCAAAATGCAACAAAATTTCTGGCAAAAGCGTATCGACAAATTCTAAACACAGACAGAATGGAATAATAAAAACCAGAAGATTGTTCGAATTGCTTGATAAAGAATAGCTTATAAAACGAGCGTCAAGCAGCCGCAAATTTTCACGATCGACAGGATTGTCTCCCCGAACGAACGAGCTTAACCACCCTTAGGATGCCCGCGTCATCGGCATAAACAAGAATCTCCGCCGGTCGGAATTCGCTTACGCAAAGTAGATAAGCGTAGAGTACGCTTTATCCAAGGAGATTCTGCTTCGCGGAGCGAAGCGAAACTTTTTTCCACGTGATATTCCAGCCTCGTCGTCTTAGGTGCGCATGGGTGCACGTCGCGTTTCGAAACGGCCGCCGTTGTTGCAAGCTTCGGGTCGTCTGCACGTAAGAAGCTTAGCTTAGCTTCACGATATGGCCGCGGGAAAACCAGTCAGCCATACAGAAACGAGCAAAATAAGAGAGAGAGAGAAGGGCGAGGGGGCGAGGTAGGGGGAGGGTAGGATTCCGGACTACGCTTCCACCGCCAGCGTAGTTTCCTTCTCTCGTTTTGCTAACATTCGAGCGAGCCAGACGGGGGTATTTAAATGAGATTCCCCGGGCGAAACGTATTTGACTTAACGCCCAGGAAATCCTTTTTCTTGCCCGACCGAAGCGTAACGCTCTTGTAAATGAGTTTACGGGAGCGATTTAATGACGACAATTAACGTGGTTGGCCGGGACGCGCGCATCGGGGACCACACCCGGAATCCGCTGCTTTTTTCCTCCGCTATATCGTAATTACGTTGTAATCGCGAGAAGCAATCGAGGTTTCGGTTCTGAACGCAGTTTAAACGCCTGGCGCTTCTTCTATCGGAAACAGATGCTCGTTTATCGAGGTTCATTGGCTGTCCAGCGTAATTCGATAATATTGGAATATGAATTTAGATAAATATTAATTTAATTTATTTTTTGCTTTCAATTCGCGAATTGGGTTATTCCTCGATAAAAAAAACTCCCGATATTTCTTTGCCTGCGACACGATTTTCCTACTGAATATCGTTCGAAGATTACTCATCCTCGACAATTTTCTTTAAAATAAGAATCGAGCGTTGGTTAAGCAACGTGTGCTTGGTTGAATATAATAAAACTTCAATCACTTCTGAAATATAGATAACGTAGAACGTACGTTTGAAAGATGAACTTTTAATTATAAATATTGGAACTGTGTTTCGTGCGAATATTTAATCGTATCGGTTTAACCGTCCGAGTGAATCCGATTGGTGGCATAATTTTGCTCCCTTTAGTTCGGTAAGACCAGCTTCCCTTGGTCTGTCCAGGATGAATATTAATCGATCAGTGTCAGAAACGTTAACTTCCAATTAACAGGTTCCTCGATATCGCCACCACCCTTTCGCGTTCCTTTGCTATGGCTTTGAAGGTGGAACGATACTCGAACCCGAGGTATCTCTTCAGGTCGAAATTTCAGCAACGAATACCTTTGCAAGATATTTCTAAACTACACTTCGTAAATGCGTCCAGCCGAATTTATAACGCGTCTACGAATACCCAGCGCAAAAGAAACTAACAATCCTAAAGAGAATAATAGTTATTTGTTAGCCCTAATGTTCTAAAATTTCAACTTGTAAATAGCTTTTCCTTGCAATCGTATTATAAGCCTTGCCAACGAGAACTTCACTTTGGTCGCTTCGATTTCCTTGTGCTGTTGCACGACAAACGTTAATACGCGTAGATTAAAAAATTGCTAAAGAAATTAGCGCTAATAAAGACCCGTGGAAATTTGTTGATACCGGAATTGATTATTCGATCGGTGGTGGCGATCGATTTGTATTTCTTACAGATGAACGATTTTTCAGTCGAATTTGCGAGAATTTGTAAAGTTTACAAGTTTGACTGAAAAGCGATACTTGCATGGGTGGGACTAATTCATTTTTAAAAGATCTTGAACCTGAATCGACCGAGTTTCCTATCGTACCGCCTTTTGAAAGGCGATGCTGTATGCGTTTGCCGCGGCTCCAAGGGAACAATTTGTGTTACGTAATCTTTTCCACTGTGCGAGAGAACGTACGTGGGAGGATTTTCAAGCCGGGCAAAACCAAGCTTGTATCTACCTGTCGATTATTATTTTCGTCTCTTCTTCCGCTCAAAAAACTGAAACCGATAACACTTAGCTCCAAAGCACACACGTTTTCACACGTAAATTCAAGGTACAAGCGAAGAGGAGAGATTCTACGGCTCGAAATAAAACGAAAATCAAGAATAACAAAATTACAGCGAAAGCTCTGTGTTGGTGGAAATCAAGCTTGAAATCTTGTCGCGTATATAACAAATTCTCGGTCAGATAAGAGCGGACAATTGGCAGCAGGTTACTCTACGTGTGAAAATAAGTGGAAAACGCAGAATCAAATTTTTGCGCTCGAAGTTTCGTTCTCGAGCAAGCTGGATTTAAATGCGTTTACTTAAGAATTAACCCGATACGGTATACTCGACAAATTTTCAAACTCAATTCTCTTGGAAACGAGTTTTCAAGTTTGATTCTCGCGAGAATGAAATTTCCAACGCAATTTTATTATTCTTGATTTTCGTTTTATTCTCAGCCGCGGAATTATGATCGTTGAAATCGGAAAATTTGAATTCTTTCGACGCTTTTATAAATGTTTACACCTAGATGATATTTTAGTATACGAACGGTAATAAATATTCAAAAGACTATAAAAAAAATGAAGAAAACTTCATTATATTCTGGATTATTGTCTATACGAACAGTAATCAGTCAACTAGGATGTCTTAATGTTCGAAACAAATTGTCTCAACAACGCACTGGGTGACATATAAATCACATAAGAGAAAAAAAAGAAAAAAATCTTCGAGATTGAGAAACTTCTACGAGCGAAAGTAGTTCAAGTATTCGCCAATTAGATAACGATTCGCAGAAACCGCGGTAACGAGTTGAAAAGCACGCGTGCAAGGGCGTTAATCGACACGGTCGAACACATTATCGCTAATGTCGGGGATTATGTAATTTTCCGTGTACCAGTTACAACCGCTTTAGCGAATCAGATATTCAATATTTCACGAAAATCACTGTCACACGCGATACGTTACGCTTCGGTTTTCGGCGCGATTGCGGATACGTATACGATATACACATATATACGATATACGATATACATATAAAGCTGCGTCGCTGTATCGTTCGATATAGCTGGGAAATTCGATCGGATAACACTTTGTTAGTTTCTTCCGTTTCTTCTAAGCAGCATTTCATGTCATCGGATAACCTACTTATCGTTCCATTATCCCGTCCCATAATTATCAGTCGTATTATTACATCGTTCGTTCTTGATCTCTAATCGCGATAATCCTAACAGATTTAAAATCAGTAATATAATTTTTATCTGATCGATGTCGTCACACAGTGGTTCGACGAAAAATTAAAAAATCTCGCTATTCCATTTTGCATCATTTTCCATTTTCATGACTGTTTCGTCATTCTGTTAGCAGAATATCGGAATACGCGCAAAAACTGTTAGCTAATCAGCTTTTCACAAAAAGCGATCTGCTATCTCTGTTTCTTTAAAGCGCGAATCTTCACTTGGTTATTCGTGAAAACACAATTATATAGCGTTAATATTCCAAAATTGCAACCACTGCGAAATAACGATGTTTATTAAACGTTATCGTTGGTTGTCTACGTTAGGAAAAAGTAACTTGCGTTTCTAAAATTTTGTTAGTGGATAAGAGTGGAATTCTATCGGCGGTTTACCGAAATCTTTCGTCGTTTACGAAACACACGATTGTTCGCGTTCTGTGAAACGGAAAAGCGAGACGGAAGTAAGGAAGGGTTGGTGGGCTTTGAGCGGCTTGGTAATCTCGAAGGGCAGCCGCTGATGCGTTCTAATTGAACGTCCTAATTGAATCATCCTCGTGGATTGGGCTCACGGACCGTGTTTCACGGAATTAGGCAAAGAGAATTTCGACGCGTAAGTCCAAGCGACGGTATCGAAGCGTCGTTAATTTATCGGCCTTTTCGTATTTTTTTAGCGATCGTGGATATTGAAAATTCGCGATCGAACATCAGGCTAGTTAAAAAGATATTTCATGTTTGCAAAGTTTAGCTTCTTACAGCGAAACGAGCGAACGAAACGCGACAAAAGTATATTTTCATTCAAATCGAATACAACCGAAAAAATACCATAATATAGCGAATTAAAAAGATGGCGAAAATGATACGGTATCTTTTTGCAGCGTCCACCGTCGCGGATCTGGACTGTGAAAAAAGAAAAACGTCGATAGAGGTTGTTGCATCGTCCGCTATGCACTGAATATTTTTATAGCCCTATTTTCCGTTCGCCGCATCGTGTAACGACCATGTAAATTCGTAAATTCCGACCCGTTTGCTCGAATGGCCACTTTAAAACGATGCACTGAAACTATAACAGTCTATCGCGAGTATCTTTATACGTGTAATACATCATACTTGATACAGCTATCCGTAACCTCTCCATTCTTCTACCGCCATCGTCTTCTTCTCGTCGTTTAAGTACACCCCATTCCTCTCGGTACGAGCTGTTGGAAACACGAGGACGAGAACGAGCAAATAGCAGAGACGTGGCGTAAATTGATCGGACAAAAGTGTTAATATTAATAAATAATCGGACCATTGGCGGAAGATGTTCCGGATCGAGATTGTTACGGTTTCTCGTTTCTTCATCGAAAAAGCAAGTCTTGACCAAGTGGCTGAATTCTTGAAACGTCTATAATAACACGCTGATAGATATACGTATACGTTTTAATACACTTTTACGAGTATTTTTGTCAAGCTAACCTACTCGAAAGTTTCCTAGCCAAATTCAGTTTCACGCTTCCTAACGAAATCCGCTTTGATATCGATGAAGTTATATTTTCTGCGATCATATATTTCACGCGTCAGAAGCATTGCGTCTCGCGTTGAACTAAATATCGGAAAAATATCAATGTGATACAGATAACTAAAACCTTATGTTCCGACTGAAGTCTATAGATATCCAACAGTTATTGAGATTTTGCCCGAACACTAATAATAAATAAAGTGCTAATACCTTTTAGCGATTATATCGTTATAATTGTACAAAGTATACGATCGTATACTTTGAGAATATAATTAAATTATGGAAAGGTGTAGACATAACGACGAGTTGAGAATAATTTCTATTTTTTATGCTATAATCGTGTACCGAAACGTAAGAATTTCTTTCCGTTCTGTCTATTATTGTCTTGAATTTCCAAACTACATTCCTCACGCTCGGCGATAATAATCGTCGAATCAACCTCGTAACAAATTAACTACAGGCACTGTTTCCATCGATGTTTCGTAACGATGAATTCAAAGTACTGTAAAAGGCAGCAGCCGGTACAACTATTGCGAAGATCGAATTTGACTTAGTGCCCCTGGATCCTTCGGGTGTCATTTAGCGCGAAGAAGCGCACACTAGTTTCAGTTTCCAAGTTACTGGTAAAGTTTCGGTCACTGGAGGATTAAATTTTCACGCTGTCCGGCATTATTATGCCTTCGCAGAGCGACGTTGCGCGTCCCACGAATACGAATATTTGTCGTTGGAAAATGTAATTGGTGCAATTGCCGCAGAAGTGCTTGGGAAGCTCAAAGCGAAGCTGTTTGCGATCAAAAGGAGCGATTCGTCTTTTGTGTTAACTAACGTGTAGTCGCGCAGGAATAAATCGCTTTTCGATACTTCCTATTTTTAAAATATACGACATACTCTTCTTATATCGCGATATAAAAATTATAATATAATGTTCTTTCTGGTTCGTTCGAGATCGTTTATCGTCGTGCAAAACTTACGTTCGTTGTATGAATAACGGACCTATGTTGATTAGATATATGTTACCCTTCTCGGCGAGTGCTACAAGCCTCTCAACTATCGGACTCATTTTTCTCAACATCTTGCACATTTGTCACAGGTAACGATAGAGAAGATTATACAGAATGTAATTCGTACGTATACAGAGAGTTAATTCAAACTTTCAAATGGAACGAACATCGTACATCGTAGTAACTGAAAAGATTCAGTCGTAATAAAACTAATGGGAGACGAAGATATTTTGACAAATAAAAGATCGAAAGAAATAAAACTCGATATACTTGATAATTAAAATTACGATTTAAGGGGAAGCCTCATTTTGTAGCGGAATGGGTTAATTGGTAGAAAAGTCGAATAACGAAACAGCACTCGTTATTCGTTTAATAACGGCATTTGAGATCGACGAACGTCGACAAATTTAATTAAAAAATTCTACCGTAGACTCGTGGCAGCGAATTTTCTCGGATGAATATCGATTCCGCATGAAAGAACAAATTTTTCATGGAACAAGCAATAAAGATATTCCGCGAATCTTGATAACCTTTTTCCATCGAACTAGTTCTACCGAAATATATACATGTATATACAAGTATTATTTTTACGCAACAAAATTTGTAGTAAGGTGGTAGAGGAAATATCCTTGAAAATGACGAAAATACATTTTCCGCGACTAGATTTACACGTAAATGGTCGACTTTAGAAAAGCTAGGTCAATTTCACCGCGAATTCAATCGTATAACGAAAAACAGGGAACAAAGTGAATTACAGAAACGTTTTGTTCGAGTGCTTGTTACGAACATTCGTTGGTGTTATTTCGTCGCAACGTGTAACGACGCGCCGCGCCGAGCTGTGTCGTCTCGTTTTAACGTTGAAGGACGACCCGTCGGCAGCGGGATGTTTTAAAGCGTTTCAGTTGGTCGCGAGGAATGGACAGCGCATTTTGCGGACCGGGCGTCTGGTTAAAGGGCCGAGTTATCGCGGCGAGCTGGCTGAAAACGAGTAATTAAAAGCGATAACGCTTTGTGCAGGCCGTTCTCGAAACATAACGTTCTTTTTACTACGAGGGATTAACCCTGGGGAGACGCGAGCGTTAAAGCGGACCGCTGCTGAAAGCCGAGCGGTAGGGTTTACGCGTTTAACGTGACGTGGGAAAAAGTGGGGATGTCTGAAATTTGGTAAATTAAGGGAGTCGTCGTTGTGACGTTGAATGCCTGCATTAGCGAGACTGAGACAAACGAGTGGGGGGGGGGGGAAACGTGGTAAGAACGAGCCGATCCATAGTCAGGACTACGAAAATTTAGAATGTAATCGTAGTAATAACGATCGTGTGATTTACACGTTGAATCGTTTGAAATGTAAGAATGCACGAGATACCATCAATTTTTCGATTCGATCGAATCTTTGTATTAGGTTACATTTCTTTTTTCAACGATTCGATGATAATAGCGCCATTACTTGAGTACGTTGCAGAGAACGCAATTACTATGTGCGATATATTACAGAAAATAGGTAAAATTCGATGAACAGGTATATAAATGATCGATTAACGAATTAGCTAGTTGCTAAAAAAAAGTCTGCAAACCAAAGGATTAAAGGTGATTTTTCTGTTATGAAAAGATATCTAAAAGCCAAGTAGAACGTAAAGAGAAATATATGTAAAATCTAAAGAGTAGAACGTGCCCTCTGCATAGGGTATCTAGCTGGGTTGCCTAATTTTACCTTCCGCAAATACGCGTATCAAATTCGCCAGTGTAAAATTCTCGTTTCGCGAACTTTAGCGCTTAACCACTCGCGCTATTCGACTATATTTCCTCTCCCCCCCCCGCCCCCTCTTCTGTTCCATACTCTCACTGTTACACACTGTGCTGCGTGTAATCTCTCCGCGACAATGCATGCATATCCTCTTGCGCACGGGAATATCGTTCCGTGACATCAAAGGGAACGAAGAAGAAGAAAAAAGAATGAAAACGGATGAGAGGTCGTCGGGCTTATCCGAAAAACCGGTGAAAATTTCCGCCCTCCTCTCTCCATTTGTAACGGCAGAATTGAACGTCACCGAGCAAGAATGCCGGGGGTCATGGACTTGAAAAAGGGACGCTAAACAGAGTGATAAGAAGAGAAATAGGAAGAGAAGAAACGTAAAAGGCACTGTTGGTTCTACGACTTTCGCGTTGCTTCTTCAATTCCGTAGTGCATTGCAGATGATTATTCGATTAACGAGAAAGAACCTGCAAGCACCGCGGGAGTGAGGTAGCGTCGCGTCTGATCGACGTTTATCTCGAAGGTCAACGACGGACGAATCACACGGAAGATGACGAAGAAAAGGAGAGGATCGAAGGATGCGGAAGAATCGATTGGTAACAGCTTAGGAGTAGTACTTTTGAGAAGAATTCGGTACTGACTTTGCGCAAGATACTAGAGAGAAAGGAATCTCTGTATATCGTACGCGTGTAAGGGGTAGTATGTAAGTGAAATCACTGTAACAAGTTTAGCGAAAAGTCCAGGCGAATACCGCGTGGTTCGTACATTCGATGTCTTCCTGTCGTTCATATCGTTCATGTCGTTCATAAATTTCAATACTTTGACGTAGTTTTTAAAGAAATTCTATCAATTATTACATGCTATAAACTTACTTGCTTCTTGCGTGTAATCGTTTGGAAAACTGATACGATAAACAGAAGATAATGTCCGTGTTTTAGTCTTTAGCGTGTGTAGCGATGTTTCTACGCGCATTACAATTGTAAATACTTGAAAAAGATGCGAATACTACGTGAAATGTCGCGACACCGATCATCGGTAAATAATAATCGCAGGTTTAAACCGAAAAGGAGGGAAAATTTTTGTCCACGAAGCAATTTGTTATTTCCATTGGTTGGAAAACGTCACATTTCCTCGAGATTCATTCGCTTCTGAAAGGATGCAGTCGGATAAAATCGAGCGGACGTGCATGGAAGAGGTCAGAAGTCGGGAGAATTAATTCTTCTTGGAAAGCTCTTTTCTTCTCCCATCCCCCGTTCCCCGCTCTTCTTCCTTCTTTTTTGCTTTCTATTCCCTTCTCCTGACTGGATTTCTTTTTTTACAATACCGTGAAAGGTAATGAAGAGAGCCCAAGGTGATCTACGTTTCCCCCCGAATCGTCTCTCCTTTGGGATATTTTTAAATTCTAGCTGCACCTCCACTTCTGGTAACGACTTCAAGATCTCTCGTTAAGATCTCAAGACGGTTGGAAATTCCCCGACCGCAAGTTTCGTTCGGTCGATGGATGCTGATCGTACGTTCGACTTTTCTACGTTCTGGATTTCGCGTCGCGAAGTTTCCAACAAATTCGATGCAAATACCGTTTAATCGGAACTTTTATATAACATAAATAAATATATCGCTATATACTTACTTTATTGGTTTTTGCGACTTTATCAAGACTCGAGAAAAAAAGATCTACGATTTATTATAGTCCGATTTATAGATAAAAAGATTCAAGGATACTTTATTAAGTACCAAAAGTACTTATTACTAGTTACACCTTTAAATTATATCTAAATTATATTTCGCTAATGTAATATACGACAGATGCATTGATACGAACGCGTAGTCAGGATCGCAGCTAATTACCTCATATTACTTGCCATATAATTAACAATTGTACCAGTTATACGGTTAATTGCTTTGTTGTATAGTGACACAATTAGTAATTATAATATATAAAATAATACCGATTGCCCGGGTCTCAGTGCGATGAGGTGCTGCGAGTGGAGACCCACCCTATCCGCGACCCATCCACCCTCCTTTTACGCAAAAAGATCTAAAATTTATTCATCGTCGAATAAATACTCCTTTTGGTGTGCGTTTGCGCAATCTTCAAAACAAACAGCAAAAGGAGCTTTAATAAAAAAAAAAAAAAAAAACCGACGCGAAAACTAGAAACCCGATTAGGATACGTGGAAACCTGAAATTTAAAAATTAAATTAAATCTTAATCTAATCGTAATTCTGTATGGGGCATTCTTTTATATATATGTATGTACATTAAAATTTTTAACTCTTTGTATCGCAAAAGAGAAAACTAATTGATCGTGATTAAAAATTATAACGATTAATTACACTCAAGAGTTGCACAAAAAGAACAAGAGAATAAGATAAAATATGCGTGTCGTATAGAATTAACTACTACATAATATATACATTGTACAATGTCATGCTTTTACTACCATGCCATACTTCTTACTACTGTGTCAACCTATTTGCTACCTACACCTTATCTACTTACTTGGATTACAATCTCAAGGTAGCCAACCTAACCATAAATCGCACCTACGTAAAAATCTAAATATCTGTCCACTCTATCTACGTAATAATCTAAATGTGATAAAAGGAAAGGTAAGGGATATTGTATGGAGTATGAGTCCCCTTCGTTCGATGCCTCAAAAGACCTTGAAACAAATTCAATCTGCGAAAGGTTAGTGAAATTCTATAAAATTCTAAAATATGTATAATTACCTCCTGACTGGTAAGGCGTAAACATTATTTCGTTTTATACGAAATATAAATGTATATATTCGAATGAAATTTCCGTAAATCGATAAATCTGAAACAGACTCATTTATTGGATTAGTACTTAAAAAAAAAAAAAAAAAAAAGAAGAAAAACAGGCAACTCTGAAACGAGAACATTTTATACATGAAAAATAAAGTACTAATTAGCAATTATATTAAATTACTCTTGATTAAATTTTAGCAAAAATAGAGAATCATTTGTATCTTTTTAATCGAAACTAGGAAAATTGAAAGCAAGAAATCTAAGTAAATGAATTTTAAGTAATTGAATTTAAACTGAATTAAAACTTGAAAATTTCATTTGAAATAACTAAGGTAAGAAAAAACCCGATTATCATAAAATCACTTGCTTTGTCCTTTAACTTTTAACAGTATCCGTTGTTATTTCCTGCAACAACATAGTGACTTGCGACATAGCGAACCGAAAGATATGCGCGTAAATCATTTTTTGCAGAATTTTTGCTACAAACGCGGCGATGATCGCGAATCAACTTTTTCTACATTACTGTTAAAAGGTGGAAAACATCGCGGTCGAAAAGATTTTAAAACATAATTTAAGCCTTCGTAGCAACATTAAGATATTTCGTTATAATACTTTGTTACGCATGAAATCGAACACAATTTCATACATGTATATATATATATATTAAATTCGTAATAAAGTCCTGTACTTTCGCAGTCATGGTAACGTTAGCGCTAACAAAGGAATATATCTCGTACAGCAGTATTTTCAGTAATAAACGTAGTAATAAGGGGCGCTGAAAAAAAGAACGATGCAGTAGCCAGAGGGACTACTAAAATTCGATCGTCTTCCACTCTATATAAACGCGATTAACAAACCGTGAGCGGAACGGAATATTTTTCTTGTTTCGCAACGTTAATTGGTAATATTTATGAAACAGAAAAATCTCAAAATCAAACGCGGAGAGTGCTTCGGTATATCTGCAATATCAATTAATTTATCATCTACGAAAATACTACACAAACGTGCGCGTAATGTATAAAAAATTATTAAATGAAAACACAATCAAACTCAAGTTTTATTACGAAAGCTTACGATGGAAGCTACCGGTAACAGTATCATTTAAAATAAATAGACGACCGAAGAAGAATTAAGAATTTCAGAAAATCGCTTAATTTCATTGTCTTAATGTTCGATGAATCGTTAAATAAATGTGTATTAATTAAACGATAGTGATGACGGAAACGATAGTAATGACAGTAACGATAGTAACGAAGAACCGACACCACCAATAGATTAGAATACGTTACAAACCTGATTCACCGCGATCCGCGTTGTCGGTACGAAAGGAGACGACTGAATGACTCCTTGTATCTTAGTTTCGCTGAGCAACTTCCAAAGTGGTGGGGAGAGACACAAACAGGTATACAGACTAACGATCTACACAAAAACAATGTATACATCTAAAATATAAACAAAGCACGTATACACGCAATATCTACACAGTCCTACACAATGATCACATCGATCTTCACAAACATGGTAAAATAATTCGACATTGTATTTGTCTAACTTGAAACGAATCGATTGAATCAATGGGAGCATATTGTTGTAAATAAATCGTGACAAATGAATGTATATTATAATATCAAGTTTCGTTGATTCGTTGAGTATCCTTACGCTATAGAAATCTCCAAAGTTAGAAAGCTCGAAAAGGTCTTGAAAAGCAACGTTTAACATCCACGCAGCATCGATTCAGATAACATAGCGCATCTGGTAAAATTTCGATTCGCAAGCACAGTGGAGGGTAATGCGCGATCGGACGTCCCGAACCGCGATGAGGGTAGATTAGGCGGTGCAGATGTCAGAGGTAATGCAAAATATCGGATCACCCGTAAATTTATCCAAGATACGATCTCTGGTTTACCGGATAGAGGATACGTTGATAGTGGCTCGGTTTAGTCACCTATCTGTCCGGTCTGGCACGATAGTGCAGTGTCATGTCAGATTTTGCAACAGGTGGACGTCTCGTCTTGTTCGCCATCGCTCATAGTGCTACGATAGGAGCGTCGCGGCTCGTTCATGGACAATTATGCGATTTCATGAATCGTGAACGTGCTGATTCGTCCTCAGGGAGTGGAGTGAGCGTAACTTGGACCGTGGAGTAACGATATAATACAAAGTTCTCCAGCCTATTCCCTCCGCCGTTTATGAACGTAAATGGTAATCGGCCTTAATAAAAAATTGATTTTTCTGACAAACCTGCTCGTTATCCATATAGCAGCGTTATCCACGTTTTCACGTTTAGATCGTTGTATAGAAAAAAATCAATACGCCTGGAACGTATTGGGGAAGATCCGTTTTATTATTAGATCTAAATACCGTCGAGATACTGCGCGGGCGAGCTTTTATTTTCAAATTTGAAAACAACCAAAGGAGTTTTAATAATAATAACGTATGCTCGCTACTCATTTTTGATATTGTATGTACTTTTGTATCTTTGCAAATTTTTGTACGTTCTTGCATGTCTATTTATTAGTTGTCACGAATACGTTGAATTTATTTCTCATTATTTTCATAATCTAAACGATAATTCCTCCGATCGTGGTTTACTTTATGACGCAAATAGCGAAGATTCGGAAAGATCATTCGTCAAATATGACGTACATACTTTAAACTCGTACTTTATGTATAATATTACGCCTTTGCTATGAAAGCGACGTACGACTGAGAAACTGTAGTTTGTCAAAAGATGCGAAGATCGTTCGACAAACGTGTTTTCCGATTTGCCTTCTTCATGAATTAAAGTGCGATATATCTGTAGTAAAAATGTGTTATTTTTACATGTGAAAATAAAATTGTATGCACGGAAAGAGACATTACCTTAAGAAAGTGTCTGAAAATAACGATACGAATGATCATTTTATTTGCGTTAACGTTCGCACGGTGTTTCAGCGGTACGTAGTATTATATTTTCCACAGTTTTCAATCGATGTATGTACAACGACGTGTTCGATAACTCGATCGTACGTGCCACTCCATAATGGTTTTCTAGCACTATCCATTTATAAATTGGAAAGCCGGACAATATTTGGTTGCTTGTGATTCGTTACGAGAGTGAAGAAACTCTGTACGTTATTCGCAATTGCACCTGAGTGCTTGGCTTGCTTTTAACTTAATTGCTCGACTGTATTTTCTAAATTAAAGTTGTTGTTGCACCTTTACGCTAACCGTTATTAAAGACTTTACAGGAAACTACCGCGCGACAAGGTACTTCTTTTCTATGATGCGCTACATGTTTAAATCTTGCTTCGCTCGTCCCCTTTCTCGTCCTTTTACCCCGGAAAGTATATGCAAATTTTGTTATTCGACACTTATCGCGAAACGTGGAGATTATATTTTAACTTTATGCTAAAGTTTATCGTTTTAAGCTGTGTTCATTTTTAAATTGTCTTAAATTATTGCGTTTGCAATTTACGAAAGTAAATAATTTAGATGATAAACGAAACATTCGTACACGTTTTAATTTTTTCCATTTGAAGATGTCCGTTATCCACTTTCGATAATAATAAATAAATAATGATAATAATAAAAAATGTAAAAGGCGTACATTAAAATTATTAGTAATATACAGTAGTACAGTAATTACTGCAAATGATATTTGCTTAATTATAAAAAATCGTGAAAGATTTAGGGGAAAGAAACGAAACGAGCGCAACGATGAAAAACGATTTATAAATTGTTTTCATTCTTGCTTTCTGTTCTTCGGACAGTGGATTATTTCGAAACTGGGTATGGAATTTTTACATAATTAATAATCGGATGCGTGAAATATTAGTTCGTGGGATTACTAAATTATTCAAAAATCAATATTCCACAGCACCGATAAATATGGATTTCATCGATGAATATTGATTTGATAAATTACAATATTACCATCGAATATTAACAGTAGCCAATGAATACCGATGATTTAAATATCCACTGAATGACGAAAATGTACGAAGCTATTTATCGAAAATATCCAATGTGCAACACGGGGCTTCTAAAAACTTTTGTCGTGGTGTTTCAGTTCAGAAATCTTTCGGCGGTTATCGTATACTCTGCGAAAAAATTCGAACAAATGAAAATAATAACTGACAATTAAATACCGCGCGAAGATTATACAGTGATAAAAATTACAATCGACCCTCCACCGAAGTTGCTTATATTTTCTACTATGATATTTGCATACTATATGGGCGCATGCGTATAGAATATCGAATATCGAATATCGAATATCAAATATACATATACATATACGAATACACGTGGCTGCATTACCACGCGAACAATCAATTCTTAGCGCTATCGATGAATATCGATTCCCGCGTCTACGTTGTTCGCTCGCTGAATGCTGCTGTTTCCTAACAAGACCTTACCAGACAGCGTCTGTATGGTACTCTGGCGGCTTCGTAAATTTCATGCAGACGGTAGTGATAATAACGTTGATAATAACACTAACAATAGCGATATTCAAATACTCTATTCTATTGCATAGTATAGTCTTAAGTATAGAATAGTTGTAAGCTCGTTACACCGAGGTAATATAACACGGGCAACTATGATTCCACTATATCGTTTTATTCTAACGTTGGATAACAGCAGCTTGCGAAAGGTTTAACGAATGAAATTAAAACCTTATGATTATGTCAATGTTGAAAGTCGATTCTCTCGCCGCGCGATCGCTCGACGTTTATAAATTTTTATCGACAATGGATGTACGCCTCTGTACCTCCATCGAATTTAACCAGGTTTTATTTCGTCGAAAAATATCGAACCAGGAGAAGCTAGGAAAAATTTCGTCCGATCGGGCAGTTGCGTTATTTTCATTCCACGTTTAAAACACAGACCAACCCGTGGAAATGGAAAAAATTGCGAAACTGAGAGCACACGAGGAAAATACTTCTCGTTTACGTACGTTTCCTTTTCTCGTATTCGAATTAAAAAAAAAAAAAAAAAAAGAAAACTGTTAATCATGGAAAAATTGTACAATAATGAAATTACCGATATACGTATATACCTACGCACGAATCTTTATCACACGATGAGTTTGGCTTTCTTCGTATTTTTAACCAGTTTTAGAACCATGCGGTATTTTTTCGTATTTATTTTATTTCCTCGTAATAATATTCTGACATAAAGGAAAGGCAGTCTCGTTCTAATCTTTTCTCTCCAATTTTGTTACAGCGTCCAACATTCGACGAATAACCAGAAATTCTTGTAGCCGTAGATAAAGCGATTAACGATAACGATCCAACGTTGCAGGTAGTACCCCAGACTTATTACCAGCCCTTCTTCTAATTCACGGTGATTCCTATTCATGGGGCGCTGGAAATTCCTTCGACGGCACTGCGTTGGCTGCTTATGGTCGTCTTATCGTCGTTTCTATTAATTTTCGTCTTGGTGTACTCGGTAAGTTTCTCTTCACTTTGTTAACTAAAATATTTTTTCTCGTTTCATTACATTTTAACGCTCCTAATTCGTTAACCGAATAATTTTCTAATCGTATAATCTCTCAACCACGCATGTACAAATTTTTACGAAAGCGATATAATTGGAGTCGGATGGATTTTAATTCTCGCATCTGTAAGAACGATAGAACAGATCTTTAGCAACGATGTATCAAGAGACAGAGAAATTCCGCGAGAATAAAGCACTTACCGTGTAATTTAGTTTATCGAAACGAAACTGCGGTTAACGCCGAACTTGCGTTATATCAACGAAAAATCATAGGTAGTAGAAAGGAGAATCAACCAACTCCAGTTACGTATATAAATATATATATATGAACTGTTCACCCTTCGACGAATTCAAATAAGCGAAGTTCTACCGTATTGAATTGTTCGGAAAGTTCGTAAGAAAATTTGAAAACTTTTATAGAATTGGCATTTTATCGAATAAAATACGTATGGTTTTTCGGTAGCTTCTTACAGGGTGTATCACCATCTACCGGGTAATCTTACGATTAAGAGATTTTTGTAAAGAGAAAATTGGACCGTGGTATATTTGGTCTCTCATCTTACATCTTATCCGGGGTCCCAATAATTTTTACCGGCGTATACTGTTTTCCTCGATAGACGATATTCGATACTGCTTCGTTGGAAAACATTTTCATCGAACATTTCTGAATCGTCCTACCACAGGCAACATTTATCCGAACGTAGTATTTCTTTGCTATTTCGAATAGGTTGGCAATTAATAGCGTTGCTGTCGAACGGTTTTCCTGGCGGTTAAAAATGTCAGCTAGAAACGTTTCGGACAGTTGTTGTCAGTCGGTGTTGCAAGTATCGATAATCGTAGCGACGAACAATAAAGTAATTACAATAAAGTAACAATAAAGTAAAAGTACGCGTTCGAATTTTAATTTTGCAAATTTCACGGACGACTTTAAATCATAAAGAGGTTTTCTTTTAGGACGATAATATAGGGAAAACGAAAGATAGGTTTTTAATAAACATATAAAGGAACCACGTTACTATGCCTCCGTGATTTAGGCAGACAGATTTTTAATTTCGTGCTTCGCGAAGCATCCTCCCCTATTTTTATTTTTATTACTTTTATGCTTGAATTATTTATGGTAAATAGGAACATGTATACTACCAGATTGATACACGGTAATATTGATATTTTTATTTTTATTTTGTTATACGATGATATTTTACGTCGTCTTAATTTTGATAGTAATATCTTTTTACTACACCAGTTATTATTTAATTATTGTCAACTTCCAGTTACTCGAAAACAAAGCTTCGTTCTCACAAATAATTTCTCGTTTTGTTTCGGTTCTGTCATCAATGATCATTTTTACATCGTGTAACGCTAGCGAACCGAATATTACGCGTCGCAACATCGAGAAATTTGAAAATGCGTAAAAGCGGAATTACAATCGCGCATAGCGTTGCCACGCTCTTCCAACAAAGTCTTGGAAGTTCTCGCTCGTTACGGTTGATTTTGTTCCCCGCCTTTCGCTGAAAGTACGGCGTTCTCGTTTGTCTTATTTCCTTCTACTTCGAGTACCAGCAAAACCGGACTTATTCTTTCCCAACTTATATTAAATCCGTAACGATGCTTTTAACTTCGAAGTCGGTCAGTGGCCAGTATATGTTTTCGGGCTGAAATCGCTAATCGATGCAGAACAACTTCTTCGTATTCTTCCTCTGGAAAAAATACTGAATAGGGTAAAGAAGAAAAAAGAATTGCCAGTTGGAATAATAGCTTTTTCAAACTTGGTTTTCCAAGTCTCATATCGGACAATGGTAGTTTACTCCGATAGCATGCTCTTTCTCAACCATGTCATTTTTACACTAGAAATCCAGTTATTCGTTCAACTGAAAATTTATCCTTAGTCGTACAAAATCTATAATTCGGTTCGTTTAACTCTTTCGCTCTTATTGGGACAGATATGTTACGCATGTATATATTATGTATATATAATGTTAAAAAACGAGTTAATAGCGACGATACGAGGCTAATTTGTAGCTCGTAGAGGTAGAAATTCTACGATCGGTGATTCCAGGTCTGTTTCAAAGACTGTACGTCTGAAAATTCGAATATACGTTACTCGGATAACGCTTTAACCAAGATGACGTAGCTCGCAGATTTTTCACCATGGTTTGAAGGGATCAAAAAGAGAAAAGCGCTCGGCGTTGATGCGATCTGAAGTTCCCTTTGGCCGTTATTCAACGGGAAAATTGCTCGGTGAAATATTCGCAAGATGATTAACCAACCTGTTAAAGCGATCAGCTTCGAGGACTTAGTCGTCCTGCTCGTTAGAGGAACTAGATTTACACCGCGTCTACGCATCTCGAACTGGGAAATTACACGATAGAATCGCCACCGTGATACGTTGCTCCTTATGCGTGGCTTTTTAACGATCGGTGAAAATTCTCTTTGAGACGAGACGAAAGAGATCAAGGCTGAATCACCACCGTCTTAATCTGTTCGACGTTAGACGATAATATCTTTGCTGTTCGATGTGGGATTATCCCTTCGGGATAGATCAGATCGGAGTCGTTGTAACCAATCGGAATTTATTTCTATATGCCGCAACGAGAAAATGCAAGCTCGTTTCTTGCTCCGATACATACGCGTACGTCTTTTGTGGGCGTTCGACAAACAGCGTTTGTTAAGGCTTTCTCGAAGCTATTTATACGCTGGCAAAATACTATAGCTTGTTGCTATCGAGGACGAAACGCCGAGATAACAGAGATGCGAAAAGAGAAAAGGAAGAAAAAACTGACCTGTTTCGAGGGAGATACTTGAACGGGCTAAACGACAACTCGAATAGTACTTATACGGCCATTCAACGCGGCAAATGAACCCTCGAATACGAAATTAAACGCGAAATGAGACAGAAGGGATGGCGGATGCTCGGTTTCAAAGGAATGACAGAGAGGCAAGGATCTGTTGAATGTTTGAACTCGATTCTATGGTGATCTTATTCGGTAGTATTTTCGATGCGCGAATGTTGCGTGAGATGCGTGAACGTTAGATTTAAAGTTAGGAAGTATCGCGCGTACGACAGATGACAAAATATTCCAAACGTTATCGAAAGAAAATCTGAAATTAATCGCAATTAACGCGTCTACCGTAGAGCATTTCTCCCGATAGAGAAAACGCTCCAAGGCCGTCGAGAGATCTCAGTACACGTTCATCGATTACCGGATCGAAAGCTCCTTTTTTGTTTAGAGAATTCGCGAAATAAAGAGGAAAGTCGGTAGGAAAACGACGCCCTTGATGCGAGTGCAAAACCCAAAGGCCGTGGAACAAAGGGCAAAGAAAACAAAGGAAATATAACGACAATAAAAACACTCTCCGGCGATAAGGCGAGATTCAAACGTGAAACAGCTCCCTCTATAAGCCCTGTAAAGCCCTTATCTCTCTCTCTCTCCCCCTCCTTTTCCTTCTCCCTCTTCCTCTACGATTTTAAAGACCTCTTTGAATTTCGCGGGACACGACAACAACGATCGAGGATTTCTCAAATAAATCGACGTCGTAACGTCGAACTGTAAAGTGTTCTGTAGCAGGGCGATTGGCTCGTAATCACGAATTGCCGGTGGAATTTTTAATTAAGCAAGGGCCGAAGAAAAAATTGCGCTTGAAAAGAGTTTAGCACTCGCGAGGAAGGAGACTGCTCGAAAGAGCCGGTAGAATTTAGATTGTTGGGAAAACGACAAAAGAGAGAAGAAAAAGAAACAGAGGCGGAAAGGAGAGAAAAAGAAGCGCACTTTCATTCGACAACCATAATTCTTCTTTTATCCGTTCGATCTCGCGATCGACGTCGGCGGTTTTTGTTTCAAAATACCAAGTTTCCGGGATAAAAGAATAATCAACGAGCGGCGGTTGAATAGGAACGGTGCTGCTATCGGTATCGGATTGCCATAGGACGGAGCGACGGAGCGACGGAGCGACGGAGCGACGGAGCGAACGAAATCGCGCTCTCGTTCGATTCCATCCGTGGCTGGAAAGCCTAACTTCGGTTTCTTGCTTCCCCTACGCTCTTTCTAGTCGGCCGATCGTAACTTGTATCGTAATTCATCGTTCGACCTGGTCGGCAGGGTTAAAATTTGAAAATCAACCTTTTTAAAATCTGAACGTTTAACGATATGGTTACGGATATATCGACGATAACTTCCGATAGCACGATCAAATGTAGCAAAAGATTATGTTATAATACGAAGTTTTCAAAAGATACGTCGCTTTCTTACATTTCCAAGCAATGTTTTGTTCGTTATTGGAGCGATCAACGAGAATATTAAAAGCTGGATTTCCAACAACGTACGGTGAATCGAAAGCCCTCGCTCATTGTTACTTTCTATTTTTACTCGTCGCTTGTCGAATGTAATTGACCGATTGCGATGGTGGGATAGCGAGCGTCGACACTTGGCAGATAGGCGTGCTATAAATTCAGGATAAATCGAGCAGAATGTCGCCCATTCAGGACAACTCGTTCCCGTCGTACAATAGGTTGGTTGTTCGGTGTAGCGGAGTACGGGCCGTGCACGTGCACAATTCGCTACTATCTATTCGCTGACGCGCCCGTGGACGGTCGTAGAAGGAATTTCAAATTTTTCCGTGTTTTCGAGATTTCCTATGCGATAGCGAAACGCAGCAAATCGAACGAATATCTAGAAGATATAGTATCGTCTTCGTTCGCTCTGAAATTTGTCCGACTCTTTTCGCTGGATGAAAGAACGTGGTAATTTTTCCAACGAGAACCATCTCGCTAAAGATTTGTACGCTTCTGTTCCGTGCACTTGTATTCCGATCAAGCAGCGTAATATACATCGTCTTCCGCTAGAAATATGTATCACTGATGGAAGTACGACTATTGGCTGATCTTCGAACGATTTAATTAACAATCGAATAATAGAGATCGCTTTCATTAAACGATACAAAGTTCGATTATAACCAAAATATAATTTCTCCGACTCTCGCACGCAGTCAACTGCAACTCTCAACTCGCAGCTGTTTCGTTGCTTCCCTTTGTTAGAATTGGAAGCGTCTCTCTGTATATTTCGCTCGCTGTTAAACCGAAACAATGGCGCCCACGGCGTTACCCGATATGTCGCCGTCGCGTCGATCGATTCCAACTTCTTCCTGTTTCTTTTCCGACCTGTTTTCCACTCTCGTTTCGGTTACGAGACCCGTTAAATTTCCACCTGCACGCGCATCGCAGCCTGTCTAGCGTCGTCGCTGACTGAACAGAGTTCAACCTTTATCGAGCGTTTAGCGTTGTAAGTTTGACCACCGATAAGGACGACTACGGGGATACGCGTGGAAGTAAAAGTCACATAAATACAGCGAAGCAAAGTGTAGGAGAAAAAGATCACGGACGATCGTAATTACAAGTTCTCGTTCGATCTAGATATATCGTTCTGTTTTATCGACCAACGGTTTTCTTTTAAACACGAATGTTCATACATGGCATGGTTTGATACAACGAACAATAGATAATAAAACAAAGAATCGTTCGTGCGCAAATTTTGATAAAATACGCGAGAGTATATAACGTAATTTTACGGGATATAACGTGGAATGATGTTATCGTAAGCAAGTTTCGAGTGGAGAAAATTGCTGAAAAGCGGAAGATTCTTAAAAAATTTATTTATAACGAGATATGAAAAAATTGAAACACCTTTGATACCACAAGTTAATATCGCTTCGTTAAAAAGTGGTTTGTACATAATCGTTGGCTAAACGGCTTTCTAAACCTAAATTACCGTTAAAGTGGATAACTAAAATTCGTCGTTTTTGCGCAAGTCTATCAAAGTTGAGCGAAAGACGAAGCTATTGAAATTGAAATCGACTGGTCGAATTGATCGCACGATTAAATCGTAAATCACAGCCGGTGTTAAATCTTGACGAGAACTTGTTCTCGTTGAAAGCCGAAATCGAGCAAAACCTTGGATGGTGAAGTCTAGTTTTCTTGTCACGTCGACTCGCGCCGGTATTGAACTCTGCAACACGACTGATAAAATCGTATACAATCGCGCGTGACGCGTTGAATAGCTGCACTCCATGAATCTACTACATAAATGAATTGATAGTGTGGAGTTTGGCTTCGCAGTTTGATTTCGCTCAGAGAGCAGCTTCCGTTCAAAATGTCTGGTCTACGTAATTTTATTCCGTTTAACACGTTTAGAATACCGTTTAAAACGCAATAGTAATTTCGATACAAAGCTTTAAAAATATCCGTTATCGTAGCGCGTGTTATACGCGAGATCGGAAAGGTACGCCGACCAACATAAATTCGCGATATCTCGAGTAAAATGTGTAGCAATTTTCGGGGGAAATCGAAAGAGCAAATCGATACTTTTGCACAGCTCGACAAATTTTATCTCGTTTCCTTTTCTCGCGTATTATATCCAATTAAATAACGGTTCTATCGTCGAGTATAACAACGCACCCTTTAATATTTCGAGCAAATCGATCAAAGATGTCAGCGACTTTATCGAGGAAACGGAGAAGCAATCGTTGGCCGAATCGCGACGAGGTGAAAATTTGCATTTTAATTGGAAAGTTCCCGTACAAGCAATTCGGGATTCGACCGCCAAGTACGCGGAGCAATATCCTTCGCGTAGCTTCCCGCCAGCGAGTTTCTGATTACTCTCTGAACAACCTTGAACCGGCGGTTTCGAACTCCAGTCGAACCTAATGAAACGAGCGATAAGCTTTGAGTAATTACGGAAGCGGCGGTGTAACATTGTTAGGGTAAATGCTAAAGGTAATCAGTACTCTGGATCTCCGTCGTGGTCATAATTAAACCAATCGAGCTGCAGTATCGCGTATTTGCGTAAATTAGAAGTTCATCGACTTACTGCATCTACTTTGAAAACGACTGCTTTATACTTTTATACCTTTAGAACTTTATACCTGGAACAGATGAATAGATTTCTATATGCTATTTTACATTGTAATTAACCTAAATAATTCGTACGTAGGAGATATAAATTTCCAAGATTCTTATGTACCGGAAATGCACAATTTCCGCAACATTTCTCCATCATATGGTATTTTTTACGTTTTTTACGATTCGACAAATTCCGAAGCGTGAAATATAGACAATTTTGTCTCTTCTTTCTTTTTTCTATACACCTCGGGCCTAAATTCGCGGTGAATTCAGAAAAATTCTGTAACTCGAGATAAGACGAAACTCGAGAATAATAAAACTACGTGGAAAAATTCGTTTTTAAGAAAATCGAATTTGACAATTCGTCGAATAGACTAAACATGTTCGAATTCCATTCCTCTGAGAACGAGGCGCTTTAAAGACCGAAGCGAAATTTACATTTTCGACTTATCTTTGCACGCGGAGGAACCTTCTGTCAATTTTCCAATCCCATCCCAAATTTGGGCCCACATTGTACGCGTTAAATTATATTTACGAATAATTAACAAGCCAATGTAGCAGATGACACAAGTAACAGAGTTGAAGATTTTGACGCTTGAATAATAAAAAATCTGTTTGTGTAATTATTTGTGTTCATTTACTGGTATCTCCTACTTGTGGTACTTTTTCGTTCGACACTTTGTTATTTACAAATTGAGCTCTAAATTTGCGGGACTTTATATAAAAGTATTTGTAAATTATAAAATTAAAATATACCATTAAGAAAACCAACTGTTCTAGCAATTCGCAGATTTGACAATTTCGATATCCAAATTAGCTAATGCAGACAGTTGGATCACTCTTTAAGATTTAATTCGATACGAATACGTAAATAGAAGCTCGAGATGGTTAATAAAAGGGTTTTCAGCCATTTCATAAATTTCACGTTAAATGTGTTTCGTGCGAGATTATTGCAACTTAAAGATATTATACGAGTCCTAATGTAGGCCTTAACGCGAGTGCATTTCGCAATATTAAATTCTAGTCTGGTCCCGAGTATTTTTCCAAGTTTATGACGCGTTAATTGCACTTAAGAAATACGTAGAAGACAACTCTGTGTTTCAGCTTCTAATTACAATTTGCAATTCCCATTTAAACACGTGAAATAGCAGTAGCAGTTTATTGCCACCCCTTTGGTGTTACAAGACTCGCTCGTTACATCTCAACTACGCTTAAACGCGACTCCGTATAAAAGAATCGCGCTTTATAACACACTTATATATATATTTCTATTCTACCGGGATTATACTTCTTGTAATTTTCGATACATATTTTTATATTATACAACGTACTTTAGCCTATAATTATATTATAAATTAAGTCGAACATAAACAACTAGCATAAACTTTTACGTAATAATGCAATATAAAGTTTAATAAAACAGGTGGTACCTCCAACGCGTTATTTTCTGTCCAAATGTTATATCTGTCGTGTTAATCGCTACGATTATTCTTTTCGAAACACACTCGGCTGATTTAACGTACCTATCGGACTACGTGTCACGTAATCATGGTAATTCTGGATTTGAGCACAAAAAAGTAGAAAAAATATTGGTAAAGTGCAAGAGAAGAGAGTTGAGGATTCATTTTCATCGAGATACGGTATCGTGTATACGGTATCGAGGGTATCGTGTCGCTGTAAGTTGGTTAGATTAGTTCCAGTCTATCTATTTGCTAAAGGTTTGCACATGTGTGGTACAGGAGTACGGAAAGTGCGAGCGAGGAACATCGTAGAACAGAACCCTTAAACCTCTTAGGTAGCGAGAATACGATATATCTATAGACACTGTATCGTATACACGAACGACCGATCGATATACACACTGTGTTTTGTCGAGAAGGTGAAGTATGTTTCTTAACCGAAGAACGTCGAAAAGACTTTGTTACGGTGATAAAATTTGTAGTCGCGGTATTTCTGACAATTACGTATATTTTATAAAATTACGATCGACATTTTTAATTAAATTCGATACATTCGGTTTCATGTCCGTTCTGCTCTGTTTCGACCCGATCCAAATCAAATAGTTTTCTATTTGATCATTCGTCTTAATTCTTCGCCGTTCTTCAAAACTGTAAATACGTACGTTTTTAGTGTCGATTCGTTATTCGGACAAATTACGACGCTATTTAGTTGGAATTGTCGTATAATACGAACAAACGTTGACGCGGTACAGATTCATTTACCAATTTCGTTAGTAGGAGTAACGGTATATGAAAATAAGCAAGTAGGATATTCGAGTAATTCTTTTAAATTAGACACGCTGGTAGAGGTACTTTCTCGGAATATCAACTTTTATATATCATGGAATTTATACTATAAATCCCATTCTCCGTTATAAATTGCCATCAATGATATCACGCAAGAAAACGAACCAAATATATTGGAAACATCGATAAATGTCGCGTCTTGCGGACTGGGTACATTCTTTTCTCGTGGTTGTAAATCTCAGATTAATTACGTTGTTCGACAATTACTTCACGATTATTTATTTGCTCGCGAGATTAATACCAGGCAACCGTTCTTCTAGGAGTAATAGAGCGTGGCCCAATTACCGCACTCGCCTAGTATATACGTATATCAGATGCTACGAAGATATTTGTAGTGCTTGCAAATGATTACGGAAATAGAAACGCAATGATACGTAAAATCCTGAGTAAATTTTCGAATAAACATGCTACCGATCTACAGAAAAGTGGAATAATGGATCAACGAAATTTACGCCCGTAGTGCCGAGTCAACGAAACGAGAACATAATTCGTTCGAAAAACCCTCGAATCGCTACAACAGAGTTAAAGATTCAACGTTATCGGCGACAGCTTGTCTTAGATCGTTTCGTGCTTGCATATACGAAAACATCGTATCCGACGAGAAGGAGGGACGATCGGACAAGTTAAGGAACTTTAACGATCGCATTGTGGCAATTTCTAGAGCAATGGCGTTGATAAGGAAACGCGCGAGTTTATCTTTCGAGTCTCTCGTAAAACGACGCCGGCTGCTCGACCGAGAAGCATACAGAGAACTCGCGATTCATCCGTTCCTTCGGCGTGCTCTAACTCGAATCGAAACGTCAACCGCCTGGTGTTGGTGAAATTTTCAGCAATGCCGCGAAGCAACAAAACTATATTCGAAATTGCCAGTAGCTTCCTAAAGTAATTTTCCGAGTAGGATCAAGCTACCTTATTACGTTACAAACGCATCTCGAATAATTCTAAAAGTCACAGTAAATTAGAAGGTTGTACGAAATCGTTACGTTTTACGTTTGACGAAGGTTCGTGTTCGTTTATCGTCCGTTTGTAATGCGACAGTGTACAGAGCGTTTCACAGCTTGAGCACGTAAATATCCCTTTCCGCTTTTAACGATATCGAAAAGTGTTTAAAGGCGTTTGATTAGAGAATTTTTCTTTTTTTCTTGCAGGCTTCCTTAAAACAGGTCCGAAAGGGAGCGCGCAAGGAAATTACGGATTGATGGATCTAGTGGCAGGCCTTCACTGGTTACACGAGAATCTCGGCGCTTTTGGCGGCGACCCCGATCGATTGACGCTCTTTGGTCACGGTACAGGAGCCGCGCTCGCCAACTTTCTAGCCGTCTCACCCATGGCAAGAGGTAATAGTATCCTTCGATTCGTAAATTCGTAATTCTCTAGAAATTATTTTAATACAAATGCCGCGTATCTTTAATTCGACCGTTGGTCCGTGTTCGGATTTGTACGATCCAATCTTGCGTTCGCATTAACGATACAATGTACGAGCGTGAAGGATTCGTATGAATTTTTTGCGAACCGAATGGATCGTTAACAACGATGGAGAGTTAATTGGAAGAACGCACACGCGTACACCGACGATGAGATGCACACATGTGGTAAGAATGTCCGTTGTGCGTGTGTCAACTGTTCGCAGGTACTCGATGACCGTGACGCAAGGATAAGAGCAAATAGCAGGCGGTCGAAATATTTATCTACTACTTACTGATATTTGCTACAACCGATATTAATTTCTGGCTTGCTCCACGCGTCTACGTACGTATATGTGTATGGAGCAAATTGCCATCTGTTCTATACAGATGGTACGGTACGTAGGAAGCTAGCATCGTTCCGAAATCAGATATCGCACTCGACGCAGCCATCGCTCGTTTCGCGGAAACCATTCCGATTCTAGTACGCCGCCGTTCACCTGGATTCCTCTAGCGTACCGTTTCGTGTTTCGTCGCGCGCCGATGAAGTCGGAGGTGTCAGGATACTCGCGCGGGAAGAGCATAGTCGAGGGGATATTCCCCGGGGACGAAGACAACGGCAACGGTGACACGGCCGTCTTCGTTGTCGACGGCCACTAGAGACCTTAACAAGCTTCCTCGAGTGCAGACAGAGAATAAGGGTAGCAGAGTCGCCAAGGGCGGTGGTGAACCTGGACGCGTTTCTAGATTGCACCTCCATTCCGCGCTAACGAACCTGCCTCGCGTCCTCCTTTTAATGCCCTTCCGCTCCATCGGGGCTTCGCGGACTCGCCCCTAATGCCCCGGCACGCGGCGCTCTTGGTCGAAACGACGAGTCGACTCAACGACCGAACGATCGTGCGCACAACGTCGATTCGTTCGATTCGTTCGATTCGAAGAACTTTACTTTCTGAAATATACGTTGTATATGCGTGTCAGTTTTCTAGTTGGAGGTAGGACGAAGCGCGAGAAGATTAAATAAATTCTGCTATGCGTATAACGTTTGCAAGGAGAATAAAAAGAAACCACGTCTGTATCGATGTGCGATCGTTAAACGATAGGCGATTCGTTTTTAGCGACTCCGGTCAAAGCGTGCATATACGCTAGGTAAACGTTTGAATAGCGTATTGGAAAGAACACGCGAGATTCGTCGATCGAGTCAACTTCGTGGTTACGCGATAACATTGATTTTACCGAAATCAAATTCTACAGTTAGGTATAATAGGAAATTTCTCTTCGTATGTAGATTCGTTACAGGCCAAGTTACAAATCAAACAAATTTCCATTTCCCTATTTCTCGAGAAATCACCGTAGCGTCGTATTACGCGGTTTGACGTCTTTTATATCGCAGAGCTGGTCGAGAGAGTGGTTTTACTCGGCGGTTCTGCCTTGTCACCCTGGGCTATACAGCGTGATCCGTTAACGGCGAAACGTCACGTCGCCAATCAGACCGAATGCTCTGGTGACGTGGAGGCTGACGATATCGCACCGTGCCTTCGTTTGCGGAGTTTGGAAGAGCTTCTCGCCGTGCAGTGGGATACCCCGAGATTCACTTCCGGATTTGCTCCTTTCGTCGATGGGGCGGTCATGCCTCCACCGATCAATCAGGTATCTCTACCAGACGTTCGTAAAACCTTTCCTTTATACGACTGTTACGTATCGTAACGAGTCTCGTTATTTCAAACTAAGCTCTCCGAGAAACCGCGTTACTTGCCAAATAATCTATTACGATATTTCTGATCTACCTATGACTCGATACGATGTTTCTTCCTTCGTTCTTACTTATCCTGCGCTTATCCTTGCTACGTTACGCTGTTCGGATAATCCATGTCCCGTATTATCGTTATCGGTACCTGATGTCGCGATAGTACTACGTATTGTTATCTGAAGTTTCTTTTATTCGTTTTCAGAACGTTTCAACTTTGATCGAAATACTCGGATGCGTTCGAATACGTAACCTCCTTAAACCTACAAATCCTTGCGATTCTTATTTTCAAATATTCTTCCACGCTCGAAGCACGCTTTTGGAACGCTGGTCATCGGTCGAGTCAAACTCGGTCACGTACAGATCGAAAGCCAAATTATCTAGAATCCTGTCTGAATGAAAACGAGGAATCCTCTTAACCAAGCGTACCGACGAAGCCGGACAGACGCTCGACGATGAAAGCGCAGGCTCGCAGTCGCGGCGTTAGACATTTTGGCCGCGCAAAATAACGGACGAGGCGACGTGTAAGCGATGAGTTTGCTAATTGAACCGACAACCGACTGACAGATGTCGAGCGATGCAAGAACAGGGTATTAAGTTCTACCCTCGCGTCGCGTCGCGCCCCTGCCGTTAATCGACCGCTTCCGCGTTGCTCGCTTCTTCTTTCCCTTTTCTTTATTACTTTCCTTTCTCCTCTTTTCCTATATTTCCTTTCCTTTTCGAAAATCGATAGAGAGCGTATCGCTAGGCGAGATCGCCGGTCGGCCAACTTTTAATTAAAAGCCATAAAGTATACGGTGTAACTGCAGTTACACAGCGACTGCCGGCAATCGGAAGTCGACCCGAAAATCGATAGTTGCCCGCAACTTGCCTTTCGCGGGCGTCGACTTAATTGCACAGAGAGTTCGCCTCGAGATCGACTTATCGCGACACCACGGCTACGTTCAATATGGTCTTTCTCCTGTTCCCGATGTCAAGAATTTCCAACCGACTGCCTCCTCCTCGGGACTGATGCCTCTGATACCTGGACCAGGCACCGAGTTTGCTAATTTCGGCGATCGAGATCTCCTGTTGGGATTGACGTCCGAGGAAGCTTGGATAAACCTCACCGACGACGATCTACAGGTAAGTCGGAAGCGTAAGTGGGTCGATCGAACGTGTTGTGTGTGGCATTTACTTATTCAACGCGAACGAAGCCTCCGAGTCCGTTCGTTACAGCTTATTCGCTTTGACCAGCTCGGTCGGAAATCGCGGTCGATACGTCCTATCCTGAGGTGTTTGAGGTTTCCTGAGCTGGCATTATGGTCGTCCAACGCGATTGCAACGGAGAACTCGAACGGAAGTGTTTGAATAATTTTTTGGTGGAAATTGGACGTCGTTATTAATAGAATTATCGTAATATCGCTCCGTAAAAAAACTGCTTTTATAATCGTCTTTAGAAGATTTTTAAATGATTTTCCTAATTATCGACAGGTGTCACGTTTGCTAAAATGACTGTAATTTTGTTAGACTAGAACGATACTTTTTCGATATATCATTCTACGTATTTCTTTCTTAATTTGCGCGTCGAATTTGGTCAGGCTGTGGGATCTACGTTCAATTATTTTTAACCGTGATAACGGGTTTGACGAGACGCGAACGGGTTCGCGTGCAGCCGGCACGCACCGATAATTGACACGAACTCGATAAATTATTAATTAGCGAACGCGTATTGTCGCAAAATGCGGCCACCGATTCGCGTCGAATATTATCGTCGATCCGACGGTTACGGTCGATGGATAGTTCGCTAAAGCGTATTTCCGCGGCTCCTCGACAATTTGATAACGATCGAATGTTTCACGGTGCCGTTTCGATCGTTCGTTTACGTGCAAAGTCTAGCGCAGACTCTGTACCAGTCGGAGCGTTTGTCATTTTGAAAATTCGCTTAATACATATTTCTAATGCCCCTTTTGTATGTATTCATGCGTGTGTATATATACATATATCGTACCGTGTCCCTGCCTTTTCGCGCGACTAATCTGATCATCACGAGGCTTGCTGCTAAGGCTCGCAGCACGTCGCGGTAACAAAAGGCACGCCCCGAAACGCCAATTATTTCGTATTAGGTTTAGACCGATACTTCTAGACTCTGGTTTTTCCCTCAGAGATAAGAGCCTCAGCGCCTCGGCTGTCAAATGACTGTACGTCATGTCGAGTGACGTGCTCGCAGCTCCCCCCCTCCCTCCCAGACACAAACGTAAACACGAACGCACACAGAGGTACGTGTTCGCGCGTAGTTTTACATTGTTACCACATTCAGTTAAGGCGTTTTGCGATTTTCTCGAAGCGTTTGGATCAAGCTCGATTAAAGTCGGCCAACAGCTATCGAAAGAACGATTAAGAAAGGAAAATCCGAACAATAGGATACATCGATCGCAGATTGCGAGGCAAACTATATCGATCGATCGATCGATACCGTGTTAATTACAGTCTGCGTAAAGATACCTTTCTAGAAATGATGCGTAACTTGTAGGATAAATTTCGATAAAGCATTTTTCACGTACGAAAGCAGGAGTAAAGCAATGAGAAAGGCGCATACCTCGTCCATCTTCGGCCATATCGCGATATACCTCGACTCCGAAAAAAGCCAAGCATACGATAAAGTTTTACGATCGGCCGATGCGAAAGTTTTACGAGCGTCCCTCGAAAAGAAAACTGTCCATCAACCATTCATCCGATATGATTGCAGAACGGTTTGAACGAGACCAGGAGGGATCGTATTTTGCGCACTTACGTGCGAAACACCTATCGTTACCACCTTCACGAGATCTACTCGACCCTCCGTAACGAGTACACGGACTGGGAGAGAGGCGAGCAGAGTCCGTCAGCGATCTGCGAGGGTCTCCTGTCCCTGCTCGGCGACGGTCAGGTCGCTGCTCCTCTCCTAAGGCTCGCGTTGCTGCACTCGGCGTCCGGAGGACGTGGTTACTTTTTGCATTTTCAGCTCGGCGATCGACCAAGTCAGAGGGGCGAGGAGGTGCCCTATCTTTTGGGGATACCTCTTCTCCGCGGAGAGGTCGTGTCCGTTCTCTTCGCCCAAGCCAACTACACTTTGGCCGATGAGAACCTGTCCAAACTGCTGGTCCACTACTTGGCCAACTTCGTAAGACGTGGGTGAGTCTTTCCGTCTTTGTTGCCCGTTTGCCAAGTTGGTTCTCGGCTTTGCATTTTACTCGCACGGTCGTGCAGACGCGATCGTACTCTGTTCCCGGACACGGCAACTTCCAGTCGACACTCTGTTTTTTCCTTTCGACGACTGGATTCGTCGGAAAGCTAGCCGATACTTGGTCGTTTTCAGCGTGATATCGCGCGACCTGTTCGACGCCCGTTGACTTGGTTTCTACGTCAAGTATTTTTCAATATTCCATCGCGTATTTACGAAGAATTTAATCAAGACTTGACAATAGATTAAAAATTTGCCAATACGACGTTGAGAAATTGTTAACTTCGACGTGTTTAATCGCGTGCCTTTGTACGAGATTAAAGTAAATATTTTCATTTTAAGAAATTATTTTTTAATTTTCGATTGCTACAGCGCTCGATTAAAACGGGTAAGGTATTTAATTAACTAAAATTATATTTTTTCAAGAGCTCCGAACAATTTCTTAATTAATGAAACGCGTGTTTTCCCCGAAAGCTTGCCTTTCTCTTTTTATTTTCCGAACGATCGACTAAAAAGTAAGATTCTTTAGGAGCAATCGTAAAATTAGCAGCGCATCCAGGACGGCGTTGAAAGACGGCGTTGAGAAAACAGTCCCGAAAGCTTCGTAAAACGGCGCTATTATCGTTAAAGAAAATTGCTTCGATAAAGCTTACGGATAACAGTTGCGATTTGATTTGGAATTACAGAGCTTCGTCGTCCGATATGCTTTAGTCGGTACTTTTCACTCTATCACGACGATGCTTGACGAGGAAACATCGACTCGTTCGAAGTCGATCCATTTTTCAGTCTTACCGTAGAATCTAATTTTTATGCTCGCGAGTTATGAATATCGCATTTAATTGGTCTAACAGACGAGACGTTCACGGTCTTCAGACCAGTGCGCAACGCAATTTTCATGCAAATACAATTTTACCCAGCTCGAACATCAACGCGAACCATTCGAAGTTCGACTGAAATTTCTGTTGCGTTTAAAATCGCAGAATCGGAAACTTTTTCCTTTTTCGCGTCCATGGTAGCTGAGATTTCGGTTAAAAATGCAAGTAAAAACTTACTTCTTATCTCCTTTGCAATTCTTTCCTTGTTCTCGTAACGAAATCTCGTTATTGTTTTTCTTCGCAATTTAACAGCACGAAACTATCCACGATCACGGTCGATCCATCGGTGAATTCTATGGCAAAAGATGATAGAAACTCCTTACGATTATTTCTACGCAGCAGAAGACGAGTAAAACCGAAGGGAAACTTTCTGCTTGCAAACTTTTCGTTTTCACCCGAAAGAACGCTTTCTTCCCACTTGCTGCAACTTTGAAAGAAATTAGAACCGTCTCGATATCGCAACGCGCATACACTCTACTCCCATCGATGTCGCTATCGAAATATCAACGTCTTAACTAACACGATCGCAGCGGCTCCGATCGCGAAACTTTAATCGACACGTTCAGTTTTTAATCAACGCGCTTAGTTTTTCGATCGGCTTCGGGCTGAAACGATCGAAACCGACGGACGAGAGTCGATCGTTCTTCTTAATTTCGGCGATTTAAAGCGAAGGAAGTTGAGCGTGTTCGTGAAAACGGCGACGACGACTATGGGGAACCGAGGCAGGACCGCCAGGAATTCTGATAACGAAGCAAATGGCAACGTAGTCAGCTGCAAGTTCCAAACTTACAATTACGATGACGCGAGGCTAGTTTCTTGTTACGTGCTGCCGCGTTTCCTGAACCGAATACAATTAGCTAAAGTTGCGCGTTCCTCGAGTTAGAGTTGGACTAATAATATAATCGTTGGATTAGAGCGCGTCGTGTAATTCGATATCGATATGACACGTCCCTGACTCTCTAATCAGACGGTATAAGATAATTACATCAAGATAATATCAGATAATTAGTTTCGATCATTAGTTTATCAGATAATTAGAAAATTAGTTTCGAGCAGTAGAAAAATCAATTTTACTTAAAAGTTGACGAGCGAAAAGATGGAAACGCAGGCAACTTTGATTTTACAGATTCTTTAACTTTAAACGACTAACGCATTTTCAACGATTTAACGATTTCATGTATTTTTTCCAAATAAAATTTATATCTACGGAAAAGATGTACATACAACGTTTAAGATCAAGTAACGTCTGAAAGAAACTCGAGAAAATGTGTTTAGATCTAAAGTTGAACGCACAAAGAGTATGACAGGAAAATCAAGCGAGCAAAAAAAATTGGCCAACAACTTCGATGATATAGAAATCTACGCCCTTCTATGCTTAAAGTATCATCATCGTTTAAGTATTCCGCGATTAAAAAAATTTGCACGATCCGATTCAACGATTCTGCGTCACCACGCACGCATCTTCTCGAATCTCAGCTCGGTGGAGTCTATATTTTCCTACTTGCGAACATCGTTTCGTTGATTCTTTCATACTCTCGTAAGCAAGAACGCGAGAACTCGGTGGTTTTCTTCATCTTTTTTTTTTTTTTTTTTTATCTTTGCTTGGACATATAATAGCACGCAGATCCGAAAGAAAAAAGAAACGCGGACGTGTTTGCTAAATCGCAGGAATCTGTAATCGCTTTTATCCGTGTTAAATGTCCTCTGTAACAGGACGAGCGTAGCCCGTAATCCCCGGATTTTGAATAGTAGCGAGATAGCCGCTCCTCGAACCGATCAAGGTTCAGAGCGCGATCCGCATCTATAGCAGAGACCGTTTGATCGAGACGCGCGTGTTGGCGCACGCCTGATGTTTCAGGGACCCGAACGGCGTCAGCCCGTTGACATCGGGATCCGACGGGCTTCCGACCAGCCCGCCGTTTTGGGATTCGTACGATTCGATAAATCAGCTGTACCTAGAGGCCGGTCGTAGCACGGAAATGCGGTCGCATTACAGGGGCCACAAGATGTCTCTGTGGTTGAATCTGTTGCCGCAACTACATCGACCCGGATACGAAATCAGCATGCGTCACCATCATCTGGTCGACAGCCCTAGCCTGTACGAAGGTGCGGTGCGCCAGCAGACCGAAGCCCTACCGTTGCCAGCGCCTCCGCTCCCGGTACCGTCACCCACCGAGCCATCCTCGATCTCGAGCGCGATATCGACCACCGAGTGTACGCCGAACGCTACGGTCGCGACCACCGTGGCGACTACCTCGAGAACTTTGCAGCATCCGAACCTGGGCCCAGCGCCTAACAATCTTCTTAGAAAGCTGGCCTCCAGTCATTATCAAAGCTACACCACAGCTCTCACAGTCACCATAGCCGTTGGCGTGTTTCTCTTGCTACTGAACATTCTCATTTTCGCCGGCATCTACCATCAGAGGGACAGGAACGCTTCGAACGCGGCTGGAGGTTTGTCTTCGGGCTTTGGAGATAAGAAGAAGGAGGAGCTATTGGAAGCAGGGTGTTCCGGTATCGAGGTGTCCTCGGGAAAACAGAGGCTATCTTCCTTGAATCTGATGGACTCGCCGTCTTCGAGTCCGCCACCGCATAAAGCGAAACTGGCGCAGGAGTTGGAATTACAGTTGCAGGAGTTCCAATGTTCTCCGCCTCCAGGCGGAGGCAAGAGAGTGTTGGAACCACCGTTGTACAGTAGAAGTCCGTGCGTCCAGAGGACGCGCACTCCATCGCCTTGCGTAGACGCGACCACTGCCAGGATGGACGACGACGACGACGACGACGACGACGACGACGACGACGACGACGACGACGACGGCGACGACGATGGGGATAGCGGCAGCGACGATAACGACGACGAGAATCTTCCAGAACCTCCACCGCCTCCGAAAGCTCCAGCACCCAACGTCAGCCTGTCCTGTCCAGGAATCCTCAGGCAACCTGGCACACCCGGCAGCGCCAAGAAACGTGTTCAGATCCAAGAAATTTCCGTATGAGGAGAGTACCTTCTTGCAATCTCCTTTTGCCGAGAACTCGTTCACTGAGCCCATTCCGACCATTCGTAGTAAATCTGTCGAGCGAACCTCGATCGTCGCTACTGCTGGCGGTAGTCGACCAACAGCTTCCACCAAGAAGAAATTCGGCGTTTCGAGCGTTCCAAGCCAAAGTCCGTTGTTGCAACGCGCCATAACTTTCAGACGTTGCATATTCGGCTCTGTCGGGAGTTTCTTCGCGCTTAAGATTTTGAGATTCTGCATAGGCCTACGACGTTCGAGAGACATCGTGCGTGTATGAAGGAAACGCAGGTTGCAAGAGGATTGGCAGTTTCAAGCGCGTGGTTTCGAAAGAGAAAAGTCAGCGTTTACGGTTTTACGTCGCGCTCGAGAGAATATTCGTAGCCGAAGATCGATGCCAGTTTAGTATCTATGTTCGACGAATCGATAAACGGATTAACGAAGACACATAAGACAGCAAATAAAAGCACAAATCGATGGCCTTAAAAGAATTCGATACTCGAAGCGATATAATAGACGCGACGGGAAGCAACGTCAAAGTCGAATCAGGCAACCCACGTTCCTATGAGATTCGACGGAGATATTTTCCAATGTTTCTTACGACTCGATGAAAAGCGGAGAAAAGAAGGAAGCGACGGAACGGACAAGCGATAACGACGAATAAACAACAACGGAGGACAACGCAGCGTCCGCCACTGGAGAGAATTTTTGGCAACGATTTTATTGGTTGTTGATCGCGTGAATATATTTCGTACGTTCAAATTTATCATAGATCCATCGAATTTAAATGTAAACGGTCCTCGATTTGCTCGACCGAGTTTGTTCGAGCACGAGCGATATCGAGAAGTCGTCAAGTTTTGCGATATCCTTTCTTCAGGCAAGAAAACTGAAGGAAAGGAGACGCAGGATTTTTTTAAAGATCTCGCACAAAAAGCATCGACTCTTTGTCTTCCTCCTTCGAAAGCTGTACAAGGTGGACGGTGAAGAATCAGAGAGAAGTTGGATAGAAAAAAAAAACGAGGAACGACGGATGGATATCGACAGAGTCGGCGTCGAGCAGAAGTTGAACCGTCGCCGAGAGTCGTCGCGACGCTCGACACTGTGAAACGAGGGGATTGATATAATCTCAGGAACCCAAAAGACAAGGCGCGCGCCGAGGAAGCCCAGCAGGATACCTCGGGCTTCCTTCATCCGGATTTGTCGGAGCACTAAGTGGAATTATTCGAGGAATTGGAAGGTCTGACCTCGGCTTTCCGGATCTCGTTTTCTTTTTCGGTCGAGAGCAGGAAGTCGTACGGGAGGAAATGGACCTGATCAAGCGAAACTCCGCAGGTTCGCCACGAAAGGAGCCTGCTAGCTAATGAATTGATGAATCTGAAGTTCTCGTCAGTGTAATCGCGAGTGTTCTTAGTTACATACGTGTAAAAGGGAGAGAGAAAAGGAGAGAGATAGACAGATAGATAGATAGATAGATAGATAGATAGGTAGAGCGAGTGAGAGAGAGAGAGAGAGAGAGAGAGAGAGAGAGAGAGAGAGAGAGAGAGAAAGAGCGAGAGTGAGAGAGTGAGAGACAAGAGGAAAAATCGTAGTGCGAGTGTAAGAGTGACAGAGGATGAGAATGAAACGAATAACAGTTGGTGAAGTAGGAAATATAAATTGTATATTATATTCGATGCCAGGGAATATGATTGGAACGTTGGAAAAAAAAAGTGGATCCATCCTGAGTGTATGGTTTCGTTTCTCCTTGGAGCGTGCCGACAGGGACGATTCCCGTCGAATTTCGGATTGCTTGGATGAAATTTTGCTTTTTGCCTCGTTCCATATTTATTTTCTCATCTCCTAGTATGTACGTAAATGCGTTTCAAGTATATTCGTTTGTAACTTAATTTCGAACGTACGATCCAACTATGCGTTTGATGTATTTTTCTTTATAAAAAAATTGCTGTTACAAAATGCCCTGTTTTCCGACATCCAACTATTTATTTGATAAGGAAACGTATCTCGCGCTAAACCTGGCTGGTATTATCGAACGTTTCGTTTATTCTGTGTAAACGGTATGAATATTCTTCTCGAAATAAATTATATCGGTTGACGTTGATATAGACGCAAACCGTAAGGACTTTCATCGTCGATGAAGCTGCCGATCGTTAATTTTGAAAATGTCGCGTCCTCTTTCAAGCGCGTACCGTTGACAAATGCTGGTGTTTACGAGCGACGTTCCTCGCTGTTCCTCATTCCCTCCGACAAATTAGCCTTGATTAAGTTTCGCCGAATAGTGGAACAAGGTTAGCCGTTTGTCAAGTTGATAACAGAAAAACGTTCAGCACCTGATTTACGCGAAATCTATTCATTTTAAATTATACGTTTCGTGTCGAAGTATTTACAGCGTTTAAGAACTCTAACGATCGAGAGATTAAACGGTAACGGACGATATGGCATTTACCTCTTTGAGCGGAGAAATGTGTAAATTAAGATACTCGACGCGAAAGTTTCTATTCGATATCAAGTAGTAACAGACAACGATAGTCAGGCGCGAAACGTGTCTTTCCTAGAATATCTACAATTACGTTTAACAAATTTGAATATCCTACTTGTTATAAGCAAATTGTTTCGATCAAAGTTAAAGTTTATGATATTCAAAAATTTTCAGCTAAAATTACACTTTGATCGTTTTCGCGAAGCGAAATAGAAATTAAAACAACCGAGGTTAGTTTTCCTTCCGTTACTTTTTAATTATTTTCTTTCCTTCTTCACGGTCGTTTGAAAGTTATTCTTACTTTTTAAAGCATTTCTCGAGAAATGCAAACGGAAAATTCAAATCAAAGACCGCCACGTTGTTGCTAAAATTTCTCCCTTTCCATCGCTAAACTCAGACCACTAGCGCCTTCCTCTCGATTCGTCGTTCTATCAACGCACCTACCTCCGGCAAATTTTCTATTACACCTTTTTCCTAATATCCCTCTAAGAAACATTTTTCATTATCCGTTTTACTTTTGTTTCTTTTTTTTTTTTTACTTTTTATCTTTTTTTTTTTCTTTGTATCGGGGATAGAGGCAACTGCGATCGAGAAACGCGAAGCTAACGACCGATACCGGAAACAAGAGGCAGTCGGATCGCGATAACGAAGGAGAAACGAGTCGTTGCGAGCTTTCGTGCGAGTTTGGAACGTAACGAAAGAGCGAAAAAAGAAAAAAGAAAAAAGAAAAAACTGGAAGAAAAGGGAAAAAAGGAGACCACGTGTGGGGCCAGCCGTAAGTAAAATCTAACTACTAATTTAGTTTAGGCGAACAACGCCCGCCGCCGTGAAAAAATTCGTGTATCTTTGCGCCCGGGAGAAATTGTCGATCTCATCGGAACGACTTTTCGAGCCTCGACGTGGTTTGAATTTTGAACGAAAGAAACGAAGGGAGATTGCGAAACAAATTTTGCGTGGTCGTGTGTGTGCGTGTAAAATTGCGAGAAGCAGAGAGAAAGAAGTTGGAATGTCCTGTCGTTGAAAAACTTTCGTCGATGAATCGACGGATCCTCGATTTCGATCATTTGTTCGCGCGTTTCTTCTTCGACGATCCTTTCGAACGATGGTCGATGTTCGTTGAAACGTACCTCTGAATTTTCAGAAAGTTTCCAGAAAGGGATCCAGGATTCTCGATGAATTAACGCGCGAACCACCGATGTCTTCAGCGTCATTTACATACAGAATCGAAAGAAGACATACATGTACACTTACACGTACGCGAATGCGAAGGTCACGTGCATACACAGGTACACGTACACGATTATCAATGTTTGGAATGTTGGGATTTGTTTAAATAAATACTTAAAGCATTTAAAACGTAAGCATCGTTGGTACTTTGACTAAAATTCTTGTTACGCGCGATCTTTCCCCGTTGCCTTCGTTTTACGAGTCACGTTACTCGTATTTCACTTGTATTAATTTGTGTGTATTTGTATTAATACGTTTGCGTTCCGCATTACGATGATTCGACGTGCTACGGATATGAACAACAATTTCGTTCATTTTTTTTTTCTTTTTTTTTATTAATCTTATCTTTTATTTATTTTATATTTGTCGGATTTAGTTTATCGATTTATATAATTTTATGTCGTTTTTGTGCCCTAATTGTAGACACTCGTAGATCGATCGAAACTCTTCCTAGCCAGCACGCTTGACCACGTCGAATCGTTTGCTCCTGATCCGAATAGGTAAGTGCTAATCTCGTTTTATAATATCGTATACGATCACTGTGTTATTTTACGTGGAAATTAAGCATTTTACTGCAACGAACATTTCAAATATCTATGCAAAGGTTAAGCAATAAGGTTTCTCATCGATCTTGCAAATTTTGCTCGATAAATCGTTCGTTGACTTTGTTAAATAAGAATTTTAAAGCGATGCACTATGGAACACAAGTAAATGTTAAAAGCAAAGGTAAAAGTTTGAAGCTCTTACAATATAGGGAAAGACGCCTGGAAAGAGATTGTTGCCACGTTTAAAGAAATGTACTTACGAGTATATGTAACCACCGACAAGTTACTTCATCGAATAATTAATTTTGTAAATAATGGAATTGTTCTTTCGTTACGTGCAAAGAATATCTTCTTCTATCGCAGTCACCAAGTTCCTTCAAATTTCTTTAAGATCCATTGGTTGTAGCGTCTCTCCGAAACTTTTACCAGTCTATTAGCTATTACCAGTTTGGTGGGATCGAGCTAAAGCTCTCCTTCGAATCAACGGTTAACCTCTCGGAATCCACGAGTGGGTATAAATTCTGTTTGCCATTACTTGGAAACTCCTCTTACTTGCCGCACCGTCACTGTTCATTTTCGACAAGGGCTTTGAGCTATGCGTTACGCTTTCCGCTACAAGTTCATGCGGCAAACGTTGATTTCCTTTTAACATCGTAAAGCATACTGCGCGATATTCGGAATACGAATTAAGACGTAGTTCAATGACGAAAACCTCATAGAAAATTTGACAAAATTCACTTTACCTGTATCTCTAAACCGATTTACTTCCATTTGCGAGGAAATCGAACCGTTTCTTCGAATTCTTCGCTAAACCATCGTTACATTTAGAATCTCCGTTCTTCATTTTTCTTGCGGCGAATTAGCTTACTCCGATCTCGACCTACGATTCAACGAACTACTTTCAACCTGAACGAACTGAATTCCACCCTAGAGAAAGAAAGGAAGAAAGAAGGAAGGAAGGGAGGAAAGGAGGAAAGAAAGAGAGAAGGAAAGAAAGAAAGAAAGAAATGAAAAAGACGAAACAACAGGCGGTAAAAATGAGAATAAACGGTAACTGCGAAAATAAATTCCAAGGGTCCGACTGCTTTGAGCTCAAACGAGCTGCAAAAAGAAAAACAGCTCGGAGAAGAGATAACAAACGGAATCCAAGGGGGAGACAGGTCGAAAAACACCGTGCGTCTCGCGTGAAAGGTGCGCGAAAGGAGAGGTGGCGGAGAGGACAGACGTCCTCTTTCTCCTACACCTCGTTCTCGTCTTCGTTTTTCTCTCCCGAGGCGGTGCTCCGTTTCCTCGCGAAACGCCCGGGTTCGTTTCGATCACGGTGCAAGCAGGCCGTTCCTCCTTGAGGATCCTCTCGCCACCGTCGGCGACGCCAGCTGCCGTGAAAACCACGGAGACACTCGATGTTTTAGGGTAATGGAAATTCCGGTCCCCTCGCGGCTCCTCGAGAACGAGCAATCTCGAGGATCGTTTCTGGCTCAGCTATATACCGCATCTCCTTGGCCTGCCAAAGTGGCACGTGTGACGAACTCGCGTCTACGTGTGAGTTCGGTATCTGAAACTGTACGTGGCTACGTGCGCTTGTGTGCTGCATTTCTTCGTGTCCAGAATGTGCCTGGAACATCGAACTTTTCCAACCACGTACGTACATGCAGAACGAAGGAATTAATCGTATTCCACTGAACCTTCTGCAACTATACGAGTAATTTACTACGATTATCGCGATTAAAAGAACGCGCGGTATATCCGTAGTAAACACAGTGTAGTACAGCGACAAACGAATGAAAGAAGAGATTTTTAAAATATCAGGTATACAGGACGTTTCGTTTATTTCGTCCACTTTAAATGTAAACATGTGCGTTGAACTCGACATGATTTTGAGTAGAAAATTCCTGATAATTTGTAGCGAAGTAAGGAATTGAACGTTTCATTATGTTTGCTCGAAATTTGTATTATTTTACGCGAGATGGTAAAGTATTTGAAACTCCGATCGTAAATATCAAGACGATCGCTAGTCCTGTATAAAACGTGCCGATGTTCGACCACTGATACGGATCGTTAGCGAGACGGTTAAAAGAACGCGTAAAGATTTTATATCGATATAAGACGAATGGAAAATATGCGGATACAGAAATGGAACGGACTTGTCAGAATATGGCATAAGCTAATGACAAGCGGATAAGTGGCGAACATTTCAAGACTACGAAGATCGTAATCGCGCATCGATTCTTCCCATCCCAAATGTTTCCGGTGACAGTGGCCCGACTCGTGGTCGCTCGAAAGTAAATTAAGCAAATTAGGTAACAGTGAAAGAACACGGGATATTATCGCGCTAGGTGTCTTGCGTATCGGTTTTGCGAAACACGCAAATCTGTATTTGCGTTCCTGCCTCCCTTTATCTCGCAACCTCGATTTTCCAAAATTATAATTCCGATATCTTTTAAACCAATTGTTTTCAAACACGGGAATCCTAATATTTTATTTACAGAGAATAGACGAATATAGTTGTGTTTTAAAGAGGACAGATGACTCTGCAAATTCTTCGCACGTTCGGAACAAGAAGCAAAGGAATCGTGCCTGGAAATATTCGACCGACCGAAGCATGGCGCCATTGGTTGAAAAAGAACAACCATCGTTCGGTTCTCGTTCGTCCCTTTCCGCCGCTTTTCCTTCGGCACGGCGCACATCCTCTCGTCCTCCCGGCGACGACCGCGACGTCGATGAGGCTCGTATCGACGTCTCGTGGTCTTCCTTGCGGAGGGTGGCCGAAGCTCGAGCTTTAATGGGGTGCTTGCCGCCTCTTAAGGGCCGAGCCAACGAGATCTGCCGCGGGCTGAAGTATAATTAGTCATGCCATACAGTCGGTGGCATAGACCGAGTGTACGGGCCGATATATGTATGCCGGCCATGTTACGGCTATAACGCCGCTATGGTTCGAAAGCAAATGCGCGTCGCCGCGTGCGCGCCCACAACCTCTGTAACGAAAGGGTTTCACGTTCCAAGTTCTACTTCGAGAGTTGGTAAATTCTGAAAATCGCTATATAAACAGAAATTGACTACGAGAAAAATTTCGAAACGCGAATTTTCGGATAACGTTCGAGTTAGTTTTCGGTGAAAGCAGCTTGCTACCGCCCGATCGTTAAAAGCGGCAAGCACGTATTCTCTCCCTTGGGTGCTCTGAATGGTCGGTAGCAGTTTGGCGGATCGGATTACCCATATCGCCGCATCCTCGGATTCATCATCAGCGAGCCGATAATCCAGGATCCTGCAGGGCTTCGAGACGCACAGCGGATCCACGTCACATTTACTCCCAGGTCGTGATCGAGAATAGCAGCACCTGCTTGTTCCGATTGATTCGCGATGATTTAAGCGGTCCAACGCCATCGCTCTATAAATATAAATACTCGGCTCTTTTTGCCCTTTCTCTCTATGCTTGGCGGCTCGCTGTTTTCGCGATGCGTCTAAGCTTTCCATCTGTCGAACCAACTTTCAAACGCGATCCACGTTCCTGCGTCGTTGATCGCGTTCTCGATAGCCCGGTGCGCCGCAAACGCCGCGTCGTCGCTTTCAAAGCGTCGTTCTCGAAAATCGTCCGAACTTTCGTATCATACGCGGCTTTCGCCAATCGCGTAGAAACGCCACAAGTTCCAGCGATCGAACGAAAAGAATCTTCTCAGCATACAGAGACGACCTCAGTCTCTCGGCATTCGGACAGAATCGTAGAATTCCTCGTTGGTCGATCGATGGTTCACCATCGGGGCTCCGCTTCTCTTCAACGCGAACAAATTACCCAAGGTTAATTCATTCAGTTTCGGAGGATGCAGTTGGCTAATGATTCTTATTAATTCTTCGGACCTGTATTACAAAGGCCTCGCGATAAATACCGTGGCCGGAACAACGGCGTAATCGTATTTCGGTTGCCGCCAAACAACCGTACTGTAAACCGTACTATAAACCGTACTATAAACCGTGCTTGACTATTCGCCGTTTTCTCCTATCAAACTTGTCTTACTTGCCACGATGGTCTGTCCTTTGCCGAGTCGTGCAGCTAATTGAATCGAACTTCCAGCGATCTTGAACAGCTATGGATGCACGATGAATGCGCTCCTTCTCGCGAACGTTCATCGTCGACTTGAATAGGATACGAACGTCTTACCAAGTTTTAAAATAACAGTCGTGCCGCAACGTTTCAACTCCCTTTTATCCGTCTTGACAATCGTTACATTGGAATTATCCGACTTCTTCTCTATTCGCTCGTTGTGTCGTATCGTCTGGAGAGAGGGACGCTTTCATTTTTGGGCTTTCGGTTCCATTCGTTTCGTGAGACGCGCTTCGACGAAGAACAAAGTACAGCGTTCAAGCTTTACCGCAAGACTGAGCGATGACCTCGTTTGTACTAATTGATCGCTGACGTACAGTAGCTTTGCGAGATAAACGACAAATAAACGGATCGTATGTCGACTGTAAAGCGCTATCGATCAGGAACGCCTTCTTCCATTATCGACGTACGAGTAATTATGATTATCGGTGAAAAGGTGGCAACAGACAGCCTGAAATATCGCATCAGTAAATTAAAAAATATCAACCTTGGCCGTAATTTTATGGATCCGGGATGTACATATTTTCGATTAACTTCACCTTTAGAGGATGTAAAATTATTAACTGCCCTTTTTTTTTTTTCTTTTTTCGTCTAATAGTTTTCAGCGCGCAGAATCGAAAAACGCTCGATTCTACGTACGCGCATCTTTTGAACCGCCAGTTAAATTCTTTAGTTAAAATAGATAGAGAGGATTTGGAAGGCAGCGTTGAAACAAAAAAAAAGAAAAAAGAAAAAAGAAAGAAAAAGATAGCACGGAGGAGAGCTTTCCGACGAAAGTACAATACATAGTATTTGGCTGGCACACGAGCACACGACACGAGCTAAGGCTTAAAGCATTTGACGGTCGTTTACGAGCAACATACTGGGCGTGCAGCGATAACACCTCCGTTATGGATATCACTCCGTTTTATGATCGTATGAAAGACATTTTTGAAATAAAATCCTGACGCTCTTTACCGTCGTTAAAGAGTACATTGTGATTCCTATACTTGCTCGCTTCGTTCCACGGTTCTTTGAAACTGGAATTTCGTTTATACCGTAATAAATAGAACGATCGATTGGTATTACGAATAAAAGTCACGGCCTTCCGTCCAAATCCTCCGACGTTTTATACTTTATTTACTAATTACTACAAAATTCTATATCTTTATCTCGTTTAATTTCATAAGTATAGCAGCTTGACAGATAAATTTCTTAAGAAAACCAAGTTACTCTGCGATATTCAAAACTTATCGTTTCAATATTAATTCTGTGTTAAAAGTCGACTTCAGCAACTAGCAATTAAGGTGGTTAGTCAGATGCGTACATATACTCGTATCGAATGATTCGCAAAGATAAACGTCGATGAGTTTGGTTGCTTAAAGTTCGAAAGGTCGAGCAAATATTTTGTCGAAGGTAATGTTCTCTCCTGCTTTATGAAATGCTGTAGCACTGAAGGAGCTGTAACACTGGGCTAAGACTGTAAACTCTGTTTACGATGATGTAAAAAACGCTTTTGACGCGAGCTTCTTATACCTCACGAGCTGGATGTAGTATAATATGGAGCTTAGGTCGTAAGTTCGTTTTACTTAGGATTTCAAAGGAACCGGTGTCTGACTTTTCGAAACGAAAATCTTACACGTTTCGAAGAAGTTGGGAAATTAAATCGATTTTTAACAGACTTACGCGCAATTCGTAAGGCGAGGAAATAACCATCGACAAAATAAGACAACGTTGAACGATTCGAAAGGATTGTATGTTAAAATAAGTATGAAATTATTGGATATAGGGGCTGAAATCCAAGTGAAGTTTCTGATAAACATAATTTAGAAAAAATTCTCTGTAGTTTGTTTGCGTTTTGTTTATTATTTTATAGTAATTCGTATTACCGTTTATTGTACGTTTAAACTTATAGCGCTTTGAATAATCGCGATATTCTCAGTCCTATTATCGGAGAGCATCGTAGCCGCCTTCTCCATTCCGTGGCCTTTCTTTATAGATACTTTATAGAGACAACGTCTCTATTCTTTGGCAGTGCTCGCCCGATCGCTTGCCATTTCGAAACTATCTCGAGACGCATCCTCTAAAACTCTAAACAGTCGCGTCATCGACACCTCGTATCCGGCTATCCGGCTATCGACGCTCATAAATTACGCCAAGGCTAAATAGTCGTCGACTATCTACCACAATATCGTCAAGAAAATGCGTTACATATTAGTTACATATTAGTTACATATTAGTGTCATATTAGTGTCATATTAGTGTTTATTGATGACGATAGCGTGCAGATTTTAGACGCTATCTGATACCAAAGAGAACTGTACTGATACAAACGAGTTTATTAATTATGTACATCTATCCGATATTGAGTAATATTTTCGATTGACGCGGATCTCGTTCTTCGCTACCATTTATCGGTCCATGAAAAAACATACGTACTATTTTCAAACGAAATCTGGTTTGTAACGTTCGATTAGTCGTTCGATCCAATGTTTCTCGCGTATCTATATACTATCTAGTATGCGACAACGAAATATTATAACTCGATCGCTATAAAAGTGAAATATCGCGAGTGAATTCCACGAATTTAAGGGAATTTCTGCTCTCGATTCCTTTCACGCGCGATATCGTTGAAACCACGTCATAAAAAACCACGCTAAAGTTTCAAACGATATTTTGTACTTTTTTCTTGGAATCAGGTCCGTTATCCCGCGTTACGTGCCAAATAAAATTTCATTTAGCATGATTTCCGTTTTAGCCGTTTCCCTCGACGATTGTAATATTTCCGAAATAAATCGTCTTTCTTTTCGCGATACCTTTGTGCAGAGAGCCGTAGCAATCTCACGAATGAATTCCGTGTGCAGCAGGTAATTAGATAATCGCAAAGTGGCAGTGGGAAACGCGAAGGAGGCTCATTGCCGGTGCTTGGGCGATTCTATAAAAGCCAAGAGTATAAACCACGCCCGTCGTTACAGCTAACAAAGTGGATTAACGCGGCCGGTGGCGCTCTCGGCGCTCTCGGCGCTCTCGGCGCTCTATCCACCCTGTTCCATCCCCTACGTTCTGCCGAATAAACGAACAAACTTGCCAAGGAAATTGTTCTCGGTCCTGCGTCGCTGTGTTTTGCCGCGACTAATTCCAAGTTCTAATAAAACTCCGGGAGAATTAGCGTGTGTTTTTCAATAAGCTGTATCGGAGAAACGATTCTTCGATCGAACGATAGCCGAGTTGATTTTATTGCTTTTTCCCTTCATTTCGACGATGCAAATAGACTTGTTTCGCATTTCTTATAACGGATATAATTATTAATTAATACTAATTAAGACGCCCTTCAGACCAAATTAAAATTTTCAAGCAGGATGTTTCGAAGAGGAAATAATACAGATAATAACACGCATTCTCGTAATCTCCTGTTCATAAAGAGCTTATCAAGATCTATGCGACCTATCGAAAAACCGTCTTAGGTAATTGATAAATCAATATGGCCTGATCAGAAGGCAATGAGACCATTTTTCAGAGTTAACGTTCTAACGCAACGTACCAGGAACAGCATAAACGTAAAATAATAAAAACGTCGATTGTACTTAATAGCGATTGGAAAGCAATGAAACCCGCCGTTGATGGAATTAGTCACTCGCGTTGTAGGAGAGGTTTTTCCGTCGATAACGAGTGGAACGGCCGGTGGGAAAGGAAATTAAAGAGAAAAGGAGAGAAAAAAAAGACGGTGGGGGGAAAAAGCGATCGTCGAGTGAAATAACAGAAGCTTGGCGGATTTATATCGCGCAAAACTGAAAATTCTCTTTCGGTTACGTTCTTTCACGGCCCGCCGAACTGGATTCGACGAGGGCCGTTTAAATCGTTCGACGAACATCGATTCCATCCGATCCATGGAAGCGCGCGCCTACGTACGCAGACAAATGAGCGATTACTGGGAATATATCAGGTGGAACGCGTGTCCCCGGAATGGAACGTTTCATTCGTCAAACGGGGACAATATTGTTCCGAATCCCAATGACTCGGACGCTCCCCTTTTTTCTCTCAGCTCCTCCGCTTCGAACAATGGAATCTGAAATACGACCGACGGGAAACTCTGTTGGCCTTCTCCCTTCTGTCGCCGTTATTCTTCGAAAACGTCGATAAAGTGGTCGGCAGTGGTTACTAGCTGATATTCCAACATCGCACTGTTTCGCTTAATTAATAGCGAATATAAGTACTCGTTGCTATTCTAGCTTACAAATGTCTGCTTTTTATCGAATGTTTATCTCTCGTTCGACGCAAAGACATTGAAACGGTGTCACCTTCGTTTTGAAATTTTAGCTAACCATAGATCGTAGATCATAGGCTATCTACGTTTACCGGTCTTGCAATAAAAAGTTCAAGGCGTATTGCAACAGATGCGTTTGGCGTTTTCAATGATTTAGTTTAGCAACAGTTTATGTTTTTACCGATAGTTTATGAAGTGACTTGTTGGCACGAACGAACGACAGGTGAACGTACCGTAACGTTTCAAATCTTCCTTTTTTTCAGGTAATTTAGGTCCAAATTAGGTAAATTAGGTAAAATATCGTACTGGCAGAATATCTTTTATTACACCATTATTTTTCAGTCTTCTTTCACATATCTGCAACATATCTGCAAAGGAAAGAAAACCGATCGTTCAGTAGTTACACTTTGCGGAACAAATTTTACACATACGATTACATCGAACTTTATACGATTCTTTCTATCTTTTTATCTATTTATCATCTGCTTCTATTTTTCCTTGCTTTATCCTTACACGACACGAGAAAATCAGCATTCACGTCGAACTCTCTTCCTTCAGATTCCTTTTGTTAAAGTTCGCGTTTAGAAGAAAAAGTCTTATTAAAGAGAACAAAGCAGGCACTATCGAGGGTTTAGGCATTACGGAATACCGTTAAACCAAAAAACGTATTATAGTTCGTTGAATTTGACTTACAATTGAATCTGCCAATCCTTTATTTTAATATTCGATAAAAGCGTAGACAAAGCGAGCTTTCGGATTAATGCAGCTCTTGCATACACGTATTTCCAACAATTGGAAAATCCCGTTGGCTTTTCCCCTTTACGCTATTTTTAGAGATTTCGTTTAAATATCAATGCCTGTAATTCGAACAATGTATATCCGTTGATTCGATTTGATCGAAACGATCAACTTGTACTCCTATATCGGTTTATCTCTTTCGAATCGTGGAAAAAATATTTTTTTAGTTCGATTTAGGAGATCGTAAAACTTTGAGGATTTTGGTGTTCGACGAAGATAAAGGTAGAAGCGTAAGTAAAATGGACTCGCTACGTTTCGAAAATAAATTTTGTTTTCGAAGCAACTTTTAACGAATATACGTCCAGATAGGTCTCCCCGGAATTTTTCTCACTGACCTAATTGTAAGAAAGGAGGAACGAATGGACACGGCCGAGTAAAAGAAAAATAAAAAATGTATCCAGTTCGAACAAACAACGAAAGTGTACGCATTATAAAAGTGTGGCAACTCGAAACAATTCGATTGGAAACATCGAAATCGCCAATGATGGATTTCAACAGTTAAAAACGATCGTTGTTTCCTAGAGTTTATTCTTGTTGTCGACATCGTGCGTTTAGTAATTAATTCCTTTAAGCTTCCAAATAGTTGCTCGTTTTCCTTGAAAAACTTATTCCACTTGTGCGACTGTTACACGCGTGCGATGTATATTACTGTTTCTCTTTTAATTGTTCGCGTATTCTACTCCTTCACCGATCTCTTTGTTCAACTCAATCGTAATTCGTTGATCGAGAGAAATATCTAATCTTATCGTTGGACGAGACTTTATTCTTCTTAGAGAACTCCCTCCCTACAAGATGCTACGTGCTAGAAGATAGTTCTTACAATCGATTTTGGTTTACCACGAAATTCACGATTCATCGGTGTCGATAAAACTCCCGACAACTTATCTATTCTACGTGAAATCGCCAAACTCTATCCCGCTCGATTTCCACCTTTTTCTTCCCTTTTCTTTTCACTGTCCTTTCATCGAACCTTGGGAAAGCTGTATTTTATTCGCTTATTTAATAGCTGATATACTATAATACATAGCCGAGGTGTTAAAGACTTTTGAACAAAATATATGTACTATTACGCAATAAGGCGATAAACAAAATTCTCGAGTTATTTTAATCAGCAAATATCACGAGAACGTTACCCGTGTTTTTTTTAGGCTTTTCACCTTATTTCACTTTACCGAAATTCTTCGAACATCGAAGATTAATAAAGACAAAAATATTCAATCAAAAAAGTAACCTGATAATATACGTAAATTTAATTAACCTGTTCCTTTTACCGAGGAAATCGTCATTTTCGTATCCCCTCCTTTTCTACGTTCCATTTCTTTCTCGGAATCCTTCCCTTTTCAACGACCGTATACATGGGTATTGCGTGTCCTGGTGAGCTAACGGCACCAGAAATCAAGCGAATCGAGGCTAACAGCGGAATTTCGCGAGCATCGCCGCGAATTTTATCGACCCCGTCGCAACGGTTAACAGCGGCGGTGGCATGGTGGCGCGATTTCCGGAAATTCGTTTAGTATGACCCGCGTCTTCGGCGTTCCTACACCTGTTGAATTGGGATATCATCGATCGAGTGTCCTTACGAGCGGATGAATGCCACAGCCAAGAAGGGAGGGGTCGCTCGTTTCTTCGACTCGAGGCCACTGAATACAGCGATAAATTCAATGGGATACGAACTTCTCGACAGTTTTATCTGCTTCTTTGGGAGTTGGTCCGCGACAGTGGAGTTAATGGTAAGACGATAGGAACTGCGCTATCTCGCGTTTGTTGGAACGATTTAGACAGCCAATTCGTAAGAGTAGCTAATCTGGCGGCCGCTTCGACGATCGATATCTCCTATCGATGGACAAGCAGAATCTAATGTTTTTAAAAAGAGCTTTAGTGATTTTTTGTTTCAATGGTTCAAAGAAAAGAACATGGCTGTACGCTCGAAAGGCGGTGATTCCTATATTATTACATAAGTTTGTTCGACAAGAAAATTCTACGATCGCATCAAACACCGATATTAAATCCGTCGTTCGGACATACGTTCGGCCTTTTATCGCTCTAACGCAAACGATCTATGCATCTAGGTCGTAGGACGGTTAAAATAATTTCTATTCTTTTTAATTGGTCTGTCTCGATATGAATTTCCCGAGGTGTCTCGTATGCGTTGCTTTCCTCGTTCCTTATTCTTAGATTCGACAGCTCGCGTATTCACAACGGAGCGATCCAACATTTCTAGAAAGTGATCGTTGACAAATATCTTAAATCAACACGTACGTTAAAAATGGAAATTACCGAATGAAATGGAGAAAGGGGTCACGATGTTTGTAAGAATGTGAATAATTTCATTGTAATTGGTTGACAACTCTGACAGTTGAATGCGATTTTAGATGAAAAACGAAAGAAAATTGCGTTGTAATTATTACGCTTTATTATTACAGGATTATCCAATATCCAGGATGATGTGAGTTATTAAGAAGAAAAAAAAGAAAACGTGGCTTCGCAGCTTCGGCAGCGCGAGCATCATCGGGCGAAAACGCGTAGGCTCGTTCATCGTACAAGTCAGGTATAGATTAATAATAGATTAATAACAGATCGTAGAGCACGGCAATCGTTCCCACCTTATTCCGACGTGAAATTTAAAGTGCTTCGACCACTTCGATCAAACCGCTCTGTATTCTCACCTAATTATGCTTCTAGCAACAGCTCATAGATAGCGCGCGACACGATATGATTTTAGTTTGTAGTAGTAAGCGTGCATGTACGCCACTCTCTATGCCTCGCGAGTGCGTGTTCCGAGTTAAGCGGATAACCCTGTACACACGATGACTATTCCATAATCGGAAATTCGTAAAGATAAAATTGGACATGCAAGACGGTATTATCGTAATTCAATATGTATGTCCGTATTAGCAACGCGGTTCTCTCGCGAAGACTGTAATTTCAAAAGTCATTTATGTTTGAGAAAGACGCGAAAAACGGTTAAGCGGAATTTTAGATCGGAAGCAAACGATTTGACCGTAGCTACCGTTTGTTTCGCGTCCGATAGTTGTTAACGCGTAGAAATATTTCATTAGACATGAGAATCGATAGACGCGATAGGTCAGAACTTTACATAGTGTGAAAACAACGTTAGTGTAAATCGAGCTAGTATGACGGACGCATACCGTCATTCTTTGCTTTGAAAGCCGGTTTACCGATTCGCACGAGATCGAAATAATGCGTTACGTTTCTTGGCTCTCATTTCTATCTGTACCTCTCGGTGAATTTGTCGGAAATTGCGGTAACCTTGGATCCATTGTACGCGTCTCCGAGAGTGAAACAGAAGGGAGGTTATGGTCTTCGTTTGGACGGCGGAACAGTGAGTACTAGGTGTTATTTACTTACAACGCATTTTTTTATTTCCACTCAACCGTTAAGACAAGCTAAAAAATTCAAAACCTTCGTTAAATTTGACACAGCAAATATAATATATAAATATGACAAGTGACCGATAAGCGACTGTACACTAGCGTCGCTATCGTTATTTCGTTTCTTTGCTACTATTACTAGATCGCGAGTATCTACGTGAATGTACATTTTTATGAACACAACAAAATTAGGATAAGACCTAGATAGAAGTTTTACTTATTAAAAATTATAACAATCACTCTGAATATTTTACTGCATATTTTTGAACGTTATAAGCATTCTATATGTACTTTTGCATCTTCAAATTTCGCATAAATGCATGAAAATTTGCAGGTTGCTTATCGATTATTATCGATATCGCATTTTTAAACACATCAATTCCCGTTTCTCTTATTGGGATGAGAAGCATCGTCTTTTTTCGGTAATTGTATGGAATAGCGAGGTCAGACTTCACCGATCTCGACGATCTTGAAATATATCTCTAAGATCGATATCTTGAGCAACTTTTCTCTGCAGATTTAGTAGTCATACTCGACTTTAGTTTCCGAGATACGTATTTTTTTTCACGTTAGTGTTACATTATATTCTGACGTGGACGACCACCTTGTAGCGGTCATATTTTTATATGGATCGATACAAATTTAACTCGTCGATGGTAATCATTTTTAATAGAAATAAATAAGAATATTTTTTACATTATTGCGACATTACAAGAACACGTATCTGGTAATATTCTGTAATAGTCTGTTGCAACAGTCGACAATCAGTTGCGATAACATCGTTACGATTACATTCGAATTGCTATGGTATTGTTAATGACGGCGGAGCTGTAAATTCGCCTGCCAGATTTCATTGAGAACTTACGAGAACTCCACACCTTTGGATAATTTTTTGTGCGCATATATAAAAAGCATTGTTAGAGGTGAAACGGCCTTTGCGGTGAATCGGTCGTTCCCAAACGGAATACAACGGTATTTAGTAAGCAAAAATGGTAATTTTGCATATACATACACACGTAGTCTATAAAGAAAGTAAAAGTAAGTAAGACTTGTCCATTGTCTATCGTTTCAACAATATCTTCTCTATTGCGGTGTTTCTGATTCGAGTAGCGCTCCGAACTCGTATTTCTTTGCTCTTTCGTCGTATGGAAAGAAACATACGGTATCCCAAACACGTTGAAACATGTTAAAAAATGCTAAATATACAACTTTCGAATAACCTCGAAAATTTCTCATTTAGATCGTTGATATTAATATAAAAGATATTCTTATCATCGATCGTTTGCATTTCAGTTAATCTAAAAGGGCAAAATAAATTGCTCTATAGATAGAGTAGATCGTAAGGAAACAGAACGTTTATCGCATGCCTTTCGTCGAGCTAAGTAAATTTCAAGTTAAGTTGCATTCGTGGCATTGAAACTGTTAACGTTAACTTGGTTATCGATCGTGTCGCTGAATCTTTAATTGTTCTTTCCGATAAAAGGCCGAGTGAATCGCTTCGGACAGAAGTTGCCAATATTTAATACATTCTGTGGTTTTACGTCGGGCGTGTACGTCGTCAACTTACACGTGTGCCTATGCCGATTGCTACGCTTGTCAACATCGATCAAAAAAATAAGGGAGAGAGAGAGAGAGAGAGAGAGAGAGAGAGAAGTTTGAAAGGTAAGAGATGAAAAGTAAGAAGAAAAATCAAATTGTCTAAATATCGTTAAAATATCTCTGTTAATTCTATGATTATACATATAGAGATAGGTATAGAGATAGGTCATATATAAATATTTTTAACTATTCTAATGTTTAAGGTGAAACGTAGATCCTAAGAGTAGTAGGCTCGCGGAACGGCTCTGCGTAGCCGTGAATGGCTCGTTAAACGCGCTGCAGATATATCTGGTCCGATACCGATAATCGCCATCCGTATCGAATCGAATATTAAGCGACATTTACCACGCATACAGCGAGGGAGGATTTGGGGTTGCGGGAATTGCGCGCGGTTTTGTTCGTAACCGCATAGATGAACATTCGGAAAAATGAACAGCTGAAATCGATGGCTAGGATCGTCCTATAACGGTGTGTATACACGAAGGAACACACAAATAATAATCTTCGTTTGCTAAAGACTATTTATCGCGATAGTATTTGATACCAAAGCATTGAAATAACAACGAAATAACAACGATAACAACGTTATCGTTTTAGTTTTATTAATAATAAACTTTCTAAGAGACTTTCTTTCCTTGCATTGCGTGTTATTATTATTATCGCAGAGAAAAGAACAAACTTTTAATACAGTGTCAAATGCCGAAGTTGAGACGACAGCTTTCGAACAATTGCCTCCTTAACTTCGTGCGATGCTCCCTTGATAAGACGAACTGAATTCTGTAAATAAATTACTCTCAGACCTAGACTATCGTAAAATCGATATTGCGTCGTGCACCGGCAGTTACTACCAAGTATTTATACGTTGAAGAAAGTTGTCCGAAAATACAAGATGTATTTTCAATTTATTGTATTACCAAAAAGTATCTTTCTTAATAATGTTTCATGTTATTCGTCTAACCATTCGTTCGTTCAAAGCGTGCATGACGATGTTATTTTCGACAGAAAACTTAGTTTCCAAAAAATTAATTTTTGAGGAGAAGTCGGTCAAAAAAATTAACTCGCAGCCGACAAGTTCGAAATTTGCGTATTAAATCCTATGTCACGTAGAACCTTCGTAGAAATCAAATATGTGGTCGTGGGATTATTAGACTTGCTACGTGAATTATTCCCACAACGAGAACGGTGTGTTTTGTCGCCGTTTTCAAATCACAAAATCAAATCGCACGATTAATCCTCACGGTGCGATTAATAACATGTATGATACACGTAATGACAATAACACGGACGGAAAGGCGTTCCGGTGCATTTGGTTTACCAAAAGTTTTATGGTCTTAGACGTCTTTTCGAACGAGGATGCATAACACGATCTTCGCGTGGCCTCGAGCACTAAAAATTCTGTAACGCTTGGGAATACAAATATATCTATAATCGTAGAAAACGTGATTTAATATTCTTGCCATCTCTCAAGAAGATACTTGTAATCGCGAATCATCGTAACGATAAATAAGAAGGAAGAAGAAATTTGAATGCTCTTAGTTCACGATAAGTAGAAAGTTGATGCTGTTGCAATGGCACAACCGTTATACGCTGAATCGTTTATCTACTTTACTGATTGTCCTACTATAAATATTTCGTCGAAAGATTAAAAGATGGAGATAAACAGAGTAATCAAATTATATAATTGTTGGAAATTACGTTAATCGAGTATGATATTTTAATCATAAGAAATCTGCACGTACTTAAAGTTTTATTTACAAATAAATTTCATATGTTTCGACTTAATAACGGCGGGCGCGTTCGTTCAGTTTCTCGCGTAATATTTTGCACGAACATACAAAATTGCGCAGAAGTTGCCAATGTTTCGATATAAAGTGCAGTTCTTCGCTGTAATGTCGCAGGTGAGCGAGAATTAAAAAATTCCAAAATCTACGTCTGCACGACACGGAGTCAGCGATGCGAAATATTTCGATTTTGATCTCGTTCAAATTCGCGATATCTGCGTCTCGAGCAGAAGTATTTCACCTAGCACGGATGACTGAAATGTTATTTCACGCAATAGCTTGTATTTTTGCTATAACCGCATTTTGCTGGTGACAGGGGCGAAAGGGAAGGGTGGTGCACGCTCGTGTAACGGTAAAACGAAAAATTGCTATCTGGTTGAATAAACTTGAAAAGACTCTCAACTATGTATTTGAGAATATGCGTTCTATATCCTGAAAAGAATCGCGAAAAATATCTAAACGAGAATTCTGATTCTTGAGACAAATCTTGCTTTCGCGCTCCCTTTCCTCTTTCTCTTTTCCAAATCGATCTATTTTCTAGTCCATCTTGAAAATGTAAATTCAACTCGTTCGTCGAGTTGTTCGAAACAAAGAAAGTTGATAAAATATCCCGTTTATCCCGTTTTTTAGATGATTTATTACAAGTACATGTATCGTATGGAATAGTTATGGAATTAACGATGAATTATATATATATATAGAAAAAAATACATAGATAACTGAAAAAGACGATAAGTGGATTTTATTCTTCTACGACGAAGAGAAAAATATGTTATCCGCGAATAGAGATATTTAGGCCTTGTCATGAAAATTATATAGAAATTATCAATTAAGTTTGCTTCGGGATAAATAGGTCGGTACATTGTACAGCGGCAGTAGACACTGGGCTTGATTACTCTGCAAGGGATCGTCAAGATTAATTATAGGGATAATAGGTTATTCAGAGCATTTAGGTGCTTGTAACGTGCAGAAAATATGAGACGAATAAAATTCTGCACGAAGTAATATTTATAGAACGAGTCTTTTTCTTGATCCACTGTTAATTTTGTATATACGCGGTTCCGAGTAATATCGTGTATAACGCATAAACCAGATGGATTAAAAATTCTTCGAGTCAGAATCGAATGAGATATTGCTAAGAACTACGTGTTATTACACGTAATATCTTGTACCGATGATAACGAGGATCAAGGAATTATTTTTGTTCGCAAAGAGCATGGAAACTAAGATTACAAAAATGCTATTACTCTGATATCACGGTATTCGTCTGCATTAGAGAATTAAAAGAAAGTATTTTGCCTTAAAATACTTTTCCAATCGTGAACACTTTGGTGAAACTGTAACAACGCCACGCGTCCCCTTTGATTTCCATGATTTTTCGAATATGTCGTAAAGTTCGACGTTTTGAACAAAAACAGCTTTTCCTATACGTATAGTGGCCACGGACGTCCATAGTTGTAAGATACTCGAACGAAAAGTCTATCGATACCGTTACAGTAAATCGTGCCTATAATCGCGCGTTTATGGCAGCGTATGGGTCGGTATTGGTTTCCGATAGTCTCACGGCAACCAGACAAAACGAAAACTAACTGCAAACTTGTATAAACTATAAACAAAAGATAAGAATTAGATTTCGGTTAAATGTTACTTTATTCGAGCACCGTGAGGCGGCCGGCTACCAATACCGACGCAATTATAGCCAGAATTCATTGCAATAAAATGTAAAGTAATGAGAAAAAATTTCACTTTGGTAGCGATTCTCATCCATGTGCTAACGATCGATCCAAAAAACATCCAATTCTATCTAATATTTCGTGCTTCGTTTCGCGGACTATTCCGTATTAATGTGCGTATCTGTATTAATTCTACTTCCCATTTGCTTCGTGTCGAAAACAGAAATGAAACGAGAGATAGGGAAGAAAAGGTAAAGAAAAATAAGGAAAAAATTAATACCTTCTTTTATATAAAATTTCAGTTAGAAAAACTAGGAAATTGTTGGCAAATGGGCTAGAAGCGAAAGAAGCACGTATCTCAGAATTACGCGAGATTGCTGCTAACGTTATATGTATACAAGTCGGGAAACAATGAAGATTTATCGACACTTATTTTCGTGAAACTGCAGAGAAGCTACCCCCTCCTCTCTGATTTCGGTGGTTTTGAAATATGTTATGAAATTTACCATCTTTAACGTGTTTTCCCTGTACATGTAACCGGCGGTCGGCCTTGGCTTCCGAGATACGTATTCTGCGTATAGTTGCGTCTCCGTAGGCGGTGTATGCCGCCACCTTATCTTACGTTTATAGCGTGTATCCTGTACACATGGTATATGTATAAACGAGGGTTGGGCGAGCTTAAACCCTAAACAGCAAAGCTAAAAACTAAGCGAAAAACTAAGCTGACTAAAAACTGTCCGCGATACATTTCAAACTCATCGAAATCGAATAACCGGTAGCTTCTCCGCGAGTTTATCTAAGTAGAAATTAAGAAATTGTTTAAAAGATCGGAGATAAAAGAATTGGTAACATAAAATTCGTCGACCGCTGATCGGGGAGGGAATGAAAAAAAGTGTGGTTATCAGCTTTAAAACGCAATCATTTCTGTAAGTAAAAATTCGCATCCGAATCAAATAGAGCGAGCTGGTCGGCAAGTTTTAATCCACGATCGTGGTATTGGCTTTTTTCTGGCGCTTGATAAAATGTTTCCGAGCCCGCAGCTGTACCATTCGCATACGCTATCAATAATTCGCACGAACTGAAAAAATCGCGATTCCGCGTGATTGATCGCTGCCCGACGATCAGCTTTCGAGCGACGATCAACGGGACGCGTATATGGAAAATAAAATGGAAATCGAATAACGATAGATGGAGACTAACTTTTCTACTTTTGATAGTAAAATGATCATCCTTCGACGTACGACGAAAAAAACGTCGGTACATTACGGCTCTAGCGAGAGATACAGAGCTGGATAAATAACAGCATGCTAGTATAAGATATTTCGACATTCGGATTAAGCGTTTAATTTAAGCGTTTAATTTAAGCGTTTAATTTAAGCGTTAATGATAGCAAGCTTCTCCGTGCACCAGCGACAATTTGTCGCTTACAAAAAAGGCCATTCGTTTATATGGACGTGCGCGCATTTGACGACGCGACTGCAGGATGACTTTATTTTCTGCTCTTTCTCTCTCTCCCTCCCTCTCCCTCTTCCCCCCCCCCCTCCCCATCGATCGGAAGTTCAATTTCTTCTTCTTTTTCTACTAACGTCATATATAAACGTCAAAGCGATACTTTTGTCGCTGGTGCGCGCACAGCCTAAAGCTGCGTCTACACTGTTATAATGTTATAATATATGTCTACATGAAACGTGTTTCTACTTGTATCACTTATTACAGGTGCAGATTCAGTTGCGTCCGCATCTAAGGAAACGAGATCGATCTTACCGTTGTGAAACATTCAGCTTGGACCTAGCTCGAGAACCATACGTGCTAGCGTCGAATAACTGAAGGCTATTTTTAAAGATATGTAAACACGCACACGCATACATTTAATTTGACGATAACAATGTATTTTATTAGATATTTTTCAATTAAAATCGATCGATGGCTCGTTTTAATTGTTCGTATGTCGCGGTATGCTTGTAATCGCAGAGGAAGACGAAACTTCTGTAATTAGCGAAAGAATAATTAATTTTAGTCGATCGTAATAGGAGTCAGCCCTTAGTCTAAGTCTAAATGCTTTTTTAATTTTTATTACCTTTCTTAATTTTATCCATTGATATTGGCGATAGCCTCGTTAAAATACTTGTGCTGATCGTTATGATTTTTAATTAACTGAAAATTTGAACGATACCGAGATGGAATTAAAATTACGTTCAAATAGTTTGCGATCTTACAATTAGTTTATCGATTGATCAGGAATTAAACGAAGTTCGGGGAAGTGGTACAGAGCTTCGACCAGCAATTAGCGGTCTTTCGGTTTCAATCGACGATCATCGACTTCAGTTATCGAGCTTCGATTTTAATAATTAGTTTCGATGAAAGCGAACTACGCGAGAACGTGGAGTTCGTAATCAACGTCTAGTTTCCATAAATTGTGCCCGAAGTGAATTCGTTCGATAGGGACTTTCTCCATATTTCCGCATAATTTTCCTATTCGCCATCCCCTTTATTTTTCGAAGGATGAACTCGAGATAAAAAATCGGCTAATTCTTAGCATAATCGTCTTAACGAAAGCACGAGAAATCACCGTTAGTACGTCGTGTAATGGTCGCGCAAACGAAGATATACGGCGAATAAATACGAAGGATAAACGAAATAACGCGTCCAGTCATTATCGTTCGTAAATACATGTGCGTGTACAAGGCGTCGATACGTATATGCACCTATATCGGCATGCCAACCAAATCGATGATTTATCTCTGATCTATTCGAAGTTTATAATCATGCCAACCGATTTGCAAACGATGGGTGTTGCGCTTTAATTCGAAACACGTTATCAGCTGCAACGTCAGCGACGCGGATGTTTTTCGACGGTATCTGCGCTTCATCTCGTAATATTGGAATTGCGTACGAACGTAGCCTAGGATCACGGATAGCAAGAAATATAACGGTAGGCTTTTTTAACGCAGTTGCACGATCTTTTCCTATGTTGCATCGCTGCAATTCGCCGTCAACTTTTTGTATCGTTACGCTAGAATTTCCGAGATACGGGAGTTTACGGTAGTTCTTAAAAGTAATTTTTGATGATCGTTAAGGGCCGGACGATGAAACATATACGACATATCGAATCGTACGTAGGTAAACATTTACACCGTGGCCCTCAATTCTATCGAAGTAAGTGTTTTGATTCCATCGATGTTATTTACCTATATCTTTTATTCGTTATTCGATCAAATTTGTCGTAGAATTCCGTAAATTATGTAACAATCTATTAATATTCGCTTACGCACGAATGGTAAGTGTGGCGTAAAGCGATGAATTTTTCCAGGAATTTCGTCGATCGAAATTCAGAAGCATCAGCGGTGCATTTCGCGAGATGATTATTCGTTGCAGCCTCGCCTCCGTTGCAAAGTAAATCTCAATGAAAGTGCGTAGAAGATTATCCGAAAATTAAAATTAATGGTCTGTATTTGCATTTTCATCGCAACGGCGAACATTAACGAACGGATGCCTAATAAAACCGAAACGGACGCGAAGAAAGAGTTTTCGTAGATTTATCGATCTTTTACCTTCCAGACTTGCATAATTTATAGCGTTTTTTTTTTTTTTCTTTTTCTTTTTTTTTTTTTGCAACGGCGTTCAACGGCACAAACAACGCGAAACCATTCTACGCAATAGCAAGGGAAACGAGATAATCTAGCAGTTGATATATAAACGAGATAACGCGGAAATTTGACGTTCGTCGGATGACTACGCGGCGGTCGAGCGTCGCCGGGTCGTACCACCAAATTATCGAAACTTTATCGTTCTTTTTCAAGAGAACGGTCGAGCGTCGCGTCTCCTTTCGGACTTTTTATCCTCGCGACAAGTAGAATACGATGGAACGGAGAAAGATTCGACCATGAATTTCAAGATACTGTTTTTACAAACGTTGGCGGATCCGAAAGCGTGTAGGTAGAATCACGTTGCGATGGTTTTTACAGTTACTTTCTTCCACCCTGTCCACGGTATAACGCGCCTGTACGATTGGATACATCATATGCGAATATAATTCGTATTTTTCACATACTCTTGATAAAATTCATCGAAAATCATTTTTTCAACGGAACGAATGCGTTAAAGAATGCTTCGAACGAGCGCGTCACAGAGATTTTGTACGATTCTCGACTTGGTCCGCGAATAGCCTTCGTCAGTGTCAATTAGTCGTCATTATCGCGGTTTCGACGTAACTCGCAGGAAGAAGAGAACTCGAGACGCATTGACGGAAGAAGGGAGGGATAACATTTGTGACAAACGTAACCGAGATTCTCTCCGTCACGAATCTCTTCTTTATTCGGTATTACAAGCACAGCGTCGTGTGAAGTCGTCGTTGCGAATCAGTGAACGATAATTGTCCTTCGAACTTGCTAACGCAAAACGTCATCGTATGCTTTTTCTAAATGCTCTCGTTGTTGACGTACATAGAAAAACGATGAAATAATATGGAATTATACTCGTACGATGGATTTATACGTATTTTGGATGGTCTGTCGAGTTTTAGGTCTAATATAATACTATATCTAACAACTATATCTAACAATGAAATTCGTCCGGTAAATGTTCTATCTTTCTTGTTTTGCCGATCGGACGAACGTATATCGATACGGAAATGGTCGTTCAACGTTTAAAATATGTATCGATATTCGCGTAAAAATTGCAATTAACAATTTTCTCGCGTAACGTTAATTTCTTTCTTATACGTTTTACGTGTATTTAGCACCAGTGACGAGTTGTAAACGGTTTCAGCGAAACGTTTTGAAAGGTCCGAGAGCTGCGAAAAATTCCTGGTATAACTCTTACCGTGTAATTTTCTTACGCTGTTAAGAGTTTGTTAAACCGATCAAGTTATTCGGAATAGGAACGATCTCGTCGATTTCAACGATCCCGAAACATGTTCCGAAACATGTCAAGTTCGATGTTCCGAAAAACTTGTTCTCGTACGTACCGCATCTTAATTTCCAAGATATTGGCAAAAAAATTCAATGAAATTTAGGTTAAGATCACGCTAATCGGTCTACGGTAGGAGATATTTTTATATAGACCAACTTAAGCTTGACTCATCGGTGAAAGAGCGATGACCATTTGGTCAAGAACGTAACGAAACTATACCTACCGTCATCGAAAGCTTTATTACGGAATAAATAATTATTTAGGGAAATAATTTGCGGAATACAAATTTATAAAATAAATCGTTAAATAACACGTGTAAATATAAATTTCGCTTTATTTCTTTTCGAAGGTTTGTCGGATAACGCGTAAAAGAAATTGTGAAAAAATTGCAATCGATCGGAATCACGCGCTAGATATTTCACACTGTACGATACACGCGATGATAATGCGTTGTTTCAAGTTATACGAGAAATTATCCGTATGACACTTGTGCTTCTACGATGGGTGTGGTGCGAATTCTACCAGACTCCGACTGGTATACATTATCGAATATTCGATGGAAAATTTTCCAGATGCAGCTGCATCTTATTACGTACAACCTACGTTATAAACTTTGGCCGATAAGTATCGTTCCAAGAAAATATCGTCCGTTTCGTGTATTTCTGCGTTATAACGACAAACGGAATTTAATTTGTTAAGCAAAAATCGAAGCACATGTATTAAATAGCAAAGTTAGAGAATCGACTTTCTTCGAGCATGTTTTTTTTTTTTTGTAAGCGTAGTGCATAATTTGTATCCAGCGAGATAAAGACGAGTTTCTTTGTCCAAAATTTTACAGGACCAGAAACGTATGTTTTGTGCGCTCGCATTAGGTACATACATTAATTATACATGCTGAACGTATACGTAGGAAAGGCAAGTCTAACCGTGCAACTTCTCGTTGTCTAACTGGTGGTGTACTTTAGGTTGCGTGCATCTCTGCGTTCGACACAAGCCTTAAAGAATTATCACGGACCAGAGTTTTTGATTTTTAGTTAACGGTGATTAGAGTGGCAAGGAAAAATTGTTCAAACACGGTGGAAGGTGGAATCGTTCGATTCTATAAAGTTTTCGCGAAAGAAAGCAGTGTACGCTTCGCCACCCGGCTTGCTAGCTAGTGTAAAAACATCTTCGAGCGAGATCAAACTGGCGAAGCGAATGTAGAAACTTTGCCCGTCGAAACGACCCCGAATGGATCGTCGTGTAATTTTTCCGTACCAAGCTATAACAGTTGGAAAATTAACAATTTTTGACGAAAATTTTCTCATCCTTTGATTTTCTAGCCAAAAGTGTATGTAGCAACAGGGTACACGTCATTACCATCAGTTTCATTCGGTTTCATCCTCTCCTCTTTATCGCAACCTTGTATCGATTCAATGTCACCGAAAAGTAGCATTTTCAATTCGTATTTTCTTGCTCTTTCATCGTGTGATTTACACTTCGACAAAAATATGGCGACCCTACTTAAACAACGCAACAACCTCCAAGTAAGCTTGAATATTTTTGCTCGCATCGTCGCCATCTACGTAAAAAACAATAAAACACCGTTCTTATACTTTTTATCGTCATTTCTAGTATCATTTATCGCTTGACAGCTATTTCGAATGGCAGAAATTTGTAGACACGCTGTGTAACGATAGATGCGAACAGACTAACTTTCGATTTAACTTTCCATTTGGGTTTTAGAGGCAATCGGAAGAGTACAAAAATCATTTGCATTTTTTAATTTAACGCCAAGATTCCGTATCTTTTCTCCGTTTCTTTTCTCGTGACAGAAAAATGACAAGAAAGTCGGGGTCCTATAAAATAGAGCGACATTACGAGTAAGTAGTACGTACGACTGCCAAGCACGCTCCTTCGTTCTTAGAGCATTCAAGGTGACTGTTTCGCGAGCAAAATACGAAAGAAGAAAAAAATGAAACGGGTGCATAGGTCGGCTGTGCGCGTGCCTCTCGCTTCGCATAATTTCTCGTTTAAGAGGTTAAGAATTCGTTAATTGCTCCGCTCACTTTTACGCTTTACGCTTTTATGCGTGTCTTGGAGCGAAGACATATTTAGGGAAAATTTGTACTAGCGCATACTCTTATTTATTTCTATTCCGGAAAGGAGAAAGAAAGAGAAAGAAAGAGAGGGAAGGAGAAGGAGAGGACGGTTAAAGCTGACTCGTTATATCGTTGTTCGAGTTAAATAATACAAGCATCCTTGGAAAATCCTTCGGATACTGGAAAGCGTAAATTCTTGTTACTATATATGTACGTATAGATTAATCGTACGATACGCGATTCCTATTATAATAAACAATGTAACTATATCGGTGGTTCGTTGATACGCGTGTTTACGGTATACGTAGACCTACGTATGTGCCTAGAATGTCAGAGTAGACGTTTCGATGCGACAGTGTTCCGATATATGAAATATCGCGATATACCGACCGCTTCGCCGCTTCATCGGATACTCTCCATTATTCTCTGATATATTTCGTGAATATCTTTTGCAGACAATTACCATATTTTTCACAGTCGTTACTTCCTAATCGGAAAATTGAAACGAAAGTTACCCATGTTGCTTTTTCTCTAATCTTCTCTAATCTTTTCGAACTTTTTTTCTAATTGCGACTAAAATTTAATACGGTAAACTTCAACGTTCTCGCAATCTTCCTTCCAAAGGACGAACGTTTTTGTCATTTTTCTATTAAGCGGGTTTAATCTCCTGGCTCGTAGGGGAAACGATCTCCACAGCAGGTTACGCGTAACGTTTACGAAGAAAGCGCCGCAAAGAAATTCGAACACGCGGCAGAATTTCCCGCAAAACTCTCGTTGAAAAACCTTGACCCCGCGTCCGGCATACGCGTCGATAGGTTAGAAAAAAGATATACGTCCATAAAGCGAGCCCGTATTTGGACGGGGATTGCCCGAATTGTTTCGGTGATTGAATTTACCGCGTTAATCGAAGTTATTGTCACGTATCTAATCGGTGGCTCGCGATATTGACTTAAAATTACTTTTCGCTGTTTCGATCAACGCGTGCATCCAATGTCTCTGACGAAACCGTGCTAACGACGTTCCGAAAAAGTAGCATTAAACTTTGTAGCTATTACGTTTAAATTAAAAAAAAATTCTTTTTTTTTTAGGTTTTTTATAACGCAGTACAAAATTCTCTCGAAGAAATTTCCGCCAGATAATCCTTTCGTTTTAATTGGATTTCTAGCTTTAACCTTCTTCCGTTATCTTCTGTTATATTTTTATTCCTTTACCGTTGAGATAGAAAATGTCAAAATTCGAACGTTGACAAAATTAATTCTTAGAACAGATACGTGCAACGATTAAACGTATCGTAGTAACGTAAACGTAGTACGCAGTGGATTTGTAGAATCGAATCGCATATGAAAAGAAGACTGTAAGCTTTTAGACCTGAAAACTGTCAAGCCTCGATGATGGTATATTATGCCGATATTAAAAGAATGTGCTGTAAATGTACTATAAAGTTTATTACGTAGACGCAATTTTGTCTAACGCTACAAAGATTATCTCCATTATTGTACTTAATTATTTTGTAATAGGTACTATGTAAGAAAAATATAATGCTTTTATCTTACATTGTTCATGAAGATGTGTTCGAACGAATACGACGATGAAACGAATACGTTACTAATATCGAGTATATGGAATTTTCATCGAATCAGCGATTAAACGATGTTATCCTTATTTCTATATGACGTTATCGACGAGTAATCGTCCGTTTACGTCGTATACCTGTAAACTGCAGCAATAAACATCTTCGATAGACACCGTACTTTTTCGTTTCTTTCTTTTCCAGCATTCGTGCAATTCTGTATTCCAGCTACGACTCCATTCCCGAACATTCTTACTAATTATTTAAAAATGTTCCTTTCTGCTTCACGTTGTCACCTGTGTGACGAGTGTACACGTTCGAAATTAGAAGATCAAACTATGCGGGTTTCTAACGCGAACTAAGTGGTCTCGTGACAAGGCCATCGTGAAACTAGTTTTTTCCAGTACCTAAAACGCTTCTTTTCCTCTCAAAATCTGACGTGCAAACGACATTACGATCTTCTTCAAAACAATATCATCGTTCCACGTGACCAACGCCAGCTGGTTAACATAATCGGAAACGTTCCTAACTAACAACTCAAACTGCGATATTTTCTAATTCGATTTAAAACATCACACACACGCCACTCGACAACCACTTCTTTCCGGTATTCAAATAATAATTCCGATAACAACCGATGCGCGAATAGCCACGAGCGACCATTCGTGACAAAGAAACGTGATCTTATTCAAAATTTGAAGCTCCGATCATCTTTCTAACGATCTAAACGATTTCGCGACATCTTCAGGGAATTAGTTGCTCCTACGATATATCATCCTTGGATAGCCTTTTTAACGCAGGATTCTTCGGTCGACCGATAATTCTACTTGTTCGCGAGTTTTTTCTATTATGCAACGTCGCTATTTCTATTACGTTGTCGCGAACGGCGTTTTCACCTTATGGCTTTACGCGTTAATTTCAGTACGCGTTAATAGCGTTGATTTCCCCTATTTTGATCGTTATTCGTAAATCGTTAGTTCAGAAAATATTCGTTGTTCCCGTAGTCTCGTTTCTGCCTGCAGAAATAGCCTGATCAACGCAACGATTACCGATAAATCTCCAAGTTTCGAGTAGCTCTGTTTCAAACATCTTTTCACGCCGTTTATCACGTACATGGTAATTATACATTTCTCGCGCGTATATAATTACGAATGAATTTCTGAAGTACGTAATATTTCCTCGTATACTTTGTTCCATCCTTATCCCTCCCCTCCCTCCCCTTCGTCTTCTTTGTCCATTTTTCCTCGTACCCTTATATTTGCCCGCCACTTGGCGCTCGTGCTTCGACAAATAAATTGCAAGCATATTTTTCCGTCGCATTATCGCTGGAAAAAAATATAGGTTATTAAAGGCGAGGGAAGGAAGAAAAAAATCGTGTGGCCGGCCGTGTGCGCGTGTTGCGCGGATCCGACCGAGTAAAAAATAATTCTCGTCGGGAAAATTTTCGTGGTCGCGATAATGAGAACTAATAATAATTGGTAGTAGACGTTAGCGGAAGTCCGCGACAGAACGATCGCGAGAGAAGGAATAATTCCCGGGGCATGATTATTGGCGGAGACGCGTGCGCGCGGCTCTGCCATGTGTATAACGACGTGGCTCGTTAAATCGCTCGCCTCGTCACGAGAACCACGGACAGTCGATTAACGGGATAATACGTTGCATTGGCCTTTCTGTTCTTTCCTCTCTGTCTTCTTCCTTCTTCTTTTCCCCTTTCGGCGTATCCTGCCGATTTTCATTTTTCATTCGTTCCTGCGTTTATGGAAATTTGAACGGATGAAAGGGCTGAACCCGTGACAACAAAAATTGTTAATATCCCAATTCTTGACTTTACCTAGCGAGTAAAGGTACCCTAAAGTTGTATACGCGTTAAACGATAGAGCGAGAAACGATATACGCACATGCTTGGCATTTAAGTCGCATTTAAGGTAACGTTTTCCTTCTCAAACTTCTAAAGTCGAAACGTCTAAAACATGACGCGCCATGGTAAGAAGAGGTTAACGCGCGAAAACTACTTTTCGAGATAAAAGCGTTTAAAAAGTTATGCGCCCAATAGCGGAGTCGTCTGTGTTTCGCTTACAGCCGTGTTACGCGTTTCATTTCACACTGATCGGAATACGTATGTACATGTAGTCTACAACGTGTTTAAAAGTGACGAAGATTATACGAACGATCAAAGACGTTTTGTAATTTTTATCGACGTAAAAAGCAATTGTCCGCTTTAATTACCGATACACGATTTTGATCGTGTATCGCGAATCGGATTTGGTCTAATTGCAAAGAGCGTACTTTTGCCAGCAGAAGAAGCACGAAGAAGTCGGAATCAACGTTTCTGCAGCTTGTTCGAAATCGCAAGAAATATCATTTTATTAATAAGCCGCGGTAAATTTAATATTTTCGAGTCCGATGGTCGTTAAACCGTTCGAAGAAAAAAAGCGAGAGAATTACGTACGCTCGAACAAAAAGACAAAGCCGAGCCATTTTTCATCGACAAATGAAAAAAGTAAAATTATCTGCCGTAAGTGAAATATCATAATCGTTTTATTCTCAACGCGAAGAAATAAGAAACGAAAGAAAGAAAATTCTTTCTTTTTCTTGCAACGAAATACCGCTTTCTCTCCGGACAATTATTTCAAACTTTACCAATTGCAAATGTTCCTCTCCGGCCTGCAACGAAACGGAGGAGAAATTCCAGCTCCATTTTCCACGATCTGTCTTACCGTACTTTCTCTTTTACCGATTCTCCTATCTGCCGAATAATTACACGACGGCGCAACAGCTGCAACAGTGAAATATCCAACAGCCACCCCTGGTTTAGCACGAACTTACGAAACTACGACCTTTCGAATCAGCGGTCGAACGAATATCGAGAAATTAATTAACGCCAGTGGCCAACAGATTACATAAAATAATATCGACTGTATTCTTTGGAAACTTACTAACCCGAGGCACCAGACGAATCGTGGAAATAGCAAATACATTTTAACTTGGTCGTGCAGCGCGCTCTCTGAGAGGTTGGCCGAAAAGAAATATAAGATTTTGAAGGAAAACTTAATTAACACGGTCGGCTGTGTCGAACCTTCTATCTCTTAAATTCTGGCAAACGACCATGAAACGGTTGCCTGTGTCCACGATGAATCTTGCACGAAGATTTCTTCTTTTTCTGCACACGTCTGAACAAGTAATTTAAAAATAAATACTTAGAGCCTACCTACCTACCTACCTACCTACCTACCTACTTATGTGCGAACGAGACTCTGAATCGTTTCTATATTTCACTCTACGATATGTAAATTATTATATGAATTTCTTGTCTCTTGTTCAAAGCAACGATTTATTTAAGTTACGACGTGGATAAAAGCGTCATGGTCGTTACGCCAAGCTTGTATAAAAGTTCACGGTTCGTAACTTTCATAATTTCATATCCGCTTAGGGTTTTTCCGAAAACAATGTTGTAACGTTACAACGATAATGCGACTTTAATTTATCGCGTACCAAGGCGTCTCGTCGGTTATCTCACGGACTTGGATCGTTTTTATTTCGTTCTAATTTATTGGCTGTTCGAAAATGATTTGCCTCGAATCACCATCACCGCTACACCGTGACTCTGCGTCTCTGAATCGACGAAGGTCTGTGTAAACCTGTGTTCACGAAAGCGCCTAATTCAGCCGCATCTTGAAATTCGGGGTAAAATTATCTTGATCGCGTACGTGTTCTACTCGTGCAACGTCTGAAAGGAGGTGGTCGCGTGTCGCCACTCGACCTTCTCTCTCCAAGAGAGATATCAAACTGCGGTAGTTTTCGAACTTTTATTTATTTACGTCATCGGTGGTTATATCTTTCGGTCGGATACAGTACCGTAGAGAATATACTACCGGACTCGATGGGTATAAGGAAACCTGAGGACAATTCCACTCGTTCCGATTCCATTTCTATTCCGATTCGAAAACATTAAACTTTTTATCGAATCGAATCGAAGTTTCTTCATTCGATTATCTACATATTTCTAGCGACGATGATCGAGCCTCGTAATTCACGGTCATTTCCTGAAAAAGAAAATCGTATATCGTTATCGATACGCACGTTTCCACTCTAAATCCATCGAAATCTACGAGAGTGATTTCGCTGGCAACTCAGGTACGACCCTTTACCGGATCGTAGCCGTAGCATAAAGAGGGACGGGACGGGTACGCTGGCGGCGAGTGTTCGACCGACATCCGTGATGTTTCTCGGTTATCCGTCTTGCGAACAGATCGAATGATCGTGGTGCGCGGCAGCTGCACGCACGAGCTATCCGCGAAGGTCGTCGCCGAAACCGCTATACTTTCCGTCGCTGTCTGGCCAGCCCTTTATCTCTCGGTGATGTACGAGGCCGAGCTGTGCTCCACCGGTGTTATCGCGTGCCCGTTGCCCCGGGCTTTTAGGCTAATTCGAGGCGAACCAACTGCAACTGCACTCTGCGTTGACACCACCTTCGCTCTCGTCGCCTCGCTCGCACTTTTTCCTTCCAATTCGATACTAGGCGTCCTCTGCGTTTCGCCGAGTTTCGATCTGGATGCTCGAACGGCTGATAACTCGCGTCACGATGTCTCGCGATAAATTGCGAAGCGATATCGAGTTTCGAAGCGTTTCGAAGCGTTTCGAAGAGGCGTGAGAGAATCGCGATGGCGTCAAGATCGTGGTTATTTCGACGCCAGTTTGTGTACCGGTTCATGTTCGTATGGCCTATTCGAGAGAGGCATCGATCTATGCACTCGGTAGGTTGGTATATTTTCTCGAAAGGTAAATCCTCGTGGCATTAGGACTATGCCGTTATGACGTTAAGAGAAAGGAAAGCGGAAGCACGCGCATCTATTGTATATATGTGGATGATTGGAAGATACGCAGTATCCGTTTCTCACGAAACGCATGTTTGAAAGATCGCGATAATCTCTAACTAACACTATCGGAACAAGTTTTAGCACGTTGTTCGGTATTCGGATAAACAGCGTGCTGATGCTGTTACGTGTTTAAATTTTTGTTTGCGCGCTGTTGTTCGTCAAATAACGCGCGAACATTCGCACGGTGTAAAGGGCATTGCTGTCTAATTTCGGAAATGTGTAAGTACTTTGTACGACGGAGAGTAAAAATAGCGGCGGCAGATAAAATTTTAATAGTTTCGATCGTTTTCATTTCTACGGAAACACGACGAGATACGACGTAACGTTGATAAAATTTGTTAAGAAATTTACAAAAATCTAGATTGCCAAAATATTTAACGGAACGTTAAAAGGCATGTAGACGATTAAATATCGAGATACTTGTGCGTCTTAATTTTTTTCTCCGTTAGCATAAAAAATATTAACACACGTACATACTATTCTATACATTCGTACCGAAGAGTATTTAATTCGGACATTTCTTTTTAATAGCCATCTAGTCTCCTCGGAATATCGATTATTATGGAAGAGCGAACGAGAGCCAGTTAGTCGACGTTGGAAAAAGTCTTCGATCGACCGGCTCTCTCTCCCTCGGCTACAGTCTCGCTGCAATTTCAATCTCACAGATGAGTTGCTCGGTGTTAAAACTTGTTAGCAACAACTACGATGTCGAGGTGCTCACCTCTTAACGAAGTTACCGACCTCGGCAGTATAGTCGTCACTATTCCAATTCTGTTGCCGAACCTGTTATAAAAGCAATAATTGTACAGTGTTTCGTACCTAATCGCATTGTCTGGCGCTTATCGCGCAAAATCTCCCCTCTTCCATTTCCTTGGATCGCGCTGTAACTCGCGTCTGTTTGATTTCGTAGAATTGAAATTGAAGATCGTAGTTCGCGAACGTTGAAAGATTAAATTTTAATACCATTATTAAGAACATTCTTTGTTTTACGAATAAATTGGACGGATGCAGGATTCTACGCTGGAAAAGACATAGTTAGTGTAAACACGTACAGTGGATAGGAAAAGAATAATAAAATTGGTCCAGATACTGTTATATTCTATATAAGAGTTGTAAGGATACGCAATAGTTGTAATGTACGCATACCTTCCGAATCTTTTTCACGCGGTTCGTCTCGTTCCGAGTATGACCGACAAGAAGAAGGCTTCTTCTCCACGGGAAGCAGTACGTTTGCAACTCATTTGCAAACAACAATTGCATTTCAATTTAAATGTATTTTCAAAAGTAAAAATCGTTCCATTTTCTTCGGTTTTTAATCAGAGCATTAGACTTTTCACGACTATTTCGCAAACATGGAAATTTTCTTTCCGTGTTCGAAGCTATTTGAAATTCCGGAAGAATATTTTGAAAAATAAATTCACGTCTTCGCATAGTACTAGCAAGAAAGATACGTTCCATCTAAAAGTATTACGAGAGTTTCGTAGTTTCGAAGTCAAAGTTTCCCAACATTTGATCGCGTTTGTCAAACTAAACTAAGCATGCTTCCTGCGAGGAAATTCGGAAATGTCGATAATTCACGTCAAATGATACCGAGTTGTTTCGATTTGCATCTGCGTTCGATTCTTGCTGACGACTTTCGTGATTCTGCTAGAGACGGCCACAAGAGAGATGGATAATCCGCTAAAGATATTCTTTAAAGCAGATTTTCAAGCATTTTCCTTAGGATAAGAACGGATAAAAAGAAATTTTCCTTATAAACCGTTTTGTAGCGCGTGTTGGAAACTACGTGCAAGGTCCGAACGAATAACGGATAGAAGCAGCGGCCACGAGGCGATTACTCGTGAAAACGCGCAAGAAGGAAGGAAACGTAGAATAGGATTTTTTCATCCGAGACTTCGTTTTCAAGATCAAGTCATCCGATATTACGATCGATCAACGCAAGCAACATCGTATAACTTCGTCAACTCGTATCGGTAATTGTTCCGACCGCGATCATTCGCGATACGAGTCGCGTGTGCGTTGAAGGGTCGGTCCGAGCGACCGGACGAGCAGCAAAGAGATAGATCACAGAGATGAGAGAAACGTGGGAGAGGGATATTTGCAATTCCAATGCCATCTTCGACCTCGTCCCTCTCTTTCTCTCTCCTACCCTCGTCTCATCTTCCGTCCACGTTCATCCGTTCATCCGTTCATGCGTTCATCCGTTCATCCGTTCGGCCGTTCGGCCGTTCGGCCGTGTGTACGACGAACGACGAGCGATTCTCGCGTGACTGCTACGGTCGCGTCGCACGAAGGACGAAAATTCGCGTACTCGCGAGCCGAAGCTCGAACGCGAAAGACGACGGACGGCCTGCCAGGAAGCCTAATTCTTTAGGGCCGTCGCGACAATCGACGAGTTCGTGGATCGAACGAACTCTGTCCAGACAGCACCCACGTTGTACATCCGAGTGCTTCGAGACGAGATCTCGAGTCAACGAGTCGCGGCAATACCACTTGACGGAAGTTCTCCCTCGGTGAAAGTTAGACACCGGTAGAATTTACGTATGTCGTTTCCTTTCGTAGAGCAATTTGCAACGATGCAGCGAATTATATGGAAACTGTTGCCACCTTAGGGACGATTCGCTTTCGAAATTACGGATTTAAAATATTATAAACCTTCTCCCTGCGGTTTCGTTCTTCCGAAACGTTGTTGTTTCGAAAGTGACGCAACTTGAAAATAGGACTTTTCAACGAGTACGAAGAATTCTCTGTTCGAGCATAGTGCGACGGATCGCTTTGCTGTTGAAATTTATCAGCAACGATATTAATACTCGTGAAACGGAATCCAGCGTTGTTTTTGTCACTTTGACTTTGTAACCAAACAAACCAAAAATAACAAAATATTTCCTCGCACAATCTCATCGCGGAACATCCCAAATTTTTATTTTCCTTTCGTTCAAACATCGTGCAAAAAAGTACAGTGACGTAAATCGAATTCATTTTCTCAAGCATCTTACCATTTTGCAACATCGTCCAGTTTCGTTCAACGTTTAAAAACTGTTTCAAATAAATACCGGCTTCTCGGATAAGTCTCGACGAGTTCTTCCGCAATCAGGTTGTAACCTCAGGAACGATAAAAATTCTTCTGGATTTGACAGGTGAGATCGCGTAGCAGCGTTTCTTATACTACGTTATAGTTCAATTATTATTAGAAAATACGGTAAAACTGACTCAGGTAAAAGCGATCTATCGTACCTCTTGTCCAATCCTATATAGAGCGATGTATTATATCTTTAAATAAATTAAATATTTATTACCATATATTTCTTTCAAGCTTTCCCGTATATTCGATTGGTTCATTGCAACATTGCAAATTCTTCTATCTATACGGTTAACAGTTAACGACGAATGTTGAAATAATACGGATCATACACTCGGATACGAATAAAAATAAAAATGATAAATAACGAATAAACGAATAAAAGATAATGGCGCGTGTGTGCCTGTGGTAAAATTTTCTGTATGCATCGCCATAAAGGAGGAAAAATACTCGAGTCAGCGAGTAAATTTATAATCCATTCTAAGATGAACTTCTCAACTGTACATGGTAAAGCCGAAAATGGGAAGGCGATTCCTTGTAGAAAAAAAAAAAAAAAAAAAACTATATCGTAGATAGCGTAGAACAAAGTACGTGTTTCGTACGTGCACATACACGACTGACAGCTTTCTCGAGTATATAATAACCGGTAAAAATGTTGCAAACGAAGAAGCAGATCGTCTTAACCGCGTGAAACGATCACCTCCTCTACGCTGTGTAGTATTGCCAATTATCATCCAATTACACGTGTGCCAAGTAGTCGTTGATTAATTAAAAATCGCTGCTTAACCTCGTGCAGAAAATTCGAATATCCACGTCAGGATGCATGTAAAATGTTCGATCGGCGGATGATACGCGTCAGCGATCGCATGTGTTCATGGCTAATGAAGAATGAAAATTCGAGACTTCCGCGAGCTGCAATCGCGCGGGTATGCGAAATCATGATTAGGAGAACGACGATTCGCGACGCGTGCACTCGTTGCCCGATGAAATACGTTCGTTCCGTCCGACAGCGATGGAGAAATATGCGTTTGAAAGTGGGATGCGTTTGTCTCGGTCGGGAAATATGGATCGTGGAAAGGAGTGGAAAAACGAGAAAGCATGGTTTCGGGAAAATTGGCAAAATTGTCGTTTCGGTTCTCGAACCGGTTATAGGAAACATCTTTAGTATTTTTTAAGGATCTATCGATGTCGCTACATGCGCAGAAGCGTCTCTCATTTTGAGAATAACAAACCATATGAAAAAGGAAAAATCGACGAAACTTCGTTCGATGCGCGAAGAAAGATTAAGATGTATAGGTATCTCTGTTTCGAGTTTCGTTGTCGAATTGAGAAATCACTCGGATCTCTTTTACACCGTCGTGGAAAAACGAAAGAAAAACGACGAGCAGTCGCACGAGTGTCTCTTAAGCTTTCGCTACTGTTATTAGTAATCTACGAATATATCAGATTTTTTTTCCAAAACACTTTCTACAGAGTCATAGATTTGTTCAATTCCCCGATATCGATAGCACTTCACTATGTTTGCACATTGACAGCTATCGATTCGATGCAAAACGTGTAATTGAGATTTCAATCGTATTAAGACGTACCTCCGGAGGAACTTTTCGAACCGATAAAGAAATGATTATTGCGGTCATATGATTCGACTTATCGCGTTTTTATATCGATCCATATCCAGTGTTCGATGCAGTATGTTTTCAAACTTACTGTATAGAATTTACCGAACGAATGAAATTGACGCTTTGAGATCAGAAATTCCTCGAAAACAAAGAATTAATTACATATTACGCGTTACCATTAATTTTATCGTTCCAACGATAGTTTGTATATTTAGTTTGTAAATTGTACATTTATTTATATTATATTATTATAGCCGTTGATTTATGACGCAAAATATTTCATTCGACTCGATGAAATCGTTGGTTCGGTCTTTTTGTCAACGGTTATTTCGTCAGTTATACGTATAAAATTCGTGCGAATCGAACAGAGTGATAAAGTTGAAAAAAGAAAGAAAGAGAGAGAGACGATATTTCGGATAATACGACAATTCTGCCACTTGCGAATATTTAAGAAGTTTATTTCGCCGCATATCTATAGTTGTAGCAGCTGCCTACCTATTTAACAGCGTAGAAAAGATATGTATCCGCTGCCTAACGTGACAACGACGAAACGCATATTACAACGAGCTCCTGTACCGTCTGAGCCGCATTTCGCTCATTTTATTCGGCTGTAACGTCGATATCGGTAACTATAGGATCAAAAGAAAAATGGAACCAGCCAATTTAACGCGGTCATCGAAAAATTGTTCCGCTATGATAGCTTGGGTTTAACGAAGCAATAAAGCTCGTGATCGTTAATCCGTGAAATCCCGAATCGTATTGCATCCTTCGATCGCGTAATCGTAAATACTCTAAACCAGCGATTCCCAAAGATCACGCCCCGCGATAAAACTAGTTGCTTTCAACAGTTGTATCTGTTGTTGTAAATTTTACGCTCTACATATTCTAAAGTCCGCTGTGACTGAAAAAAGTTTGAGAACCACTGTTTTAGAACGCTCTTCACGCCTCTAATCCACTACGCCAAGTAAGTAGGTACATTTACTGCTCCGAATCTCAACTCTTTGTTCGATCGACGTGATCCTATCGTGCAGAAGTTGGTATACGTCATACTTGAACCTTCCGTATCAAGACGATTCTATGCGTAACGTGATTACCATCGGATAAGAGACGTATATCGTGTTACATATACAACAGTGACTCGAAAGCTCGATGCGACGTTAGAAACGTAATCAAGAAAGAAGAAAGAAAAGAAAAGAAGAAAAAAGAGAAAATAGAAAAAGTAAAGGACCTAGTAAATGCGTAAAAGACGAGCAATTAATTTTCAACGCTGACCGTAATATCGTGCGATCGAGCCGTGAACACGCATCGCGTTCCAGTTCGGCGGGAAGATGAATCGCGTCACCGGATTAGATCGGTCGCGACCGTTTGCCAACACGAACATCGTCGTTTTCGACGCTTCCATCTTTTGTGCCCGGTCTACGGCCTGGTCTGTCGACTAGGTGCCACCTGCTAGCGACCAATTAGACACGGAATTTAGGCAACGATAGCCGCTTTAGTCGCGTTAGAATCGCACTGGCGAAACGGGCGCGTTTAGCAAGATGATCAACCACGGCCAAACACGCGACGCCTCCGTACTTCCGATTTGCGTTATTCGAAGCAACCGAATTAACCTTTACGAACCACTCACCGATCGGCGCATCGTACGATCGTTCCAATTGCTCGGTGCTGCTCGCTGCCGAACAAACGAACAAATCCAAGTCGAAGATCGGAAACAGTCTCCTTTTCGAGACTGTTTCCAGTAGTATTCGGTTTTTGAGACTGAAACTTACGAACGAATGAGGAATGAGGAATGAGGAATGAGGAAAGGGAGAGGGAGAGAATCGATACACTTTGGGCTAAAACTCAAAGACTATGGAATTTCTTTATATCGTAACGTGTTCTATGGTTGATAGGAATTCCAAAGGAAGATAAGAGAAAATACATTACCGATTTTACATACTATGATAGATAATCGTTTATTTTCAACCGATATAAATATACATATGTACGTACATACGAGTAACTCGGTCGCTGAACATATCCAAAATGGTTCATCGCGTGATGGGGATAAGAGATGCGGAGAAAGATAAGAGAAGCCAAGGACAGGGAAAACATACGGAGAGGATATGGTAACGCTCATTTTCATACGATCGACGAATCGGTCGAAAGAAGGTTTGCGACTTTTTCTGTACATTATATTCCTAGTCGGATTATACGTACATATATTTAGTCTAAAATTAATAAATAACGGATAACTTTGAACGGTGTACAAGCTACAAAAAGAGTCTTCTTCGCTGTAATCATCGTTTTTCTAACGTTATATAGAACATGCAACGATCAAATCGACGGATTAAAAATCAGAAACCGACACCGATGCTTCTTCCGATGGAATTTTGTACCCTTGTATGCGCTAATCCCGGATAATCGAGATCGAAATTGTTTCATAGATTATCTAGAAAATCCATTAGTCATTTAATCGTCGTCGTTAATTATTTAAAAAATGTCAAACAAAACGGAGAAACAGAGTCGTCTGTTCGATAAATTTTATTGAAATTTGTTCGAGGTATTACTCCGCCTCCTGTCACTCGTCGAATGATAAAACAAAGTCAATGGTAAGATAAATTTCTTGTTAAAATAAAACGGAAATAACAGTTGCGAATACCGATATAAGATAATAATGATCGAAAAATGATATAAAAATAACGAACGAACAAATTTCTTTTTTGAATCGGATGGATGGGAAAGGAGACATTACGATAAATCCGAATAACGTATAAGAAATAAAGGAATAAAAAATTAAGACGAAATGGACGAATGAACGAGCAAAGGATCGGACCGAAATAATATATGCGTCGATTTTGCCGGATTTAACGCTTTTACGGCCACGGTTTCTCCTATGACGCCACGGTGGTCGTTGGTGCAGCCAACGGTGCACCGTGTTAAAACACAGTGTGTGGCGTTCCTGAGCGAAACGTGTGATTTCAGCGTGGCCGTCAAAGCGTTGATCGAACGATCGGTGAGTAGGAAGTACACGACGACGTGACGAGCGAATCAGGCATCGTGACTAATCCACGCGCGACAGCACGCGTAACATTCCGCTGCTCAATAATTATTCCCCGTAATCAACGCAATTAATCAGAACGACGTGGGAGATACTTGCCTCTGGAGAGACCTAGGTTATCGTTGGCTCATTACGATACCGATAGAAATCGAGTTGCTGATCATCGATACGATCGAAGCGGACTAGAGCGAAACGCGGTTCGAGCTTTCTTCCAGTTCGGTCGAGTTACAAACGATCTTGCCGTTTATTGCCAGAGGAGACAAAGGGTCGAGAGTCGAGTCACGGTTCATCGAGTCGGCTCATTACGATTTCGCATTTACGTTTGCGCATGCTAATTCTCATCGTCGAGTCGTTTCTTCTTAGAGATTCGATTTTACAAACCGTTACGATTCCATAAGTTTCTATAACTTTCTCTCTTCCTGCTTTTCTTTTCCATCAACGAAAGACAAACGACGGGACCAATAGCAACGATATTACGCGTCTGTCGAATGATTCTCGTTCGAATCAACGATCGAGACAAAATATCTGGATCGGTGTCGTGGTTGGCCAGTACGTTGTCAATAACGGTGTAAATAGGTTAACATTTGAATTTCCGTTCTATGCGTTTCGTTTATCGATCAAATAAGTGGAAATTAAAATGATATACCTTAAATTGGTTCGAACCGACTGTTACATCGAGTACTTGGGTATCTGGCTTTAGGCAGCTGTGTTCCTGAATCAGAACCGACCGACATGTAAACAAATATAGAAGTAACGACGCAACTGTATCGTCAACGACGAATTCGAACTTTTGTTCGACGCAAAGTTTTAGTATGCGAACGAGTGAGTAGTGGCACGTACAGAGTAGATCGAACCGTTGTCGAAACGACGCGTTTCGCAATATACATACATATCGTGAGTGTGAAACGATATTCGTGTGGTATTTGGTGCTGAAGTCCTTGAAAAGGCGCGTGCCTACCACGGTCAGGAAACTGTGAAATTTCAATCGATTTATACAGTTCGTATCGATTTGGAATTGCCGGCTCATTTGCATAACGATCGTGCTTTTAATCGTCTTAAGATAGAACGCTTAATTACACAGTTTTCTCTCGGTTATTACGTTTCGAGCGCCACTTTCGTCGACGAAGAAAACAGTTTTTGCGTCTCCGACGCTTGGCCGTTACAAAATTTCTATACGATCGACTAGCGAAAACCTTATGGCGATACATTTTAACGAAAAGCAAGCACTAACTTACCTCCGAAAGCTGCTACAGGAAACAATTTTCATATTACGAATACCACTGTAACGGCACTAGCGAACTCACGCTGCTCTACCAATGCGCAAACGACTTGTTCTCTCGAAAGACGAATTTTCGAATAAACGAATAAGACGTGTATATCGAAGATAAGTGAACGATAAACTCGACGTAACAACGATTCTTTCATCCAGAGGAATTTCGAATCGTTTGAAAAGTTCGTTGCGTATATAAAAAATTCTACCGTGTATTCAACGCGATTAACGTGTGTATGAAGTGTGCACCGTATATGAATCACCCTGAGCAAGTCTATATTTATAACTCGATTTATTTAAATAAAAAATGAAATAAGGAATTATCTTGTTCGATAGTTAAATAACGAAATAATTTACAGCTCGTCGATAACAACGAAATCGCTTATTCTTGAATCAACGAAACGAAAGCGGCACGCTTAAATGAAAAATAATTTTATAAATCGATTGTAAATCGAACGAATAAAAAAAGAACAAATTTCATTGATATATATATAACATAGTTTTAGATTCGAATTGCGGCAACATGATATTTGCAACGGTATTTTTCTTTTTCTTCTTTTTCTTTTTCTTTCTTTTCTTTTTCTTACACAGGAAAATCTTTCCTTTTGGTAGTAAACTGTCGAACAAGCGATAACGTATCGGGGAGGGGACGCTTTACGCTTGAGAAAGTATTCCATCGTCTAGTTATAAACTATCTGATAACACCGGATTGCGTTACAATTAATATCTAATAAAAAAAAAAAAAAGAAAAAACAAGAACGAGAAATTACAACAATTGGAAGGTTTGTCGTTGAAAGGGAAAAAAAAAAAAGAACATGTAATAGGAAAAATGGCGTAGAAGATCTTCTAACAGGACTCGTCTGGATAACCGTGTTCCGTTTGAAATATGTTCCTAGCTGTTCGAAGTGTTAAACGCTCGACACCCTTAAACCTTCGAAGAAGAAAACAGATCCGCGGATATTATATAGCGCGACTAAAATGAAAATATTCGTATATTTAAATAAATAATTCGTATCGCATCGTAACGACGTTTAACGAGAAGTAAGCGAGAATGATATTTGTAAAAAAAAAAAAAAAAAAAATACGTACGTCAATGAATTGACGTTAAAGCGTTACAACGTCGGTGCTTAGCGGTTAAAAGGGACATTTAAGACAGTCCGTTCCTTTGTCTTCGCCCTTGTACAAGGAAGAGCGTAAAACGCCAAACTATCGCAAAGCCCAGTGACTCTGACAATGAACAATTTTACGAAGCTTCCGACGGAGCAGCTCCAGAAGCTCGGTAAATTTATAATCGCCGGTCTGCTCTCGTATTCCGAGGCCGTTCGTTCCTCCGTTCCTTCGCGATTCTCGCCGATCTTGCTAAATCAACGAGTGGCACGGCGTGGCGTGGCATAGCGTAGCGTGGAGTAAAGTGGAGTGGCGTGGAGTGGAGTGGAGTGAAGTGGTGTGGTGTGGTGTGGAGTGACGTGGCGTGGCGTGGCGTGGTGTGGCGTGGCGTGGCGTGGCGTGGCGTCGCGTCGCGTCGCGTCGAGGCATCGGTTGTGATCAGGGGCACGACAGGTCGGCTGGGTTAGGCTCGAATAGACTGTCAATGAGGTGTCCAGCTGTGCCCATCCTGTGCAACGCGGTAACAATTATTCCGTCAGCCGTAACGTTGTCCCTCCTTAGCCGTGTTCCAGCACTTTTTACCAGCCCCACCATTCGTATAAACATAGCGTAGCGGTGCACACTTTGCGGCGTTTAGTCGCTAGTTAACCGTGCTCGTTTCACAGTACATATTCGTTTCCACGCTTCGCGTTTCGTGCGACGATCGACGTAGATTTTCAGCCAAGCTGCCACGATTCTAGTATCAACGAGGCTAATTAGAGTATTCTATTCTTTGCAGACGAGACTGATCGAAACGCGTGTTCGAAAAGTGTTAAAAGTTTCGTCGAAACGGAAGAATCTGTGCGGTGATACGAAATGAACAAGACGAGTCCTCTTCGTTCGAGCTTTACCTTTTATCGCATGTATTCGGTATGTCGTGCGTTCTATCGTGTCGACGATCTTTGGTAACGAGCGAGAGAATTATCGGCAAAGTTGAAAGATAATAGTTGGATAGTTGGAAAGTGTAGCTGCTGGACACGGTGGAGCAAGAGGCAAAGCGATCGACGAGGAAAGAACAGAGGAAATAGGTACGAAGGGGAAGCGAGTTAGAACCGGCATCGCGAACCTCGAACGTCGGTCTAACGAGGCGAACGAAGGAAGCTCTCTGGCGTTGTAGAGCGTCGGCGGAGAGGATCGTGACGGTAAAAGCGGGTCAAGGTGTCGAAGACGACAAGCGGTCGTCGAGATATCGGCGCGAGGTGTTAGCGAGTCTCCCTGGAAAAACAAAGCGTCACGCGACTCTGTTAACGATCTGCTGGCTCCCCTATCAGGCGCGTGATCGTTAATCAACGATCGGGGATCATCGTGTTTGGACTTTCTCGGAGTCATCGTCACGCGACTCCGTACACTGTCAACGGTCGACAGGGGAACGTCGAGCTGTGATCGTCGAGCTGTGATCGTCGAGCTGTGATCGTCGACCGCTCTCGTCTCCATCGGCAGTCGATCGAGGAAAGCCGCTTCTTCTGCACGATCCTCCGACGATCGTCCGTCGATTTTTTCCTCGACTTGGCAAACTTTGTTCCCTTCTCGATCGCGAATCGAATCGACACAACTGTCTTACCTAACGTTCGCTGTAACACGATACGGTGCGTTTCGTTCGTTTCTCCTTGCTCGTGATCCATACTGCACTCGGCGACTCAAGCCTGTCGAACAATTTCGGTCGCGTTCGGCCAAACAGCAAGGATTTTTAGAAACTTTCTTAAACCCTTTTTCCACGAATCTACCTCGAACTCTACGTTGGGTACATGGATTCGCGTTGCTCCTGTCGAATCCAAGACTTCGTGTGTCAAGAATATCCCTGTGTTCCAACGAGAAACGTGAAAGTCAGTTGGATTCCTACGGCCAAACTAGACCTTTTCGCCTCTGTTCTGCGAAACATCGAGAAGCTCGCATAGCCGGTGTCCATCCTATCGAGAAAGCTTGTCAACTGCGAGTCGATCATTCGGCCGATGACAGCCGATGACAGCCGATACAACCGACTGTCGTTCGATTCGTCTGCATACGATTTAAATCTCCGTTGATCGAGATTGTTCGAAATCGATCGAGTGAAACATCGTGAATCGATAACGACACGACTCCACGTATCGAATAGCTTTATATATATATATATATATATATAGAAGTTGGTTTCTTAAAGGGCACGTTCTGGTTAGTTCTCGAAGGCACCGAGATACGATATGGAGATCGACACGAGTAACAGAACGAACAGGTCGACCGAGGAGTTAGCCAAGCGACGCGTCTCCATTAGCGATCAGATCCTCGGCATGGATAATCCCAATTTTGATCATCATCGGCGCATAAGCGCCAGCTCCGAGTATAATTCCGATCAGGGTCGCGGCAAATCGATACTGCAACATGGAAGTAGTAACTATGGTAGCGCGGAGAATATTCCGCAGCACAAGTTCGATCTCGAGAACGGCAGGATCAATGGAAACAGGAAGAAGTCGGCGCATAGCTTGACCAGCTCCATTAGGGACAAGCTCGAGTACTCGGAGGAGTTGGAACGGTAAGAATCTTCGGAATCATTCTATCAGAATCAAATCTGCGCCGATTCGCCATCGTTAGCCGCTCTAAAGCGTTAAACTTCGAGCAGTTCCTCGTCCGATATTCCTTCGTTCCGTTCATTTTTCTTTCGATATTTTCCCTAATAATTTTGGAAAAGTTCATTTTCACGCAGCTTCGACAATGCCGACAATGTCGTAGCTTGGTCTGTTTGGGCAAACGCGTGTCCTCTCAATGTCGATCTTGGATCGTAACAATCTTCGCGTTCGATTAGACCACGTTGAATCGTCGGACAGTTTGAACCCAAGCGTTATAGATCGTTCGATCGTTCGTAAATATTATTCGTGCGAAAGAATCGCGTACACCGGTTTCCCTTATCTTGTGAAATGTATCGAAATTCCTCAAATCAAACGAAATCAAGTTTCATCGCAAGCTTATTAATAAACGTCGATCGATCGTATTTGGTAAAATCGGTATTTTATTGTTATATGAAACGCCGATAGCATAACGAATCTCGCAAGTATCTCGATCCTTGATACACACAGGTACGATCGATGCTGATTTTTCTAAAACATTTTCTTAAAAACGACAACCCGATGCGATAGATATAGCGATAGCGTACATACAGAGTACGCGGGAATCTAGAAAAAATAGATCGCGTTCAGCTTTTAAAAGCAAAGTTCGCGGTAGCGTGATATTTTAATCCATGCTTTCCAAGGCTCGAGTTATATAAGACTTTTAATGACATTTTATTAAAATAAGCACTGACCGGTATTTCACGTTGATAATAAGACAGCGTCGTACAGTGCTATCTTTCTTAATAAGATTAGAAAAAATATTTATGATAAATACAAGTATTTCTTTCATTTTTCATATCGCGAAATCAGTTCGAGAGACCGATAAAAGGAAGACGTATCCGCATAAATCTATCATGGGAAAAATATGTTTAAACGAAAGACGTTTTCCCGAAGAAAACAAACTTGGAACGTTTTTCTTTTTTTTTTTTTTTTGTTTTTTTGTTACTAAATTTTTCTTGCCAAATATCGCACAAAACATCTTCTAGTTTTAATACAACGATAATTTCAACGAACGTAATACCTGAACGCTCTTACGCGCGTGTAACGGTAAATGGAGGATAAAAAATATCGTCCCTTTCATGGCACCTCGAGCCTTGCATCCAAGCTTTAAACGCTCTTCGCGCAACTGTTTAACCTGTCGATTCCTTAACCGCCGTACTTAACACCGTACTCGTTTCTTAACGTTGTAACGTATTGTACTAAAGTCGATGACGTAATTTCGTAGTTACGGCAAAAAACGTACGTAATTTTTCAATACCGATACAAAAAAGATCATCGATCACACGATATCGCGTAATATTTATATATCAGACGATATTAACTGGTACTGGTCGGTTATAAGTAAGTCGAAGAAAATAAAAACAGAGTTGGGAACTTGAAAATGCCAACGCACCGTCTATCGCGCGCGTTTAACGCGCGTACCTGTACGTCGTTCGCACCATCGCACCGAGCGAGATCCGCGTGCAAGCGATACGGATACGGAGACAACGAATGAAAACTATTCGTAGCAGGCAATCCTAATCGGGGGAATTGTAACGGATCGAGGAAGCGTAGTTCGTGATGTAACGGTCGGTTACAAAGCGTGTCATTTCCAATCGCCTTGATAAGATCATAAAGATCATAAAGTCTAATGAGATTGAACGAAGCTCTACGCCAAGTTTCCTACATCGTCTGTTCGCCTGCACTCTACAAGGTATACGCTACTGTCGACGCTTTCTGAATTCTCGACGAGCTTTTTTAGGAGAGTCAGAGTCAGAGTCAGAGTCCGAGTCAGAGACAGAGTCAAAGTTGACACGAAGAATTAGATTGGATCGGCGAATAGCCGGATTCATCGCGTATAACTTCGCAAGCGACCGTATCTTGCAACAGAGAGAGAGAGAGAGAGTTAACGTTCTTGAAATCAACTGCGAAGCAAATTTGTTCGTTTACTTCAGAAATCGATCGTTCGGTGATAAAACTTCAAAACGCACGTACAAATATTTATGGCTTTATAACGAAATTCCAATTCTCGAACGGATTAAAATCCTAAAAGTGAATGCAATTTCCATCAAACAGGTGCACAGATGATTCTTTAAAAAGGCGTGACTTGCAGATGGTGGTATTTTAAAATAGCGAATCTTACGGTAAAATATCAACATCGACGTTGACGCTCTGAAACTTCTCCTACATTGGCCTTATTTCGCTTTCTTCCCTTGCTTCTTCTTCCGTCTCTTCCGATGGCGCGTTTTACTTCCAACTTATAAATCGGTACGAAATACCGAGATCCGTTCGTCCCCTGCTTTCTTTCAATTTTCGCTCTTATCGCGAAAATACAATTACGAGATTTTGCTGAAATGAAACTTTCGATAAATACGTAAATATGTCATTGTATAGTCGTACAGGCATCGATATCTGCGATTTCAGTCAAAATCGTTTCCACGCTCTTTAATGGGCAGCAGCGCTACTTTAAATAAAACTTACGTTCGAATAAAATTATCGTAAAGGCTGACGTTATTTTAATCGGTGCAGAGGGCGGCAGATAGGTAATCGAGGTAAGGGACACGGTTCGTAGAAACGGCGACGACGAATCGATTAACACGAGGGTTATATCGTAGTGGTATCGAGGGTGGTATCGTGTATGATATATATCGTGACATATAAAGGATAAAGGATAAGGGAGTAAGAAAGTCGGAGTAGACGTCTAACGTATCGCGACCATACGAGAACGCTGACCATCACACATGGTCGTTTTCTTTCTATCGAGGTACTTTCCTGCGCTATCTTAAAACAAACGAATAAGAAGGCAAAGAGGAAGAGAATTTCTCGCAATTCTCGGTCATAAGCAAACATAACCAAAAGCACAAAGAAACAATTCTATTTACTTTGACTTTGTTCAGGCTTGATGCTTCTTTCAGATCATGGTTGTACCTGTTTTGCGCGCGATGCCACGGTCGCGACGATACGCCATCGTGGGAGCCGACGGGTTGGAGGAAAGCCTGTCCGCAACCGTTTTGTCCAAGCTACCGAAAATTCGCTCGGCTATTGTGCCTGTTCCTGTTAGGGTTGCTGCTCTGGGGCATCGTGTATACGATGCTAAAAGATGACGCCGCCCCCGGTGGTCAGCTTTTCGGCCTCGCCACCCTTTGCTTAGCGGCGCATTTTGGCGGATGGCTATTCTCCTTGACCACCCTTCCTGCTCTAATCGGCATGTTGATCACCGGTATTATACTGCAGAATATCGGCCTGGTCTCCATCGAAGGCAACTACGTCACCGTTGTCTCCAATTTGCGGTGAGTCTTTCTTCGCTTCTTGCTTTTATCTTCTTTCTTAGTTTCAAACGTTTTCCGAAAAGTTACTGGAAACAGCGATCATTAGACCGTACGGATGATCGCGCATTTACGGAAATTTAAACGAACGTAAAAGTACGAATTTGCATAAACACGCGCAATCCATCGATTACGATCGCCTTAGGGTTTAGGGCTTTCATACCGAATCGCTTTTCGCGTTTCCATCGAAATAACGGATATATACCATAATATCTTAATCGCGTATCTCCAGTTCTTTCGAGAACTTTCTAAATTTAGGCGACAAAAAGACAAATTATATAAACATGTAATTCGATAAGATACGTTGCCTTTGAAATTATTTCAAATCGTTGATTTACCATTATGCATTTTTTTTGATAAAATTTCCAGATCGTATACAAAATAACCCTGATTGTCCGCGTTCGTCGCATTTACGATACTTGAAGAAAGTTCTTAAACCGCAATTCTCTTAGGTCAGGCTGTTTGCAACCTACCTACGTTCTTATGTACGTATATGTCAGATACACGTATACAAATAGCGATTACAAGTCCGAGAAAAGATTGAGAGAAAACGTCTTCGTTTTCTACCCTATTTTACACCATCTACTCCGCTATTTTACGCTAACTGTAGAAAGATAGAGAACGGATAGAGTATGTTGAACGTAAAAGAAAAAAGAAAAAGAAAAAAAAAAACAGCGAAATATGGAACATTTAGACAACGAACAACATTCTATTTATCCGCAATTAACGTACGCGAGCGAATTTTTTATGAAATGAAAATAAAAGCTGAAAAATAAATAAAATTTTTCTATCCGGAGATATCGGTGAAAATCCAATACAAAAGATTTGACGCGATCTGTGACGCGGCACTGCGATAACGCAGGGATAATGGACGATAAGAGAATCGATGCGTGCCATGAAACGTTGCAATTTACAAGTGTGAGCCACCGAGACGGAATGTTTGTACTTGGTTGAACGACATCGTTGACCCAACTGAGCTAAGGGGTTAATTATTACGCTGTTGCGCGTGACTACAGTTAGACTTAACTGAGCACGTGATTAAAATCATGTGCTGTTACGCACACATTACTTCTTTGGCTGAATTTGTAAATGGAACTTCATCATTTCGTAATTGAAATTTATTCCACCGCATCATGTGATAATATTTGTTCCTTCTGCTCGTGTGTGCCTCTCCGGAATCGATTATTAGCACGACTGCCGTGTCGGAAATGTATTATATCGGGCTGACGAATGTGCTTATGTCTGTATAAACGTACGCGGCCGGCAGCTTTCGATCGTTTTACCCTGGAAAATAAAGAAACCGAGAGATTTAAAAGATATACCGAAAGGAGTGTAAACAGGATTAGAACGTTAAATGTATGGCAATTCGAAATTTATTTTCTACCGTTAAGGAGTAAGGAAAAGTTTCAACTCTTTCAAAAGTACAAGACAAAATTACATATTTGCTTTGTTTGTTTTCTAAATTGGTCGGCTATGCGCGTTATAAAAGTTTTTCTTTTAAATCTCGTGGCTTTCGATTCGCCAGTCGCATCCGAATCGGCATTGGAGTAAAGCAATCTGCCGACTCGCGTCCAAAGCGTACACAGTAAGCAACTCTATTAACAATAGGTTACATCGTATCTCGAAGCAGGAAATATCGTATTTGTCGACAGCGATTCAACGATGAAACTGTCATAAGGAACGATCAATCGTATTACATTGTACGATATTTTATATATCCATACAGCTATTGGTTTGGCAAGTAAGTGATTGCGGATTTTGTCGTGTTTCACCTAATAGCGAAAAAAAAAATGGCAATAGATGTGGAACTGTATCTTTATCATTATCATTAATTTCATTAATATCATGAGGTATCGTTCGACGCAAAATTCAGTTCGAAAATCGCGGAGAGCGGGCGAAAAGTGCTTTCAATTTTGGCCCACTCTTTATCCGATTCACGGTATTTCGAACACTGTGGCACTTGACGCGACAACATCTGACAGTATTGTCTGAAACTTCCGAGTTTCTCTTCCTCCGTTGATTTTTATTGCTATTTAGACTGGCAACGAGAGGGAACGAGAGGAGTTTGTTCCGATCGAGTTAACGAGTGCGTTTTACAAAGGGCAATATGGAATTACATAGAAAGGCCGTCGAATCGTACGATCGTACGATCGAACGGATCGATAGACGAGAGACGAGACACGAGACACGAGACACGAGGGACGAGCGAAAAACACGAAGGAAACTGGATGAAATTCTGGCCAGCGCGCAACATTTCGCGATAAGATATAACAGGGAGATTTTCAGTTCGTCAGCTATTTCGTGCGAGAGTGACGATAGATCGATCATCCGAGAGCGATATTCAAGTTTTAAATCACAGTTTTCCTGCAAAGAAAAATTGTTACATTTTATTTTCTTTTTCGTTCTACTTCTTCCTTTTTCCTTGGAAATTTTACAAAATAAGCGTGAAAATATCTGCTAAACTAATTCGAACTAAACTTTCGAAGCGAATAGGTTGACAATTTTTTATAGAGAACGTTATGACGAATCGGTTACTGTATAAAAAGCTATACGATTCCAGTTAAATAATCGTTCGATTCCTCTCTGAACCTTTTTTTATTTTATTTTATTTTTTTTTTTTATACAGCGGATAGTTTACCAGTAATTCGCATTTGTCCATTGAAATCGGCCGCTCTGTGTAAATAAAAAACAATTTCACTTAAATAATCGACGATATTCGCGTCTCCTTATACTCTCGCTACTGTAACTAATAAATGAGCCACTAAAGTGCTTTAACAACTATAAACTATCAATTTGCTTATGACGCACAGCAAGCAAAAGATGAGATTTGTAGGTGAAAAGTTGCAAGTGGATAGTTAAGTTTGTAATTTCCTTTCGTCGTAATGTTTATACGGAAGTTTAGGGCGCGTAACAAAATTTAACAAACTCTCGTAAAAGGATAGACAGGTAACTTTAACTCGTGAGATTTCGCGATGATATATCCTGTCCTCGATAGATCGACGTAGAACGATCAGATTACGATATTTTCATTGACGATTGCGCGACCGATCGTTATTTTCACTCGCGCGTGTGTCGCATAGAGAGCGAAAAGACAGGAGACTCGACGAAGCAACCATCGACTCATCGCGATCATAAGGTGGCCCCTTTTTAACGTCGAGGCCAACCAATGACGATTGGTTGCGGTCATACGCGACAATGTCACGCGCGGCATAGTAATCACGGTCTCCGAAGGAGTTCACAGGGGATTCAAGGTGTATTCCCAATTGAAATCGCTTTTAATCCAGCCGTTTATCGGACAAATACTTTTTTGTCGCGATTCGCCAGCATCCTCGATACTCTCGTAAATCCTAAAATCTGCCGAGATACTTCAAATTTGTGGCTTTCGGAACGTTTGTCGTTTTCTTCGCTTTTAAACTAACATTTTTTTACATCAAGAAAACAGTTGCTTTATGTGGAGAAAATGACAGATTACGTTACTTGATCTATAGTTTCATTATGAATTTAACCTATAGTTGATGCGATCGAACAAAATTGATCATAAACGGTTAACGGTGTGGTTTAAATTAAAATTTACTTTTCCGAAATCCTTCGTTTTCTCTCTACTTTTTATCATTCCTTTACCAACGATATGCGAAGCGCGTGCTATTTCGCCGAACGACATAGAGTAACCAGAGTCGGGGTTAGGGGATCAGGTACTCGCACAGGCCGATTCGATCGGAATGCGCGTCGATAAATGTCTACAAACGAAAATAACGTCTTACGAACATATACTGTTCTACGTATACTTTAATTTTCGAGTGATGGATGTTCAAAGAAAATTAGGCTCGACGCAAGGCTATCGTTCGAATCCACTTTATATCCTTTATCGTCGATCGTGTACGTTCGTGTTCGCTAGCGTTGAATGCACGAATAGAATCGCTGGATGAAACAGTTTCTTAAATCGCGTAAAATACTTACTGGCCTCGGTCCTACGTAACGAGTATATCATAGGCAGGTATACGCGAGTATGCGCGAGTACACGCGTGTATACGCGTATATACAAAGTTCCGCACCATTTATGAAAGCGAATGTCATAGTCTTTTTGTCTACAATTTGTACGAGCTAAACTGCCGGACATGCTTCTTTAAGTCCGACAATTACCGTGTCCTACATCGCTTAAGTTGCAAGTATATTTGTTTGCACAGGGAAAATCTGAAATAATATAAATCAGTGATAATCGGAAATATTCCGATTCGTTTTGAAATATCAACGACTAATAAACGAAATCTCCGACGCAATTTATATATTTTTCATTTTTCTCTTACTTTGGCTTGGCAAATATATCCTTGAAATCGTTGTCCTTGTTGTTTCTACTAAAAGCATCGAGTAGCGAAACCGTTTCACGCATCCATTGGAAACGCTAAAGATCCGTCAGATTTACAAATATCTGCATCTAACCAAAAATTTCTGCCGCTATCTCCTATGCTTGTTCGTTTTATGCCGCCGTGCGCGGCAATGTTTCGCTATCGATCGAATATGCCGCGGAATTATCCTGGAAAGAGATCCGACTCCAAGAACATCCATTCCTTGAACTCGAGCGATTATTACACGGTTAACGGTGTAATACAAACGGTTCTACAAATACCTCGATTATCCACTACGGTGAAAAATTTTCCACCGAACGTCCAACGCGACGATAATTCGCGTCAACTACGTATCCCCCATTCCGGTTTCGCAACGATACATCACTGACCAGAATGTCGGCTAGCTCGGTCCGACGATATAATAACAGCGCGTGGAAGCGTGGCGTCATTAAAGGCTCGTCTAATAACGTAGGATATCTTGTCTGACACGCACACACGCGTTCTACGATACGTATTACGTGAACCGAATGTTGCGAAATTCGCACGAAACGAGTAGCACGCTACGTCGTTGCCCGTTTCATCGATGAAAGAAATACGTACAACGACATCCCGAATCAACGTTAAGACACGTTCGTCGTTGTTCGAATTTTCATCGTTTACGCCGTATATACGGAACGTTTACGAGCGTTACTTTTTAACATTTTTCTCACGAGCGAAAGGTCTGCGAGACGAATAAAAGAGAACGAACTTTCGCTATTTTTCGCACGCGATAGGATAGCCTGTAATCGGCGTTAGTAATCGGTGCTTATCATTCGCCATTCGTCTCACGTAACAACAAAACCACGAACGTTTTGCATCGTCACATTGAACGCACATTTTAACTAATTGCAAGATACGTAACGCTTTGTCCAGACCGACTAGAACTATTCGCGAGCTGCTCGCCGGCAGAAACAGCGGAACAGCGTCGTGTCCACGCCGCGGTTCTCCAACAACTCGCAAACAGCTTCTAAACGGTTATAAACTTATTGCTCGTACGCTGGCCAACCCTTTCATATGCCGCCTCTCGAACGAATAGCGTTCGCTACTCGCTAAAGTATCCGCACTGATCGCCAACAGCGATCCGCACGCAGCGTAACCAGACTACGAACAACTTATTTTTGCAAATACCTCGATATAATTATTCGTCGAAGTTGCCGATATCGTACACATTTGATCAACCGAGTCTTCTGAAACACAGTACGTCGCAAAACACGATCTCTATATCTTTCTGTCTAATTTCATACTCGTAATCATAAATCATGAATCATAAATCATCGTTTACGCATATTGAATTATATTTGTACGCGTGTATGTGCGTGTGTACAGCTGTACTCTGTCTAATCGCACGCATATACCGCGACATAATCGAGATATCGTAGAACATGTGATTGACAAATTCAGCGGCAGAAAGTCATTGTCTAACAATGTCTACCGACAGTAGGAGATTAGGATTTCAATGGAAATATCGTGGCCACGGCAAAAACGGGAATGAGAAAAAGGAACGCGGAAACGGGGGAAAATGAAGAAGCAATAGATATAGAAACATTTTTTAACGAGCGACGATATATAATCAAGGAGGAAAGAAGAAAAAATACGTAATTTAAATGTAAATAGCAGATGTTACGCGTCGTAAGTGAAACCGGTTGTAACTTTAGCAATCGGCTGCACGTGGACCTTACTAGACGAGTTTGTGCGCTAATCGGTCTTCCGTAGGAAAACCTAGCGTATGTTCGACGAATGCTTGATCGGTAACGCTATTGGACGTTTGACGAAAAAGATACGCACGGAAAGAGACAAAAGAGCGCAAATGACGGACGTTTTCAAGTACGTATACGACGAGGCTGTTCTAGGTTTTACAATTCGTAAAATATTAACCGTCAAAAACGAGAGCGGCGAGGATTTATACGTTTGACGCATGGGTGATATTCGTACATCGCTTCCCATTGCTGTATCACCGTGTGGCAGAGCTTGGATATGGAAACGCGTTGCATTACGCGTTTCTGTGTACGTGCATACCGCAACCTAGCTGCGTATATCCGATTGCATCGCGATGATATTCGCATCGATATTCGAGCCGTGATTCTCAAGCCCCTTTCCCGAAACTTACCAGCATTTCGGAACGCAACAAGAATCCGCGAGTGCCGATAATAGCGGTGGGCGTGGTCCATCAGAGTGGAAAAATCGAAATGGGCCCTGTTGTCCAGTAATATCGCTGCAACAGGACGATCAACGATGGAAATTCGAACGATCGAGGGTATTCGTAAAAAGAATAATTTTTAAGCGTTTAAAGATTCGGTATTTTTAAGCTTCAACGTGTAACACATACGTATAACAGATGTAACGATGTAATGGAGCGTGTTAAGCGGTAAACGATCTTCTTCTTTTCTTCTTTTCTTCTTCGAAAGATAGCGATGTGTCCGCCGCGCCTGACTTTCGTCTAGTTCACGCTTGTCGTTCGATTCGTTCGTTCGTTTAATTCCGAAGAATACGAAAAGACAGTGGTTACATATACATTTTTCTTGAGTGATTTGAAATATTTTCCAACGATATTTGTCCGATTCGATATTGGCGAGTGCATATATTTCAAGCGGACGTACGATAGTCGAAGAATAGAAAATAATCGCTTCCGATCTCGATAAATTTCAGCCGGAAGGTAGCAAAAACGTAACTGAATGAAAGATAGGAAATGTAACAGCTCGACGAGCGAATATAAATTTCGAGCAAAGTAGGTCTAAAAGAAGCTATAAAAGGATAAATAAAAAGACAAAATTCTTACGAGTTTACGATCACGGTAAAGTTACGGGCCTTCGTTTCGCTAACATTAGCTACGCGTTTTCGTTCTTTTCGTCACGGTAACAATGTTGACCTTAATGGTAGCAATCATTATTTTCTTACGTTATTTCCTTTCGTTATTTACAAGCTTAGAAGCTCACGACACGAGTAAGGGATACCTAATATGCGAACGATTGTTAAAAGCGAGAAATAAAATATACCGCAGACTATAAATAATCGGCGGACCTTGTTCTCACCGTTTACGGTGGACATTTACGATAACGGTCAGGCTACACCTATGCCACAAGTGACAATATAATATGTAGCTTTATAACGGTCGTTTGCTTTGACGCTACGTTTCCTAAAAAAAAAAATACAGACTATTCAGTGTAGTATCGGAAGCAATTTCTTCCGATTTGCTTTCGACATTCCATACATTTTCTTGTAAAGAAAGTTAAAACTTTGTATTCTTAATTTCTTATCGAGTTCGAAACACGTAATAAAAGTGTACAGGTTAAATAATCTCTTATCTAAAGAACGAAATAACGCGAGGAGAAACGACCATGTTCTTCTTACTTTGAATTAAACTATCGAGACGTTGCATAATCGCGAGAAAGCGATATCGCCTTCGATGTTATTCCGATCCAGCTTTGTTATTTAGCGATATAATTAACGATCAGGCGGTCTTAGATTTATATCTGGTCATAAATCACGGCTGATCGCATTTTCAGTAGTTTGATCGAAAACAAAAGTCCCGCCATACAGTGAAACGTCGTAACGGCAAAGTAAAACGAAGCAAACGTATAAGCCAAGCACGTGATACGATTCATACCGAAATTAATAACAGGCCAGACCGGAACACATTATCCAAGGCATAGACAACGCAAACAGCGCGGACCGAGACGTTTTCACGAGCTGCAATCTCAGCGAACGACACGGCGTCGCGTCCTCTTGCCAGGAGTTACGAGGAAATTCTCGCCGGGCGTCGCGCCGCACCGCGCCGCGCCGCGCCGTCGTGCTTTCCCTTTTCCTTCCGTTTCAATCGCGCAGGTCTTTCCGCTCTTAATCCCTACGCGAGTATCGAAGAATTCGCGAGCGCGAATTAGAAAAGATATTTAACAGAGGCATAGGCGTAGACTCGTTTGCATCGTCGTACAGAAAATTGCTGCATCTTCGATGTGGCGGCCAACTTTTATTTACAACGGGACTTTTATCTACATTTTTTAAGGCGAAACACGACTTTCAAACGTCACTTTCTCGCTGTACGTCAAATTCGTCGTAACAATTTCCATTAGAGCGACAATAAAGTACATACCTGTATATGTATAATTTTCAATTCGCGTTAACGCACAAACCTCGCGACATTCTGCAATTTCGTTGATACGAAAAATACGTGTAGCAGGAAAATGTGGAAATTAGAAACGATAGAATTACAAAATACGATGAAAACGATCGGAACGAAGAATGCGATCGGACTTCTGGAAGCCTCGCGAGAGTTGGCATTCTCGACTAGAAAACGATATCTCTCCGTATATTTTATCGACGATCTAATGCAAAGTACGTTTATTGATTTTAAACTTTATCGAAATAGTACGGCGCTGCACGATTCGCAATTTTAATCGAAATTTTCTAAAAACTGAGAGTTTCGATGTATTTCTCTGTATGGTACATGAAACACACAGGTTGGCTCGAAAGGGAAGCCGTGTCGTGCACATCCTCGGAAAACTGTCAGGACGCTGGAGACCCACCGGGAATTTCCGTATGAAACACCCCGGAAAGATAGGACGTGAATTTAAAATATCGCCGTCAGATTGCTTTGAGACGATAAAACGTCACTTTTTTTTTAAACGATACATCTTTTCGCGAACAGGTTACGAGCAAATAATACACTAACTCGTCCTTCAAGCGAGCCATCTTGCATGAAATTCTCCTACTTCGAGATAGAAAATTGTACGTTTTGGATATAACATGCGGCGGATACTATCGCGAACACTATGTACGCGTGTGCGTATTGGTAGCTACAATTAGTTTTTCCACGTTCTTGGACGAACCATTATCGTAGAACGATTTTTTCCTACGCAGCGTTACAGCCGAGATATTCGATGATCGAACGACCCTTTGCTGACGATTTGCACGAGATATCGCATATCTCACGACCTGCTTTCGTTCGTGTTGCTTCGAGCACAAGACATCTCTAGCGCGACCCGATTATTAATACTTTATCGCTTCGCGTGGAATAAGGGAATAGGAAATAGGAAATACAAGAATAAGGACATTGGTAGAATGTGTAATCGTGGTATACAGATTAATTAATCGTAAAATTAGAATTATACTCAAATATTTGAATCGAAAGACAAGAAAGTATAGAAGCGCTTGAAAATTTCTATTCTAGCACTTTCTATTAAATATCTGAATCGTTGATAAATCGTTGCTTGAAATCTATTTCTTCGATGAAAAAATATCTTTCATATTTTTGAAATAGGTGTAAATTTGAAAACCGATGTTAATCGTATTTGGTTATTCGGCGACCGTTGGACGGAATTCGTTCTCGCGTAAGGAGTTTGCGAGATCCGTGACGCATAGAGGTTACTGGTAGGTAGCAGAGCGGATAGAACGCGACATCCGGCAGCAGTCTATAAAATTCCTTCGGGAGCGCACCCGGGAGACACCCATCCGCTTCCTTCTATCTCGTGGACTTTTTACAGGAACGTGGTCTGCGACGACAAGATGTCGCGGCCGACGAAGACATAGAGCCGTCAACCTACGGCTTCCGGTTTGGCTTCTCGCGATTTTATTCCTCCGCCGACCAGCCACGTGTCACTGAAACATTTACACCGTGTCGTGCGGCTTGTAGCCTCGTGATTTACGATATTTCTTTCCCTTCTTTTTCCTTCGATAGTTGTAAAATTGATCTTCAATTTTTTAACGCGATTGCTCCCGTCGCGTCGTTTCTTTCTCTCACTTTTTATTCCTAAAATAGCATCTTTAACGTATCTAGGAAGACAGCCGATTAATAGAATCGATAAGAATAATTTACGAAGAATAATCGAAATCAGAGAAATTACTTCGCAATCGTTCCGCCAATGTTCTGGAGAACGTACAATTATTTATATATAACGAAGTTACGGACCATGTTTGTTTCTCGTGTTCGACTAATATCGAAAGGGAACACCGATAGCGATACCGAATAAAAGGTAAATGCCTTCAAATCGATTTAGATGGACTACATTTTTTCGCAAATACGATAAATTACGGATAAGTTACACGAGTTTAAACGAAAGATTAGCTTCTTATTATTATTAGCACGAGTTTCCTGGAATTTATTCTAGAAAATTGTACAGTGCTGTTTTGTAGAATTCTCCCTTGCAATTATATCGCTTAATAGATTATATACGAGCGTTTAACCGCGTGTCTTGCAAATTGGTGCAAACATCGGCCTGTATTTGACGTTTAATCGTCGGTAGACGTCTAAACATCGACAAGCGTTCAACTTCGAATCGACAACGACGCTAGGATTGATTTGGATGAATCTGTCAAATTCGACCAGTATATACAGTTGTTTAACAAGAAAAGAAAAAAAAAAAAAAAAACACCAATCTATCCGTTTCGTATCGATTCGATAGATATTAACTTAATTTTACGTGTAAAGACGTACTAGACGATCGCTACGACAAAAAAGTTTGTCCACTTGGATAGGTATCGATGCATAGAACGTAGATACTTTATTTAGAAGAATTAAAGAAATCTAAGTTTCAGCTTTTGTTGGCAAGTTGGTAAGTTGGCAATTTGTTCGTTACATTCCAATCGTACAAACACGGTACAATGGTTGCGTTATCCAAAATTTCGTTCGCCTGAAAAGTTCGTCCGAAACTCTATATGGAAGACAAAACTTATGATCGAGATATACGCTTATAGATCGAGACCCATGGAAATACTCATCGTTCGAGCATAACGCGACAGAATCGTTACAACGTCGATTATTCGCGTCGTATCCTTCGCGATACACCCTTTGAAATTCTGTGCTGCCGAAACGAAACATCGACAAAGCGATCCAGTTGATTAGTTGGCGACACAGAGGCTTTCGCGTTCTCATCGAAGAATCCAACTCTATGCATACTTTCACAGTCGTCGCAACAAAGTCGATCGCTCGAGTCGATAATCGTTCGACTATGGTTCCGACCGCTTTGCCAGATCGGCCGATGGATGTTTGCACATTGCATAGGTATAGAACGCGGCTTGGTCTATCTAAGCGAGCGTGCCGGTGAATCGCTTATGTGTTTGGTCGGCTTTACCCGCGTTACCTATCATTCTCTGTCCGGCGTAAACATCCCGGTCGGAGGGTTTATTATGGTAAAAGAGGAGGCCCAAATGCTTCGATTTTCCCTAGTCGCCGTATCTTTGCCTCCAAACTGGAAGGAAACGAATTCGTTTTCACCGATTCGTTGACAATATCGTCGTCCAGACGAAGATGCCTCTTCCTCCATCAATTCCAACGTTTCTAATTCAACGACGTTTCGTCAAAAACTCGACTTTCGAACAATAACGATACCAGTATACGCGTGTGACAAATTTTCTTTTCGACAAATTTTATTCTACATTTTCGACTTATTCTCACGCGTAAGAGAACCTGTCGTCGATTATTTACTCCTATTCGTGGAAATCTGTCGTAGAAATCGATATTTTCAACAACTTTCAACCGATTATTAATCAGCATAAATTACGAACGTTATCCTTCTTGTTCGTACATTTTACGCAATTACAACTGTGCGATACGTAGATCGAGAAGCAACAACAAAGAAAGAAACGCGTCGACGATATTCTTTCATTGAGCGAATTCCTCAAAATGCGAACAAACGACTCGCTGTCAACGATAGAACGTCGAACAGCGTGTCGTATCGAAGCAAGTACTCCGGAAAGACGGCTGAATAACATATTTCGTAAAATGACAATATTGCGATAACTCGACGCGATCACGCGTATTCCGAATATGTACAGCGTGCATTTATTTTCAAATTCGCGCGATCGATATAAACTGAAATAAAACGACAGTTAGCATCGATCGAGATATCGAAATTTTACTTGTTTACGCTTCTGACGCTAGACTTACGACGACGCTTATTACGACGTTGTATAAAATTATTTTTATGTTTACGTCAACCGAACCCTTAATCGCGTGTATCTAAGATAAGAAGCAAGAAACTAGAAAAATGTCTACAACAGTTCCTTTATCGAAATAAAAGCGTCTAATACACCTGCATATGTATCGGTGCACCTCTTCTTTTATCATCAGGGATTAGCAACAGATAATCTTTTTATTACGCTTGTTAGTTGTTCGGTTTTCTATGAAAATAATAAGTTCTAGGTAATTGTAAACTTTTGTTCTGTATACTTTCATTTCTTATTCTACCAATGCATTACTCTGCAATGTTTTGATTAAGTAATCTCAAAGTATACGTACATATATTAATGTTTCCTTTAAAATTCCTATTCTCAAATTCACCTATGATTTTACCAATCGATCGAATCGTTATTTAAAAGCCGTACGAAGAATACCGATAACTTTGTACATCATACACACGTAGCAACGAATGCTACTCGTATACGTAGGACGATCGAAATTTCGTTCAAAGGTCATCGCTATAGAAGCACGTAATTACCTAATTATCGCGCACTCTGATCTTAGGATATTTCCTCCACGGAAATCCGGTTGTCGAGTCGATGATATAAGTAACAGGGTCGAGCAGCCACTAGAACATTGTCGCAATTTTCGTATCAAAAGTTGGTGTCTATCTACCGAACCAGGGCGGACACGTTGCATGTATTAGTTGGTTCAACGTGCCGCGAAACACTTGTCCCCGTTTAACTGACGCGTATTAATCCATTTTAAAATTCAGCTACTTTATCCATACGTAGCATGTAACGTGTATATACACGCTTACGAGCGATGCACGTACACTCGAGGGTCTCTTTATCTCTTGGTCGGCTTGGTCGGCTTGGTCGGCTTGGTCGGCTTGGTCGGCTTGGTCGGCTTGGTCGGCTTGGTTGGCTTCGTCGGCTTCGTCGGCTTCGTCACAAGTCGCTCCTCGAAATCATTTCTTTTCGAAAGCTTCGAGCCACGTTTGTAACAACAACAGAGGCAAGCACGGATAGAAAGGGTTTAACAGCGAGTTTAAGGGAGAACATTGACCGCGTTAATGTACATATTACGTCGATGGTCCCATATGGATGAATTAAACGTAATTCGTTCGACGTGTTACTTCGACGCTCAGTGCGCGCAAGGGTGGCTCGCGGCAAAAGTGCAAATGTTTTTAGCATTCGAGTGGAAATTTGATATTCTTAAAGCTTCCGATGAAAAAGCCATTGGCTATAATTTGATATTCTTATAGAAAGGGATACAACACTATCCTTACCAAATGCCGTGTACAGGTCGTACGCCGTAGAAAATTTGGCTATCGAGAACTCTGTCTCGTTCTTTCGTTAATCCGCTTCATAATCGTGCGTTTATTCTTCTTACAAAAATTTCTCTTCCGATATTCGCGAGTCTTCCGTTATTACAGCTACTTTGTTATATCGAGCGTCTAGTTACTCGTCGTCTACGAGTTCTTTTAATTAACAACCTTTAAGCTACATGGCCCGGGCCAAAAGGTAGAAAAACCTACACGTACGTACGTACCTTGTACGGGACACAGGTAGACGAATGGACAAAGTCGAAAAAGATCGTTGTCTCTATGTTTGTCCAAGCACGTCAAAAGGTAGTGCGTTTTTCCGCGTTGATCACGCGACGCTAGATTTACGTCTAATACCACATACTCGTAGAACCTCGAGTAGTCCTCGAAAGAACGACGAAAAAACACGTATCGTAAAAATACGTATCGTCTCGGTGTTACTCTTGAATATTATTTAGTATAGTATGACAAATTTACGTTAAAATCACACATGCATGCTATCGGCAGAAAAATATCTTAGAAGAAGGCACTGGTAGAAACAACTTTTACATATTTATGATATTACGTAGGTAGCGGCGCGCGTCTCGGGTTTGTTTCGTCCAAGCACGGCAAGACAGCTTCGGAGCTTCTAAGGTGTATTCGACGTGCTGTAAGGTCGATCGACCGTGATGAAATCGACGAAAACACCCGATCGCGTGGAAACCGAGCGGCAATTTTCCCCTTCTTCCGGTCGAATTAGACGACAAACGCTTTGGCCAGTTCGTTCGACACGAGTCACGTTTCGTAAATGTAGAACGTTTCGCCAACATCCGACATTTCACAGCTATCGTTGTATGTAATAAACGTAATTCTTTCGAAGATTCGAATACGACTTTTACAACGATTTACAGCGACATTTCGTTGGACATCGACGCTGGAGAGTTAGGAGAGTTTTTAGTAAAATCTTCTGTTTCGCCTTGATGGTCGAAGATTATTTTAATCGTTATGTTCTCAACAATGTTGCAAGATACGTGTATAAACGAGGAAAAAGTTTAAGCGAAAGATAACGATAATTGCCACTAGATATTCCAACATTGTGCGATACTTTTAAGCCGTTGTTTGTTTACTAATTTGTTTACTAATTTCGCGATAATATAATCGATCTGATACTTTCAAAGTCATTGCAACACAGAAGGCAATGTTGTTACGTTGAATACAGAAAACAGTAAAGGTTTAGTTCTTTACGTACGCTTTCCTGCGCGCAATTAATTCACCATCTACGTGCGTTTCCAAACGTGTTATCTAAAGCAAAACGGCCAAAAACAACTATCTCGTACAGACTATACGATCTTCTACGTTCCACTGTTAAATTACCATGCAACTGTCAGAATTGAAACTCGTATATCACGACGTTCAACGTGAATCTAACAGTCCCAAGAGAAGCCGAAAGACAATCGTTCGCGGTTCGATTCGCAACGTGGAGCAATACAGAAGCCGAATCGCGTTGCGCTTCGATATTGCATCGAGGTATCCGCACCGCGTCCGACCCAAGCTATTACGTCTACGCAAATGTTCCCGTGATGTAAATCTGTCGGGGAATGGCCGACCTCGAAATTGCACGGCCTAACCGATACCGCAGCAGCTCATTAGCTGGTCGCTCGTTTCACAAGCCGCATTTTCTATCTCGAGCGAACCATTTCCAATCTTCTTCGTCTTTTTCTCTCTTTTCTCGACGCTAGAGAGCCACCCATCTTTATTAAAAGATATAAACAACTCGTATAAACTGACCTAATCGTTAAACGTTAGGATCCGAGCGATGCGATGAAAATAAACGAGTGCGCTTTAAAGTAGACGAATTTGAACAAACGCAAGCGTTAATTTTGTTAAACGTATATGCGCGATTGAATAACTCGTGGCTGTGCTCCATCGTGTATTACTTCGTGGATTCGGTATTCGTGGATGGTCTCGTCGTGTTCCTCTTTTACGAGTCCTCCCTCCTCTCATAAACGAATAAACGAAGATACGTTGGTGGTAGTGAGTGGTAGGTAATCAGCAGGCTTCGTCGATCAGTGATCGGTTATTTTATCGAGATTCGTTTACTATACGCGCGACGGGAAGAGAGAAAGAGAGAAAGAGGAATCTCACCTGTGCGATGGAGTGTTGCGGTGGAACGATGTTTTCAGATAGCCTCTCGGGGGAATATTAATAAAGGGTGCTTTGGAACACGTGGTACAACACGCGTGGAGAGTCGGTTGGTGTAAAAAAAAGGGAGGGAAATAAATCGAAACGGTGGAATAAAACATCGTGTACGAAGTTTCCGTTGTCGAAAACGTTGATTCACGGAGAGCCAACTCTTTCCCTCGGATGGTTGTTTGCAAAGGTATTCTAGTTGTCCTGGCATGTTTACGCCCAGGTTGGAGGATAGTTGACGTACTTCGAGCTATCGGTTTTTCTTTTTTTTTTTTTTTTTTTAGTAAGGGATTGTCGAGAATCTCGTGGAATCGAGAGTGCCGAACTGTCGAACAGCAAAGCTCGATTTTTCGGATACAAACCCGCGTTCTCACTCGAACGTACCCGCATTTACTCGTTCGTTTCCGATACCATATAATTCAGTTTGTTTAATTTTTCAGCTACCACACCGATGACCGAAGCTCGCACAGAACGATTAAAAGAGATTCAACAACGCTATATATATATATATATATATATATATATGTATGAGTGTGGGTAGATCTGGCAACGCTTAAATATTTTCAGCAATTCGTGTCAGACCGGTAGGCATTTCGAATTGTCGTGGACGCGTCGCGCTAGTCGATAAATCGAAACGCTGGATTCGCTGGTGCCGTTGCTGCGTTTGCTTATACACCTTTCCTCCTTTACCTTAGCGACCTTTTTTACAGTTTACAGGTTCCCAGGGTTCCTGTAACGGGAGACATCGCGTCAACACCCGACTTAATCTCTTGCGTTTTAAAATTCGCTAAAATAACGGTAAAAATACAATATAATACGGAGAATACAGAAATTGTGGCAAGTTTCTGCGAACGGAAGAATCGCCGATCTCGTTTGCGCGTCCGTAGCGAGACGATCGAAACAAGTCGAACTACCAAATCCTAGATCACGTCCTTCTACATTCCCTTCGATCCCGGCGGCATTCCTTTCATCCTCCGAGACCTAATGACGCGTCGAAGATGCTCGTTAAACGGACTTCTTGGCTCTTCCACGATGGTCGATTCCGCGAGTCTGCGGTCGTCCAGAGGGGCCGTAAATCCGTAACTATCGATAGAGCGTGCAAGGTTTGTCACTGCTAAATCCGTGACACAAAAGCGACGTTCGACTTTCAGATTGAAAGTTTCCTCGTAAGCTTACTTGCCGTAAAACATATGGCGGTGTAATTTTAATCCACGTATATTCTATAGTTTTCGAGATTTTCTTTCCCTTTAAAGTCGTCTTCTCACAAATCGATACGTTGGCCGAAGAAAGAAATATTCGCGTTAAGCATCTATTCGTATTTTACCGTAAAAAAAATGTGTCTTATCGCGATGACCTAACGTTATGTTATTGTTGCAACTCGGTTTGTAAACGTATCGCTGTATATTGGCGATAAAGTGAAAAGTGGCGATGCCTTCCTTTTTTATTAGATCGGCTGCGTACGAACAATGGTTACAGAAGTTGGTAATCTGGAAGATTACGTTATCGAAGTGATTATTATACTAGGAGATTCAAGACATCGTCGTATGCCATTGTCTATGACACTCGTAGATTTCTCGTATTTTCATCTGATAACGGATTGCGTATTAGATTCGCGTGCTTTCGATTCGCAAATATTTACGAGCCGTGGCAAAAGACTTAAATACACGTAAATAGATATTTTTCCGCGTTCGACCACGCGAATCGTACGTATATTATCATTTACAAGTTCGGTATAGGAAACGTAGCGTGAGTTATACAGGGAAACTTAACTCGAATATACACTTGGCTGCGATGCCAGTTGGAAAAATTGTTGAATTACGAGCGCACCAGTACCGAACACGAACTTGTCATTTTCTAGCTTTATAGAATAGAGGTGTGTTATCGCGTTTGAACGTTCGAAAGTTTTAGAGCCTGAAAATGCAGAAATCCGTCTTCGTCCATCTACGATCATTTGAAAATTTGCAAACACGAAGATTATAGAACGTGCGAGATTCATTTTTTATTCTCGTTTAATTTCTTACGTCAAATAACTGACAAACAACGAAATCTCGTCTCTCTCGTCGATTAATCGCGATTCGCGAAAACTTGGACCGTCATAATTTACCGAAGGCAGCAGATGAACGGTGTTCGCGGCCATTGTACAAACGGTAATAAGCTTGTAACGTTACGTAACAGTAGGACGGCTTCGTCGCTGACACGCGTGTATACGCGCATTACAGACACACGTTGACTGGTTGCACGTACCACGTAGCGATTGTTTCCTCTTTAAGTCGAATCTTTAAGTCGATTAAAATATTAACGTTTAGAGAATGCCCTATATTTTTATTGCCATTTCAACTCGGCCAGTTTTAACATTAATCGTCCGTAAAAAGCCGGAGCAAGTAATTCTCCGTACGCGACTTGGAAAGGAAATGTCGGGCCTTCGAAACGGAATACTATTCGATCATCTAACGAACGCGAATCAATAACCTGCAGAGAAAAATAGATATAAAAGTAAAGAGTCGCTGTCATTGCGGACGCACGCGGTTTGCACGTGTAATCGACTCAACGTAATCGTCGATTAAGTGGCACGACCAGGGTCTAAGTCCGCAAGCTTGTGGATGAACAGATCGCAGACGCGGGAAACGTGGGTGGCATCGATCGCGCGGATCGAGATTATCGAGGGTCGCGCTGGCATGCCAGGAATCCTGGCGTTTCTGGGTTAGAGGCGTTAAGGCCAATTCGTACGAATGCATGCAGGGTACGCGACCCGTACTTGCTTCGATCGATAACGCCTGCCACGCTCTCCGTACACCTTATCCAAAGCGAATTTAGAGTCCATTGCGGCCGCCGTTGTGACTTCGATCATTCCATTATCGATTACTATTCGTTCGAAATGGTACGTCGCAATCGTACGTTTCGAGATCGTTGCTTTGGTCTAAAAAAATACTTTCCGACGTAAAACCGTTTAAACGCGGAGTAACTAACTAATTAATCGAGATAAATTGGCAAAGTTGTCCGAAATACGATAACGCGTACGCCGAGCTACATCGCGCGTCTGTCTTTTCACGGTGCACGAGCAAACGATCAAAGTGAAACGTACAGGATACGCGGGCCTCTTAGGTGCAGCCGATGCTTGGAATTCGATAAGACGATAACGCGCTCGGACCGACGCGACGAGTAGCGAGAGGAAGATGATCGGTGAAACACACGGAGAACAGATTTGTAAGTCTAGTCCCGGAAAAAGGAGGTCGGGGCCAACCACGACCGAACAACGAACGATTGGATCTACTGGGGCGTAAAGGTTGGCTGGTGGTAGGTGTTGTTGTTTTCTGCGCATTACAGCCAACCATTAATTCAAATTAGAGCACGTTTCGCTGGTTCACCGGTAGCCCGGCATAGATGTAGGTCAAGTGTTCTTCGCGCGACACATTTTGGCCGCGGAACAACGAACTGGCCAACGAATGCCCGCCAAGTAATAGTTGCTGCCAAGCAACGTTTTGTCCACGTGCTATTGTACTCTCGCAAACAACTCTTCTTCCTCTTATTCCTCCTCTTTTGCTCCTTTGCTTTCATATACCGCGGTTATCTTCTTTTCCTTAGAGAGAAAGGGACAGGTGGAGAAGAGGCGAGGCAGTAAAGAGCAAGAGAGAGGGTAAAGTTTTCATTAAGCTTTTGTCGAGCCGATGTTTTCGATTAATTGCGCCGGTGATAATAAAAAATATAAATAGCATAGCAAAGTATAAATTTTCTCAGAAGCTTCACCTTTAGGCGATGGAAATTTTTCTTTCGCAGCTTCTCTCCTCCCCCCGGTAACATCTAATCCGATCCGTATCGAAGAATGAAATTTTCCAACCGCGAATCCGCGCTCGATATTAAACTTTGATCGTACTTTAGAAGAAACGACAGAAAGAAATACGACGAGTATTTAATCGAATCCAATTAATTTAATTACGTTTTCTTTTTTCTTCGAATATCTTGATTCTTATTTCTACAAACTAAAATAGGTACATACCTCTTCTCGATATCGATACGTCACTGAAAAAATTAACTTTTTGCCAACTCGTGAGAGATTTCGCACGAATCCCTGAATATTTAAACGTATCTCGAGAAAGTTAATCGTAGGAAACGTTCGAGGAACGTAACAGTTTTGTGACATTATTTACGCGATAGTAATTTTGATTTAAACTCTATTTATGACGAGCTCTGATTATGAAAATTCCTATATTCTTCACCCGATTATACCTCCTTCTCTTTGATCGACATCGAAACGAAATTCATTTTAGTTCGCTATGGCGTTCAATTTAACACGTTGTTCTATCGATCGTATTCAGCTTGGATTCTAATTGTATAAAGTCGGTTATCCGTAGAAACAACGAGCCTCTTTACTTTCTCGCAATTACTAAGAGCACGTGCAACTTTTGGAAAAATTAACGTCCATCGTTATTTAGATAGTCGAGTCGATATTCTACAAGTTGAATTTTATGCGCTTACGAAGGAAAAAGATTATAATTCGGATAACAACTTTTTCGGTAATTACGGACGAAAGAATTAATAATACGAAGAGCGTACTAATACAATTACATACTAAGAGATAAGATCAGATCGTAACAAGGATATATAGAGAGTTTTAATTGTAATCGTCGTTTACGTAAAACGTGGCTACAGGCTAAGGATCAAACGCACGAATCAAATTGCATTCTGTGGCATCTTGGCCGGACCTGGCACAACAAGAAGAATAGAATTGTGCCGCGCGTGTTTGAGTCGTTGAAACGTGGTTCTCGAAAAAGGATATGCTTCCCCCGAGGAGTCGGAATTTTGAAATATTTAGATAACCGCGTGGCTGAAGGCCGGCAATGGACGTTTTCCAGCGGGACTCGGTATTCGGAGTAAAATAATTCGTGAAAAACACGATACATGTACATACGTGCTACGCACGTAGCAAGGCAACAACCGGCTAACGAGTTTTTGCTACGAGTAGAAGCATCGAAACATGCTTCTCTTATTGAGAAGATTATACCATTGGTATGTAGTATATCCTTGTTGTTGAGCGAGAAAATATCTTTTTAAATAGAAGATACACACGGAGGAAATCTTTGCTTATTCGATAGAAACAACGAGATGTGATATTTATTCGAAGAGTTTATTTAACATCGTCTCTTAACGGCATACGATGCTGAAATCCTAGTTTCAACTGTTATCGGGCGTTCGACACACCTGCGAATCCATGGTTGACGAATTAAATGGTCGATTTTACGATTTTACGATTTTTACATTCTACTTCTCCATTACTTATACCTTTTCCTATATGTGACTTTACTAACCGATATCGAACCTACTAAAAATATTTAAGCATTTTCTGTCATTTTGCCGATGTAGTATCGTCGTCTTGCAACCAGGTTATCTAATACCAAGTACGAAAAACCTATTCAAATTTGAAAACTACTTCTTTCGGCGATAACGTACGATCAGTAGACGATCGAACAATTTCTGTTTGATCTTAATTATCGTACGATTAACATTTCGCGTTACACGACTATCAAATGTCAAGCGTTTACGTACGCGTCACGATAAAACTTAATCTGTAGCTTCTTTTGTCGAACTAACGCTGTTGAAACCCTACTTCGTGATACAAACGTACCTACAAAGAGTCCGTTACGAAGGACAATTGTAACTCTATGGAAAAGAGAATATAACCGCGTTAAAACTATCGAAGCCTTATGTCCGCCAATTCCCAACGAAATGGGAAAGTCGATGCATCGTTCGTTCTCGTCGCTATGTAAATGAAAATGCACGAGGCCCAGGGAACGCAAGGTCGTTCGAATTTCGAAAAGCCGGAGAATGTACTCGACGAGAAGTCGAGTCTGGCGGATAGTTAAAGATGCCATCGACGCTAAAGATGCGAGTTTGCGAAACCGGTTCGCGGAGTCGGACCGTCCAAAACTTATCCTATTACGAGTTTCTTCGGCGAAAGAGGAACGGAGAAAAGGAAGCGGCGTTTCGGTCTGGCTGAACGAGTGCCTCTGCGAGGCATCGGCAATCTCGAGAAAACGCGTCGAATTTTCGACGCGCTATGCAAACGGAGACGCAAACTCCAACGATAAGCTGCCCCTCTCTGCTTCGAGACAGATTCACGAGGGATACGTTCTCGAAGCTGAAACACGAGTGACCTGGCTGAAAAGCGCAACAGCTCCTCTAACTTGGTTGGTTCGCGAGCAAACGATTAGAAAGTAGTTAAGAGGTTAAATAAGTCGAGGATACGCGACTTTAAAGCGCGAAACCCGTTTAACTCGCATCGTCGGTCGAGTTTTCTCGAAAGTTTCGCGACATTAGTTTTACTTAAAGTTACCGCTCTGAATTCAGATAACGTTAACAACGAGTGGCCCCGATTATCTCGAACGTTTAGAAGTATTATTCGTTAAGTTTGTTAATACGAAACCGTACGAGCGAAAACGAGACTAAGTTTCAGGTCAGGTTGCTTTACTTTAGACGAGATCGACGGTCTGGTCGAATTTAATTAGTAAATTAATAAACCAGTAGGTAACGTCGTAAGGGCTAACGTGCTAATTAAACGAAAGACTTTTTCGAAAACTTGAGGACATCGTCGAGACTCCTTTGGAAAAGAATTCGTCGTATTTCACGGTAAACATCAGTCGCTAATCCTCGTGTTTTCTGTTACAGAAAGGTCGCTCTAGTTATTATCCTTACGAGAGCCGGTTTGGACTTGGATCCAAACGCCCTGAAGAGGTTGAAAGTTACGGTGCCGAAGCTCGGTCTAATTCCATGGGTGGTCGAAGCACTCGTCGTAGCTGTACTAACGAAATATCTTCTTAATTTGCCCTGGATATGGGGTTTCTTGCTTGGAAGCGTAGTAGCTGCTGTTTCGCCGGCCGTTGTAGTACCTTGCCTCTTCAGGTTACGTGCCAAAGGTTACGGAGTTGCCAAGGTGAGATAAATCATTTTTTTTTCTACCATCTCTATCAGCAACCATACTGTTCTTTCCGTATACTTCGAAGCAGTTTCGTTCCAACATGAGCGAAAATTCCATGTCGCGGACGATGCGTCGGCCAGACGCGATGTGTTCACAGATAATGCCCGCCAAGTTGCATCCGTTAGTCGGTAGCGCGATACGATCGCAACGCTCGTGCGTCGTAAACTTGCCGAATGCGCGTCCACGCTAATTAAATTTCTTTAGGACGCGACGCGGGAAAAATTCGCAACCAGCTCGGTGGTGGTGTGGTGGTGGTGTGGTGGTGGTGGTGGTGGTCGAGCGAACGAGTCTTTTCGCGAACCGATGCTACCAACTCTACTTTGTTTCAAAGTAACCGAGAAAGTTTCTTTCGAAATACATTTCGAATGTACGTAGCTAGCTTCCCATGCGATTCCGTGCGACATACAGTTAGTGCTAGCGAAATTGCAGCTACATTTTCTTTGGTAGATTGAATTTTCCCGAATCGTGGAAGAAAAACGCGTTTCATACGGTTGGCAGGACTTTGCGTAGTTGCATCCGTGCTATTCGAGAGATTATAAAACCACGTTAATACCAATTTGTGCAAAATATCGTTGAATATAAGCGACGAATGTAAGAGAGAACGAGGAAGAGACGTTTGATCTATACACGGTGTACTTCCGATTAACGCAAATTCTTTTTCCAACTATTTGACATTATCATTATCATTGTAATTTCATAATTGCGTTCTAGATATATTAATTTTCTTTCAGTCTTTCGCAATTATCTAAAGTTATCAGAACGATTGTTGGTTTGGTGCGAGCCCATCCGTAGCGCAGCCAACGTTCTAATAAAAAATTGTCCCCTGAGTAACAACATCAAGTAACGCGACAATTTTTCTCCTATTCTGTACGTTTCGACCTGTTTAATCTCAGATATCGTTTACAATATTCTTGTAACGGACAATGTTTGATAAATACATTTCGTCATCGTCGCTGGAGAGCCCTCGCGTGTAATTAATAATCAAACGATCTTTGCAACAGCAAACGCGCGTATCTCTTCAACGCCAAGGCGAAAAGCGAGTCGAAGAACGGTCGGCTGCGTTCAAGCTACGTCTATTTAGTATCGTGATCTGTTCGCGTGTCGTTCGATTACTTAAACTTCGAAAACCGCGGAGAGTCGACTTTCCAGGAGCAGAAACGTTTCCTGGGGATCGAATACGCCTAGAATCGCCGATTACGATAAATTCATCATAGATAGATAGAAACAGCACCGGCCAGTAATTGTACAGTGGTCGTTAGATGCCGTGAAATCTCCATGGTCGAGATCCTCTTCGACGCGGGATTCGAGGACGACCCGATACAGCGGAATAGAATAAAATACGAAATTACACCTTATCACATCCCTTCCCGTTTTTCGACCTTTTCGGCTTTTTCCATCGAAACGTCAAAAATGATCGTTCTTCTTGTTTGTTGTTCGAAAAGGACGATCGAACGATCAAAATCTGCAACAAAATTCTTACATATAAAGAATCATTTTATTAATAAAAGTCAATGTTATACAATTAATAACATAGGCGTAAATACGTGTTAAAATAGAACATATTTATATAACACTTGTGATAGTTAATCTGCTCCTATAATGCTTCTGATGCGGGATCAAAGACGTTATTAAATTAATTAGATTAAAAAGATCAACGTTGCGGCGGTACTTTTGCGCAGATTGCAGCAGGATGGTCTGAAATTCGAAGGATCTCTATTTACCTCGTATCAGATAGGATTACAGGTTCAACAGCGTTCCGTAATTGCGGCAGATTAAACTAGCGGCTGGATTTAGCCGGATCTTTACCGATGGAATTTACCACATAGGTTATGTTTTCCTATCGGTTCTACTTCTGTAACAATTGTTAGCATCGAAGAAAAGTATGCAAAATAAAGTAGCTTAGTATCGCCAAGGTAACAACGAAAATTGAAAACTTAGTACCGTGGTATAAAATGCTTATTGCACGATACGTAACAGACAAAATTACAAGAAACTGATTGCTTTCGTCAAACTTGGATTAACAATTTATTCTATGCTAGTCCACTTATACGCGTTAACTCGTAAACAAATCGAATCAAAAATGAAATTTATCCGTATTTAGCTTGGCGTATTCGTTCGAGTTGCAAGCAATTCTGCCGGCTAGCCCAAATACCTTAAAACAGAGATATATAAAATGCACATCGATGCCGAAACTAATTTTATATCTGATTATTTATTTCTGATTGGAAAAACGAAGCTGACCATTGAATTATAATAATTTCTTAGTAATTTTGTACAATTTTTCAAAGAATTTATACGAAAAGAGTTTCGACCAACTGTAACTACGTATACATGCTCGTTACTCAGCCAGTTATTCGAGACGTTAATATAAAACCGCCGAAGAAACGCGTCCGAATAATCACGAAAGACAATTTCTGTCGCGGATCGTGCATCCTTGGAACGATGCTACGAAGGTTGTCGAAGATATCGTTTGCGGATGGCCGAGTGATCGATATTCAGACGGTAATCTTTGCCTTCGGAACAGCCTGTCAGTAACCGTTCTTATCGACGAATCGACGTATTCGTCGAATCACGAAGGGGCGCCAACCAATTCCCATGAATGACTAATTCAGTACCGCAGGGGTCTGACCATAACGCCCCGTCACTACTTGTCCCACGTTCCAACTTCTCTTTCACAAATTTCGCTTCAGATTGCTTTATCATTGAAAATAATCGAGATGACCGTTGCCCGGGACCATCGTACGCGTCCGAAACACTTCGTAAACGAAATCAGACATTTCGAATATCAGGAATCTATAGTAAAGCTCTAATTGATAATTTACGATTAGAAAATTATGAAGAATACGAGACTTTTCTATCGTATCGATATATATATATATATATATATATATATACTGGAACTGTTTGAATTATAAGCGAAAGTAAAGATTAGAAACAGAAGAATACATTTAACAAAAAATGCGCGATTAACGCAGTGAATGAAACGATAAATTATTAAATTTTCACTAAATGCGAATAACGTATGCAGAACTAATTGAAAGGTTTATCATTGCAAGGCGATTTGTTATGTCAAAATTCCATTTATAACGATGTAATATTTTGTGGAAGAGAAACGATTTCTTGCGTGTTTAGACATTATACGCTACTACTACTGTAAAAAATTACAATTTGAAAATTTACGCGACACAATATAGAGACATTTTCTAAAATTATAGATCCGTCATTTACAAATATACAAGTCATCGAATTATTTTTCCCCAAGATTGTACATATTACGAAGAAAAATTCAACGAAACGCCATCGCCGTCACCGAACAGCAAACAAACAGAATCATTAAAGACAGCTCGGATGCGAAGTTTACAGTCCAGGGACAAAAGTTGGTACGTCCAGAAGATTTGACGCGTCGCAACGATACGGTCGTGTTTAAAATGATAATGTGAAAAACATTAGCGAGAACGAACTGAACGATGAAGAAGAGCGCAAACGAGGAGAGAGAGAGAGAGAGAGAGAGAGAGAGAGAGAGACAGACAGAGAGAAAGAAGCAGATAGGAGAAACAGTGGGAGGACTTAAATAATTCAGTTTAGAAAATGGAGTGGAAGCTGTTTGAAGAGTGCAAAGGCCATTCCTGGCAATGTGATATTCATGAGTCGAAAAATCTAGACGAGACTTTTTGTTTATTCGTCGCTCTTGCGATGGAAGCAGCCGCGCGAGCGAGAAGAAATTAAACGCTTTGTCGAGAATGTGCCGAGTAATTCGCATTAACCGCGAGATCAAAAAGGTTCCCGAGGAATCAAAAAGAGGAGGTCGAGACAAAGAAAAGAGAGGGAACCCTTTCTTCGTTCTCTCGTCCCTTTCCCGCGTGCTACGTACACGTTCGTTGTACTTTTAAGTAATCGTGTTTCCGGGCATAATCGTGTTTCTGTATTTCGCTCTGGAAATAAATTTCAAACGTTTTAACGGAAGATACGGCGTAGATAGAGGTAATTTAGAATCGCGGAGACGAGGCAAGACGCATGTTGGATATTTCATAGTTGGCGTACGCGATTGTATAAATGCTATTTTAGCGTCGTTTAGAATATCAGAGGCCATTGAGTTTTTATTTAAGTCGAAGGTTTATCGTAGATAGTAGATAGGGTTAGTTAAGAAGAGAACATAACAGGCTTAAAAGGCTAGACTCGGGCCAAACTAATTGATTAAATTAATATTCGATTTCGTGCATTATTCGTTGCATGTTAAACAGATTTTCTAGATTTCTCGTTAACTGGTACTCAACCGGTACCGGTGATTTTATACTTTATACTTTACGCGATACGCGCCACTCACAGCGTATCGTATTAAGTGTAAAATATAAAATATACGTTAAAACGAAGCACTCTAAAATTAAATAATTTAATGAAAATTATGGCGGATCGGTTGCGACACTCAAAGCCGTTTTATTCACGGATTCGGAAATTCGCAATCATCAACGTCTTGAAATACGATTTGGAAGGACCATAGTTCCGAGCCTGGCCATTCGAAAATGACCCCACTTGACTGGCCATCCACGTTTACCAAACAGCTGAACAAATTTTCCAAGTACCAAGTGAAATTAAAAAACTGTTCTTCCACAAAGTGGATCTCCGCTGGGTGAACGGTCCACGATAGGGCTGCGAGAAAGCCTGGGGCCGGCGCTGCACCGAGATACCATTCGATCGGCAATGCGCGAACGCGATAAACGTTTATATACACACCGTCGAACAAGAGAAAAAAAACAACGCGACGAAAGATTTTTCAAATCTAACCTCCTACCAAACCTTCGAAACGATCGCGCAAAAGGAGAACGTACAACGAAACAAATCTTTGGAGAAATCGCTGACGAATCGAAATCCCTTTGTCGACGGAGCAACTCAACGCGATTTAAGAAGTCGCCAGAACGATCGTCAAACTTAAATCCCATACGAGATATGGCTCTTCGAAAGAATCGCGAGAGCGTGATCTCGTTAGATTCTTCTTCCTCCTCTTAATTCTCTTTCGTTTCTCTTTCCCTTCTATCTATCAAACGGCGGATTATTTTCATTGACCTCGAACGTTCCGGCTTAAAGTTCCTTAATGGTTTTCGAAGTTACCGCGATGGAATGCGATTGCAGCCGATAACGAGGTTTCCGCGAGTCGCGGATGTCGTAGTCGTCGTTGGAAAATAAGGAAAGTTATGGGGGTAGGAGATGAAAAATACGGAAACCGTCGATTTCTGTCGGGATGCTGTTCATCGTGCCATCAAACTCGGTAAGAAAATTTCTCCTTCAGAATGGCTAATAATCCTTTTCTTCGTTATTTCGCTATCTCCTGGCGTGGATATAATTTCAATTTTACTTCTGTAATTTTAATATTTACGATTCGATATCTTTTACCCTGATATCGATAACACGACGCGCGATGCTCGTCGCTGATCGATGCGACCGCGTCTACTCGAACGTGCATAAGAGAGCCGAAGAACAAACGATAGTCGGCTGTTACTCTCGAACGATACATCGAGGAACACGAGCGTCCAGGAATAATTCTAAAGGAACATTCGCTTGAAACGACGCATCCAGGAACGCCGCGTACAGTCTTTTATATTTATTAGACATCTTCTTATTATATGATTTCTTATGAAACAACGATTCGCTGTTTTGCACTTGAGAGTTATTGTTATTTTCAAACGTTATTTACGTTGTAAAAGAAAAAGAAATATATATATATATATATATATATATATATATTTATAACGTCTTTTACAACGTAAATCGTTGATTTGTATGAATCGTTGTTTCTGCGTCTCACCAAATCGCTAAAATCGTTTACAGATTTAAATTTAATCGTTGCTCGATTTATTTCTCGATCAATAGTCCATAATCACTGGCATCGAGGTACTTATTCGATCTTCGTTATTGGTTTCCCTTCAGGGCATTCCAACTTTGATCATCGCTGTGTCTGGAATCGATGACGCAGCATCAGTGGCGATCCATGGGATAATAAAGAGCATCATGTTCTCCCACGATGCGCTCTGGTATCAGATCCTGCAGGGTCCTATTGCCATTCTCGGAGGTCTCGGATTTGGAGTCCTATGGGGTTGGCTGGCTAAATATGTTCCGGAAAAGGGAGATGTAAGTACGCTAAATTTTACTCGCTTTCATTGCATCGATCCTAATACTACTCGGTCGATGATCAGTGGGATCATCTTTAGCGTTTACCGTATCTTTCAGATCGCTATTCGCGCTGTATATCCACTCTTCTCTGAATATACGTTCGCGACAAATATACCGTAACTTGGACGCAGGTACTGGTACATTGCCGGTTTTATACGACGCGTACAACGTATGCATGAAAGTTTGATGATGGCGCGTAAGAGGGGCTCTGCCCCTTCGATTTTCATGAAATTCAAACACGTCGTAAACCCATCGTTCCGAACCATTTCTTTTTCTACTCGTACAACCGCCACACACGTTCGGCCACACTCTAGTTTTCTAGAGTTTCGCAGGAAATTCGAGCACGTCGCGCGGCAGCGCGCGACCGCTTGTCTCTGCCGTATCTGCAAACGTATCACGGTGATCGGCAAAAGTTACGGCGAACGATCTGCTATAACGGGTAATACACGGATCAAAACGAACAAACGCGACACAACGAGGTGGTAGATTAAAAGGATCGGCACACAAGGCCATTGTACCGAAGGTCTGACAAACAAACATCGTCCCCGCTGTATACGCAGACGATATATAGACGATATATAGACGATATATCGAATGAAAGATCCGATCGTACGGTCCCGACACCGACACTGGCCTTTATCGAAACGCCTGATTTCGATTTCGATTTCGCTAGATCGCTGGATCGCTGGATCGCTGGATCGCTGGATCGCTGGATCGCTAGATCGCGACCCAGACTGTACAACAATTTCGTTAGACACGGATTCTATACCATAAAGACGCTGTAAATTATCCAAGAGCCCTCGCCGCGCTTTTCCATTCGTTCAACAAATTCTACGAATCGTGGACTAATCGCGTGGATGATTCACGATGCCGTAACGCTTGACCCGATCCCTGTGCAATAAAAGACGATGCTTTGGCACGCGGCCCTCGATTCCGCTGTTTAACGGCGACGCCGTGCTCGAAACAAGCCTCGCGAACCATCTCGATAGGATACGGCTGGCGATAGACCGTTGCGAACTGGTTGCACGGAAACGGGATCAACGAGCCGAGCCGCTTTTCTTTCCAAACGAAAGACACCGGTCCAGAGACACGGGGCTCGAGGAAAACTGGGCCGATTCTTTATTTCCCGACTCTTTGATCTCGCGTGGTTTTGACAATACCGAAAGTGGACGACGATGCGACGAATCTATACGAAGGTTACTCATAACACGTACCATCTGTCCATCGATTAGAAAGTTATCGATGGCTGAGATCATCGCGTAACAGCAGTTTTGGCTGTGCTGTTAACGCGTTAAGCTTGAAAAACGATATTCCTACATCGGCGTAATATTTCGCGCGGCGTCGTCTTTCCAATATCATCGTTTCGCGATAATAATTGCTCGGTACGGTTGCGATATTAGATTCGCTTCTTTTTTACTTACCGTCGGAATATTTTCGATATACGCGATTAATACCCTTTTAACAGGGAACAAAAATGCGCTGTAACGATCTTGAAAAGGAACGAGCAATATCGCGGTAGGCGAAATATTAACGGTCGATGATCGACGTTTTAAGAAACGATAACTTTTATTTCGAGCAAGTATCTTTAAGCCAACTTGCTCGCATCGGCAGATCGTCGACCTTGCCACGAAGCGTTCTCGCGTTTACGCTCGTTAATGCCAGTTGTGGCTCGGTGGTGCCGTTTTTCATCGGATACGTGGCACATTCGCGGTTGTTGACGATTCCCTGCGGACCAGCCGCGCTTATATCGCTTATATCGCGAGATACCGGGCTGAGCCAGCGAGAAGGAGCCGACAGAATTTATTATTCGCCTCGCGTTCCGACGTATAATATACGCTGGTTGTTCACGCGGACGCACGATCCGACGCGATGTGCACGTTATCCGTCTTGGCCCGCCACGGCGCGGCTAAATTATCAATTCCGTGGCGGAAGTAGGCACCGTCCGCTTATTACCTTTCCCCTACCGATAATTATTACCGTTTGCCGTTTGGCTAGTAATATCTTCCGCTCTCCGTTGGTCGTTGCTGTTCAGCGAGATTGTTAGATCTTCGAGGTGAAAGATCGAAGCAGATCTTTCGGAAATAACGGGTATCGTCTACGAGCCTGTGATATCAGCCACGTAATTTTGAGGAATTTAATTTAACTTTGAGTGCGAAACCTAGACGATTCTGTGCCGTTTCTTCCACTGATTTCGACCGCTTTAGTCGCTCGTTCCACTTTTCTATCGTAAACATGCTTTTGATGATCATTTATTTGCTTGCGAAGCAAATCTTTAGCTTAGATTAGTTCAATCCTGTTAGTAAACAGCCAACAACCGAAAATCGGCTGCGCGATTTTCATCGCGTATAAATGTCTACCAACAGCGATATCGCGTACAAGGTATTCAAAAATTATCGAACCAAGCGACCTGTTTCTCCTAGGAGTTGAACAAACAACGGTAACAAACTTTCCCGCAGCCACGAGCCAAAACCAGAAAGAAAGGAAAGAACGAACCGGTGGAAAGAGAAGTAGACAAGGGACAGATCGATTTCCTACGAGTCGTTGAAATTTGCTTCCGGCTTCGGCAAAGTGGCTCGTTCGCCGCGAATTTCAGAGAACCGAGGTGGAGATGATTTAAAAACGCGAGAGGAGAAACGTAAAAGCGGGCCGTTGGGTCGATCGACGAACAGGCAGCGTTTCACCGATGTTGCCCGTTCTTGCCTCTTCTTGCCTCTTCTTGCCCCTTCTTGCCCCTTCTTCTTGCCTCTTCTTGCCCCTTCTTGCCCCTTCTTGCCCCTTCTTCTTGTCCCTTTCGCAACCTTGGCAACGTTTCGCCAAGGAATACTCGTCCCGAGCCATCTCTATACGGCAAAAGAAGCTGCGGAAAGATTTTTCTCCTTTCTTCTTCCTATTTCCAACTTTTGCCAATAAGAACCGAGTCCTTTCGACGTATGATAACCGGAGAGCCGAATCGTTTCGAGAGCTTGATTCGTATTGAAATTTTTGTGCGGATGGGAGGTTCGTTAACGGTGGAAAGAGCGCGGTTCTCAGGCTCTTTTTTATTACGTTCGGATACTTTGTCGAGGGAGGTGGACAGAGCTGGATTCTCGACCAGTTGCTTCCGATTTACGACCTGGTTTCTCGCGAACAACGCTGTCGTTTTCCATCGTACGAATTCGATCGTAGAAATTTGGTAAAATTTGACGATGCCGAGAACAACTTCGTTAAGATATACTATAGCAGCCTTATGAACGCAGCTGGCTTTGGAATTCAGGATGTTTCGCTTGGAAATTCGTCTACTACATCCGAATTATCATAGTATTTGATCTCGGTTGAGTTTCAGTATCTTTACTAAAGGAAAGAAGGAGGAACAATTTCACGGAATCTTCGATCTTCTTTTCGTCGCTTCTCTTATTTGAAAAACGTAACACTGTTTGTCCTATGTTCGCAAGTAAAATAAATAAATATAGATACAGATATACGTATAGAGCTGAGAGCTATAAGACGAGATATTTTCGATAGTATTTCGATGCTTAGGTGGAAAAATGTTTCAAGTAAGAGTCGAACGAGAACAAGAAGAATTCGTAACGGTGTAAAAGGATGTTTGGCACAACATTGAGATGAAAGAATCACGCGTACCTCCTAACCTATTAGAGCTTTTCGTATTTTGTTCGAACCGATTTTTCGTATAACTTGCACGATTCTTAAATATTCTTTCGTCGTCGTTCGTAACGAAAAAGAAGAAAGAACGTTGAATAAAAATTGGAGCAGAAAATCTACTCGATCGTACAAACCAATTCGAATATTAACGTTTAAAAAGAATGTACTAGTTTGAATGTACTAAAACGGAAAGGTACGTTGAACGTTTAAGAAAATGTTAATTCTTTAAAGAAGTAATGAAGGTAAAGTAACGAGTGGCCAAAAGGTGCCCGGTACCCTTAAAAGGCCAAAAGGTCCGAGAACCCTTACCTTAGCCAAATAGCAGCGAATGGCAATTAACGTATCGTAAAGCCAAGTGGGTACAAGACACCGCGACAAGCGTACTCGAAGATTTATAGGTCAGTTTCTCAGGATTAGGAACCTGCGTAACCTCCGGTACCATCCTCCGTATAACCTACCTGGCATACCACGTACAACAACCATTTTGCGATCGTACATCAAATCTGCTTATTCGTCTCAGCCTCCGCGAGACGATACGGCTTAAATCTGAAAAATCGGCTTATCGCTTTATCTCTTGCGTATCTATTTTCGTAATTACGTTTATAATTAAACTATCAAGTACGCAAGACCAAGTAATTTGGCACTCGGATCGTCTTTATCCAAGGGCCGCTAATTTTCTTACGTATCGTTTCGTTTCCGTTAACTAACACGGCTAACGGATTACGTTTTGTTCTTCTCTTGCCTCTGTAACGGTACGAGTTCACAGACTATAATTCAGAGCATGGAATATCGGTTAAAATTCACAGACTGCTGGATCCTTTGAAACGGATAATAACTGGGTAATAATTGCTTGTTTCTATTTTTACAAGTCGAAACAGTTTCACGTATTTGTACTTTTGATAACGTTTTAAACGCATATTCGCGCTGTACTCCGTTTATTTAATCGACTAGAGACAAAGATAGAGAAACATCTTCCTTTCAGCTATTAGAGAAAGAAACGGTATACAGCGTAAATGCAATGACAGAAAGAAACGTGTTCGATTACGGTAGCGATTCGTAGCGAACGAATTTGTCGATAATAATTAATTACGCTCGTTAATCGCAAATAGACACGCTTTAATTCAAAACTGCTGTCAGACATATTTGAAATTGCCACTAATTAAACACTGCCAATTACTATGTCGTAAATTCATGACATTTGACTTGGTTACGTTGTTGCAAACAGCTGACAGGGTCAGCTTGAACATAATTAGAGCCCGTTGTTACCAATATTCGACGAACGTTCGATGAACGTTCGATGAACGTCGATACTCTACGATATTTAATCCAACCAAACAGAAAGGAAAAGCGTTTCGATAAATAATCGTTCAGACACGACGCTGACCACCAAGTTGCTGGAATCGATGAAATGGAAACGTACGTGGAAAAAAGTTGATAGGAATGACGACCTTGACAACGTATTTCAAGGCCATGGAGGAGATAGTCGAACGTTAGGCATATTAAGAATTACAAATAAATCGACTTTCTCTCCAACTACTATTGGTATTCCAAATTAAATACGATCAAACAATTCGTTCGACGGTGATGTTGAAAAATAGCAAACTGCCGATCCCCTTGTCTGGTACGATAAAAGTTCCGTAGCGAAAACCGTTTTAACGAAATCAAAGCGCAACGAGATAAAATTGGCTCGATCGTACAGAACGTAAATTTATAATGACAAAATAGTGGACGCGTGTATCGTAATTCTCACGAGGGTCGAAACACGCGATACGAGAATTCGCGACAAACGATAAATACGGACGAAGATTCGAACAGATCGAGTGCTGCTATAAATTTCATCTCGGCAAGGCAGGGCAAATAGTCTGGTAAGAAATGCGATTTCCAAAACGGTGTTTCGAGACAAAGCCAAGAGAATAGACCAATAGGTCGATCGGCAGAATCGCACACGATCGTCTCTGGTGTCCCCCTGTTCGAGTACGTTTCTGCACAGGGAATAGTGGACATCGTTATCGTTATCGATGTCGATAGAATTGCCTATGGACACGGTTGGAGCTACCGATATATCAGATACGAGTGCGGTGTACTCGTACAGACTTCCCCTTCAAGGCATTTCGCTTAAATTAACAAATCAAAATTTAAGATATATAAATATAAAAATCTTCTAACGTCGTCATTTTATAAGATATATGTCAAACAGCTACTTCCAAGAACAGACAGCTACTGCATAAAATTCACTAAAATTAAATCCTAGAATAGCAGTAACGAACAGCGTAACAGGAAGAAAGGAACGCGCTTGCATTCGCCATAAAATTACAATAAACTGAAATTCTTTTAATCCCGCAAACCCGAGCAATCGTAAGAAAACTCTAGTCGACGGGTATGCTCGCTGCAGCGTGAAATGGATCGTACGTCCAAGGGGTTGGAAGAGGACGAGCTCGCCGTCTCGCCGCGTGGCAAGAATGTCTTTCGGTGGCGCGTACGAAGGTGTCGAGGGGCAGGATCTCGCGGAAACGACATTGACGCGAATCGCCGGTCTATCGCGCAACAGCGGAACAGCGTAACAGTGGACAAGTACGGAAACGTTGCACGATCTTGAAGGAATGCAACGCGCGACGCTCGTAAGAACTCTCGAGCAACAATTCTCCGAGCATACAATTCTCCGATACTCGAAAACGACTCTGTTTGCTACCGCGTTGAATTTTATTCATCGTCGTAGCGGTAAATAACGATTCGATAGGTTGTTTAGAGGTTTGGCTTTCGTCTATATACATACGCGTGTACGGATAATACGTATGTATCGTAGATAGAAAGAAGGAAAGAAAGAAAGAAAGAAAGAAAACCGCGAAAGCGACAGGTAATGAAAAGTAATGAAAAAAATTAATTGGAGGAACTATCGACTTGAAAAAGGATTGCACAGGATGTTGAAAAATGATTTGTCACGAGCGTGCCTGGATCGGTAAAGACGTAAGTTAAAAAGCGAAAGGTGTATTGGCGGGATCAGTGATTTCTCCGACAGCAAGTCGACAGTATAGTCGTTTCGTTTGATCTAGTCCCTAGATGAACGATCGCCCGATGTTTCGTTGGAAATCGTTGGATATCGTTGGATATCGTTGGACATCGGATTGGGGCAGAATTTGTTGCTCTTGTAATCGAAACTTCCCCGACGACGAAGGCTAGAACTGCTTATATAACTTCCGGTTTCAGGGATTAGACGTGGCTGGCGTTTATCGATAGCGGGAAAATAATGAATCGGTACTTTGGCTTGGCATCTCCTACGTATCTCCTACACATCTCCTACACGTATGTAGGAAAAAGTTGTCGAGATTGCTAATTTCTGCGGCATACTTAGACATCGTCGAAATCGGGAACGCGTCAAGATCGAAGGAAGCAAGTGAAAGACGTCGCTTAAGATGGTTGCCCGACGAGAAACGCGTAGCTTTAACGAAAATCGACACGGTGACGAGGATATTTATCAGGCAAAATATCGTGACTGTATTTTAAAGTAACATCCGCCGTTGAATTTGACGTCGATAACGCGATTGGCGACAAAGTTTATGAAAACCCGCGTCACCGCCATCTGTCACCGACGAGATTTGATACGAGGCTACGGGATTGGAATCTGTCGTAGCGAATTCCAGCTCCGACGACACCCTGAGAAGAAATTAAAAGACCGATACGACGGCGAGACGAATGAAATTTTAGCGCGACAGACGCAGCAATTATTTCGATCAACCCTCGCGGATAGAAACTGGTTGTTCGTTGCTTTCAGCCGAAGTAGGACAAACTTTTTCGTTCGACAAATTCAAAATTCACTATCCATCTCTATTTATCGAATATGTCGGATAGATGAATTATACGCGTCTTGCCAACTTGAAAATTTTAAGTAGGCAGTTATATTACGACCTTGAAATATGTTTTTCCCATACACGTAACCGCCCCGTTCGGCCTTCGTTTCCGAGATATTCGCAAAAGCTCCAATTAAATTTATGTTACGGCTGCACTTGGTTCTGGCATACAGATGACCGCATTTTTATATAGTCCACACTCAAGCCCTAGTTACTACTTAAACTTATACCGATACCGATCGTCTTTCATATATAAATGAAAAATAGATAAATCAACGGATCATAGGTTGGTTGGGTTAGACGTTGGATCGATATCCGGCCGGATATCCTCACGGATATAATAGCCGTATATAATCGGCTATTATTAACGCACCACTTAAAGAGCTGCCGTTTATTGCTATTGTTACCAACTAACGTTAATTGCCACGCACCAATGTACCAATGTATCGATATGATCGATACGATCGATATAATCGAATAAAAACAGAAATTGTTCGTCGAAACGTTGCTCGTCGAAATTTCAGTCCCCTTGGCAAAAGATCGTGCCTCGCGAGGACACCGATCGATCGCTTGCTCTTCGCGAACAAAACAATGTTTCCACAATGTCCGATTCGCGATGCTCTCGCTTAGCTTTCATCCGGCCTTAACCACGAGCGAAGCTGAATCCGCTCGTAGAAAGCACGTAGAAAAGTACGTGGAAAACAAGCTCGTAGAAAAAGCACATTCCTTTCTGTTTCTGGCTATTTCTTTCGTGATCGTATCGCGCAATCACGTCGATCGTATCTCGTCTTTGCACGTGAGTCACGTTGCTTTACGTCTATTTAACCGACTGGATCCCTCTTCCAACACGACCGATTGTCTCCAGCAGGCTAAACGGCCGCGTCCCAACTACCGTTAGATCTGTAAGCCTGCTTTCGATCGTTACCCCGCCACTGGCTTTCTCCCCTATCTTCGCAGATTTTTCGCGCACTTTTTTCCTTCTTGGAACACGACTCGTTCAACGACGGGGAAAACGAATGCGAATATCACTGTCCGCAGACCTACCAGTCGAATTCTCTCTATCGAGCATGAAATAATACAAAATACGTACTGCGCGAACGCAGTAGCGCGATAGCTCCTATTATCCGCAAATACCTGTTTTCCAACTGTTTGTTTTTATCATTATATAATAATCAGGAAACCGAGTTACGTTTAATCGCATGTTCGAAGAAACTTTGTCAGTCGCACGAACCGATCGAAAAATTTGCCACGAGTTTAAGAAGATATCTACCCTCTGGAACTTTTAATCGCCATCCCAACTAAAATTACGAACCGAGTAAAAGTAAACGATCGAAGACCCAATTTTAAGTAGGACTTGGCAAAAGTTCGTCTCTCGATGTTGACGAAGGATCCGCTAGTTGTCGCTAGACAAAGGTGGCTGGATAAATCCTTTCTTTTGCTCGAATAATTGGAAAACAGGTTCGTTTATCTATGTTTCGTTCTCTTCTCTTCTCTTCTCTTCTCTGTTCCTTCCATTGATTTTCATTGTACAAGGTTCTTACAATCGTGAGATAGTTTTAATTTCTTTCCTTGCTATATGTTTATAATAGACAAACTATCTACCGAACCTATATATTTTCCAGGGTTTACAATTATCCTTTTTAAATGGTTAAATTATCCCATTTTAAATGGTGTGTAGCGTTGCAATTATATATATCTACGATAAAGTAACGATACGATTAACAAAAATGGAAGGAAAAAAAGCAATAATTAAGAAAAATATTGTACGTCTTCTTGTTGTGTCGATCGAAAACTGCTCACACATATACACGTGACATGGCGAGTTCTCGTATTACACGATCGATTTTTACGAACAGTCGTCCTTCGAACGTTAAACATCACTTCGTTAAGGATGCGTACCGTTACGTACGATATAATTAATCGTTCCAGATTCCAGTATTCCTGTCCTGCTAGCTAGACGAATCAATCTGTTTGTACGACGAGAACAACTTACCTATCGTACAGTTGCGTACATATTATGCCATCTGGAATGTCCATGAACGTACAGTGTCGCCATTAGAGCGGAAGCAATTTCTGCTCCGTTTTTCAAATCTCAATTTGAATCGCATCGTTGCTACTCGCAAGAATGGGATGCAGTTTACGTAGGCGGACAGTTACGCGATTCGTACTTAATACGCGCGGAGAATATAGTTTAGATCCCTAAGAGGCTACTCGCCGCAAAGTCCTCGGTCACGGCGATCCGGTAGAACGTGCCTAAACCTAAAGCAAACTTTGATACTTGATTAAATTTCTACGTATTCCACGGTCGAATGACTCCGAGGTTCGGCCAAACGTTCACCGGGATAAGTAATTATATTTGCCCCTGCAACCAGTGCGCCGTGATTTACGTTTCAGTGGTGAATAAAACGTCTCCCCTTTTCATTTATTATCCAACTAACGGAACAATTTTATCGTCTGCTCGTATCCAACGTTTATTTCTACTTCTGGTCGTTTTCAGATTATACCAGTTAATCGCTAATTACGGATAGTAACTAATCGGCTAGAGATAGAGAAAAGCGTTGGTTTAGTGGGTAGCTTCTAAAGTTCACGAGACAATTACATCCTACATTCTACGAATTAGGATCCATCGGCAAAATTAATCGCTGCTACGTCTAAATTTGACGTGCCGTTTAGTCTTAAATATCTATTTGGTCTAAATATCGAATCTCAACTGTTTTCTAGAATCGGTGTTACATTGACTCTGTGTGCCCCAAGTAGCATTTCATATCGAAACGCGCCAACGCGACGCAAAAAGCATCTTCGAACACCGACTTGGAGAATATCTCGTTGATGTTCCAGAGGAAATCGTATTTAACGTTTTATTCGTTTGGGTCTTCCAAACGAATCGTATCGCGTTCAGATCGGAGGAAGACCGTTCGATCCATCTATGACACTCGTTCCATGATATTTACTACTTGCTACTGGAACCATTTCGATCGGCCGAAAGAAGAATTATCAACGCTTGCGCACGAAACGATCCACGTACCAAATATCGAATTTTACGCAGACGTTAAACAAAAATACAACGACTCAGACATCCGTCGAATAAATGGTTATTCGATGTGTAGCGACTAATCATCTGCATGGTATGAATAGGAGGTGGGCACAAAAAGAAGAAAACAGCCGAGTGCGCAAGAGGCGCGAAATCATACCGTAACCGTATTGACCATTGCGTAGTTAAGGATTAAAAGCTACCTTTAAATCCTATTCTTCCCCCGGAAAGAAAGATAATCAAGGCGAGAGAAATCTCCCTCGATACGGGAACGTTGGTCGCGTGACGAATCATTTCTGCGACGAGAAGTCGGGTTAGACGCGACAGGTGCGAACAAACGCGTGCAACGAACCTTTCCCCGTCCACGAATACGATCATACGCAACAAGGTATCCGGCGGAGGATCGGGCTCCGGAACGATATTCAATTTGCACGCGTGACGCGTACGCGCCGCTGTCCGCGAGATATCGATTGCCAAAGGTTCGAAATTGAATCGAAGCCGGAGGGTTAGCTAGCGACGCTGCCAACGGCGTTTTATCGATTCGCGCGAATTAAACGTTTGTGTACGGATTCGGTCGGAAAGCCGGCCAACGCTTGCTTGCCGCATCGCCACCTGCATCGCCTCCCGTGCTCTTCCGCCACCCGCGCGATCAACCTCTTTCTTCCTGCAATTCGCTTTGAATCGCGTACTTGACCAATTCTAGACTGGAAAAAACGGGTCTCCGATGGCAAATCGTGAAAGGGACTGACGGTAGACGATGGGAAACGTTGCAAGAGAAAAGCAGAACTTCGTAAGGACGCGTTCTCGATAGTCGCGAATGACGATCGAATAATAATCGGATCAAAGAGTTGGATTTACATGTATATGTTCGAAATTTCTTTGGATAGCTTTGTTGTCCCGAGATTCCAAGGTAAGCGCTCTTGCGTGCAACAAGGACTGTGGTCCCTCGCAATCCGTTTGTCAAAGGCCACCGCTACCTTTCCCGCTGCGTGTTTCCTCCTCTTTCTCTTTTCTTTTTCTTTTTTCTTCTTTTTTTTTTTTTTTCTTTTCTTTTCACTGTTTCACGTATCGCCTAAACCGTTTAGTTTACGACTGCTTATGCTATACGAGGCACTGAGAGCAACTCGAGGAATTGCCGCAAGTTCTGTCCGTTCGTTTTTCGGCTGCCTATATACTATGGAAAATGGAAAATTTCGTGGTAGAAGAAGATGAAACGTTTATCGTGCGCAAACGGAAAACGTAACGCTTGAAAATTCCCAAGAACAACGGTACTTTCCGGGTGTCACCTCCCAACGGATAAGGTATCCTGGCAGATACCTGCAGCGGCTAAGACTCGTTGCTTAGATTTCAGAGAAACGTTTTAAAACAATGACGGTACTATTTCCGTTCGAAAGAATCGGAAAAGTACGAGCGAAGATTGTATATGATATACTCCATACGTATTTCACAATGAGCAACCTTGTTGTATACAAAGACGATTATTCGATTATTCGATTATTCGAACGGCAGAGGCGTGCAAGAACTTGAAATTGGTAGTATTTCGAGGCTGGAGAATATCGCAAGATCCGACAATTTCGAAAACCCGACATCCCTGTCGCGTTTTCCGATATTATTCCGATATAACGGCGTCACGCGCCGTTGTTGGCGTTGGCGAAAAAAGTTTTTCGCCTTCTCGTCCGAATCTCTGTCCAATAGCCGTGTCGTGTTTTGGTTCGGATAATCAAGGTTTTACCATATCGATAAAAACTGTAATTCCACTCTGTCGAATAATTGTTCGATTTAGCGTTTAACCGTGCAACAAGCTTTAACCGTACTTAAACGTATTTTCAAAGACGTTCGTTACATTTGTTCGAGGATACATTCGCGTTTTAAAGGATTTCTCCATTCTTCTCTTTGTCCGGCGTTCCTATCTGTTCTCGGTTTCTCACGACGTTGGTTCGCTTTTCTATCGGTTCGGCGTCTATAGGAACGCGTCAGTACGTAAACGAAATATCGTTCCGAAGAAACGATTCCCGTTTCGTTTACTTACATAGCACCGAAACCTTACCGAAACCTTACCGAAACCTTACCGAAACACGCAAGAATTAGAATATTTTGCCACAATAGCGTCGAGTATCGAATGAGTACGAAATCCTCGTCCCGTATTTCTCTAGAAAAATAACCTTATACGTCGCGTCGATATAAATATCGATCTTTAATCGCTCTCTCGGAGAACCAATAAATTCTCTCGGTACTCGCGAAACGAGGTTGGTTCAACAAAAATAAAAAAACAGAGACAGAGAGAAGAATCGTATGCATAGAAAATAGCAGCGAGAAAAATCGTGACGATAGTCGGTAGATATTGGAATCGAATCCTTTTGACTACGTTTCTTGTCGGAGATCGATCGCGAATGGGGAAAACGGAAGGAAAAGGAACAAAAAGAGAGAGGAAAAAAGAACGAAGACGACGTCGCATCGTATCGCGAAACTCATTCGCACGGTGGCAACGGTAGTAGGACTCTTGGTTCCATCGAATACCAGATACACCGAGCTTCCCCGTGGATGCTGGGTACTTCTAAAATTTTCAGATTGCTTTCGACCGTTTAAAAGTTCGCCTCGTTCCCTACATATTCTTCAATTTCAGCGCTCGAAATGGGAAGCGAGTTTCGTGCAATTTCTGCGAATTTATTTCAGACCAAGAACGATTACGATTTTACGATTCAAGATTTTTAAGCTTAATATAATTTGATATAATTGGAAAAAGCCACTAGGATAAACTTTAACTTTAACGGGCACAAGTGAAATTATAATAAATTATAATACGATATCAACTTGAACGATTTAAAGAGAGAGATTTTACTAAATACTTATTAAGCGTCGAGCACTACGTCGTATTTGAAATATCGTAGAATACCGTCATTCGCGTCGTACAGCGTGTAATTGAAAATAATTGGAACCGACAAAAGCGAATCTAGCAATATTTTACAGCCATGTAAAAAGTCGGTAAGACAACGATACGTAGCATGAATCGTTCGGGTTTGTTAAATGAAAAAATCAAAAATATCTGTATAAATAGATATTTTAAAACCGTATATATCTGTGTACGTTCATATACATGTATATCCGTATAGGGTGTGCAAAGCTTCAACGATCAAACTTCACCAGTAACGTTCCTTCGGTAGAAATAAAAAAAAAAAAACGATGCTACGCAGAGGCATAAGTAGGCTTTATCGTCGCGCGGTTTATCACTCTCTGCTCCGATACTCTTTTCAAAATTACGTATCATCGCGCATCTACTCTATGTCTAATATTTCTCTCTATATCTCCATGAATAATCGATGTTTCAAAGGACAACATACAAACAAATACCTGAGACTTTCTTCGGACTTACAACGGTCGCAAACGGAATATATACTTTTCAACGATATATCGATAATATCGATATCAGAATATCGATATCTCGATATCAACTATCGAGAGTAACGAGATTTCATTTTTTTTCGACGGTAGCTTTAGAACGTCTAGCTTCCACAAGGTAAATTAAAAGTGACATAATGGAATTTCCAACAAACATTTCGCCTCGCCCTCTTTCGCATGTACACCGCCCTTAACGCGCGACAAAAATAATATTCGTCGTTCGAAACTCGGACGAAAATTCAGCACGAGTAAACTTAATTTCGCTCTCTACGTGGAAAAAGAAACGACCTTGGTGAAAGTTTACAACGACGGGAACAGTAGGGAGACAAATCCGCGGCGTTATTGAATTAAATTCCAAACGAAAGTGGATCTTCGATCCGCTCGACGGTTCGTGAAAAAAAAAAGAAAAGAACGAACAAAACGAATAAAGGTGGCGACGACGGGAGGCGGGGGGTTAGCGTCTTATTCCGTGAAGCTTCGCAAACTGTGGCTTACCCTTAACGACTCGCTCGTTAAAAGCGGACGGATTTACCGTCGCCGACGAAATTGCCCGGAGATGAAGCGGGAGTGTAGCTCGAAAGAATCGAGCGGAGAAAAAAAGCGTGGGTAAGAAACAGAGTGGAGCACTTTCGAGGAGGTCAAGGTGAATAATCTAATTGTCGACACGAACGGAATCGCGACTCGATCTGTTTGGTAGACGAGATTAATCCGGGTTTTGGTTCCAGTAAAACTAATTTTATACATTCCGTACGAGTTAGTTACGTACAAGTAATTAACTCGAAAGTTCGTTTATTCGATGAAAATTTACATGATAAATTTCTTAGAAGTTTCCGAAACAAAGGCCGTTTCGTTCCGTACGTGCCTATGAATCTGTGAATAATCTTACTGCAGCAGAGTAATTCCCCAACAAAAGGAATAATATAAATCAGGCAAAAATCTATCAGTCGAGTAAAAGGTACTTACAACATAGAGTATACGGTATATACGGCTGGGATTATTCCAATACTTTCCGTAGATTTTTTTAGCATCTATGTATCGCACCTTACCTCGCACCTTTAATCCACAACGTTAATCCACGCAAATAAGCTGCTAGTTTCTAGTAGCTAAAATAAAATTGTAATTTCATTTTGCAAATGTATGCGTAATACATAAAAATTACTTTTTAGTTTGACAAAAAAAAAAAAAAAACTGTTCTACAGTCTTTCTTTCTCGTTTCCCTTTGTTCCTTGCCAAACCTTGATCTCGCATTGTCCAAAATTTATCCATTTTCTCCAAATACGGTAACCGACGGCCGCTCAAACCTCTCCTCTTCTTCTCGGGAAGACTATCGAACACCTTTCGATAGTAGACACTCTCTAGATTTTGCCCAGGCATTTTCTAGTACTCGTTGTAACGAAGGCTTCGTTCGTCATCGTTCGGCGGATACTCGAACGTGCGATTGCGAGCATCGAATTGGCTATCGACCTATCAAACGCGACGCATCTTGGACGATTTTTTTTTTTTTTTTTTTTTCGGTTATCGTTCGGTTATCGACCATTCAAAAACCGAAAATTCTTTTGTTTTTCTCACAGTACCAAGTTGAAAAAACGGATATTCGCGATTTGACGCATCGGCAGTACGGAAACTTTAGAAATGAATTCTCATTAAGTTAGACAACGTGAAAACGACTATCTTCGAAGGCCTGATCGAAGGTCCTAATCGATCTGCTCGTTCGGGATGTTTCAGCCTTTCATGGTGCCTATGAGAGTACTGATGCTGTTAGGAGGTGGGTTACTGGCAGTATTCGGAAGCGAGGCGATCGAGCTTGGAGGTGCTGGACCTTTAGCGGTAGTCGCAGCGGCCTTCGTCAGTTGTTACTTTTGGCAGACGCAAGGCTGGGAAGTTGACGACGTAAGTACATTTACATATTTAATACATTTTTGTTTAAATACGCACGATGTTCTAAAACGTGTCGATCAAAATTTCTTAGTACATTTTGCATATTTAGAGAAAGGCAACGAAATTTTGTTTTTACACATGTGTGTTCTATCTTCTTATTTTGTGCCCCTTTGTTTACTCATGAATTTTAATTATTTTATCTACAATTTGGAAAAATTTATGAAAATAATTACACATTTATTACGATTTAAAACACGCTCTTGCTAAGTTTAAACGCAAGTATAGATTTATACGCTATAGATGCTGGTGGAAGTGACGCGTAAAACTTATCCCAAATCTTTCTTTCGTGCGAATTTTTTTCACGTCTCGATACAATACGTGTACGATACGATACGATACGATACAGTGTTCCCCGTTCTATCAGATTCCCAATTTATTTTTAGCGTAGAATACTCTCTTACCATAAGAACAGACTATTTTATTTTAAATATGGTTTTTATTCCATACATTAACTTTCGATTTTAGAAAATCAATGTTTCACGCGTGACTGTTATATCGAAATCAGTATTCGAATCCAAGTCCTATTTTATAGCTTGATACGTTCACAAAATATGTTTATTGGCTTTATCAATTTTCCGACAAACCTACAAAAATACAAAAGTATGTTCTCGCATGGATGTATATCGGATGAACTAGTTTCAGTTCCGAAATACATATATACCCGAAGTCTTCATAAATAAAACAATTTCAGTTTGCGCGTGCTATTTGCTTTCAATTTAATCGAATCGTAACGAAACTACAATAGTAAACTCGACTATCACCAATCGCTTCATTAAATATTATAGATGTCCCTCTGCTCCTTTAAATGAAAACGAAGCATCGATAGACCGATATAGCCATCGTTAAATCAATTACCTTCGACGCAATAATTGCGATAATTAAAACTAAACTACCCACTTTTTCATTACTACTACGTTTCGTCCTTTTTTCTAACAATATCTATTCTTTTCTTTTTTCTTGTTATTTTCTATTCGATCGAATTTTACCACATTCGAGAAAATAGATTCTATAAAACAATTATTGGATCGTTCTAAATCGCCGAAAGTAAAAATGCTAACGTCGAGACTTTACCGCGAAAGGGGTAGTTCAATTTCTGTTAGAAATTAGGAAAGATACATTCTTTCGTGACGGCGGATCCCAATGCTCTTGCAAACTCGTCAAACTTTTCGTTTTATAACTAGACTCTAAGCTAATTTGTTCCAGACAGATTCCAGACAAAGAGAACGATATTTATTTTAGCAGATACGTAAAATATCTTGAAGAACATGTTTCGATATCGTATCGTAAATCTTACGGAAAAATATTGGTTGCTATATCGTACGATATACGATTAAAAAGATACGTTTAAAAAGAGTCGAGACCTTCCAATCTACTCGATTATTTGTTTTTCTTTATCGACGGGAAAAATTCGTTAGGATGAAAGAACTTTGGTGAAAAATGTATCTTTAAATTCCGCTAAACTTCAATTATCGCTTTATCGTAACGTTATATTTTCTCCCGAAAATGCCTGCGGCCTTGAAATAGAAGAAACGTTTTTTACCGATCCAATGCAAACTTATGAAAATTGAAAGCAACCATTTCACTCTTAGCAAAGGCCAAGCAACCGGCTAGACCTAAAAACAGACTTCGGAACGCTACGAAAAGAAACGAAAAACCGTCGTAAAATCGCAAAACGATTGGAAAGTGGAGAAGTCGGCGTTCACGAGGCGGTCGCGATAATCCCTGGCGTTCGTGAAATATTCAAGCCGACGGCGCGACGTTCGTTTCGAACGTCGGGCTTGCTGGACACGTAGCCATCGGTATGTCGCGCTCACCAGCTGGCACGTATTCTTCGTGACGCGACTGTGGCCAGCCAGATATTGCCAGCGCAAATTATGACCGATGCTGTCCTCGTCGTTTATTTCGAACGATTAGCGCGACTAAAAATCGACGATGCCAATAACGATCGATCGACCCGATGCGATGCGGAGAATCGATCGTTTTCCGGTACGCCGATGCCAGCTGGAATAAAAACCGTCCTTCGAATATATCGAATATCGTAATACACGATTTTTCACCGCCGTCAACCAGATTCGAATCCGAAAATATGTCTTCGGAATCATAAATGTTCTCCTTGTAACAGTCATATTCCGATTTTAAGACGATCATCCACGATAGGCTTCACCGTATCGATCTAAAGGTCGAGGCGTTGAATAACGTCATAGTCAATTTCTTATACATTTAAGTTATTCTTTCAAAGTTACCTTTTCGCCATTTTCGCCACTATCCGCGATCCATCATCTTCGCGCAATGATAAGACGTTAGAATTTTAAATCGATCGCCATACGTTTTTTCGTATCACGTGGAAACGACTGACGATTATTTCTAAACAATTTTAGGAACAATTTTCATTCCTGTCTTCGCAAATTTTTAAACGTAATTACTAAGTGTTTACGCACGTTACGAATATTCTGCAATCATATATTACATTTACGTACATTTTGCCCAAATTTGCTCAAATCGATGATATCTTCGGGGAAGAGATCGTTAATCACATAAACAATTATTATTATTATTTTATTTATCCGGGGCAAAATGATTTCAACACAATTGCCAACCTGTAGAGTAGAAAGCTTTCGTTCGATCGTTAAATTGCGTGGAAATGGTTAAAGCATGGAAACTGACTAACATGGGAACAATACCGTGTTAATAACTGCGGATGGAGCAAAAGCTTTTCGAGATCGCCGGTTCGGCTAAATACGTGTAATGGAACGTGGATAATTAGTAGACAAAACGACGACATCCATGTTTTACATTATTTCAAAATTATGATTCTCGATGCTCGCATCCATCCTTTAGACGGATCCATCCTTTCGTGCAAAATTTTTATGTATCGATTTACGCGTGTTCACCGCCACAATTTCGGAATCGAGACATCGGTAAATGACTGTAAATTTTTACGATTTCTTAATTCGTTACTAGCTATCTGAATGAGATATTTGACAATTAATAAAATAAAGAAGGTATTGACAAAGCCCAGGGAAATCGTTATACGTATGCGAGAAGACTCTGACTCTGGCGAAAGAACTTTAAGTTTAAATGTTAATTTTTATTATAATTCGGATAGCCGAGAGAAAGACCTAGTCGACTAGAGTAAAAGTAACGAAAGGGAATACATCTGTACGGTAAGTATGTAGGTGAGTACTTGACGGTTGTTATTACGTATACTTGAGGAAAATGCAATCGAAAAGGCAAACGAGCCAAGAGTCTAAATAACGTGGCTTTATACGGCCTTAAACAAAATGGCAGTATAAATTAAGGAGTGCGAACGATACGTTTCTTCAAAAATTCTAGAAATTTCAGCAGAGTCCAACTTACCTTTGCTTGTCGGCCGATTCTTAACAAGGCGAAGAAAACAGTAAGAACCGCGGGTCGAACGATTTTGCCGGACTCGGCTTGATTTCGAATAAGCCAAACGAGAAAACGTGACAACGGTTTTACGCGTAGGAAACGGAGAATCTATGACAATTGATTCATAAAATAACAGATATAGATAAAGAAATACATACGTTCGAAATGGTTTACTTACCAGCGAGTATTACAATTCGCAACTGGCAAACGCGATGAAACGTAGTTTGCTCGAAACTAAAGTGTAGCCATCGCGGCTAAATATATCGCGTCTTTATGCTCTCGATTCAAAGCGGAAACTCTCAAACTATTTCTTAAATATGTAGTATACCGTCCGCTGTATGGGGGATCGGCCATGGCGAATCTTGAAAATCCAAGTTGGAATTCGTCGTTAGCGGACACCGCTGCTAACCGGTGCGATCTTCCATGTCTATCGTCGTTCAGGCAAGATCATTCGGCAGAAAATTCAAACAACCGCAACGATCAATAAGAAAATATTTCCGATGCGTGTAGCAATCGACACGGTCGTAGAACTGCACGCCTTTATTCCCTCGACGGCACTGAAACAATTATTCTTAACGTCAGACAATAACGCGCTAACGATAATTCTACTTTTTACTTAGTTTTATCGTTACACGGATCGTTTTATTTTCGATAGCACCAACAGTTCAGCACCACGGTGGGACGGTGATAAAAGTACGCTGTCGCTTATCGCCACGTCCCATAACTCGAAGGAAAAATCCGTTTCAGTCGACCGGCGATTCCGTAACGGCGAACCTGTTAATATTTTTCACACTTTGCTCGTAAATCCTTCGACTCGGAGGCTCGGCACGTAGCCTGTATCGCGGTCCCACGGTCAATATCGAAATACGATTTCGCTTTATGCGCAGATTACGTCTCCGTTCTGTCAACGTTGATCCTCCGATCGCGAAATTCATCAGCCCGAAATGCGATTTCAACTTGACGAATATACCACGATTTCTTGCTGCGGACTGTCACGTTTCCTCTGGGACGACGACGACCCGTTCGTCTATCTTGTAAGATTCGATGCCGAATCCATCGGTGTTCTCGCGTGGTTCCACATCTAGCGTCGCTTTCGCCTTTCCATCTACAACCGCGTCTATTCTTTCGTAAAATAAAGCAAATTTACCTCTTTTATATTTACCGCGATTCACCTCGTCCATTCTCTCGTTTGTTTACAACGTTTTCACGAAAATCGTCAGCCGTTAACTGCGACCGTCGCCTTTATCGCCAAACATCGCTTCTGTTTTATTCCAGTCACACGAATTTTACAATGGTACGAGTGGAAATTGAAATCCATCCAAGTTTCCAACTCGCGGATGCGCGATCCTCGTTGAATCGATACTATACTATAGTTATAGTTTCGTGATCCGTTTTACCATTACGCGTAACCGATTCCTCCCGTACTCCTCCCGTACTCCTCCTGTACTCCTCCTGTACTCCTCCCGTTCCATATCCAAATAATATGGAAATATGTCGATGCACATTCGCAAACGGCACGTGGAATTCGCACGTCGCACCACCAGTCTCCATATTTACCGTCGCTGTTTACCTGCAATCTAGATTACCTAACGGTAACACAGCCGCATATTGATTTATTTAATTTAATTCCGCACAATCTCGGTATTATGAGCGACGTGATGCTTTTACGACGTTCCGGTAATCCCAGCGATATTCCATGGACATTTCGCGATCGTTAAAGACGTCCCAGTGATTCTGTCTGAATTAGATAGACGAGCGGTGAAGTAACAAAAACTGTACTTGACAGTTTTTTTCCACCCGATTTTCGAAAAAATTGAACGAAGCTTCAGACCACATGTACAGAATCGAGTATCTGATGAAAATAATTCTCTCTCTCTCTCTCTCTCTCTATGACAAAATAATTGAATTTTTAGTACTAATGAAATATTTTTGAAAACGCGAAATAAATTCATGGTCTTTCGTTGGCAAATCTTGTAACATGATCACGAATAAGCATCGAGCACTATCAGGCTGAAAATATGGTAATATAAAATATTCTATAATTATAGCGATTCGAATAAGATGAATATTAATATATGCAGTTATCAACTAATTCGTAACTTTGCAAATAAACGATCCGATTCGAATAAAAACCTGGACCAATCTAAAATTCTCGTTTCGTTAAGTTACTTCTGACTTTGACTAACTCGACTAAAAAGATTCCGACGTCCGCATTTTAATAATATTTCCTCGCGTTGATCGCGACTACAAGACTTAAATCCTAATGAAAGGACAAACGGTCCTGAACGGTTTCGAGTCTCTCGATGAAAAGCGACGAGAAAATCCGAGTTACGTTAAACGACGTTTGGAGAGGACGGAACGTTGTCTTCGCGGTGTCTATGCTAAAACGCAAGAGGGAAAACTGCATTTCGAAGTTTTGTCAACGTGAGAGGCTTTCGGCAGAAAGGCTGCCAGCGAAAATTTGATTCGTCTGCGACGGAACAAAGAACGACGCGCTCCTTTCGCTGCGAATATCGCTAACGTTCTAATTCTTTGAAACTTTCCACTGCTTCTAGCGCTCGATCTAACGCCGATGTTTAACCGAAATTTCGTTTAATTCTCCATTCTTGCAAGACGAATTCGTTTTTATACAGAGAAACAGCTTTATAGAGATTTAATTTTTCGTATCGTTATCTCTTCGTTTGTTCTCTGTACGGACGTTAGTTGGATCGGGGATTAGATCGGAGGAAGATCAGTCTGCTCCTACAACGGTAAGATACGTTGGTCCTCGCAACGACAGCGCGTGAAACCGAACGTACACGCCTACGTAATATCGTATACGTACACTCGATTTCCGTTACGATATACGTATTTCCGTTCTCATATAAATTCGACTCGAATTACTTCGAAGCCTAACGCTCCGATTTCGCATCAGGTTCGTTCGTTCGTTTCTCTCAACCTCCTAACAGCTCCCCGACTTCCCATCGGATTCGTACGTGCTATTTTCCAACTTCCTAGCAACTCCTCGATTTCGCATCGACGATCGTCTACGCCACTATCTCTCTTAGTGTTTCTGCGAACATGTTCTACGGCTTGCTAATCTAGCGTCGAGTACGTCCGCGCGTATCTCCATCCCAATACGCCGTAAACTTATTCCATAAAACGCGCTGTCCCAAGCTGCGGCTCGTAACGATTCAACCGACGTTCCACTAACGTTCGACGCGTTGCACTAAACCAGAAAATGCTTTGACTAGAAAAGTTATCTGAAACACGCGCTCGACGATCAAACAACGATTCGGCCATTTCTATCGCAAAGACCTAATAGGATTATCGAAGCGACGAGTTTTTCCAGTTGAGTCGAATTTTTGCCCAACGACGACGCTAAAAGGAAGACAGGAAGCGCTGCCAACTCCTAGAAAATATTTCTCTTTCCTCGATCGGTGGTTCCTCTTTTTCCGTCCAACGAGTCAACGCGTCGATCTCTAAAAGAGATCGGAAACAAAGACACGGATCGCTAACAGACAAATCACCTGTCCGCGTGGGAAAAATATCGCGACCAAACTTACGGAATGACCAACCGGAAGCTGGCGACAAGAAGGAACGTCGGGCGTCGTACTCTAACCCTTTGCCCTTCCGTTAGCTTAAACTCAGCGGCAGCTGGCAGTTGGCAGTAACAAAGTTTGTTTCCGTTTAAGGTAAAAGGGAGAGAAACGTCGTGCGTTTGCGGCGTATCTGTCGTCGAGCAGATGAAATTGCGGATGGGTTTGTTGGTTTCCAAGGTAGTTTACAGGAGGAAGGTTTGTCTTTAGAGTTTGACGAAGTCCTTGGATTTAGTTATGTTCTCGGCTGTCGATTTGGCCCCATGTTCGGTGGATGGGTATTGGAACGGTACGGTACAAGTGTGTCAAGGTTGTACGCGAAAGCAATTTCTCGTTCGAGCAACGCGTATATAATACACGGAGAGACATTTTCTCGACAAAGCTTGCGATTTTGAGACGATAAATCGAAGCGAACTGTCTTTGAAGGAAAGATAAGAAAGACAAGAAAGATCGCGCAACTAATTTCTCGCTACGTTCTAATGCGCGTGCGTGTCGGTTTTGCGAATACAGAAAGCTATCTCTTCCACGAAGCTGAAGTAAACGGCGATGAAAAGAATGCGACGAATTATACAACGACGTTCGCCTTTTTCCACCGACGATCGATTATTTCGTCGATTATGCGAAATACCGAGGGCTCCTCTGGTTACAGATCGCGCCAAAAGCCTCTCGCCGAAGCGACGCTAGCTGCTGGTAAGACGATGGCAACGCACACCCGTTCATTAACTTATTCGATCGGACCGCGTTAATTAACGCATACCGGGCGTACAAGCGATGCGATTCAATTACACGAAATCAACAACGGTCGCGCCGCGTCGCGTCGACTTCTATCGATGACGTACGACAAAATTGATCCTTGGCTGCGATCGAGTCGTGTCAAATATCGTTTCAATATCGCGGTGAAAATCACAAATATCGATACGTACTTGAACGGAAACTTTCCAACGGGGAAACAACCATCGCTACACGTCGTACGGCTATTCTACCGAAGCTATTCGATGCAGAGAAATTATTTAGTCGTTCTAATGGTTGGACTGCAGGTTGGAGACGATAAAGCCAACAGCGTGTTGGCTGCTGTATTAATGATGTTGATTTACAGCGAGAAAGAGCGAAGCCGTTAAGTCGACGTTATTAAGAGCCGCAATATCCAAGGCGAAATATTAATGATATTGACGATCTATCACGACAGAGAATGGAAGAATTACGACGCCAGCCAGACCGAGCTAATTGTATCGTGGCGATGCCACGTACCGAGAAGCCGTGATTCATGAGAGATTCGAAGCCTATTTTAGCCGGAGATTTCTCGGGGAAAATGCCTGTAACGTGAAACTTTAATTATCAACGGGCTCAGCTTTCCAGCGATATATACTTGTCCTATCCTTTTATCGTGAAAATTTCAAATTCCTGTTAACGATCCATATATAAGACGCGATAAAGAATTTGATCACGATACCCCGTGCTAATTGGTGAAAGTAACAAAATGACTGTGAGAAAGACGAGCGAGGAAAGTGAGTTATCATTATGTCTGTTAAAATTGGATTTACGACGATAATAACCAAATACTTCGATAAAAGTCTTACTTCGATTAATGTTTACAACCAAGGAGATATCGGTACTACGATATGGTAAATTATTCCAACCGCGTCGACTGACTCTGATATTTTAATATTTACAAATTAAACGTACATTTAATATTTAATATTATCGTCTCCACTTGGCTTTACAATGCTTTGCAATGCTTTACGACGCTTTACAATCGTGTCACGGTTGTCACAATTGTTTAGCAAATCACGGTCGTACTTGTCGAATGATTTACCTCGGATATATATGACTATACCCCAATAGTAGTTGGAACTCAATCACGAATAAATAGGATATTAGAAGGTTTCTCTTAGTTCAAGTTAAATACAACCTCAACGATTTAGACTTAAATAATTAAAATGAGCCAATATTTATACGCGTTATGTGTGTGAGATATGCATGGTAAAATTAGCGTATAAAGATTGGAGAAGAGTAGAGTAAAGTAGAGAGAGATAATTTTCCGCTTTATGCTAATATATCAACTACCGTATCGGTTCTGGCTCGCATAGATACATATTTCGCGTTTATTACGTTCGAAATTGCATTCACGTGTTACTACTCTATTCATCGTATTAAATTACAGAAAGTATATCGTTTCTTGTAAAAGTTTAATTATCGCATAAGTCTGGAAAGCTCTTCAGCCGGTTGTTGGTTTTATGAAATATTCGACTATCGTGACAACAATAATCCAGCTTCGAGGCTGGATCTGGGCTAATGCAAGTTTTAAAGGCGTTGTGAAAAATATCAATGTCCGTACGATATAATATAGAAACTGGCGACACACTAAGATCCCGGGGGTCGTTACCAGGTACATAAATCAAATGGTGCAATTACGCCCGAATCACTGCCGTGCTAGTTCATTTTTTATCAAGGGACTCTCTCGTTGATCACAGAAGGGGAAATTACTTTTAACGTTAATTTGATACACCTCTTCCTACTGTGGCGGATTTCGATAAAATCTGTCCCACCAACATACGCCGAGTTGAAAGTGGTTCTTCGGAGCAACGCAATTCTGTAAAAGGATACTCCTATCAGCTCCTGACCTTTTCCACACACTTTTCTTTCTCTCATTCGCATTTTCACGATACGATCGGTGAACGCCTAACGAACGTATCACCGTTACATAGCGATAGCCACGCGTAAGAGGATTAGTCGCTGGCCAACTGTTGGTGTATCGCATTTGTCTGGAAACAAATGACAGCGGACTATCGCTGATCGAGTAACGAAAACTCCAACAGCGGACATCACGAGTATTTCGACAAACTCGAAGCCGTCTAGTCGTTCCCTGAAATTTCAAAATGATCTACGTTATTTTATTAAAAGGTTTTCCGACGAGTATGCTTTTAAACGATCGATGATTGAAAAATTGTTGATTTAATATACGTATATCACGTATATCACGTATATCACGTATATCACGTACGTCACGTATATCACGTACGTCACGTATATCACGTATATCACGTATCACGCAATACGTATATTGGTTGAAACGATAACCTACGCGATATGCGTAGTATGATAACTATACAACTTACGATATATTTTTAAAACGACCCGTACGGTCGGTCGCATCGATATTCGCAGACCGACTAAAAACAGAGCAACTTTTATTCTATATCTATTGTATTTCTTACGTTAGAGCTGTGTGTTAGAGCGGTTTTATGCTGTATCTCTGTCTCTTTGTGGTTCTCTCCTTCCGCGCTCCTACATATATATTTTGTTTTCTCGCTACGCCAACGTCTTTATACGCATAAAGCGGAAAAAAGGACTGTTTTAAACGTTACAGAACCATGGAAATATATCTGTGAAATATCGTGGCTCGCCCTACGTGTCCCACTTCGATAATTATCCTTTACTATAATCTACTTGTTGTTCCTTGCTGTAATCTATTTGTAGAAATACAATTAACAGAATACGAGCTATTCTAATATCGACCGCTAGCTACTGTCGCACCGCGTGAACCTCGCTAATCGTCGCACATTCTCTTTGCAGAACCCAGTGGCAACAGCCTTTGAGATCTTCTGGATGATCTGCGAGCCGATTTTGTTCGGTGTAACGGGTGCTCAAATCAAGATCGACGAACTGGAGGGGAAAACGGTGTACTTGGGCGTAAGCTGCCTGCTAGCCGGTATAGTAATTCGCATCGTGGTGACCATTTTTGTCGGAATCGGCTCGAAACTGAACCTCAAGGAAAAGGTATTCATCGCTTTATCCTGGATGGCGAAGGCAACCGTGCAAGCTGCACTTGCACCGACTACTCTCGATAAGGTGGACCCGAATGATCCGGAACAGGTGTATTATGCCGAGACTATGGTGACCATGTGCGTTCTGTCGATTCTACTCACCGCTCCAGCCGGTGCGATCATTATCTCGCTGACAGGGCCGAAACTTCTAAAGAAAACCACGGTTCCTACGGCATCCCCCGAGGGCTGGAAAGCACGCAGACCCTCGATTCGAGACATTTCCATCATCAACGAAGACCCAGACCTCGAGGAGACCGCAACCGAGAGGAAGGCTTGAGGCGTTCCCCTTGAACGGGCACGGACGCGACCCCTTTCTCCCTTTCTCCCTTTCTCCCTGTTCCACCTCTCTCTTTCTCTCTTTCTCTCTCTCTGTAGATCTTCTAGCAGGCATTTCGCATTTCGTTTGTATTTTATTTCGTTACTTTGTATATCTTTGTATATCGAGTTCCAGACTCGGACGAGGAAATGGAAAAAGGTGATTGGGCTCCCTTGACGAGATCATGGAAAACGTACGCGCAGGTATGCGTTTGTGTACGTGGATCGAAATGAAACGAACCTGCGAAATTGCAACGGTCAAGGTTAGCTTGACGATATACCGTGTCTTATTCGTAGTTCGTACATTCACGGTCGGTTGTTTTAAATCCTACATAGGTCATTTAGCAGAAACAGTGGGTTGTTTCAAATCTTACAAATCTTACGTAGATAAATAGATAGACGGGGTTGGATGAAATGTTTTCGACTGGCCAACTGCGATGATTGTTATTATCTTGCGACGAACAAGCCCTTTGTCTTATTATTTTCACTCCCATATCCGAATAAGATAAACAGGTTAGAGAATAATTTGGATAAAATCGTGAAAGAAACTTGGCGCAACGTCGATCAGAATATCAATCGTACCAGCTAGATTCATAGAGATTAAAAAGCGTATTAATATCACTTTTACATCATTTTTCGTTGTTGCTACGGAGAAAATGTACAGAGGACGACTTAGACAAAATCTGTCCTCGATACGATAACAATAATAACAATAAGAATAATAATAAGAATAATAATAATAATGTTGATGATGATGATAATAATATAAGCAAAGAAAGAACGTTCGTTAAATTTAATTCGATCGTTAAAGATAATAACCCTATGGGTTAGGGGTAACAAAAAATTAAGCAAGGAGAAAAGAAACTTTTCTATATTGTTTTAATTCTTTTCTTTTCCCGAATCCAACGGTCTAGAATACCGACACAGAATTACAAAATTTCGTTATTATCAAAACAAAAAGAGAGTAACACCGAGATACTTTCTCACTCCTGGCCGCTGGTCGCAAATAGCGGAATGCAGCGAAAAAGAGTGGAGAGTATCCTCTTTTTTCAAGCCAATACATCAAATTAATATTATTTGATATTACTTAACGATCCTTTGTGATTCGACAATTCTCTATGCCCAGTCATCGCGAAAAGTTAAATTAACGTTCCCTATTTCTTCTCTTTACCGTCCAACATCACCACAGGAACCGTAATATAACGTGTAGATTAAAAAACTTTGAAACGTATCCGAGCATCAATGTGTCTCCTGCTTCGAAGCGTCAGCCGACATCTTGATTCTAGTTCGAGAAAGATGACTTTGCGTAGTAAAAGCTGCGATAACAGGTGATGGAGCAATTTATCAACGAGCTTCGTTTTCAGAAAGTGAAATCTTGTCGCGATCTTGCAGTTAACGATGCGCATATACGAAATCATAGGAAATCATAGGAAATCATAGGAAATCATAGGAAATCATAGGAAATCGCACGAAATAGTGGAGAAACGTGGCATCGTTTCTGAATTTTCAAGTTTAGATCTGTTTAAACGAAAAGTCCTAACTTTCGTTCTTTTTAGCGTTTAACGTGACCAAGGAATTATAATACTTGGATAATTAGCGATAAAAATGAATAATTATAAGATAAATAAGATAAAATGATTCGGTTTGACGAAAAGAAATTTTACTGTTAGCAAACATAATCGACAAACATTTTCGTACGCGTATGTAATCGACGAATCTTGACATTTATTACAACACAATCTAAATGTGTAAAGGAATGTAAGAGAAAAGAAATAAAGACTGTTGTGATTTAATAGGTTTTATCATCGATGAAATTTATCCACGATCTAGAGTTTTCTTTCTTTTTCTTTTGTTTGATAATCCTGCGATAAAAAGGACTTTGAGAATGAATGAATATCCCGTGTGTGATTCGACGATCGTTCACGACATCTTTTAGGAGAAATATCAAATTATACGCGTGTCTTTCGCTTTATTTTCATAAAGTATACTTTACAACGAAATCTACGATCAAATTGCTTTCTTTTCTTTTTCTTTTTCTTTCCCTTTTTCTTTTTTTCAAACATCTCCGCGTAAAACGAATGCCTTCTCACGTTAATAAGTATCTTTTCACATACATATATTTTACAAGCGTGTATATAAATATTTTTCTAATATTATTATTGTTATTTTTCATTCGATACAATGATGTTCAATCTGCGATAAATGGGATTTAATGGGATTTCCTTGTCTCAGATCATATACACATTATTATTAGACAAATTATTTTAGTACTAGTTTTTCTTCATATATCAAATCTAAGACGAAATCTAAGAATTATCGCCAAGAGAAACATCCGTTCAAAGCAAAATATTACTTCTACCGCTTTATTTCTTGTTTGTTTTACGTACAACATAAGCTCAAAATAAACTAAAAACTGTTTTGTTTGTTATCTATATGTTAAATATAAATTTAAAAATATTTGGCTATATCCCGATTAAAGTGCGATCGAAAATTGTTTAAATCGAAACATATCTATACAGAAATAATAGAAATAACGTAAGATTGGACTTTCCATAAGAATCCTGACCGAAAGCTCTTATTTTCTCCCACTAAACGAATAATCTTCGTTTAGATTCGAATTCCAATTCCAATTCCAGTTCAAATTCAATCGAAAACTGTCTACTCTAAAACTGTTCGTTATAATTTACAGACGTTTGAGAAACCTATACGTCTCCTTGTGCGCACGTATTTAAGCGTGTAGATATCTGTGAATATTAACCGCCTGTATAATTAACCTTGAATACGAGAGCGAAAGAGGAACGTAGCGGAGAGAGGGGAAATTGATTAATCGATCGACTGAAACTTGAAGTAAACTCTGTATTTGCGCGTAAATTACTCGATTAATTAATTAGCTCAAGAGCACCTCAGGATTAATCTGCCAGAGGGAAGAGAATAAAACTTTGATTGTGCACGAGAATAAAATTTTACTATTAAACACGCCAAATTCTGAATCTTATTGTTACGTTAATATTAAAGGCAATAATTATAATGTCAATTTTTCTCGTGGTTCTCGCTTTCTTTCGTAGTCGCTTGTTCGCAATTGTTTCGATCTTTAGGAATTGTTTAGCAATTTACCTGTGCTTCGGTTCTCTTGAAACAATTTCTTATTGAAATTTTTTTAGAAATAGTATAATCGTGAAATTGAATATATATTCTTAAATCAGCTTATTTTACGGAAACAACGGGTGGAAACAACGATAATGTAAAAATACGTGCTACGAAGACATCAAACTGTAGATTGTCGTTTCCGTTCGCTTCGTTCTTATTACGCGAATATGTTTAACGCGACAAACGTAAAAAGACAACGTGACTGCGCATCGATGCGGTGGACGCAAGAAGAAGCAGGAAAATTAGAGAGGAAAAATCGGATTTTCGAGACTGGAGATCTTCGAGCCGGAAAGCGAGACGGAAGTCGATAGTGGCGCGAAAGAACGAAGGTAATAAAGAACGATCGATACCTCGTAACGTAAATAAATCCATCATGTTGTTTACTTTTTTTATAGAGCAACTATAGGAAAACAAGAGTACTTTTCGCTTGAATGTTTTAACCAATAAACGACTGGTTTTTATCCCGTTTGAAAGTGCGACAAAAGTGGTACATACGAGCGCAATTATTAATTTATTCTGCCGTAAGCTGTCCGAGCCGATTCCCCTTTAATACTCGAGATACGCGTAACACGCCGAGCACTCACCAAGTACCTTTGTTAGCACAATTTTCGCAAAATAACATAAAATAGAATAACAGACTCTGTCTCGAGGTAAGCTGTCGCGAACTATCTTGTCTCGTATCTAAAGATTGTACAGAGCGTTGAAAAATATTTTTCACAGCTACGGCAGGTGATTGTGATTGGCTTCGGATCGGTGGAGATCTGTTTTAAAAAGAACTACCGTTCAAAGTGAAAGCGTACCGCCTCACCTTCGATTGTCGAACCTATATTTAACAACTAATATTTTAATAAACGCTCTTACGCGTGAATAATTCCCGTGCGATGCACGTTACGAGAGACACCATAAACCGATATTCGCAGAAAACGTTCGAATCCAACAGGGAATGTTGCAAAGGTTCGGGCAAGTCGTGTACGATTCACAGTAATTTTCTGCGGCTGTTTCCACTTTGTAAAATCTCGAATATAGTGTGGCGCGATTATTTTCCTTCCGTGTGCATCGAATAATCGTCGCAACGTTCCCTCGACTCGCGCGAACAGAAAAATTTCGAAAACAGCCGCGTATCGTACGTCCGCGTGATTCAAGGCCGGTTTTAAAACTGCGACCATTTTCCCCAACGGTGCACGCCTTTTGTTCGACAATTATAAAAGAGAGTACCGCCGCCGCTCTCTGTCACTGAATCACCGGCGCCAATTCCTAAACTTTCTCGTCACCTATGTCAGCTTTATATAATATAATAGAAATATAAGGCCGAGAATATAACGTTGCAAACATGTATATAGTATAACCTATATGTATATAGAAATAATACAATTACACACAGTTACCGTTACAATTACACACACGGAGAAACACGGAGAAACACGAATAACTAATAACGAATAACGAATATCGGCAGGACATATTTAAAAATTTCGCTTCGTTAGAATTTAGGCCCGTTTTTGCCTTACTATCTCCTATTTATTATTCGCTAGTATCACGTCTGCTAAGATAGACAAGATGGATCAGACTCTAATAAACGTTATGTTACTTTATGTGATTCGTTAAATTTAGTTGAAAATCAGTGATATACGGTAGAAAAGCTACTAAAGCTAGAAAAAGATAGTAGAAGCTTGTTTCGTCAGATTTATGTAAACAGCTCCGCGAACAACGAGTGATATTAATTTTTACGACTACGCGATAAATTCTTATTCCTACAAAAAGTTGAAACTTTATCGAAACTTAACGTAGCGATCTACAAATGCTTTGCTGCAATACTTTTCGTTCCCTTTTTCGGCGGCAACGAATTTCTTTGAGTCGTTTCGCACGCCCCTACGACATTCCATTTCTCGTCGTTGGAGAAACGTTTGCTAATTACTAAAATGACAACGATAGTAAACGATAGTAAACGATAGTAAACGAGACGAGAATTGTGAGAAAGGCGAAGTGACACAACCTGAAACCAAGTACGTATTTAATAAGACAAGAAACACAAGGAAGTAAGCTTTGGATCGAGCTTGAAACACGTAGTAACACGTGATTCTCTGTCGCGAGTTGAATTTTATATTCTTTGGTCAAGGTGTCAAGGTGTCAAGCTAACTCCAAAGCTGGACGTTAGCGTGCTGTTACTCGCGCTTTTTCTTACTCTGTACGGATCTTGTAGCGTCGAACTGGCTTCGCGTTTCTTCTTCGAACCGTAGCCTAGTCGTTTCTTCAATGCTTTGTGAACTCGTCGCTTCACCACGAATAAAACGAATATCAAAACACCCTGAAGACTGTTCACCACGTCCGTCACATAGAATAATTCATCCTGGTACTGGACTCCGGTGTATGTTTTCAGCAACCTAGAGGCGATCTCGGCGCTCCAGGATATACCCATGACGACAAATAGCTTCACGTTCATGATGAACCTGAATTAGTAACAATATATAGCGTTACGATCGTAACCTATAGGTAGTGAATTATTAAATTAATCTCGTAACAACAATTATAATCTCAATTATTAGATATTTTCCATAATTACTCGCTATCGTTACAAAATAGAATTCCCTTACATTTTTCGTCGTCTTACTACTTTACTAAACGGAACTTCGACGTACAACCAGATGTTCAATCGATGCTCGCAAACCGACATAATACTAGGACAAAAGGCGTTCAAGGGACAAGTAAACTTACTTAGTTCTGTCACTGTGAAATCGTTTGCTCCTAACGTCTAAAGATGAAACCCTGCTTATCTCAGCTTTCACCTTGTTGCATTCCTTCGCCGTGAGAATAAAGAACGCTATATTCGTTATCAATTGGATGGTGACTGGTGCCGTGAAGAAAATTAATTCCGCGTGTCCCAAAAGCGCTGCAACAACAACGATATTTCCAGTAGTAAGTTACTAACGTCTCTCTCTCGATATGGCGATATAGCTAGCTGCGGCTCTACCGCAACGTACTATCGTACGTTCTCACCGAGCCGCGACAACTCGAAATTCCAGTTGAGCCGGATAATCGGTAAATTCGATGGTATTGCCGTCATTTTGTTAACCACGAGCTTTCGTAGAGAGATGTCAATGTTTGTGGTTGAAAAGATGCCTATACGAAACGTTTTCATTTGAATTTTGATTTTCTAAACGCACAGAAATATAGTAACCTGAAATTATCATAAGCAGCGAGCTATTTGAAGCTTTTTTAGCTTAATTTATCTTAGCACTGGTCGAAGCACGACGTTATCGTTTCATCCAAGTTTTCAACCCAATAGAATATAACAAGCCCGATAAAAATGACGTTCGTAATTGTCGCATCTTGATCCAACCTCGTCTTAAGCGTTTAAAAAGAAACGGGGAGCTTATCGTTTCTACGATAATTGATAACTCACGGTTGAACCAACAGTGTTCTAAACCAAATTCAGGCCTCAAATTCTCTGGCAGAATATGCATCTGGTCACTCAGGATACAGATGAACATGATGAACATCGACACGCCCCACGCATATACACCGTATAACAGGAATCTTTTGTTCTGATTTTGACTCCTGATACTGTGTACTTTCCTGGCAAAAGAGATTTTCGAATGTTTAAAGTTTCTATCTGTTTTGGTGAAATATCGCGAATAAGCGAAAGTGTTGGTAAGCGAAATTGCAAGCGATATCGCGAGGTTTTTACATATATATATATGCTTATATAGTATAGAGCGTATAATGTTATTTTATCTGTGCTATTTCGCGTGCCATTTCACGTGCCATTCGAAACGAAAAATAGATATAGCGGACGTCTTTAGTAGAGCGTAGAGATTATCGCCTCTAGATTTAAATAGGAATCGTGTACCACGAAATCATCATCGCCACGCGTAATCGCATAATGATTATTTTACATGCACTTCCATGTAATATTAAACGTAAATTGCTTTGTAACTTGAAAACTAAAGCCGAGCGTCGGCTATAGCCAAGTCGCTCAGATCCCGCTAAAATAATCTTTCAAACATTAACACGAAGTTATTTCCTATAATCTCTGTGTATATCGACAGAGGCTTGGCACGATTTTCTTTATTGCGGAAACGGCGTTATATAGAAAAGTCGTTATACGATGAATTATAAATGTTCGTTAATCGAAAGAAGAAAAGAAGAACGGAGAAAAGAGAAAACGACAAGCAGGGCGACGAGGGGTAAAACGAGTTAAACGAGTTAAACAAATAATGTGACAGATAACGGCAGAAAGTAAGCATAGAAATATAAAGATAAAGTACGCGCGTCACATGTTACCGTGTACGTACGAATTCGAATGAAAAATCAAGTAAAAATTTCTTTCTCGGCGAATAAAAATTTGAGAATAGAAAAGACGAGGCTGCATAGAGGCAGAGTCTTTTTCGCCCGTTGATCGGAGTTACACTCGCATATTTGCTCGTGTACGAACGTGCACCCCTTCTTAGACAATTCAGTCATAATGACGGGCCTCTATGCAGCGTTCCTATTTCATCCTATTTCTTCCTATTTCTTCCTATTTCTTCCTATTTCTTCCTATTTTTTCCTATTTCTTCCTATTTCTTCCTATTTCTTCCTATTTCTTCCTATTTCTTCCTATTTCTTCCTATTTCTTCCTATTTCTTTCTATTTCTACATCGCTTCTTCGGCACGCTCACGCACTCTATCTTCGCATCTCCGTGAAAAATAAATGAAAGCGATAGATTTATACGTGAAATAGGCCATAGTGCGGACGAGCGGCAGAGAGGCGACCAATTTGTATGTTTATCGTTTTAGTAGGTGACCAAGCGGCGAACATGTACCGGCTACGTAGTAACTAATAATTTAATAGCCGAGAAGCAGCGTAGGCCCATTTTATAACGATATGATCACAAACATCACGGAAACAAATCTATGACGGATCGAATATAGAAAGAAGTAGCAAGTAGCGGTATGATTTAGCCGCCGCAAATGCCAATTTTCCCGCTCACCGTAGTCTCTATCGCGATCGATATAATTACCGTTTAAGCTTACCGGCAAATATCGCGCTTATGATGATTATATTTATATATTTATATATGTGCATATGTATGTAACCGGGCAAAATAACAACTAGGAGACACAAACTTCTACAACGACTCAACGTCGGATGGGAAACTACATGCTAAAACCTTCGATAAACCAACATCGTACGCGAAACAATTTCAAATATTTTACACCTCTATACGTTTTTCAAACGCGGAAATCAACAGATTAACCCAGAGAAAAACTGTCTTTATAAAGCTTATCATAGCGATCTATTACGCGGAAGATGCTTGAATCTAACGCGTAAAGTATTTTTCGCGATAGTCTCGACAATTTTTGCAGATAAAGATTCCCCTTGATCGAGGGCGCTTCATATTTTCCAACTAATTTTCTTTCTACCATTTCAATTTTCATTTATAATTGACATTTATTCGATTCAGATCGAAAACCTACACGAAAATTATAACCAAGCAAGAAGGAAGAAAGATGGAATAGACAGGAAAGAATGTAAAAAGCTTGAGCAACGGGTCCGAAGAAAATAACTTAAACGACTAGTAGTAAGTAGTCTTACCCGAATGTCTGCCATATATCGAAGCACATGACGTTCAACCAGGAAAACGCCGACATCATGGAGAAGAACATGATGTACCCTAAATACGAAGACAAACGCTGATAAATAAAGCGGTCGTAGAACATAGGCTTGTAATTTCTTGACAATCTTTACGCCATAATTTTCAACATCTTTTTGCATAATTTTAATATATACAGAGTATGAAAAAAAGAGAATGTGAAAACCTGTACTGATCAGCGCGAGGCTGATCGGCGAAGATTTGTAAAAAAAAAAAAAGTCAATGCAAAATTAACCTTTCAACCTTGAAATTCAAGATGAAATCTTTTTGTATCGCGTCGTATGCTACTCGTCGTGAGAATCGAAAGCCAATCGAAAGGGGGCCACGGGATGCGACTCGACCCTTTTCCTCGAAAAGAATGTTCAACTTTCGACAATTCTCGAACGACTTTATTCGCAATGTGTTTACATCTACAGGTACAAAAGCGCGATACGTTCGTGATAGCATTCACGATAGCAGTCAGTTCGTGCATTGACGATAATTTTTGGTCGCGATACGAAAATAGCGAAAGTTTCGCGCGTATCGAAGCACCGTGGTTTCGCTCTATTTTTGAAACTATCGTATTACGTAAATTTATGGCTCGAAGCCGTCAACGGATCGTTTGAATAATTTTACGTGAAAAAATTTGAATTTTACCATTTGCTGAAACTTTCCACGTGCAGTTCTAGACCTTAAACGATTTATATCCGATAACTTGGATATTTCGTACGTGTTGTTTTACTTTTATTTCGAAAACTATACAAAAAATAAACAGCATTACCTACTATACCGCACGGTGTAACACTGTCATTTTCCGCTGTTATCCAAGGTATTACGGTTAGGCAAAGGTAACCTACCAAAAGGCTCGCGATATGGCACATCAGAGTTTTACCATGCAGATTCTGAAGCACCGGTAGGGAAAGGTAGACGATCAGTGTCAAAAATAAAAAGATACAGCTGGTTCCCATTAGAATAGAGGAAATTATCAATCTGAAAAGAAAGAATAGAACCAATGTGAATCCCGTTTATGGAAAAATACTTACGCCTGTAAAAACCAATGCAAACTGATATTTTTTACTTTGTCGACGTTTACACTATACTCGTAGGTGAAAATGTCGTTTCGTTGCAAGAGAAAAAAAAAGAAAAAAAAAAAAAGCAAAAGGAAAATGATCACGACTTTTGCTATAACGCGCTTCATAGGGAAAATTAGCACGCTCTGAATAATTGTGTCCAAAAAGCGCAAAAAGTCCAACAAGTTGGCTTCCAAAACGGTATCGCTCGTCTATCGACCGTTTGCGAATCACGGCTGATAGAGGGACGGTCACTCAACATATGTATGTGCATATTTGTATAACACCCGATGCTCTTTTTTACTTTTTCTAACGACACAAAGAGTCGCGTTAAAATTATACGGTGCATAGTAAAACGAAAGGATCGAGCCTACAAAGCGGACTGACGACGATATTAAACGACGATATTAAATGTGAAATACAATACTGAAAACGTAAGCTGGGTATATACGTACGTATATATGCGACGAATTTGTTTAAAAACCGAATTTACGTCGATAATTTACGTACTTACGTACACAAAGCGAAATACGATCGTAGATGTCAAGTGACTACATACTTCTAAACGGCAATGTATTACTTCTATACATACGTACGTACATCGTGTACGTTGATATTATATATACCGTATAATATAAGTACACAGAATTCTATTTCTATTCGAATAATAATGAAAATTAATTTTTCCAAAAACGTGCGTATGGTTTCACCACGCGCAACGACCAATAATACCGTGCTAATACCGTTATTTTAACAGATTTAACGGATAGTTGTGTTATTAAACGATCTCTGATGGTTAAACCAGCAGGCTTTACTGCAATATCATCGATAGATGATCGAGACAGTGCACCAATAAATGACGGTAAACAGCGGAAGAACGCAAGAAACTGATATGTACAGGCATATGTATATTATAGCGGAAGAAGCGAATGAACAAACACGAATGTATAGCCACTTCGTTGCGACTCGTATGACGACCGGTGAATGGCCGCCGTTCTTCTATTCATCAGGCAAATGGACTTGTAGCATTGTTATTTATTCTTCTGCATCAAGATATATGTACGAGCGTATACATTGTCACAGCATCACTGGCAAACAACCTGGCTATCTGGCATTGATGCAGCGCAGACACAATACGCGCTGCCGCGAAAGATGTGGAATTCCGGTTTCAACGGCTGACCAGCATCCCTCTCCAGAGCAGTCCAATCTTTTATATCGTCAGTTTCTCGAATAATGCACGACGACGTCGACGACAAGACTTTGAACATTGCGCGCGTATATGTACAGTCACTCGCCTAACACTCGCCTAACACTCGCCAAACACCCCTTTTAAAACGGATCGACTTTCTTCAAATTCGACCAACCGACTCGAGTTTTTCGAAAAAAAACTGCAAAGACGTGGTTTACGCGAATAAAATGAAATAAGATTAGGCGGACCACGTGTAAAAAAGACTTTGAAGAAATTCCAATTGTTCGGGACGGCGAAGAAGTGAATGGAAATTTAAACAACATACTTCGTATGATTTATGTCAGTCGTACGATACGTAGATGCGGAATTTGACCGAAATCGGTTTATGCTGAAATAGACAAGCAACAGGCATCGAAATCAGGCATCGATATCGGAAATAATATTAATAAACCAAGGCCATAAAACGGAAAATATTTTCTTTATTATTCGAGTCTAGTAGAAAGTAAAATCCCTCACCTGGCTGTATCGTCGCTATCGTTCAAGAAGCAGATAAAAGCTAATAAACCGTCGGTGTTGTCGGTAACCAGACTGTCCACGCAGTACATGTCTGGTGGTAACCAGACCGACGGACTGAGTTTGAGGAATCCGTTTGGTGTTAAACTGTATGTACCGTTCATGTTTTCTTCGTAAAAATTAGGACAATCGAGTCCAACCCGCACACCGTATTCTGAGGGATAAGAAATGCAAGTTTAAATAATGCAAGAGAATAACAGAGGAAACGGAGAATTAGTTTTCTACACAGATCGTTACGTTTAGTATTAATTTACGTTAGTACCAATTCGTTAATACGTTGGTTATTCTTTCCGACGATATACATAAGTAAGATTAGTTGATTCGGGACAAGCTACTTTCGTCACCTTCCTCTCGCAAGACGTATTTCTTAGATGAGAGATATTTTTTGCTCGATTTCGTCCAACTTGTTCTATAAAAGAGACAAAAAAAGACACAAGCGCAACAATACTATTTTACGTGTTCTTTCGTCTTTCCTCGTCTTTCCTCCTCTTTCCTCCTCTTTCCTCCTCTTTCCTCCTCTTTCCTCCTCTTTCCTCCTCTTTCCTCCTCTTTCCTCCTCTTTCGTGCGACAAGTTTTACAAAATTAACATTCATACAAAATGATATCATTTCTATGCAGTACAAACGTGTAAAACATCTTTTTATACGTAGAGAGGAATAATTCGCATCGATCGGTGTATAAGAAAATATATACGGAGCCTTATTGAAATAAAAAAATACATACATAATAAGCTAGGAAACAGAAAAAAATTATCTCAAAGAGAGAAGATCACGATAGAATGGCGATATTCGTCGTTTCGAACCAATCGATTTTATTCCGACAGAATCTTTTGTACCGATGTGTAAGTAACTAATTGCAAAATAATAGTAACTTTATATATATATATATAGCTTGGTGTGTTTCGGATGCTGCGTCCTCTATGATTTCGGTGCAACACAACTCGTTCGAGAAAATATTACCACGTTCACGTTATATACCCATATTACTACATGGATCTATATTATCACGTATTACCATACTATATTCTGTTCTTTTAAAAATGTCACGACCTTTCTGCAATCGACGCTAGGCAAACGTAACTTAACTTAACAGCCATCGATCGTGCAACATCGCGATACAGACCTGTCATATCCCAAGTTGCTCCGGTAATATTCGAAATTTCCTCGTAGAAATTTTTCTCCGACTTGGCAATGTGCGAGCAAATGTAACTGCCGCCATCGTCCGCATCCGTCGGACAACATTTTTGTATACATCGGTGGTCCCGACAGTATTCTACCTCCTTACACACACGGACTACGAACCGGCGTTTCGATCGCAAGTGCGGCGTCAATTCCAGACAGGAGTTTCGTTCGGTGATGAAGAAACTCTCCATCGTGGATTCGTTTTTCCCTGTCGCCAGTGTCACCTAGAAAATTACACGGGACCACTTTACGTAATCCTAAACGAGAGGCGACTGATTCGTACGAGATTCAAAGATTCGATATCCGCTGTGAGAAAAATTTCGACTGTTTTCACGTTCACGCGAAGAAAACCGGATATCCGCTATATCGAATTAACAGTGTGCCTCAACGATATAACATATTCATTCCTATCGATATAACGATATTATCGATATTATCGTCGATATTAACGTTTAGACAACACGGACAAGCAGAAAGAATTTCCCCAGCAAAATTCTTACCGCTCTTTTTCACATTTCATAAAATAACAGATGATAATCTGTCGGTATAAAGTTTCTCTTAATTTAACTTTTCTTACAATACAATGAACAATATTACGCCAATATAATATGGTATAACCATTTTCAGATTTTTATAATTCGCAATAACCATGCATAAGAAGTATTTGTCTCATAATACGTTTCACTGAAGCAAGATCTGGCTTGTCTATATGAATTTCTAAAAATACTCTAGTTAAACTCCAATGCGTTTATGAAAATTATGATTACGTAATTGGAATTTGTTAGTTATTGCCAAGATATTAGTAGATTAATTAATATAATAAAACTTCCGATTCTCTACAGCCAACAACAGTGTTTTCCACATTTCAGATTCATCGCAATCTCTCGTTTCTATTATTCCGAATAACGGTTCAGACTCGTTAACGAAAATTTCTACAACAAGTTGCTTCCACTTTTATCTACGAATCGATACATATTAAGATCGTTTCATTTCTAATCGATAACATACGAACCAATACACTGTCGTACTATTGTACTATACATCAGCATAGTGTAATTAGTGTACTGGTGTATTTCAAGAGAAAGCAGCACTGTTTATTTCACCAGACATATTTAACAGTGTTGTTTATCTGTGCGGTTAACTGCAAAACTAGAAAAAATGTCTAACAACGGCATTCTATGGGAAACGAGTCTTGTTTTATCACGGTAATGCCGCGTTACGATCTTTTATGCTAAAAAAAAAGTGTATTATTATCGTAATCCATCATCGATGTTTCCGATGTCTCTTTAATTTTCTTAAATGGAAAGCATTTAGAGGTAAAAGCAAAATTGAAACTATCGAGCAGCGGCTACAACGGCCGGGCGCACTGTGCATGCAAGGACACACTCGATTGCAACTAGACAGTTCTGTTCTATCTGATACCGTCCGCAATGCGGTCCTCGGTTTCATCGGCGGCGCATCGCTGCTACGCCATTGCACACCGGCGTACCGCCGCCGCCGCCGTCGCCGCCGCCGTCGCCGCCGCCGCCGCCGCCACTACAGCTGCTATGTCGCTACCGCTACCGCCACCACGCCCCGTAGATTTATTTACCGCGTTCGCATCCTTTCACCGGTCGGGATAAAGGTTCTGACCATCCGAAACTACATTTACTACGTCGTGTTGCGCCACGCTACACTATGGTAAACAATATTTATCGCCGGATGACCGGGAAAAAATCGTAGCTCGAAACGTCGCTATGGATGTCGCTGCTATCGTCAGTGAGTATCGTCCAGGAATTGATCGTAAGGGTACGGATCGTTAAGTACGGATGTTGTATTTGCATTCATACGAACGATGCAAGAGCAATTACATGTGAAATGACGGACGAGGAGGGTGTTTGGAAACATACTCGTTGAAAAATCTTAGGAACCATCTTTACTATAACAACGATGATTGTCTGGAAAATTTTGTTGAATTTCCAATGTGCCGTAGAAGCGAGCATCCTGAGTAACAGAGCTACGATTTGTGACAAAAAGAAAATTTTACTTGTTACGTTACATTCACTCCGACATAAGTGGTTATAAATAAAATTGTATACGCATATATATATATATATGTGTATTAGCATAGGATTACGATCCTAATAGCGGCAAGGTAGTAGTGGTAAAGATTCGTTTAACGGATGTGTTAACTTTAATTTCGTATAACTGTAGTTTCGATTATCATATAAAAAGAATGGAAACAGAAACGCACATGTTACAGATAGAAAACATCCTAAATCCATCTGCAGCGTACAAATTCCTTGAAAAACACGTAGGAAACAAAAACACCTTTGTTCTAAACATTTATAGAGAGAGGGTGGGGGGGGAGAGAGAGAGAGAGAGGGAGAAAGAGGGAGAGAGGCCGCGATTGTTGGTGATACGAGGTCCGACAGAAAAAGACGAGAATGACCTTACACAGCTTGGAAACCGAGAGTGGTAGGGTAGAGATAAAAAAACAAACAGCTATAAAAGATGTTTCGACTACCGATAATGTGAGAAAATTCAGCTCGATCGTGTCAGTCGGTACAACTTGACGCATTTTCAAATATAAGCGTGTTTTTACGCTCGGTCAAAAAATGTCGGATTGCAAAAGTTAACAACCAAGCCATTGCTCACCCACGACGCGTTGTCCGCCAAACAAATTATTCATTTTTAACAAAAACAACACCGTGCTCGAGTACCCATCCTACGCGCGAGATCTCGCCTCTTGCGATTTCTACCTTTTCTCCAAGATCAGAAGGCGATGCTTAAAGAAAGCCATCTTTCTGTCGGTAGACAGTGCAAAAATAAAAATGAAAACAGCGGCGTTTGAAAATTTGAGTCTAGTTACGTGAGACCTAACGATCAAGTCAACGATCCTTCGCAACTTAGTTGAACGTGCCTACTCACACGATACGGCTTTATCGCTCGAGTCGTGTCGACTTTTGTCAATGAAAATTACGAAGCTGGTAAATTACGAGGAAATAGGAAAGCCTCGATAGAACAGAAAATCTTGCCAACCCAATGGCTGCCCGATTTCACGCGCGTCAGATTCGTCTGTATTTTTTTCACCCTTCTAACACCTTCCACCAGGCTTGCCAATCTGCCAGTGACTCGTCGATTTCGCATCGAATTCGTTTGCGTCACCTTTCTCCCAGAAACTCGCCGCCAATTTCGCATCGCATTTCAATCTGCCGCGGCTCGCTCATCTCGCGCCAGGTTCGCCCGCGAGTGACTCCATCCTACAGGCTCGCGGATTACGCATCAGGTTGGTCCTCGAAAACGAGATAATTCTCTCGTATAGCAAGTTTCGTTACAAGATTAACGCGATTAAACTAATCGTATTGTTTGTCAACCAAAGTATCGCAATAGCTTTGCCATGCGGAATAAAAAGAAAGTAGAATTTACATCCGCGAAAGCTATGACTCGGATTTCCAAATTCAAAAACATCGAAACGCGAAACACTTTTATCCGTACAAATATTTTTCTATAGGTCTTTTTACCGCGATTGAACCGAGTGGGGAAAAAATGCTAGCTAAATAAAAAATTTCATAATACAAACTTCTCCAGCCGTCGTTTATCTGTCGTTTATCCGTCGTTTATCCGTGTTTATCCGTCGTTTATCCGTCGTTTATACAGTGCACGCGACATAAGCGTCTCATGACAAACACAAAATGCAAAAATCACGGTGGATTCTGTCGCAACGCTTCGTTCGATCCGGGTGGGCCACTGAAAATATTCTTTTAAAAAATCGGACAGTCAAATACTCTTTCAAATATTCTTTTGAAAACAAGGGTCCTAAATATTGGCCGTGTATCTGTAAATCTGGCGCGATGTCGCGTCTATTTTCGACGACACAAAGGGTAAAAGATGCCTAAGAGTATCGTGCCCTCAGAGGTGGAAATATCGGGAGGGAAAATGTAACTTGATTTTGTCGTTTCATTTCGTTTCGTTTCGTTTCGTTTCGTTTCGTTTCGTTTTGTCACGGTCGACGTACGAATTAAAGGGGACCGACAGAATGTCTTCTTATCGAATTCGTTACCCGTCGTGGAAGTTTAAAGTTATAGGACACGAACCATAAAGTTCAAATATCAAATCCTGCACCTAGTCGCTTCCGCTTCTGGATATCGAGCAAAGGTTATCGAAGCATATACTGCAAAATAGCTGAGCAAGCATCGCGTCCTATAGTTAGGAATGAAAAATAAAATTTACTCGTATAAAATGTCGTACAAAATCCGTTCGAACAAGTTTCCGACCTTCTCGATAAAATAAGATGGTCGTTGGAGGAATTCCGAAAAATTGCTTCAACGTTGTATTTCGATCCGATAATCTATTTTTAAAGAAAACCTCAAAAAAGATATCTTATACTATAAAAATTATTATGTTAAACGACGATTGCGTGATATACATTACCCGACGTACCTATGTATATAACATAAAGAAGATAAACGCGTTAAACGTTAAAGAATGCATAAAATATTATTATACGTTTACACGTTGCTTCGGCAGGTAATTCTATAGGAATGCATTTCTCGTTTCAATAGAAAGGCAAAAGGAAACGTATACCTGAGTGAGAAAAGCGGGTGTAGCAGGAATACATACACATTTGTAGTTTTAAAGTACCTACGAGACAACATAAGGATGCTATTCAAAGTTGAACAGTTGATCTTTTTAATATCTGTAAAAGATCATAAACAACACGAGGTATACGAACGTAATATCCGTGTCGCGATGTTTTTCGCTTTAAAAGGAAACCAATTAAACGAAAACAGCCATTAAAAGTCCATTATACTCTAAGGACAAAGCAAATTAAAAATCCATTACGATCTAATACCACGCAATAATTAAGTAGAATCTCCAATCGACAAAAGAGAAGACTCGTGAACCATCTATCGCGCGATCCATTAAAATTCAATTTAAAACAAAAGACGCGTCAAATACGTAGGATATGGACTAACTTAGTAATTTCGTAACATTGCGTATTACACTTTTCGTTGCTATACGACGGATAACGTAATCACGGCAAGTATACAATAGGCAGTCTGCTACGGCACGGAGTAAAAGGCTGAAACACGAAGGATAAGAGGATCGTATTGGAAGGCACAGTAATGGACAATCGACAGAAGGTCGTTCCCCGTACGAAAATATAATTTAATATATAAATAAAGTAGCCTTTCTAATGTGTTGTTTTAATACTTGTTGTCGACAACGAGCTCGGGATACGCATTAGGTATTAGAGAGATTTTAAAATTCAACTTTCCTCGTGACAAGACTCGAGACGAAAGAATGGTACTCTACATTTTCAACGTTCACGCGTGGAACGACCTGTCGATTATCTCGCCTGTCTAACTGGCAATTTGGTAAATTAACGCGTACTGAACAAATTTTCAAACCGAATTTTGTCGAAAACTAGGCTTACAATTTGATTTTCGTATTATGTATTTTGAAGTGAATCTCCCCGACTTTGCTTGTATTTGCTTTGATTGCGAAATCTCTAGTAAACTAGCATAAATATAATAATAATATTATATTATTAATTAAATAATAAAAAATAATAGCTAAATCTATTTTGTTTAATCGTGTATATAGATATCTTTTTTTCTTTCCTTTTCTTTTTCCGGAATTTCTCGAACCCTCGATCAGATTGTCGTACGAAAATACAAATTCGTACACTCTCTGTGAGTAAGGAGAAATCTTTCATCGAACAGCTAATAACACGTTCACGTTCCAAGATATATTTGAAATATTCGATAATTAGAGAACAGAAAATTCTTCGAAGAAGAAACAATCAGTTGTAGAAAAGAAAGGAAAATACACCAAATACAGATTGTAAGCATATATAAGTGGATAACAGCAAAAGAAAGAAAACAGAAAGCAAGGTAAAAGTGTTGCATGGAAATAAGAGCTTTAATAATATTCCGTTTATCCGTTCGAAACCGTGCCTGCTGAATACGGTGAGAAAAAATCGGGTCGGAACAACGAGCCTAGAGAATGCCTGGCCGCTGCTGCAACCTGGAACGAATTAACGCTTGCGTCGCGTCCCAACTTTGTTTATTATAATTTAAGGCGTAGCTTCTGCATGCGTGACTTCATCGTTCGCGTAACTAAAGCCGGAAAGTTCCTACCTTTTTGTTGGATAAACGCTTCGACAAATTCAAATCGTGTGGGTGCCTTGATACAGTGAAATTTAACCACTAGTTTTATTCACGCTCTATCATACTCTTTCGAATATTCGCCTCTAACCTATGTATCAAGAGGTAAAACAACAATTTCTTTAATCGAAAGCTAAGAACCGTATCAATTTGCTCCGGCTTTCCTCTACTTTTTCGCTATTTTCCTAATACCACGTATACGTATCTCTTTTATGAATATCGAATAGTTTAAGTATATACAGATCTATTATATTTAACTGAATATTATACTTTTTACTACATACATTCTGTATATACTATATACATTCTGTATACGCAAAAGTATACAGAAACGCTGAAACGTTTGTGAAAACATATTATCTGAAGCAGAGAACAAGCAGGAATATCGAGTTTGGCGTGCCCCTAACGATATGCTGATAACGATATCTTTATAAATGGTATAGAATTCAAATAAATGCAACAAAGAGAGTACAGTTGAGCAAGAAGATGCGTCACGTAAGTAAATGAACGCTTGGAAAAATATACATATAATTGGCTATCCTTGAAATTTGTTTCTCCTCGTGTAACAAGATGGTTTTTCCCCCAAATTCCAAGATCCTTCGACCAACTCGTTTATTTATCTTACGACCTTCGTTGTTACAGATATTGTGGTTTCGAAAAAAAATGGTTTGGATTTAACGATCCAGATGGTATACATTACAACACTGTTACATTTTACGGTATAATTTCAAAAAATTGGGGCAAGGTGGGCAAGTTTTCTTTTCATTTCTTTCTTTTCTTTCCTTTTCCTATATTTTCTTCGTTCGTTCTAGAAACTCGATTGAAAACTAAATGATTAGGAAATAATTAGTTACATATATAACGAATAGATTGGAGATTGGAGATCGTAGATTGGAGATTGAAAAATGGAGAATCTGGCGTGGCGCGAATTCACGTTCGAGGATCCACTCACCTGTAAAGTTCCATTGATGATGTCTGCTGAATCGATCTCGTGCGTAAAGATCGCGCCTGATGAACATTTCGGCATGCCTGTATGAAGCAGAAATAACTCCACGTTCGGAAAATGCTCGTTTTCCCGTAAGTAATCAGTGAGTAACGGCAAGAAATTGTTCGTTTTCGAGTAATAACGATCGAATTCACAGCCTCCCGTTACTACGTTAAAAACTGTATTATTCGAGCAACATTTTCTGACGTTTAAAAATTCCGATAACGATGGTGCTTTTGGGAATGGACGTGTTCGATCCTTGTCTTCGTTCGATTTACAATGCACGAGTGTCGGAACAACGACCCGAGTGATATCGTTGTACAGAATATCGATACAGTACGGACTCTGTAAATACGAAAAAGTTTAAACTTTCATTGGCAACTTAATTGCTGCGTCATCCTGCGGTCACTTTTCATGCTTATTATCGTAATATTTTCCCTTATCGTTGTTGTATCATAAATGTTTCATCTGAGAAAAGTGGTAGCAAGATCTGCATCGATTCTTTATATAGCACGATTTGCAACATGTATCGACAAACATAAAGTAAAACAAACAACCGCTATCGCGTACCTGTAAAATATCAGCCGAGTTGATTTCATCAAGAGACAGAGTGGTAATGTATTCAGGCTTCTGGCAAATAGGAAGTTGGCCGTAAGTTACGTTCTTGTTAGTAGGATCACTGGCAACGATTTGCGGAGCACGTGGCGACGCAACGCAATCCACTTTCGACATCCCTGAGAAAACTTCTCCAAATGGGCAACATTTGTTGAAGGAACAAGCGACACCGGCTGACAGAGACAGCAACCACAAAAGAAGAAAATTTCTCGTTAGCGTCGGACACGAACAGCACTTTGAATATCTCGAAACTGATCGCTGCGTAATTTCACCGATTTCACCCAACATCGTTCCGTTGAAAATCGCACTCGACTGCTGCTTTTCACGATTAAAGATGAGACGTCGGTGTCCTACTAAATTAGATATTCGATATTTCAATTAACTAGATGTTCGACTTGAACGTTGCGCCGACCGTTACAACAGCTGAAATATTAAATATTAAGCTTGTACGAAGCCTGGTAACGAATATTTCCCGTTGTTTGCCCTTATTTGCCGTTAATTGCTGTTAAGCCAATCAAACTCGTTGATCGATTAAAAAGGAAAGGATCTAAATCGCGAAACCAAGTATCGACAAGCATCAAAATGACCGTTGCTCGTCCACACAACTTCCAACAAACTCTGAAAAGCACGGAGCTCGACGATTCTGCTGCTATGTATACTTGGAGACCTTGACTCGAGTAAGTCTCATCTTCGGTCGGATTTTCCAAGAACCCACACGACTTCTGGCCGTTATACGTGGAATTATTTGACCAAATACACTCTGCTTTCCCTACCGTTATTCCTTTCTTCCTCTATTTATTCGCTTTTCTTCTTTTACTATTTGATTTATTTCTCTATTTATTATATTATTCTCTATATGTATCGCTTTATCGCGTAAATTCACCGTGGTGGTAAATAATAATAAAACGGTCCGATGCTAACGTTAAACGGCACGAAGAAAACGGTAAGGTACAAGTGGAAATGACAAACGTACAAACGAGAACCGCCTTTTCACGAGAATCGTTTGTCGAATCGGCAATCTTTGTCCGTTAATGAGACGTCGTTGTGTTATAAACTTTTAACGCGTGTGTTGGAATTTGCGCGATCGGTAGACATCGTTACTCGTCGTTACTCGTCGTTACTCGTCGTTACTCGTCGTTAATCTTCGTAAAATTCAATTCGTACAATTCGTGTAAGCCGTCTCCGATCGATTAAATTGTCGCGTCCATCGCATAATGCAACGTGTTGCACGCACCCAACTGCATTCGGATAATCTTCAATTACAAGGTAGCTTTATTGTTCCAAATCAGATAGAGCAGCAGCGTCAGTTTAAGGGCAACTTGAATTTTAATCTCAAATTCTTCTCGTGATTCCGTCACATGCAGCGGATAACCTATCGGCGCAGGTGCAGCAAATTGCTAATCTCTCACCTTCCCAAGTATCGCGATTGATTTCACAGTTCCGTTCCTACTGCGTATTTTACATATTTCCTTTCAATTCGAAGCTTCGAGTTTTTTCTTTGTTGTTCCTCGTTCTTCCTCGTTCTTCCTCGTTGTTCCTTGCTTCGAGATGTTTCCAATTTATCTTTTATTCGCAGTGTTAGGAAAGCAAGTTTCGCTTATTTTTCATTGATATTTTTATACCAGAGCCTTCTATAAAACGCGTATATTTTCTATCTTTTCATCTTTTTATCTTCCTCTATATCACATTATCAATTACGAATTATTTTCACATACCTGTTTGTTTCTCGAATTTGCATAAGAGAAAGCCCATCTATTTAATTCGCTGTTCCTCCCCTTTCTCAACGATAAATTTCAACGATAAATCCATTCATTCACACCCATGCATGCATGCACGCACGCACGCACGCACGCGCACACACACACACACACACACACACACAAAATTGCGATATTATCATATACGATATTACCGAAAGAAGCAGGTTAATTATTCCATCAGAAATTCGTACTTAACTCACAAACGCACCTAGACCGTTCAAATTTCGTTCGTTTTATCTATTTCGGTCATGTTACTATTCCGCTGCTTCTTCTTTCCCCATTTTTCTCTATTACGGGAAGATTACGCGAAGATTATGCGACGATTACGCGACGATTACGCGACGATTACGCGACGATTACACGACGAGTCTCGCAATCTCCGCCAACTTTTGCTCCAATCTTTTACAACTTCTCACTCTTCTTCGCGTCACACTTTCTTTTTCCTGAATTTGAATTATTCCAGCAGCGTTTTTAATTCTCGGACACAAACCTATCGTGCCCCTTCGCCTTACGGCTCGTAATTATTTCAACGACGCCTCGCTTCTTTCTTTCTTTCGCCATTTCGATATTCCCAAGTGCAGTAGTACCTTGCACAAGACATCTTTTCTCGAATCTCACTTTTCGGTTTCCCTTTTTTACAGTTTTCTTCTTTTTCTTTTTTTTCTTCTTTTTTTTCCTCACGCGAATAATCGATCCACAAATAGATCACCGCCGTCTCCTCGTTACCTCCTTCTTCCTGTCTTCTCGTCCACCCAATTCACAAAGTTCATCGAATTGCAATAAAGAAATTACTCCGTCTAACCTAATCCTTTTATATTCTAGTTTCGTCCTACAATTTCCACCTCTCAACATTCGAAACGATTTACCGTGATTTATCGCGCGAGTTATCAGCCCCTACGTAATTCACATCATACTGCTACAAATAGTTGGAGATTCTTTTTCGTTTCTAAAATTAGACAGAGAGAATCATACCGTGTCACGCCGAATAAGCAAATCTTTGTACCGACAAAGCTATTCGATAAACGATTATTCGAGCATTTATTTTTGATAGATGAATCCTACGATCGTCACTGCCGATTTCCTTGCCCCCTTATCGTTTATCCGCGGCCAGGCTGGCTCAGATTCCCGCATTCCCGCATTCCTGCATTCCCCCATTCTCGCATTCCCGCCAACGTACCGCCGCGTATTCGACAACGGCGCGATGCGTCCATATGACACGACACGGTGAATACGCACGTAGAAACGCGACTGTACGCTCGCACCAACCGACAGCGGAGATGAGAGAGAAATTCGACTAGGCTTGCCGCTGAGTACAACAACAACAAGACCATACACGACGCGCCTCTTTTCGCCCAGTCTCCCTCCCCTTCCCACCCCTCCCTTCCCTTCCCACGAATCCCCACCTCAACGTTCGTCTTTTTTCTTCCTTCTTCTTGGTCTTCGATGTTCTCGACGTAATCCGTTTAATTCGATCGCGATCGATCGATCGATCGGATCAAAGTAATTAGTCTCGACTCGCGTTCTCTACTCTGGTTTTTTGGAAAGACGAGGTGTAATACGAGGTCGGTCGTTAAACTCTTTCACGATCGAGAAAATGATATTCGTAATTAAGTTATCCAGCTAGATTTTACAAAATTACAATCGTAATATCTTCTAAACTAATCGTTTTCACGCACAAATACCTCTATCTTTCGAATGTGCGAACAATTCTACTTTCGAGACAGCCACCCACCTAAGTATATACATATTCGCTTACCACGTAATGTACCGCTCGAATCCGTTTAATTTTGCTTTATGTAAGATTTGCTTTATACGAGAAACACTTTGTACGTCACTTCGTTACATCGCCCATACGTAATGCACGTATTTTTCGCTCATTAGTATCAATACTGCTGCAGCAGCAGTAGAAGAAGCAGTGATTTACGATCAAACTGTAAGGTAAAATGATCGTTCAACGAAGAAAGATATTGTTTGACGCTCTGTACATACATACGTATATATCACCTCTGGTTAAATTTTTCAATTGAAATAATTATTGTCAGATTCCGTTCGGTTCAAACAAATGATCATGCCATTCCACCGATAAGGTGAACCTGTCGGGAAGCTAGGTTCTCGCTAATTTCGACCATCTCCGAATACGTGGTCGGGGTCATGATTGCGAATAACATTTTCCATCGGTCTGTCCCAAGTTGCGAAAAATCTAGTTTCCGAGATACTCGCAAAAGGTATCGTGCGTGCGTAACGTACGCGTCGTACTGAGCACGCCATAGAATCTGATCGATGGTACACCTGTATACAGTACACGCGACAAGCATCGTAATACCTAGAAACCTCCGCTGTAAGAACGGCACTCGCATGTATAAAAAGTACAGGCCGAAAAGTACGGATAAAAGTTTACTTTCGTGACTCGAGAGAATCGATTGAGAGAGAATCCGTGACAGCAACAAAGTGCAGCGACAGTACGAGCGACGAACGAGCACGAGAAGAGGTTGACAAAATCTTCCGTATCGTTATCGCTTTTCGATATTCAAATTTACGCCAGACGACCTACAGACTCTTTGCACGTCTTTGTACCTAGCTAAATGCAAGTGAACAATTTCCAAGTTGAAAAATAAACCAACCTATCGTCGAGAATGTTATATTTATAATTTGTTTACAGTTGCGTATGACGTAAGATTACATTTTGCGGAACTACTCGAATCTTTTACGTATAGTAGACGCATCCTCTTTCTTCCTCGTCCTTCTATTCGTAACGAAGATAAATTTATTAATTAATCGTTATTAAATGGATACTAATTAGATTGGTATTATTGGTTTTTTTTAGAAACATACCGACTTGAAACTTGTATAACGATAAAATGGTAAGAAGATAATCATCGGCTATGTTTTTACGAACAAACTGTAGACAATTTTTTATTTCGAACAGCACGAACAAAGACTCGCATCAGTCTCATACACGGATGATATTCGATAGCACTTAAAATTTGTTCGCTATGTATTCATCGTCGTTTAGTTACTTGCCCGAAGCGGCTTAACCAACAATTTTGTTCGATACGAGCAAATCTAGTCTGTCTGTTTTTCCCCCCATTTTTCTAGGCTGTTTATAAGACGCTGTAATTTGCGCGTCATCGATAGAAAAAGAGGTATCGTATTTCGTTGTCTAGACGAAACACGCCTTAGTATAGTATTCGACCACGAAACACGATTGAAATAAACTATTCAGCGTGAAACTGGTTTCTGGTATCTGGATCTTCCCTTTTATAAAGAATGACTCATTGCCGGAAACGATATCGACAGTGAACTAGTGAGAAAACAGGATGAAGCGATTTCGTTAACCTAAAACCTGTTTAGCTGGCAAGCGTTTTTCTTCTTCCACTGTGTCTTACACACCGTTACTATACTACACTATACTATACTCTTCTCTCTTTGTTTATAATTTTCCCTTTGACGTTTCCATTACCGCGAGATATTTCTCTTTCTCTCTCTCTCTCTCTCTCTCTCTCTCTCTCAGTTCTCACCATTTACTTTGAAATCATTCGAATCAACTTTCTAATTTCTACAACTTGCGAAACCAATTATAAGAGAATTTAGCATTTGAAATATTTACGTAAATGGCTATGGAAAAGGATAAACTAATCCCAATTTCCTAACAACTAGATCCTATCGTTATACGTAGGTGGATGAAGAAAATTTGACCATCGTTAAATTATCGTATCTAAATATTGCGAGTAACCAACGAATTTTTCTTCGTAATTTATTTTCTATCGATCTATTCCCATTCCGTTTACCTAATCTATCTTTTTATCAAACTAGCTATATTTTTATCGGTGATCGTTATTTATCGTTGGTCGTTATTCTCACCTCTCCGTGGCAGACGTATATAAAAAGGGAATAGAAATTAATTTTCGCCACGGACCTTGCGTTTAACGCTCTCCGATTAATCGCCTTCGTTGCGAACCATCCTGTCGTTTGCCAACCTTCATCCACCCCCTTTTGTAATTCCTTCTTCCCCCATTCTCGTCTCCACCTCCGTCAATTTACCGCGTTTGCGCATCTCGCGCGAAACCATTTTTTAAACTCACCGACTCGTTCGTTAGCCGCGGCAGTAACGGTATAACCGTAGAAACGAGTATAAAACTTAATTCATAGCCGGTACATAACCTCTTAGTCAGGATGAGCGCGCCACTTGTAATTAATTTCCAAAAGATGTTCGTCCGGGATCAAGGCCGTAAAATATAACACGAACGTTTCATTTCAAGCACGAGCCGTAGCTATAAGCTACAGCCTCTTCCTCTTCTTCCGCCTCTCTTCCGCCTCTCTTCCGCCTCTCTTTCGCCTCTCTTTTGCCTCTCTTCCACTCCCACGTCCTCTTTCTCTCTGCGTGTCCTTCTATTTAACCATGTCGTTGCCATGTTATTTCCTCGTTCCACCCGTTCCTTCGCTCTCTACTCGTCTCTCCAAGCTGTTACACATACCTCACTTCCGTCTTCTTTTCGCCCTTCGTACCGCATCTTCTTCCTGTTACTTTAACCTCGTCCTTCCGTTCGTTACATCGTTACTTTCGCTCCGACCGTAAACTCTGTTTTTTTCTTTCCATGGACACCACTCTGTTTTTCTCGCTCTACGAAAATTACGAATCTTTTCGAGCACCATTCGCAGTCGCCGCTTCTTTACGCCTTACACTTTACACACACTCTCTTTTATTCGCGGCTTTAAATCTTCCGTCGCCTCGGCCAACTCGCTCGCCTTTCTGTACTTTCGTCGCTTTGCCGCTCTATTTAGCACAGACTGTTGCTCGTTTCACCGAATTTGTCTTCTTTCGTCTTCTTTCGTCACTCTGTCAGTCATTCCATCACTCTGCCCTATCGCTGTCCCACTATTTATGATATCTTATTTCTAAATGCTTTCTCTTTCTAAAATCGTTTACATCTTTTTAAATATCAATATGGTCGAGCGCCTAACCAGCTAAAAACATCTATCTTACGTTCTACGCGAAAGACAACACAGAAACGAGATTACGTTTTGTTATAGTTTTATTCTAATCGCATCGTAATGATTTAATAATAGTATTGTAATTTATTGCAATCATCTTGGAGAAAATTCGCTGGTACGTTGGTCAGAGATTCTTTGAAGTTTATTGCACTCTGGATACGTACGAACCAGAGGAGAACTGTATCGATACTCGATGGCCGGCCGGCTTCGGTGAAAAAAACAACGTCTCTGCGAAAAGAAAAAAAGACAGTCGGACCATGACAGACGGATGCAAAACGGGAGAATCGGTCGGTAGTCCGTTACCGAAAGGAACGAAAAAACAAGTCGAAGAAAAGGGAGGTATGCATTAAGCGAAGAAAGGTTTATCTTTCCAATTTTCTCTTATCGATCTGTTCCGATATTAAAACAAGATGAAAATATGGATGGATCGCTTTCTCCTCTTTTCAGAGAATTCAATGATATCGTGGAAAGTAGAATGTAAAACAAAGTAGCGAAACTTCTGGGTAATATATGTAATGTACGAATATACGTTTATTAATAAATAGAACACGATATAGCGAAATATGTACGTACACGTAGAGAAAGTAGAAAACGTTTCCTTGATCCTTGTTTTTACTTATTTCTTATTACAACTAACGATCCCTTTCTAAGGGTATAAAAGGTCATCTTTTATCAGAGGCATCTTTTAACATATATAACAAATATCTTTCTCCACTTATTGCCTGTTAAGTTTCTTTCGTCTATCACCTTCTTCGTCCATTCTTAAATTTCTTTTTCTCCTCGTTCGTCCAGTATTTACTAGCCACCCACTTAAATTACTCCGAATACTCCGAATACTCTGAATCTAGCTACCATCTTTGTCTTCTTTGCTTTTCATTTTTCTTGTTGGTATTTCACTTATTTAAGCGTACCTTTCCCTGTCTCCGTCTCACGTATTCTCTGTCATACTTTGAGTTCTCCAGCTGCCATTCTTTCCTCTCCTTTTCTTTCCCCCTTTTCCGCTTCTCTCCTCCATCTTTCCGCTATATCTTCTATCGTCTCTGCTTTCCATTTTCCAGCCGCCCGTTCCTGCTTTCTCACAGAATTTCTCCCTTGCTCGTGTCATTCCACTCGTCCCTATTATCATACATCTATTTCCTATATATCAATTTCTCTTCCGAGCGCATTAAGGCTTAAGCAGTCAGCTTTTATATATTTTTCCCCCGTTTTCGTTTCTTCTCTGCCACTTTCTATCTTCTATTCCCTATATTTCTACCGCCTACATCATTATGCTGTTCGCCGTAACGTTAAACATCATCCTCCTTCTTCCGTAATCTCCTCCAAACTTGCTCTTTCTCCTATTCCCCAGAGATGCGTACGTACCATATCACCGCTCTCTGCACATCTACATCCTTTATGCGCGTCTATCTCTACCTCTATCTCTATCTCCATCTCTGTTGTTGCTCTCAAATGTCTATCCAATAATCATCCTCCATAAAATAAGAAAACATATAAAGTGTAAATGAATGTATAATAGAAAAGAGCGATCAAAGTATTATACAATAACGTATACTACGATAAACTATCGTTCTTTGAATACTCGCTACAGTATTTATAATATATATATATATATATATATATATATATATATATATATATATATATATATATATATTGCATATATTTATCATCTATAAAGTTTTAAATGCCACGATAAGTAATATCTGTTGCATTATCTCCAACTAATTAGCAACTAGCGATACTAGCGTCCTACGCATTCCGAAATGCGTCGCTCTGCCAATAAATATTAGGTTAAGTAAAAAGTTCTGAGCGTTTTTCGCTAGATGTCTTTAGTGAGCCATATCTCACGATGTGCACATCGCATCGAGTCATAGTATACACCGATTTCAAGGTGATATTACGCATCAAAAAGGTTCTTTGTCAGTTTTGTGTTCGGTGAAGCCAGTTGTGTGTTACAGCGTTCGAAAATGGAGATAAAAAAAGAGAAAATTCGATACATTCTTCAGTACCACTACGACCAAGGTGAAAAGGCGGAGCAGGCGGCCAAAAAAATTTGTGCTGTTTATGGACCCAGTACAGTATCGAATGCAACAGCAAAGCGGTGGTTCCAACGATTCCGTTCTGGTAATATGGACGTCGAAGATGAGGCACGCTCTGGTAGGCCAATCGTCGAAAATGTGGATAAAATCATGGAAATCGTCGAGTCGGACCGGCATGTGAGCACTTATTCCATTGCCCAGGAACTGAAGATTAGCCAGAAAACCGTTTGGAACCATTTGCATAAGGCTGGTCTCAAGAAGAAGCTCGACGTATGGGTGCCACATGAATTGACGCAAAAGAACCTTTTGGACCGAATTGATGCCTGCGATTCTTTGTTGAGACGTAACGAAATCGACCCATTTTTGAAGCGGATGGTGACTGGCGATGAAAAATGGGTCACATACGAGAACAACAGCCGAAAAAGATCGTGGTCCAATCGCGGTGGGCCGGCCCAAACGATCGCCAAGCGTGGATTAACGGCCAAGAAGGTTTTATTGTGTGTTTGGTGGGATTGGAAGGGAATCATCCATTATGAGCTGCTCCCATCGGGGCAAACACTTAATTCGGACCTCTATTGTCAACAACTGACCAGACTGAAGCAGGCGATCGACCAGAAGCGGCCAGAATTGGCCAATAGGAAAGGTGTTGTGTTCCATCAAGACAACGCCAGGCCGCACACATCTTTAACGACGCGTCAGAAGCTCCGAGAGCTTGGCTGGGAGGTTCTATCGCATCCGCCGTACAGTCCAGACCTGGCACCAAGCGATTATCACCTTTTTAAGTTTTTGCAAAATTTTCTTGATGGTACAAAACTGGCCTCAAGAGAGGCTTGTGAAAATGAGCTGGTCAAGTTTTTTACCAATAGGGACGAGGACTTCTTCAACCGCGGAATTATGAAATTGCCTTCAAAATGGACAAAAGTAATCGAACAAAACGGCGCATATTTAATCTAAATCGAATAATCTTGACTATGTTAATTTCATCGTCGAAATAAAGCGAAAAAGCGCTCAGAACTTTTTACTTCACCTAATAAGTACGTACAATACGTATAAATAAGTTATTTCGTATTAGCATGCGTATAATATAGCGTATAATATAGCGTATAATATAGCGTATAGTAGTAACGTATGTAGTATTTGTCTAGTTGTCAAATTAGAAACTCAGCCCTATTTAGGGCTAACGAATAAATCGCCGTTTCATTGATAGAAAATAGTATAAAACCGAATTTTATTCGTTATACTATAGTTACGCGGAGGAACCTACGAGGTTCGACAAGCCTCAATGCCAAAACAATAACGAAAGACGTCATCGAACAATTACGATTACTATCGCGATTATTACTTGTGTTGTGCTCTCGCAGGCTGAATTATCGAGGGGATCTACGATAATCATAAAATCAACGTTTAATTTACTCGTTATTTTAATTCTCTTCTCAGCGAAATGTTCGTAAGTAACCATTTACTCGCAGTGGGGCGGTAATGCGTTTGATAGAAGCGAAGGGGAAACGTCGTTCGACACGCGTAACTTCATTTAGTATCACGTAGAATGTCTCGTCTTTATTAGCTTTATTTACTCGCCAATTTTCCGAAGCGCTACGTGGTTGTTAGTTCTATTTTCTAATACTTTACTGCAAGTTAAAACCATCGGTATTGAAACGCGGCCGTTGCCCGATAAGTTTAGAGGAGGAGAGAAAACGCGGCTTTATCGCCACGAAATCTGCCAACTATCGCGGTGGAACGAATTTCTGGCAGCGTGCCCTGAGCATGGAACATGCTTCTGAGATTCGTTCGTTTCATGACTCGTTTCACACGTCGTCGTGACCACGAGGTTCACAACGGACAATCACGCAGATGCAATGATCGGCGTTCACCTTCGTGTGGCAATCATCTTCTCCCTATCCATTCCGATCTATCTTCCATTTTCTATCTTTCCGGCCACAAATAATACATAACAACCATTGACGTATTTTAGAAATTAAATTTAAAAATTAAAATGCTCGATTACATTCTTTATAGATGGCCAGATGATTCACACTGTTTTCAATTCTCTAATAATATTTTTAACCGAAGCAACAACATTTTTCGTTGCTTTCAAAAATTTTCATTACGATATTTATGTTCGATATCATCCTTTATGACGTATTATCCGTGCTCATTAATTCACGAGTATATTATTCCGAGTTTGAATATCGTCTTTCTTTGTCCCTTCTTTTTCTAAATAATATCTACATTGATCTAATCTATTAAAATCTATTAAAATACCTTTATAGCTTACAGAACACAATACGTAAATACGGATAAGCTATCGTTACGTACGTCGATCGTTGGGTGGTGTGTCATCGTACAAGTGGCGACCGTTATCGTCTTCGCGAGGGTGCCTAGATTTTTCGGCCGGCTTTTCGCGCCGATCCTCGTCTCGATCCACGTCTCGATCCACGTCCCTGTACAAAAGTCACGTGGTACGGAGGAAGCCGTAATACGTAGTATTTAGATAGTAATAATTTGTTCGTTTCACTAGACCCGAAGGTCACCTCGATATTTTTAGATCGCTTGCCATACTTTTCTATTCCTGGCAGAATAAAAGACGTTTGGACGATTTCAACGGCCTCTGATACACAGGATCATTGGACGATATATAATCAAGCAAGCAATCAATCAATCTTACGTTGGAACACGCGTTCGAAGCGGTGGCCGTTCGCATCGATGCAACGTTGAAATCGTCAAATTGTCGAAGGCCGTGCACTTCTTATCGTTTGCGGATCGTGCAACGCTACATTGTAATATTCTCGCTGTGCGTCGTATATAGAGAGTGATTCATAAGCGAACGTCGATACTCGAGTGATTCAGGGTGTGTAAATTTGCACGCTAATATAAGCAAGAAAATACACCTCCGCTTTCGAGCGTACGTACGATCGATGATGGATAGCGAAAAGGATCCATTATACGTCTACCACCGATCTGAATCTTTTATTCTAAAGCTTCTTTTCTTCCTTTTCACACATTTAACATCTATTTTGTATTGAACGCGAGTGAACAATGTACACGGTGCGCTGCTACGAGTAACTATTCCGACTAATAGCGAGCGAGTGCGCGAACGAATGTGAGGCGTGCAATAGCGTGTGTCGAGACACGAAGCGGACACCTGGGACATCTTCTTCGAACATGCGTAACTCGAAAAGTACGTAGAGCATAGTGTCGCTTCCTTCCATCTTTCGTTTTCATCGTTTCTCGCGAGTGTGGCCCGATCGAACGAAACCTACTGGTTACGATCGAAATCAATGAAAAACTGCCGTTGACAGATTTTACAGTTTTTATATGGTGTTTCGTCGCGATGAGAGAAATTTATAGATCAATATATAACTAATCCTTGCTAAAATGTCGCTTTGTCCAGAAAATACGCAACACGTCCAACATGTCGAACACGAAGCATGATTTTCAAGTATCAGCTGGTAAACATGTTTTTTGCAAGATACGAATACACGCAACGAACGATGCAGCTCGTTACAGAATTAAAGTTACAAAAAATATTTACAACGTCAATCGCTGTTTCTGCTCTTTTCAACAAAATTGACAACTTTGTGAGTAATTCCAATGCTTTTAGAGGGCATCGCTCAATCACGTATTTTCCAATCGTTAGTTAATTATCAAATATTAAATGTTAATAATGATAGTAAGCAAAAAAAATCAAAAATATAAACATCAAATAAAATACATCGTAATTTAGCAATTTCCATAGCTCGTTACTCTAAACGCAAAACCGATAAAATTTGTAACACGTAATGGATCAGATGTAAACACGTTACCACCGTGGAGGTGGATGTTAGGAAATGTTGTCGATGCTAGAGAATTTTCACGGGCAAACCGACCCTGTAAACGTGCATGCGCACACGCACGATCCCGAGCAGATGGAGCCAAGTCAGCGGCAGAGTATAACGAGATTCCAGGAAATCCACCCTTCCTTCTGTCACGTCCCTATCGTCCATTTCGTGTGTCGATTTACGCTCGGTGTAGGAGGAAAGCGGACGAGTCGACGATGCGAGAAGAAAGGAGGCGGCGCGACATGCCAATTTGCCGTCAGACCGGCCGCCTCGCCGGTTATAATCCAACGATGAAAGTTTGATTCGCTGTATGAAACTTTGTAACGCGAAAGAGACGCGATCGTCCACTCATTGATGGACGGTTATCCGAAGGAAAATGAAATTATCGCGTCGATACCATCTGTGAAATAGCAACTTTTATTTCTGCATCTCTATGAAGATGATCAGAAAGGTCCGAACGGAGAGGCTCTTCTTTGATACTAAGAGGAAAGGATTGCTGGAGACTGTGATTACCAGCGGTTTCACAAATAATCGAATAGCAATTTTTTAATTTTTTTGCACTGCAAATAACTACTTATACTATGATTTTCGAAGAATGGAAAAGATTAGTTACCGGCTAAAAAAACGTGCCACGACCGCGAGGCTCGTTTGTCTACCACTGTCAGCCCCCTTCTCTCTTTCCAAAAGTTGAACAAAGTTTCGTGAATGGAAGCGATTCGATGCGCGCAACCGTCGTGTAGAAGCCACAAGGATCAAGTCAGGATCTCAGCCAGCTGAGAAGCTATTGGCAAAAACGTTTCGAAAGTAGAGAAGGAGAGACCAAGTGCTTTAAACTGCGAGTCAAAAGACGCTATTTTACGCGAGTGAACTTTTGGCTGAATAATTTTCCGCTCTTGTCACAAGTTTTATCGATACACCATGATCTAGTTTTTCCTCTTGGTCAAAAATCACCATCGTTGTGTGTAGAAGCAAAGATCGTGAGTATGATCTAAAAGCTACCGGATCTACGCAGCTTGACCCTTACCTCTTCTCTTCCTTCGTCTCCTCTTTATAAACAAGGATCGAGCGAGCTTAAACGCCCCGTGTATAACGTGCATATCCAAAAAATGTCCGTTATTACCTGTAACTTTAAGTTTAAGACTGAACGTCATACATGTTATTGGGTTTCGGTTTCAGTTCGATTTTTCAATAAAAAAGTGCCACTCTATACTTTTATTAATCCAGCAAGGACCTCGCCATTAACGTTGAGTAGAAATTACAGATATTGCGCTTTTTATATTTCCTCATACTCTTTCGTTCCTCCTTGCACGCACATTGCCCAGTTAATTTGTGTTAAAAGGGACATTTACAAGAAAGGAATTGTCGCATTAGGTTAATTTTAAAGGCAAGCGATACTACGAGTAGACCCCGGCAGTTTCTAACCTTTTGTTTACCACGAACCCCCGTTAAATAATTTTTTCCTACCCTAGATCCCCAAGATCTGCGTAAAATTTCAAATAATACGTAAATCGTGAAATGGGATTCGTTACATATTATATGAATAAATAAATAGAAAGAGATACATGTTATATATTTTTTATTCGTATATAATAATAACTTGCGTGTATATGCAATACGGACTTTGAGGCCCTCCGAGGTTCCACGGAATACAGGACCGTCAAGGACCGTCAAGGACCGCTCGAGCAGATCGTTCCTTCGAGGAAGGTTCAACTATCCGTAATGGACAGAACACTGATAGAAATGTGGTGACCATGGGCGACAAATGTACCACTCTCCTAGACACTGTCGTGTAAACGGATCTCACACCGTTCACGATCAAACAAGTCTCGACGCTCATATACCGAAGCATAAGAGAAACCGTGTGAAAATTGAGTCGCAAGAAAATCAACATGTAAGCCAACAAAAAGTTCGCGTTGTGCGCACACGCGGAAAATTGCGATTTATTTCGAATGTTTTAAAAGTTGATTACTAGATAGTTACCCTTTTATCGAGCTTCTTTTATTATTAAAACGATTATAATAAATCCAGGCAATAGAAGCTATAAAACCGAACGTTACATATTTTTTAAATTAGAAATGATAAAAAGTTATACATTTAATAATACACTCTACCGCTAATAGACTGTATGTATACATATAGTGTATTCGTTTATTGTGTTGGGCAATCGTTCATTACATTTCACTTTTTTAAATAATCATTCTTATTCTATATCATATCAATTATTATTATTTACTTATAATTTGTACTTATTTCTATCTTACTATCGCTGATTTGGTAGTATTTGTCATACAGATAGTATATACATAGTATACATTTGTACACACGCTATTCTATTTATATTATAAATAAACTGTAATTCTATTTAACCCTGCTTCTGAGATTCATCCGTAATCTTCGTTTACTTTTCTTTGGCATGTTATTCAACTAAACGAGTCTCAACATCTGTCCTTATGGTCTTTACTAAAAACTCTCTGAGTCAGTTACATTCTCTCTTCCTTAACGTGTATATCACTGATATTATAGTTCTTATTTTTTATACTATTTCGGGCGCGAAACCATGTTTCACTTTCTCTTATTATTTCAGTTTCTTTCACCTTCTCTTTCTTTTTAATTTCCTTAATATTATAAATAATGCACATTCTACCATTAAACCTCCTCCTTTTAAATGGTCTCTTCATCCCCTGCTCTCTGCGTATTTGTAATTCTTCGAGTACCCTGTTAATTTTTGTCGGCTGGTTTCTCAAGAAATAACCCTCTCTTACTAAGATCAAACGCCTTTCTCTCTCTCTCTCTCTCTATATATATATATATATATATATATATATATTTGTTTCCATTTCTAAATAGCTTCTTACAACTGATTTCCATTAACTTTTACCTTCTCTATTGCTGCTGTCTTGCTTATTTCTCTCTGTATTACACACTCTATCGTTGTTATACATATAGTCCTATAGTATATATATACAATATCGTTGTATATATATATATATATAGTCCTTAACTTTTAATTTTTCCTTGTTCCGCATTATTATTTTCTTGTCTTCTATGCCAGCCAATCTTACTTTCGTCGAACTAATATTTTTATTTCCATCTCAGTTTCCACGTTCTTCTTTATAAATCCTCCAACCTCCTCTTCTAATTACCTATTTATTCAGAGATCTTTCCTCTGCCTTCTCCAGCTCCCGTACCCTTCGATCCAGACTTAGCTTTCCTTCCTTCCATTACCACTTCTTTTATCGACTCTTTCACCTCTGTGTTTCCTTCTCTTTTCTTCTTATTTCTTGCTTTGTTCAGCCAAAAGGATCATTATACCGTCTAGAAAATTACGAAAAATTACCAGAACATAAAACTATTTAAGAGTAGAGATATGTCTACGAAAGAAATTAATGAAAATTGATCCTAATTTTTTAAATAATGCATAAACATCATAAAACATAATAATATATATGATAGGCAATGCATGCGTATAACAAATAATAACGTCTTATTAAGTTAAATAAATAAACCATTTTTCTACGGTATTGATAAAATATTATATTATTGTATAAATAATTAAAAATAATTATCATTATCATACATTATACGTACTTTAAAACCTCGACCGCCAGACGAAACAAAAATATTTTTACTGCTGCTACAATATCATATAGTCCCACATGATTTGATTGTTTACATATTTCAAATGCAGCTATACACACAGATCTACTAAACAGCTATACACATAAAATAAATATGAACTTCCGATAAGTACTAACATTTTTTTGTACGAATAATAATCCACCTAATCGGACATTTAATTGACAATAATTGGATTTGTTATTTATTGTAATTAACTAGGATAGCTAAAATTTAATATAGTTTAACATAAAGCTAATTTAAAAAATTATGATTTATTAATCTAGTAGTATCTATGTTTATGCGCGTATTATGCATGAGCAGAATAAGAAGAACTTTATTGTCTTCCATGTTAATTTTTGACGACTCAATTTTCGAACGGTTTTCCCCAGCGAGTGTCGAAACCTATTTAATACGATCGTACTTGGATTATATGTGATTTATCTTATGCATATACTCGTCTGTGGTTAAACCACTGCAACACTTGGCTGTTTGGTACAGCACTTGTATAGGGGACAACACAAGGACGCGCGCGAGCACTCTAATTCCCTCTTTGCTAGTATACAGCCTAGCATATGTGAGTAGGACGATAGTATAAACCACACGCGTACATAAATCGTGCGTCATTTGAAGAGAGCGTCGATCCAGCGGGAATTCCATAACGATACATCGAATAACGAAGGATTTGTGATTCTACCCGTACTGGGGCCGATACTAGAAGGGAGGAAATGAGTGTGCGCACGCTTATGAACCTGGTTGTTCCGGGACTAGTGCTGCACCATGCGGCCAAGTGCTGAGTTTAATTCGCGTTAGCATATACAAAAACCTATAAAAGTTAGGGATCTGCCCTGTTTGCTCACACACTAGTACCTATCTAGACAAGAACATATCGAGTTTCACGCTGCAAGACTATCTAACTTGTTTCTAGAAGCAAGCAGCAGGCAAAAAGATAACCGTTAATGCAAGATCCTTGAAAATAAACGATGACTTATGCACAGCACATTGAAACATTTATAAGATTACTTTGTGGCTAATTAATCGAAAATACTATGCACGAGAAAATTATAACTCTAATAACCAACGATCACTGTTTATGTTTCGAAATAATGAAATAAAATCTTAAATAGACTAATACTCTGCAAAATGTTATTAACCTCATTATCATTACTTTGCCCTTTTTTTCATTTGCTAGAAAATTATTTTTATGATATTAAATTTAAGTAATTCAAACATGCTGATATATCACTTGTCATTTCTCCTCAAATGTAATATACGTATAATTACGAAATAAAACCATTTATAATAACTTTAAGTACTATAACAACGAATTAAATTAAATTAAATCATCAGTATCGAACAGATATACTGTTCGACGGTATTTCCATTAACAAACGCTCAAGGGGATGCTGAAAAAGAGATAGATCCGATAGCCGGAAAGGCGACCCACTCGATAGAATCGCGAACAAACCGTGAGTGGGATATTTTTCTATTTCGCAACGCTAATTTTTCAAGTCCGTAACTGCAAGGTATAAATATCTCGAAATAAATCGCGAGCAGTGCTTTATCGCGTTTTCGATGTTATTTAAATATGCTACTGACAAAAAAAAAGAAAAAAAAGAAAAAAGGAAAGAAAGAAAAACAAGCAGAAATTTGGGCATTTCATAGACGCAACACTACGTATAAGAACGCGATTATTAATTAACGCAACGCTAGAGATCTTAAAACGAATTTAATGTAAAATTACCATCTATAGATGAGAAAAAAACATGATTTCAATCATACGCGATAGTCACAAATCGCAACGCTACGAAATTAATTAAATACTAACGTGATTTTAATTCACATAACACGCGACAAATTCAAATTCTACTCTTTGACAAATTCTAATAATTATTCGCGATAGAAAATACCAAGAACAATCGCGATGTCTTATAATTCGCAACGCTAATTGCAAAGATCGGGGTTAGCCCAACATGACAATGGATCGGCTAACAAACAAATCACAACTAATACTACTACAAATAATTTAGGCGAGCACAGTGACAAAGTAGTAACGAGAATGACTTTCCATTCTCTGGACGATCCAGAAGATCCTCTTCGGCTCGTAGCCTCTTCTTTTCTTCGGCCGTGATGCCCCTTGAAACTTACGTCTAAGTAAGCTCGAGACTTTCTAAATCGCAAACCAAAAAATAACTTACAAAGGTGAAATAAAAATGTAAATCGCGAAATCTGATCATAAAGAGATCGCTGTCCGTTCGCATGTGCATGCTCGGGCAATACGTCAACGTTCGTGTCGAAATCCACCCGCGACCACGACCGCGGAATTCGAAAAATCGATAGCCAAAGCCAGGCAGACAATGGTATGTTCCATTGTATGTAACCAGCTTCACCGTCGATTTTTCTAATGAAATTCCCTGAAACAGGTTGAACACGCGAAAACGCGCCTACCCGGCCAGAGACTGTGTCAACCTGCCCGGTCCTACCTACTTACAGTTAACAAACACACCAGAAAATATGCTGCCTATCCTAGCTAGCGCTATTCATTAATTTCATTCCAAAAATGACAAAAAAGGCACACCAACAAAATCGCTATACGATTCTCACGCATGACACTCGGGCGCAAGCACCTACACACTAGAGAGAACGTCCCGGGACGCCTGCGACACCCGAGTTTCGCACACAACTTGCACAATCTATTATTACCTACCCATTTTCCTGAAATCGACCGACGAAGGCTAACGACCATTGCGTACAACGCGATAAAAGTAAATCTCACATTTAATTGTCAAACAAGTTACAGATGCTGCAAAATTTCCTACCATTTATTACAATTTAACAACAAGATTAATAATACTAATATCTCTAATTTGCTGTATTCGACAGTGATTTACAGGTTGTGATTGAAATGATGATTCACTTGTGTGAATTTATTTTTTATAATTTAAATTTATAGCAAATGGAATAAGTACTCTAAAACGATGCAATTCCACAGCCTAACCACACACACACACACACACACACTATGTGGAAAGTACATCGTGCACGATACGCTAACACATCGTCAGTCGCTTAGAAATTGTTATAATAAAATCAATGGTCATCGTATCCATTGCCTTTCTCTCACCCAAGTAGCACCTGGGCACGTGAGCGAGATCCTGTCAATGGACACGGAAAGGGTGAAACCTGAAAATCCTAACTACAAAAAAAAAAAAAAAAAAAGGTATTAGCGTATCTATTTTGTCTTTAACGGGCTAATCTTTCTTCATTTTGCATCTTCGAATTTTATCTCAATTAGTAATACTGTATACTTTACTTCGTTAATTTAATAAATTACCACAATACTAATAATATTGAATTTATTTATTTATACTCTTTATTTAGACTCTATGAATTATTGAAATTCTATTACAAAAGAGACAAATTGACGATAAATAAGAAATTTATTTAATAATTGACTGATAATTTGATAATTGAAAAGTTAAATATTAATGCAAACAACCTCAGGCAATCCCTTCGTCAAAGCACATTATCGAAAATGCGAAAGCAACGTTCAAAACCTGTTGCTTTGATTCCAAAATTTACCTGTCGCGAAATCTCTTCTTGCGCATAAAATTTCATATCATATTTCAATTTTTCTACGGCAGAATTGAACTTTAATATCTCCATATGCGTATTTTACGTTAATACTCAAATTCAAAAATGAATTGCAAACAATTAAATCCATTGAAACAATGCCATCAGAGAACAGAAGGTGAAATTAAAAGATGTCTTATTATTATTATTATCAATAGATACGCAATAATTGCAATTTTTAACGCAACGAAGTCGAATGGTATCCGACTTCGTCACTACGATATATTTCATTAAGCCGTCGCAATTTCTTTTTATAAATATATATTTTTGATACATTCCGACTTTAAAAGTAATTATAGCGAACACACCTTCAATCGCAAATATTCAAATTAATTGTCAATATAATATCGTTTGTACCAGTTAGTACTATTATTAATATTGTTAATACAAAATTTGTCAGTATCGTGTAATTAATATAAAAGAAAAAAAAACGCGATGCGCAAGAAGACCTATCCTGAACTAACAAATAATACACAGAAAAAGATAATGTTACTACTCACGGGTATAGTAAATGCCCGTGGTTACTGTGCTCGCAAAAAATTCTACGTAATACAACCAGTCACCCGTGTCGATTCGGACCTTTCGTCCTACGACACGATCGAGTGACCGGAGGAACAAAAATGCATGCGACTCACGATAAGATGCGAGGAACGTAGTCATCGATGCTGTGATAGCCCAGGGGAAATCGTCGTGAAGACCGCCATCAAGGAGGAGCCATGCAATTTCATCATGGAAAAAACTGTAACAATGCATGGAATATCATAATTTACTCTTAAATATGACGTTAATTAATTGGAAAATTTGAAGTAGCGTAAGATTAATCTCTGTTAAAATTTCAATGGCGATATTTAAATCAGGAATAGCAAATTGAAATACAAGGACTAGAATTAAATGACAGATTACAAAATTACTTACATTCTTAGCTTTTGAAGCCCCACTTGGTCCTTTTTAGGAAATAGGAGGAAGAGAAAGGAGCGATAAACCTTTAACAAAATATGACTTACTATACATATATGAATAATATATCCGCGAATAATATATTTTCAGAACTAAGTGATGATTCACCAAAAAATTTCAGATAATGTAATATGAAACTCCATGAAAACTTTCAACTTTAATGATAACAGAATGATTAAATTACTAGTAAACTCTAACTACTCCAACAATTGAAACACTGATATTAAATTTTAAAGTCAAACTTGTTTTTTCATTATGAATAATTAAAGTAGAATAATCAGAGGAATGAAATTAATTGGAATACGATATGCAAAGATTCTTACACGCTTAGTTTCCAAGCATCACTGCGTCCTTTCCGAAGCACAAGAAAAAGCACAAGTTGTGAAAAACTGAAACAAAACATGTGAAATATTACAATTTGTTCTTAAAAGTATATCCTTCATTGTTTAAGGAGTCCTAAACTAATGAAAGATAAAACTCCATTCAAAATTTCTAAACTCTAATCTCTGTTCGAAATTTTAATAATAATAAAAATTGAAATCCTGTTAAAATCTAATTACTATAAAAATATGAACGCTAAAGTAACAATTTTTAACCTAGAAATGATGATAATCTAATAGTTTGCGAAGCATGCTATAATTTTTATAATTATATAATTAATATAATTATAATTTTTAGATTTTATGTCAATGGAAATTAATAATAGTTCGATCAAAATACGAATAATAAAATAAATTAGAATACAATATACAGAAATACTTACATTCTTGAGTTCCAGGAGAGGCTGTATCCTCTTGCGGAACCTGCGATTTTGCGTTTAAAACCTGCGTTTAAAACCTGCGTTTAAAAAAGAAGAAGAAAAAGAAAAAGAAAAAGAAAGCCTATTAAAGTAACAATCGGCGAACACACTGTCTCTACTTTCGCGTACAAGTATTCTAATTGAATTTATAATTATTAAGAGCTATCGCACTCGAGAAAAAATATACAAGATGTTATTACGCAGCAAACACTGACTCTATCGCCGCATTGAGCGCGATAGATTATTTTCTAATAACAATTAAATGAATTGTGATGAAGTGACTTTTTTAATTTCCGTTTTTTTCATTTTAATATTTTCAACAAATTATACAATTAAAAAAGCGAAAATAATCGTGTACATACGTCTACTTTGTTACAATATCAACAAATAGAAAAAATTCTATTTGGCAGAATTGCCAAATCTGCATGAGAAACCAACGACTCGATTATTAATAATCTGCGGCGTCCATTTCGTATCAGTTCGAATTATCGATTATTAATCGACTATGGCGTCTGTGATGTGAACCTCTATTCTTTCAGTCCCGTGACCGCCCAATGATCTGTACAAAAGAAAACCAAAGCAATCTCAGACAAATGTATAACAAAACCAATAATTTACAATAACAGAACAAATTATAGTAAGATAAAGCAATAATAAAATCCAAAGTCAGCCTCAAAGGCCGGTAATGTGAATTATCGATAATTTTAACTATCAGAAATATAAGAGCCAAATTCTGGCTCAAAGACCGGTAATATAAGCTATCGTTGACTGTAACCTGTCAAATACGCAATCAACGATAAAAGTAAAAGAAGATTTCGGATACTACTTAATTTTACTAAAATTATAATCAATAAACGGTTAAATACGAACGTACTATTTGTATGAAGCAGATAGAAGTGTAGAAATGTCGATAAAGTCGAAATGAATTTTCGCTCCATAACTTTCAAATGTACAACGTCACCCCACGGCACGTTTCTCCTCGAAACTACGACTTTCCAATATTTCGCACCAATAGGAATGCTCGATTCGACGTGACAATATATTGCGCCAATAGGAACGCACAATTTCATTTGACAATATTCTGCACCAATAGGCACGCCAAATTTGACTTTGACAATATTCTGCGCCAATAGGCACGCTCGATTTGACTTTGCGATACATTGCGCAAATAGGAGCGCACAATTTTCGTATATACAAGCGCGCGCAAACTTAGTGTATTCAAACAGTGAAATTGATGAAATTGAGGAATAGGAAACATATTTAAGACAATATTCGGTAGCGATTACGAATAAGATTATGTTCTTAATGAAAAGCTTTTATGTGTTACACGAGTAAAGTTGTTATTATTGCATAAAATATGGTATGTTACTACTTATTATTACATGAAAATCGGGAAAATTGTTCTATCCTGCTTTGTAAGTGTCTTTATTAAAGACAAATGTAATCCTTAAAAATTGTTAATAATTAGTAGTTTAGAATAGTCCTGGAGAATCGATAGCGAAACTGTCATAAAAAGAGAAATTTCTTTAATTGAGAATAATTTATCATTGTTTACTTTGCTATTAATTGATGTTTAGGTCATAAAATTTTTATTTTATAACACCAGAGAGGAATTTCTACTATTGCCTTATACGTGTCATCGTTCAAAAATATAGTAAACAATTAATTTCTCCTTTTTAGGCAACTTACAACTAGTTTTATTGTTGCGCGATTTTGTCATTCTTATATTTCTCTATCTGGGATAGAATAGTAGATAAGAATTTTTCCGTAGAACCGTACAATTAAATAGGTTCTTGTCCATGCTAGTGCACGACCAAACAGGGCAGATCCCTAACTTTAAGCTTAAATACATAGGTTCTTGTATATGCTAAATTCCAACCAAACAGAGCAGATCCCTAATTTTATAGGTTCTTGTACATGCTAATGTCAATTAAACTCAGCACCTGGCCGCATGGTGCAGCAGCTGTACCGTGGAACAACTAGAACTACGGGCGTGAGCACTCATTTCCTCTCTGGTTAAACTAAATTTGGCGTCAAACGCGGCTCGCTTCAGTTCGCTCGTTTCTTTCTTTCTCGCTCTTTCTCTCTTTCCTCACGAGAACGTAACGCCAATTTCCATCGGCATTTCTATTCGTCTGCGTTCTGCTTGTCATCTTTCGAAATACCATCCCTCCGTTCGTCTCAACATCAGTGATTTTAACCAAGAAAGGGACATACAATTTCGGCCGATTAAACACGAGACACGAATCACGGGAGCAGACGGTATCGTCAGTCAACGATCACGGTGACGACGACTGATCTTTGTGTAGTCGAAACTCGAGCAACGCGCGAAACGATTTCGAAACCTAATATTCTGAAACGTGTCATCATCGACAGCTGTTGGGGTTTTGGGATACACCTCGTCATCGCGAACGATCATGAACTCTTATGCCAAATGTCAATCGGTGGTTGTTCAAAAACTTGGATTCTGTTAGGGAAACGTGGTGGTGCTGTGCCCTGACAAGACACTACTATGCTTTTCTTGGGAAAAAGTGAAAGCTTTAAGGTGGCTCGTTACGCATCGCGTGAAACGAATTAACCTATCAGAACCTATCAGAACTGGATTACCCATAAAAATGTGGAGCTTCGTTCGGTGTCATAAGAACGTCCTCGAGGAGATGCACATTTTGATGAATCTGGAGCTGTCCTGAATTATTGAACGTTCTTTTTCGCGTGCACGAAATAGCCTGAATATCAACGTCAAACATGTTCGGTTGTCCTAGAGAAGCTGTGCGCGTCAAAGTAAAGGTACAGTTCATGTTATACAACATAATATTGCACGTTTCGCCATTACATCGACACCTCGCATAAAATTACAATGAAACTTTCTCGAAAATAATGTTTCATTATTACACGCTAAAGGACATTTAAAACCCAAATCTATTCTGATTGTCGAATAGTGAAATTCTCATTGTTGAATTTGATAAAAAAGAAATATTCTTCATTGATAACGATATTTCCCTGCGTTTACTATTCACTCTTTTTATATATATATATATATATTAGTGACATTGTTTACAAAATACTTGAAATGATAAATTTGCGGTAGGAGCATAGGGATTTAAAGCTTCAATGTAACATCATTGGAAACGCAGTCTCAATATCATATAAGCTCAATATCACTCGAACTCGAAATCGAAGCGTGAATTCGCTCCAGAAAATAAAGAAGAATTCCATTTCTATCTTCCTAGGTAGTTGTAAATTGTTACTAACCGTAGAAAGTTTCTGATATGCACACATATGTACATATATGTACGTGTACATCTTTTAAGTAGATTCGGATAAAGAAAGCGAGGCGTCGCGCGGCAACGGCAACACGTCGCGTTTCGTAATTGGAATAACCAACGTTCTGTAAAAATAATTAGAACGCGTCGCTATTTCACCGGGTATTCGACAAAATGTTCCTATGGCATTGCGGCAGAAATTTCGAATCAGTAACAGCCGTAACATCTCTCCTATTTTCCTATGCAAACTCTGCAAATGCCTACGTGTGACACTTGACAGAAAATTAAACAAATGTCGAAGAGTTGTCTGTACCGAGACAATGTATATGGTAACATCCTGTTATATATATTTATTTATGTATCTTATATCTTATCTTGTTATATATATATATATATATATATATATATATATATATATATATATATTTATTTATTAGTACACAGTTTGAGAATCGAAGTTTCATCCCATTTCCCGGCAATTATTTTTACCTTCAAAAAATTAACAAACAAAATTTAAAAGCACAAGACATCTGCTTTTACAGAGATACAAATATGGATCTCTTTTGTGTCTGTTATCGAACATATTCTACATGTGCAAAAATTGGAAAAATACTGGTTGACTAAAATATTTCTAATAACTCGTAATATATTGCTGTTATAAAGCGGATTTTATTATTTTGAAACTCTCATGTTATGGTTTATTTATTTGTACTCGTTATTGATGATAGCTTATTAAAATACTAAGAAAAAAAATGTCTGTTCGTGTGTCCTATATGGAAACATTACTGGAAACATTACAACCAATCATTTTGTTTCATATATGTATATATGTATTTCATATTTCGTATTAAATCGAAAATATTAACAGTTTCGTTTCAATATCTAACCTTAACCTCAAAATCCTGCAATTCTGCACGTGTTAATATTATCTGGCAATGGCATAAAGTGATTCAATACATTCGATCGAAGTTAAAACAAGTATAATTAAAAGAGCATTTATATAATAGGTGTGACCGAAATCGACTTCTAATTTTATATATAGAAATCCTTTTAATATTATTCTAATCTTGTCCTGCTTTTTTCCTTTATCTCTCTCTCTCTCTCTCTCTCTCTCTCTCTCTCTCTTTTTTCTTACATAATTATATGTACTTTCGTTAGGTACTTTCGTTAGGTACTTTCGTGTACATATTGCTTTCGTTAATATAAACGTCAAGTTCCTTTTTATAATATAATGTTATACATGTATATCCTATTATATTATTATTATTTAAATATACTTAAATAATATAATTGCAAAGTGTAATAGATTTTATGGAATTTTTGTACGTCTATTACTTTCGCAAACTTTTCTTAAGCTTCAATGTATTGGCTCGTATGCACGTGTAACACCAATTCGATACGGTATCTCCATTTAAAAGAATCATAATATTCTGTAAGAATATTTTGTTCTACTTTGTTTGTACTTGTATGTATGTTTTATCCGCAAAATAGCGTTCGAATATTTAAATTTCATCCATTTGTTACGATAAAGCTACGATCATTTGAAGTTAACGAGTACCAATCTTTCGTTTCGTTTGCTTCGTCATTTGAACTTTGTCTACGGCTCTCCCATTATCTTAATAACCGGTAAAGGAGTGTGCTTTTATAATTTCTTGGAACCTATAGAATGATGTACAAATATTTCTATTGCTTGAGCTACAGAAAGATTGGTCATTTTTGTACCTTGGAAAAGTACCTCTTTTCAAGTTCTTGCGTTTAACGGTCAAACAATTCAAGGCTAATATTATGCACAGTGAAAATAACACTGAAACTTAGTTTTCGATTCATGAAAAATCAAACGAGATTTATCAACTACGCCTGGAAGACTTTAATCCTCCCTGTACTATATATATATATATATATGTAAATAATATCTACCATTTAAAGTATGTATACATACGATATATACGTTGTGCCTAGAAAAGATAGGTTAAGTAAACCACTTTGATAACACTTAACAAATTTCTCGTATATATGTAGCAATTATTTATTTAAATGTTGAAATTAATAACAACCATATAAGATATATTTTCTGCTTTCTGTATAAAAACAATTTTTCGACATTTTACCGTCATACAATACAGTGAATTGTTTAATTCTGTCGAAGAGAATTTCAATTCTAGAAACCAAAGGAAACGATACGGGACACACGTTTTATAACAGAGGTAAACAGAAGGAAAATTGATCGAACGTTCGGTATATTTATGTTTAGAAATGCGAGACCAGACATCAGCCAGAGTATCGGAAGTTCAGCGTGGACCCGCAGATAACATCCATCGAAGTGCTTCAAAGTATACTCATCAAAGCGTTCGATATCAAAGGGTGAGATTTTACTGTTATTAACGCCGAGCAATGGTCGTGAGTGAAACTCAGGAATAAGAAAAAATTTCAAGCCGGACAAAAGTTTATAGAAAAAAGTTAAGATCATTTGTAAGAGTTCCGAAAGCGATCCTTTTCGTATAAAGGGTACAGGGGTCTACTACATTTCGGTTTATCGTAATAGAGTGCAGTACCTGCAAGAAGTACCTACAATGCCATCGGTCTGCTTTTGACGAATCTTTTATCTTGTGGGCTAGGTAGATTATTGGCTCTACCCATGTTCTTCGCTTCAATTTAGTAATTGCTATTACAAATTTAATATATTATTTTAAATAGTCTTGCTATTTTAACCTATTAATTCAACGCACCGCTGTATTTGAATATTCGTCTTAAATTAATATTCGCAGCAAATACAACACCGAATCGTTTTATATTTGTTGTGTCAAGTATTGTTCGCGTTTCAATGAACTCTCTTGCTGGTTCGTAGATAGAGCGTGAGTGCGCGTGCGCGTGATTGTAAGGACAATTGCGAACTGTTGATTATATAATTTTAATATCTGTAACATAGTGCGATAATCTGTCAACAATACGTAGTCGTGCAAAACTTTTGACCGCTACTCTACCTTCGGCTAATGTTCATTTGCTTTGGACGCGTAGCGATTACCATTTGTCTATAAAACCGAGCACGCGTTTCACAACACGTTAGGTCGGAGAAGGAAAATTTTCCACGAGTCTTTTCTCATTACCAACTATGAAAGCTAAACATAAACTATTAGATAGTAATAATAGAAAAAGAATAATAAGAAGACGTAAAGAAACGTTATAAAATAAATAAAAACATTTTCGAAAAGAATATGGAAGTCTTATAAATTAAACATAAAATTTTTCATTTGAATTTTATCTAGAAATTAATGTTTTGTTAAGCTTTTTCTGAATTATTTAAACTCCAACTACTAACCAACAACTAAGAACGAGATCGGTGTTTAATTATGACAGAATCGTAATAAATACGATACGAATCGAGCGCTATCTGAATGCCATTTGTGTTACTTTCGCCAATAATTAAATTAGATTGTATTCTCATGTTACTATCACAAAAGAAAGAGGTAGTATTTAATTACATGTATCGAAAGTATAAAAGAAATGAACGTAACGGCAGATGGCGAGAAATTCCGATTTGACTTTGAATTACAATAATTTTGGAATATATTTTTTCACTTTATCGTTGCGTCGATTAATGGTAGATAGCTCGATCGGTTTGCAATTGTCTGCTACTTTCTATGAATCATTCATTTACCATGCAAATGTTTCGAAATAATACAAACAGATTTAATCGGCAGAGGGAAATGTTAATAATTTCAAAATTATGCACGCTATATATAGCAGTTTAATCCTAATTTATTGATATCACCCCTATCGGGTTGCAAGACTTTCAAATCTACAAATTCTTACAATATTTAATTCACCGTGTCGCACTAAACTAACACACACACGCACGCACGCACGCACGCACGCACACACACACACCACAACTTAATGTATAATAGTTACAATATAAATTAGAAATTTAAAATTGATAAATATATAGATTAAAGAACGTAGATTTAAAAGCATTGCGATAAAAGAAATAAGTTTCTGAAATATTTCCAGAGAATTCACAGTTTCTTATCGAGCAATAGATGACTATGGATCGGAAACATACTTATTCCTACTTTCTGACTGGGACTTGGATGCAGCATTTATCAGGTAAATATTTTATATAATACCACTGGTACCTAGGTGATTAAAGATACCGAACTCCGTTGTTTCAACCGATAACGTATTTTATTATAGCGCTTCTGAACCGTATCTATATCTGCAAGTCAACTTAAAGCCGTTCGGAGAGACAGGCGACTGCGAATGTTATTGGGAACAAAATGCACAGGAAGTGTCGACTCGACAAGAAACCGGGTTTCCATACAAGACGCCCAAGTTACCGGGTCTAATAATGAACAAGGCGAGTACTTCACTCGTTGTCCCTCGATCATCTGTCATTCTGCTTCCAGTTATTCATTTTATTTTCCACTTCCTTCTTAACTGAATACAAGGATATCATATACAATATGTTTGTATGTATGTTTGAGGTGATTACAAGACATCTGAATGGTTAACCTTGGAATGTTATTTATGATAGAATTGAAATGTATATTAAATTTTTTAATTTCTAACGCGTTACTTGTAGCAACATGCGACACAGAAAATTTCTCTTTTACCTATTTTATAGTCCCCGTTTACTTGTTACATTATTTTTTATGGTCATCGATTAGTCTAACAAAATTTCCTCCTTTTGGTCATTTTAATATCGTATAAACCAAAGTGGTTTATCAAAATTTAAACTTCTGCAAAAGTTACGCAAATTTATTAGTGAAAAACGTTATTTTAAAATTTCTCTCGCGTTTCTCTCGATTTTTTATTATATTTTTTCAACCGTCTGCCACAAAATCTTCAAAATTATACATGCAATTTTCTCCTAATTTTGAGCATGGCCTACAATTTTTTCGACATCTCGATTATATCTCACTTTTTCCGAAGCATTTAAAGCAAAGATAAGATTGATCAGAATTAATATATTCATAAAAAAGTATTTCGCTAATTCATAAAATTTAAAAAGATCAATTACCATAGAATAGGTGTATACGTTATAAATCTGACCGGTTTTTCTTTTTGTTTTTTTTTTTTTTTTTTTTTTTTTTTTACAGATGGAAAGAACACTGAACATGGTTCAACGTGCTCTGGGTAATTTGAGCGAAGAATCTTCGCACCAGCAATGTGCTCAACCACCACGACCACCATTGACAGACGCAGAGTTCCGACGATTTTTGGATCCCATCGGACAAGTAATACACCCTAAAGAATTACGAGCCGTCATATACTTCGGTGGAATCGAACCTAGCCTGCGAAAAGTGGTTTGGAAACACATTCTAAATGTATATCCCGAAGGAATGTCCGGTCGCGAGAGGATGGATTATATGAAGAAAAAGTCGCAAGAGTATCAAAATCTTCGAGAAAGATGGAAAATGTTGGTACAAAAGGGACAAAATGTCGGAGATTTGGCATATGTAACGAGTATGGTACGGAAAGATGTTCTAAGAACCGATAGACATCACAAGTTTTACGGTGGTTCTGACGATAATCAGAATACGGCTAGTCTCTTTAATATCTTAACTACGTATGCCTTAAATCATCCGAGTGTCAGTTACTGTCAAGGTATGAGCGATCTGGCTTCACCTTTATTGGTTACTATGAGGGACGAAGCACAAGCATACATATGCCTGTGCGCTCTTATGAGGAGGTTGAAAGACAACTTTATGCTCGATGGAATTGCTATGACTACAAAATTTGCACATTTGGCTGAAGGTATGTAAAATTGTATATGTTATTTAAATAATTAGGAGATTGTGATTTCTTTAGTATAAAAAAATGTTATATGCGTAAAAAGTTACAACGTAATATTATAGCTATAATAGTTACAGCTATAACTGAAATATAAAATATAAAGTAACTTATATATTCCCGGTTATTAAAAAATATATATTATTATATATTATTAAAAAATTATGATATGGAACCATTTTTTTACATTAAAATGAACGGTAAACGAGAAAGGAAAAGATTATCTTTCAAAAAGCAACTGATTGATGTTGCTTGTTGTTAGAATAGAAAGAAAACAATCTTCTAATCGATGTATATAATTCTTTCAAATTAGAAAATTCATTTAATAAATATTACGTCTGTATCAATTGTTATAAAATATCTACATTTTTTAAGGTTTACAACATTATGACCCAGACTTCTATGCTTATTTAAAATCCCATCAAGCGGACGATCTATTGTTCTGTTATCGATGGCTTTTATTAGAAATGAAACGTGAATTTGCTTTGGACGACGCTCTGAGAATGCTCGAAGTTTTGTGGGCTGCTTTGCCAGCGTCACCGCCAAACGGAGAACTTAGTCTGGCCGAAGTACCTTTTCCTCCACCTTCGCCACCGCCAAGCCCAAACGTAAAACATATTCGTGAGAACGCATACACGAAAGTTTGTGCTATCAGACGACAAAGCTCTTCCGCGAGTATCGCCACTACTGGTAAAAGAAAGACTCTTAACGCGGAGGATCCATCTTTGCAAAGCTCTACAGAAACTAACGGTGACTCAAAAAGGTACTTCTATGCAAATCGATGAAAGCAGTGAAATAGAAATAATAATATAAAGTGAAACCCGCTGTCTACAGATCGAGCTCTCCTTACGAGACGTTTTCTGAGCCAGAAAATGATTTGACGACAGCGAAAAATCGAAGAAACACAGAATCTACGGAAAAGTGCCTAAGTACAGATTCTCTGTCTGGTAAATCTAAACGCGTAAACTTGCTGGAATTGAAAGAAAGACTGTCGTTACCTAGTAAAGAACATCAACAAACAAAAAATAATGAAAATGATGGTGAAAAGAAATGCGCCCGAGTAGTAAAGAATTTGAACGAATTTTTGAACTTCACGAGCCTCAACCGTAGCAAAATAACACCAAGCGATGCTGAACCAGAGTTGAGGTGAAACAATATATTTTCAATATAAATACAATTCAATTCAATATAGATAAACATAATTTATCAGAAATACTAGCATGTTATTCTTATCCGTTTTATATAAATAATGGGTAAAAATAATGTTATAGCCGGTAAATATATTATTTTTTAGACGTGTTTCGAGCGAGAGCGGAGTAATTAGAGTTTTAAGAGATGAACCAAGTTCGCCGGATGACCCGACAGATTTTTTTCCAATGACTACATCAATGACTAGAGAATTAAGACTGGAACTAGAATCACTCGATCGACAAGTCTTCGGACCATCACCGCCAAGTGATCAACAATGTGATTGTGTTCTATCTAAAAGAGAAAGCGAATTAGCCGACAGCGAAACAGATACAGAGTTAGCAAGGTGTAGTCCAGCTGCGGATGTATTTGTATGGGAGAATCCTCTGCACACGTTACAGCAAAAGAATCATCCAACTACTCCAGATGAGCAAGCAGAACTCGAGTATGATGGCGAAATATTAGAAGATCAGAATGGTGTTAAATCTGTTACCCCAATTAGATTACTTAAACGGACTACAAGGTATAGACCAACTTTTTTTATAATTTCACAACAATTGTATATTTCGAAGTGTACACAGCCTTAAATATAAAAATTATAAAATTTCATAGGTCCGAATCTGCTTCGGACAGCGAGGAGGCAGAAAGTTGGCACCAAAATGCAACAGTACAAGAAAGTCCAATAAAACAATCGGTACAAGAGCACTGTGAAGAAGCCACAGAGCTTACAAATCTTATTCCAGCAGGAACTTGCGAAGATCAGTTGGGGGAAACTTCTCTACCTCCACCTCACGAATTTGGTGGTGGTAATCCGTTTCTTATGTTCCTCTGTATTACTCTGTTATTGCAACACAGAGACTTTGTTATGCGTAATCAAATGGATTATAACGAAATGGCAATGCATTTCGATAAAATGGTTCGTCGACATAACGTTATTCGAGTGCTCAATCAAGCGAGGCAACTATTCGCTGGTTATCTTAGAAGGCATTCTTCATCGTCATTAGGTGCGAAGTCAGATTCTGTTAATGTGTAGCCTGATAATGCTTGAATATTCATTGTACTTATCGACACCTACCATATAACATGAAATACGAAATGGACGATTTTAAAATATATTGTGTACCGTTCAAGACAAATCACAAAAAATAAGTTTAAAATATGTTTTTTAAATCTAAAAGGTGAATCAAAACACTTCTGTAAATGAAGAAAGATATCAGGTAAAATGCGTATCAGTGATAAACTAGGCAATAAGAAATTTAAATAATCTCCTCGAGGTGCTCCTTTAATCGTGCTTTCGTAAAAAAATCATTAATTCTTCGTGTATTCCTTTAATCTTTCTAAGCATATTAATTGCGATACATATTATGTATATTCAATCCAAATCTTATTATCGTTTGATGAACATATGTCTCAAAGTATGATAATTTTTATATTATTTATTTGCATTTATCTACATTTACTGTCTATTGATGAGTTTCTTATTAATAAAAGTTTATTTTCTTAGGACAAACTAATTTTAGTTTGGAAGGGTTAACCTTCTTGGCGATCATGTATAATTAAATACAAATACACATATAAACCAATGTCATTATCTGCAGTGCGATAGCACCAGTTGAAAATAATTCTTATATTTCGCATAATTCATGGAACTAAGCGAAGTAATCGTTCCTTCGATACTTAATGTACAAACACTGCAACAGAATTTAAAACGTAATCATGTTGAGAATGACACGGCATTACACCCTCCGTCTGCAACTTTATTTTCACTAACGTTGTCTGCATACTGGTTCACTTAAATCCATCCACATCCATTTAGGTCTTTTGTGTTTTAAAAGATCCCCAAAAATTTTTTAATACTCTTCCAGATCTCTAGAGTATTATTTCATAGTTTTCATTGCTACATCTTACCTTCATTTCTTTAAGAGAAGCTAAATTTAAACGAAAATATAGGTAAACTGAGAAATTTCCTAATTAATAGTTATAATTACTAGTCGACAACGACCTGGTATGCAGATGAAAGGTTAAATCTACTTTATCTGCGACACTATCCTTTGACACTATGCACAGTATCGATTGCACTGCATTATCTTTCTCACTGTACCTCGATTTAAAATTAAGTGACTGGCTTAAATTTGTAAAATACCTATGATTAGTTTAGTAGCTGTATCTTACTTTGTTCTCGAACAATGTGTTTGAGAAACGACAATAAACTGCATTTAATTTTATCGCTAGTAATTAAGTATAAATACGTCCTCTGCATGTTTTCCAAAAGAAATTTACTTTTTCTGTTTTATACTTTATTTTAAATATGCTAATAATTTACATATCATCTTATAATATAACATGAAGTAGATTGTATATATAAAGCTGATTTATTGCAAAATAATTTTAAGTTTATTTTAAGTTTAATACTAAATCACGGCGTTTTTCAAACATGGTATGAGACTCCATAATTCTTTTATTGACCTACTCAAAAAGACATCCATTCTTTTACTTTTGTCTTTTACTTCCTCCATTTGCTAACATTGTGAGGATTCTTACAAAGATATTCACTGCATCCATATAAACAGAAATCGCGCTGAAATAAGAAGTATAAAATGTATACGTTGTGTTTGTCAAATTTCACATGTTTATTAAATTACTTACTTATTAATTGGATCGTATGGCCTTGCTAGGTAGTCATGGGTTGGATATGTTTCTGCTTGTTTGATGATACGTTGTGTATCATACAGAAGAAGCATAGAGAAGAGCACCAGACCACCATACAAAGATATTGAATATAAACCAGATCCAAGAGCTGTTGTAGGTGGTAAAAACATTGATCCAACACTACTTGCAAATACAAAACCCAAGCCAATCGCTAATGGACCTCCCATGTTCAGAAACTTTTCATGTGGTGCACAAACTGAAACTACTGATAAACCACCAACTACACCAGCAGTATACCATGCAGCTCTAAGAACCAAAGGTCCCCCAAGTAAGTACAAAGGTGCAAGAAATGCACCAACAGTACCAGTATGTATCAACCATGCTATTTGTTTTGCACCAAAACCTTCTTTGTATGGGATAGTCTGTAACAATATTCCACTACCCCAAACAGATGCTAATGTTACTAACATGGCAACCCATCCTTGACGCATTACCAAGTTCATCATAGTTGGTGAACGTAAACATAGTGCTGCAGCTACAGTGCTGCTTGCTATAGATGCACCAAGGTACATGTATGTAGTCTTAATTCTATCTTTCACATATTGGGGCCATAACCTATAAAGAATTATATATTGTATTATATTCTATTTTGCTATTCTACAACTGATAATATTCTCATAACTGTAACACTGATTAAAAGAAAATACTTTGCATAATCCACAGCTCCCATAGATGGTGACAAACCCAAACCATAATAGCACAATGAACCTATTCCTATTATAGCACCACCAGCAACAGCTCCTTTTCCAATAGTGAATGCTATGAATGCAAAAGTATTTTCAATAGTAAGTTTAATACATATATCACAGAATTAATTTGACTGCTATTAACACAGAAGAATTAAGACTCAAGAATTAACAAAGTAAATGAATTTTAGAAATGAAAGAAACATATTAGGATTATTTATTGCGCACGTATAACATTATACCAATAAATTGGTTATAATGTATATTACATGATAAATCTTAGAAATGTTAAAAAATACTTATAAAATAGGATCACCCCTCTCTCCTCCTTATTACTACATTCAATGAATACACAAAAATTTGGAACAGGTCATATGAAATAACCTATAATCCATATTTATAATTGCGATTGCATCATATTGCATATGTGTTCTCTATTATTACTTTTGTTCTGCATACTTTATGTATGAATTGAAATCTTACCTGTTTCTCCTGCAGGAGCCATTGCCTGCTCTGAAATAGTGGCTGATCTACGAGCCGATCTTGCAAATGTACTTCGTCCATCGTTAGCAAATAATCTGGTAGATTGGATTCTCGGAATAAACGGTTTCGAATTAATTGGAGTCTTTAGTAGACTAACCAAATTTGATGAAACAGTACTTCGACATACTCTAGCAAGCATCATTTTTGCATGCTAATGTCTGAAAAATAATATATTTATTAATAAAAACATCGATGACATCCGCATATTAGCCTAGGTATGTTAAACAAAAAGTACACACGATTTTGAACGAATTATTTTTTAGAAGTTTGAAAAATATTCACATATCTAGCAAGATTTATTTAAAACCTCAGATCAATAGTTTTTCGCAAAAATTTCTTGTGATTACTCACAGACGCGGTAAGCTGCAATTGTTCACGACAAATCAATATCTCGAATCGCTAACGCTGACAATTTCCGTGATATATGCATCTGAAACTTTGAAATAGATATCGTACAGATAGTAGAAACGTTGTAAAGAAATCATGATGTACGCGATGAAAGTGCCATCTTTGGTACATAGTTGCATTGAATTTGTCAAATTTTCGATCGAACATATCAGATCCTAATTTATATATTTCATATACGTATACATAGATTGAATTTTACTTTATATTACTTTACGTCATAAAAATAAAAAATCATTTGTTTTTATAACAGAACAAAAGGTTGTACATAATATCTCTTTCTAATTGTTAAAAAATATATACGTGGTTCGGAATGACTTCTTCGTTTAATAGTGTGCGAATACCCGAGATTACGCACTCGGATAGGCTTGAAAAAAGTTGGAAAATACGTACTATTTTAAAAATATATAGTTGTAATTAATATCACAAAACATATAATCATAGGAAGCATAAAATATATTTTAATATAGCATTAACAGATGAAAATAAATATTATATATATTAGTCTAGATTCACAAAATCTAGAATTAAAATGGTACTTCCGGTTAATTTTATTCATTAACAATGGCGACGTTGCATCTGTTTGAATTAACCAATCAAATGCAATCTCTATTAATAAAACAACCAATCATGTTCTTAGAGAAATATACCCATAATGCACCGGAGATGGAGGTACGTAGTGGGACAGTTCCTCTAGTAGATCTCCAATTTTGCTTCTTCGTTCACTTCGTTGTCGGACGCCATAATCAACGCTTCGTTTTGCAGAAGACTGGAAAGTAAATCGAACTTTTTCGCGAAAAACCTTGTCTTTAATAATTACGGCTTGAAACATTTGAGCGGACGATGGCAGGAGCCGAATCACCTAAATTAAAACAGGAATCGCAGAATGCATCTACAGAGAATAGTAATGAAAATCCACGAGAACGGAATCCTCCTGGTGGCGGCAACCGCGGTCCTCGTGGGCGAAAAGGAGGAACACGTTTTTCTGGCGGACGTGGTGGCGGAATGGGCGGAGGAAACAGAAATAACGATGGACCGGTAAGAATTTCATATAATTCTTTTATATATATATATATATTTTTTTTTTTGAGACTATATTCGTTGTTCCTACCGCCATATTTGCTATAAATTGATGCGTAATATTTCCACTGGTTTTAAACTTCTGCCCTTTCGATTCATTAAATACCATTATTTATAAATATAATTTTTATTTATGTTATATACACACCAATTTATTATAGTGTTGCAACTAAAATAATGTTAGTCTTTTTTGTGATGTAGTGTAAATACTATTTAATTAACTGTATTTTAATTACATTAACATATATGTATACCGTTACTGTAGGCAAATATTTAAATAAAATTTACAAGTACTCGAGAAGTTATATTAATATTTCTCAAATTGGAATATTAGATATATCGAAAAAGAAGCGCTGATAAAGTAAACTGAGATTTTTTAGTTCTATTATTCTGTAAGGTCGATATAAAATACATTATAGTCAATAATTTTATTGCTGTGAGTACAATCAGTAAACATTGTTGTTTACCAGAGTTTCTGTATGAAGAAATGATTATAATATATTGATTCTTCATCAGAGTAGTTACAAAATGGCGTGTACGAAAATTGAAATGGCAGATAAGTGTATCCTCGCCTTTACAACACGTGGTTAAAACATTTTTGTTCTCCTATAAATAGTATAATATATTTTATTAATGTATTTGTAGCGATCTAAATGTAAATTTTCTAGATTTCAAATGGGAATTTGGAATTTCAAAATTATTTAAAATTTGAATTAATTTAGCTCTAGGTAATAATAATAACAATTTGTAAAATTCATAACGTCAGGTATCATTTCAGTATTTGCCTCGATGTGATTTGCCTCGAGACGATCTCGTACGATGCGTGCTGGTTTTTATGAAACCTATTTATAATTGCCATTATTGGCATCTTCCAAGTAATAAAATATTATTTCTGTGCGAAGAAAGTTACAATTGTTTGGTTATAGCAGTAGATATGTGTAATGAAGGGCAAAAATATCACGTAAAAAAAGAAAACGGTCTCAAAGAATTGGGTACATGCAGTAACTTTATTATTTGGAACAATTGTCTTTGTTATCCCTTTCTAGGTGTATATTTAGTACTATAATATTAAAAAATTAATCCCTCTATAGAATGCATTTTCAAATTTCGATAATATACAAATTTAATTCATATACTTTCTATAAAATGAATATACAGGTTACATCGACTGAAGTTTTTTTTCATTTTGAAACTTGCATTTAGACAAAGATTTTGTACATGTTTATTGAGTACTTAGTTACCTAAAAATGCCAAGTATCGAGAACTGCATAATGAACGTAATACGTACAATCAGTTTCAAACATAATCTCGGATCGAATCACGACCACGAGTATCATGAAAACTCGGCCGAGCCCCCGCTCGCCTGACCTCTTCTCGCCTGATGCGTGAGAGTCAGATTACCCGAGTGTACGAACGTGTCGGGTGCCCGTCCGAATTTATCTGATTTCTTCTGGCCCGACTCAACACATTCGGATTTCCGCATACTCCGATCGTATGTTACGAGAAGATTGTATCGTATTATATAGAGATTTCTCATATTTGTGGAACATCCAAGATCAAATCCTAAACGGATCTGTATTTATGGCAATCAGCCAACATTCTTCCCTCTTCAATACACATATTTGCCGCTGTACCTAAGCAATTGTAACTTTTCGTATGGAAATGATATTTCATTGCTTGGAAGCTGTCCATACTGTCAATTATAAGTCGAGGCGTGTTTCATCGTGTAGGGCCCGCTTCACGCTTAATTCAAATATTTATATCTAACTAATGTCGATTATAATTAACTAGTAACAAAAGGGTTAAAATGGGTCTTGTATTAACCCTTTGCGGACGGGACGATTCGAAGTCAACCGTACCGTGCTCTCATAGTCGTTTAAAATTGCCGTCGCACATTTCTGCTTAGACGCGTTTTTCGTTCATAGATGTTAAATTCTAGACATATGTACATGCACAGATTCTCCACAGGATAAATAAAATGACACACATATGAGTCCTTTGGTTCTATCAGTTGTTTTCGTCAAACGCATATATCAGTTCTTCGGCCAAATTGATGACTTACGCAGAACGCATATATGCGGCGGTAGTTCGCAAAGGATTAATCGTGAGACCACTTTTATATAGCTAACTCCTTGTCCGTCTATGATATAATTTATTTTTTAATAGAAAACAAATGTCAGTTGTGAAAGATAATAATAATAATAAACACATCAGAAATTATAAATATGTATACAAATAATAAATATGTATATAAACGTGCTTGAATTTTATAAATGTTACAGATGAAAATGAATGATCCTATGGATGGTGGTATGGACAATACCATGAACGAAGGAATAGGCGGAGGTATGGGTGGAGGTATGGGTATGGGTATTGGACGTGGCGGTGGAATGCGTGGTGGTAGAGGTGGCCGTGGAGGGGGTGATAGAAACATGGGAAATCGATCACAAGATGTAAGTATAAATTAAAGAAATTATATGTACACATTAATTTTTCAATTAACGCGAAGTATGTGTTCTATATGTGGATTCTTTACGTAGATAAAAATTACTACAAAAGAATTATTTATAGAGAAAATCAATATAAGTTATAAAATTATTTATTTCATATTTTCATAAAAAAAGGATAATAATGAGAGCTTACAGAACCAAAAGAAATTTTATTCCTCGTTGTTGTTAGTACTCTGTAGCTCAAAATAGTCTCTCTTTTCTCTTTTAATTAACACGAAATCAATATCCTTGCTACTTGTAAAAACGCGCTTAACGCATTCAATGCAGAAGACGCGAACGTATGCATTTCCAGGTTTCCTATTTTCTTGCGGATGACGCCTGAATAAGTGAGATACATGTTATAGAAAAATCGATTTCCGCCATCAGAGGCCCTCTTCGATTTTGTATGCCACATTGAATGTGTTAATATAATATACGTAAGTTAAGCAGAAAAGATTGGAATGATGTAATAATTAGCTAATCAAGCGAGAATTTATATATTATGTATACTAATATACAATAAGGAAATGTTTTCTGATGTAAAATGAAATTGCAATCGTAAACTAACATTAAAAAGATCAGTATAAATCGAGAAATCAATGTGTACATATTAATACATAATACCTTTTTATAATCTTATTAATGCTGCTTTTATTTTCGTGATCAGGATCGTTTAATGGAACGGATTATGGCTATTAGTGGTCCTACGCATGATCTACCACCCCCAGAAACCACGGAAAAGAAATTCAGTGGTCGTAATCGTCTGTATATTGGAAACTTGTCAAATGATGTTACAGAAGAGGAAATTCAACAGATCTTTCAACAATATGGTGAAATATCTGAACTTTTTGTAAATAAAGAGAAAAACTTTGCATTTCTTAGGATGGTAAGTTCAATACTTTTTCTTTCTTTCTTTTTTTTTCTCGTAATGTTTACATAAAAAAAATGATTAAAATAATTACCGTTTGAAAGAAAATGATAAGATTTTGGCTGCTATCTTATACTATATGATGCATTGCTATGTATATATATATGTATATATGGATTTGTATGTATGGCATTAAACTATAACTTAATCTTTTTTATTTTATAGGATTATAGGGTAAATGCCGAGAAGGCAAAACATGAGTTAGATGGAAAAAATGTATTTACAAATAGTAAAGGACGTGCACTTAAAGTTCGTTTTGCTCCACATTCTTCGACAGTTAAAGTTAAAAATCTTACACCTTGGATTACGAATGAATTGCTTGAGAGGGCATTCAGTGTCTTTGGTGAAATTGAACGAGCGATAGTTATAGCGGATGACAAGGGAAAATCTACTGGAGAGGGAATTGTAGAATTCTGCAGAAAACCGTCAGCCCAACTTGCTTTACGAAAGTGCACAGAAGGATGCTACTTTTTAACCGCGTACGTTTTTACTATAAATAAAAATGTTGTTTACCCCAAAGCCACGCTTGTTTGACGTATTTAATTTATCTACAAGTGCCTAAAAATTGATCATAATGGGGGAAAGAAAAGTAGTTCCCAAAGGAAGCATGATACAATAGATGTTTGTATTGTGTGCCGCAAATTGGAACACAAAACATTATTTTAAATATAATTTTATTGAAACAAAGAGAGAGAACTAAGAAAATTTACATTCGAAAATTTACTTATAGGTCTCTACGTCCTGTAGTTGTTAAACCATTTGAATTACTAGATGACATTGATGGTTATTCAGACAAAAATCTACCTCGGAAAAATCAGGAATTTTTTACAGCTCGCGATATTGGTCCAAGGTTTGCAAAGATAGGAAGTTTTGAATATGAATATGGAACGAGGTGGAAACAGCTGCACGAATTATATGAACAGAAAGAAGAAGCACTAAAAAGAGAAATGGCAATGGAAGAAGAAAAATTGGAAGCTCAAATGGAATTTGCACGATATGAACACGAAACTGAATTGTTGAGAGAACGTAAGTATTTTAACATCATTAAAAGATATTGCTTTAATATATACATATACATCGCACAAGTAATGTAAGTGTAATAAATCAGGAAATCAATAAGTTGATTTTCTTTAATTGATAGAATTGCGTATGCGCGAGGCCGATCGTGAGAGACAAAAGCGAGAATGGGAAATGAAAGAAAGACAGGCTGAAGAACAAAGAACGCGTGAAGAAGAACTACGAAGGAGACAACAGGAAGAAATGGCAATGCGTATTAGAAGACAAGAAGAGGAGCTACATCGTCGTCAACAAGAAAATAATTTGTTCATGCAGGTAATTACTTGGCAACGTTAACAGAAAACTAAATTCATTGGGATTACAGAAATTTTCTATGATAATAGGTTGAAATTTTAACATCTTTATACTATAGGGATGACAATAGAGATCAGTAACATGTATTTATTAGAAACATGTATTTAAAAAACTACATGCGGAGGTTACATAAAAGATTTTTATTTTTTATGCGTTTGCGAGAACGTATCTTTTATTTATTATTAACACTTTACCGACCGCTAGCGATTCAACAGCATACGCACGTCCGACCGGCATCTCAGGCGCTGGCTCTGTTTCAGTTTAGACTCTCCGATACCATTCTTTTCGTTCATCGCGAACGGTAATTTTTTTAAATTGGTATAAAACTGTGGGAGCTTACAAAGCAACGCAACTGAGCAAGGTGCCTTAGTACAGTAAATAACAAATTACTGTTCAAATAACGAGAAAGATTGTCTGCGACAAAAGGCCGATTAATTAATAGGCTATCGGTCGGTAAAGTGTTAACATTTATTATCATTATCATAGTGATAGGAATAGGATAGTAGCGCTACTTATAATATTTGTGTGTCAGAATATTTGTATTTTTTCGTTTTGTTTTTTAACTAACGCTTGTGCTTATGCTCCTCTTATATTTAAGGAGCAAACAATGAGAGGAGGTGGAGGAGGCGGGATGGGAGGAAAAAATTATGATTCCGTTGGTAATAATGACCGCGATGGATATGGACAGCCAGATGGTAAGTTTCTTAAGATATTGAAATGTTATTCTTCATAAACTTCAATATTTCTCTAGCATATAATGTGTATTTACTTACTAGTATATTTGAATTCAATTAGTTCTCCTTGAAATAGAAATTTATATTTTATACTGATTGTTATTATTATATATAAAATTATATATAAATTTTTACATGAAACATTCATTCAAAATTCTTCAAAACTATTTGTAATGGAAAAATTTACTTCGTTACAGGTGGAAGCAGCATGCCAGTGGTAATGTATCCCCCATTAAAGTATCATTCTATATATATATGCACATATATATGCATATCACACACACGCATATATATATGTGTATGTATGTATGTATGTATGTATATATATATATATATTTTTTTTTCATAAAGTATTTATTTTTTCTGAAACTATTTCTTTGATATTTCATTTATGTGTATTTCCATTTGGTGATATTACTAAACAAATTATTCTACCTATATATGAGAATCTTTTGTTAGAAATAATTGAACTGCCTTGCATGGTAAAATCGCGAGTATTATTAGTGAACACTTGCGAAAAACATAAGTGAAAGAACTTTACGAATATTCCTATAAAGCATGCTTTCCAATATAGCAGGGTTCTAATGTCTGCAACAATGGCAATAGTATTAAAATCAATCTAATATCGAATATATATATCGTACAATAATAACTTTTAATTCGTTTATTATAACATGTGGAGGTGTCAATGGGCCTTAACATTAAATTTTCTACTTAACAGGAGATCATTTGTTGTAGCGTGAATAGATACAGAAGTTTAAATTAATTTATTCGGTCTTCATAGAACCGAAGTATTTTGCGAGGTAATAAGAACGATACTTATCATATCTTGTATTTGAAACCTTTTATCTACGTTCACGTAACACACCGCCGCAATCTTTGTTAAATATTCTTCATTTGTATTGCAAACGCATGTGATATGGTTTCTATTATTGTCTACTACAAACGATTACTGAAACATGTGACATTTTTGGTTTTTTTAATGTAGTTCTACTTCTTGTAAAAATGTATGATTCTATGCTGATAAAAATATTTTAAAGCATTTATTGCTGGTTGGAAGGTTTTATCATGCTGACATTTATAAGTATTCAAAGTTATGAAATTAACAGAGGATATTTAAAGGTAAATGTACGAAATTTTGGAGAAATGTTAGGAAATTTTTATTAACCTATTATAAATAATGCGAAATATAAAGGTTGTATAGGTAGGTAAAGGTTTTATTGGACGGACTCTTCTCGCCATACCTAAATTTTTAATTTTTTAACTGCACTGTGAGATCAGTACATTTAAGCCAGCAGTCGCTTATTTTTACCTATACCATACATGATTAATTCCGAAACATCTTCGCTTTTATCTATAGGACGTGAATTTTATTGTTAACGATAATACTTTTATAAGCATTTGAGGGAATCCGCTTTTTCAGTTTATACTGGTAATAAGCTTTGGGTTAATGTTCTACGTATTCAATTCGAATATATTCTTCATAAACAGGGCTTTGGAATTCATAAATATTGAATCTAGGAATACTTTTTAGACATTCATCAGTAAAATTGAAGCTAAAACTGAATTAATATTTCGTGCCTCATTGGCTTCTCCATATGCTTGCAGACAGGAGGCTCTGTTCTTCTATTTTCTCTAGTTACATTAAGAATTAGGTATTAGGTATGCTTACATACTATGGAACTAGCATCGTTCAACGTATAAATCTGAACATTAGAATTAAATTGAATATTTCCTCACTTAAATAGTTCCATAGTAATAATTTGATATTTATTAACCAACAAATGCCCAACTACATTGAGTGTTAATTAAACATAATTAGCTGTATTCAGAAATTATTTTTATTTAAATATAGTATATATTTAAATATATACACATATACATTTATTTAGAGATGTTTACTTGAAGATTAAGTGTAATTTAAACATTGTTTCTGAGTACAGCAATATCAATTTTGATTTACAATAAGTAAAAGAGCTTAAAATAATCTTTATACTTCATTTATCTAAACGAATATAATTTTGAGTTTTTATTGTTATATTTATGAATTTTTTTTTCATATTCCAAACTATATATTTTGTGAACTATTTATTACATACCTACATGCACGATTCTGTAGTATAGATATTGTATAAAGTTTGCTTAGAGATCTTGATCACATCTCTTTGTCACTTATACCAATATTTAAGCTTCAGAGTTGTGTAAAATTAATTCAATATTAATTGTTACAACATTATCGCTAAAAATACACACTATTGATGTAACTAATATGACGAGATACTTCTTATTAGTACACTAGAACGGTTATATTTTTAAAAGTCGTATAACTACGTGTTGGGTACTTAAATTAAGGACCTCGTATGCGTTTCTATACTTTAAAACCCCTAATGTTCGTTCTATATATGAATGTTTATCGTGCGTTTAACATTGTTTAACGAGGGCTTGGTACCGAATTTGAAATATCTATTGTGTAAATTAAAATTTTTAACAATTTCAGAGAAATTTCTGTAGCGGTATGGAATAATATAATAGCGTATATTCTTTCAGTTAAATTACATCCATAGGAATCTAGTGGAATCTAGTGATACATCTATACTTCTACTTTAATCCCGAAAGTTCTAAACCTTTAATTTTATGACTCGAATTCAATCTTAAAATATGACTTATAAAGTTAAGGGTGCATTTAAATGAACAGACTTATGCAAAATATTGTAGACGAAGAAATACATTGTAAGGATATTCTTCTAACCTATTTCACCAGACTTGTATGCACTGACTTAGACGGTAACCATTGTCGATCGTATGTTGGGCATTTGCTTGGTTTAATAAGGCTAATCGATGTTGAGAAAACGGCATACTCTGAAAGCAGTGTAACTATTCGTATCTATGATTTGTTCTAGCGCGTGTATTATTCACGCATTCCATTCTACTAATGTTGTACGTACAAACAACATCTAACATTGTGTTTTCCCCTTTCTTTTCTATGTGATTTGACGAAAATTGACGATGACCTGTGCTGCTGTCAAACATGGATGGTCGCCCTGAACCGTGAAATGTATTTATGGTACATCCAAAATCTACAAAACACCGTTATTCACCGTATTAAACAAAAATCGTTGGCATTCATTTCGGTGATATCGGCTCATAACTTTCGACTACTTCGTCCTTAAAATATCATTTTGTTTTTACTTTACGCGTAATAATTAAATTCACCTTTCTCTGTAATGATGATTAGGATCCAAAGTCTTTTATGGATGCTTATAATAGTATGGATCGTGGTAGTCGTGGGGGTTACAATGACGATCGTAGTCAAATAATGGATTTGATGGATATGAGGGTCGATATGGGTAATATGGGTGGTGGTCGTGGAGGTAGTGGTGGTAGTGGACGTTGGCAAGGTGGAAGTGATCGTAATCGTCAGGATGACTATCCTAATAAAAGAAGACGCTATTAAAAATGTTGCGGTATTAACATAACTTCCTTTTTCTAATCGATCGAGAAGAATCGATAGTTCGCATTGTAGTCATTTTTTCCAACAAAATTTGTTATCGATCATCTTTCACGTTTTATATCATGGCACAGTGTTTCGAGTATATGGGCGTTCAGGGCAAAAATCATAACATTGTATCTGTACACAATTTTTTCTTCAATTCACTCTTTAGTTTTAAATTGGACTTTCATTCTTTGTTAAAATGTAAATACTGCGATTATATTCATTCAGGGCCAGATTCAGAACATACGTGTGTTTGCATCATGACAGTGGAATCGTTTGTTGCTATTAAATATTACCTGATATGTGCAGTTCAATATTTCCTTAATGTTTATTATATCATTTTCTGTGTTTTGACACAGTTGTATCATAGTTTATGATAAGTAAATTGTACAAATTTTTATTACAGTTTTCCCTAGAACTTTTGAGGCTATGACGTTTCCGTATATATCTTATTTCATTATGTCTAACTTAGCATACATTCTTTAGACCACGTTTTGATAAATATTGTTGCGCGTGTAATAATATCTATTCCGTAAATTAGTAATATATATAAAGGCATATTATGCCATTCATAAATAGAGAAATATATCGTTATTGTTTTTTGTAACAGTCTTTAAATACTATTTCGTGTTCTTATCTGAATTTGTTTTTCAAGAAAATAGAAATTACAAGATATATAATACTATCAAATTTGTAATATGACTATATTAATAATACTGTACAAAAGTAATACGATAACTATAGCAAACAAACAAAAATTTTAAGAAAAATAAACAGTATCTATATAATGAAGGATTACGAATGTTTAGTGGGTCCATATAGCATTGCGTAACGCTCAAGCGTGCCATTTTGACCATCTTTTCTATTTTGAACAAATTTTAGACGATTGAAACTTTGATTTTAATATAAAATTTACTACTATTCTTCGCATTAAAAAAGTTAAGATTATTTGTTATTACTGAAATTATTTGAAATTGAAATTGAAATTGAATTTACTCTCACCAGTTTCAAAGGTGATAGAATACTGAATTTTAAGAAAAATCAGATTAAATATGCAAATGCTCTGATTTTTGTGATAAACTTTATGTCTGAATTTTAGTAACAAATCGATATATTGAAAAAAGTCACGTTAATATTATAAACTACGCATTTCAAGATAGAACAATCTGTAAATTCTAATTCTTTTTTTCATTTCCTCTCTCTCTCTCTCTTTTCTTTTTTGTCTTTTCTTTCTTATTTCTCTCTTTTCTTTTATTTTTTGTCCATTGATCGAAATGCTGTGCATAAAGGCGAAACAATATTAATAAGAATGAATAGGCAACAATGATGAAAGGGTGATATGTAATGATTGAGAGAGTGTGCTTTTATATTTTTCAATGTGGATCTGATTTCGTGATATCGCGAATTATTTTATTCATGAGGCATTACTTCAACAAATTTCAAGGGAGTACCCTATCTTGTGAGCCTAGAAAACAGATAAATTAAGACTTTCCTTCTCAGGGTGATTATTGTGTGAAATATCGGGATTTTCTTTCAAAGGATGTTGGGCAACGTTTTATATTCAGTTTCATCTATTGTCTGAAATTACAAAACGGCGGAGTTATGCAACATTATCTATTGTCATGTTTAATAAAACCTTGGAATCTGGTATCGGAAGCGACTGGAACGTAAAACAAGAAAAATTTCCATATCAACCTAAACAAGAATAAACTATCTATAACGTCGTAGCTCACTAACCTTAGGTAACATTCAGTAATATACAAGTGATGGTATTTGAAAGGAAATAGGTTTTCACCCAATGAAGTTAACTTTTGTAAAAGTTGAACGAATTTAAATGTCAGAGAAGATCGTACGCTATGCATTTTACGTAATCTTATAAGAAATAATACGTAAAAATTTAAAAAGTTAGTCGAATATACTTAGTTCTTGATATCTATCTTGGGTCTCACGTGAAAACGATGTTTTCGAGGAAATCGTGGTCATAGCCATTTAAGCCAATATTTTAACGAAATAAAACAAACATTTTAAGAATTTATCCTTAGCTCGCGGTTCTAACTCTATAACAGGATACTTCTGGCTCGGAAACTTTCATCAGCTTGTTTTAAAGCTACTCTTTAGTAACTATGGAATTTCTTTCGACCTTTATCGTGTTCCTGAATTTTCGCGCGTTTAGGTGTTGTTTGTTTACTTCTGCAAAAAAATTGCTTGCACTACTTCCAATAACCGGTTTCATAAATTGCTTCATTAATGATATTGTTTTATATACACCGTTGAGAATACTAGCAGCAACGAAATCTGCAATTTTTCTCATCGTCATTTTCCATTTTCTTATTACAGATTATTGTCTTCGGGACAATTGTCCAAATTACAGAATTTACACTCACTCTTATTGTTTTGCGTGAATCAGTCCATATCGTTTTTCCGGATTACTTGACCCGAGACGGGTCAACAACTAACAATTACTTCGATAAACAAAAAATTAGAAAGTTTTATCGATATCGAAAAATTAACCGAAATTTCTGTTTCACAAACGTTATATTAGATCTTCCTACCTGACGCAATATACAGTGATTTTTGGTGCCGTAACTTCGCCAATTTTCGAATTTCAAAAAATCCAACTGCAATACTCTATGAAACGTTGAAAATATCTTCGGTTTTTCGAAAAACCGACAAGGTTAGGGGTACTCCCTTCCAAATATAAATTTACGAATGCGTGTTAAATACATGGGAAGCCCTTTTAAAAGGATTTAATAGTACTTTTCAATTTGATGTATTAACAAATTGTAAATATTTTAACTTTTGAGCCATCCAAAAAGCAAAACATCAAAGGTACTGTTAAAACTATTGACTATTAACATAATCATATCTTTTTCAAGGATAAAGAAACGATTTCAACTTGTACGCCTCTTAATCCCCCATAAGACTGTTCTAAAGATGAGAATCGCATACAATGGAAAAACTGAATTTAAATTTGCGGTGTCACTATACATACAGTAATGTAGACAAACGTATATTCACTGTCAATTAGTACTTTCAATAAAATAATCATCTCATAGAAGTTTCTCTTTATGAAACAATATGTAAATATTACAAATAATATAGTATATTACTTTTCATTACTATTGTATTGTCATACTATATACTATTCATAGTTCGTTATTTCATTTGATTCGGTAGTTTTTCAGGGTGAAAGTATATGTACGCTGTCCGTACTTTTAGCTTTGTTCTTTACGATTAAAAAGTTAGTTCGTAAGTAAAAAGTGCGTTTAGTATTGACTGAAATCAATATCGGTCATTTGGTAACTTATCTTTCTAATAACGAGTAAAATTTCTTATATACGTGTCTGTGTCAAAGTTTTACCCCGTGCATTATGCATATTCATACGTTACGTGTCTTTATGTTAACGATGGTGTGAATGTCGCCACGAGAAGAAGTATATGCAATATCTGCATTACTTGAAGCTTTATAAAAGTAATTATTATATTAGAATAAGACGTATATCTCAGCAGCAGCAGTAATCAATCTGCGCTTATGCTATTCAAACTTTGTGAAGGAACATAATTGACAGAAAGTAATTTTATGAATAAAGGTTTACATATATCCATACATAGGAATATATAATACACCAACGTTTATTTAATTACTAATCTTCTTCGTTAAAATTTCGCGAATATCGCGTTTATTTGAAAGATATTGTTTTCAATGTTATACTCAATGAGTTATACTCAGTTATACAATACTGAGTTATATGCTTATTATGCAATTGAATCTTAAATATGTCGTACAAACTTACATCATAGGGATATACAATTTATCTCTATAAGTTATAAGAGGAAATTAAATATGAACACTCCATATAAGTTATAATTTGTATGCCTGCAACTTTGAATAACACTACTGCAATGATGATTTTATGTTACATTGTTACACATTTATATCTTGTAACATCTTTTTCTATAATTTAAAAAAAGTTTATACCGTGATGGGTTGATATTTATGGAGAACTACGGATTGAAACAAGTACTAGAATACTTGACAAATAGATTTTTATAAGAATCCGAGAAGTAATTATACGACAGATATTATTCTTCTTATAGAAATATACGAAGACAGTGTGTTCGGAGGTTAAGCTTATTTTACTATTAAGCCACTAATCATCACCGCTTATAGGTGAATATTAAGCGAAGATATTTCGATAATGGTATATTTGTTAAACTGTTCTAACTTGATTGCGAGTTATGAATTTCCTAAAGAGAGGTAGGGATGTTATAGTTAAAATAGAAAATGATAATAACAACAGTATTATGTTCTATCTTAAATGCTGATATATAATGCTATTAAGATGTATTTCTTTTTATAAACTTTTAAGGATTCGTCTGAGATAAATTTCAACCATTAAAAAGTATTTAAACCTCCTTTTTTTTTTTTTGGGAGTAAATTAAAATTTTGATATTGACGTTCCAAATAAAAGTAAGCATAATATAATGTAATTAAGTACAATTAGAAGTATTTGCTTGGAGAAAACTGAAAAGTTCTGCTGAAAAAGTAATATTATCTGGTCTATTATTATTTTCAAATATATCACCGCATTTCTTTCAGGAAACCTTCGACATTATGGACATCACACATTTTATTTCTATAAAGTTTCCAATAATGTGATAATTTTTAACAATGAACAAGTTCTTAGAGGAATGTATATTTTCATGAAATTCATTCTTCATTATTCTCCATTATTCTTTACCCACATTTTCTGTCTCTCTGTAAAATCTTACCCCTAGAATGTCATTATTACATGGTTCGTCATTGAAGAATTTCCAAACGTGACTTCGTTTAATATTATTGTGTATTCTCGTATTATAATAATAACTACTTTATAGACGGTGCATTAAAAAATGTAATACAAATTCATCTTGTGTTTTCTGAATGAAAGTGAACATTTACAATGAGATTCGCCAAAATTTAATGAATTTAATGAACATGTTCTTAACATATCTGCATTACATAATTTATACATTATATAAACACATGAGATGTGTATACATAAGAGGCCTTAATGAACGAGAATCTTTACTACTTTAAACACACCACTAAACTGATTATGAAAAATGGATATGGTCAGACTACTATATCTTTATTTGAGAATTTTTCTGGCAATGCCTATACACATTACATGACAAATATTGTCATTATTGAATAAGTGTCTAGATAATAATATGAATTATATGAAAATAAGTATTTCTTGCGATCAAAGTTATCCAATTTCTTTATCGAAGGAAACTGTTATGTGCAAGTAATACGCATTTGTTTGAAATTCCTAATAATGCGCGATATAAACTGACTGTTGTTAATCAAGAATCTCTTAACGGAGGAGAGTCTGCAATCACAAGATAGGCTTACATACTTGAAACTACTAGTCAGTGAAACTACTGGTACGAGGTGAGTAGACTTTGTAAAACTGTTATTATGCGTACTTCTATTTTAATCTTCGGGTGGGACATTTATATGAATATATGGTAAAGATTATGAAATAGTATAAATGGCACATAACATAAATGTTACATATATTTCATCATTTTAATCCTTATTTACTTAATATTGAATACATAAATTATATTTCAGCAATTAAGGAGCTCCATATTTTTGAACGAGTCTAATAATTTGTAATCTTTACCAGTGAGATTGAACTTATAACGTTATCCAAAATTAGCAAACGAATAGGAAATTACGATATAGAATGGTTTATTTTGTTAATTGTATGTATTCAATATACCATTGACTTCATATTCAACCAAGCTAACTATTATGAAAATCTAATCGTTTTATTATATGATTTTATAAAAACCTAATAATACTTGTGTACAAATTTACCAGCCTAGTCCGTGTTTTTACCTATGACAACCAAAATATTCTTGTATACCAACTTTAGCAAAGGTTGTCTGGGTTCATTATTGAAATCTAGGCTGATATATATCTAATTGTTACTTGAACAACAAAACTGCAATATCGTATTGGCTATACTTATACCTTGGGTGGTAGATATATATATATATATATATATATAGGCCACTTTATCAAATATACTATACTTATAATTTATGCATTTAGTGCTATCAAATATTATTTAAAAAGGTTAGATATTTTAATGTTTAAAATCTGAAACTATATATAGTTATACCCATAAAGAATTTTCGTTTGTAAGACCTATGCAGTCTATACTATTTCTATATTTTAAAGATTGTTAATTTTAATTTATTTGCAAATTTACATGTTTTACACTGTATAAAACGGTATTATATTTTTAATGTATTATACATATACGCAACATGAATTTTTACTTACACAATTTTAATTATCGAAGGGGTGAAAAATGTTTCATGTCGTATAACAGAGTTCATATTTGTATGGAAGGTATTATTATACTCTTGAAGTTTAAGATGTGGAAGTAATCTCTGTGAACAATCGCTTCATTGATTGTAACGATCTGTAATCGTTAACTTCAAATGTAATTTGTGTACAAAAAGTATTAATTCATTGCATACTGTATTAAAACTTTTAATATATTGTTTTTATGTAAAATATTTATATTAGTGTTTATGTTTACAGATACTAATAGCAGTTGCTAGCTGAGGGAATGAATAAAACGTATTGAAAAGTGAAAAGGTAAATTTACATAAAAATTATTATATACCTTTAAGAATCAAACGAATAATTATATTGGATTGTATTGTAATATGGAATAATGAGATTATATATGATATAATTATATCTAATCTTCACTTATTCCAAATTTTTTAGAATTTTTTTTAATGCACTAATTATATAGAATTTAAGACAATTATACAAAGTACCACATGTCACTTTCTCTGATAATAGAATTTTCATTTACAGATTTGCACACTTCACATTTAATTGCATCTATTTCACCATCCCGTATGTATTCAATATACAAACGCAAAATGTGTGCAAAAGAATGCGTGCGGAATCATAAGGTTTGTTTCAATGTTGTCTTGCTTTTCTTTGTCTATTGAGTTAGGATTAAATATTTTTTTGCAACATTCCTTTCTACGATGACAAATATGTGATTAATGAAAGATTTCAATGATTATCTGAACGTGTCCTCGGTGTATTGCTTCAAAATTTTCACTTGAATTAACATGTATATGCTCGTATAATATTAATACTAATAAAATACTTTTTGTTTTGCAGGAGGAAAATATACAAACGTGTCGAAATTTACGTGTCAAAATTAATGACGCTAAAATCATATTACGAAATTTCGAAGGATTATGATTATATCAAATGTTGAATTAAAATAAGGCATATGTGATCATTATATAGTTTTGATTTAACTAATCATCCCTTTAAATATTTCTTCGTACTTAATGGACTAGATGAAACAAAAAATTAATTTTGTACGCTATACGCACCCCAAGTCATCGTTTTTGAATAGGAGTGTTTAAGGTAATATACATTTTTTAAAGTAATTATTTCGACGGTACATCAAACCTACAGATATTTAACTCCACATATTTCTTTTTCATTTTATATATCTTATTTTATGCAAAAATTTCTAAAATATAATGATGATTTTCTTTCGGGGCTGAGCATAATGACGAAGCTTCAAAAATCCAACGTGTACACTTTCACTGAGAAAAACAGAGATTCATATATATTCAAGTTTTTAATACGTTCAAGTGGTAATTGCAGTTTTTTTTTTTTTTAGGACGTTAGAAGCTGCTATGAGGTGGAATTGTTTTGATGATATATCATACTTTAAAAGGTGATTATTTATTCAGACAATAACAACTATCATGATTTTACTATCAATTATACGAATGACAAAAAGAAATACTCGTATATTTTAATCACGTCATATCTGTTTCGCTCAGTTAAATTCTCAAAATGATTAACTGCCTAGATGCATCGCCAATATGTTCGCGGACCGTGGATGCTTAAGTAGACAATACTTATGTATATTTTCATGTATTATGATGAAATTTTGGCTAGAGTTCTGAATAAAAGATGACAATTATTGTTCGTATATTATACTGAAACTTAATATATAAATAATAAAAGAAAATCATCTAAATACAATTTTCTAAATAGTTTTCTTTTTTTTTTTTATTGCAGTGTTTGACTCAAAATACCAAAATTATCAATATTGTTGGGTCCTAAAATACAATTTGAAATTCCCGAGCTTTTTCCGTTCATGTGACCGGCTAGCAGCCTTTTTCGTTGAGAGCGTTCGGATTGTAAAAGGTGAAAAGAAAGAATTAAATTGCCGGTAACAAAAATAATTTATTTAACAAAACGTAAGCAATGAACAACTTAAACTTGACGGGCGGAATCAAGCAATTTTTGTATATATTGTTTGTACCTGAGGATCTTCTTTCGGTATCCTGCCTACATCTGAGTAACTCGGTCTACTGAATGCGATTTCAGTCAATTTAACGGTCGGAGTGGATCCACGTTATCATCCAGGAAGTTCGCTATAAATCTTTGTCTTTGTCTACTAATTTGGACCTTTGAACTCGCAAATTTGGTTTGTTTCATCTAACGAAAATGGCAGTTGTAATACCTTCAAAGAGGTAAAAATGTAAAAGAAAGAAAGAAAAATGAAGTGTAAAGAGTAGAAAAATCTACTTTCGAACCGCTAAACGACCGCTGGTCTACTTATGAATAAACGTGGGTGGAGGTAGATCTGCGGAAAGGGTGTTGTGAGCGTCCGTGCTAGCTACTTCTCCCTGCGCTGGCTACCACAATGAAGGTGAAAGCTTGAGACGCGTGTCTATAGAATGCCCTTCGAGTTTCCAAAAAATGTTAAGGGAGCGTTAAGTCAAAATATCAACCTGGTTTGTGATCTCTGCATACACTGATCTTCCTTCAGTTTGGTTGTCTTATGTATATGTTCGGAGTTGAGGGGCCAGGTTAGTTTTCAGTTGCGAGAAAGATGGTGGTATGATCGTGGGTGGTCGACCTTGTGCACCTGACGGAGGGTATCGAACTAATCTAGACTTCCGGGCGTTGCCGGACCCGCGCTCCCTCACTGCTGGCAATAGACTGCTTCAGTTGCAGTGATGATGCACCCTAGAGACGTTAGAGTCTCACTCACTATTGGTGGTAAAGTGATAGTAGATAGTGTCGAATCTTGGCTGGCCGCGCTCAGTATCAGGCAGGACAAGAAACGCCAACGTGCGCGCTTACAAACGTGACAATGTAATAATTGAACTATTTTCAATTTTACAAAACTTATGTCATAATATACAGGGTGGTTGGTAACTGGTGGTACAAGCGGAAATGGGGGGTGATTCTACGCGAAAAAAGAACTCGAAAATATAGAATAAAAATTTTCTTTTTTTTTATTTTTCCATCGAGACAACGATCTACAGTGACATCCGTTATAACGAGACGTGATGAAGTGCACGCGTACCGAGCGAAAATTCAAAGTCGATTTTCTCGAAAACAAAGCCTCAAGCGAAAAATTTTTATTCTATATTTTCGACTTCTTTTTTCTCGTAGAATCACCCCCCTTTCCACTTGTACCACCGCCAGTTATCAACCACCCTGTATACTTCGAGTAATTTTACTATATTTTGCGTAGAATTATTGTATTATATATTTCCATATCATAAAACATTTAAAAAAATATTAAACATCTTTTCATGCGTTTGATATATAAAATTTGTTGATTTACATTATGACTAAGCGTGAACACGTTCGCAATTCAACGTACTTTGCTTTAGTACTACTCTAGGAAAGTGATACGCCTCATCAATTAAAATATTTTTGTAACTACGTATGTTAAACAATATTCACAAAAAGTATATTGTATGTATTTTCTGAAGCTTATCGAAAAAGTAATAAATAAAGAGTATTTGTGTTATTCATGTAAAAAAAGTTAGGATTTTTGGTTTCAGATGTGTGACCTACAATCAGTGGACGTTCGTTACTTATAAATATGGATCAAGAGACTTTGAACATGTTCAGAAGCTTTATTTTAAATTTAACTTTAAACGAAGCTTAATTCATTCTCCATTTTTTATACGATATTAATTACTGTATTCTCAGAATAAGTAATGGCTAAAATTCTTATGTTACTTTAATAAAATATATATACATATAATTTATTGTTAAAACTTTAATTTCGTTTGTAACATCCATTTGTGTAGTATCACATCACTCATAGATATAATGCACCATCGCTTACGGCGGAAGTATTGACTAAACATGAAATTAAAATTTTATATACAATACTACAGAATATTCATTAAATCTTCTATTTTTACTCCTGACCCCTTTTCACATGATAAAAATGTATTAAAATGCGATTTAATGAACTTGGAGATTAATGTAAACAGTAATAAATAAGTAATATTATAAAGATGAGGTACTGAATTCAATGTAAATTTATTTAGAATTAAAAGGGCGTGATCAATAGATATTCTACGACGGAAAAAAGTACTTCTAATTAACAAATATGACTATACATAAAAATAACGAAATAAGTTCTAACAATATATTTTACGGGGAATCGATTTTATAGAATTGTATATAAACTAATATCTCATTTAGTTTGTGAACAGGTAGTGCTATTTACAAATACAACATTGAACGTTTATTTAAATATCACGTATCACCTCTTCTGTAAAAATTGCTACTATTAAAGCTTTCAATTATAGTCTTCTAATCCCAATTAGGGACGTCTGTTGTATCATTTGCAACTTAAGAAATGGATATTTTGGTATTTCCTCAAATATAAATGATTATTTTTTCTTTTTTTTTTTTTTTTTTTTAAGTAATTAACGCGACAGCATAAGATTCATCAAGATCAAGATCTTCATCTTCATAGTGTGTGTATATATATATATATATTATCGGATCTTTAACGCAACGCGTTTCACATTGGATACATTTAAATACATTTAATTATTGCATAACGATTAACAACACGTGCGTCACATTCCTTTTACATTTTAAACATTACCGTTAGAGTTCTTTCACACGGAAATACATGCATCACAATTCGTGATAGATAGGAAATATTACATGCGCTTACATAAATAGAATCATATCTCCGTGTAAAACAGCTCTTAGTGATGGAATCGAAAGTCACATATAGCATTTAAAATAAACGATAGAATGTATTGAAATAATAAGAAATCCAAATATTTGAAGATAAAAATATGAGACTTTTAGAGACTTATATGTTTAAATGTTGTTCCACACACTTCATACAAATACTACATGAACAATTCAACTTTTCCACAAGATTAATACATCGCGTTTAATATTTCGTAGGAATAATGGAATTTGGAAAAGTTGTTTTATAAAAATTGTAAGAATTTATCGAAAGTTTCTATATAGAAATCTACTTATGTTAAAATCTGAAAATATCGAATATCCATCACTGACAATTATTATTGACTACAAGAGAATGATCGATAAGAATAATAGTTATCGATCATTTTCATTATTGATCCAATTTCATCCGGTCATACGCAGCGCACGATAAAATATAATGTACACATAAATAATTACATAGTTACAATTAGGCATAGTTTGATTTTATATATATACAAGATACATGTATGCGTATGTGTAACGCATTGAAATTGTTTAATTTATCGCGATAGGATATTACGATTGAGAAATGAATCTCGTCATTTTCGTACATGTTTCTAAAACCAACACTTCCTTTCGGCTTCTGCTTACGAGTATTTTGTTTTGGTACCGATTCTAGACACGCCTGCGTGACAAATGCTTGCGGTACAAATGTCTCTTAGCCTTCGCAATAATTACGAATCTAATACCTTTTAAGTTTTGTTATCGATAAATATGTTAGTTTCATCTTTCTGTTCACTTTTCTGGTGATATTTCAAATAAAAGAAAAGATCAAAACTATTAAAAGTATTCTACAATATCTTTCTTCATATTCTTCATATTATCAACACTCAATGATAGAAAGCTTAAAATATCGTTAAAAAAAATAATAAAACTTTGCATACTTTTAAAGTAGTAACGAATCAACTTAATAAACGCAATATATCACCGATAACAAAAATTTTAACAGATATGCATTATATTTCGCTTGATTAGCACAATCTCTTAGAAAATTTATTCATGATTTTGTGCGATTTATGATAGGTAACTAAATCGTAACATAAGGATTGTACATACATACAACTGTATACCTCGCTGGACTTGTCACAATATCTGTAATAACTTGAATAATGTTATCAATTTTTAAACCATATACACATATGTATACACGATCATTGTCTATTTACACAGAATATTGTGCAAAATTCATAAAAGGCAATAATCACAATAAATTATACTAAACGAACTTATTATCGTCTATATTCACTATTTATCCAGTTTCTCAAGGATGGAGAAAATTTTATTTCACGAGGAAAAATAAAAAAAGAAGCAACACACTTTACATATGGATAATACCTACATATAGATTAGCTTTAATTTAGCTTTCAATTGCTTCATTTTAAACGAGATAAATATTACTAATAATTTTCGCGTAGAATATTTATAAAAATCGTAAGGTAACTGTAAAATATATCTTGAATTCTGAATAACTGCTTTAAAAATTACTCTCTCTCCCTCTCTCACGCGCGCGCGCGCGCGCGTGTGCGTGTGTCTAGACTGACTTCTAGGCTTGAACTACACGGGCGTTTTATACGGTTCGTCTTGCACGTCCCCCGTTTTCTCCACCAAAGTTTGAAAATAAAACACGCTGGCAATGCGATACAATGATACAATGTTTAGTATCGGTTTAACTACACAGCAGTGGAAAGTAAAAACGTGATTGAAAAATGTTCGATATATATTCACTAACGACTATTACGCTTTTTCCTGTTTTTTAATATTACGCATAGAGTAGTAAGGCATCAAGGCTGTACAAAATTCATTTTTGTATTGAATTAATTCTTCCTGAATACGGTGTCTAACCCGTAGCGTGTAAGATGCCCGTAAAACGCTCATCCACTCAAGATCCTGCTTCGGCGGGGAAACGCAATATGCAACACGTAGCGTATAAGACGCCAGTGTGGTTCTCTATTCTAGCCTTAGTCCTAAGTACCGAAACATGCGTGATCAATTATTAGTCTCTTTAGGAATCAGATCTCGACGTATATCATTCTAAGATACGGAAATATTTATCTTTCGTTAAGCGGTACAAATTACGCGGACAAATAACACATGTAAAATTTGTAAAACAGGAATTCATTTGAAGCGTTTAATTATACATAAACAAATTAAATATATGATGTTCATACAAGTTATTATATTGACTTATACGATTCGCCATTGCGTTATGTATATACAAATCTTCAGCGAGAATTCTTTTCTTTTTCTTCTTTATATGTATATATACACAGGTATGTACTTTCAACGCGAGGTTCCAGTTTTTCATATGGTAACCATCTTTTTATCTATTATATCAGGATTTCAGGAATATGTAATCATGGCTTTGAATAGTATACGCAATAATGTAACATTGCGTAATGTACAGTACAGCACATGTCCACACAAATCCTCATGTAGAAATAACTAACAACATCTATGATATACGTGTGACAGTATGAAAGCGTTTCATCGTATTACTTTACTTTGATCTAAATTCACGAAATTTCAATGAAATACTTTAGTATCATAACTACATTATTGGCAATGAAATGATAATGCAGTTAAATTACTAGATAAAAGAAATACTTTTTGTTGAAACCTGATGGCATCAAACTCTCTTGTGTGCTATGAAAACACCAAAATGTAGCATATTCGTGCGCGACCAAGAAATGAAATATTTAAATTATATATATGAAATAAAAAGATAGATAAGTGTAAGAAATTGAAAAGAAAAAACAATTTTTCATACCATACTTGACGATAATCGCTAAACCATATCCTGCGTCGTGCAATGATAAACTTCATTTGTGTATACTCCATATGATATCCAATTATTTTAGCACTAGTACTATTAAGTACCAATAAGCGCACCAATATTCACGACATCACTTTCGGGTATTTCTTTTGCCTAAAACAGTTATTCCATATTTCTGCTATAGGCTGATCCCATTTTATACTGTACTTATCTTCATTTATTCATTATTGGGATAGAAGGGAGCATCTTCACAGTTTAAACATTGAATCGTGTTTCTGATCCATCAGCAAGCATTAGTGTAACTGTTCGATTATTTATCCATATCAATCGAGCTAGTCGCATAGGGTTTAATCGTGCTACATCGTTAATGGGTGCAGTGCTATATGATTTCACACAACGTGTTTGAGAGTTCCCTAGGCCGAACATACCACTACTTGTTTGCTGAGAACATTGAAAATTACTTAAATTAACAATAAAATTGACTAATTGATTAATGTGAGTTACAGCAATATATATATATATATATAAATAGAGAACATCTTACCTGCCAAAAGCATAATTTATTTTCCGTACAAGAATAACTAACCAGAAACTTGCCTTCAGGTGAAAACGCTAATGCAGTTACAGATGCAACATGCGCAGGTACTGTTTGACATTTAACATTGCCTCGTAATTCATACAAAGCGAGCTGACCGTTGCGACTACCTACTGCTATTCTGCGTGTTGCCGGACAATGACTTACCTGAAATAAATAGATATTTTATTATCAGCTAAGTATTTAAAAAATTATATAAACAATATTAACATAACTCAACTTACTTGATTAAATCTACATACTGCTGGAAACACATCATTCAATGGTTTAGTCTTAAGATGACCTGGATCCAAACAATGTAAGATAATATCCATGACCTACAAATATTAATTATTATATTAAATATACAATTATGTTTCATTTTCATAATAATTTGAGTTATTCTCACCTCAACTAAGAGATCGCTCATTTCACTCTGCATTTTATCAATTAATTGTTCAACAATCCTAAGTATTTCTGGTTTTGCCCTAACCAAAACACTTGCACCCATATTTACATTTAATGTTTGCGCATTTTGTTGTAGTGTATTGTATCTAGCTACTTCTCGTGCCATCGTAGTAATAAATGCTGCAGGTCGAGCAGTAGCTATTAAAGTTAAAGCATGTCTTGCTGTACGACAGGTATCAGCTTGAGGTGTAAGCGGAAGGCCATATGTCATATTTGGTACCAATTTATCAGCATCACAACACATTTCTAGTAATCCCAATAATACCTGTATTGGATACATTGACAAATCTTACTTACCCTTATAAATTATATTAGTTATAAGATTAATTTGTTAATACGATTCTTACTTTCGATACGTCAAGATATGGTTCCCAAACAGTGAAACCTCTACCAATGAGATCAATTGCGGCTCTTCGCAATGCCGTATGTAAAGGTAATTTCGGAGAGTGAGGTGCGTGTAACAAGTGCGTGAGTGCCATACTAGTATGCCTGGCAAGATTATTATTTCCTATTCCAAAACCTTCTACAATTGAACTCTTTCGTCTTTGTTCGTTATCTCTTTTCTGATTTGTGGTAGTAACGTCTTGCCCAAATTCTGCACCTATTACCCCTAGTAATACAACTGCTGTCGTTTGCTTTCGTTTTAATTCCGCCACGCTCGATGGTTTCCTAGCTACATTTATTTCTGCTAATGTATGTAAAGAAATTACAAAAATACTTCCTCCAATACTAAAATTATATAAGCGAAATTTTATAATTTATTCTCACCTTCTGCCAGTTCCTCTTCTTCATCTTCCTCCTCCGTATGTGATTCAGATGGTGGAATTGGACTACCTGGAGCTGGTGGACTTTGATTTTGCGATTGTGGTGCAATAGGTTCTTGAGTGCTATACATTGGTAGATATTGTGACCAGCTATCTACAAGTGTTTTCCTTCCTTTTGGACCCATTCTTCCTAATTCAGCAAGTAATAAAGCTTGAGCAGCTTCGCGAATCTAAAATATTATTATTTTGTATAACATTATAAGTTTAATGCAACTTTATATATACATCAGTATATAACAAACCTCAAGACATTGATGTTGCCATCTACGAGCCATCATTTCAACTTGAGGCCGTTTAAAAGTCTTAACACCACCTTGTGAAACTATTTTATCGGGCAATAGTACACAGTGTAATGTTGCTAAGAGAGACCAACCTTGCTTAATCTGTGCTTGTTGCGCTGTATAAATTTCTTCGTTTTCTTCTTCTGCTTTATTCCAATTAACTGTAGATCTATTACCAGGCCTAAGTATATTAAATAAAGTGTAGATAAAATTTGTATTTAATTTTAATTAGATATTTAAAAGGATAGAAAAACAAATAATATTAATTATTCACCTATGCATTTTACGATTTCGTTCTTGTTCAGGTACAAAAGTGGCATTGTTCATTGACATTAAAGTATTTGCTAAAGCTACTACTGCTAATAAATGATTGCTGGTTAATGTGGTAGATAACTCCCAATGTGCCCTTGCTGTGAATGCTCTGGTAAGTCTTTCTTGTCTAACTAATTCTGCTGGTAAACGTTGTTCTAATTGAGTTGTAGGTTCGCCAATTGGTTCCAATTGCATTTGCCAAGTTGGTAATAATAATGACATGTAACCTTCAAAAAATAATATTAATTGAATCATGAGAAGTCACATGCATTTAATAAACTAAATCATATTCGCTCGTACCTCCTTTTGACAATACTCCAAATGAAACAGGAACCATAGGTCTTAATAAACCTAACTTTCCTTCGCAAACGCGATCTAAATCTGGATCAATACCCCAAGCATGCAATAAACTTAATATAAGCTGAGCAACTTCCATAGTGGCATTTGGTTCACTAAACGCTCCATTTCGTTTTAAATTGTTTTTCGCAATTTCATTATTATTCCAATTATCACCTGTAAAAGAATAAAATTTTGTAAATATAATCGGAAATTTATTAATCCTAAATGTACAAAGAAACACTGAAGAAATAAAATATAACATAAATCTATAACTTAAAGATTGTTTGTACATTCCCACATCAACATTTTAGATGTAAAAATATTTAAATGAAGAGATATTAAATGTTTGTTTTAAACGTCTTGATCAATGAGACGTATGAGAAATTTTACAATAATATACAACGACAAAAAGTTTATGAATAAAAACATTAACATATAAAATGCAGCGTGCTATCATCAGAACATGATAAAATATTAATGAAAATGATGAAATAAACAAAATCACGTTTATAATTTAAGAAAAAAGTAAGCAAATAATTTTTTAGGCAATTTTTCTTACAAATACACAAAATTTCATTTAGAAACTACTCGTCTGATTTTAAATTCTTTACAGTCACACTATGAACTCTGATTTGCCCTATGTAAATAAATACTATAACGAATTTTAAGTATATTAATTAAGGAAGAAAAAGAAGCAAATAATACAGTGAAAACAGGAACGTTCGAAGTATAAAATATGTTTTACAAAATATAACACCTAACTGTGTGTTTCTTACTTTTAAAAAGTGTTTAATTTTCAACTCATTTTTATAAAAATATAACATTATGTATTTACTAAATGATACTACAAATAATTAAACATATTTATGATAAAATCCACAAATGTTTGAATTTTTATCAGTATACAAATACAACAAACCAGGGAAATCAGTAAAACTTTCAATCATTTGTATTTTGGATATTAACAAAAAACACTATAAATTAATATATTTTATATGAAAAAAAAAAAAAAAAAAATGGAAATGGAAAGCAGATGACAAATCTAAACTAACAACAAAAATCCATGCCACGTAATTCAACAGTAGAAAGTACAATAATTTTGCCATCTTCCTTAAATCATGGCTAACCTTTGCCGTCGAGAGTCGACGGCTTGAGGCCAACGCTTTCCACCTTGGCCTGAATCTTAGTATGTACGTTCTCTGCGCCCTCCTTCATTTTAGCCAATATACCTACAGAAAGAAATTGGCTTTAGATGCTATAAGTGAGTATACTTTTTCAACATGAATTCTTCTAACTACAACAGTTGAAATGTTGAACATACTATGAAATTTCCTGTAAGTATTATGCATATGAAATAAATATTCGAAAAGGAAATATATTTGTGTAAATCAATATGCCTAATAGAAAAGAAATACTACCAAGCATTAAGCAAATTAAAAATACAAACAGCTAATTCATGATAAAATACCTACTTTAAATTTTCTTTATTTCTTTAAATTAAGGTTGTACATCTTGTTTAATTTTGTGTTCCTTAATGAATCAATGTAAAAAATGTCAATTGATTAAGAGTTTCAATGTAAATATTGAAAATTCAAACAAAAATAACATATTGTACTTAAAACAAATGTCTTTTAATAATAGAATTTTGGCTTGAATGTTATATTACATCCAAGAATATATGTATCTGTCTGCATCGCAAAACATGTGATTAATATTTTAGTATGCATGAAGACTATATATTGTATTATTTGCATTAAACGTAATATGTGAAATAAGGCCAATATTTTTATATAAAGATCTTGTTAAATTTTTGCTGTATACAAGTATATAAAAAAATTGCATACAAACTACGATTTACAAAATGAAACTATAACAACACAATACCGTGGCGATCCTTCTCCTTTAAAATTCGTTCAACGTCGCCTGCCTTATCCTTGACGCGACCGAAAAAGTCTATAAAGTGGCATGTTTGTTCAAGTTTTTTTTTTATTAATATAGATATCGATTAAATGCTCGAAGTTAGTATTTATATGTATGAGCAAATAAAAATATCTCAGACATGTTTACCTGCAATTTTTTTATGAGCATCTGGACTAGCAGACTGTGTAAGTGCTGCAACTTTTTGATACTCAGAGGCTGAAATAAGACCTTGTGCTTCCAAAGAACCAGGTGACATTGCTCCATATTCATCATTAAGTAATTGTACTATGTAAAAAAGAGAACAAATAAACCTAATTTTTAAGTGTCTTTATGTAAAGTATTAACATTTTATATATATTTTTTTTAGAATTAAAAAAGATATTACCTATCAATGCTTCTATGTCAAAAAATAAAATATGGCTTTCTGGATCTTTAGGATTACTTCTAAAACCTTGAATCATTAAAGGTGTGCCTTTTGTCTTTATTTGATTTCCATGATCAACTCCTTGTCCACCATGAAGTTGTTGCAATTGATGCAATCCTCTTTGGGTTGCGTGTCTTATAGCAGACAGATTTCTATGTCTCAAGCCTCTAAAGAAACAAAACATGAAAAACATAACGAAAAGAAAGAAAATCTTTTAGAGACTTGGTTCTAAAATTTACTCAGTATCCCTATCATTCATTTTGCAAGGTTTCATTTACCTAAAAAAATGTACAGCAGGATTAGCTAAACCTAGTTCACCACCAGTAGCAGATCCACCAGACGCAGCGATTGTATTTTCATCGCAAGCATAGAGCACTTCTTCTGCAATAATACCTGTACAGATTTTTTTTCAAATTTTACAAGAATAAATTTTGATGTATTAGATGCTAAATAATATATTAGTTGACAAAAATCATAATAGCGAAAATATGATATTTATAATTTATTATTACATTTAAAAATATAAAGATTACCATGCAATACACGATCTAGATGGCCGGTTTCCATTTGCCATACATACACAGCTCCGTCTGAACATCCAACTATCATAAAGTCATCCAATGGTCTCCATTTTATCGTAACAACTGGGAATAAGTGCCGAGAAGCAAGAACAACACATTTTCTTTCTGCTAATGATAACAAAGTAACACTATGATCTGATGCAACACTGCAAACACACTTCTGTATTCTAGGCTAAAAAGATAATAAAATTATAATTATGTATAATTTGTGAGACAAAAGACAGATATATAATAAAATATTGCTAGTTAATAATGTACTTATAAAAAAAATTGAACGTACACTACAGTTATCAGGCGGTACCATTAATTGCGTAATTTCACCTGCATGGACGCAGAATCTATGAATGAGTGTACCAGCATAAAGATCCCATAAACATACAGCAAAATCAACAGATCCAGAAACGAGATGTGTCCGATCATAACGTGGTGCTGCTCCATGTGGATACAAAAGGCAGTTCACTCGGCCGGAGTGACCCAACAATACTTGGTGAGGAGGCCAGTCTATAAACCATCATAATAGAATAAAGAGAAAGAAGTATGATTGAAAGAAATTTATATGAACATCACGATTATAATTATTCAAATTGCCCAATTGAATGAAAAGAAAAATATTGCTACTTTTGAATTAATAAATTTATTGTACCATCATATTGTTGATGATTGCCATGAAGTAATTGAAGCATGACTGTTTGTGTTGCAGGAACAATGATAATACTGCCGTCTTCACGACCGACAACTAAACGACTTTGTTGTGGTAAATATATACTAGCTGTTAATTTTATACCATGTCCATCTCCACTGTCTAATTGATCTAATATTCCAACTGGTGATGGTTTCATTTCCTCCCAAGCAGTTGTAATACTCGTTTTTACTGCTGGTGGTAGTGAAAGTGGAGTTGAACGGTCATTTTGACAAATTTGAGCTAATTGTTGAGTCGTTACTTCTGGAACTGTCCAGAGAACAACTCCTCCACTATCACCACGTAATAAATACTTTAACGTTTTACTTTGTTTTTGAACTGTAACTAGTCGCATTGCTGGTGGGCATGATAGAGGCTAAAATGGAAAAGGAAACATAATAATTAATTACCTTGAAGTGTATAATTTGTAGGAAATTAAAATTGTTAAACACCAATTTTAAACTGACCTTGACTCCAGGTTGCGTCAAAGTGCAGTAGAGATAAGGTTGATCATATTCAACACCGGCGGTATGAAAATTTTTGTTGTCTGCAACGCTACTATACAATAAAAAAAATTGCTTTCTTGGAATAATATTATTTAGAATATTAATTCATAATAGACTTTGATATACTATAATTCATAATAGATTTTGATATACTATAATAAATTGCAAACTATAAAATTAAGAATGCTTTGCAATCGGTAAATAGTAAATGTTATTTATTGTTTAAAATTATTATAAATTGTTATATATATATACATATATATTTATTTATTTATTTATATATTTATATATTTATATATATTTATTGTTATAAATTGTTTTTTATTTATTTATTTTAATAACTTAATTTATATTACCTGATTTATTATGCATACCAATAATTAATAATGTCTTTTATAAATTATTTAAATTAGTATGCTACTTGTATTAGTTACATAATAATTTGTTATATGGTAAATGCAGAAATGAAGATTGTTTAAATACATGTATAAATTTATTTATGTAAATATAACTAAGTAATATAGCATGGCTTACTAAAACTACATAAGCTGGCATAGCACTATTATATTTTATTGAAATAGTTGTTTCCATTATTTACCTAACTTGTGATATGAGATATTGATACATGTAAAGCAACTTAGGACAGATAAAGATGAAAACGTAAGATGAAATGCAGAGAGATATAATACAGCTGTATAATATTTTGGTTTAATATAAATTTCTATCATATAATCTATATAGATTTTGACAAAAGAATAATTAGTTATGAAATATTTGTGCTGGCAATTATGATATAACATAACAAATTATATTTCAATTATAACATTTGTATAATTTGAAATTATATATTTATTCTTTATAGTATTTTACGATCATATAGTCATATTACAAAGAATGTTAATCTAAACATAAGGTCAAAACAAACAAAATGTAAGAAAATTCATATAATTTGTTTATTAATTAATTGATTAACTTTTAATCAGCTTTAATTTGTCTCTATGATTAAAAAATATCTGTAAACTACTAATAATAAAATAGAAGATGAGTATTATCACTAATATAGTCATTGATTATATTTTTATGGTTTTAAAAAGTACTTCAAATTGTTTTGTATTTATGCATGTAAGAAATTTATAAATATTATACTTCATTCATCATTTTTAATGGGAATAAGAAATAGGAAAGAAGAAAAGTGAACTTGTAGAAGAATGCTATACGTAGCAAAACAAATATGAAGAACATAAATAAAGAGACAAAACTTGCAATGAAGAATACAAGAAGAAAGTGTGTAACAGAGATAACGCAGGATTACCTGCTAAGAGCCTTGCCCTTCAACTTGCTAGAAGAACACCAGATCCACCGTAGAATGCAGTAGATGTGTGTTATATGAAAAAGACACATCACCGTAAAAACAAGTTATATCATGAATTGTTTGTAACATATGTAAATTACAAATACATACAGTTACAATATACTTAATTACAGCAAAATTATCTTTTTAATATAACTTTTATTTTAATTATTTTTGGTGTTCTTTTTTTTGCTTTTCGAGAAAACTCAATGAAAACTCTGCTATAGTAAAATATAAGTAAACTTTAAAAAAAGATATTCATTCTATCTTTTCATTCTCACATATAAAGAACTCTATAGACATTTCATGAAATTTTTGAGATATAAATGTATATCTATATTTAATTATATTCTTATTAAAGATAAAATATTATTAAGAAAAAGGAATAATAGATATTTTCCAAAGATCAACATTACTACATTTTTACATTTCCTACTTATTTGTAAGAATTATTTTACTTAATCATTAAAATGTTGTCATTAATTTTCATCGTAATATAGAAAATACATAATTTATATTTCCTATTTGTGATTGAATATGAATGTTCATGGTAAATGAAGTAAAACAATATAAGGGGAACAAATATTAAATGTGCATTGCCAGCAAGTGCGTCTATAAAATAGCATTTAGTTCCAAAAACTGTAAATTAAAGATTCTAATTAATTGAAAAAAATATGTTTGGTTATAAGATCCGTCTATGCATCTAGCAATAAATGAAGTATATTGAAGAAAAAATTATTAACTGCAAATGACATTGGCATCAAGATAGATAACTACATTTCAACCAATTTATATTACATTTTATTTTAATTATGCTTGCAATAATATATTTTGTTTCTCTAAAATATATTATTTCATATATTATAAAATAAAATAATATAATAAAATAAAATATTTCTACTTTTACTACATATAGCTTTTACTTATATACAATTTTTCTTACGTTTCTTAAATTGTAATTGTTGTATTACCGTTTTTGAATTTGTTAGCTATTATATTTGTGTTAGAGTATATAAGTACAAATTAGTATCTAGTGTCATGCTATAAGATTAAGCATCTTTTTTCAATAAATATCTTTTCTTATTAAAACTTGATATGTTAATTCTTATATTAAAGATAATTGGCAATATTGAATTTATAAAAACTACCTGTCAAGATGTACCAGAACCCTATAAGCAACAAATAAATATTTTATTAAATAAATCTATATTTCAAACTTGTTTTATAATGAATCTTTTGTTTTAGAAATATTTAATGCTCATCATCGTTGATAACTTCTTTGCAACAAGTCCAAAATATGAAATATTAAATATAATAGTAAAAACATAAAATAAGAAGAAAAAGGGATAGATATTCTACTTAAAAACGTACTTAGCTGGTAGTTTATAGAGATAACCACGACCTTCATCACTCCACAGGATTACTCTGTCTGCAGATAAGAAGTCTCCAGCCATCCAACGTTCGCCACAAGGTGCAGTGATTGAACATAGAAGGGAGAAATCACCGGCATCATATATCTAATGTGGATGATATATTAGTAAAAATCAAATTTAAGTAATTTGTGAAACTATACTAATAAATAAGATATACCTGCCAATGTTTAGAGCATACAATTAATACAGTTCTCTGATTATATGGGCAACAAGTCATTGCAAGTGCATTTAAACATCGTATTTGTTTGCTTTCATGTTCATAAAGAGGCTCACTGTTACGATTCTCATGTCCAAGAAGAGTCCACACCTTGACTGTACCAGTCGTCGTTAAGGCCAGCACAACATCATCTTTAAATGAATGGAAGCGCCTGTTGCGCGTTAACTATATCTAAGAAGGTGTCATAGCGTTTTAAGCAAAAGAATTTTTAGTAAGGGTCAATAAAATGACACTTTATAAATATCATAAACATATGAAAAAATATTAATTTTATACAAAATTATGAAACTTTGTTGTAGTATTGATGAATAAATATGCTAAAAGTAGGAAACACAAACTATTTAAAACAGTTAATAATTTCAACCATAAATGATCAAGCTTCTGTAATATAGTGCTATAATTTCATGCAAAATAAAATGTTTCAAATTAAATTAAACAGTTATCTATAAAGAGATTTTGAGTCATGCTAAATAATCCACAGAGCATCTTAAAAATCTAATCAATAATTATTCATTCCCAGATATAGCATAATTACATAAAGACAAAATACATTAGACTATTAGACATTTTGTATTAGTTAATAGACTCTTATTATTAACTTTTGGAAAGCCAGAAAATCGCTATAATGGTTTGAACGTTGGCAAGAGATTTATATAAGACATACCTCATATATGTACATATACCAGTTTTTAGAACAAATCTATTGACTTATATTTGTTTTGCTGGCCCTCTAAAAGTTTTCAACTTCTAAGATACTATATATTAAGGGATATAACCTTTAAGATTTATGTATATACACTAAAAACAGATACATCTGATGTGCTAGTATTGTAAACAATATTCTTGATGAATTACAGTACATGCAAAATTACACTTTTTTACATTATTTACATTCTTTTTCATTCATTGCCAATTCTAGGGATGTACTTAAAAGACTCTTATTCTATAAAATTTATCATTGTAGATATAATATTTTATATAGTAAAATAGTTTTCTTACATATCTTTACTAAAAATCCTATAGAAAATATGAAAATAGAACTTTATTCTGGTAATCAATAAAATTTTAATCATATGGTATTTTATTGTATAATAAAATACCAGCACTAAAATTTTCATACAAGTGCATTCATTGCATTCAAACACTAAACTTGTTCTAGAAATTATCAGTTTAAATATATACTTACGATAGATATAGTATACCATAAATGATATGAAAGTGATTAATGTAGATAAATGCAATGTATGCCATAATGATTTTGTGAAAGGAAATGCGAATGAAGGAGAGTAGCATAAAAGAAAGGTTTGTTCAAGTATAATGCCTGCTCATTTGATTTTATTATTCTAGAAAATGAGAGTCAAAAATCAGAGGAGAAAAAAATATGAAAAAAATGATAGAGCCTTAACTACCAGTGTAAAAACACTGATATGTCTCCGCATTTGTTTCATTAACATGCTGCAACAATGTAATTTTCATTAATTTATAATAATATTTAGATTAACACCGCTAAATGATACAATATAAGATATATTAGATAGTACTATCAATTTGAATGATTACAAAATACCCTTTACAAAAGAAAAGATACATAAATAGTTAAATGCAAAGTTTTTAATCTACCCAAAGCTTTTTTCATTAATTGCTTGAAAAAATTAGCAGAAAATTCTAAATCACAAAAAGATAAAAATATCTATGCATATAAATTTTTATCTTTGTTAATTACTTTACTAAAAAAATATTACAAAATTTATTATATATTCCAATTAAATAGTATAGTGCACAAAGAATATATATTTTCATGGACGACTTTGTTCGATATCTAAAGGAAACACCTGTTGAGCAGAAAGATAGTATATAAAAAATTAATAGGCCAGGAGATACCAAGCATATTGTACAAATAAATATTGTACTTAATATTTAATCGAAATAATTCACTTATATTATAATGAAATAGTATCTCTTTAGAGCAATAAATTTTTGCACAATACAGATTGGTAGAGAAATCAGAGAAAGATAAGGTTGCAATTTATGGTATAAAGCATAGGTGTGATGGAGTGTAACTAACTTGTATGCACGTAGAACCGACCTTTCCGTTTGGCCGGCCGCAAAACGTGCAAAGCACTGATCCAGTCAGGATTAACACGGGAGCTTAAGGTGAATAAAACTTCCAAACTAAAAGGGTCCATTACTAAAACCTCAGGATAGTATCTGAAATTATAAAATGAATATTCCTTAAATTAGAAATTTGTTAAAGAAATGTATATACTGTTTTAAAGAATAATACAATTATAATATACCCCGAACAAAACAATCTAACATCTTCTCCACCAGCAGAGACATAAGGCAACATCTGTGTATGAACACTGGTGAGCTTTACAGCTTCCCTGCATTTTCCATCAACTAAGTCCCATGTACACATTTCTCCACTTTCACTGCTACTGACAATATAATTTTGTTCCATAATAACACTTGCTCGACTCAGGCACATTATTGGAGCAGTATGACCAACAAGTAAACATCTTGGACTCATCTTAATATATAATTAATAACATAATCATTTAATGCTAATATTAATATTTCTGAAATTAATTAAATGGATTAAAATGTAATTATACATTTACCTTCAATGTTTCAGGGTCTACTTGCCACAAACATATCTGGCCATCATAACATCCTGTTACTAATGTTTTTTGATCTCGAGACAAATAGATACAGGAAACACAATGAGTTGGAGCTATGCGTCCCCATAAAACTATGGGTACTACTAAGCTTGTGCCCGCTGTCATTTTAAAAATTCAACCTACAATTTATTACAAACTGGATTAAGTAAAAATTAATACCGACATATCTACTTAATTAACTTATTATTTTAGCACACATAGTCATTGTAACATTGAACATAAAGTTGGAATATAACAAATATAATTAATATAAAATTGAATGAAATCTTTAAACAACTTATTTATATTTTGTAAACGTAATTAAAATGAACTCTTGTCTTTTTTGTTATAATTATACATAACATTATGTGTAACAAATTATTAACATTTTTTAATGAAAATAATTCTATAATGATGATATATCATTTTAATATCCTTTAGAAGTATCCCAAGTTTGATTGAAGATATAAGAAATTTTCATATCTGTAGTAATATTTAAATACTATAAATGTAAAATATATTACAAACATAGATACAACTATTTAATTTTGAACTTTAAAACTATTACAAATTTCCACAAATTTATATGTAATAATTATTTTCATTACATGTTCTATTTCGGAATAAATTCATTTACTCGTATGCTAAAACAAAATGTATTATATGTTTATTTAATATAATTATTGTAAACGATATAAAGGAACAGAACTTATTTTTTGAATAAGCCATTGTGATATAAATGCACAGCATATTAACTTTTTCAGTTAGTAAAAGAAAAAGTTTTTGTTTTGATAATATAAAAACACAATACATATAGGCTATGCATAAGTACATGTTTTATTTTGTAAAACTATAAGGATGAAAATTGCTAAATCTACAACATATGTTCCTCTGACATAGATGATATAAAATAACAGTAATTCAAAGAAACAATTCAAAGGAAGTCGTTAAATGACAGTGCAATCAAATAATCCCGTAATAAATGAATGACAAAACCTTATTATAAAGTACTCAAAGAATAGTCAGTATTATATTAATATTAATAACAAATATTTTCATTGATAGCAAGTGAATTCTTCGTCCATAGCAAAAAGGGTTTGACAAGCATCTACCATAAAGGCCATCGTTATAACGCGATACATTAAGTCCTCGAAGAAAACCTATTAAAAGCAATTAGAGGCGTCTGCTATATCACGTTCACGAGATGTCACTGACAATTTGTAAGGTTCTAATTTTATCGCGTTTATATGCAATTATTTTAACAAATCAACATGTATTCTATGTAAAAAAACATAGATATATTTACCGAAAATACTGAATATTAATGACAACGGCTCCAAACGTCGTAACTGGCGATATATGCCAAAAATCATACAACCCTTACTGTACTCTCACGACCGTGGCCATCTTGATGTTGGAAATAGTCAGACGAATAACGCATAGAATCAGCTGTTCCACGTCAAAAGATCCCTATCCCTAGTAAAATCCTCTCTAATTCAATATAAACTGAAGCAAGCAAGAGTTACAATATGTTTGATTATTTTTTGATATTTACATTACAGAGACAGAAAATTAAATTAAAAATTCATTTAATTTGTTAGATTAACATTATTATTTATAAAAGAAGCACGTGGATCACACATTAGTTTCATTAATGTAAGATTTCAGAGAAATTCACGAAAAAATATATCAATCTCTAGATGAAATATATTCGTAAACAATGTGATAACAAAAAAGATATATCATTACTTAAAAATAAAATCATATTGATATTTAATTGAATTCATATTACTTAAAAAATTGTCTTCTTATCCAATTATTTAAAGTTTACTATATAAATATAAGTACTTATATATGCCTATATAATTTAAAAATGTGGGTCAGTCTTAAGATAAACGTGACAAGTGTTTCGAAGTAAAGATAACTTCATATATACATATTTTGTATGTATGTAGGAATATAAGCTGAAATAATAATATAAAATAAGCTGAAATTGCTGAATCTTGTTATTGTATAGCATAATTATATTTAAAGAGTTGTAAAAAGAACTATCTAGTATCATTTTATGATTCTTAATAAATACGGACATTATTAAAGCATAAAGCAAAAATTCAAGCGTAAATAAGCATTTAAGAAACATTCGGTAAGATATGATAGTATTTAGATCTATTAATATAAATACTTTTTACGTCGTATACGATATAAAATATGATAATAGAGACTATCAGTAAACGAATAGAAATACGCAATATGAATATTTTGTTATCAATATCAATATCATCATCAATTTAATGATCTTCTTGTAGTGTATGATTTACATAATTTTATATTGCGAAATTACAATTTGTAATATTGAAGATAAGAAATATTAGTCATTGCTACAATGAAGTGTCACTATGAGATATTAGGGGTACCACGAAATGCTTCTGATGATGACTTAAAAAAGGCTTACAGAAAACTAGCTTTAAAGTGGCATCCAGACAAAAATTTAAATAATCCAGAAGAAGCAAAGGAACAGTTTCAGCTTGTTCAACAAGCTTGGGAAGTATTAAGTGATCCTCATGAACGTACCTGGTATGACAACCATCGTGAAGCTATTTTAAAAGGTGGTATTGATGGAGATTATAAGGATGACTCTATTGATCTCTTTCAATATTTCTCAACTACTTGTTTCAAGGGTTATGGAGACGATGAAAAAGGATTTTATACTACTTATCGTAATGTATTTGAAAAATTAGCAGTTGAGGACATAGAATTTGCAAAAGAAAAAGATTTAGATGAAGAAATTCCAGGATTTGGAGATTCACAAAGTTCATATAAAGAAATTGTTCATAAATTTTATGCTTATTGGCAAAGTTATAACACAAAAAGATCATTTGCATGGTTAGATCCTTATGACATTAGAGATGCTCCTAATAGAAAAGTCGCACGTCTTATTGAGAAAGAAAATAAGAAAGTTCGAGACAAAGCTAAGAAAGAAAGAAATGAACAAGTAAGAAATTTAGTTGCATTTATACGTAAACGTGATAAACGAGTACAGGCTCATATAGTTAAGCTTAGTGAACATGCAAAAGAAAATTTGAAAAAGGTAGAGGAACGAAGAAGACAACAATTATTAGAAAGACAAAAACAATTAAAAGAACATAAAGTATCAGAATGGTCAACATCTTCAAATATAGAGGCCGAGCTTAAAAATATTGAAGCTAACCTTGATCAAGAATTTGGAGAAGATTTATCTTCTGAAGGAGACATGGATGATGAAAATGCAATAGATGATAATTCTCTGTATTGTGTAGCTTGCAATAAAATATTTAAAACACATAAAGCATTTAAAAATCATGAAAACTCTAAAAGACATAAAGATAATATTGCAATGATAAAACTATCTATGATGAAAGAATGTAACAAATTTGGAAATGTTCAAGAAAGTGATGTTAATTCTGAATCAATCTCACAATGTGAGAAAAAACTAGCAACAGATTCACAAATTCCTGATTTTTTATTAAATCCTGTTCAAAATAATATGGAGAATAAAAGTAGTGCTGAAAAAGAAATTTCAGAGGCAGAATTAATATCAGATGATGAAGAATTTAAGGATTTTGCAAAACCAGAAGGAATAATGTGCTATCCAGAAGAATCTAAATTTGCTGTGGAATCTCAGATGGACGATTTCCTTCGCGTATCACCTAAAGTACTGAAATATAATAATGAATATACAACTTCTGAAGATGAACTTATTTCTGACCAAGAAAATAAAGAAATTGTGCGACCTAAGAAACAAAAAAAGAAAAAACAGAAAAAGAATGTTCAGAATCCAGTAGTAGAACAAATTAGTGACGAAGATCTAAATATCAATGAAGATATTTTGTTATCAAAAAAACAACGTAAAAAACAGCAACACAAGCAGACAATATTAAATAAAGTTGTTGAGAATAATCAAAAATTGTCCAATGATGAAATAAGGAAATGTGAGGAAGAGATAATCAAAGAAATAGATGAAAGAGAATTATTACCTAATAATTTAGAAACAAATACTGCAATTAATGAGAAATCTAAAAGTAAGAAGGTTAAAAGTGCAAAAAGAAAATCTTTAGAAAAAGAAAATGGAGGTAAAAATAGGAATGGATCACAAAGCATTGAAGTACCAGATTTAGCACATTGTTGTGTCATGTGTAAACTTGAATTTCCTAGTAAAAATAAATTATTTGAACACTTGAAAAAGACAGGACATTCTGTATATATACCAAGTTCAGTGAAAAATAAAAGAAATCAAGAAAAATTGAGTAAAGGCAAGGGGAACAATGATAAAAGGAGTCATTAGTGTTTTGACGATTAAACAAGTTATATGTTACTTGATTCAATTTAGTGTAGTTAGTTCAAGAAATGTGAAAAATACTCAATTAATAAAACATATAAATGATCATGTATTATTGTACTTTTGATATACATTCTAGACATTGTTATTAAATAAACATAATAGAAATATATATTTGCATAAATTAGTTTTTACTTCATACGAATGCTTGTTTCATTGTATTGTAAGCATAATATAATATAAAGATCAATACAATTATAACACACCAAAATATAATAAATGTAAATTAATTTATATGAAGCTTAAATTTAATAGACATTGCTGATATGTATTATATTTTACATCATAATTTTAAATAATATATATTATTTTTGTGGCAAAAAAAATTGTAAGATTTACACTTAAATTTTTCAGGTAAAATATTAATATGAGTGCAGTAACTAGATATGAATGCAATTATTCACTGTGCTGCTAATCATAGGTAAGATTTATATTCGTTTTTTCTTTTTTTAAGTAGTTTTTAAACAATTAGTTATGAAAATAGTATTAAAAGATAGTGTACAAAAGAACAGACCATATTTAATATTTAAATACTAATAAAGGAAATAAGGAAATAATTATTAAATTCAATAAAATAAATAAATAAGAAAATAAGAATTAAATTTAGGTGGCAAATAATATGTTAGATTCTAATTTAAGGTCCAGAATTATGGCTACCAAAAAGCTAATTTATCCTGCAGCTGAACGTAACAAAAGTCCAATTTTGTCAGTTCTTCAAAAATATATTCAGCATAGTCCAGATAAAACTTTTTTGGAAATTGCATCTGGTTCTGGACAACATATAGCCTATTTTGCTACTCATTTTCCCCAAATTTCATTTTATCCTTCAGAATATGAATCAAGGCTATTCGAAAGTATTGCAGCTCATACAAATGGACTTATAAATGTGAAAGACCCTTTAAAAATAGATATTACAACAGATTTTCATACTTGGGGTAATAATATCTTTAAAGAAGCCAATATTGATTATATATATAATGCGAATATGATACACATTTCACCTTATCAGTGTTGTGTTGGTTTATTTAATAATGCGGGTAAACTGTTGAAGGATGATGGTATTTTATTTACATATGGACCTTATGCTATAGACGGAAAAATAACGCCAGAAAGTAACGTTAATTTCAATAAATCATTGAAGCTTCAAGATTCAAACTGGGGCCTGAGAGATATTAATGATCTGAAGGCATTAGCAGAAAAGAATGGTATTAAGTTAATAAATGTTATTGACATGCCTGCTAACAATAAAACTATTATATGGAAAAAATGTTAAGTACATAGTAACAGTGAAATAATTGAGTCAGTAAGATGAAAAATACCAGTCCAAAAACCGTATTTTCAGGTATTTTATAAAATAGCTTCAGTTATTAACGTCGTTATAGCGTTGTTCCGATTTAAACAAATGAATGTTCATATATGTCTAACAGTTAAAATCTATCATAAATCTTAAATAATTGAAATGAAATCACATTAAGTTTGCACTGTCTTCCTGTTTTTATTGAAATTCTGCATAATTTTGCTTCGACTACAAAATGTATATTAAAACTATTAGATTTGCATTTTGATAACTAGTATAGTTTTCTTACTTAAATCTGTATCTCGATAATTAATATGTATGCAATATTATTATTCTGTATTCTTCAATATTATAAATATATTGTAACCAATCTTTCATTCAATTTTATTCAAGTTTATACTTATGTCATATAATTCTTATGGTAATCAAAGAAGTTTACATTTTCTAATCCTTCTGGTAAATAATTCATTCCTGATTCATCTTTATGTTTCATATTGTAACCTTTGCTATATCCTAAAATAAAATTTATATAATATATTATATATTATTAAGAAAATACTTTTTAATGGTCTTAAATTTCATTACACATGATTCTTAATGATGGCAAGCAATATGTAATGATTACCTAGATTCTTCATAAGCTTTGTTGGAGCATTTCTTAAATATAAAGGTACTCCAGGCTGAGGTCCTTTATGTTCAGCTATTACTCTTTGAGCAGCTCTGAGTGCATCTTCCATTAATCTAGACTTTGGTGCTCTTGCTAAATATGTTGTACACTGTGCTAAAAGGACATCACATTCAGGCATTCCTATCATCTTGCAACCATGCATTGTATGTACAGCAATTCCTGGAAATTATTTCCCAAATAATCATATAATATAGCATAAGACTCCAGATAAAATAGATAATTAGTCTTATGAATGTTTAATGTTACCAAGTGCTTTTGGATCTTCTAAACCAATATCTTCACATGCCATTCTAACTAATCTTCGTGCAATGTAAACTGGATCTTCACCACCTAATATCATTCTTGTTAACCAATAAAGAGAAGCATTTTCATCACTTGCTCTAACAGATTTATGTAGAGCTGAAATCATGTCATAATGTTGGTCACCTCTCTTGTCATATAACATATGAGTTTTCTTAAGGCCTTCTTTAATGTTAGCTAATGTTATGGTCACAGGACCATTTTGTAAAAATTCTTCATTGCTCTGTATTTTACATTGAACTGCTAATTCTAGTCCACTTAATGCTATACGCGCGTCACCATCACAAGTTTCTGCCAGCCATTCTATGGTCGGTTCATCTATAATAAATTTTGGTATTTGATTTGCACTTTCCAATTTCTTATTTGAGCTATATACTGTTCCCTCTAGTGAAGACACTGCTCGATTCAATATAGACATTAAATTAGATGTGTTCAATTTCTCCAAAACAATGACTCTACAACGACTCAAAAGTGCCGAATTTAAGCTGAAAGATGGATTTTCTGTTGTTGCACCAATTAGTGTAATGATACCAGATTCAACATGTGGTAAAAATACATCTTGCTGAATTTTATTAAAACGATGTATTTCATCCATGAAAATCACTGTACGTCTGTTAAATTTTAACTCATTAGAAGCTATAGTGATTACTTCTTTTACTTCATTTACACCAGCCATTGCTGCAGATAACTTAACATATCTCATTTTACCATTTGACTTATTCTTACATATGTAAGCTATAACATTTGCCAAAGACGTCTGTAATTAAATAAACCTACATATATATACATTTATATAAACAAAATTTTGTTACACCAATTTAAACCAATATAAAAATTATGTATAATAAAATTTTTACACCAATATAAAAATTATGTATAATAAAATTATTTTAGTATACCTTTCCACAACCAGGTGGACCCCATAAAATTATATTTGGTATTTCAGACTTATTTAACAATTGATATAAAACAGTAGATGGTCCAAGAACATGCAATTGACCAACATACCCTGAAAGTGTTGTAGGTCTCATACGTTCAGCAAGAGGTATATGATCGTTCCCAAATAACTTTGCAATTTCTTTATCTGTCTAGAAATTATTATTATTAACAGCTTTCTATTTTAATATTCTTCTCCTTTTTATAAAAGGAAAAAAGATAAGTACATTAATATTAATTGATGTCTTTGGACTTTGAGAATCTATATTCATTACTGATGATACCATTTTAGTTGTATTTTTTACTAATCCTACATCGTCCTTTTTTACTTTGGTATTGCTTAATTTCATATACTTCCTTGCAGGACTTCCATCTTTAAAGGATGATGAAGATTCTTTGCTTGCTGATTCATTTAGGAATAAACATTTACTAACATGATTCTCTATTATTACAGAAGAAAATTCTTTAGAACAGATGGGACAACAAATTTTATCATTGTCCATGTCTCAATCTACAATACGAATATATAAATATAAACACATTATACCTAATAATTATAAAAACAATGCAATATATTTTGGAAATGATGGAAAATTAGTATTATAATTTGTTAAATACCAGATGATATAAAATATTGAATATCGTGTATTAAACAATTTTGAAATCATTCACAATTTTTTTAAATTTCAAAGAAACTTTCGTTCCTTATAAATAAAATGACGTATATGTATATACTGTACAAAACTACCATACGATACGGAGAAAGGATTTTCAAAGGGAATGTCGGAGATAGTACCGTTATCTTACATGTATATCACATCGTATACCTTAAGCTTGATGGTCACTTATATCAATTCTATATTTTCAATATTTTATCGTAATGTTTAACACTTCCTCTACTTAATAATAAAGAAATTAGGATATCACTTTTACGGAAATTGAAATTTTTATAAGCAGAAATTTGTGTCCAATCTATTCCTCGATTGATGACGTGGGTCGACATTAGACATCAAGTAGTGGCTCAGTAACGATTCTCTTGATTTTTTCGAAATACTAGCAATTAAGAAAATAAAAATACGATATAGGTATAGTACAACGGCTGTTTCGAATAGCAAATTTGTGCAATGATAGTTCGTCGAAGGCGAAGGACATTAGATAACAAGCAATCGCAGGTGCAAAGCGCCAAGTTTGATTATGAACATATTTCTACCAATTGTGTCGAAAATGTTGTCGAACAGGAGGAGGTAGGTAAATAATTAAATAATTAAGCAATTAAAAGATAACTTTTAATTTTTCTTGAAATCTTTTTTATATCTTTAGCCCGTTTGTTTTTTATTTGATATTTTTAACTACCAACTCAAACTTATTCTTTATCATTGAATATTTATATCAATCATTCAATATTTATATCTTCTTTCCAAACTTTAGTGAATTTATATGCATATATTTACACATTTTGTATATTTAACTAACATAGCCTGTATATACATACTCACATACAGCACAATTAGTTTTCTTTTTTAATAGAAAGACGGAGAAATTGTTTCAAATGTAATTGAGAAGTTTAAGACGCTGGAAACGCTAAAAACTCGAATTAAAATCAGTCTCGAAGTTGATTTAATTTCAGTTATTTTATTAGTAAGTGGAATTTTTACTCGATTTTATCGTTTAGAAGAACCACGGAGTATAGTGTAAGTTATTTTTTATATTAATGAAAGTATAAAATAAAGTTATTTTCTGACCGTTAATATATATATTATACAGAGAATACACGTAATAATACATCATGATATATATGTTTTATATATAATATAAATTTGAGGTGTATTTATAAATATCACAAATTTCAATTTTCTTAAATTAAAAGTTTGTATATAAACTATGGAATTTTGTGTAGAAATTTAAGTATTTCCGCATATTTTTCAATTAAAATATCATAATAATTATTGATGTATTTAAAACAGGTTTGATGAATTGCATTATGGAAAATATATAGGACTTTACATGAAAAGAACATTTTTTTTTGATTCACATCCTCCTTTGGGAAAACAGCTTATTTCTGCAGTAGCGTATTTAGCTGATTTCGATGGTCAATTTAAATTTGACAGGATAGGAAGCCCTTACGCAGATATTGTCCCTTTGTTCGCATTACGATTAGTACCGGCATTATGCGGCAGTCTATTAATTCCGACAGCCTATCATTTGATTTTAGAATTAGGTTTAAAACAATGGACTGCTGTTTTGGCGGGAATTTTATTACTATTCGGTAATTTATCATATTATATTTTTATTACAGAATATACAATACATATACATATTTATATTGTATTAGTTATATGTTTTTGTATTATTGTTTCAGACAATGCTTTATTAACACAATCTAGATTTATTTTAATGGAAAGCATTCTAATGCAGTTTTCATTATTTGGACTGATATGTATTATCAAATTCAGAAAAGTAATGGATAGACTAACATGTTTATCTTCGTGGATATGGTTAATTTTGGGCATTACTAATTTAACATGTGCATTGTGGTAAAACTTTAAAAATATTATGTAAATATTTCTATAAACGAGGTTATTAACATAAATTTAATATAAATTTCTTTCAGTGTAAAATATGTTGGATTATATTCATTGATCCTTGCATTATTTTTAATTGCTTATGATTATTGGAATCTAATACCAAGAAAAACTTTATCTAACACAATATTATGCATTCATCTTATGATAAGAATATTGATAATATTAAGTGTTATTTGTACTGTTTACTTGACTGTATTTTATATACATTTAACAATACTCTCTAAAGCTGGACCACACGATTCAGTGATGACAAGTGCTTTTCAAGCAAGTCTAGATGGTGGTCTTGCTAGCATTACAAAAGGCCAACCTTTAGAAGTTACGCATGGATCACAGATTACCTTGAGACATACATATGGAAGAGCTTGTTGGCTTCATAGTCATAGTCATATGTATCCATTAAGATATCCAGATGGAAGAGGCAGTTCTCACCAACAACAAGTTACATGTTACTCATTTAAAGATGTCAACAATTGGTGGATTGTGAAAAAACCAGAGCGAAATGATTTAGTTGTTACAAAACCCAGTGAACCAATAAAACATGGAGATATAATACAATTAGTACATGGAATTACAAGTCGAGCTTTAAACTCACATGATGTTGCTGCCCCAATGACACCTCAGAGTCAAGAGGTGTCTTGTTATATTGATTACAATGTATCTATGCCTGCCCAAAATTTTTGGAAAGTGGAGGTTACTAACAAAGATAATACTGGTGATGTTTGGCATGCGATTCAAAGCCAGATTCGATTAATACATGTAAATACAGATTATGCACTAAAATTTAGTGGAAGGCAATTGCCTGACTGGGGCTTCAATCAGCATGAAGTAGTGGCAGATAGATTAGTAGACCAAACAGACTCCATATGGAATGTTGAAGAACATAGATATACTAAAAGTGAAGATCAGAAGCAAAGAGAAAGAGAATTAATTAATGCTGAAATGATTCCATTACAAGCAACTACTTTGAGCTTTTGGGAGAAATTTGTAGAATTGCAGATAAAAATGCTTTTCAGCGGTCAAGAAGGACAAAACAGTCATATGTATTCTAGTGATCCTTTAGATTGGCCATTAATGTCTAGAGGAATTGCATATTGGGTTTCTAATGACAGTAATGTAAATATGTATTGAAATATGTTTTTCTAAACAAATTATCCGATTTTATTACAATTCAATAATATTCATTATTACTTATTAATATTAATGTAGTTATATATATATATATATATACATATGTATATTTATATATATATATATATATATATATATATATATATATATATACATATGTATATTTTTATAACAGGCTCAAGTGCATTTATTAGGGAATATAGCAATTTGGTATTCTGGAACGGCATGTGTAATTGTCTATTCATCTCTTTTAATATTTTATATGTTAAGACGGAAACGAATGTGTTTTGATATTGCATATGAAGAGTGGAAGAAATTTGTTAATGTTGGAAGCATGTTGTTAGCTGGATATTTATTACATTTTTTGCCTTTTATATTTGTTGAAAGAACTCTATTTCTTCATCATTATTTACCAGCATTTATTTTTAAACTACTGCTTACAGCAGCAACAATAGAACATTTATATTACATAATTAGGTATGTTAGAAGATTATATACAAAACGGATCTTATGTAACTGGAAACTTTTTCAATAATAATTAGAAAAAAGATCGTCGTAATAATAATAATTGTCGATACAATGGTGCTTCTGTAATTGTATACAGTGATTTTTTAGTGGGAGCATAATTTTAAGATACTAGGGTTAGGAGATCGAAAAATTACATTATGTTATACATATATGTATAATATGTCGTAAAATATTTTGAAATTAATGTTTTATTAGAAAAAGAAAACGTTCCTTCCAAGAAAAAGATCACCTGTTCCAGTTGCATGATTTATCACTTATAATTTATTAATTTTTTGAAACACACTTATAAAATTTAACTCAGCTTTTTTAATTTCCAGAGTTCGATATCAGCACAATTTTTTGATATATACATTGAAGTTTTGTACTATCGTATGGATGACCTTTATTATTTATGTATTTAAAAAATTTATTATACTTAGTTATGGCACAACTCATTTAAGTGCCAAGGAAGTTTTAAAGTTCAGATGGAAAGACACATGGGATTTTATTATACATAAAACATAATAGACAATCAAAGATGTAAAGTTTTTTTAAGTATACATATATAAAATTGTTATCTGCTTGTATCAAAAGTTATTTAATGTATCAATTATATATACATTGTATGTTGATATTATAAAGAACAAATTTTAATAATTGTAAGAACATTGTTCAAATGTTCAAGGTACAAGTTTAATTCACATATCTAGATGTATTATTCTTCTTACTTTTTTACATAACGAAAAGTATATGATAAATTATATAGACTGATTACATTTTATAAAATTCCCTCTTATTATATGTATATAATAAGCAAATATAAATATAAACAAATAAATATAATGATATAAACTTTAATACTTATAATTATCATATAATTATGTTATGAAAACTATATAGAAAAATAAACAGTTATATATTTAAGATAAATTATATTTACATTATATACAATGTGTCCGTTTTATCTGAAAATACATTTCCTTAAATTTTCAATTTCCTTATTTCGAATATTTTGAAAACTATGGATGTCGAAACATACTTGAAACAAATATTGTACGTTGTCCGATTTCGAGGGGGGCGTATCATACTGATATTCATTCCATCTTGCAATGTCCTTGAAAAGCTCTACAAAGATCACGGTTATATTTTTAAATGGGAACCATATCTTTTTGTTTCATACCTTTGTAACCGGTATCCAAACCTTTTCAAAACACCATTGCTTGTATTTTTTGCATGAATCACTATTGAAATGTTAGATATCAAACTTGATATGCCGGCTACATTGGCGGTATCCATTGTATATCATAGGGAGATTGCTAAAATTGTATACAAAATAATAATTAACTAAAAAGAGCCGATTGTATGTGTGTACTAAATACTATTACTAGAAAGGCTAGTCGCTTGTCCTTTTATGTGGATATCTTTGAAAAGAATACAACTTTCCATCCTTCTTAACAATTAATATCTCGATGGTGCAAAAAGTACAAGTAGTATTTTGAAAATGTTTTGCCGTCGGCTATAAGAATATGGAATAAAAAAATGTAGTTCCCACTTAAGAATATAATTATGACCTTCACAAGGCTTTCCAAAATCATTGTAAGGTCAATTTTTTGTATCATCCATTGTTTTCAAGATACTTATGGACACGCTGTGTATCATATAAATCAATAATACTCCAAAATATTAAAAGAAAGTTAAACAATTCAGATAAAAGGAATATAATCAGTTCTGCTATGTATACATATAAAATTAAATCAAACATAATACAAAAGAAACATGTTTTATATATTATTAGCATAATCATGTTTTTATATTCAAATTTTTTATAACATTCTTTTGTACAGTAACAATTCCTTAAAAGTTATAATTTAATACAATAATACTAATGTTAGAATAATAAACAAAAACATATATATATTGTATTAATATGTAATCCACTGATTTAAAATTTAAATTGTAAAATTCAGACTTTTCTGTTTATAGAATAAACATTAATATTTCTATATATACAAATTAAAAGAATAGTTTTATACAAATTTGACTTTCATTATAACTAGAACCAATGTATGTGAATATATCTTTGTACAGTTTTTAATAATAGCACCGACATAATTTGAGAGATACAATAATACATCAATAGTATAAAACAGAATAAAACATACTGTTTTGTTATTAAAATTTAATATACGTATAATATTAAATACGTATTAAATTTATTTTTACGCCAGCCAATTTTATTATTGGTATTACATATTATCATTGTATGTAAAAACTATAGACCGAATGAGACCATCTCGCACATTATCCGCACTATTACCGACACCAAATGAGAAGGATACAGAATCACAGGTCATATCTTGGGTACAAAGTCCAATTGGATACCACCCAAGTGTATTAAAAACTACCCCAACTCGATAAACCTATAGTTGAAAAAAGTAAAAATGATTTTCACAAGTACTTACAGATTTTCATTCTAGTATGCTTAAAATTATTATTTGAATATATACCTTATTCTTTTGAATATAAACAGGTCGATTAAACGTAATTTCCACAAGGGTATTAATTTTTACTTTTGTCGAAAAGTGCGTGTAAGTTAATCGTGTATTATCAGAATCGAGAAGATGAGCATACAAAATTTCGGTATATGAAGTACTACTAAGAGGATAATTCAAGTCATTAGTCTGTAATAAAAATAATATATAGCGGTTAATGTAAAGTCTGAACATTGTGTTTGTCTCCGATATTATTTAACTTACTACTTCAGTCATCTGTGTAGGTACTTGTACACCTAATACATAAATATTTTTGTCTACACTAAAGGTCACGGAACAGTCCAACACATTTGCATTAAGACATTCTGTTAATCGAATAACAGATCTTAGACAATAATATTTTAATCCCTCTTGTATACCACCTTCAATTACAGATAAATTTTCAGCATCCTTTCTTACTCCACTATCAATTGCTGTTGGCGGTGTATTTCGTAATGTACTGCTAGATTCAGCATCATTAATAAAAACAGGTTCACGATATGTAGATGTTGGTAAAGACCAGCAATGTGACATAAATGAGTTATAACATGGATTAACTGGCTTAAACCTCTACAAAATGAAATCTCATGAAGAATAGTTAAAATCCAAAAGTTATCATGCAATATCTATCCAACTTACAATGGAACAATTTGTACGTGTAATTGGAGGTTTATATATATTAACTCTACTGTGTGAATTAGTTGAAAATCCTTCAGGCATAGGTGCTTTATTTCCAGTGCATAGTGTGTTCATGAGTATTGCAAAAGTTTCATCTTGAGTAAGTAACGGTGACATTCCTGGCCCTTCTGCAAATTCCTGAGCACTTAAACTTAAAAATCTAATTTTTGATAATGCATTACCAATTACTGACTTTAAAGACTTTCCATCATTAGGATCAAGAGATTTTCTTGTGCATTCAGCTTTTGCCCAACGTTCCACTGCATTAAATAATTCCACTTCAGAGTTTATTTGTAAATCTTCTTGTTCTAGCACTGTCAATAGTGTTCCCAATTCAACTTCTTCCCAATTAGGTTCTTTTAAAACTTCATTTGTCTTTGTGCAAATGATTTGAAGACACTTTTCCATCAGTACATGCTCATCAAATAATCTAGCAAATTCATATGCTCTGCAAGCTGTTTTTGGAGACAGGTCAGAACATAGATACTTTGTACATTCTTTTACCAGAGGAGGAAGCATATATTTTTTGGCACAATAATATAATTCACAGGCTAGTTCAAAAGAACTTAAATCAACTCGATCTGTATATATGTATTCTAAAAGAGCTTTAAAAGCTTCTGGTTGAACATCTCGAATAGGTATCAGGTCATTTTTTTCTGCCATACCCCCAAAAAACATAGCTTCAAAGACAGGGCTAGACATAGCTAAAAATAATTTATGTCCCTTTAATGTTTGCTGATGGGGTTCTTGCCCAACTACAAATTTGCAGTCAGACCATTGTCCTGTCTCTAATAAATATTGACTGCGTTCTGAAAGTCTTTGTTTGTTGGTCTGCCAATCACAAGGCAGATCCATTTCTACAGAATTCAGAATATGAGATTAAATACGACTCACGTAATTATACGTTGACTAAAACTGCAATAATAAAGGTAAGAATAAAAAAAGGATAAAAGAAGAATCAATTACAAAAAAAGGATTTAAATATTGCAAAAGCAATACTTTGACATATTAGGTTTGATGACTATACGTACCTATCTATTTGTGATATGTATTATCGCTATAAATACAAAATATGATATAAATGGTGCTAAAAAAAATCCGTTAAAGTGTTCAATGAGCATCAAAATACGCGCGGGAAAACTAAGAATTTTTCCATATTATAGAACTGCGTGATGCGTATCATACAGATTTAGATCACGCAATTTGTTCAGAACTACAATCCTGAAAACAATATTCAGGTTAACTAAAGAAATTCTAAATTATAAGCAGACAGTACAAGTGCAAAAACCTGTATCTCAGTTAGTGCGTCGAATACTACGCCATCTTGGTTATGCCTGCAATTTATTATATCGTTTTTCCGAAGTCGTTGATGTTCTGTCTCAACGACTTTTGACGTAGTTTTCATTAATTCGTGAAACTTTCGAAGTTTTATTTGATTCAAATAAATATATATGTATGAAGAAAGGGTGACTTATATGTTGCCAATTTTAAAACAACGAACTAATTCAAACGGTGTCAAGTAGAGTGAAAATAACCAAAAATCTCATTGAAAATACTGTTATATTTTCAAATTGAATAATGTGAGATTTCACATCTGAAGTAGGTGCCAGAGTTCTCGAATAAAATTGGAAAATTTCCCTCGATCACTGTACATGAATTGAAAAGCGAATTACTCTACGTTTTCCCCGAGCTTTCATTGGCTTTGATGACCGTTGTGAATTTTCTCAATGGCGCATACACGGCTCAGCTGTGTGCAATCGCAACCAATTTACGTAGAAACATAATGTATTTTATAGTATTTTTATTCAGTTAGACGAAGTACTGGATACGGTATTCGTGATATTAGGTACGTTAGAGTGAATTTTCTTTTGACATTAATTAATCGATAATGAAAAATACGGAATATTTAGAAAATCCTTCATGACGGATTCAGAAGTACCTGCACGGGATCCACCTTATTTCTGCAAGCTTCCTAACAGACTTCTTTGATTTGTTATTTTCTGAATTTCTTAATTTTCATTGAAATATTGAAATGCAAACATTAAATTCACATTTGTTTAACGATTTCTACAATTTGTATTTTTATTTTATAAAAGTTTCTTTGTGAAAATGACAAGACGAACTGATAAAATTTTGTTTGCAAGTTAATGATGAATTTCAGTGCAAAATATCTAAATAAATGTTAGTCTGGGAATTCCTATTTTTCTAAATAATTAAATATATGTTTTGTTTTCACACTGTTTAGTAATCACTGTTTCTTAATGATCTTGACACATAAATCATGTTGAGTCATCATATATTATATTCTGTTGTATCTATTCTCTCACAAATTTGTATACCTTTTAAATTGTGTTATTTAAATTATTGTGTCATTTAATTAACTAATCCTTCTAGTAAAAGGTACACATGGAACTAATAATTTTATTAATCTTTTACTTTATATTACTTTAATTCTAAATCTATTTATATAATTTTATAATATTGTAATTTTTATCTTGTTGCATGGGTGCACACGACTAGTAATATAAATACAATGCACAAATTAAACTATTTTAAACTTATCAATAATTATATCTTTATATTATTTAAAGCTATATTTATATATGGTATTATTTAAATATAGACTTGGTTATTTCATTTATGGAGTAAAAAAAGTCATCTATATTTCATGTAAATCTTTGTACAATAATATGGCAATAATGATTATATGTTAACATTTATGTATATATACATATATATTTATATACATTTATATGTATATATATATATATAATTTTGTTTCAGGAAACATGGACTGCCCATCCAGTATTGCAACAGTGCATAAATTGTGCTTATACTATATGTAGCCTTTTGCTTTGTATTGTTTTTGATGCGTCAAAAAAAATATTACATTTTTGAAGGAAATTATTCCTAGCTTTTAATAGGAGAGATGGATGTAGTACGAGATGAAGACAGGCGCAGGCGCCTGAGGGTGCTGGAGGAACGCGTGAAGGATCCAAGAAGTATCACAAACATTGATTGCTTGTTGGATACAGTTCAGGCCCTGGTGGCAGATTGTGATCATCCCAGCGTAAAACGTATGAAAAACATAGAAGCATATATGAATAGATGTAAGTACTTAACCTTTCTGTTGTTACGAAAAATATTCTTATTAAATAATGCATTTACTAAAATACAGAGTAATAGATACTTCATTAATTTAGTATAAAGTGTATATTTTAGAAAAGTTAGGCATTTTATTATCAATAAGCAAATTGCTATGTGTTAGAATAATATGTTAATATAATAATACAACGATTCATCTTATGTAATAGATACAGAGGAGTAAATAAATCAGATATAACTAAATGAAACATGTTAATATATTTATTGATGTTGCGATGCTAATATTAATTTTTCAAGGAAAAGATGTAATAAAAATTATTTATACTTTCAGATGACTCAGTAGCTCAAGATATTTGTAAAATGCGAATGCGTACAGATGACTTCACCCTAATAAAAGTGATAGGTCGTGGTTCATTTGGTGAAGTACAATTAGTAAGACATAAATCTACACAGAAAGTATATGCTATGAAATTACTCAGTAAATTTGAAATGGTAAGACATGTATAAATCACAAATGGATAATTTATGTGTATACTGCACACTTTATTTTTGTGTATTCTACAGATCAAACGATCAGATTCAGCCTTCTTTTGGGAAGAACGTGATATAATGGCACATGCCAATTCTCAGTGGATAGTTCAGCTTCATTTTGCATTTCAAGATCAAAAATATCTTTACATGGTGATGGATTACATGCCAGGTGGTGATTTAGTGAATTTAATGTCAAATTATGACGTGCCAGAAAAATGGGCAAAATTTTATTGTGCAGAAGTGGTGCTTGCATTAGATGCAATACATCTTATGGGATTTGTTCATAGAGATGTAAAGCCAGATAATATGTTACTTGATAAGTATGGTCATTTAAAACTTGCAGATTTTGGCACTTGTATGAGAATGGATGCTGTATGTATATTTTTTTTTTTTAGCATTTTCTATCAAATTTCTAACAATGTAACATTATATAAAAATATCTTATCTTATATGTCTTTTAGGATGGTCTTGTTCGATCTGATACTGCAGTAGGTACACCTGATTATATATCACCTGAAGTGCTTCAATCTCAAGGTGGTGAAGGTGTATATGGAAGAGAATGTGATTGGTGGTCAGTTGGTGTATTTTTATATGAAATGCTTGTTGGTGATACTCCGTTTTATGCAGATTCATTAGTTGGAACATATTCAAAAATTATGGATCATAGAAATTCATTACATTTTCCACAAGAAGTTGATATTTCTCATTCTGCCAAGAATTTGATATGTGGTTTTCTTACGGATAGAACTAAACGTTTGGGTAGAAATGGCGTGGAAGAAATAAAAAATCATCCTTTCTTTAAAAACGATCAGTGGACATTTGAAAATTTACGAGAATGTGTGCCTCCTGTCGTGCCAGAACTTTCTGGCGATGATGATACTAGCAATTTTGAGGATGTCGATAAAGAAGATGGACCAGAGGAAAGTTTTCCAATACCAAAAGCATTTTCTGGAAACCATTTACCTTTTATTGGTTTTACATATTCAGAAGATTATCAGTTAATGGCTTCTAGCGGCAAGGAGTCGGTAGATGGATTAGAAAATCATATCAATAATGGTACGAGCGATGATATTAAAATTTCTCAATTAGAAAACTTATTGGATAAAGAAAAGAGACAGGTAGAATCTTTAGAATCAAGGCAGAAAGCTTTAACAACACGATTAGAAGCTATGACACGCCGGGAAACCGAATTGCGTGAAGAAATAGGTAGAGCGGACAAAGAATTGACTTTGTTGAGGCATAACTACAAAGAAGCACAACGTAGGGTGGAGCATGAAACTGAGTCACGTAGAAAAGCGGAGTCATTAATTGTGGAGTTGAAAAAGAAGTATGATGAAGAGCAGACGAAACGAGCACGTGATGCAAGTAATTCACAACAAACTTCTGAACGTGTAACAAGTTTAGAAAAACAAATTAAAGAAATGCAATCGAAATTGGAAAGAGAAACAGAAATGGTAACGAGGTTACGGAAACAAGCTACTGAGATTACTGTTGCTCGCCAAGCTGCAGAACAAATGGCAAATGAACTACAAGTGGAAAGAGCGAAATTACAAGCGCAACGAGATAATTTACAGCAAGAAGTGGCTACATTACAAGTAAGTGTTTATGTTAAAAAAAAAAAAAATTGATTAGAAATACTCATTTTCAAACATAAACTTATATTTTTATACATAATTTCGCAGGGACAATTGTCGAAAGAGCGTAGTTCTCGATCACAAGCCTCATCGTTAACTGCTGAATTAGAAAGCCGACTCTCAGCTCTTCATGTCGAACTCGAACATAGTCGAGAGAAAGAGGAGAAAGCAATCATGGATAACAGGCAACTAACTGAAAAAATCTCAGCATTGGAAAAAGAAGCAGCAAGTTTAACTCTTGAATTAAAAGCTGCGCAAGCTAGGTATAATCAGGAAGTGGTAGCCCATCAAGAAACGGAACGTTCACGCATACTATCCAAAGAAGAAGCTAATTTAGAAGTAGTTAAAGGTAATTTTATTTACATTTGTACTTAATAATTGTAATATGAAGGTTTTTAAAAGTCCATATTTTTATACTGATAAGCATGTCAGGGTGAGAAAAAATACTCATTTTAGGCTAATATAAATATTTTTTCGTATTTATGTTAAATGTAATAAATTATAGGATACATATATCATAATGTATTTAAACATCATGAATGTTCTAAAAATTTTGATGTTTTAAAAGTTGCATTTCATTCATACACCTATTTACCCTATAACTGCATCTCCATATAATTATTTTGTTTTATCCTTAACCCACTTTATCACTAATTGCAATTTTTCAAATTTCGGAATGCTCGCGCTCAATGGTATTTCTATTTACAGTATGTACGGTACTCCTTTATACTTAAATTTATCAATTTATTGCGAGTTATCCTTATACATGTATTAATGTAACATTAACAGCATTACAAGCAAAATTAAATGAAGAAAAAAGTGGGAGGCAACGTGCTGAATTACTTGCACAAGAAAAGGAAAGGCAAACCTCTATGCTCTCTGTGGATTATCGACAGATTCAACAGCGATTACAGAAACTGGAAGGAGAACATAGGCAAGAAGTTGAAAAGGTAAAAGTGCTACAAGGTCAGGTCGAACAAGAACAGCAGAAAAGAAACATTCTACAGACTGACTTAGCACAGCAATCGTCCGAAGCAGGACGATTACGTGCCAGGGAACAGCAATTAGCTGGCGAAGTTGCTCAGCTAAGAGAAGCAAAACGTCAAATAGAGGATGAATTATATCACTTGAAAACTCAAAGAAATGTGGATCAACTACAAACTAAGGAATTACAAGAACAATTAGAAGCAGAAGCTTACTTTTCGGTAAATTCACATCTCAACAAACTATCAGCGAAAAAGCTATTATTTTCTTTTGATATATTTATTATAAATTTTAATGTGTTATTTCCAGACACTTTATAAAACACAGACGCAAGAACTTCGGGAAGAACTTGATGAAAAAATACGTTTACAACAAGAATTAGAAGAAGAACGTAGCTCTTTAGTGCATCAGTTACAATTATCTCTAGCGAGAGGTGATAGTGAAGCTTTGGCAAGATCAATAGCTGAAGAAACTGTCGCAGACCTCGAAAAGGAACGAACAATGAAGGAATTAGAATATAAAGATGGAGTAGCCAAACATCACCAAGAATTGAATGCAAAAGAACAAATTATAAATCGGCTTAAGGATAGTGAAGGTGAACTTAAGAAAAATGTTGATCAATATCTTAAAGAAAAGGAAGATTTAAATAAACGGTTTAAAGAATTGCAAGATCAACTTTCTAAAGCACAGTCTAATGGTGAAGAAATAGAAAAACTGAGCAGTAAATTGAAAACTGAGCAATTATTAAAACAACAAGCAGTTAATAAGTTAGCAGAGATTATGAACAGGAAAGATTTATCTTCAAGTGGTAAATCCAAGAATAAAGCTTCTGCAGCAGATTTAAGAAAGAAGGAAAAAGATTGCAGGCGTTTACAACAAGAGCTTACTCAAGAGAGAGAAAAATACGGACAGTTAACAGCTAAATGGCAAAAAGATTTGCAAGATTTACAAGTAAGTAAAATACTAAACGTCGTTTCATTTTTACAAATATTTATATATTATCTCTAGCATCATTATATTTCTATAGGCACAATTGGTGGAAGAAAATCAAGCGAAATTGAGGTTACAAATGGAACTCGATTCGAAAGATTCCGAAATAGAAACTTTACAAATGAAAATTGCTTCGCTCAACTCAGAAACCGCTAGCGTTTCGTCCGTAGAAAATGACGGAGAAGATTCTGTTTTATCGGAACATGGAACCATGCGATTGGAAGGTTGGTTAAATGTGCCAAATAAACAGAACATTAAAAGGCATGGATGGAAAAAACAATACGTTGTCGTCTCTTCGAAGAAAATAATATTTTATAATAGTGAAAATGATAAATTAAATGCCGATCCAGTCTTGATATTGGACCTAAATAAAGTCTTCCACGTTAGATCTGTTACTCAGGGTGATGTCATCCGAGCTGATGCCAAAGATATTCCGAGAATTTTCCAGGTACATAACATGTTGAATAATTGGTTCCCTACTTATCGAATGATATACTCAATTACATTTTTTCTTCTCTTGTTTAGTTATTATATGCTGGTGAAGGCGAAGCAAGACGTCCTGGTGATGAAGGAAACACACTGCCCGGAGTGGAACTGCCACAACTTACGGACAAACCAGGCACACAATCGTTAAAAGGTCACGAATTTGTGTCAATATCGTATCATATGCCGACTACTTGCGAGGTATGCTCAAAACAATTGTGGCATATGTTTCGACCGCCACCAGCTCTCGAGTGCCGAAGTAAGTATGAAACAATGTTTCGTTCAACGAATTTTTACGTTTTTATAATTACTACCTTGCTTTAAACATATCATTTTCAAATCTTTGCCCATTCGTGGGGTGATGTGCTATTGCTCGCGATTCGTCGTTTCTACTTATATTTTGAAGAGATTTATAAAACTATTTTTTGTAATAAATTTTATTAAATTCATAATGATGTGACATAATTCGTTTTCTTTCGTCAACAAGCAAAATAAAAAATCTGCTTCATAAAATAAAGAATTATTTATAATAAAATATGTAATGAAATTGTTATTGCGTGTGTACAGGGTGTCGTATAAAAGTTCATAAGGAGCATTTGGACAAAAAGGAAGATGCCATAGCACCCTGCAAATTACACTACGATCCAAACAGTGCTCGTGAATTATTAATATTGGCTGGTAGTCCTGACGAACAGAAATATTGGGTCGCAAGACTGTCTAGACGTGTACAAAAATGTGGCTACAAAGCAAACTCGCACGTCGATGGCACGGGGCAACGTGTCTCGCCAAGGTAGCGTAGCGGTGCGACTCAACGTAACCGGAGACTAAGTAGCTCTCTTGTATTGTGGCATCGCATGATTGGGTGTAGCGAGGTTAGAGTCGTTTGATTTTTCTTGCACTCCCATATCTATATACAGAATCGCATTTTCAACGAACATGAAAATACAAAAAAGACATCGTTGGCAGCGTTTCGTAAGTGCAGTGCGCTTAGAAGATATCATTGTTATAGAAACAAAACATAATATAATGGAATGCCATTATTGATTATGTTTCAGATTGCTTTAATCTACCTATCTATATATCTATCTATCTATTTCTATATATATAGATATAGATATAGATATAGATATAAATATAGATACAGATATAAAGCAGTTTTGAAATTTGAAAATGTATTATGAAGACTTTAGGTAATCTTATTAAGCGTGTTTTGTAATCATTCCAACTTTTGAAAAATTTAAAAACCGACATAATTGCTTTGTTCAAAATCGAAATTATATATAAATATTGTTCGATAGATCGAAGCAATCTAAACTTTGTTTTTTCCGATTATTATTATTGCGGTTATTGATATGTTGGTTTCTGTTTGAGTTTGTTTAAAACTAGAATAGGATATTGTTAGTTGATTCGATTCAATTGTCATTTGCATGCGCTTGAACATTAGCACATTTTTTCGCCGAGAATGATTGTTCATTTTATTTCTATTGATCTCGCTGCTAGTTTAAATATACATACCCTTCAATAAGTAAATATATGATGTCGCATTGTTTTAACTTTGTTTAGTATTAGCAGAAGTTGTAAATTGATAAGATTCATAATGCATGAAAATTAATTTGAGAATATTATAAATTAAGATGGAAATATATTTTTTATGTACATATATACTTATTATAATATTTTGTTTATATTTTCTTTTTAATGGAACTTTACGATACTTTAACAAGTAGAAAATCATAACCTATAATCGAGCAGCAGCTTAAGATTTTCAGTTGCGAAATTATTTTTACGTTGTAATGAGAGAATTCGTATAATCGTATAGCTTTTTTCTTCTCCAAAAATTGCATGGTAATAATTACGAAATACGATATGCAGAATGACAAAATATATTTGACATTATGCACGGCAAAACTGTTAGATAGTAATGAATATTGACACGTTCAGAGTTTACTTTTAATAGCAAATTGTTCAATGTGATTATTGATACAAAGTTTGTCATTTAAAGAGTACAGAAGAAAACATTACTATAAATTGATCCTAAATAAAAAGTCTAAAGATTTTAAAAGTAAACTTTGTAATTCTAAAAAAACGGATCAACAAAATCACCATGAATTTCAATGCTTTTTTTTTATTGAGATGGGGCTTTAACATTTATAACTACTAGCTCTTATAGATAAAAACTGTTATTTTGCTTCTAAAGCTTATTTCTTTTTTTTTTTTTTCTTCTTATATTAGTCTATACTCGTGATATTTCTTGGTAAATGCGATAGTTACGATCTTCCACAAGTCGAATTTCATCGATAACGATTTACATATTTCAGAGAGTCTACGAGATCCACCTTGAAGCCATATTTATCGGTGCAACAACGATCCGCGACTCTGCCAGCAAATGCCAGCATGGGCAAGTGACCTTAGCTAGTATCGATAATACTCGATTGGAATTCGTTGCTTCGACGTCCTTCTCAATCGATCTATTTAAAACATATAAATTCAATCAGTTGGTCAGACAAATGATTTGCAATGAGATTCAAGTATGCGAAAATAATTTTCGACATTCTATGTTATCTGGAAAATATCTTGAGACATCTGGAGTTCATGTATCTTAAAAACATCCGCCGATCTGAATGCGCAGAGAAACATGTCATTATCAACTTTTTGACGAATGCGAGGATTCTCCATAAAATCGTTCGTTGACATTTTTACTTGTATTGATCGTTATTTGTAGGTACATGTTTGTTAAACGAATCAAACGTGCCTTTAATATATACTGACGATGATGGAACTCGAATGATCTAAAGGAAATTGAAGAAACAAGACGCTCATCAGGAAATGTTATAAGATGAAAGTTTTCAGGAGGGGGAAACGAGGCGAGTAATAAGTGGGAGTGTGTAGCTGTTATTAACAAGACAAAGTAATGATAATAGTGTTTATATAAATGAATATAGTGATCGTAACGAATTTGAGTATGTGGGCCGCGTTTCTCGGATTTATCAAACTACAGCGTTATGTTCGATATCGTATTCGACGAGCAAGTTTGTCAATGATTTGCATAGTATTTCCAAGAGACCATCATCGCGCATTGTTTTATGAATATTTTTCGTACGTGCGAATGGATTTTTATGTTGATTTATTTTTTCCGTGAATGCTTAAATTCAAAGATGATTTCCCTGTACATAAATTACGGCCGTAAGAACTGCTTCTCAGTTGTTTAAGCAGCTCGTTCATTGACTTTTGCAACGATATTGTGAAATGGGTGGACATTACAATGCTTTCGCAAAAAAAAAAGAAGAAAAAAAAATTGTTGTTTGTGCGATATATATAATATTCTCCGGTCATTAGCGATTATTTAAAGGCGAGAACATTGAGAACTCGATAATATTGTGTATTTACTACGCCGGATTGATAGTATTATTATTTTTATACGTTCTGAGATTAAAGTATATCGATATTTAATTACGTTAAGAAGAGAAGGAATGGAATTGATTTTTGCGTAGAAGTACGCGTGCTATTCAGCTGGCTAGAGCGGCTGCCAAAGTTTCTTCTTTTAGTATGAGAAACGCGTTATTATGTTTAATCGAATCATTGGGAAATGCGTCGGTAGATAGATATAAACGTGAGATAATGAATATTGGAAATACTTCATCACAGAATTATTAATGGGAGATACACTATTTAAATTTTGAAGTTGATAGTCTTGGAATATCCCAGATTTTTAAATTATCACGAACACATTTTTAGAATCTTGGAAGAACCTTCTACATCTTTTTGTTTTCTTGCTTTCTTTTTCAAAATTATTGTTGTATTTATTAGTTCAAAATTCTTGTTTTAAATCTTCAATTCATATTTTCGAAGACCTTTCAAGATTCAACAGGCGCTCTGTATATTTTGTGAATTTTCGTTTCTGTTGCCATGTATTCATTAGAATATGAATGCATATTGCGACCAAGCAATAAAGTAAGGGTGAAATTGTAAGAGGGAGAGAAAAAGTTAAATTTTAGAACGAGCACAATGGTAAAATATTAAGGAATACCGCCACAAACGAGCTTCATTGTATAATAGAAATACGATATTTACAATTGTAAGATAAGAATTTTTTAATACGATGTACGATATATCCGCTACAGATTGCTGAAAGGATGGGCGATGTGAAACACTGAAAAAGCGCAAAATCGCGCATGTAGTCGAGAGAGGCTTAGGAACAATGCTATAAAAATTGGTGCCGAGTTAGAAAAGATTTGTACGAGGAGCAACAGAGGCATCAAGATGAAGGAAAAAGGAAAAAAAGTGTAATGAGCTAATGAAACTTGTTATTATTATTATTATCATCATCATCATCATCATCATCATCATCATCATCATCATCATCATCATCATCATCATCATCATGATCATCATTATCATCATCATTATTATTATTATTAAAAAAAATCATCGTCGCCGTTTGTGTTCTATCCACGGTGTACCTCAGTGACGTGTGCGTATATTCATCACGTTGGTCTGGGCCGAGAGAAAAATGAAATTTCTCGGTCGCTTTACAGAACTTGTCCCGACTCTTCTTAGGTAGGTTGCAACATCTTTCTTTCCATCTGAGACGTCCTTTTATATGGTACATTTTGCGTCCCTTTTCTTTATCCTTTTTCTTAGCTGCCTTTTCCTTCTATTCTTCTTTTTACACTCTGCTTTCATTTAGTTTTCAAGTTTCCGGGAGATAAAGGAAGCTCAGTATGTATGTGACGTCATCCGTTGATTTATTAAGATGTGAAAGAGCTAGATATACGCAAACGATTATGAAAGTAGGAAGCCCACGTTTTTAATTAAATTAGCCCGTGTATTTTACGCTGTTCCGCCTGCCTGTTGGACTATTTTTTTATAGATTGGAAAGGAATTTTCGACAACGCGAGATATAAAATAGGGCGAGAGAGAGAGAGAGAGAGAGAGAATGAGAGAGAGGGGGGGAGAGAGAGAGAGAGAGAGAGAGAGAGACAGGCAGACAGACACAGATAGACACAGATAGATAGATAGAGAAGCAAGCAGAAGTGAAAAAACTTGTTACAGCATATTTTATTATTGTTTAGTTATTAACAAGCTGTATATTATTAATTAATATTACGATTAAAGTATTTTGTAGATAAAACGCGAGTCTATGTAGACGTTTTCCACTATCACCGAACAATGAATTTAATCTCATTGTCGAATAGATTAGATGTTTCTAAATATGTATTTGATCTTCTCTCTATCCTACAATTTGTTTTTCTTTCTTAGACTTTCCGGCTGATAATCTTATTCGATTGTAGTCATTTATAGTAATCAAAGGTAAGAAATGGCATATAAAAGAGAACGAATTATTCCTATGTTTTCTTCTTTCCCTTTCTTGTCTTGTTGAAATAAAAATACCTCATCTGGAGCACCGTTTGTAGATTATTACGGATGTGCAAAAATCTTTGAGTGATAAATTTGATCGAATGTCATTATTGTTAATACAATAGCGAGTATCGAGCTTTATGTAAAACCTTCTTCTATATCTCTTTTGCGTACTGTGTACAATTTTCTATATACATGTGTATATGTTAAATCTTTATGACTTTATTTTACCTGTAATCAAAATTTCGAGATAAACCGTTTTACAATGTAATCTATCTTTGTTTCCTATGCAAACAGCCGACCAGTTAATACATGTACGTCGAGTCATTTCGAGTTCGAATATTTCCTAATGAATTTAGAAAAGATCGTTCGTGGATATTTAATTCGTAGCAAATTAATTTTAATCATAATTTACATTACATGAGAATTTCTTTAATATTATTTCTTCGAAAAAATGCATGCAGTTAGCTTCGTAGTTGCTTCTCTCAACTCTCGTTGAATTTCGCAAATCTCATTCCTCATCATGTTTCAAGTTTCTAAGGATACTTGATCTTTGATTAGAACACGATCGATTAGTGGCCTTTGCTTGTTTACAATGCGCGAAGAGGGCAAAGTGATGTCTCGGCTTCACTTTGTCGACCCTTCACGACGAAAGGGTTCTTCTTGCAGAGTGAATACGCGTCGATGACCCTCTAATTATTCTTCGAGATCGACAATTTGATCGTCACCGCGTTTTTTTTTTCACAAACGATTGTTACGCAATCGGGAAGAACATTTTTATATTTTGATTGCACTTTTCGATACAAGCCTTGAAAACTGCCGTGCTCTGTGTATCGTTTTCGTCACATTGTAATCAGCGATTACATTTCGAAACTGTTCGAAACGTGATACGTATTAGATTAGTGCAAAATCCGAATAAAAGTTTTTGTTTGTAAGGGGCGTAAAATGCGCTTTAAGTTAGCAAATTTTGTTCTCTTCCACTCTAGTTATTAGGAATTTAGAAAAATTGGAAAAGTGTGATTTCTTTTAATTTAGAAAAATCATTTTAGATTCTCCTATTGTCAGTTTCGAAGGGGTGAATAACATCGTGTTGTTCCTCGGAGATCAAACGTTCTGCCATTTATTTGTCGTTTACTTGTTCGCTTATAATAATTTTTCATATCTCTGTTAAGTAATTCACGCAAGGCTAGCGTAAATATGAAAGAACGTCGAAATTCGATAGGTAATGCATACGTTCTGTGTTCTCTTTAATAAACTTACTGTACCTGGATACCTTTTTAAGTCCTTAATGTATGAATACATGTAAATCAGTACGTGAATAGTTTTATGCAAAACTTGGATAACCCCTTTCCAAGTACTTGCACGATTAACATACTTTTGATTATGCTTTCGCTAAAGTCTAAAGTTATATTAACGGGCGGTCGACAACAGAGTCTTGTTCTCGTCACAAACTCGGCATAGTTAGTTGTTTGTTCCTATTTGAATACGCGTTTACGTTCGTGAACTAATCGTTTTCTTTTGCCTATTCGATCGTAGGTTTTTGATACTCAAAATATATGTAATGCATTCTTCGTTCTCTTTCGTCGCTCGCGGCTTAATTAAACAAATTTACAAAAGCTGAAGCAAGAACTGTTCTATCTGAGGTAATTAGATATTTAGTAATCGAATAGTCTTAATTAATTGAAGAAAATACATAACTACAAGCGATTAATTCCACGTTCACAATCGTTGATACTGTATTACGATACAAAAGAGACATCTGTACCCTTTGGAAACAACCAGACACCGACAGAAATGAAGGTAATTATTTAGAAAGGTGTCGCCATCTTGTATTTAGATGATCTTTCGATACGTGTAAGGCCTTAGTTTCTGAGACGATTGCAAAAAACTGTCGGTACCGTTGCAGCGAATTCTGCTTATAATCGTGCGTCGGTGAGCTTACAGCGGCCAGACAAAACAACGTTTAACCCAAACCTAATTCTCATCTTTTGTTCATAGTTTATATAGTCAGGTATTTAATACAATCGTAGGCAGAATTCACCGTAGTGGTATCGACAATTTTTTGCAGATATCTCGGAAACTAAGACCGAACGGCGTTTACATGCAAAGGAAAAAGTTATTCAGAATGTTGATTTCCTCGCACATATTAAAAAATTATCAAAATCCAAGATGGCGGCAGCTTTCTAAATGATTACCGAAGTAAGTATCGATTCTCACTAATACACGTTATTAAACACGTAACGACAAACTTACGTTCATTACAGTGCACAAATCTGAAAATATGAATCTTTCCCTTGAAATTACCTGATTTCTTTAACCCTTCGGAGATCGCGATTAACCTGACTTTTTTAAAATAAATATTTTCAAACAGACACGTCGTAGAGTTTGCAAACAAGGATCAACTAGTAATATGTATGCATAGACCAAGTAAGTACTTTCTATGAATAGACAAAGAAGCATTCTTTAAATGCTTTTGACAAATGGCCTGAGAAAAATTGTCATGCCTTTAATGTAATAATATTATTTGTGTTGAATATTATCGTCACTTAAAAAATCTAGCGATCGAGGATTTTGATCGATCCATATCAAACATAATTATTCAGTTTTTATTTTTTTCCATATCGTATGCTTACTTTATCACTATGTCACGAGGAAATACGTCGAACCTGCCGATGTGTAATACTCTCATGGTTTCTGACTTCTCTCAAAATTGAAAATTCAAAAATTCCCAATCTTTTTTTATATTCAATACGTTGTGTCGTGTATATAACGAGGAAAACAATAAAAGGGTAATAAAATTCGTTTCCGAGCACCACTATTTTTTAAACAGTTTCTGTATTTTCTAATCGTACTCGATGAATAGAGAGACGAATGTAGCGAATATAATGGTATCGAGTTTAAGAATACGCCAGTTCAAAAGTTATGATCAATGGATGAATCGACTTGGCAAATATCATTTTACATAATGATTAACAATAAAAACGATCGCTTTCCGTCGACGGGAAAAATATTTACGTATGCATATAGCCCGATCAATATCGCAACCACACCACAAAGATCATACAACAGTATCAACAAAGATAAACGCTTTAAAGCGTTTGTCTCTCATGCATAAGATATAGTAAGTCACACGGTAGACTAATCGCAAGAGCACCAAACTGTTATGTCTCGGCTCTATTCGTCGACTACCATCGGAGAATACGAAGGAAAAATTTAAAAAAAAAGTGCCATCCTGATACGCAGTTTAATAGCTTGCACGCTATTTCATCTTTTTCAAGGTCATTGGATTCCGTCCACCCGTTTTTACCATTTTCCTCGTTCTATGCAACGTCACGCGACATACAAAGCGATTAAGAAAAGTCTGGTGAAAGTCTCCACGTGGATGTTAAACATCGACAGGTTGACCAGGAATATTTATATTTTATTTAATAATAATAAATTACATTTAATCTAATAATGATAATACCAATAATAATAATACTTTAATAATCATAACGATAATGATGATGATGATGATGATGATGATGATGATGACGATGATAATAAAAAAAAAAAAAAAATAATAATAATAATAATAATAATAATAATAATAATAATAATAACATATTTGAGATACGTCGTGACTTGCGCGAGATTAAAGGTAGTTAAATCTCTGAAATACGTTTCGATAAGCATCGATAGTGCCTCGATTCAATGAACTTTTAAATACATACGTACTCGGCTATGTCCCATGTACGCTCACGAATTTACCTTTAGATACAGGTAAAATATTTGTATTGTAAATGCTATTTTCGATGTTTTCAGAGATTTTCTTTTTACAAAATTATCATTACGTACTTGTATATGTATGTACATATGATTGTAGCCACTTCTTTCGCACGATATATATATATAATGTTTATGACTTGCAAATGAATTAAAAGATAAGGAAATGAGAACCACTCGTCCCGATTTTGATGTAATATCAATTATCTGCTATAGTTTTTATTTGTGCATGCTTTTGATTCAAAATTCATTTCAATCTATCGAACACGAGTATAAATTATGACAAAAACGTTAGAGAATGGAAGAAAATCAAAAGAAATTATTGTTAATTTAAGTATCCTTAATTTTCACCTGATAGAATTGGTTCATAAGAGATGACAAAATTTTTAAGGTTATCTCATTTTTGCTGATAGACGGCCACATTAATATCGAGCATGCGTTAATATGGGCACCCTGTAACTTTATTAACTTTTTTAGCCGGTTGGCGAGACACAAGCGAAAGATAACGAAACGATGTAAGAATCTTTCGATTTATTACAGTTAGAGGCAGAAAGTTGTGAAAAAACTGTGATCTTCATCATTGTTGACCGTTTGTAGCTCGATCTCCATGAAATTTTCAGTACGCATAAGTGACACGAATCTACGAAACGTATACTTTTCACCTACGTAACTTCCGCTACAGGCTCAGATAAATAAAAAAATATCGTAAAAAGTTGCCGTTACGATGAATATATTCTTCGCGATTCCGATCAAAAGCAATCTTTTTCAAAATTGTTTTTACCCGTCATCCGGTAAATCGATGCTTCTTGCTTGTGAAAAAACTCAAGTTGTTTGGTCCAATTTTGAAAAAGTTATTCCATTTTAAAGGATGCCCGAATATTAACGTGAAACACAGGATATAAATCCGTATGAAATACTTAAGAATAAAATAACTTGATCTAACTCTCTTATGGGTCGATGTTTTAACGATTTAACGTTACATGTACCAATTAAAAGTTAAACGTTTTATGATGACATATACATACGTACATACATATGTATACCCCGTATATTCTTGCGATTCAAGAAAAAAGATATCGTTTGTAGGATTCATACTTGCTTCTCTGTTGCTCTTTCTTCGGCATATTATTATTGCATCTTAAATTTAACCTTAAATTTCTCTAACATTGCGACCATATATACATACGTATGTATATTCGCATGTGTGACAATTAACAATGCTCGGCTAACATCATTCGCGTTTCGTCTTTTCTTACCAAGTAAATTTACGATGTACGCTTTATCAATAATTTCGTATACAGAAGAACCGAATCTCGGGTTCAGCTGAAGTGAATGTGAACCGGTCGCCTGAATGTTCTTAGCGTTTACGATCGTGCTCCTATTTTACGCATCTTTGATGAACGGTACAGCTGAAAAACAAGAATATCTTTCTCAGGTACAACAAACTCACCGAAAGTTGTACGATATCCAATACCATAGGATGACGATTCTCCAAGTCTGTCGCGCTTCTTTCTACCAATTTCCTCGTCCATGTTCTATCCGCGTTTACGCCAATAGCACAAACGAGACAATGCTTCGAATCTTCAAACAATTAAATATTATAAAACAATGATTTTTTTCTACTAGAATGATTCTTTTCGGTGAATCGATTGTAAAGCAGCAAGAACTCAGTTTCAAACGACCATATTTATCGTCATCGTTCTATCACGATCTCCGCTGTAAACGTCAGAAAACGCTATCAATTCGTTAATGAAACAGTCGGTTGAGTCGATTTAAGGGATTGGAAGACGTCGAGAGAGAAAGAAATATCCTCGACTACGGAGAACAAAAAATCAGTGTTCCATCGTACGTGTAGCGATGACGTTAGTGACGAAGGACGTATGTAGCAAATATTCGCCTATTCGAGCCTTCGCAGCTGGCCCGTGTCCTTTATTTATAACACAGATAAGAGATCTGCCTATCGTTTAAAACGCTATTACATGTATGTATATATAAAGGCGATACATTCGGCAAACACGTGCATGCATGGCCGCAAGTTTTAACCAGAGTAGAAAAGGAGGGATATACCGGCTACATAAACGATCCAATTTCATTCGTTTCGATCCAGGGCGATCAAACTCCGATGCAAACGAGCGATGAAACGTCGTGCTCATTGTGATTTTGTACTTATGACGCTGTGCGACTCGGCAATTTTATACATGGATACAAATGATTATAAATTACGTAAGATTCAGCTAGTGAAATATTAATAGAAAAGCGAAGGAATGAGAGTTTTCATAAAACGTGCGTTAACAAATTTTTAAAAGCCATTCTTTGTTATAATTCGATGCTATTTAACATTAAACCAATTATTCTCCATGCGTCGAATTATGCTTTCGCCACATTGGTGAATAATACTTTTCGAATTTTATTATCTACTACAACAAAATGAGAATGAATAATTATTACAAATCATGAAAAGTGCCAAATTCTTTATCAGATATAAGTACATGTGAGGTTTCCTCGTCACGTTTGCATAAAAGGACATTTTTCACTGGGCAATGTAATAAACATTCTCATGTTATCCGACATCGACAAACACCTTATCAATAGTGGACACAAGTTGTGCGAAGAAAAAATGGAAACACACACTACGGAACTATTCTAGAGAAAACAGTTTCGAAGTGAACGAGGAGAAAACTAAAATATTAGTATTCAGAAGAACAAATGGAAAAGTAGGAAGCGGAAAAACGAAATACGAAGGCCAAAACGTAGAAGAGCTAGACGTCTATACATCTATGTAAGAATATCATTTTCAAAGTCAGCCACGTTTCATACGGCAATAAAACATTTTACAACTCGGGCAATAGTCGCGGCAGGCACGATCTGGAAATCATTAGTAACGACAAAATATAATAGCTAGGACACGGTAGTAAAGCTATGTGAAATATGAATACGAAGATGGAAAAAGTGTAATCGAGTCTCCTGAAAATTGTGTCAACTGTATCTCGTAGTATATCAGGATGCACCTATGTATGTTGAGGTTAGGAACTGGAAGAATGCTCTTGGAGCATCAAATGTTGAAAAGAGGCGGGGGGGGGGGGAGGAAACGTTAAATTACTGGACAAAACTAACGAACATGGATGACCATAGGGTACCTAAAAGTAGATACTTGAAGAATTATCGAAAAAATGGGACAGAGAAACACCGAGACTCGAAAAGGAACTGGTTCGCTGAAATAAAGAAAGGCAAACTGGATAACCGTGGATATGGAATTAATAACTCAGCAATAGCAGCCGAATTAAGCCAAGTAATTAGTAACAAGTACTAGAGAAACTCTTCCGCAAAGACAATTTACCCACATATGTATCAAAAATACAACAAAAATAGCAAAAGCCAACTACCTAAATACCAAATTGCCACTAGTGATTACCACGAGATTAAATGACGCTGACAAGAAGATAGAAACGGACAATAGTAAGGCCAGGGAATTGGATAACTTACAAAACAAATGCTATATGCAACAGACAGGAGCTAGAAAACAGAGAATGACATATTGACGGATTGGCCGTAATAGAATCAGTTCAGAACTATGATCGAGCATGCCATAATAATATATGTAATAATGACAACAATGATAAGAATGATAATAATATAATAAATATCATTGTTTACAATCACTGATAGAACCCGTACTTACGATAAATCTGAAATACTCTGAAAATCATTGTGACGAATTGTGTGTTTCTAGAAGCAAGTTTCATAAAACTAAAAATAATCACGTTGGAAGAAGCCCTGCAAAAGACAATTTGTACTTTTGTAAGAAATCGCGATTCATGGGTTGAGAATCCAGCCGCCATTGAAACTACATTGAAACCACATTGAAAAAACATTGAAAACATACGTGTATGTATGTACGAAGCTGTCGAACCGCACAGAATGCGATTGCAACTACGTGTAACGTATCGTTTGTCTGCATCGAACATAAGATAGGTGGATTAACTAAGGGAATTTGTTGCTCGTTGCTATTTTTTTGTTTTTTTTTTTTGCTATGTATGTTATATGCACGTACATGTATCCCCGTTCATAAATATTAGAATACCTAATGATTTCGTATAAAACACGATAATTCAATTAGTCAATTAGTGAAGGAAATGATTAATCGATCAGTATTGTGTATTCGTGAAGGATAAGGAATCAAACGTTACATAATAAGACATTGCGTGCTATAAAACATATGAGAAAGTTATAAAATTATTTGGAAATGTTCGACATTTCAATATACGACGAATTACCATATCGCTTATCGACGCAGATAGTGGCAGACAAAAAAAAAAAAAAAGAAATTAATTTTTGTTTTTATTCGTAATAAATTGTATCGCGTGAAACGGTATACATCTCTATCTCAATTTGTCACGCCAGAATTAAGTAAATTTAGACAAAGTAAAAAGAATAGCCCGAAGAGTAAAAATTTAGTTTAGTCACGTTGTAACAGCATCGAATAGAAATAACAAGGTCTTACGAAACTATACTAACGTGTATACAACATGGTACAAACTGATGAACGTAAGTTACAAACAATTTTTATTTTCCAAGTTGCGTGATAGGTCGCTAATGTCAAGAAGCGATATGTTGGTCTCGATGAATCACCGATTGAACAAATTTAAGACGATCAAGTAGATAATTCAGGGAAGTTTGTCAAAGTCTAAATCCGGTTTATGGAATTACCGATAACGCGTACAACTAAATAACAACAAATAACAATGATAAAAGGGATAATAATATAAATATTGGAATCGATTAAAGTTTAGGTAACGATAGAAGAAATGCGTGCGTGGCATGCATGGATGGGAAAAAAATAGTTTTCTAATAATTCTTTGGATTTACCTTATTATCCGTAAATGTCTTAATATGTACATAGGTATATATAATTACGAACGGAGCTGTACGTATTTACATATTACTTTAGCTTTTATGCTGATAACGACAAAGCTGTAAAAACTTTGGAAAAAGATGCCCTTCTTCCCTGTCGAAAACACATTTATCAAACAGGGAAAAAGAGGATTCTTCGTTGCGATACGTACTACGGTATATCTTCGAATCTCCATTAAGAAAGAAGAAAACGGTTGTATTTTCTTGCTATAACTTCTTTTTCCGCGCGATAAGAGAAAACTACCCGTTTTTCTACCGTTGCCTCGAAACATTCATTTCTCTTTCTTTTCGTAATACAATTTCTGGTTGCTCTTCCAAATGGAAGAGGGAATCCGAGTGTCGACATCGGAATCGCAATCGGAATTTCGGTTGTCCGCCGAACGCGGCGCAATTCATATCGCATCTCGTCCATATCAGTGTGATTCTCGAGCTAGAGCTCGAACGTCGAATCGAGCAGATCTAATCTAACGTATTCGTGTTCTCCGGATGTTGTGCTATGTACCAGATAAATAGTAAATAATTCCTTAATTCCCGCTTAATTGCCAACGAGACTACGCAGTCTCGTGGCGAGGCATTATTTTCTTACCAACGAGACTAGACCGCGGTGCGTAAGCTTTGGCTTCATCGACGACTTGTTCTGCCCTGCGTTTACTTGTTGGTGACTTCTGCTCGTTGTTTGCTGCTCCCTCGCGTTCTGCTTTTTCTTCAGTGACTCCTGCTTGGCACCTCTGTGCATGTGAACGCAGCAGAAGCTGTTTATTAACGCGACAGGCCGGAAAATATATAGGTTCGTCATAGCTTGCCCGGAAAACGCTACTATCGTTAAAGAAACATCTATGGCCGTGATTATACAGAGAGCGACGAGCGATAAGCGGCAAAATCATACACAAGCGGTTACGTCCTACTTCTTGCCATATTTTACCCATCATAGACTCATTTCCGTAATCTTTACGATTATCCTGCCATAAAATCGGCCTACACTGCGGTTCAGCTCTTAAAGATTCGATATCAAGATAGTTCTTCGCATTCGTCGTTAGTTACTACGTATTTTTTGTCGCTCGGGTATCTACTACAATAACAATTAACATAATAAAGGAATGACGTAACGGCGAAAATTTGTCGCCTTCTCTGTCGCTCATTTGTTATATGGCCTATTTCCTATGCATGTGAAAGTTAATAACGACCGCCTCAGCGATACGAATTGGCAGTGATATCATATCATGGCAGAGTATCGTCAACTACTCGGCGAAACTTTTTCAGTATATTTCAAAGATTATACCTGGATAACTATAGACTATACCTGGATAAAAAATCCATTCACGGATACTCTCGCCGAAACTCTAACGACGAGGAAGAATCTTTAACAGAGCTGTGTTGCGAACGAGGCTCAAAAATCGAATTCACAACGTTTCGGTCAGCTGAATTTTGGCCAAAGGCAAGAAGGAACGGTTCTCAGCAAGTTTTTACTTGCATTTTCTACCACTTACTCGCGTGAAAGCGAATATTCTGTCATGGTGCCGATAAAGAATCAATTCCGAACTAAAATAATCATCGAGCCGAATCTAAAGCTGCGAGCTTAAAACTATGTTGTGTCGAACCCTTGTCGATCCACTATATCGATCGCTTCTTTCAAACCTCATTCACCGTCATTTACCTCATTCATTAGCAGGTATTTTAAAAAATTTTTTAAAATTTTTCCAATACTTTTTCTAATACTTTTTACGCGTCATAAATCAGTTAAATTCGTAGCATGTTCTAACATTGCTGAAGCGTAGCATACGTGTGCCGCGCACTATAACATTTATCTTAATTTTAATCGATGGTACGTAACTCTATTCATATAGATAATATACGAGTGGTCCGCGAAAAATAAAGTCTGAGAATTCCTGCTATAGATTTATATAGGCCACATACAGCAGCTTATCGTTTACTCCTTATTGCTTACTGCTTACCGTTTATCGCTCTTTTGTATAATCGTGGTTTGAAAGGACGAAGGAAGGAATAGAATCGTATAAAGTGTGAGCGAAAAACTTACAGATATCGAGTGAGATCTTCGACGTCGACGAGCATCGAATCTTGTTCCATGTGTAAGTCGTCTCTTCTCAAAAGTCCTTCGACCAGAGCCTCGTTCAGAGCAGCGATTCTTGCATGCAAATCGTTCGCGACTACTTGAAGTTGCGCGACATTTAGCTCCGTTAAAAGTACTCGAGACAATCTGCGCCTATCCTCACCCAGCTGAACGCCAACCTAGGGATAATAACGAACAGACCTTTTTATTCTTTTTAACGCAAAATATTATATTCCAGTTATTCGAACACGTTTTCCTTTCGATGTTTCATAGCAGTAAAAATAACGACACATAGATCTAATTGTTCTCCACACTTTGTTCTTCGTATGTTAGCATCTTTTTGGAAACACAAGTTGGAGAACACCTCTGTTTGTCCGATAGGAAGTTTTATATATAGTTTTAGTTTTGGTTGCTATTACGGGATAATTAATGCATCGATTAATGCTTAATTTCATGATATTATTAGATTCCAGGATATAGATCGAAGAATCTGATAGTTTTAATATTAACATACACGTTTAAACTAGAATACGATACGGAGTTCCTTGGAGTGAGAAAAAAAGATACGAGAGATTAAGAGGCAGACTTTACTGAAGGGGGGTTAGGTTGGGGTTAGGTTGGGGTGTCTCTGGTCTTTGTCTTGTTCAGAAGTTGTACCAGTTATGTCCAGCTCGAGAACATCCGTTTCTTAAACAATGGTCGTAAAAGCGAGCCTGATTGAGTAGCGATTCGACATAGCACAACATACGGTTCCCAGATTGAAAGAAAGACCAGAGTACAACGATACGAACGTTAATCTTTCTTCAGCTCTCTAACGATCATTTTCGATCCAATAACCACAAATATCTCGGAAGCTAAGAAGAGTTCGATATTTTCGTGAGAGGAAAGAGTCGTTGAAGATATCATAGAGATTATGACACATTTAAAAATCATCGAAATCACCGAGGCAACCGCTAATCGACGAGCTCACTGTAAATCTAATCTATAATTTGATCAATATCCTTTGTTTGATCAAAGACTTTTCGAGTTAAATATATTTTTCTTGAAACTAGGAAACTCGCGGAAAGGAAAGCACGATTAGATGGAAAAAGCTTGAAGCATATATATATACATATATGATAAAACTCACTTTTTCGAGGCTAGATCGCACCATCTCGGTAATGGGACTTTGTTTTAGCCTTTGCCTCTCCACTTCCATCTGCATATGCGCCATTTCTTTGGCCTGTGCCAGGGCCATCCGTGCCTCGGTTTGCAATCTGGCCTGTCTGGCGAAGAAGTCGGCTTCGTCGATCGGTGCTGAATTCAAACCGCTATCCAGTCTCAAAGGTGGAAGGCTCAGCACTTGAGGTCTGACTGGCATTTGTTGTTTCTGTTGTTGCTTCGAGTTCAGTGGGCTCGGCGTGGATCCAGGGGATGCATCGTTCTCTGAACACGGAGACTCCGTGTCCGAGGGTGTTTCGTTCATGAAGCAGATCTGTAGATTCATCCCTGAAGAAAGCAATTGATTTTCTAAATGTAAAATGTTGTAATTCTAAAATGAAATTGTACACGCTTATCTACCTCTGTATATAGGATAGATTATCTTCGAAGATATTAATTTGTCGCGAAGAATTAATGTGTGTAGCATTTTCAAACAAAGGATCTCCATGCCTTGAAAATTTTATTCTAACTTGAATCTTTCACATATCGTCAGAGTCCGCACTCCACGCCACGCACGCGATACATATCCATAATAAAGTTGAAATAAAAGAAAACCAAACATTAAATCAATAATCATATACCATTGCAGTTATTCGATCAATAATGTCACTACAACTATAATTGATCTATGGGTATAGATCGATGCTTTTCCACGAAAGATGCGACTAACGAGATACGCTTCTTGCGAAATGTTCAAGTGATACGGACCGCTTTGCAGCCGCGACTGGAGACTCGGTTTTCTTCCGCGTTCAGCGCGCAAGTCTTCAGCGTCTGGACCCATTGCCAATCTCCTTCGTATCTCTTCGCGATCATTTCGCCGCTGTGAACAAACAGAGAAATCTAAAATGTAAACACGAAGGTGGTAGAAAACCGTCTTCATGCTTTAATTCTTCCTAATTGCTTTTTTCGAGACTGTGCCTATGCGTGAGAGTAAAGTTATTATCGACATTGACGGTATTTAGCTTCTCTAACGTATACTGTAAATTAGACATTAGACATTATACTACGTATAATATGTCATTAATTGGAAAGGAAAAGGGTTGCTGTCGATAGATTATCCGTTTATTGTACTTTTCTTTATGATTTTTACACGGTGACGTGTGGGAAGGATAGAGTAATTGGTGTTTGCCAATCGAAACGAAATGGACCAATAGTAGAACTATAATATCTATTAGAAGCGATGTTTATAATGACTTTACGTGATAAGGAACAGCAAACGTCTCTCAATTCTATTTATTATAATTAATTTAAATTCTAAATAAATAATTGATCCTATATTTTGTAACGTAACGATGGAATGCTGTTTCGATAGAATTTTTGTTTTAATATGTGGTTACGTAATTTATTATTACGTAAATTACATTACGTACATTACACGTAAATTCGAGTAAAGTGGTTCTTACACAAGAATGATTGTATGATTTGTGATCAATTAAGAATAATTTTTGAAAATAAACCATGTAGTAAATAAAAATGTTCAAAATTAGTACGAATGAATGTATTCTCAAATTTAGAATGTATTCACAAATATTAATATCTAACTATATACAATAAATAATCGTGATTATTAATAGAAAATATAGGAATAGCGAATCTTTACTATTTAAAAATATCATTTCTCTAAAATTTCCATTCTTATTATAAATGATGCCATTGGAATTCCACTTTTTCCCTATTACTATGAGTCAATTAGAATTACAAATCCACCATGGTTAGATATTATTCTAACGAATTATCTAATATGCCGTAATATGTCATTACAAAATTTCTACACTTGATATAAATATGTATATTAAACTGAATTATAGACAAGAAATTGAAAGTAAACCATGATGATTCTGCACCGTAACGGAATTTAAGAACCAACCGTTTCCCTTTAGTAAAATTTCGCGACTAGTAGGAAAAACTATTTAGAAAGGAAGCATTCTTTGGAATGGAAGGTCACCGGAAGTCACACCTGAAAAGTTTCATCCGGTTCTCTCCGCACTACTCTATCGAATCGCATAACGAGATCTTCCCTTTCAACATCTTTTGTTTCGTCGGGCTTCTGTAGCAATAAAGTCGTTCCTTCCGACTTTGGCTGTTCCTTGTCGGTCTCTTTATCGTCATCCTGATGTCCCAGAAATGAAAGTCAATTCAATGTAACGATCGATACGTTTGATTACCACCAATAAAAATAATCAGAACGATATTCAGTCGTGCGAATGGCGACAGAGATTCGCGCGCAAAGCAAAAGAATAGTGACGAGTAATAAGTGATAATGCAATGCTCGATGTACTCAGCCAACACTCAACTTTCTTTCCTCCTTTTCCTTTAACGCTTTGTATTTTTGTATTTGTGTGAAATTAGACGACGAGCAATAACTCGTATGTAATAACATCTCGGTGTCGTTTTTAACTACTTTCCAAATGCTTCAATTTGAAGAAAGGCATATATATCGGTAGATAAAAAATGTCTTATCCGTTTCTCTTAATTTTATAGTAAATATACAAACACACACACACACACACACACACACACACACACACACACACACACCATATATAAATATTTAGATTTGATATCTACTTCAGAGAAATAGATTTGATTTGATTTGAAATAGATTTAAATAGATAGAAATCTATTATACTTCAGAGTAGAGTGCAATTTCATGGAATCAGAATATTTTAAATTTTAAGCGATTTATTTCATTAGAAGAGTATTAATGCGGCATATAGAATTTTTCAGTCGATATCGACACCTTCATTTACTTGTCTATTATTATTTGTAGCGAAAATATTTCAGGTAAGAGATAAAAAGCTTCGGGGGAGTTGGGTATATTTTTCTATTCGTGTTATTGGCTTTTTTTTGTATACCCTATTGGATTATAGTAGTACAATATAGTACATTATAGTAAGACATGGACATATAAAGGTCAAGTTTGTTTTCTAAATGGAATCATATCATCATATATATGGCAGCAATAATACATTAACCTACTCACGTGGGAAAACTATTTATCAGTTTAGTGGATATTTTAATTTTTATTTTGTAAAAAATATCGCATGAAACACACGTGCCATTTGTATTTATTTTCCTCTAAGATGTCGGTATCACAGAGACACCCTGTATAAATAACTAAAACGATATTTATATATATATATATATATATATATATATATATGAACTGTAGCCCTTTTCAACAATGACATATCTGCCATGACAGGTTTTAGCGTTTCGCCCCTTTTTTTCGATGAAAAGTTTGAGATTACCAAAAGACGAATAGATCAGTATCCGTATTCTTTCCGTTTCTCGTCGTTTTAAGCCTATCTATGCTTTGTGTTTTCTTAATAATAACAATAAGAATGATTTGCTTTTTACTTCCACTGTATAGTAGAGAAATTGCACTAAGGGGCTGTCTGCCAATAGGACATGAAATCATTTCCGAAAACTTTTTCACAATTTCTTAACGAACAATTATATTCCTAGTTATATTTAATACTTAATAATTAACACGTGGCATAAATGTCCGCAGCTTATCGACCACCTACTTATTCGTTACTTATCGGTATTCATATTTTTACTTCCTATCTAGTTGTTATATTATAACTATTATACATTTACTATTCTACGATCCTATCATTAATATTATAATATTATTTTATAAAACGTTATTTTAAAGCACATTAAGCGGCAAAACAGAGATACGTACGTATATATACATACGTGTTTAATCTATCGCCATTCTTTCGGCTGATAACTGATAATGTATTGGAGGCTATGTATGTATATCTTACGAGATCGAAGTCATCGTATGTAAATGTGTATAGATCCGTGACGAATCGGGAGTCCTTTTTATAATGTTTTCTTGTCTTGTTGCTACTACCCATGTTTTCAAGATTTTGCCCTAGTTGTTCTTTCACGTTTTAAGCTTTTCCGTCAAGCTTTTTCCTTGTCAACTGTTTATCTCCACAAGAACACCATACGCATTTTTCCTTCACTCTGTTTACACAGTCTCATCTCCGCGTATCAGTACGAAAGCAGTTCAACAGGCGAATTGGAAAACCATTAACATTAATGGAAGGAGAAGAAGCCGACAGATTTGACAGACCCGTTGATATTTCTTCGTTCACCATGTCTATAATAGGTGCTACGTCTACATGCTATCGCGCGCAACAATAAATTCTTCCTCTTGCTCGTATGCCGGACAGCTCGAGAGTAATAGATAAATGGCTTCATCGAATGATTTCTTATTCGTTATATGCGCAAGGCACGAGAATAAAAATCCAATTTTCTTATATTATCTATCGGTTACTTTCTTTTCATTCATTCGCCGTGTGATATAGCGTGAAAACTTTCTTCTATCGTTCGTTTTCCTATTGCGTCCAGGGAATTATTATGTCGGAGACTAATTCTCCGTCGACATTGTTCTCAAATTATTCATCGTCATTCTTATTTCTAGCAAGCATTAGTTTCGTCTTGGCTCTACTTAAAAAATGAAAGTCTAACAATAAGGTAACAATAAGGGCGAGTGATTGGTGTAGGTCTGGTGAAATACATTAAATCTCTATATTCAAACATGTTGAAAAAAATATTGAAATATCGTACGAGAATACTATTTACGAGTAGTATCAATATCAACAAAAAATCTGCCTTTCTAATCTCCTAATGTACATATATAATGTAGGATTCATCGTAATCAAGTTACTGTACGAAGAGATGTAAATATTTTTAAGATATCAATTTTAAAATCTAAAATCTTAAAGCTACACGCCATCTACTAAAAGAGTAAACAGAAAAGGTCTTTCCTTTTTTCTTTAAGAAGAATTTGATGATATTTTGCGATTCAATTTGCGATTCAATTTGCGATTCAATTTGCAATTCGATCGATATCCTCGCTCGTTCCCAACAGTTGGGCTTTCCTCCTACCGATGTCACAAACGACTATAACGCGTTTGTTCACCTCGGCAGACACTCTGGCGCGTGCTTTCGATTATATATAATAAAAGGCAGACGAACAACGTCACAAGACGCTATTAGATACAAGACCGTGTTTATGATGCAAATGAAACGTAAGTATAGTTTAATTACACGCGCCTTTCGATTTATGACGATTCGATCTATATTGTAGCATCTAGAGACGACGTGAACTGCTACTTGCGAATCAAGAGTGATTCGATCACGTTCGTTACCGATCACGCTGGTTCCTCACAGTGATTTGCGATTTTTCGTAATCGCTTCTGATTGGTGAACAGCATAACCATTATTTGCAAGCATCACATAACCCGTATGTTTTGTATCAACGATATCTGTATCAACAATTTTGAAACCGAAAGGACAAATTCAGAATTTTAAGATACTGACATAGGATAGAAAAAAGAGGCAAAGAATAAAATGAATAATTCCTCGTTTCGAATATTAAATAAAGTAAATCTACGATAAACGAAGGAAACGTATCACAGACAATCAGGATGAAGAATTACGATTACAGTGAGCAAATTCACTCGAGATAACAGAATCACGTTCATAGTTATGAATAAAGCTAGATCAGACCATAATCGTGATTCTGCAATCACCGTAATAAATCATAAATCATCAAATGTCAGTGATTTCGCACGCCATCTCTAGTAACATCGCCAAGCTATTTTCCTCGCGAATACTGATATTCAACATAACCTTCAAAAAGTATACGATCTATATGATTTTCGGGATTCTTTGATCAGAATGTACAACGAATCACGATGAAATATATATTTCGCTAATAGTTGCACAGCACTACTAAAGTAAACCAAATTGTCGAAGAAGATCACGAGGACACTGTTATTCAAACTTCGTCGCATTTATCACGCCAAGAATATCAATTTCTCCTTTGACTCTCATAAAGTAAGCCGCAGCGCCAACGAAACATCGTTCCTCAAGTAACGGATGCGGAAGAAGATCGAACTGCCGACGATTCGAGTGAAAATAAACTTTATACACTGTTTGCCGATGTTAGATGCATTTAAAGTTTAGTAAATTTCACATAGTTTGGCAAATAGCTGTTCGATCAATCAACGAAACTTTTATCTCGAGTCACGATTCACTGTCGTTTATTGTCGTTCATTGTCGTTCATTGTCGTTCATTGTCGTTCATAGAGACAAGATATTTTTTCTAGCTTTTTACTCGTGATAAAACAACAGATCGGAAACATGGAAAGATACTGGAGTTTTTACGACGTGACTGGACTCGCGCGAGACGAGAACAACACGGGACTGGCATAAAATGAGTCAAGTGAGCGGCGAACCGATCTTCCGGTAACGTTTACTCGAAGGAGGTGGTAAAGCCGATGGTGCCATTAACCGTCTACGGAGGCTGAACTAGCTTTTCACAGTGTTCGGTGAAAGTAGTTAGCTTATTTGATGCGCGAGTGTTCGTGTTTATTCACGTTTACAACAAGGAAACATTTAGTTTATACGGTTTATTCTTGATCAATTATACGGTTTAAAGTTCGGCAAGTAGTTTCGACTTTTCACGGGAAACAGGAGAGAGAGAGAGAGAGAGAGAGAGAGAGAGAGAGAGAGAGAGAGAGAGAGAGAGAGAGAACTACGTTCAGAAGCACAGGCGGTTGATTTAGTAGCGCAAGTTACACATCAGTTATACGTCGTAAGACAAAACAGCTCGAAATAAGCAATTTAAGACTCTGATACGACGAATGATTAATGCAAATAGTTGGCTGTTTGAATATTATTCGAAAAAATCAGCTATTCGGTATTATAATTAAAATTTAATTTAAGATTGATTTTACCGCTGATATATAGTATTTTCTATTAGCTATTGTATTACTTATTGGATATTATTATTTGATTATTCCCCGATAGAATTCTTTTGATTGATATTGATTGATTTAAAATATTATAAATGGCAATAGTAATTTAGAAAGTGAATTACTGCTTATTCTATTCTGTTATTCTATTAACATTTAACCTAATAAATAGACATAGAGTATGAATCAAGCAAAGAGTTGATTCAACATTTCTCTCGAATGCCTTAAATTATGCTTTTATAAGTATTTCATAGGTATTGCTTGTCCTTGTTAGTTCTATAATCGCACTTGCTTTTCTAAAATCGCAGTTCTATTTGTAAAACGTTTGGTATTTCGAAACAAATCTTTTGATTATCACTGCTAAAGATGGTATATGTACCTTCACAAATTGTACGCAAAATGTTTCGCTTGACTGCTCACGCTCGAGTACTCTTTTCACCTACGTGAAACCGAAGGTGAAAAGGATACGTGAACCGAAGATGTTAGAGAGTTAGTTGCACCTCGTCAAAACTGGTTTATGGGTAAAACGAAATCTCTTTCGATGCATTAGTTTATGATAGATCAGTCGTAATTATCTTTTTACGCATAAACTTGTAATATCTATACGAATGTAACGGTGAAATATTCTTTAACGTCAATAAACACACGATGCCTCATTTCTTTGAAAACATTTACCGACACATATAGGAATTCAAGTACTGGTTTAAACAAAATTTTGAGATAGTCGGTAGATACACGATGTTTCCCAATACGATACCGTCATTGACGATACAATCCTCAATTGAAACATAAAATTAACACATCGATTTGTTTGATCCTATACATGAAAGAAAAATAAAATATCGAAAAGTAATATGTGCATTTATACATGCACATACGAGCGATAAATTCTTTTCAAAAATGTGTTTATCGTCTCCATTATTTATTTTCTCTCATAATTTATTACGCATCGTTAAGGCTACTCGAAGGTTTTACGTGCTAAATAGTGTTACACTCTATCCGACATGACAGTTGCATTGATCCTCTTCGTGGCGACATCCGTTTCCTGCTCCCCCATTTCCATACAATGGACATTGCGCCGCGCCGGCGAATATAGATCGTCTGTGCATTTAACGAGACTATCGCTATCGGGACCCTGAAACGAGGTCCCAAGCCTCATCGACCTCATTTTCCGCGTCAATGGTCAAAAAATTACTCGCGCGAAACACCTCTTTTCTCTCTTGCAAGCAGCTCTTGCGAGCCTACGCGCAAGTGAAACATTCTCTTTCACGGATTCGTTTTCTTCGTTAATTGTTTCACCGATAAAGTAGGTTAAACGGGATTTTCCAATTGTCATTTAAACTCGACATAATCCTTCTTGTTCCCCAACAAAAAGAAAAGCTAAGGAGAAAACCTGTATTTCTTTTCCATTTCTGAGAAATAATTAGGTTAATTAATGTTCGAAGAAAGTTTCTCGACTAGTTAAACAAACTTTTGCGTTTTCTATTTCTTTGATTTTCAAGTGGAAACATTATGGTTTCAATTAACGAAGATATTTCACAATTGGGAATATACTGGCGACTTTCCAGTTTTTCGCTAAACCTACTGGTTGCAACAATTTTTATATCGCATATCGCGCCTAAACTGAGATCGATATCTATCTTTGTGTACGCCTATCGCATCCTTTACAGTTTTATTTACAGCGGTCGACATTTATAATTATGAGTATATCTCGGCCTTTGACGATTCAATATCGTCGCGTGAACGTTCATTGAATTTTACCCTATTATCATCTGTCTGTGAGAACATTGGCCAGCCGAATTTACCTTCCTATACAAAAATTACGCGATCGTAATTAACGTAATTAACAGTTGCACGCTTACGTTCGACGTTTCGTTACTTTCTATCATTACCCCTTCTACTAAAAATTATTATTCGAGAAATACAACGTTAACATACCTCGTTTCTCTTGAATCGGCCTTGTAACGAAAACGTTGCTACGCGCGACACCAATGCAATTAGACATATGTAAATAGCTGTTTACTCACTCGTCGTTCTTCTTCGCGTGCAGCTCTCAGGTGAGATTCGATCGCATCCAGATCGATCTTTGGCATCGCTGTCTCGATATTGTAGACGTCGAAGCCACCTTACATGAAGAGATGATCGCATGAGATATCGTTACAATCTTAATTATGTAATGTTAAGTTATTGCAAGTCGAGTCACATAGAAAATAACGATTTTTACTTTATTATTTTCTTCGTCAACCATCATAATTACTTCATTTCTAGGTTTACTATTATGGTCGTAGCCTTTTTACATTTGTCACCGAAATATTATGTGTATAATATGATATATAGTATACGTATACATAAAACATATACATATAATGCATTATAGATAAGCGATCGTTTGAACGAAAATGAACAAATGTACACAAGTTGAATTAAGAAAAGAGCAAATTAACATTTTTATTATTCCTTTTTCTAATAATTTTTGTTTTATAAATCTTATTTTATTACTATGAAATGGGAAGAAGCACGGCAAGTGTACGCGAGAGCATACTTAGGAAGAAGCGTAAACGAGTAACAGTGAAAGGAACGTGTCACGCACAATACATATACCTAATATACTGCTTCTATACTTCGATACTATATAATATACTGATCATGCAGAGTTGCTGTGCGATACACGTGAAAAATGAGCAGTAAAGCTCGATTATTCTTTTAAATGACACTAACCTAACCCCAAAAAGAAATCTTTCTTCTGTGATAATTTGCTCGATAAATGGTTAGTAATCCGATCTATTAGTAAATGTTATTTGTTCTTAATACGCGATTTTTACCTAATAGAAAAGATATTTGTTACCATCGTAACGCTATCAATTTACTAACAGAAATGTTGATAAATAATCTCCTCCATTTCATTCGATATACGTATTTTCCTTTGTTCATCGATAAAGAAGAACTTCGATAAAGAAAGAAATATGCATATTTGATATTTACTTGAATAATTCCTCTTTTTCTTCAATTACTGGAAATTGAAAATTAGCCAAAGCAGCAATTACGTATGTACAAGCTATTACGTAATGCAATTATAAATGATAACTGCGTAAGGATTGTTGATCTTGAAAAAATTTGTCAAATATAATCCTATAGATAATAGACTATAGATATAATATAATGTGTAAAATTATACGTTATAATGTGAAACAGGATGTAAAAAATGTTTTGAACATACTCCCCTTAAAAGAACTACATCTATAAAAATATAATCGTGAAATACTTGTAGAGAGAAACACGATACTTGGATAAAAAGCTAAAATATTCAATTTTCACCACTTAATGTCACAGAAATATTATTTATATAGATATTATTACATATAACGTATACATTATTATATGTATTATATATATATATATATATATATATATATAATAATAATAATAATAATATAACGTTATAATAAGTATACCTGGTCCATTGTCCGCATCAGCTCTTCTCTTGTCCGCACGTTTCTGTGGGTTCGCCGCTCTTAACTGTTGCAACTGTTGCTGTTGCTGTTGCTGCTGTTGTCTGCGTTTCGCTTGATTCCTGACCATTTTTTCTTTCTTCTTGGTATCCGCGCCCGATGCTTCCGGAAGATCACGGTCCAATAGCTTGTTCGTATCTTGCATGTCGTCTTTCGTCATATTGCTCGTGGGAACAGAGGATCGCGTGGACGAGTGAATAGGATCCAGTGCCTCCATAGCGACCACGTCTGGTACCGGTTGCACGTACTTCTCGAGATCGACCCCGATATCACGGCCGATGCTCGAGAGCAGATCAATCTCCTCGAGCTTCGTGTAGGTGGGCTGCTCCTCCGGATAACTGTCAGTGTCGGTATTGCTCTCCGAGTCGTCGTCGGCGGAGCCGCTCGACGTGGCCGTCTGACGGTTGCCTATTTTGGAACGGGCCTGGTGAGGCAACTCCTTTGCCTCGCGTATCAGGTCGATGTGCTCCACCACGATATCCTCTGTCTGAAAAGACAATGCTCGTTAGCCGCTTCCTTTTGCTTCACGGACAATGCGATTGGATGCATCGGACGTTTTTCATTCGATTTTTACCGAGTACCTTTGGTATTTATCGTAAACGTGATTCGAGTTAAATTTTCATTTTCTCTTTTATTCAACGCTATGCATCGTATGGAGAGTATTATATACATATAGCATGTGCGCTAGTAGTACACTAGTAATATGTACACTGTTATACACGTATCGTGTTATACTTGAAAAGCGTACTCTTTAAAATCCTCACTGCGTGTGACTTGAATTTGAATTAGCACGTACTTTTACAGTGTGCGTGTATGTGTGCGACGCAGAAACAGATGCGGGACACGATTCTTTGGTTTCTGAAAAATTGAGTATCGCATAATGCAATACGATATAATGCAGCACAATTTTATTAAGACAATTCGTAAAAAGTAGAATCGATTAGTTTGACTTTGGATTACGAGTGGCCCGATTCGTTTAAAGCGCTTTATTTATTAAAATTTACATAAATTTTAGTTAGGGTTCTGCTACGTATATCTATTGCAATATTATGTTTATACGTTATGATACAGTTGGTAAACATTTTTGTAGTTTTTATTTCAGAATTTACCTACGATCAACAGCGAATATATTAAATTATTGGAAAACGTAAATATCAATTTAATTCGTGAATATCAATTGGTTGAATATTTGTATAATATTTGGAAAGTGGTATTTAATAGCATTCTATGCAATCAATAGTATTCTATGCAATAGATATTTGACGCAATATTAGCCAATAATTCTATCTGTAATATAACGAATCAGTTTGATTAATTGTCATTGGTGCATAATGGTTAAATAGTCATGATTTCGCTTCATCTATGATATATATCATGATATTTTATATTCTAATATCGCAAGATCTTTCATTTAGATAGTTCCCATATCGCTTAGAATCTATCGTTTAGAATAGAAAATATATTCATGTTACGATGGAGTGGTTTGTGAATGTGTGAAACAACGCAATTGAAATGGCTTCAGAAAATCACAACAAACTGTCGCAAACAACTATATAACACGAAGATAATATCACGATAGAGATATAGATGACATAAAATAATATACCTCATAAAATAATACATATAAAATAATATATAAAGGCATTAACAAGGATATTTTGTACGAATAATACGATATTGAAACGAGTTTTATCAATTTTTCAAATTTTCCCTATCATACGAATAATTTTTCTTTCTTCAAATAACAATCTGTGTAACAGTGGATTTTCATTTCGAGTTTATTTTACAACTTGTTCTACGTTCTACAGCACGATATAGTCGCGAAATTCATCACCTCTTAGAATATTACTAACGCTTTAACACGATTTCGAGAAATTAGCCTGATTAGTCGTAAAGTTTGCGGAAATTTCTGATTAACGTAGTGGTGTAACTATAATACATACATGTCGCCGGTCGATGCCGACTGACGCTGTTTTAAAACCAGGAATGTAGTGTGAACTCTGTCGAATACATTGATGTGTTCTGCACGCGTGTGTGTTCAGTGCGCAGTGCTGCGCAGTTATTAGTCTTCCACACACACGGGCAGAAGCGTGACACAGACGGTATAAAGCGAATTCTCGTTAATCTTGATTGTTCGTGCTTCATCGCAACAGAAATCGTTCGTATTACAGTAATCGGTCTGTAGTATCACTACCGCTTTGGAAAATTGCGACAATTAAGCACTTTTCTTAATCTCTATCGTTGCCAGATTCAATGTGAACACAAAACATGTGTAATACAAACATCGTAACGTAATGCCCGAAATGACATACGATTTACGAGAAGCTGGCAGATGTTAATTTTTTCCTAAGAGATATGGCACCATTACGCGGTGTGTTATCGAATTATAAATTTATTTTAACTTATACAGATGAGCGTTTATGATACGTTTAATATAGAAACAATGTTAGTTTATTAGAATCTAAATTATAATCACAATGTCGAAATAACAATATCGTTACAACACACATGTATTTACATGTATATCTGTATATCTGTATTTACGGGTCACATAAATTCTTCAAAAAAGTTACCTCGAACTTGCTTCAAACAATTTGCTTTAAAAACAATTCGACAATTTCACTTCGATTGGTTCTAATACGCGTATGATAAATCAATAAACTTATTCGATATCAAAGTTTGTACATGGATGATAGAAAGCTGGAAACCCACCTCACCGACCTCGCTAGTCTTCCCCGAGTCTGGTATTTCCTCGATCTCCGGAAATTGGAGGATCTCCTTGACGCTAGTCGTCAGTTCGACGATCTCGACCTCGACCGGAATCTCCCGTTCCTGATTCTTTTCCAACACTGCCTCCGACAATTCCGTAATGTCCTCTGCCACTGTGTTAGCAAGCGCCTCCTCCGGTTCTAGCACCGTCAAATGCGTCTCCGCTTCAACCACGCTGTTCACGATATCCGATTTCGGCGTGAGGATCTTTTCTTCCGTTCTAGAGTCTTCAACGCTTTTCACGTAGTTTATACATTTCTCCGATGGCGGCACCACCGACTCGTACAAAGATGTTACAGTCTGGAAACAGAGTCGATTCGTGTTTAACCCTTCAGTAACAAGTCGACCAACTACTTACATATAGTCATTATATAATCGGATCGTATATCGTACAGACCACAGACGGTTAGTATAATACATTCGAACGGATCCTAATGCATCCCATATGATTACGATGATACGTGGAAAGGAAATAAAATACGATCTATATTGATAAGATGATATATATATATATATACGTATTAACCGAATTGGTGAAGGAAAACTGATAAAATTGCAACAATGTCATTTTTCAGGAAACGACGCAAAGCAATTTTATTTATGCATATCTCTGATTAAATAACGAGGAAAGTGTTTGGCGTTGTTGGAAAGAAAGCAATCGTTGGTATATTTCAGTCACTGTTAAGTCTTAGTCAAGTATTAGTCGCAAAGGAATGTCGTTGAACGCGATTGACACATTCACATTGTTACTGACTTAATGTTATGACTTTTCATAGCTATGCAGTTAAACTTACAGTTAACTTACTAAGTTTGAGAAAGAAAAATTTAATCTGCAGAGAAACTATGAACAAGCTTGGAATTGGAAACGAAGGGAAATTGGAATATAATTAAGAATTCCTCTGTTGAACGTATTTTGGACCAGTCGGAAACAAAGGCGGCGTTTAAATGAAAGCTGTAGCTAAATTTAAAACGCGTGAATTTGCTTAATCAATATTAGCTGTGACTCTGATTTCCAACTTTCAGTTTCTTATTCCGTTTAACTAAGCTTACTTGGTTGTTTCTCGATACATTATTCGTAGCTTTGTCTAGCCTCTATTTCAAAAATGTTCATTTTATTAGCTATCTATCCAAAGAAATATTTTTGTAAAATATACCTTTCTGATTAAATAAGCTCGAACCTAATAAGACCGAACCTAATCCATGCCTACAGTATTCGATCATTGTGTTTATTTTGAAAATTACATTTTGCCAAGTATTGTATAAATATCAAATAATAATAAAAATAAAGATAATAATTGGAAGTAATTTCACGATGTGCACCATAAAAAAAAAAAAAAAAAAAAAAAAAGGAAAGAAAAATATCGCTCGCTACATTTCACCCTCCTTCGTTCACCTTTACTTACAGTCCTTTAAGCCCTTTAATCAGCTTCTTCGATGAGTATTCATTTCCTAAACAACGAACAATCAAAATCCGTAAGCATGTTATTTACCTGTATATTAAACTTAGGTTTCTCATAAAAAATCTTCCTCTCATTCCTTTGACCGCACAAATGATTGATGCTGTCTTCAACGTTGTTGTTGTACTCGTTGTCGTTCTCGGCTGGTCTGGTGTCGATGTCGTTCAACCTTGTATAATCGGGACAGCTCTCGTGTTCATCCTCTGTCAGATCTGTGTCCGATAGAAGAGAAGGCGCCAGGTGTTGAAAGCCAGGATAGTTAGGGTTGACGATACCGCGACAACCTGAAGGCAAATTTCCCTCCTCGGACCAGTCAGACCACTCGGACGGTGTCAACTCGTGGGACGAGTCTTCGTGAGAGGAGTTACGCCCTGCGGAATTTCATGCTCGTCGCACATTGCCGGAATACTGAATAATCGTAGCGTGCCACTGGCTGACTCATCACAGCTGTACCAGACGCCCCTCACCGGGGATTTCATTGAATCGTTTCATTAAATCACACATGTTGATCTTAAACATTCTCACATGGTTCGAATCGCTGCTCTGGCAATTGCAGATATACATGTAATGGCTGTTTGTAAACTCTTATACTATTACTAGAGTTCCCTATTATTGCACTATAGTAATTAATTAATACTAATTAATTAGTAAATTAGCCGAAAGTGCTGGAAATGCTATTAGTGAATTGGCAATGTAAATGTAAGGAAGATGTAGATGTCAAGATGTCAAAAAGCTTCTTCCTCTTCGTTCCTTTCTTGTTTGTGTTAGTTAATTACATACATGTGTTTGTGCGCGTGTGTGTAGAATAAAAGTTCAACTAGAAAATTGAATATTTAAAGTGGATGTTACATGATCTTAAGGTATTAAGATAAAGAATTTCAAGACTTGGAGAAATATTAAGAAATGCGATAATCTGCTGAATTTAAGATATAAAAGATTACTGTTAAACTAAGATACTCCTAAATATTTAACATGTATATCGTCGCCGTAGCTCTTAACTGGTTTCCAACTTCATCCCATTTCTAATTCTAATATTTTCTAATATTTCTAAAAGATGTAATTAGTCAATCTACATACGTCTGTCATGTCTCGCTGGTATAGACAATAAAGAATACAAGTTGATGATAATACGACGAGAATTCCACTTTATCAATATCATGTAACAGTCACGCATCAATAAACATTCCAACTTATTTGAATATTTCTATTTTGAAAAGACTGGTCTCGACTCATATCAAGTTACAAGCTCCTCGGTAAAAATCACATAATTTTCTAGCGCAACCCTTTTCCGTATATTAAATCGTTGCTCTTTGGATGATTCTCGAGTTTCGACGATGAATTGTTCCTCGTATTTTATAAAAACAGTTCATTATTAATCCTTTCCCATCATAAATTTCTACCACAACCAGCATTTTCAACAGAAACCTAGTCTTCAGTCACAAAGCATTCAGCCAGGATAACGATCGCAGAAACTGAATGAAATTCATCGCAATCTCTTTTTTCGGAATCATAAAAAAATCTGCATTTTCACAGCGCTCATAGTCATCTTCCAATAGAATCTTTTAATTTCGTCCATGAAATCAAGTCCATTGTGTATCTGTAGAATAATACGACATTAAAGTTTTGCGAGAAAGATGACAGAACGCAATGGATCAACGAGTTATGTACTTGTCGTTCTGCAAGGTACATCGTCCGCGTGTCAAAAACATTCCGTTCGTCTTCTACTTTCATCGAACTATCTAAACTGCGCAAATTATTTATCAAATTTTTCTTATTTCAAAAAACAATGATTACCTTCGTAGTCGGCCAAACTCTCCACGGAACTGTTTCTACAGATTCTCGGAACCGTCAGGTTGTTGTTCAAGTTGCTGGTCTCGTTGTTCGAGCTATTGGTTTGCACGTTTTCGCGGGTGATGGCAAACGAGGACCACGTGGTCGTGTCTTCGGCGACGCGAAAATCCTGCGCAACTTCCACAACGAATTCGGTGTTGATTTGGTGGCTCCTGGCGACCGTATCTACGGTCGTCGACGAAGTTCCGTTACGATTTCCGATCTCCTCGACGATCGGCTGGCTCTGGTCGCTCCTACGTAACTGACTGCGAGTGAGACAGAGAAATAAGTCCAAATGGATCGATACGTTCCGTTAGCCGTGGCCCGTACGATCTATAACGATGCAAATATAGAGGCAGCACACCCATGTAAGACGTCTGCAAGGTGGCACGAGCTACACTCTGCTCTTTCACATCGCTCTAATTTTGCGAATAATCAAATTTGCGATTACGAGCAACTAATTCAGCCTTATCGTTCAATACTTTATTTACTATCTCCCTTGGACATCGACGCGCGATCATCGTTGCTTTTTCTTCGAACGCGTTTTGTATTTTAATTACATTATAATTAGAATAATTAAAATATTTTTGGTAAAACTTGATAAAAGCTTACACATCACTTGATCAATCGATATTATTTTACGAAACAACAGAATAATTGTTATCGCTTGACGTAAGCGGTGGCCGGCTTTAAAGGAACTAACGTGTATATGTATTGTAAAATAAACAAAAGATGAAAGAAGAAAAGTGCTAGATTTGAGTTGGATTTAAACAGGATACATAGGTAGTAGTGGTATTGACAGATTTATGCGAATATCGTGAAAACAAAGCGGGATCACCGGTTATACGTTTAACAGGAAAAAATTGTTCAAGACTTCAACGTGTTTTGACTTGTGCAAAAATCATTGAAATCAGAGATGAAGTAATCTTTTTGCAGTTTCATTTATATGTGTGTATATGAAGAATATGTATGTGAAGTAGGCGCGCAATTATTTGCCAAACTGTTTAAAAAAGTTAGTTAGTAGTAGTTAGTTAGTTAGGTAGTTAGCTAGTTTAAAAAATGGTTTAAAATAAAACTTACTGTTAACTAACTGTTGATTTCTATAATTAAATATCATATATACCTTAAACAGATATTGATTAAAACTTACTGAATTTTTATTTTCTCACTTGGTTTAAAAAATTGTGCGAATTACTTATTCTCAAAGCATACGAAAAAACTGTTTATACTTCCTATAAACGACATATGTAGTGTATTTTCACTTCCTTTTGGTATTTAATTTTCTTTTTCCCACTACTTTTTCTTTCTTTCTTTCTTTTATTTTATCGACATCGCTGTCAATTTCCCTATATAGACAAGTCAACAAATTTTGTTCAAAAATCAATCAAATATTAATTCTCAGTTCTATTTCAACTTACTTTCTTAATAATGTCAGAAATTAACCAACAACATTCATCTTTCTTCCCTCTTTTATTAAGAGGAACAGATTTCTGTGAAAGAGATTAATTCATTGATTGGAGAAAGTATGTACAAATATGTATCTGCAATAGTTGGAGTATAGTACACCGATATCAGTGCAAAAGGACGAATTTTTTCTCTGAGATGAAACAGTAGGTGGTCGTTAAATTGAGTTTCGAACGTTAGGCAACGCAGAAGAGCATCGTTCAAGCTAGCTTTCGTCGAATCTTTGAATCAACCGAGGAAAGTGATTAGTGCGTTACTCTGCAATTTCATTGCCATGGGATCATAAAGACAGAGATAGATGTATGCGATGGTTCGAACATTCGTCGTTAGAACACGAATAGACTATTTTCTGTCCGGTCTCGCATAATCTCGTGCACACGGCGGCAACGTTTTCGAATATTAAAAAGGATAACGTAACTCTATCTAATAAAGGCAACACACCATACTAAAGAAAAGAAAATTACTATTAATTTCGCGTAATCGCTTGCTAAGGATACGTACGATCCTTACGTCTAAGGATACTTACAGGAGAGAACTATAAAAATCATTGAACGACCAAAAGAAACTTTGTATTCGCTAACAAGACACGTGTAACTGTAAAACTGTTTTCTCCAAAAACTCGTGTCTTGGGGTGGGCGATGGGTTACAAAACACATGCGGCACAATCATTTATTGTGGTCTGTATGTATAGTATATGCGTGTGAGTGCGCGTGCGCGTGCGCGTGCGTTTATGTGTATATGTGTTTGATGCATTTGGAAAAGGTTGAAATATTTATAAATGACAACATCGATAAATTAGAAACTAAACGAGGTACATAATTACTTTAATCTCGTTCTACTTTCTCATCGACACATCACGTAAGAAGCACGAATATTTGGAATGCGTGAATAAAATGGAGATAACAAGAGAGAAATAATAAGAATGAATACAAATGAGTATATGTATATTATATGTATACGGTAAACTCTATGAAAAGGGAACCGTTTAGAGTCAACACTAACCTTATGGTTTTTCCTTTTCAGTTAAATGCCTTGGCATTGCTAATAATAAGGCACGGAATAAATATTCTACGATTTAGACTAGTTAAGTAACATTTAAAGCTACTCGTTGCTAGATCAGTGAAAGCTACGCCGTTAAGCTGTGAGCTAATTACTAATTCTACAAAGGATTATCAGCTACTCTACTTAACGATAATAAATAAAGAAAAGGGATGCAGTATTAAGTGAAACGTGATTAATCGATATTGAAATAAATATTGCACTCAAGTTCATGACGATGCTATTCGTGTGAATCTCTTAATGTTTCACTTCACTCTCGTAATAATATTCATCGAAGAACAAAAATGCAAAATAATTAATTTCATGGGAATTATCACAGCGATGATTAAATGAATGACGATGAAATGACAATTTCAAATTAAGCGCAACAACAATAAAAATGTTGACGCAACAAAATTCGCAAAAATCGGGAAACCAGCCCGAAACGTAATATCGAACACCCCCTAAATTTTTCACTTACAACAAAGTTCGTATCTTTGATCGAACGAATAAAAATATAGCGAACCTAAAAGAAACCGATAAGAAAGATAACAAAACACAAATTTCGATCTAGTTAGCGGGGAAAGATGGCAAGGAAGCCTTATTATTCGTTTAGAAATTTCCAATTAGAACGACTGAAAGAAAACTTTTTGTCGTACGAAATACTGTCTCTGTTCACGGAAACCTTTAAAAACCACTGTTTAACCTTTTTCGTGAAAAAGCTCGTTTCGAACGAAAGTGACCACGGCGCAACAACGATCACGATCACGATCACGATCACGATCACGATTACAATGAGGATCACGATGACGACCACGGTGACGAAACGAAATTGTGCGATTACGGAACGGTGAAGACGGATCACGAACATCGACTAACCCGGTTTTGACTCAACGAATTTGCAGTTGCACTTACTTGTTGTTCAATCCTCCAGGATGCAGCGGTATCGAGACGACAGCCTCCTTGAGCCGCATATCGAATCCTCGTCTGAAAACACAGTTCCAAGAGAGACTGGTTGGTTAATCAGGTGGATTGAAAGGATTCTTTCTGCTTTTGCACGATAAAACACGATAAAACACGATAAAACACGATAAAGCACACACACACACACACACACACGCACGCGTGCACGCATGCACGCACATGGTCGCGATATCCATCAATCCCACGGAATCATTTCATTTCACTGTCGGAGCGAAAGAAGAAAAACGCTGGATCGAACCTATTGTAAAATGACCAATAACTCTTCTCTTTCCTCTCTATCAGTCCGAGGGTTCTAAGGAAAGGAGGAATGGGACTTACCGACCGCCATGTTGAAGTCGTGCGCAAGGGTGCTCGCGTTTCCCGTGGTTTATCGACTCGCAACCAACACCCTCGTTTGCTCTCCTTTCACTCTCCTACCACTCTCGTCGCTATTCTACCTTGTCTCTTTTTCGCCCACTATATCCCTACCTTCTTCCCTCTGCTCCGTCTTTCTCTCCCGACTTTCTATATCTCTCTCCCTCCCTCTCTCCCTCATCACTCACTCTCTCTCTCTCTCTCTCTCTCTCTCTCTCTCCCTCTTCCTCACTCTCTGTCTCTTTCTCTTTCTCTTTCTCTTTCTGTGCTTTCTCTTCCTATGCAACATGTATTTTGAACGATTCTTTATCATTTTTATCGTCATTTTTCTTCACCATTCCGATTTCTCGACTAGTCAAAAGTTGCTGTTCTTTTTCCGAAGTTTTACTAGTATCGCAGAAATTTAGATTACACGAGGATATCCTTTATATTTGGTTAGGTTGTACTTTCGAAAGGAATATGTTTGAAAGGTTTGGCAGGCATAGTGGAAAACGTTTAATCGATCGCTGCTTCCATCACGCTTTCGGCTCGAGAGATGCATTTGCTCGGGTTTCTCTGAGAACCTGATTTCAATCGCATGATTTTAAAATATGGTGTTTAAAAGCGAATAATTTTGGTATAATTAAAAAGATCGTTTTAGTGCAGATAGCGAATATTACATTGTCTGTTTGAGTGAAAATATTTGTCATATGTTAATTTCTTTGATATTTTCATAAGTACGAATTTTTAAATGTCACTGAAATTCTTTTTTTAGCAAATAAACCTTTGGTTTTGCACAAGTCCCCAGTCTTTAGTTACATAGAAAGTTATTTGCGTTGTTAAGCGTTACATATTTCATTTAGTACTCTATGATTAAAATCTTTTTGTTGGAATTTTATCTCGAAACACTTTATGTATACGGAATGCTTGCAATGTACACTATTTCATTAATTCTATAATATATTCTGTAATATATTCTGCAACATATTTTTATTGTATCATTTCAATGTTAAACTTGCCTACAAGATACACTAAAATATTTTAATTCTTCATCTGTTGCCTTTTCCTTTTTTATATTTTCAACAAGTTAATGAATGAAACGTAAGAAAAACTGATATGCTTGAGTTTACATTTAGTTTACATTACATTTCTAAATAACGCAATAGAAACAATTTTCATAATTTTTCTAAAACGTCTTCTCCTTATTAGCAATAAATATCGGATATCTCAGATGAAGCAGCAGTAAAATAAACAGAAATAACAGAATTATATCATAAATTTTTATTTCAATTATTTTCTATTTCTTTTATTTTATCCTAAAGACCTTTAATACTTTTACATCGATAGAAGATTTGAAATCGGCTTACATACGAATGAATACATATAAACAACATAAATAAATAAACGATTTACATATTTTGTTCGCTTATTTTAAATAAATCTTGCTTTTCTACGATATTCCACGATCTCGTCAATGTATATCAAGCAATTTTCCTTTCTGCAGTGTTTATCGTTTGTAAAAGGCCCGTAACCAACAATGGATTATCTTACGCAAGTATGTATGGGTTTTACTAGCCTTGTATTTTATTTCTGTTATTCCACGCCTACTTATTTCTTATGGCTTCTGTTTTCTCATCCGTTTACCTCAATTCTCAAAGCACTTCAAGGAGGTAATTAACGGAACAATTCACAGAGAATTTCTTGACCTGCCCCCTTACTCGAATCTCATGCAATGTAGCCTATCCTATAATTAAAGCGATTCATATCTAAATATTTCAGCTATGTCTATATATTTTTCTTTATGATAACAACGTATTTTTTGTCAAGGGAGAAAACGCAAGGTACTGGATAGAAAATAGGAATCTCACCGAATACTAATCACAGTACTAGTAATTTTACTAATTTTCCATCAATAATAATTGAAAGATAACTAACAGACATCTAGCAATTACTTACTAAGACTTTAATTTTTGGAAATATCGACGAATTTAATTCAGGAAGAAAGTAAAAATAAAGATCACTCAGCGTACTAATAATAGTACGTAATTCTGCCAATTTGATAATAATAATAGTAAAATACGCCAATTAAATATTAAGTTTACAGATTTTCGAAAACCATTGAGAGTTTCATTACAATATCTATTACGATAATTACCATCATTTTTTAGAAGATTACAGTATACAATCAGTACAAGGTAGAATGAACATGCGTCGTCTGGTCGAATAAGATCTATTATCAATAGGTTAGTTAACGTTTAAGCGAAAATAAAAAGAGATATTGCCTTCGGTTTTCTTCATTGGAACGAAATTAACAAACTGAGCTTTATAAAATTTTGCCTTAGAATTAGTGTAAATTTGCGAAAAACAATTTTTTTACATTTTCTCTAGCATACTGTATTTTATAATTCAAATAATCTATATTACATAGTGTAATAGTGTAACAATTATTCGTTTTACGTAAAGCTCGGATGTTCGTTGAATAATAAGAAGAAAAGAGAGTCCACGATGAAAGAGAATGAGAGCTGCATATTGCATATGCACTGTGAACTATGAAGCACCGGACTATTTTTCTGAGAAAAAGAAGATTCGTATACCTTCCTCTCTCCTCTCTACTATCCCTATCTCGTTTTCTCCTGCAAGCCCTTTAACTTTTAACTGTCTCCGCTTGGGTTGCGTGCTATACATTATGTACATCGTAGATACAGGAACGCATCGATCGACCGTGTCCTTTCTACCCTTCCTGGTAGTGAGTTTCGCTTAAGGCCACGTGCTGCAATCGTGGCATGGATATTAGAGAAGTGTTCGCTCAACAGCTGGAATGATTGGATAAGCACGTGAAAAAGGCGGCGCGGGACAAACCGCAAGTTTTTTGAATGAGGATGAAACAATATAATAATAATAATATGTCTGCTTATAATATAACAAGCTTTCTTCGTTTGAGTAACTGACGAGGATTTTGAATATAATGCAAGCCCTTCGTATACTATAGAACCATTTAGATGTTGTTCCACTGATAGCAGGAGGAGGGAGGCGGATAAACGGGTAGGATTGATGGTGAAATATACAGGGATGATAAAAATTGTTATTTCATTCCTTCGAAATGAACCTAATGGTGTGTAAAGTTAGTTGGTTAAACAAGGATTGTAAAAATTCTCGTTCCTTCTATTTATTTTAATATCGGAAGGAAAATATTTAATATAAGAGGAAAATTAGTGTTTGGAAATAGATTTGAAACAAGCACCAAAAATAATAATTGTCTATTTTCTACATTTTTATGAAAAAGGGTTGATTTTTGTTTAAATGGAAACTGTTGATCATTAAATCTTGAAGAGATTTATCAAAAAGTTGATCGATTAAAAAATATCAATTTTTAAGCGTTTCAATTACGAATACTCTACTAAATGAACAAAACCTTTTTGAACAAATGTACGAAAAAAATTCTTTTTCTATCATTTATTTCCGATTAATTTATTCACATACGTAGAATCGCCATACCGACTAAGTATCGCGTACCGACTAAGCCATAATTATCGAGATAATTCAAAAAATAAAAGAATATATAGCTACTCCTTTAATATTGTAAAGTATAAAAGATTTAACATATTCTATATACATATATTTTCATAACATTGAGTAACGTTATATCTTATTTGATATTGTAAATCAAAAAATATTTGATGCAATATAATGTTTATAATACGTTTTTTTAAATATTTTTCTCAAAAATCAAACACTTTAATGCGGCAAGGATGATGTTACTCGCTCCAAGTTTCATACTATAATACATATGTGATACCAGACTTCGCGGTACCATCGTATCATATAACGCACGACACACTTCTGGCTATAGCCAGAGGTCACAGATTCTATTCTTTTGTTGAATCACCGCGGAGATTGATAACGATTTCATTTAAATATCAATACTTGCATCTATACTATATCGATGTAGGAACATGTGATGTGGCAAAGCGAGGAGGAGAGGCCTTACGAAATCGGAATTTACGTAATCGGACGTTCGATCAAAGAGCCGAGAACACTCATCGCCAACATACCATCTTGACTTTCCATTGTTATTGTTCCCATTTATTGGGCTTGGAGAACTCTACGCCTACTTTACAACATTCAGCTGTCATACATTGACATTGGCCATCGAATGATTAAACTTACAAGTACATCTTTTGTTTCTTTCTACGATATTTTCATTATCCGATTAATAATTTCCCACTAACGGTTTGCAATGTAGTGCAAACTCTTTTTCTCAACTGCTTTTCTAGATGACTCATCCATCCTCATTTGTCTTCTTCGTTAGTCAACTTCTTTTTTTCTCGTCACTACCTCGTGTAGTCGTAGATGTCTTTATCCCGGACGAGCCCGTATATATACGTAGAATGGGGTTTCGGAAGAGGAACCAGAGATACTGTCTTTCAAGCTTAGGTAGAATAATTTATAAATTAAAAAGAAAAAAAGAAAAAAAGAAAAAAATTATTAGACCGAATGTAGGGCAATACAAGTGTTGTCCTCGCGTGTCATAACTATATGTATAACCGTCTTCGTTTCTTTTCATCAATTGTGCGCCGTTTTTTCTTTGCTTCTCACATATCCAGGCATGCACATACATACACACATCGTTCTGGTTTACATGCATTCATATTCATACATTGCACCATATTCTTATACGCATGTAAACTGTACGTACGTGAAGCAATTGCAAAAAAACATATTCGAATATTTAGAATTTAATTTTTCCAAATTACATACTATGTACGTTATCTTGCTGAAAAGTGAAACGAGCGAAACCTTTGCTTTTGTGGTTGTATTCACAAAAGTAACTAATAATTATCAGAATGATCTGTAATTTTAACAAAAATATCAAAGTCCCTTAAATTATCAATACAATAAGTAAACTGTTAAAGCAAAATAAAAATTCTACACGGGCACTAATTATAAATATTCACGAGAAAAAGACATTAGTACTTACTTTCTGTAACCGTGAATATTATTCAATCAATTACTGATATGATAAATATTCTCTATATAGTAGAATAAACTACAAGCAAATTCAATATTTTCCGCGTAAGCGTGAGTTCATTTAATCATCTTAACTTAAAAACATAAACATTAACTACCCATCTCGCAATCCAACAATTCCTAAACACTTGTAATCTAAAATTATCTCACATAATCTAAATTATCTCTTATTACCGCTTCTACATATCGTATCTTGTATTTCGTTAAATCGGACATGCAACGAACGACTCACTCGTCTCTCGTACGTTGCATAGTTCCCAACCGACAAACTCCTTTCGTAAAATCCACCTTTTAGAAATTCCACCAAGCTCCTTTCCCAAACAGTAGCACGAAAACGCGTCTTTCAGCGTCCTTGCGTCACGCGACTCGCCTTTCCTCCATATTGTCACGTACGACTCTGTGTGGACTCCATGGTTACCCAGTTCACATGTATACGAGCATCCTGAACGTGTCATATTAAACTTTTTTTTACTTACATGCCTTTTCACTAGTAATCAGCAGTTATTCCTTAGCGTTTCCTAGCTATGATCGAACCGAGTCCTTAGCTTTCACGATGCCCTCGATGATAATGTCGCTGCCCTCGCATTCCACGATCGAGTCCACCAGAATCACGATAGAAGAGACGCGGGTGTTATCATAAAATTATTATTTTCTTTCGGATAATTCTGAAGCGAAAATGCCGATTTCAAGTCCTGTTCTTCGTTGTTTCCACGTCCACTGAGAGCCACGCAGCGATTACGCAAAATATTTTTGATGCACGCGCGAACAACGAGAGGAAACTGTGAGAGACGGTGTTGGCGTTCGATTTCTCTCTCCCTCTCTGCTGCTCGTCGCCTCATTCTCAACCCCCGATCAGGCTAGTGCATGCGCGTGGGCGGCGTCGGGGTTGCTGACGCCACCGTTCGAGGTAAACGAGAGTTTGTTTTCAAGTAGCTCGATATCGAACAAGACAAACTTCTTCGTTCACGCATTTTACTGTTAGTAGTACCGAAAGGTAGGACAAACTGTGTATTAACACAGCTTTACGTCAATCGTGTAAAAGTATACTTACATACAATTAGAAACCTCCTAACTCGTGAACAGGAGAATTATTGTTAACCACAGTTCTGATTGGGGGAATAGGAACTAATAACTCTTACAGACAGGTTGTTTACAAATAAAATAATATTTATATTCGTGCGAATCGTGTTTGAAATCGTATAGCATTATAGAGTTTTCGTATTAAATCTTATAGAAACACACAAGATTATACAAGATTAAATATATAAGGTATGTATGTATGTATCTAGTGGCGAAATGTTGAGTGCTGTGAGAGTTATGGGGAGTACAGCAGAGCGAAGTACACCGGACAACCTATAGTGGTGCTTCGTACTAAAGCTGCAATATGGCCGCGATCAAGTCGTCTCATGCGGTTTCACGGAGTCTCGTATTCATAATATCTATACATATCGGTGGTCGAATATCGTGCATGACCACGATAACTTGTGGCTGCAACCTGTAACACGGCCCCTCGTCTTCAACCAGAGAGGAAATAAGAGTGCTCGCTATATGTTGCTCACGCTCATTGTTCTGGTTGTTTCCCGACTAGTACTGCCCCCACCCCCTCCCCCACCCTCATCTGCGAAATGCTGGAAGCAACTTTACGCTAACATATCCAAGAACCTATTTAATTTCATCGTTCACTAATAAATACTCGTCTGTGGTTTCACGCTGCAAGAACCTATATGTAATTGTACTGTCCTACAGAAAAGTTCATACGTGCTTTTCTATCCGAGATAGGCAAGTATAAAAGTAACAAAATCGCACAATAATCAAACTACGTTGCCTTAAAAAGAGAAATTAATTGTATACTATATTTACTTTTAGAGAAGAAACGAAAACCTCTCCTTTCGAACGGTAATGAATCAAGAGAGCGATGCAATAATTTTAATATATTCTCAATACACAAAAGTTTTTCTTAGGTTTAATATGAAATTTAATTTCTTCGCGGTTATGTTTTATTATAAAAAAACCTAGATTTCATTTTAATAGTAGTTTTACTAGTTGACGGACAGTAAATACTGTTTTACATGCCCGTTCGTTTACGGTAATGATAAAAGCAGAAGAACAAATTGACCGTAGATAAGAATCGACGTAACGATAGATTTCTGATCCACAACATTTATCCATCTTACTTTCATCGCTGACCTAATGACGTAAAATTTATTAATTCTATGAATTTTGATCCAACATTTAAAATTGGTAAGATTATACATATCAAGATTGGTAACCTATCACAGAGGTGCTTAATTGATCGTGCACGAGCAACACCTGTCCTTCCGAGGTGTTCCCGAGGTATCCAGCGACTGTCTTTTTGTTTATATATTGAACATTAAAGCAACGGCACGAGACAAAAAAAGAAAAAAAAAAAAAAAAGAAAAGCATACCTGATTAAGTCTTTCAACCATTTTTGGGAATCTCCGTGAGTCTAAATCTTGACATTTCGTTGATCGAGGATGGTTGCTTTCGTCTGTAACAAAACAAACGTTGCCAAAAGCGTGGTTAGTGTTGCAAATATTTAGCATTCAGCGGGAAAAATTTCGTCAAGCAGCATAGTCATTTGGTTGGAGTGCTTGAACGTGGCAAATTTTATCATTATTTTTCTCACTGTCATACGATTGATTGGCACTTGACAAACTATTCTGCATAACCCCATTAGTGGAAAAGCACGAGCAATGCGATAACTTACCACCAATGGATGCGGCATCCGCCTGCTCGGTGATGTGATCGGACGCGTTACAATATTAATTCTTCATTATTAAATTGTTGATATAATCGTTGAAAATCAAGTTACCTAGGAATCATCTCTGCACGTAGTGGTCTTCCATTATTCCCCACTGGATTCCGACATGTTTCACGAGCTTATTTGCAGCTCCCTGCTGTTTCTTCATTAACGCGCTATTTATAATACTTTCTCATTGTAAACTCATTGTAAACTTAAGTCATGTGAACAGTCGATTTAATAATTACCAAAACTTTGACATCACTTTTCAGGAGAACGGTTGAGTTGCAGTCCGTGGTTCATGTTACAAAGTTGGTTTTCGCCACGAGTAGAACACGAGGCAAGCAAAAAAGTCTGACTTTTTGACCTTGACTTTCAAGGACAATTTTGACAAGACTTTTTCTTTAGTCAAACATTCACCGAATCGAAAATATAGAATCACGCTGTGATGATCATTACCAACAATATTTATATACCCTGTACAAATAAGCTAATAAATTTCGCGTTGACCTTACCAAATTGACAATGTTGATTCCGACAAATATTTAAATCCTGTAACGATGCACTGTTACGTGACAATTCATTGTGATCCTCGCATATGGTATTGTTGTTACGCCTTAACTGTTTTGTTTGCATTCACAACATAGGATATTACATTTATCGATATATTTCAGATTGTATAGTAGCTAAATCCTATTACAAAATTTCGACAATTTTTACGTACTTATCTAATTTAATTGGAAATATTACATCGTTTAAACAGTGGATTTCCTTTTTACTATCACAAACACGCAGTGCAAATTTATAGTCAAACAGTTGTGCTTTAAGATGATTTGGCATGGAATATATCAAATTTATCGAACCATAGACGAAACTATAATAAAATTCTATCGTGTATTTTTGTAATTTCATCCTATATCATTACAGACTTTTGTTTTAATAGAATCAATCTAGTTATATGTAATTATAAAAATTAATTCGTTTCTCTCCTATTCAATTACCTCGGCCGTAAGCAGAACGAAGATCGGGATTAAAACAACACTTTGCCTTGACAGTTTCGGCAGAGTACTCTGAAATGGCCATACTCCAACGAATGACAAAAGACGCTTGTTCAATCGAAAGGCTGGCTGCTCGAAGAAATCCATGCCGATTATCATCGCATTTCATTCATTGCTCCGACTTACATACAACGTATGTCGTAGACTAGTGTAAAAACGAATCAATAAAACTTGCACGAAGGCAATTGACGATAATTTGCTTGTTGAATTATTAACGGGCCAGTTAATTATTTAAATAGCCGAAACAGTTCATCGTTCTGTATTCATTAAATGCGAGAGACAAGATTTTCACGTCTACCTATCCCACAAGGTTCCCTCCAGTTTCTATTCCTTTCATGTCAGATATATTCGCAAAATGATAGCTAATTAAAGAAGATTGTTGTTTCATCGTCCCTTCTTTCTTTCTTTTCGTCATTATACGGAGAACATTGTACTTAATAAGCGAAACGACCGACTGCTATCATATTAAATGAGTGACTGAAACCAACCTATAGGAAAATGATCGCCTGCAGTAAAACGATTTTCATTTTAGAATGAAATAAACCCTTCGTGCGGACGGTGTCTTTAATCTTCTTGATGTGTAAAGCTAACAGTGTGACGTGTGAATTAATTTTATTTTTATGCGATTTTTTGATTGGAATATATAGCATTTCTTTCATATAATATACTTTCTTCTTTTCTCTTTACATCGCAATAAACGTTGTGCAATTGTAATTATAAACAAGCGGAGAGGTTATTCGAGGTCATCTAATTGAAATTGTTCTTTTTGAAGTACAGTAATTCCCGAATAAGTGATCATAAAACGAGTTTGCTAATGATCATTCAACCAAGTTAAGATACGTGGATCTTGTACGATCGGTGAATGACAGTTCAAAGAGATAATTTCAAGCGTTTAGTGAATTATTTATACTCGTATGTTAATGAGAATTTACATCTTTTATAGAAGAATGTAATAATTTGGCATGGAATAGAATTTTGTAACATTTCTCAAGTAATCAAACACTTTTATTTACGTATTTTTCTAATTTTATATCGTATATATTGATCTTTCCAGATTAGAGGATTGTCCAATGCATGGAGTGTCAACTACGGTTTAGCCATCGAATGCATGCCACCGATCATAGCACTCTTCCTTTCAATGTCGATGTATCTCAACGCAATTTTTAACACAAAAAAGGTACTACATGCATTTATTTCGTTTAACAAAGTAATATTTATTAAGGATCGAGCGCGATTTGTTAATTTAATTAACGGGTTCTATCTGAATCGTTGCATAGAGAATAATTTTCACAAGATGAAAGCAACTTGTTTATCGTTGCAATTAACATTTACACACGACGATGAAAACACGAAGAAAACTTTCGAAGATATATTTGCGAATTCCTACATTCTAGAGAATCTAGAAGAAACTTTTCTTTCTTAATTTCCATTAAATGATGTTTCTCCTATTCTTCTTTCAACAGATGAGGGATGTACTCTTATTAATTAAAAATAACCATAATTACTATGCGAATCGTCCAGAAAAGCTGATTCTTCGATATTATGACGTACAAGGAAGAAAAATTACACTTTATTATGCCTGTAAGTGTCTGAGATCTCGAACATTTTTCACAGTTATTTAAAAGGGTAACAAATTTTCTTATTCCCATCTTAGTATACGTTTACACAACAGTGGTGGCTTACATAACGATACCAGCAATATCGCTGCTAATTGATTTCATTATACCCTCGAATCATTCAGAAGAGAAAAGCTTTCCAATTGAACTCGATTATGGCGTGGACACACAACGATATTTTTATTATCTGTTCATACATTCATACATGACAATAGCCATGATTGCCAATTTAATTGCTTCTTGTGATACTACGTACATGCTATACGCTCAACATGGCTGTGCTTTGTTCGCAATTGTGAGGTAAAGTTTACATATATCTCTATTATGTTTAAAATTCTGATGTGAAAAAGAAATTTTTCTAGCTACGAATTGAGAACTGTGCACATTTTGGATGCGAGTAGTTTGATAAATTTAAAGGATCATCGTTTATTCGAAAACTACAAAAATATCGAATTATTGCCGGAAGATGAGAAGAAAATTTGTACGAAACTGTTTCTTTGTATAAAAGAATATCAAAATGCAATAAGGTCGGTAGGCATAGTGTACGGTAGGATGGACTTGTATTCTCCCGTTATCAAAGTTTTTTGAGACAATCCTTGTACTACTGGATGAAAAAGTGATTTGTACAAAATTTTAAATCGACCAGACAACGGGAGATGGTACCATATCGATTTTGCAACAAATTTCTTTATTTTTGTGACTATTTTTTCCACGTCGTAGTATATATAGTAAGTATACATGTTCATCTTATCGTTGAATTTGTCTTCTTACGCTCTGTAACAATATTTATTATTATTATTTGTTTGTACTTTAGGCTCAAAGCCTAATACACAACGAGGGGTTGTTGCATTCTTATTCCTAGTTAGTTATATTATATTGCTATTTTATTATACTACTTTAACTCTCTCTCTCTCTCTCTCTCTCTCAATAATTAATATGTAATATCTAGTACAGCGTATACGATACAATGATATATACATACAGTACGTACATACAGCTATATTCACATTTATGGCTGTATATAAAAGTATCTTTTCTCATATATTAAGCTTTATTACAGATCCAAGTGCGGTCTTCTCATCTTTATCGTTGGTTGCACGTAATTAAAAATGTTTTTTGCCTCTTCTCTGTTCTCGATACTTAGTACCTGTCGGAAGTCTTTTCTCTCTTCTCCTCTGTATATCATATCGTTGATATTGGGGACATATCGAGATACGTTATATCGTTGCTATACCGCGGAACTAAAGCTATTTGACAGTAATTGACAGCCGCAGTGTAGAATGCCAGAGCCAACGGACGAGCCCCGGGCGAATAGGAAAAGGACGATCTTCTCGGCGATATCGATCAGATATTCGAGGACAGGGAGTCACTTCTGATTCCGAGACCTGATAGAAAAATGGTCGCGTTCCGCTCTTCTACTACAAAGTAGTCGTGTAAATGATAATTCATTGTAGAAACGAATTCGTCAAGTGTTAAACCAAGCGTTAATAAAGTGAGTTGTGCCACGATCGCGCACAGCGATGTTTCAAATTGTTTCATGTTTCAAATTTCAAGGTTTCTTCCCTTCTCATGTTACACAGCTGGCATACTTGCGCGTCATTTATTTTTATTTTTTCCCCTTTCCCTTCTGATACTATACTACATTCATGCCTCCCAGCTAAGCATATTTGAACAATTGTCCTAATCCTGTATATTATTGGTAATACAAGGCCTAAATATTCTTCCCCGTTTGAATTTGTTAAACTCTTTATACATATATATTTATATATAGGACAGTATCTTGAGGCGAAAGCTTTATCTCTATCATCTAGGAATGTTTTGATTTCAATTTTGTTCCTTATATCGGCTATTCGATACCACCTCCTCTGATTCTTCTGGCTCTAATATTAGTGTACTTACTTGTAGTTCTACTAGTTTTTCGTCTAATATCGTGTACCAGTTGTACTTTCTGAAATTGCGTGAAACTGTAGAAAAGCCAAGTACCCTTCGATTTCAATGACTTTTGGATATGTACATAGAAGAGCTGAACTCGCTTAGCTTTCGTGATATTGGAGAAAAGGCGCCGGTACCGCTACACCGGTATTGCTGCCTACTACAGTTGTACGCTTGTCGCAACAAAAGAGGTCGGTATTAGTTACCGACCGCCAGCCGCTTATCTTCTGTTTATACACGAAGATCGGGCGAGCTTAACGACTCCGTGCAGAACGTACGCATGCAAGACTGTAAGAAACAGCTATTATAATTCATTTAAAAATGAATATCATCAATGTATTCGGTTTTAGGCTAGTTGTTTCCTCAATCTTGCCGTCGCGAGACTGCCGGCAACGTTTGCGTAAAAAGACAAAAAAAGAAAAAAAGATAAATTCAACGATATATCTGAGACACGTGACACATCATACTTACTTACGATGTACCGCAACGCGTAGAAACGAGTCACAAAAATAAACAAATTTTCAAAATCAACGTGACACGATTTGCCGTTCGATTCTAAATTTTTCATAGATTATGTATTCATCTAGTGGTACTATTCTAAGGGGTGTTTTGAAAAAAAGAACTCAAAATTAACTTTTGACAAATAAGTTGAGTAAGGTCCATCCTAGTGTACAGTCATACTGTTTGTTTCTTTCACGTCATACCGACAGATGGATTTTATTTTTCTTAGATACTGTAATCTTGTCGAATCATTGTTCGCCAAATCCATATTCGTTCAATTGTTCTTTAACGTTGTCTGCCTTAGCATTGCAGGAGTCGAAGCGAGTATTTGTACAACATTATATAATTAAATTAGAATATTCTTCTTTGATTCAAATCTATAAACGCTTCGCTATTTTTAGACTGTGATGAAACTAGGCAATGCAGCTGATACGATACGATTTGGATCATTTACATTCGCGCAAGTTGCTCACATATTCGTCCTCTGCCTTCCTGGGCAAAGATTATTGAATCACAGCGAAGAGGTGTACAACGCGGCGTAAGAATATCTCCTTTACTTTTCTGAAACGTTTGCACTCTTATATTTCAAGAGTTAATTGATGATTAATTCATCTAGATGCGAGGCTATGTGGTATATATTTCCTAAAAAGTGTCATAATTTATATAAATTTTTACTCGCAAGGACTTTAATATTTAGCAAAATCACAGCTTTCAAAGTAGCGACCATGTCAATGGAAACTTTTCTCGCGGTAAATACTTTCTATCGCGACTCATTTTATACGATGGTAAGATTATACATAATTTTATTGTAACACATACTTTCAGATTATTCAAACAGCAATGAGTTATTTTACCGTGTTGCTTTCAACTACATGAACTTTTAATGAAATTAAAAAGTAATATATTTTAGTTGCATATTTAATAAAGATCGTAGAGGTTTGACAGATAAAGAGATTGCTTTCGTTTTATTTCTGCGATAAATATAAGGATACGTTTTTAAAAAAACACCAATATTAGAAATAGAAAGTAAAACACGAAACAATTAAGTATTAAAGTAAAGGCAATACCAATGGTGCACGCACATTGAAACTCGCACTTTATCTTGACTTTGATCTCCTTCTTGGTTTTTCCCTTTTCCTCGTTGCGTTGCGGTGATTGAATTTTTGAATGCAAAGATTCGGTAAGTACAGATAAGTGTATATGCGCGTTGTTCCTCTCGAGGTACATACATATATGTAGCGACGGTTAGTGGATTTTACAGCATACTGCATGCTACGTGTACATCATGTAATCATAAACAATCTCGAATTATTAAATCGGCTTGACGATTTTTTCTCGTCTTCGAACATGCCAATAACCCTAGGCATTGCGTATGGGGCAGCTTTGCTTCCCTTGTTTATCCGAGCTATGATCAAATCAGGAGTAGTTGATCCCAGTATTCTAATTTGAATTTTTTTTCCACAAGTTTGCATAGAAAATGGTTGTCTCAACGAAAAATCCACGGAATCTATTTTAAGAATCCAGTCTAAGATCGTTTTAAAAAGAAGATTCGGCCGAAACTGTAGAAAGACTGACTAGGCTTCGATTTCGATGATATTTCGACATGTTGTAGAAATCAATATTTCAATCAACTTTTTCCTATACACATAAGGGGCGAAGTCGCATAAATTTCGTCGAGAAGTATTCGCGAAAAGTTACCAGTATCACTGCAGTGAATTCTACTTACAGTTGGGTAACATCCGTGGCAGCGTATGCATTAGTTGAGTCTAACTAAACTAAGTAAGACGACACTAAAATTATATGCAAGACAGAGAAGTAAGACGACATAGACGCAATAGCGTCGTAACAAAGGCAATACGTCGATTGGATCTTTTATACGATATTGAATTTATTCGAAAATATTAGAATAGTTTATTGGACAAAGTGATCGATCCGAATTCTACGTAGTTCATGACGGTGACTCGGCCATCTGACGAGCGCATGTTCCACTGTTGCGGAGTTTTTCGTTGGTCGGAACTGTGTAAGATATTTTGTGTATATGGAAATTTAACGCAAAGGTACGTTGATCGCAAATTGTGGTAAGTACAATGCGAAGAGTAATTCCAAATATCTCATGCCTAGTTATAGGTTATCATTATCGTTATAGGTTTGTTTTTCTTTGTATAAATTGCCCTGCGAGCATGGATGGACGATGCATCTGGAGAAATGGACTGTGACGAATAACGACGAGCAGCAAGAGGATTAACAAGAGGAAGAAGGAAAAGAGCGTTTAATCGCTGATAATGAGAAAATGTATTATTTCGTTGGTTGCGTGCGAGCGTGGGAGAAAAAGTGTGAAACGGGGAAAGGGCAGAAAGAAGTAGCTCGTAAATGTGTAAATTAGATGTGTAAATAAAAGCGTTTGGAAATGCGAAACGTTTTGCGTACAGCAGGTAATGATAAGAGCGTAAAAATATAGGGTGAAAAGACGAGGTGTGTAACAAAGATGCGTAAATAAAATAAACGCGTGCCTAACTTGAGTATGTGAAAGGTGCAGCGATATTGATTTCGCTGATATTGATTGATATTGATTGAATTTGTCAAAACATGGGTTAGTTTTGTTAGAAAATTGTAAAATATGTAAAAGGATTGCAGACGTTTGTTGCGTGAAAGTTGAAAGAAGTAAGAAAAGAAGGAAAACAGAGTATGAAATGATAATAGGTAATACGTAAGGCAATATAATTTTCCGGATAGCAAAAGAATGGATTCTTGTAGTCCAGTCTACAGAGTGGTTGGTAACTGGTGGTACAAGCGGAAAGGGGGTGATTCTACGCGAAAAAAAGTCGAAAATATAGAATAAAAATCTTTCTTTTTATTTTATTTTTTTTTTTTTTTTTTTTTAATTTTTCCATCGAGACAACGATCTACAGTGAGATCCGTTATAACGAGACGTGATAAAGTGCACGCGTACCGAGCGAAAATTCAAAGTCGAAATTTCTCGAAAACAAAGCCGCAAACGAAAAATTTTTCCCCATGGATCCCCGTGGGCGGATGTTCCCGGCGTTGATGTCCAGGTGACAGCCATCCGTATCTCCGATCCAGTCCGGAGCGTCCAGGACTCTGTATGGCTCGGCCACCACCGCTAGGGCCATCGTCCTCTCCAGGATGGTTTGAAAGAGCAGGTCTTGTGCCTGTCTTGACCGTCCCAGATTGGTCTGGAGGATGCGCATCTTCTTAATCCCCTAAGTTCATGGTTTCCATCGCTTCCTCCGCTCCAACCTCCTTGCTCACGGGTTTAGAGTCGGGAATTTCCTGCGGCGAGCCTTCCTTGTTACCGTTTCCTACCGCGAACTCATCGGTCGCGGGTTTGGTTCTGTATAAAGAAAAACTTCGAAACGAATTAATCGTCGTGCGCAATGTCTGTCGTGATCGTGAGGGATGTGAAACTTTCCAAAGAGTCTAATTAGTCGTCAATTGAAGTTGATCTTGAGTTGATAGGGCGAGCCTATAATTCAATGTTTCCTCTTGGCAAAACAAATTGTATTCTGATGTTGCTAGCGGGTCCAGCCGTTCATAAATGTTAATCGACGTTACGATCGAACCGACCGCGGGCCATCGTTCGATAAATCGAATTAAGATCGACCTGCAGATGCTTCGATGATATCCAAATATTTTTCAATAGCTTTTCCACTCTTTCAACTTCATTTTTTCCGATTAAAAATATAAAATCGTATACGAATGTACTCCCATTTCTCCCTTTTTATTAAAATATTATACTATTGCATCATTAAAATATTGAAACGTTAAAATATAAAATTTCTTTCATCGAGACATTAAAGTACAAACTGTTATCGTCCTTTTGTTAAGATTTCTTCGATTGAGAAAGAGATCTATCCAAGCACCTGTAACTTACTATTACAAAAAAATAAGCTAAAATTTGTCATATCAAGTTTAATCGTGCAAAAGCCCAATGATGTGTTTGCTTTCTAGCGATAAACTGTTTCAAACGAGTTCTCTCTATTATGGCTGGTACTGTAGAAATCCTTCGTCAAGGCACTCGTTAAATAAGAAGAAAATTCTGAAAGAACGAAAGTCTCCGTAGAGATTGGAGAAATGAAAAATCGAATAAAATCTGACTTTCCAACGAAAAATCATTTTTCGAACCTTTCTGCGATACTCGTCTTAGAATGAGAATGGAAACTAGTCAATTTGAGATGAAGATAAAGATGCGTCAGACTTTCGCCAGATTCGAGAATGGTCGTTACTCTTTCTCCGTCTTTCGTTTAATTTCTCAATGGCCTAATCGCAGCAAGCTGGAGTCCATACTGAACGTGTATCGTAGTTATTAATCGCGCCATGTGATTTGCCAGGAATAGCATGAAATAAATTTTTATTAAAAAAAAGACAAGCTACAATAGATCGAATCATTTTATACCTTTCTACGAAAATTCACACCCACGAAATCCCCGACAAGTTCACTCCTCTAATGATTAATTACTATTTTAGGAAAAAGATAGTTATCCGACGATGTTAAAAATCTGAGCATAATGGAGATGTACGTACAACAGATACTCACGGGAAAAATCAACGAGACTAATAATAAAATCAATGAATTAGAAAAATAAAAGAGCTATAGGCAAATATCTTATAATATACAGTGGCATAACCTGCAATTTATTATAAAATAATTGATCCGAGCAAAATTTATTATGAAAAAAGGTTGCTAAATATGATAGACACTTTCGAATACTAATCGAATAAAATCATTCAGTTAATTTTCATAGAATTTGATACTTCATCAAGCCTAATAAATCCTTTGATAGATCTAACGAAGAATATTATTCGCTACATAATTAATATCTGTATCACGTACATCGATGCAAGCGCTATTAAAGAAAAAAGAGCCATTTTATGTTACAGCTATAACGAGTAAATTTACTCGTTTAACTTGACAGGAATTAAAAAAGAACCTGACATTTAAGTAAGTATTAAATAAGAATTGTAAATATCGCATACACTGATGTAAGTGTTATTCAAGAAAAAAGAACATTTTATTTTTTACTTAGCACGACTAATTGAACGAAAATCGATAATATAATATAACGCTTAATATAAATTTTATCTGTCTGATTATTTAATAGCTTAACTTATTTCACAGTAACGTCATCGACTGCCCTTAGGCTCTTTTCCCTTTTTGTTCAAACTAATCGATAGTCGAAAACTAGTATCAAGGAGGTGCGAATTTAGTCTTAGTTTGTAGAAACTATTAAAATGATAAAAATGGATATCGTATTAAATCGTAAAAGATGCCAATTTACGATAAAAATTAAGAAATCGTTCAATTTGATTTTGTTACAATGGAAAAACCGCCTCCTGCTATGTCAAAAAATCGTTACCGTTTGATTAACAAACCGACGCCTTGTTAAGTTATATAAGGAACACGGAAGTCGCGCGCGAGCTCTTTTGTGCCTGAAATTCCGGAGAGTGAACATCGAAGAAGAACATAAATATCAGGTAAGTAAGAAAAAATATCAAACAACAACATTGTAACGAGTAATTTATAACGTCTAAACCATTAATTTACAACACTTAAGCTATTAATTTATAACATTCAAGCCATTAATTTATAACATTTAAGGAATTAATTTATAACGTCTAAACTATTAATTTACAACATTTAAACTATTCTTTTCTAACAATTTACTATTAATTTATTAACTAATTCAATGGATTAATTTATTAACATTTAAACTATTAATTTGAAACATATAAACTATTGTAGTATCGTGGTCAGATTGTCTAAGAAATATCGGCTGAACTATAAACAATTTTGCGAGAGAGCCTAAGTGCCGACAGGCCGAAAGGGTCGGGAAACTTCAATGGGCCAAGCGGCCCATCAATGTGTCGTCGGTCCTTCAGTCTAGTGATTCCGCGGAAAAAGGCGACGTGATCAGGATCGCGGACGGTTACGGAACACGTACGTGGTGGGGGTATGAGAAGAACAAAGGGATGCTTAAGGAAAAAAGGCAAGTTAATCGGCAGTCGTGAATTGATAGTCGAATTGTGAGGAGGTAGTTAGTTGCGAGTCGAGAGTTGAGCTGAGAGAGTTGAGTCGAGACAGAGTTGCCGAGTTGTCATGAGTTGTAAACTATTAGTTGTGAGTTATTAATTATCAATCTAATTGTCTTAGTTATATCGTATTACTACATTAAGTTCACGTTAAATAACCATCGTTTCCTGTTTAATCCACTGTAAGTAGATCCATCTATCAATAAATTTATCATATAGAATAGAAATCATTGGAAATCCTAATTTCTAATATTTCTGAATAAATAATCCTATACTATTAATTTACAATATTTAAAATATTAATTTATAACATTTAAACTATTAATTTGTAACATTTGGAACATTAATTTATAACATTTAAACTATTAACCCTTTGCGGACGGGGCCGCGTATCTTGTCAGGTTCAAAATAATGTTCGTCACCACTATTATTATTATCGAACATGTTCTTTCTGGAACTTTTAGGCATCGTGTATAAGGTATTGTAAAAAATATATAAAAAGCTTTGTGATTCATCTGGTAATGCCATTGAAAGATTGAAATTTGTTCTGACTCGACTATCATCCTGCATCGCAAGTTTACGTTAAACGGAAGATAAGTTTTTTGAAGATCTAAAATCTTCATAACATAATACTGTTTAGTTTATTATACCCATGCCCAAATACGCATAAGATTATCGCTCAGAAAAATAGAAGTACGCCAGCCATTTCTAAATAACTGTCCGGAACTGTGAACAGATTCAGGCAGCTATATGTCGACACGCGTCCGCAACGGTAAAAAGACTTGGGCAGCTATTTGCCGACACTCGTCCGCAAAAGGTAAATTTAATACATTTGGAACAATAATTTATAACTTTTAAACTACCCTTTGTACTCGACCGCCTTTTCGGTTGGTCGTAGCAGCAGCTCGAGACAATTTTGCGCGTATGTGACGAGTGTATTGTAGGTAATATAAAATGATTTTATATAAAAATTAATTTAAAAAGACATTATATTTTAATAATTCATATATATTTACATCTTTGAAAGTATAATTTTTTAATATTTTTTTGTATCTTTTTATTACGATAATTTATAAAACGTCTGCCATGATGCATCCTTGGCTTGTCGGGACAAGTATCGTAATAATAAGTTGTTTCGCGTCTTTCTCCTGCTTTGTTTCGGTAAGAACACACATAACAATACTTCTTTGTTCTTGTTAAAATTACATGGAGCTTTCCATTTAACCGAATTTCATCACAATTAGCAGTCGATGTCGAAGCTCGATCTCGTGGTTGTCCAATATCTCCTCTTAACTGGTCTACTAAAGTTTTTGTAAATCGCAGGTGGTTAAATGGCTTTTCGTTCTTTTGTCTTTTTTTTATAGAACATGTGAATTAATTAAACAAATTTCCAAATCCATTTTTTTAGACATTTTTACAACATTTAAGCCATTAATTTTCCTTTAAGCTGTTTATTTACAACATTCGAACATTTAATTTATAACGTTTGACCTATTGATTTGAAGCATTTAAAATAATAATTTACACCATTTAATACATTGAATTACAACGTTTGAGTTGTTAATTCAGGGCCTTTGAATCATTAATTTATAACATTTACGCTATTTATTTGTAACATTTATACCATTTATTTACGACATTTAAGAGGTACATTTGTGATATCTGCAAACCGTTTCTGTTTGGTCGACCGTTGGCATTTTGCCACGTGTATACCAACAGGTTTGCAAGGAACACATTTACTCTCGTGCTACGTCAGTTGTGTTTCAACCAGTGTACAATGCAGATCGAAGAATTAAACTTTTACGAATTAACTTATTAATTTATAACATTGCGGCTATTAATTTGTATCATTCAAAGTATTAATTTACAGTGTCTACCTATTCTTTTCTTACAATTTACCATTAATTTATAACCATTTAAACTATTAATTTATAACGTTTGACCTATTGATTTGAAGCATTTAAAATAATAATTTACACCATTTAATACATTGAATTACAACGTTTGAGTTGTTAATTCAGGGCCTTTGAATCATTAATTTATAACATTTACGCTACTTATTTGTAACATTTATACCATTTATTTACGACATTTAAGAGGTACATTTGTGATATCTGCAAACCGTTTCTGTTTGGTCGACCGTTGGCATTTTGCCACGTGTATACCAACAGGTTTGCAAGGAACACATTTACTCTCGTGCTACGTCAGTTGTGTTTCAACCAGTGTACAATGCAGATCGAAGAATTAAACTTTTACGAATTAACTTATTAATTTATAACATTGCGGCTATTAATTTGTATCATTCAAAGTATTAATTTACAGTGTCTACCTATTCTTTTCTTACAATTTACCATTAATTTATAACCATTTAAACTATTAATTTATAACGTTTGACCTATTGATTTGAAGCATTTAAAATAATAATTTACACCATTTAATACATTGAATTACAACGTTTGAGTTGTTAATTCAGGGCCTTTGAATCATTAATTTATAACATTTACGCTACTTATTTGTAACATTTATACCATTTATTTACGACATTTAAGAGGTACATTTGTGATATCTGCAAACCGTTTCTGTTTGGTCGACCGTTGGCATTTTGCCACGTGTATACCAACAGGTATGCAAGGAACACATTTACTCTCGTGCTACGTCAGTTGTGTTTCAACCAGTGTACAATGCAGATCGAAGAATTAAACTTTTACGAATTAACTTATTAATTTATAACATTGCGGCTATTAATTTGTATCATTCAAAGTATTAATTTACAGTGTCTACCTATTCTTTTCTTACAATTTACCATTAATTTATAACCATTTAAACTATTAATTTATAACGTTTGACCTATTGATTTGAAGCATTTAAAATAATAATTTACACCATTTAATACATTGAATTACAACGTTTGAGTTGTTAATTCAGGGCCTTTGAATCATTAATTTATAACATTTACGCTACTTATTTGTAACATTTATACCATTTATTTACGACATTTAAGAGGTACATTTGTGATATCTGCAAACCGTTTCTGTTTGGTCGACCGTTGGCATTTTGCCACGTGTATACCAACAGGTATGCAAGGAACACATTTACTCTCGTGCTACGTCAGTTGTGTTTCAACCAGTGTACAATGCAGATCGAAGAATTAAACTTTTACGAATTAACTTATTAATTTATAACATTGCGGCTATTAATTTGTATCATTCAAAGTATTAATTTACAGTGTCTACCTATTCTTTTCTTACAATTTACCATTAATTTATAACCATTTAAACTATTAATTTATAACGTTTGACCTATTGATTTGAAGCATTTAAAATAATAATTTACACCATTTAATACATTGAATTACAACGTTTGAGTTGTTAATTCAGGGCCTTTGAATCATTAATTTATAACATTTACGCTATTTATTTGTAACATTTATACCATTTATTTACGACATTTAAAAGGTACATTTGTGATATCTGCAAACCGTTTCTGTTTGATCGACCGTTGGCATTTTTCCACGTGTATACCAACAGGTATGCAAGGAACACATTTGCTCTCGTGCTACGTCAGTTGTGTTTCAACCAGTGTACGATGCAGATCGAAGAATTAAACTTTTACGAATTAACTTATTAATTTATAACATTGCGGCTATTAATTTGTATCATTCAAAGTATTAATTTACAGTGTCTACCTATTCTTTTCTTACAATTTACCATTAATTTATAACCATTTAAACTATTAATTTATAACGTTTGAACTATTGATTTGAAGCATTTAAAATAATAATTTACACCATTTAATACATTGAATTACAACGTTTGAGTTGTTAATTCAGGGCCTTTGAATCTTTAATTTATAACATTTACGCTATTTATTTGTAACATTTATACCATTTATTTACGACATTTAAAAGGTACATTTGTGATATCTGCAAACCGTTTCTGTTTGATCGACCGTTGGCATTTTGCCACGTGTATACCAACAGGTATGCAAGGAACACATTTACCCTCGTGCGATGTCAGTTGTGTTTCAACCAGTGTACAATGCAGATCGAAGAATTAAACTTTTACGAATTAACTTATTGTTTTATAACATTGCGGCTATTAATTTGTATCATTCAAAATATTAATTTACAGTGTCTACCTATTCTTTTCTTACTTTTTACCATTAATTTATAACCATTTAAACTATTAATTTATAACGATTGACCTATTGATTTGAAGCATTTAAAATAATAATTTACACCATTTAATACATTGAATTACAACGTTTGAGTTGTTAATTCAGGGCCTTTGAATCATTAATTTATAACATTTACGCTATTTATTTGTAACATTTATACCATTTATTTACGACATTTAAAAGGTACATTTGTGATATCTGCAAACCGTTTCTGTTTGATCGACCGTTGGCATTTTGCCACGTGTATACCAACAGGTATGCAAGGAACACATTTACCCTCGTGCGACGTCAGTTGTGTTTCAACCAGTGTACAATGCAGATCGAAGAATTAAACTTTTACGAATTAACTTATTAATTTATAACATTGCGGCTATTAATTTGTATCATTCAAAGTATTAATTTACAGTGTCTACCTATTCTTTTCTTACAATTTACCATTAATTTATAACCATTTAAACTATTAATTTATAACGTTTGACCTATTGATTTGAAGCATTTAAAATAATAATTTACACCATTTAATACATTGAATTACAACGTTTGAGTTGTTAATTCAGGGCCTTTGAATCATTAATTTATAACATTTACGCTACTTATTTGTAACATTTATACCATTTATTTACGACATTTAAGAGGTACATTTGTGATATCTGCAAACCGTTTCTGTTTGGTCGACCGTTGGCATTTTGCCACGTGTATACCAACAGGTTTGCAAGGAACACATTTACTCTCGTGCTACGTCAGTTGTGTTTCAACCAGTGTACAATGCAGATCGAAGAATTAAACTTTTACGAATTAACTTATTAATTTATAACATTGCGGCTATTAATTTGTATCATTCAAAGTATTAATTTACAGTGTCTACCTATTCTTTTCTTACAATTTACCATTAATTTATAACCATTTAAACTATTAATTTATAACGTTTGACCTATTGATTTGAAGCATTTAAAATAATAATTTACACCATTTAATACATTGAATTACAACGTTTGAGTTGTTAATTCAGGGCCTTTGAATCATTAATTTATAACATTTACGCTACTTATTTGTAACATTTATACCATTTATTTACGACATTTAAGAGGTACATTTGTGATATCTGCAAACCGTTTCTGTTTGGTCGACCGTTGGCATTTTGCCACGTGTATACCAACAGGTATGCAAGGAACACATTTACTCTCGTGCTACGTCAGTTGTGTTTCAACCAGTGTACAATGCAGATCGAAGAATTAAACTTTTACGAATTAACTTATTAATTTATAACATTGCGGCTATTAATTTGTATCATTCAAAGTATTAATTTACAGTGTCTACCTATTCTTTTCTTACAATTTACCATTAATTTATAACCATTTAAACTATTAATTTATAACGTTTGACCTATTGATTTGAAGCATTTAAAATAATAATTTACACCATTTAATACATTGAATTACAACGTTTGAGTTGTTAATTCAGGGCCTTTGAATCATTAATTTATAACATTTACGCTACTTATTTGTAACATTTATACCATTTATTTACGACATTTAAGAGGTACATTTGTGATATCTGCAAACCGTTTCTGTTTGGTCGACCGTTGGCATTTTGCCACGTGTATACCAACAGGTATGCAAGGAACACATTTACTCTCGTGCTACGTCAGTTGTGTTTCAACCAGTGTACAATGCAGATCGAAGAATTAAACTTTTACGAATTAACTTATTAATTTATAACATTGCGGCTATTAATTTGTATCATTCAAAGTATTAATTTACAGTGTCTACCTATTCTTTTCTTACAATTTACCATTAATTTATAACCATTTAAACTATTAATTTATAACGTTTGAACTATTGATTTGAAGCATTTAAAATAATAATTTACACCATTTAATACATTGAATTACAACGTTTGAGTTGTTAATTCAGGGCCTTTGAATCTTTAATTTATAACATTTACGCTATTTATTTGTAACATTTATACCATTTATTTACGACATTTAAAAGGTACATTTGTGATATCTGCAAACCGTTTCTGTTTGATCGACCGTTGGCATTTTTCCACGTGTATACCAACAGGTATGCAAGGAACACATTTGCTCTCGTGCTACGTCAGTTGTGTTTCAACCAGTGTACAATGCAGATCGAAGAATTAAACTTTTACGAATTAACTTATTAATTTATAACATTGCGGCTATTAATTTGTATCATTCAAAGTATTAATTTACAGTGTCTACCTATTCTTTTCTTACAATTTACCATTAATTTATAACCATTTAAACTATTAATTTATAACGTTTGAACTATTGATTTGAAGCATTTAAAATAATAATTTACACCATTTAATACATTGAATTACAACGTTTGAGTTGTTAATTCAGGGCCTTTGAATCTTTAATTTATAACATTTACGCTATTTATTTGTAACATTTATACCATTTATTTACGACATTTAAAAGGTACATTTGTGATATCTGCAAACCGTTTCTGTTTGATCGACCGTTGGCATTTTGCCACGTGTATACCAACAGGTATGCAAGGAACACATTTACCCTCGTGCGATGTCAGTTGTGTTTCAACCAGTGTACAATGCAGATCGAAGAATTAAACTTTTACGAATTAACTTATTGTTTTATAACATTGCGGCTATTAATTTGTATCATTCAAAATATTAATTTACAGTGTCTACCTATTCTTTTCTTACTTTTTACCATTAATTTATAACCATTTAAACTATTAATTTATAACGTTTGACCTATTGATTTGAAGCATTTAAAATAATAATTTACACCATTTAATACATTGAATTACAACGTTTGAGTTGTTAATTCAGGGCCTTTGAATCATTAATTTATAACATTTACGCTATTTATTTGTAACATTTATACCATTTATTTACGACATTTAAAAGGTACATTTGTGATATCTGCAAACCGTTTCTGTTTGATCGACCGTTGGCATTTTGCCACGTGTATACCAACAGGTATGCAAGGAACACATTTACCCTCGTGCGACGTCAGTTGTGTTTCAACCAGTGTACAATGCAGATCGAAGAATTAAACTTTTACGAATTAACTTATTAATTTATAACATTGCGGCTATTAATTTGTATCATTCAAAGTATTAATTTACAGTGTCTACCTATTCTTTTCTTACAATTTACCATTAATTTATAACCATTTAAACTATTAATTTATAACGTTTGACCTATTGATTTGAAGCATTTAAAATAATAATTTACACCATTTAATACATTGAATTACAACGTTTGATTTGTTAATTCAGGGCCTTTGAATCATTAATTTATAACATTTACGCTACTTATTTGTAACATTTATACCATTTATTTACGACATTTAAGAGGTACATTTGTGATATCTGCAAACCGTTTCTGTTTGGTCGACCGTTGGCATTTTGCCACGTGTATACCAACAGGTTTGCAAGGAACACATTTACTCTCGTGCTACGTCAGTTGTGTTTCAACCAGTGTACAATGCAGATCGAAGAATTAAACTTTTACGAATTAACTTATTAATTTATAACATTGCGGCTATTAATTTGTATCATTCAAAGTATTAATTTACAGTGTCTACCTATTCTTTTCTTACAATTTACCATTAATTTATAACCATTTAAACTATTAATTTATAACGTTTGACCTATTGATTTGAAGCATTTAAAATAATAATTTACACCATTTAATACATTGAATTACAACGTTTGAGTTGTTAATTCAGGGCCTTTGAATCATTAATTTATAACATTTACGCTACTTATTTGTAACATTTATACCATTTATTTACGACATTTAAGAGGTACATTTGTGATATCTGCAAACCGTTTCTGTTTGGTCGACCGTTGGCATTTTGCCACGTGTATACCAACAGGTTTGCAAGGAACACATTTACTCTCGTGCTACGTCAGTTGTGTTTCAACCAGTGTACAATGCAGATCGAAGAATTAAACTTTTACGAATTAACTTATTAATTTATAACATTGCGGCTATTAATTTGTATCATTCAAAGTATTAATTTACAGTGTCTACCTATTCTTTTCTTACAATTTACCATTAATTTATAACCATTTAAACTATTAATTTATAACGTTTGACCTATTGATTTGAAGCATTTAAAATAATAATTTACACCATTTAATACATTGAATTACAACGTTTGAGTTGTTAATTCAGGGCCTTTGAATCATTAATTTATAACATTTACGCTACTTATTTGTAACATTTATACCATTTATTTACGACATTTAAGAGGTACATTTGTGATATCTGCTAACCGTTTCTGTTTGGTCGACCGTTGGCATTTTGCCACGTGTATACCAACAGGTATGCAAGGAACACATTTACTCTCGTGCTACGTCAGTTGTGTTTCAACCAGTGTACAATGCAGATCGAAGAATTAAACTTTTACGAATTAACTTATTAATTTATAACATTGCGGCTATTAATTTGTATCATTCAAAGTATTAATTTACAGTGTCTACCTATTCTTTTCTTACAATTTACCATTAATTTATAACCATTTAAACTATTAATTTATAACGTTTGACCTATTGATTTGAAGCATTTAAAATAATAATTTACACCATTTAATACATTGAATTACAACGTTTGAGTTGTTAATTCAGGGCCTTTGAATCATTAATTTATAACATTTACGCTATTTATTTGTAACATTTATACCATTTATTTACGACATTTAAAAGGTACATTTGTGATATCTGCAAACCGTTTCTGTTTGATCGACCGTTGGCATTTTTCCACGTGTATACCAACAGGTATGCAAGGAACACATTTGCTCTCGTGCTACGTCAGTTGTGTTTCAACCAGTGTACAATGCAGATCGAAGAATTAAACTTTTACGAATTAACTTATTAATTTATAACATTGCGGCTATTAATTTGTATCATTCAAAGTATTAATTTACAGTGTCTACCTATTCTTTTCTTACAATTTACCATTAATTTATAACCATTTAAACTATTAATTTATAACGTTTGAACTATTGATTTGAAGCATTTAAAATAATAATTTACACCATTTAATACATTGAATTACAACGTTTGAGTTGTTAATTCAGGGCCTTTGAATCTTTAATTTATAACATTTACGCTATTTATTTGTAACATTTATACCATTTATTTACGACATTTAAAAGGTACATTTGTGATATCTGCAAACCGTTTCTGTTTGATCGACCGTTGGCATTTTGCCACGTGTATACCAACAGGTATGCAAGGAACACATTTACCCTCGTGCGATGTCAGTTGTGTTTCAACCAGTGTACAATGCAGATCGAAGAATTAAACTTTTACGAATTAACTTATTGTTTTATAACATTGCGGCTATTAATTTGTATCATTCAAAATATTAATTTACAGTGTCTACCTATTCTTTTCTTACTTTTTACCATTAATTTATAACCATTTAAACTATTAATTTATAACGTTTGACCTATTGATTTGAAGCATTTAAAATAATAATTTACACCATTTAATACATTGAATTACAACGTTTGAGTTGTTAATTCAGGGCCTTTGAATCATTAATTTATAACATTTACGCTATTTATTTGTAACATTTATACCATTTATTTACGACATTTAAAAGGTACATTTGTGATATCTGCAAACCGTTTCTGTTTGATCGACCGTTGGCATTTTGCCACGTGTATACCAACAGGTATGCAAGGAACACATTTACCCTCGTGCGACGTCAGTTGTGTTTCAACCAGTGTACAATGCAGATCGAAGAATTAAACTTTTACGAATTAACTTATTAATTTATAACATTGCGGCTATTAATTTGTATCATTCAAAGTATTAATTTACAGTGTCTACCTATTCTTTTCTTACAATTTACCATTAATTTATAACCATTTAAACTATTAATTTATAACGTTTGACCTATTGATTTGAAGCATTTAAAATAATAATTTACACCATTTAATACATTGAATTACAACGTTTGAGTTGTTAATTCAGTGCCTTTGAATCATTAATTTATAACATTTACGCTACTTATTTGTAACATTTATACCATTTATTTACGACATTTAAGAGGTACATTTGTGATATCTGCAAACCGTTTCTGTTTGGTCGACCGTTGGCATTTTGCCACGTGTATACCAACAGGTTTGCAAGGAACACATTTACTCTCGTGCTACGTCAGTTGTGTTTCAACCAGTGTACAATGCAGATCGAAGAATTAAACTTTTACGAATTAACTTATTAATTTATAACATTGCGGCTATTAATTTGTATCATTCAAAGTATTAATTTACAGTGTCTACCTATTCTTTTCTTACAATTTACCATTAATTTATAACCATTTAAACTATTAATTTATAACGTTTGACCTATTGATTTGAAGCATTTAAAATAATAATTTACACCATTTAATACATTGAATTACAACGTTTGAGTTGTTAATTCAGGGCCTTTGAATCATTAATTTATAACATTTACGCTACTTATTTGTAACATTTATACCATTTATTTACGACATTTAAGAGGTACATTTGTGATATCTGCAAACCGTTTCTGTTTGGTCGACCGTTGGCATTTTGCCACGTGTATACCAACAGGTATGCAAGGAACACATTTACTCTCGTGCTACGTCAGTTGTGTTTCAACCAGTGTACAATGCAGATCGAAGAATTAAACTTTTACGAATTAACTTATTAATTTATAACATTGCGGCTATTAATTTGTATCATTCAAAGTATTAATTTACAGTGTCTACCTATTCTTTTCTTACAATTTACCATTAATTTATAACCATTTAAACTATTAATTTATAACGTTTGACCTATTGATTTGAAGCATTTAAAATAATAATTTACACCATTTAATACATTGAATTACAACGTTTGAGTTGTTAATTCAGGGCCTTTGAATCATTAATTTATAACATTTACGCTACTTATTTGTAACATTTATACCATTTATTTACGACATTTAAGAGGTACATTTGTGATATCTGCAAACCGTTTCTGTTTGGTCGACCGTTGGCATTTTGCCACGTGTATACCAACAGGTATGCAAGGAACACATTTACTCTCGTGCTACGTCAGTTGTGTTTCAACCAGTGTACAATGCAGATCGAAGAATTAAACTTTTACGAATTAACTTATTAATTTATAACATTGCGGCTATTAATTTGTATCATTCAAAGTATTAATTTACAGTGTCTACCTATTCTTTTCTTACAATTTACCATTAATTTATAACCATTTAAACTATTAATTTATAACGTTTGACCTATTGATTTGAAGCATTTAAAATAATAATTTACACCATTTAATACATTGAATTACAACGTTTGAGTTGTTAATTCAGGGCCTTTGAATCATTAATTTATAACATTTACGCTATTTATTTGTAACATTTATACCATTTATTTACGACATTTAAAAGGTACATTTGTGATATCTGCAAACCGTTTCTGTTTGATCGACCGTTGGCATTTTGCCACGTGTATACCAACAGGTATGCAAGGAACACATTTACCCTCGTGCGATGTCAGTTGTGTTTCAACCAGTGTACAATGCAGATCGAAGAATTAAACTTTTACGAATTAACTTATTGTTTTATAACATTGCGGCTATTAATTTGTATCATTCAAAATATTAATTTACAGTGTCTACCTATTCTTTTCTTACTTTTTACCATTAATTTATAACCATTTAAACTATTAATTTATAACGTTTGACCTATTGATTTGAAGCATTTAAAATAATAATTTACACCATTTAATACATTGAATTACAACGTTTGAGTTGTTAATTCAGGGCCTTTGAATCATTAATTTATAACATTTACGCTATTTATTTGTAACATTTATACCATTTATTTACGACATTTAAAAGGTACATTTGTGATATCTGCAAACCGTTTCTGTTTGATCGACCGTTGGCATTTTGCCACGTGTATACCAACAGGTATGCAAGGAACACATTTACCCTCGTGCGACGTCAGTTGTGTTTCAACCAGTGTACAATGCAGATCGAAGAATTAAACTTTTACGAATTAACTTATTAATTTATAACATTGCGGCTATTAATTTGTATCATTCAAAGTATTAATTTACAGTGTCTACCTATTCTTTTCTTACAATTTACCATTAATTTATAACCATTTAAACTATTAATTTATAACGTTTGACCTATTGATTTGAAGCATTTAAAATAATAATTTACACCATTTAATACATTGAATTACAACGTTTGAGTTGTTAATTCAGGGCCTTTGAATCATTAATTTATAACATTTACGCTACTTATTTGTAACATTTATACCATTTATTTACGACATTTAAGAGGTACATTTGTGATATCTGCAAACCGTTTCTGTTTGGTCGACCGTTGGCATTTTGCCACGTGTATACCAACAGGTTTGCAAGGAACACATTTACTCTCGTGCTACGTCAGTTGTGTTTCAACCAGTGTACAATGCAGATCGAAGAATTAAACTTTTACGAATTAACTTATTAATTTATAACATTGCGGCTATTAATTTGTATCATTCAAAGTATTAATTTACAGTGTCTACCTATTCTTTTCTTACAATTTACCATTAATTTATAACCATTTAAACTATTAATTTATAACGTTTGACCTATTGATTTGAAGCATTTAAAATAATAATTTACACCATTTAATACATTGAATTACAACGTTTGAGTTGTTAATTCAGGGCCTTTGAATCATTAATTTATAACATTTACGCTACTTATTTGTAACATTTATACCATTTATTTACGACATTTAAGAGGTACATTTGTGATATCTGCAAACCGTTTCTGTTTGGTCGACCGTTGGCATTTTGCCACGTGTATACCAACAGGTTTGCAAGGAACACATTTACTCTCGTGCTACGTCAGTTGTGTTTCAACCAGTGTACAATGCAGATCGAAGAATTAAACTTTTACGAATTAACTTATTAATTTATAACATTGCGGCTATTAATTTGTATCATTCAAAGTATTAATTTACAGTGTCTACCTATTCTTTTCTTACAATTTACCATTAATTTATAACCATTTAAACTATTAATTTATAACGTTTGACCTATTGATTTGAAGCATTTAAAATAATAATTTACACCATTTAATACATTGAATTACAACGTTTGAGTTGTTAATTCAGGGCCTTTGAATCTTTAATTTATAACATTTACGCTATTTATTTGTAACATTTATACCATTTATTTACGACATTTAAAAGGTACATTTGTGATATCTGCAAACCGTTTCTGTTTGATCGACCGTTGGCATTTTGCCACGTGTATACCAACAGGTATGCAAGGAACACATTTACCCTCGTGCGATGTCAGTTGTGTTTCAACCAGTGTACAATGCAGATCGAAGAATTAAACTTTTACGAATTAACTTATTGTTTTATAACATTGCGGCTATTAATTTGTATCATTCAAAATATTAATTTACAGTGTCTACCTATTCTTTTCTTACTTTTTACCATTAATTTATAACCATTTAAACTATTAATTTATAACGTTTGACCTATTGATTTGAAGCATTTAAAATAATAATTTACACCATTTAATACATTGAATTACAACGTTTGAGTTGTTAATTCAGGGCCTTTGAATCATTAATTTATAACATTTACGCTATTTATTTGTAACATTTATACCATTTATTTACGACATTTAAAAGGTACATTTGTGATATCTGCAAACCGTTTCTGTTTGATCGACCGTTGGCATTTTGCCACGTGTATACCAACAGGTATGCAAGGAACACATTTACCCTCGTGCGACGTCAGTTGTGTTTCAACCAGTGTACAATGCAGATCGAAGAATTAAACTTTTACGAATTAACTTATTAATTTATAACATTGCGGCTATTAATTTGTATCATTCAAAGTATTAATTTACAGTGTCTACCTATTCTTTTCTTACAATTTACCATTAATTTATAACCATTTAAACTATTAATTTATAACGTTTGACCTATTGATTTGAAGCATTTAAAATAATAATTTACACCATTTAATACATTGAATTACAACGTTTGAGTTGTTAATTCAGGGCCTTTGAATCATTAATTTATAACATTTACGCTACTTATTTGTAACATTTATACCATTTATTTACGACATTTAAGAGGTACATTTGTGATATCTGCAAACCGTTTCTGTTTGGTCGACCGTTGGCATTTTGCCACGTGTATACCAACAGGTTTGCAAGGAACACATTTACTCTCGTGCTACGTCAGTTGTGTTTCAACCAGTGTACAATGCAGATCGAAGAATTAAACTTTTACGAATTAACTTATTAATTTATAACATTGCGGCTATTAATTTGTATCATTCAAAGTATTAATTTACAGTGTCTACCTATTCTTTTCTTACAATTTACCATTAATTTATAACCATTTAAACTATTAATTTATAACGTTTGACCTATTGATTTGAAGCATTTAAAATAATAATTTACACCATTTAATACATTGAATTACAACGTTTGAGTTGTTAATTCAGGGCCTTTGAATCATTAATTTATAACATTTACGCTACTTATTTGTAACATTTATACCATTTATTTACGACATTTAAAAGGTACATTTGTGATATCTGCAAACCGTTTCTGTTTGATCGACCGTTGGCATTTTGCCACGTGTATACCAACAGGTATGCAAGGAACACATTTACTCTCGTGCGACGTCAGTTGTGTTTCAACCAGTGTACAATGCAGATCGAAGAATTAAACTTTTACGAATTAACTTATTAATTTATAACATTGCGGCTATTTATTTGTATCATTCAAAGGATTAATTTACAGTGTCTACCTATTCTTTTCTTACAATTTACCATTAATTTATAACCATTTAAACTATTAATTTATAACGTTTGACCTATTGATTTGAAGCATTTAAAATAATAATTTACACCATTTAATACATTGAATTACAACGTTTGAGTTGTTAATTCAGGGCCTTTGAATCATTAATTTATAACATTTACGCTATTTATTTGTAACATTTATACCATTTATTTACGACATTTAAAAGGTACATTTGTGATATCTGCAAACCGTTTCTGTTTGATCGACCGTTGGCATTTTTCCACGTGTATACCAACAGGTATGCAAGGAACACATTTGCTCTCGTGCTACGTCAGTTGTGTTTCAACCAGTGTACAATGCAGATCGAAGAATTAAACTTTTACGAATTAACTTATTGTTTTATAACATTGCGGCTATTAATTTGTATCATTCAAAATATTAATTTACAGTGTCTACCTATTCTTTTCTTACTTTTTACCATTAATTTATAACCATTTAAACTATTAATTTATAACGTTTGACCTATTGATTTGAAGCATTTAAAATAATAATTTACACCATTTAATACATTGAATTACAACGTTTGAGTTGTTAATTCAGGGCCTTTGAATCATTAATTTATAACATTTACGCTATTTATTTGTAGCATTTATACCATTTATTTACGACATTTAAAAGGTACATTTGTGATATCTGCAAACCGTTTCTGTTTGATCGACCGTTGGCATTTTGCCACGTGTATACCAACAGGAATGCAAGGAACACATTTACCCTCGTGCGACGTCAGTTGTGTTTCAACCAGTGTACAATGCAGATCGAAGAATTAAACTTTTACGAATTAACTTATTAATTTATAACATTGCGGCTATTAATTTGTATCATTCAAAGTATTAATTTACAGTGTCTACCTATTCTTTTCTTACAATTTACCATTAATTTATAACCATTTAAACTATTAATTTATAACGTTTGACCTATTGATTTGAAGCATTTAAAATAATAATTTACACCATTTAATACATTGAATTACAACGTTTGAGTTGTTAATTCAGGGCCTTTGAATCATTAATTTATAACATTTACGCTACTTATTTGTAACATTTATACCATTTATTTACGACATTTAAAAGGTACATTTGTGATATCTGCAAACCGTTTCTGTTTGATCGACCGTTGGCATTTTGCCACGTGTATACCAACAGGTATGCAAGGAACACATTTACCCTCGTGCGACGTCAGTTGTGTTTCAACCAGTGTACAATGCAGATCGAAGAATTAAACTTTTACGAATTAACTTATTAATTTATAACATTGCGGCTATTAATTTGTATCATTCAAAGTATTAATTTACAGTGTCTACCTATTCTTTTCTTACAATTTACCATTAATTTATAACCATTTAAACTATTAATTTATAACGTTTGACCTATTGATTTGAAGCATTTAAAATAATAATTTACACCATTTAATACATTGAATTACAACGTTTGAGTTGTTAATTCAGGGCCTTTGAATCATTAATTTATAACATTTACGCTATTTATTTGTAACATTTATACCATTTATTTGCGACATTTAAAAGGTACATTTGTGATATCTGCAAACCGTTTCTGTTTGATCGACCGTTGGCATTTTGCCACGTGTATACCAACAGGTATGCAAGGAACACATTTACCCTCGTGCGACGTCAGTTGTGTTTCAACCAGTGTGCAATGCAGATCGAAGAATTAAACTTTTACGAATTTACTTATTAATTTATAACAATGCGGCTATTAATTTGTATCATTCAAAGTATTAATTTACAGTGTCTACCTATTCTTTTCTTACAATTTACCATTAATTTATAACCATTTAAACTATTAATTTATAACGTTTGACCTATTGATTTGAAGCATTTAAAATAATAATTTACACCATTTAATACATTGAATTACAACGTTTGAGTTGTTAATTCAGGGCCTTTGAATCATTAATTTATAACATTTACGCTACTTATTTGTAACATTTATACCATTTATTTACGACATTTAAAAGGTACATTTGTGATATCTGCAAACCGTTTCTGTTTGATCGACCGTTGGCATTTTGCCACGTGTATACCAACAGGTATGCAAGGAACACATTTACCCTCGTGCGACGTCAGTTGTGTTTCAACCAGTGTACAATGCAGATCGAAGAATTAAACTTTTACGAATTAACTTATTAATTTATAACATTGCGGCTATTAATTTGTATCATTCAAAGTATTAATTTACAGTGTCTACCTATTCTTTTCTTACAATTTACCATTAATTTATAACCATTTAAACTATTAATTTATAACGTTTGACCTATTGATTTGAAGCATATAAAATAATAATTTACACCATTTAATACATTGAATTACAACGTTTGAGTTGTTAATTCAGGGCCTTTGAATCATTAATTTATAACATTTACGCTATTTATTTGTAACATTTATACCATTTATTTGCGACATTTAAAAGGTACATTTGTGATATCTGCAAACCGTTTCTGTTTGATCGACCGTTGGCATTTTGCCACGTGTATACCAACAGGTATGCAAGGAACACATTTACCCTCGTGCGACGTCAGTTGTGTTTCAACCAGTGTACAATGCAGATCGAAGAATTAAACTTTTACGAATTAACTTATTAATTTATAACATTGCGGCTATTAATTTGTATCATTCAAAGTATTAATTTACAGTGTCTACCTATTCTTTTCTTACAATTTACCATTAATTTATAACCATTTAAACTATTAATTTATAACGTTTGACCTATTGATTTGAAGCATTTAAAATAATAATTTACACCATTTAATACATTGAATTACAACGTTTGAGTTGTTAATTCAGGGCCTTTGAATCATTAATTTATAACATTTACGCTATTTATTTGTAACATTTATACCATTTATTTACGACATTTAAAAGGTACATTTGTGATATCTGCAAACCGTTTCTGTTTGATCGACCGTTGGCATTTTGCCACGTGTATACCAACAGGTATGCAAGGATCACATTTACCCTCGTGCGATGTCAGTTGTGTTTCAACCAGTGTTCAATGCAGATCGAAGAATTAAACTTTTACGAATTAACTTATTGTTTTATAACATTGCGGCTATTAATTTGTATCATTCAAAGTATTAATTTACAGTGTCTACCTATTCTTTTCTTACAATTTACCATTAATTTATAACCATTTAAACTATTAATTTATAACGTTTGACCTATTGATTTGAAGCATTTAAAATAATAATTTACACCATTTAATACATTGAATTACAACGTTTGAGTTGTTAATTCAGGGCCTTTGAATCATTAATTTATAACATTTACGCTATTTATTTGTAACAATTATACCATTTATTTACGACATTTAAAAGGTACATTTGTGATATCTGCAAACCGTTTCTGTTTGATCGACCGTTGGCATTTTGCCACGTGTATACCAACAGGTATGCAAGGAACACATTTACTCTCGTGCTACGTCAGTTGTGTTTCAACCAGTGTACAATGCAGATCGAAGAATTAAACTTTTACGAATTAACTTATTAATTTATAACATTGCGGCTATTAATTTGTATCATTCAAAGTATTAATTTACAGTGTCTACCTATTCTTTTCTTACAATTTACCATTAATTTATAACCATTTAAACTATTAATTTATAACGTTTGACCTATTGATTTGAAGCATTTAAAATAATAATTTACACCATTTAATACATTGAATTACAACGTTTGAGTTGTTAATTCAGGGCCTTTGAATCATTAATTTATAACATTTACGCTACTTATTTGTAACATTTATACCATTTATTTACGACATTTAAAAGGTACATTTGTGATATCTGCAAACCGTTTCTGTTTGATCGACCGTTGGCATTTTGCCACGTGTATACCAACAGGTATGCAAGGAACACATTTACCCTCGTGCGACGTCAGTTGTGTTTCAACCAGTGTACAATGCAGATCGAAGAATTAAACTTTTACGAATTAACTTATTAATTTATAACATTGCGGCTATTAATTTGTATCATTCAAAGTATTAATTTACAGTGTCTACCTATTCTTTTCTTACAATTTACCATTAATTTATAACCATTTAAACTATTAATTTATAACGTTTGACCTATTGATTTGAAGCATATAAAATAATAATTTACACCATTTAATACATTGAATTACAACGTTTGAGTTGTTAATTCAGGGCCTTTGAATCATTAATTTATAACATTTACGCTATTTATTTGTAACATTTATACCATTTATTTGCGACATTTAAAAGGTACATTTGTGATATCTGCAAACCGTTTCTGTTTGATCGACCGTTGGCATTTTGCCACGTGTATACCAACAGGTATGCAAGGAACACATTTACCCTCGTGCGACGTCAGTTGTGTTTCAACCAGTGTACAATGCAGATCGAAGAATTAAACTTTTACGAATTAACTTATTAATTTATAACATTGCGGCTATTAATTTGTATCATTCAAAGTATTAATTTACAGTGTCTACCTATTCTTTTCTTACAATTTACCATTAATTTATAACCATTTAAACTATTAATTTATAACGTTTGACCTATTGATTTGAAGCATTTAAAATAATAATTTACACCATTTAATACATTGAATTACAACGTTTGAGTTGTTAATTCAGGGCCTTTGAATCATTAATTTATAACATTTACGCTATTTATTTGTAACATTTATACCATTTATTTACGACATTTAAAAGGTACATTTGTGATATCTGCAAACCGTTTCTGTTTGATCGACCGTTGGCATTTTGCCACGTGTATACCAACAGGTATGCAAGGATCACATTTACCCTCGTGCGATGTCAGTTGTGTTTCAACCAGTGTTCAATGCAGATCGAAGAATTAAACTTTTACGAATTAACTTATTGTTTTATAACATTGCGGCTATTAATTTGTATCATTCAAAGTATTAATTTACAGTGTCTACCTATTCTTTTCTTACAATTTACCATTAATTTATAACCATTTAAACTATTAATTTATAACGTTTGACCTATTGATTTGAAGCATTTAAAATAATAATTTACACCATTTAATACATTGAATTACAACGTTTGAGTTGTTAATTCAGGGCCTTTGAATCATTAATTTATAACATTTACGCTATTTATTTGTAACAATTATACCATTTATTTACGACATTTAAAAGGTACATTTGTGATATCTGCAAACCGTTTCTGTTTGATCGACCGTTGGCATTTTGCCACGTGTATACCAACAGGTATGCAAGGAACACATTTACTCTCGTGCTACGTCAGTTGTGTTTCAACCAGTGTACAATGCAGATCGAAGAATTAAACTTTTACGAATTAACTTATTAATTTATAACATTGCGGCTATTAATTTGTATCATTCAAAGTATTAATTTACAGTGTCTACCTATTCTTTTCTTACAATTTACCATTAATTTATAACCATTTAAACTATTAATTTATAACGTTTGACCTATTGATTTGAAGCATTTAAAATAATAATTTACACCATTTAATACATTGAATTACAACGTTTGAGTTGTTAATTCAGGGCCTTTGAATCATTAATTTATAACATTTATGCTATTTATTTGTAACATTTATACCATTTATTTACGACATTTAAAAGGTACATTTGTGATATCTGCAAACCGTTTCTGTTTGATCGACCGTTGGCATTTTGCCACGTGTATACCAACAGGTATGCAAGGAACACATTTACCCTCGTGCGATGTCAGTTGTGTTTCAACCAGTGTACAATGCAGATCGAAGAATTAAACTTTTACGAATTAACTTATTGTTTTATAACATTGCGGCTATTAATTTGTATCATTCAAAGTATTAATTTACAGTGTCTACCTATTCTTTTCTTACAATTTACCATTAATTTATAACCATTTAAACTATTAATTTATAACGTTTGACCTATTGATTTGAAGCATTTAAAATAATAATTTACACCATTTAATACATTGAATTACAACGTTTGAGTTGTTAATTCAGGGCCTTTGAATCATTAATTTATAACATTTACGCTATTTATTTGTAACAATTATACCATTTATTTACGACATTTAAAAGGTACATTTGTGATATCTGCAAACCGTTTCTGTTTGATCTACCGTTGGCATTTTGCCACGTGTATACCAACAGGTATGCAAGGAACACATTTACTCTCGTGCTACGTCAGTTGTGTTTCAACCAGTGTACAATGCAGATCGAAGAATTAAACTTTTACGAATTAACTTATTAATTTATAACATTGCGGCTATTAATTTGTATCATTCAAAGTATTAATTTACAGTGTCTACCTATTCTTTTCTTACAATTTACCATTAATTTATAACCATTTAAACTATTAATTTATAACGTTTGACCTATTGATTTGAAGCATTTAAAATAATAATTTACACCATTTAATACATTGAATTACAACGTTTGAGTTGTTAATTCAGGGCCTTTGAATCATTAATTTATAACATTTACGCTATTTATTTGTAACATTTATACCATTTATTTACGACATTTAAAAGGTACATTTGTGATATCTGCAAACCGTTTCTGTTTGATCGACCGTTGGCATTTTGCCACGTGTATACCAACAGGTATGCAAGGATCACATTTACCCTCGTGCGATGTCAGTTGTGTTTCAACCAGTGTTCAATGCAGATCGAAGAATTAAACTTTTACGAATTAACTTATTGTTTTATAACATTGCGGCTATTAATTTGTATCATTCAAAGTATTAATTTACAGTGTCTACCTATTCTTTTCTTACAATTTACCATTAATTTATAACCATTTAAACTATTAATTTATAACGTTTGACCTATTGATTTGAAGCATTTAAAATAATAATTTACACCATTTAATACATTGAATTACAACGTTTGAGTTGTTAATTCAGGGCCTTTGAATCATTAATTTATAACATTTACGCTATTTATTTGTAACAATTATACCATTTATTTACGACATTTAAAAGGTACATTTGTGATATCTGCAAACCGTTTCTGTTTGATCGACCGTTGGCATTTTGCCACGTGTATACCAACAGGTATGCAAGGAACACATTTACTCTCGTGCTACGTCAGTTGTGTTTCAACCAGTGTACAATGCAGATCGAAGAATTAAACTTTTACGAATTAACTTATTAATTTATAACATTGCGGCTATTAATTTGTATCATTCAAAGTATTAATTTACAGTGTCTACCTATTCTTTTCTTACAATTTACCATTAATTTATAACCATTTAAACTATTAATTTATAACGTTTGACCTATTGATTTGAAGCATTTAAAATAATAATTTACACCATTTAATACATTGAATTACAACGTTTGAGTTGTTAATTCAGGGCCTTTGAATCATTAATTTATAACATTTATGCTATTTATTTGTAACATTTATACCATTTATTTACGACATTTAAAAGGTACATTTGTGATATCTGCAAACCGTTTCTGTTTGATCGACCGTTGGCATTTTGCCACGTGTATACCAACAGGTATGCAAGGAACACATTTACCCTCGTGCGATGTCAGTTGTGTTTCAACCAGTGTACAATGCAGATCGAAGAATTAAACTTTTACGAATTAACTTATTGTTTTATAACATTGCGGCTATTAATTTGTATCATTCAAAGTATTAATTTACAGTGTCTACCTATTCTTTTCTTACAATTTACCATTAATTTATAACCATTTAAACTATTAATTTATAACGTTTGACCTATTGATTTGAAGCATTTAAAATAATAATTTACACCATTTAATACATTGAATTACAACGTTTGAGTTGTTAATTCAGGGCCTTTGAATCATTAATTTATAACATTTACGCTATTTATTTGTAACAATTATACCATTTATTTACGACATTTAAAAGGTACATTTGTGATATCTGCAAACCGTTTCTGTTTGATCTACCGTTGGCATTTTGCCACGTGTATACCAACAGGTATGCAAGGAACACATTTACTCTCGTGCTACGTCAGTTGTGTTTCAACCAGTGTACAATGCAGATCGAAGAATTAAACTTTTACGAATTAACTTATTAATTTATAACATTGCGGCTATTAATTTGTATCATTCAAAGTATTAATTTACAGTGTCTACCTATTCTTTTCTTACAATTTACCATTAATTTATAACCATTTAAACTATTAATTTATAACGTTTGACCTATTGATTTGAAGCATTTAAAATAATAATTTACACCATTTAATACATTGAATTACAACGTTTGAGTTGTTAATTCAGGGCCTTTGAATCATTAATTTATAACATTTACGCTATTTATTTGTAACAATTATACCATTTATTTACGACATTTAAAAGGTACATTTGTGATATCTGCAAACCGTTTCTGTTTGATCTACCGTTGGCATTTTGCCACGTGTATACCAACAGGTATGCAAGGAACACATTTACTCTCGTGCTACGTCAGTTGTGTTTCAACCAGTGTACAATGCAGATCGAAGAATTAAACTTTTACGAATTAACTTATTAATTTATAACATTGCGGCTATTAATTTGTATCATTCAAAGTATTAATTTACAGTGTCTACCTATTCTTTTCTTACAATTTACCATTAATTTATAACCATTTAAACTATTAATTTATAACGTTTGACCTATTGATTTGAAGCATTTAAAATAATAATTTACACCATTTAATACATTGAATTACAACGTTTGAGTTGTTAATTCAGGGCCTTTGAATCATTAATTTATAACATTTACGCTATTTATTTGTAACATTTATACCATTTATTTACGACATTTAAAAGGTACATTTGTGATATCTGCAAACCGTTTCTGTTTGATCGACCGTTGGCATTTTGCCACGTGTATACCAACAGGTATGCAAGGAACACATTTACTCTCGTGCTACGTCAGTTGTGTTTCAACCAGTGTACAATGCAGATCGAAGAATTAAACTTTTACGAATTAACTTATTAATTTATAACATTGCGGCTATTAATTTGTATCATTCAAAGTATTAATTTACAGTGTCTACCTATTCTTTTCTTACAATTTACCATTAATTTATAACCATTTAAACTATTAATTTATAACGTTTGACCTATTGATTTGAAGCATTTAAAATAATAATTTACACCATTTAATACATTGAATTACAACGTTTGAGTTGTTAATTCAGGGCCTTTGAATCATTAATTTATAACATTTACGCTATTTATTTGTAACATTTATGCCATTTATTTACGACATTTAAAAGGTACATTTGTGATATCTGCAAACCGTTTCTGTTTGATCGACCGTTGGCATTTTGCCACGTGTATACCAACAGGTATGCAAGGAACACATTTACCCTCGTGCGACGTCAGTTGTGTTTCAACCAGTGTACAATGCAGATCGAAGAATTAAACTTTTACGAATTAACTTATTAATTTATAACATTGCGGCTATTAATTTGTATCATTCAAAGTATTAATTTACAGTGTCTACCTATTCTTTTCTTACAATTTACCATTAATTTATAACCATTTAAACTATTAATTTATAACGTTTGACCTATTGATTTGAAGCATTTAAAATAATAATTTACACCATTTAATACATTGAATTACAACGTTTGAGTTGTTAATTCAGGGCCTTTGAATCATTAATTTATAACATTTACGCTATTTATTTGTAACATTTATACCATTTATTTACGACATTTAAAAGGTACATTTGTGATATCTGCAAACCGTTTCTGTTTGATCGACCGTTGGCATTTTACCACGTGTATACCAACAGGTATGCAAGGAACACATTTACTCTCGTGCGACGTCAGTTGTGTTTCAACCAGTGTACAATGCAGATCGAAGAATTAAACTTTTACGAATTAACTTATTAATTTATAACATTGCGGCTATTAATTTGTATCATTCAAAGTATTAATTTACAGTGTCTACCTATTCTTTTCTTACAATTTACCATTAATTTATAACCATTTAAACTATTAATTTATAACGTTTGACCTATTGATTTGAAGCATATAAAATAATAATTTACACCATTTAATACATTGAATTACAACGTTTGAGTTGTTAATTCAGTGCCTTTGAATTATTAATTTATAACATTTACGCTACTTATTTGTAACATTTATACCATTTATTTACGACATTTAAGAGGTACATTTGTGACATCTGCAAACCGTTTCTGTTTGATCGACCGTTGGCATTTTGCCACGTGTATTCCAACAGGTATGCAAGGAACACATTTACTCTCGTGCTACGTCAGTTGTGTTTCAACCAGTGTACAATGCAGATCGAAGAATTAAACTTTTACGAATTAACTTATTAATTTATAACATTACCGCTATTAATTTGTATCATTCAAAGTATTAATTTACAGAGTCTACCTATTCTTTTCTTACAATTTACCACTAATTTATAACCATTTAAACTATTAATTTATAACGTTTGACCTATTGATTTGAAGCATTTAAAATAATAATTTACACCATTTAATATATTGAATTACAACGTTTGAGTTGTTAATTCAGTGCCTTTGAATCATTAATTTATAACATTTACGCTACTTATTTGTAACATTTATACCATTTATTTACGACATTTAAAAGGTACATTTGTGATATCTGCAAACCGTTTCTGTTTGATCGACCGTTGGCATTTTACCACGTGTATACCAACAGGTATGCAAGGAACACATTTACTCTCGTGCGACGTCAGTTGTGTTTCAACATCTAAGCCATTAATTTACAACATTTAAAATGTTATTTTATACATTTAAGCCATTAAGTTATAACACTCAAACTATTAATTTATAACATTTAAACTACCAATTTCTATCATTTAAACTATTAATTTATAACGTCTAAGCCATTAATTTATAACATTTAAGCACATAATTAACAACGATTAAACTATTAATTTATAACAATTGAAACATTAATTGGCAACATTTAAAACATTAATTAATAAGAATCAAACCATTCCTCGAGGAATCAGTAAGTCTCCCGCTAATAGCCCAATACATCGATAGATTTGACGAAGAAATACCTAACCGCGATTACAGCCAATTAGATCATATTATTTACTACATAATTAATAACTGTATCACGTACAGCGATGAAGGCGGTATTGAAGAAATAAATCCATTTTATGTTACAACTATAACGAGTAAATCTACTCGTTTAACTTGAGAAGAATTAAAAAGGTACCTGACTTCTAAATAGGCATTAAATAAGAATCTTAAATATCGCAAACAGTGATGTAGGTGTTATTCAAGAAAAAAGGTCATTTTATTTTTTAATTAGCAGGAGTAAATAAACGAATATCGATAATATAATATAACGCTTAATATGAATGTTATCTGCCTGATTATTTAATAGCTTAACTTATTTCACAGTAACGTCATCGACTGCCTTTAGGCTCTTTTCCCTTTTTGTACAAACTAATTGATAGTCGAAAACTAGTATCAAGGAGGTGTGAATTTAGGCATAGTTTGTAGAAACTATTAAAATGATAAAAATGGATATCGTATTAAATCGTTAAAGATGCCAATTTACGATAAAAATTAAAAAGTCGTTCAATTTGATTTTGTTAGAATGGAAAAACCGCCTCCTGCTATGTCAAAAAATCGTTACCGTTTGATTAACAAACCGACGCCTTGTTAAGTTATATAAGGAACACGGAAGTCGCGCGCGAGCTCTTTTGTGCCTGAAATTCCGGAGAGTGAACATCGAAGAAGAACATAAATATCAGGTAAGTAAGAAAAAATATCAAACAACAACATTGTAACGAGTAATTTATAACGTCTAAACTATTAATTTACAATATTTGAACTGATATTTTATACATTTAAGCCATTAATTTATAACATTCAAGCTATTAATTTATAACATTTAAAACTGTTAATTTATAACATTTAAGCCATTAATTTATAACATTTAAGCTATTAATTTACAACATCTAAGTCATTAATTTACAACATTTAAACTGTCATTTTATACATTTAAGCTATTAATTTATAACATTTAAGCTATTAATTTGCAACATCTAAGCCATTAATTTACAACATTTAAACTGTTATATTATACATTTATGCCATTAATTTATAACATTTAAGCTATTAATTAACAACATCTAAGCCATTAATTTACAACATTTAAACTGTTATTTTATACATTTAAGCTATTAATTTATAACATTTAAGCTATTAATTTATAACATTTAAACTGTTAATTTATAACATTTATGCCATTAATTTATAACATTTAAGCTATTAATTTACAACATCTATGTCATTAATTTACAACATTTAAACTGTTATTTTATACATTTATGCCATTAATTTATAACATTTAACCTATTAATTAACAACATCTAAGCCATTAATTTACAACATTTAAACTGTTATTGTATACATTTAAGCTATTAATTTATAACATTTAAGCTATTAATTTATAACGTCTAAACTATTAATTTACAACGTTTAAACTGTTATTTTATACATTTAAGCTATTAATTTATAACATTTAAACTATTAATTACTAACATTTAAGCCATTAATTTCTAACATTTAAACTATTAATTTATAACATTCAAGCCATTAATTTATAATATTTAAGGAATTAATTTATAACGTCTAAACTATTAATTTAGAACATTTATGCTGTTAATTTATAACATCTAAGCCATTAATTTACTACATCTAAGCCATTAATTTTCATCATTTAAACTGTTATTTTATACATTTAAGCTATTAATTTATAACATTTAAGCTATTAATTTATAACGTCTAAACTATTAATTTACAACGTTTAAACTGTTATTTTATACATTTAAGCTATTAATTTATAACATTTAAGCTATTAATTTACAACATCTAAGCTTCTAATTTACAATATTTAAACTGTTATTTTATGCATTTAAGCAATTAATTTATAACATTTAAGCCATTCATTTATAACATTTTAGCTATTAATTTTTAACATTTAAACTATTAATTTATAACATTTAAGCCATTAATTTATAAAATTTAAGCTATTAATTTACAGCATCTAAGCCATTAATTTACAACATTTAAACTGTTATTTTATACATTTAAGCCGTTAATTTATAACATTTAAGGAATTAATTTATAACGTCTAAACTATTAATTTATAACATTTATGCTATTAATTTATAACATTCAAGCTATTAATTTACAGCATCTAAGCCATTAATTTGCAACATTTAAACTGTTATTTTATACATTTAAGCCGTTAATTTATAATATTTAAGGAATTAATTTATAACGTCTAAACTATTAATTTATAACATTTATGCTATTAATTTATAACATTTAAGCTATTAATTTATAACATTTAAACTGTTAATTTATAACATTTATGCCATTAATTTATAACATTTAAGCTATTAATTTACAACATCTATGTCATTAATTTACAACATTTAAACTGTTATTTTATACATTTATGCCATTAATTTATAACATTTAAGCTATTAATTAACAACATCTAAGCCATTAATTTACAACATTTAAACTGTTATTGTATACATTTAAGCTATTAATTTATAACATTTAAGCTATTAATTTATAACGTCTAAACTATTAATTTACAACGTTTAAACTGTTATTTTATACATTTAAGCTATTAATTTATAACATTTAAACTATTAATTACTAACATTTAAGCCATTAATTTCTAACATTTAAACTATTAATTTATAACATTCAAGCCATTAATTTATAATATTTAAGGAATTAATTTGTAACGTCTAAACTATTAATTTAGAACATTTATGCTGTTAATTTATAACATCTAAGCCATTAATTTACTACATCTAAGCCATTAATTTTCATCATTTAAACTGTTATTTTATACATTTAAGCTATTAATTTATAACATTTAAGCTATTAATTTATAACGTCTAAACTATTAATTTACAACGTTTAAACTGTTATTTTATACATTTAAGCTATTAATTTATAACATTTAAGCTATTAATTTACAACATCTAAGCTTCTAATTTACAATATTTAAACTGTTATTTTATGCATTTAAGCAATTAATTTATAACATTTAAGCCATTCATTTATAACATTTTAGCTATTAATTTTTAACATTTAAACTATTAATTTATAACATTTAAGCCATTAATTTATAAAATTTAAGCTATTAATTTACAGCATCTAAGCCATTAATTTACAACATTTAAACTGTTATTTTATACATTTAAGCCGTTAATTTATAACATTTAAGGAATTAATTTATAACGTCTAAACTATTAATTTATAACATTTATGCTATTAATTTATAACATTCAAGCTATTAATTTACAGCATCTAAGCCATTAATTTGCAACATTTAAACTGTTATTTTATACATTTAAGCCGTTAATTTATAATATTTAAGGAATTAATTTATAACGTCTAAACTATTAATTTATAACATTTATGCTATTAATTTATAACATTTAAGCTATTAATTTATAACATTTAAACTATTAATTTACAACATCTAAGCCATTAATTTACAACATTTAAAATGTTATTTTATACATTTAAGCCATTAATTTATAACACTCAAACTATTAATTTATAACATTTAAACTACCAATTTCTATCATTTAAGCTATTAATTTATAACGTCTAAGCCATTAATTTATAACATTTAATCAAATAATTAACAACGATTAAACTGTTAATTTATAACAATTGAAACATTAATTGGCAACATTTAAAACATTAATTTATAAGAATCAAACCATTCCTCGAGGAATCAGTAAGTCTCCCGCTAATAGCCCAATACATCGATAGATTTGACGAAGAAATACCTAACCGCGATTACAGCCAATTAGATCATATTATTTACTACATAATTAATAACTGTATCACGTACAGCGATGACGGCGGTATTGAAGAAATAAAGCCATTTTATGTTACAACTATAACGAGTAAATCTACTCGTTTAACTTGAGAAGAATTAAAAAGGTACCTGACTTCTAAATAGGCATTAAATAAGAATCTTAAATATCGCAAACAGTGATGTAGGTGTTATTCAAGAAAAAAGGTCATTTTATTTTTTAATTAGCAGGAGTAAATAAACGAATATCGATAATATAATATAACGCTTAATATGAATGTTATCTGCCTGATTATTTAATAGCTTAACTTATTTCACAGTAACGTCATCGACTGCCCTTAGGCTCTTTTCCCTTTTTGTACAAACTAATTGATAGTCGAAAACTAGTATCAAGGAGGTGTGAATTTAGGCATAGTTTGTAGAAACTATTAAAATGATAAAAATGGATATCGTATTAAATCGTTAAAGATGCCAATTTACGACAAAAATTAAAAAGTCGTTCAATTTGATTTTGTTACAATGGAAAAACCGCCTCCTGCTATGTCAAAAAATCGTTACCGTTTGATTAACAAACCGACGCCTTGTTAAGTTATATAAGGAACACGGAAGTCGCGTGCGAGCTCTTTTGTGCCTGAAATTCCGGAGAGTGAACATCGAAGAAGAACATAAATATCAGGTAAGTAAGAAAAAATATCAAACAACAACATTGTAACGAGTAATTTATAACGTCTAAACCATTAATTTACAACACTTAAGCTATTAATTTATAACATTCAAGCCATTAATTTATAATATTTAAGGAATTAATTTATAACATTTAAGCTATTAATTAACAACATCTAAGCCATTAATTTACAACATTTAAACTGTTATTTTATACATTTAAGCAATTAATTTATAACATTTAAGCTATTAATTAACAACATCTAAGCCATTAATTTACAACGTTTAAACTGTTATTTTATACTTTTAAGCTATTAATTTATAACATTTAAACTATTAATTACTAACATTTAAGCCATTAATTTCTAACATTTAAACTATTAATTTATAACATTCAAGCCATTAATTTATAATATTTAAGGAATTAATTTATAACGTCTAAACTATTAATTTAGAACATTTATGCTGTTAATTTATAACATCTAAGCCATTAATTTACTACATCTAAGCCATTAATTTTCATCATTTAAACTGTTATTTTATACATTTAAGCTATTAATTTATAACATTTAAGCTATTAATTTATAACGTCTAAACTATTAATTTACAACGTTTAAACTGTTATTTTATACATTTAAGCTATTAATTTATAACATTTAAGCTATTAATTTACAACATCTAAGCCTCTAATTTACAATATTTAAACTGTTATTTTATGCATTTAAGCAATTAATTTATAACATTTAAGCCATTCATTTATAACATTTAAACTATTAATTTTTAACATTTAAACTATTAATTTATAACATTTAAGCCATTAATTTATAAAATTTAAGCTATTAATTTACAGCATCTAAGCCATTAATTTACAACATTTAAACTGTTATTTTATACATTTAAGCCGTTAATTTATAACATTTAAGGAATTAATTTATAACGTCTAAACTATTAATTTATAACATTTATGCTATTAATTTATAACATTCAAGCTATTAATTTACAACATCTAAGCCATTAATTTGCAACATTTAAACTGTTATTTTATACATTTAAGCAATTAATTTATAACATTTAAGCTATTAATTAACAACATCTAAGCCATTAATTTACAACATTTAAACTGTTATTTTATACATTTATGCCATTAATTTATAACATTTAAGCTATTAATTAACAACATCTAAGCCATTAATTTACAACATTTAAACTGTTATTTTATACATTTAAGCTATTAATTTATAACACTTAAGCTACTAATTTATAACATTTAAGCCATTAATTTATAAAATTTAAGCTATTAATTTATAAAATTTAAGCTATTAATTTATAAAATTTAAGCTATTAATTTACAACATCCAAGCCATTAATTTACAACGTTTACACTGTTATTTTATAACATTTAAACTATTAATTTCTAACATTTAAGCCATTAATTTCTAACATTTAAACTATTAATTTATAACATTTAAGCCATTAATTTATAACATTTAAGCCATTAATTTATAACATTTAAGCTATTAATTTACAACATCTAAGCCACTAATTTACAATATTTAAACTGTTATTTTATGCATTTAAGCAATTAATTTATAACATTTAAGCCATTCATTTATAACATTTAAACTATTAATTTTTAACATTTAAACTATTAATTTATATCATTTAAGCCATTAATTTATAAAATTTAAGCTATTAATTTACAGCATCTAAGCCATTAATTTACAACATTTAAACTGTTATTTTATACATTTAAGCCGTTAATTTATAACATTTAAGGAATTAATTTATAACGTCTAAACTATTAATTTATAACATTTATGCTATTAATTTATAACATTCAAGCTATTAATTTACAACATCTAAGCCATTAATTTGCAACATTTAAACTGTTATTTTATACATTTAAGCAATTAATTTATAACATTTAAGCTATTAATTTACAACATCTAAGCCACTAATTTACAATATTTAAACTGTTATATTATACATTTAAGCCATTAATTTATGACAGTTAAACAATTAATTTTTAACATTTAAACTATTAATTTATAACATTTAAGCCATTAATCTAAAACAATTACTCCATTAATTCTTAACAGTTATACCAATAATTTATTACCACATTCTCCCATTAATTCAAAGTAATTATGTTCTTAATTTATAACAGTTGTACCGTTACTCGGAAGTAACTCTACATCCATTGATTTAAATCAATACCATCAAATCGTAGTGAGTGAATTAATGATTTATTTTGTTTTATTTTATTAACGGAATCCATCAAGTCTTTTTTGAAGTGCTATTTTATTTCTATATAGCATTATCTTTTAATTTTAAATACAGTATTTAATCTCTCATTTCATTATTTGGTATAAAATCTGTGGTAACACAGAGTTCAATTTTAAGACATAATTTTCCATTTCCGCTCAAAACCAAGGCGACAACACCATATTCATGGAATCAAGGAAGCAAGTGCAATTTAACCGAAGGCAACGACATCCTATAATTTGTCCATACGCGCTACAATTGGTACCTCGCATAGTTTCGTTTCTTCGATGATAAGTACAAAATTCAAGTACGATTATGCGGATCCACGTACTACAGCTATTCCAATTATTAAATTTCAATACACGCCACTTCTTTATTATAAAATAATTTTACATCTCTGCTTCCAATGCTTAGAAACTCTTTATGTAAATGGGACCCGAAAGTAGTTACCTCCTCGTGGTGGGTCCCGGTAATTGGTATCGTTTTCCAAATAATAATACACCAAGTACTATTTTGAATATTAGTATTATTATTTGAAAACGATATCAAGCTAAAAACTACATGAGTATAGTCTGGTCTTGATCATCCAAAATAGTTTTGGTGATCTAGACTGGACTAATAACCCCCCGCGGGGGCACCGTGGGACATCGTGGGACATCGCAGGACACCGTGGGATGCGAGCGTTTTAGCCTTAATTAATCATAAGATAGATACCTATGTTATGTGCATTGTAAGCTCATTCTGTACAAAGATACTTATCTATCTTGGAACGAAAAATAAAGATCTCGTCTCTCTTGATCCCCTCGCTTACCACACTGGAAAAATTGTTCCCTCGATATATCGGTTCACGGTCGCTCAGTTCTTTCAAACCGTAGCGTGACGTACTCGTTCGCGCGTATTCCGGGTACGTGCGGGTCAACGTGTACTGGACAAATCTTTGGATTCGTAAGTCGCCCCAAGCACACCTCTGTGGTTAGTAACTGCTCGAAAACTGCCCGTCGTTTGCCTCGAATCACGGGAGTTGTCATTGCACTGGTGATACCTGCGACCGCAATACTGTCCGATTGGTACTTCGGTACTCGGACAGAAACCTGCATTTCACGTCCTCCGTAATCCTGTTTAAGTGAAAAACTCGCGGGCGGGGGGACCCCACTGTTCAGTTGGGGTAATGCCTTCGTAATCCTGTTCAGCGGTCCATCCTCGTGAGTGGACCCCACTGTGCAGTTGAGGCCTCTTGCCTTCGTAATCCTGTTCAGCGGTCCCTTCCCGGGTACTCACTTGTTTCAGTTGGAGTGTGTTAAATTGCAGGCCTGTTTGTTGGGTCACTAGTATCATCGGTCTTTGCCATCGACCGTGATAAGATCCAGACTATTTGACAGGAATCGAGAGAAGGTCAATGCTTGGGCTTTCCGCCGAGCCTTAGAGTTATCTGGTGCACGGGAGTACGTCGCGTAGGTTGGTTAGTTCTTTCGAGAGATCGTGACTTCGTTTGTTCCGGGCGAGCCGCGGTTTTTCTTTCATCGTCTGATTCATCGGGCATCTTCTTGTTTTCCCATTTTTAAGGGAAACTTATTGAAATCACGTTATATAACTTTTCAATATCTTCAATATCTTATAGCGTCGCAAAAGTAGAACGTTAAACAGTTTAGTACAGCGACTCGTATGTCCCTTCTGCAAGACACGAAATGGTATATACAGTGTCAGTAGCTTCATTTTCTTCTTTTCGTTCCAAGTTAGATAAATGTGTCTTCGATACCGAATGCTGCCAGTAGGCATGCGAATTATTGTATAATATTTGTACTGATCGATGTAATCGTTGTGTGGGAGATAGATGTTGCGTTACGTATGCCTTGTTCTACGTTTGTAAAGATTCATGTAAGCGCTGCGTTGGAGATATGTGTTTCGCAGTTAGACTACGAAGCAACTATTTCTTTACGCAGGTCCATGGTCAAGTAGAGTCAAAACTGGACATTCTGCCAATAGGTTGAATGTCGAGGTCGATGTGTAGTTTTAAATAACCCATGGGCGGGTCTCGTGCGTAGTCACTTCCTCGTGGTGAGACCTTCATAATTGGCATCGTTTTCCAAAAATTAATCAGTCGATTAATCTTTGGAAAACGATACCAAGCCAAGAACTACGTGACAGTCCAGTTTGGATCACCAAAAGCCTCTAAGAGATTTTTGGATGATCTACACTGGACTGCAACGTGGGACATCGTTGGACACCGTTGGACACCGTTGGATACCGTGGGATATGTCTTGACTATGTCGAATCCATTCTGAGCCCATTCTGTACAATGATACTTATCTCACTTGGAACGAGATATAAAAATCTATTCTTCTTTTCCACTGAATCTTGCAGTTATTTTGTGCACAAGCGTCACGCGAGTCCATCGATTCTTTTGAAAGATCCCGATGTATGAAATTGTTCTCTTATTTTAAATGAATTTTTAACGTATTATCTTATTGTTTCAAATTGAGTTATAACGTCATAAACTTGCAACTTAGTAACAGTTAGATTCAAATACCTCGAAACAAGGTTTCGCGCGTGTTTGTGCAGTATTCTTTAAGTATATTTAAGTGGCGAACATTTGAATTCTTGCAAATATTTTCCAATATTTATAATACGCGACTATAGTGTATTAGTGGAATGTATATTTCGTATTCTAATAACGAAAATTCAGAGTATATATTCTAATTGCCAACAGTATAATTCTTGCAAACGATTGCATTGCATTCACGGTATTCGTAAGCATTTGTTCGCTATCGAGAAATATCTCACAATTTTCAACTAAATAATATTTTTCAAACTTATTCCAATTAGTCAATAATAATTTTTAAGTGTAAAAAATAGCAGTATTTTCTAAATAAACGTTCGATAGGAAAAAGACGAAAATTGTCGAAACGACGGTTCGCTTCTTCCTCACCCCCCCCCCCTCCCATCCGCCCTTAAACAACCACCATTTCCACCACTGGACTTTACACGGTTCCTGCCTGATGTTAGTCTCCCTGATGATATTCGCTGGGATGGCGCAGCATCCATGGTACGTCCTCTGTTTCTCCGCTTCGAACGGTGAGTCGCATGCATTTTTGTTCCTCCGGTCACCCAATCATGTCGTAGGATGAAAGGTCCGAATCGGCACGGGTGACTGGTTGTATTACGTAGAATTTTTTGCGAGCATAGTGACCGCGGGTATGTTTTATACCTGTGAGTAGTAACATTCTTTTTTTAAATTTATTAGTTTAGGATAGGTCTTCTTGCACAGCGCGATTATAATAATTAGTTTAAACATATACACTTGAGAATATATTCGTGTTATTTATAAGTATGCATGTTAATATTCCGTATGAATATTTGCAAATGGCAAATATCTACACGAATATATCTGTTTGACACAAATATACTTGATCTTAGGCAATGAATTAATCGTGACAATATTAAGTCACGTTCGTTTATTTCACTTTGGCTAGAATTTAAAATATGAGTTAAAATTCATTTTTTCCCGTACAAGAATGCGTGAAATTTTACGTGCAAGAAGACACTTCGCGACAGGCAGATTTTTGAATCAAAGCAATAATTTTGAACACTGCTTCTGCACTTTCGAGTATATGCTTTGATAAAGAGGTCGCCTGAGATTATTTCTTTCTTAGTAATATATTTAGAGTCAATTGTTCCATTTGATCGAGTCTCAGTCTTTTTCAATTAACGCTACCTTTTTTGCAATATTAAACTTTTGTTCTAATTTATTAAATTAATAAAGTAGAGTTACTTAGTTACTATTAAATTAATAAAGTTGATTTAATCAGAAACGAAGTAGTAAAATATAAAATCAAAGAACGTTAGTCCGTTAAATAAAAATTACACAAACTAATCATCTTTTTAGATCAGGATTTTTAGGTTTAACCCTTTCCGTGCCCATTGTCAGGATCTCATTCACGTGCCCAGGTGCTACTTGAATGGGAGAGAGACATTGGGCACGATGATCTAGAATTAAGTAATGTAACAATTGATCAGCGACTGACGATGTGTTAGTGTATCGTGCACGACGTATTTTCCACATTATGTGTGTGTGTGTTGTTAGGCCGTGGAATTGCGTCGTTTTCTCTCATTCGTTAAAACTTCAAATATTAAAAATGTCGAGACATATATCGATTCAATTTACGTCTCGATACAATCGCAATTTGTGATAATATTGTCCACGCGATTAAGTGTAACCACCCATGTAATATTGCCGTAAATTACAATTATAATTCCAAGTTTACTTACATTTATTTTAACGATATCATTTCCTCAGACGTGTTTTATCGCGTTTTACGCAATGGTCACTAGCCTTCGTCAGTCGATTTCAGGAAAACGGTACGTACATTAGAGTGTGCATGCTGTGTATTAAGCTCGGGTGTCGGAGGCGTCCCGGGACGTCCTCTCTAGTGTAGGACCTTTGCGCCCGAGCGTTTGTGTGAGAACCGTGGAGCGAATGTGTTGGTGTGCCTGTTTTGCCATTTTTAAATATAGCGCTAGGTAGGATAGGTAGTATACTTTCTGGTATGACTGTTAATTATAAGTAGGTAGGGCCGGGCAGGTTGGCACAGTCTCTGGTCGGGTAGGCGCGTTTTCGTGTGACCAACCTGTTTCTGGAAATCTAATTTGAAAAATCGACGGTGAAACTGGCACGGGTAGAGCATGCTCTCGTCTCTGGTTTTGCCTATCGATTTTTCGAATTTCGCGGTCGCGGTCGCGAGTGGGCTCGAAACGAACGTTTATCGCTCGAGCACGCACATGCGAGTGGGCAACGATCACTGCCGTGATCGTTGGTCAGTCCATGTGCACTTCAATCAGTTTCCGCGGTTTATATTTTTATTTTCAAGTTTTTTGTTTTTTTGTTTGCGATTTAGAAGTCTCGAGCTTAGACTTAAGTTTCAGCGGGCATTGCGCCCGAAGAAAGAAGAGGCTATAAGCCGAAGAGGCCCGGCAAACTGCCACTCAAGAGGGCAACTACTAATGGCTCCCCATCCTCTGGGTCATCCAGAGCATGGGAAGTCATTATTGTTACTACTTTGTCACTATGCTCGATTTTAGTATTTGTAGTAGTGGTAGTAGTGGTAGTAGTAGTTTGCTTTTTTGGCCGATGTATATGATATATCGGTCCATTGTCCCATTGGGCAAATCGCGATTTTTCTTATTAGTGTTGCGACAAATTAATTACGGGTTGTATTAGAGTTGCGAAATAACATCGCGGCTTTTCATTAGTGTGGCGAGAAAATGATTATCGCGTTTGCTTTAGAGTTGCGATAAAATGATAATCGCGTTTGTTTTAGAGTTGCGAATTACGATATCGCGATTGTCTTTCGCAATTTTTAGAATTTTTCCTGTTTTCTATTGTTTAAAATTAGATTATAAAAGTGTTAGTTTTCAATTAATTTTATAGTATTGCAAGTAGCAATACCAGAATATTTAAAGTAGCTTTTTTATATAGTAAATAGCAATTTTTATTAAATTCACTATAAGAGTTAGCGTTGCGATATTGTTCCATCGCGAGTTCTGCTAATTTTTCCTGTTAGCGTTGCGATAATGAATGATCGCGTTTTGTTGAGTAGAGTTGCGTTCACAAACTATCCCAACCCTCCGACTGCAATTGTCGGACACTGTTCCTGGATCACACGTACAGCTGCAAGAGCTGTGCAAGTGTGATCGTTCATCAGCAACCTCTTAAATGGTTGCACTTCGATCTCTCGCTATTAGTGTTGCGTATTGCTTAAATACGAGTGCGTTGATTTATACTTATTAGCGTTGCGTATCAAATATCGGGAATTTTCAGACTTTTCTTTTTTTTTTTTAATGGTAGATTAATTGATATTGCAGATATAACAAAGCACTCATCGCGTTTGATTTTGAGAATTTTCTGCTTCATAAATATTAGTAGTAAAGTAGCGTTGCGAAACAAGAATATTCAGTTCCACTCTCGGCGTGTTGATCGGGTTTACCAATAGAGTGGAAGACGATTGAATTTTAGTAGCCCTTCTGGCTACTGCTTTGTTTCTTTTTCAGTGCCCCTTATTAATGCGCCCCTTATTACTACGTTTATTACTGAAAATACTGCTATAAGACATATTTTTAAAAGTTAAAAGTTAAAAGACAAAGCAGGTGATTTTATAATAATCGGGGTTTCTCTCATCTTAGTTATTCCAAATGAACTTTTCAATTTTTAATTCAGCTTAAATTCAATTACTTAAAATTCTTGTTTTCAACGTAATCCTAGTTTCGATTAAAAAGATACAAATGATCCTCTATATTTGCTAAAATTTAATCAATAGTAATTTGATCTATAATTGACCATTATTGGTAGTTTATTTTTCATTTTTTAAATTGTTCTCGTTTTAAAGATGCCTGTTTCCTTCATATAGAAACCAGAATATGAGTTTGTTCCAGATTTATCAATATACAGAAATTACATTTCAGTTACATATACGAACATTTTATAGCATATTAAATATGTATACTAGATACTCAAATGATATTTCTTTCATTGTCTGATTGTTCAGGCACCTTCCCGTTTCCCCATTTTTAAAAGAAGCATATTGCGACCACTTTGGAGTATATAACTTCTCGATATCTTCATAAGTTTAGTACAACGAGTCGTATGTCTCTTTTGCAAGATTCTAAATTGTATATGCAGTGTCAATAGTTTCATTTCTCTTCTTTCGTTCCAAGTTAGACAAATGTATCTTTGATACCGAATGTTGCCAGTACCGTTGCGAATTATTGTACAATGTTTGTACTGATCGATGTAATCGTTGTGTGGGAGATAGATGTTGCGTTACGTATGCCTTGTTCTACGTTTGTAAAGATTCATGTAAGCGCTGCGTTGGAGATATGTGTTTCGCGGTTAGACTACGAAACAACTATTTCTTTACGCAGGCCCATGGTCAAGTAGAGTCAAAACTGGACATTCTGCCAGTAGGTTGAATGTCGAGGTCGATGTGTAGTTTTTTTAAATAACCCATGGGCGGGTCTCGTGCGTAGTCACCTCCTCGTGGTGAGACCTGGTAATTGGCATCGTTTTCCAAAAATTAATCAGTCGATTAATCTTAGGAAAACGATACCAAGCCAAGAACTACGCAACAGTCCAGTTTAGATCACCAAAAGCCTCTAAAAGGATTTTGGTGATCTAGACTGGACTAACAACCCCCCGCGGGGGCACCGTGGGACATCGTGGGACATCGCAGGACTCCGTGGGATGCGAGCGTTTTAGCCTTAATTAATCATAAGATAGATACCTATGTTATGTGCATTGTAAGCTCATTCTGTACAAAGATACTAATCTATCTTGGAACGAAAAATAAAGATCTCGTCTCTCTTGATCCCCCCGCTTACCACACTGGAAAAATTGTTCCCATGATATATCGGTTCACGGTCGCTCAGTTCTTTCAAACCGTAGCGTGACGTACTCGTTCGCGCGTATTCCGGGTACGTGCGGGTCAACGTGCACTGGACAAATCTTTGGATTCGTAAGTCGCCCCAAGCACACCTCTGTGGTTAGTAACTGCTCGAAAACTGCCCGTCGTTTGCCTCGAATCACGGGAGTTGTCATCGCACTGGTGATACTTGCGGCCGCAGTACTGTCCGATTGGTACTTCGGTACTCGGACAGAAACCTGCATTTCACGTCCTCCGTAATCCTGTTTAAGTGAAAAACTCGCGGACGGGGGGACCCCACTGTTCAGTTGGGGTAATGCCTTCGTAATCCTGTTCAGCGGTCCATCCTCGTGAGTGGACCCCACTGTGCAGTTGAGGCCTCTTGCCTTCGTAATCCTGTTCAGCGGTCCCTCCCCGGGTTCTCACTTGTTTCAGTTGGAGTGTGTTAAATTGCAGGCCTGTTTGCTGGGTCACTAGTATCATCGGTCGGTGCCATCGACCGTGATAAGATCCAGACTACTTGACAGGTATCGAGAGAAGGTCAATGCTTGGGCTTTCCGCTGAACCTTAGAGTTATCTGGTGCACGGGAGTACTTCGCGTAGGTTTGTTAGTTCTTTCGAGAGATCGCGATCTCGTTCGTTTCGGGCGCGCCGCGATTTTTTCCTTTATCATCTGATACATCGGGTATCTTCTTGTTTTCCCATTTTTAAGGGAAACTTATTGAAATCACGTTATATAACTTTTCGATATCTTCAATATCTTATAGCGTCGCAAAAGAAGAACGTTAAACAGTTTAGTACAGCGACTCGTATGTCCCTTCTGCAAGACACGAAATGGTATATACAGTGTCAGTAGCTTCATTTTCTTCTTTTCGTTCCAAGTTAGATAAATGTGTCTTCGATACCGAATGCTGCCAGTAGGCATGCGAATTATTGTATAATATTTGTACTGATCGATGTAATCGTTGTGTGGGAGATAGATGTTGCGTTACGTATGCCTTGTTCTACGTTTGTAAAGATTCATGTAAGCGCTGCGTTGGAGATATGTGTTTCGCGGTTAGACTACGAAACAACTATTTCTTTACGCAGGCCCATGGTCAAGTAGAGTCAAAACTGGACATTCTGCCAGTAGGTTGAATGTCGAGATCGATGTGTAGTTTTTAAATAACCCATGGGCGGGTCTCGTGCGTAGTCACCTCCTCGTGGTGAGACCTGGTAATTGGCATCGTTTTCCAAAAATTAATCAGTCGATTAATATTAGGAAAACGATACCAAGCCAAGAACTACGCAACAGTCTAGTTTAGATCACCAAAAGCCTCTAAAAGGATTTTGGTGATCTAGACTGGACTAACAACCCCCCGCGGGGGCACCGTGGGACATCGTGGGACATCGCAGGACTCCGTGGGATGCGAGCGTTTTAGCCTTAATTAATCATAAGATAGATACCTATGTTATGTGCATTGTAAGCTCATTCTGTACAAAGATACTAATCTATCTTGGAACGAAAAATAAAGATCTCGTCTCTCTTGATCCCCCCGCTTACCACACTGGAAAAATTGTTCCCATGATATATCGGTTCACGGTCGCTCAGTTCTTTCAAACCGTAGCGTGACGTACTCGTTCGCGCGTATTCCGGGTACGTGCGGGTCAACGTGCACTGGACAAATCTTTGGATTCGTAAGTCGCCCCAAGCACACCTCTGTGGTTAGTAACTGCTCGAAAACTGCCCGTCGTTTGCCTCGAATCACGGGAGTTGTCATCGCACTGGTGATACTTGCGGCCGCAGTACTGTCCGATTGGTACTTCGGTACTCGGACAGAAACCTGCATTTCACGTCCTCCGTAATCCTGTTCAAGTGGCGATCCCGCGGGGGTGGACCCCACTGTTCAGTTGGGGCCATGCCTTCGTAATCCTGTTCAGCGGTCCCTCCCCGGGTTCTCACTTGTTTCAGTTGGAGTGTGTTAAATTGCAGGCCTGTTTGCTGGGTCACTAGTATCATCGGTCGGTGCCATCGACCGTGATAAGATCCAGACTACTTGACAGGTATCGAGAGAAGGTCAATGCTTGGGCTTTCCGCTGAACCTTAGAGTTATCTGGTGCACGGGAGTACTTCGCGTAGGTTTGTTAGTTCTTTCGAGAGATCGCGATCTCGTTCGTTTCGGGCGCGCCGCGATTTTTTCCTTTATCATCTGATACATCGGGTATCTTCTTGTTTTCCCATTTTTAAGGGAAACTTATTGAAATCACGTTATATAACTTTTCAATATCTTCAATATCTTATAGCGTCGCAAAAGAAGAACGTTAAACAGTTTAGTACAGCGACTCGTATGTCCCTTCTGCAAGACACGAAATGGTATATACAGTGTCAGTAGCTTCATTTTCTTCTTTTCGTTCCAAGTTAGATAAATGTGTCTTCGATACCGAATGCTGCCAGTAGGCATGCGAATTATTGTATAATATTTGTACTGATCGATGTAATCGTTGTGTGGGAGATAGATGTTGCGTTACGTATGCCTTGTTCTACGTTTGTAAAGATTCATGTAAGCGCTGCGTTGGAGATATGTGTTTCGCGGTTAGACTACGAAACAACTATTTCTTTACGCAGGCCCATGGTCAAGTAGAGTCAAAACTGGACATTCTGCCAGTAGGTTGAATGTCGAGATCGATGTGTAGTTTTTAAATAACCCATGGGCGGGTCTCGTGCGTAGTCACCTCCTCGTGGTGAGACCTGGTAATTGGCATCGTTTTCCAAAAATTAATCAGTCGATTAATATTAGGAAAACGATACCAAGCCAAGAACTACGCAACAGTCCAGTTTAGATCACCAAAAGCCTCTAAAAGGATTTTGGTGATCTAGACTGGACTAACAACCCCCCGCGGGGGCACCGTGGGACATCGTGGGACATCGCAGGACTCCGTGGGATGCGAGCGTTTTAGCCTTAATTAATCATAAGATAGATACCTATGTTATGTGCATTGTAAGCTCATTCTGTACAAAGATACTAATCTATCTTGGAACGAAAAATAAAGATCTCGTCTCTCTTGATCCCTCCGCTTACCACACTGGAAAAATTGTTCCCATGATATATCGGTTCACGGTCGCTCAGTTCTTTCAAACCGTAGCGTGACGTACTCGTTCGCGCGTATTCCGGGTACGTGCGGGTCAACGTGCACTGGACAAATCTTTGGATTCGTAAGTCGCCCCAAGCACACCTCTGTGGTTAGTAACTGCTCGAAAACTGCCCGTCGTTTGCCTCGAATCACGGGAGTTGTCATCGCACTGGTGATACTTGCGACCGCAATACTGTCCGATTGGTACTTCGGTACTCGGACAGAAACCTGCATTTCACGTCCTCCGTAATCCTGTTTAAGTGAAAAACTCGCGGGCGGGGGGACCCCACTGTTCAGTTGGGGTAATGCCTTCGTAATCCTGTTCAGCGGTCCATCCTCGTGAGTGGACCCCACTGTGCAGTTGAGGCCTCTTGCCTTCGTAATCCTGTTCAGCGGTCCCTCCCCGGGTACTCACTTGTTTCAGTTGGAGTGTGTTAAATTGCAGGCCTGTTTGCTGGGTCACTAGTATCATCGGTCTTTGCCATCGACCGTGATAAGATCCAGACTACTTGACAGGTATCGAGAGAAGGTCAATGCTTGGGCTTTCCGCTGAACCTTAGAGTTATCTGGTGCACGGGAGTACTTCGCGTAGGTTTGTTAGTTCTTTCGAGAGATCGCGATCTCGTTCGTTTCGGGCGCGCCGCGATTTTTTCCTTTATCATCTGATACATCGGGTATCTTCTTGTTTTCCCATTTTTAAGGGAAACTTATTGAAATCACGTTATATAACTTTTCCATATCTTCAATATCTTATAGCGTCGCAAAAGAAGAACGTTAAACAGTTTAGTACAGCGACTCGTATGTCCCTTCTGCAAGACACGAAATGGTATATACAGTGTCAGTAGCTTCATTTTCTTCTTTTCGTTCCAAGTTAGATAAATGTGTCTTCGATACCGAATGCTGCCAGTAGGCATGCGAATTATTGTATAATATTTGTACTGATCGATGTAATCGTTGTGTGGGAGATAGATGTTGCGTTACGTATGCCTTGTTCTACGTTTGTAAAGATTCATGTAAGCGCTGCGTTGGAGATATGTGTTTCGCGGTTAGACTACGAAACAACTATTTCTTTACGCAGGCCCATGGTCAAGTAGAGTCAAAACTGGACATTCTGCCAGTAGGTTGAATGTCGAGATCGATGTGTAGTTTTTTTTTTTTTTTTTTTTTTTTTTTTTTTTTTTTTTTTTTTTTTTTTTTTTTTAAATAACCCATGGGCGGGTCTCGTGCGTAGTCACCTCCTCGTGGTGAGACCTGGTAATTGGCATCGTTTTCCAAAAATTAATCAGTCGATTAATATTAGGAAAACGATACCAAGCCAAGAACTACGCAACAGTCCAGTTTAGATCACCAAAAGCCTCTAAAAGGATTTTGGTGATCTAGACTGGACTAACAACCCCCCGCGGGGGCACCGTGGGACATCGTGGGACATCGCAGGACTCCGTGGGATGCGAGCGTTTTAGCCTTAATTAATCATAAGATAGATACCTATGTTATGTGCATTGTAAGCTCATTCTGTACAAAGATACTAATCTATCTTGGAACGAAAAATAAAGATCTCGTCTCTCTTGATCCCCCCGCTTACCACACTGGAAAAATTGTTCCCATGATATATCGGTTCACGGTCGCTCAGTTCTTTCAAACCGTAGCGTGACGTACTCGTTCGCGCGTATTCCGGGTACGTGCGGGTCAACGTGCACTGGACAAATCTTTGGATTCGTAAGTCGCCCCAAGCACACCTCTGTGGTTAGTAACTGCTCGAAAACTGCCCGTCGTTTGCCTCGAATCACGGGAGTTGTCATCGCACTGGTGATACTTGCGGCCGCAGTACTGTCCGATTGGTACTTCGGTACTCGGACAGAAACCTGCATTTCACGTCCTCCGTAATCCTGTTCAAGTGGCGATCCCGCGGGGGTGGACCCCACTGTTCAGTTGGGGCCATGCCTTCGTAATCCTGTTCAGCGGTCCCTCCCCGGGTTCTCACTTGTTTCAGTTGGAGTGTGTTAAATTGCAGGCCTGTTTGCTGGGTCACTAGTATCATCGGTCGGTGCCATCGACCGTGATAAGATCCAGACTACTTGACAGGTATCGAGAGAAGGTCAATGCTTGGGCTTTCCGCTGAACCTTAGAGTTATCTGGTGCACGGGAGTACTTCGCGTAGGTTTGTTAGTTCTTTCGAGAGATCGCGATCTCGTTCGTTTCGGGCGCGCCGCGATTTTTTCCTTTATCATCTGATACATCGGGTATCTTCTTGTTTTCCCATTTTTAAGGGAAACTTATTGAAATCACGTTATATAACTTTTCAATATCTTCAATATCTTATAGCGTCGCAAAAGAAGAACGTTAAACAGTTTAGTACAGCGACTCGTATGTCCCTTCTGCAAGACACGAAATGGTATATACAGTGTCAGTAGCTTCATTTTCTTCTTTTCGTTCCAAGTTAGATAAATGTGTCTTCGATACCGAATGCTGCCAGTAGGCATGCGAATTATTGTATAATATTTGTACTGATCGATGTAATCGTTGTGTGGGAGATAGATGTTGCGTTACGTATGCCTTGTTCTACGTTTGTAAAGATTCATGTAAGCGCTGCGTTGGAGATATGTGTTTCGCGGTTAGACTACGAAACAACTATTTCTTTACGCAGGCCCATGGTCAAGTAGAGTCAAAACTGGACATTCTGCCAGTAGGTTGAATGTCGAGATCGATGTGTAGTTTTTAAATAACCCATGGGCGGGTCTCGTGCGTAGTCACCTCCTCGTGGTGAGACCTGGTAATTGGCATCGTTTTCCAAAAATTAATCAGTCGATTAATATTAGGAAAACGATACCAAGCCAAGAACTACGCAACAGTCCAGTTTAGATCACCAAAAGCCTCTAAAAGGATTTTGGTGATCTAGACTGGACTAACAACCCCCCGCGGGGGCACCGTGGGACATCGTGGGACATCGCAGGACTCCGTGGGATGCGAGCGTTTTAGCCTTAATTAATCATAAGATAGATACCTATGTTATGTGCATTGTAAGCTCATTCTGTACAAAGATACTAATCTATCTTGGAACGAAAAATAAAGATCTCGTCTCTCTTGATCCCTCCGCTTACCACACTGGAAAAATTGTTCCCATGATATATCGGTTCACGGTCGCTCAGTTCTTTCAAACCGTAGCGTGACGTACTCGTTCGCGCGTATTCCGGGTACGTGCGGGTCAACGTGCACTGGACAAATCTTTGGATTCGTAAGTCGCCCCAAGCACACCTCTGTGGTTAGTAACTGCTCGAAAACTGCCCGTCGTTTGCCTCGAATCACGGGAGTTGTCATCGCACTGGTGATACTTGCGACCGCAATACTGTCCGATTGGTACTTCGGTACTCGGACAGAAACCTGCATTTCACGTCCTCCGTAATCCTGTTTAAGTGAAAAACTCGCGGGCGGGGGGACCCCACTGTTCAGTTGGGGTAATGCCTTCGTAATCCTGTTCAGCGGTCCATCCTCGTGAGTGGACCCCACTGTGCAGTTGAGGCCTCTTGCCTTCGTAATCCTGTTCAGCGGTCCCTCCCCGGGTACTCACTTGTTTCAGTTGGAGTGTGTTAAATTGCAGGCCTGTTTGCTGGGTCACTAGTATCATCGGTCTTTGCCATCGACCGTGATAAGATCCAGACTACTTGACAGGTATCGAGAGAAGGTCAATGCTTGGGCTTTCCGCTGAACCTTAGAGTTATCTGGTGCACGGGAGTACTTCGCGTAGGTTTGTTAGTTCTTTCGAGAGATCGCGATCTCGTTCGTTTCGGGCGCGCCGCGATTTTTTCCTTTATCATCTGATACATCGGGTATCTTCTTGTTTTCCCATTTTTAAGGGAAACTTATTGAAATCACGTTATATAACTTTTCCATATCTTCAATATCTTATAGCGTCGCAAAAGAAGAACGTTAAACAGTTTAGTACAGCGACTCGTATGTCCCTTCTGCAAGACACGAAATGGTATATACAGTGTCAGTAGCTTCATTTTCTTCTTTTCGTTCCAAGTTAGATAAATGTGTCTTCGATACCGAATGCTGCCAGTAGGCATGCGAATTATTGTATAATATTTGTACTGATCGATGTAATCGTTGTGTGGGAGATAGATGTTGCGTTACGTATGCCTTGTTCTACGTTTGTAAAGATTCATGTAAGCGCTGCGTTGGAGATATGTGTTTCGCGGTTAGACTACGAAACAACTATTTCTTTACGCAGGCCCATGGTCAAGTAGAGTCAAAACTGGACATTCTGCCAGTAGGTTGAATGTCGAGATCGATGTGTAGTTTTTAAATAACCCATGGGCGGGTCTCGTGCGTAGTCACCTCCTCGTGGTGAGACCTGGTAATTGGCATCGTTTTCCAAAAATTAATCAGTCGATTAATATTAGGAAAACGATACCAAGCCAAGAACTACGCAACAGTCCAGTTTAGATCACCAAAAGCCTCTAAAAGGATTTTGGTGATCTAGACTGGACTAACAACCCCCCGCGGGGGCACCGTGGGACATCGTGGGACATCGCAGGACTCCGTGGGATGCGAGCGTTTTAGCCTTAATTAATCATAAGATAGATACCTATGTTATGTGCATTGTAAGCTCATTCTGTACAAAGATACTAATCTATCTTGGAACGAAAAATAAAGATCTCGTCTCTCTTGATCCCTCCGCTTACCACACTGGAAAAATTGTTCCCATGATATATCGGTTCACGGTCGCTCAGTTCTTTCAAACCGTAGCGTGACGTACTCGTTCGCGCGTATTCCGGGTACGTGCGGGTCAACGTGCACTGGACAAATCTTTGGATTCGTAAGTCGCCCCAAGCACACCTCTGTGGTTAGTAACTGCTCGAAAACTGCCCGTCGTTTGCCTCGAATCACGGGAGTTGTCATCGCACTGGTGATACTTGCGACCGCAATACTGTCCGATTGGTACTTCGGTACTCGGACAGAAACCTGCATTTCACGTCCTCCGTAATCCTGTTTAAGTGAAAAACTCGCGGGCGGGGGGACCCCACTGTTCAGTTGGGGTAATGCCTTCGTAATCCTGTTCAGCGGTCCATCCTCGTGAGTGGACCCCACTGTGCAGTTGAGGCCTCTTGCCTTCGTAATCCTGTTCAGCGGTCCCTCCCCGGGTACTCACTTGTTTCAGTTGGAGTGTGTTAAATTGCAGGCCTGTTTGCTGGGTCACTAGTATCATCGGTCTTTGCCATCGACCGTGATAAGATCCAGACTACTTGACAGGTATCGAGAGAAGGTCAATGCTTGGGCTTTCCGCTGAACCTTAGAGTTATCTGGTGCACGGGAGTACTTCGCGTAGGTTTGTTAGTTCTTTCGAGAGATCGCGATCTCGTTCGTTTCGGGCGCGCCGCGATTTTTTCCTTTATCATCTGATACATCGGGTATCTTCTTGTTTTCCCATTTTTAAGGGAAACTTATTGAAATCACGTTATATAACTTTCCCATATCTTCAATATCTTATAGCGTCGCAAAAGAAGAACGTTAAACAGTTTAGTACAGCGACTCGTATGTCCCTTCTGCAAGACACGAAATGGTATATACAGTGTCAGTAGCTTCATTTTCTTCTTTTCGTTCCAAGTTAGATAAATGTGTCTTCGATACCGAATGCTGCCAGTAGGCATGCGAATTATTGTATAATATTTGTACTGATCGATGTAATCGTTGTGTGGGAGATAGATGTTGCGTTACGTATGCCTTGTTCTACGTTTGTAAAGATTCATGTAAGCGCTGCGTTGGAGATATGTGTTTCGCGGTTAGACTACGAAACAACTATTTCTTTACGCAGGCCCATGGTCAAGTAGAGTCAAAACTGGACATTCTGCCAGTAGGTTGAATGTCGAGATCGATGTGTAGTTTTTAAATAACCCATGGGCGGGTCTCGTGCGTAGTCACCTCCTCGTGGTGAGACCTGGTAATTGGCATCGTTTTCCAAAAATTAATCAGTCGATTAATATTAGGAAAACGATACCAAGCCAAGAACTACGCAACAGTCCAGTTTAGATCACCAAAAGCCTCTAAAAGGATTTTGGTGATCTAGACTGGACTAACAACCCCCCGCGGGGGCACCGTGGGACATCGTGGGACATCGCAGGACTCCGTGGGATGCGAGCGTTTTAGCCTTAATTAATCATAAGATAGATACCTATGTTATGTGCATTGTAAGCTCATTCTGTACAAAGATACTAATCTATCTTGGAACGAAAAATAAAGATCTCGTCTCTCTTGATCCCTCCGCTTACCACACTGGAAAAATTGTTCCCATGATATATCGGTTCACGGTCGCTCAGTTCTTTCAAACCGTAGCGTGACGTACTCGTTCGCGCGTATTCCGGGTACGTGCGGGTCAACGTGCACTGGACAAATCTTTGGATTCGTAAGTCGCCCCAAGCACACCTCTGTGGTTAGTAACTGCTCGAAAACTGCCCGTCGTTTGCCTCGAATCACGGGAGTTGTCATCGCACTGGTGATACTTGCGACCGCAATACTGTCCGATTGGTACTTCGGTACTCGGACAGAAACCTGCATTTCACGTCCTCCGTAATCCTGTTTAAGTGAAAAACTCGCGGGCGGGGGGACCCCACTGTTCAGTTGGGGTAATGCCTTCGTAATCCTGTTCAGCGGTCCATCCTCGTGAGTGGACCCCACTGTGCAGTTGAGGCCTCTTGCCTTCGTAATCCTGTTCAGCGGTCCCTCCCCGGGTACTCACTTGTTTCAGTTGGAGTGTGTTAAATTGCAGGCCTGTTTGCTGGGTCACTAGTATCATCGGTCTTTGCCATCGACCGTGATAAGATCCAGACTACTTGACAGGTATCGAGAGAAGGTCAATGCTTGGGCTTTCCGCTGAACCTTAGAGTTATCTGGTGCACGGGAGTACTTCGCGTAGGTTTGTTAGTTCTTTCGAGAGATCGCGATCTCGTTCGTTTCGGGCGCGCCGCGATTTTTTCCTTTATCATCTGATACATCGGGTATCTTCTTGTTTTCCCATTTTTAAGGGAAACTTATTGAAATCACGTTATATAACTTTTCCATATCTTCAATATCTTATAGCGTCGCAAAAGAAGAACGTTAAACAGTTTAGTACAGCGACTCGTATGTCCCTTCTGCAAGACACGAAATGGTATATACAGTGTCAGTAGCTTCATTTTCTTCTTTTCGTTCCAAGTTAGATAAATGTGTCTTCGATACCGAATGCTGCCAGTAGGCATGCGAATTATTGTATAATATTTGTACTGATCGATGTAATCGTTGTGTGGGAGATAGATGTTGCGTTACGTATGCCTTGTTCTACGTTTGTAAAGATTCATGTAAGCGCTGCGTTGGAGATATGTGTTTCGCGGTTAGACTACGAAACAACTATTTCTTTACGCAGGCCCATGGTCAAGTAGAGTCAAAACTGGACATTCTGCCAGTAGGTTGAATGTCGAGATCGATGTGTAGTTTTTAAATAACCCATGGGCGGGTCTCGTGCGTAGTCACCTCCTCGTGGTGAGACCTGGTAATTGGCATCGTTTTCCAAAAATTAATCAGTCGATTAATATTAGGAAAACGATACCAAGCCAAGAACTACGCAACAGTCTAGTTTAGATCACCAAAAGCCTCTAAAAGGATTTTGGTGATCTAGACTGGACTAACAACCCCCCGCGGGGGCACCGTGGGACATCGTGGGACATCGCAGGACTCCGTGGGATGCGAGCGTTTTAGCCTTAATTAATCATAAGATAGATACCTATGTTATGTGCATTGTAAGCTCATTCTGTACAAAGATACTAATCTATCTTGGAACGAAAAATAAAGATCTCGTCTCTCTTGATCCCCCCGCTTACCACACTGGAAAAATTGTTCCCATGATATATCGGTTCACGGTCGCTCAGTTCTTTCAAACCGTAGCGTGACGTACTCGTTCGCGCGTATTCCGGGTACGTGCGGGTCAACGTGCACTGGACAAATCTTTGGATTCGTAAGTCGCCCCAAGCACACCTCTGTGGTTAGTAACTGCTCGAAAACTGCCCGTCGTTTGCCTCGAATCACGGGAGTTGTCATCGCACTGGTGATACTTGCGGCCGCAGTACTGTCCGATTGGTACTTCGGTACTCGGACAGAAACCTGCATTTCACGTCCTCCGTAATCCTGTTCAAGTGGCGATCCCGCGGGGGTGGACCCCACTGTTCAGTTGGGGCCATGCCTTCGTAATCCTGTTCAGCGGTCCCTCCCCGGGTTCTCACTTGTTTCAGTTGGAGTGTGTTAAATTGCAGGCCTGTTTGCTGGGTCACTAGTATCATCGGTCGGTGCCATCGACCGTGATAAGATCCAGACTACTTGACAGGTATCGAGAGAAGGTCAATGCTTGGGCTTTCCGCTGAACCTTAGAGTTATCTGGTGCACGGGAGTACTTCGCGTAGGTTTGTTAGTTCTTTCGAGAGATCGCGATCTCGTTCGTTTCGGGCGCGCCGCGATTTTTTCCTTTATCATCTGATACATCGGGTATCTTCTTGTTTTCCCATTTTTAAGGGAAACTTATTGAAATCACGTTATATAACTTTTCAATATCTTCAATATCTTATAGCGTCGCAAAAGAAGAACGTTAAACAGTTTAGTACAGCGACTCGTATGTCCCTTCTGCAAGACACGAAATGGTATATACAGTGTCAGTAGCTTCATTTTCTTCTTTTCGTTCCAAGTTAGATAAATGTGTCTTCGATACCGAATGCTGCCAGTAGGCATGCGAATTATTGTATAATATTTGTACTGATCGATGTAATCGTTGTGTGGGAGATAGATGTTGCGTTACGTATGCCTTGTTCTACGTTTGTAAAGATTCATGTAAGCGCTGCGTTGGAGATATGTGTTTCGCGGTTAGACTACGAAACAACTATTTCTTTACGCAGGCCCATGGTCAAGTAGAGTCAAAACTGGACATTCTGCCAGTAGGTTGAATGTCGAGATCGATGTGTAGTTTTTAAATAACCCATGGGCGGGTCTCGTGCGTAGTCACCTCCTCGTGGTGAGACCTGGTAATTGGCATCGTTTTCCAAAAATTAATCAGTCGATTAATATTAGGAAAACGATACCAAGCCAAGAACTACGCAACAGTCTAGTTTAGATCACCAAAAGCCTCTAAAAGGATTTTGGTGATCTAGACTGGACTAACAACCCCCCGCGGGGGCACCGTGGGACATCGTGGGACATCGCAGGACTCCGTGGGATGCGAGCGTTTTAGCCTTAATTAATCATAAGATAGATACCTATGTTATGTGCATTGTAAGCTCATTCTGTACAAAGATACTAATCTATCTTGGAACGAAAAATAAAGATCTCGTCTCTCTTGATCCCCCCGCTTACCACACTGGAAAAATTGTTCCCATGATATATCGGTTCACGGTCGCTCAGTTCTTTCAAACCGTAGCGTGACGTACTCGTTCGCGCGTATTCCGGGTACGTGCGGGTCAACGTGCACTGGACAAATCTTTGGATTCGTAAGTCGCCCCAAGCACACCTCTGTGGTTAGTAACTGCTCGAAAACTGCCCGTCGTTTGCCTCGAATCACGGGAGTTGTCATCGCACTGGTGATACTTGCGGCCGCAGTACTGTCCGATTGGTACTTCGGTACTCGGACAGAAACCTGCATTTCACGTCCTCCGTAATCCTGTTCAAGTGGCGATCCCGCGGGGGTGGACCCCACTGTTCAGTTGGGGCCATGCCTTCGTAATCCTGTTCAGCGGTCCCTCCCCGGGTTCTCACTTGTTTCAGTTGGAGTGTGTTAAATTGCAGGCCTGTTTGCTGGGTCACTAGTATCATCGGTCGGTGCCATCGACCGTGATAAGATCCAGACTACTTGACAGGTATCGAGAGAAGGTCAATGCTTGGGCTTTCCGCTGAACCTTAGAGTTATCTGGTGCACGGGAGTACTTCGCGTAGGTTTGTTAGTTCTTTCGAGAGATCGCGATCTCGTTCGTTTCGGGCGCGCCGCGATTTTTTCCTTTATCATCTGATACATCGGGTATCTTCTTGTTTTCCCATTTTTAAGGGAAACTTATTGAAATCACGTTATATAACTTTTCAATATCTTCAATATCTTATAGCGTCGCAAAAGAAGAACGTTAAACAGTTTAGTACAGCGACTCGTATGTCCCTTCTGCAAGACACGAAATGGTATATACAGTGTCAGTAGCTTCATTTTCTTCTTTTCGTTCCAAGTTAGATAAATGTGTCTTCGATACCGAATGCTGCCAGTAGGCATGCGAATTATTGTATAATATTTGTACTGATCGATGTAATCGTTGTGTGGGAGATAGATGTTGCGTTACGTATGCCTTGTTCTACGTTTGTAAAGATTCATGTAAGCGCTGCGTTGGAGATATGTGTTTCGCGGTTAGACTACGAAACAACTATTTCTTTACGCAGGCCCATGGTCAAGTAGAGTCAAAACTGGACATTCTGCCAGTAGGTTGAATGTCGAGATCGATGTGTAGTTTTTAAATAACCCATGGGCGGGTCTCGTGCGTAGTCACCTCCTCGTGGTGAGACCTGGTAATTGGCATCGTTTTCCAAAAATTAATCAGTCGATTAATATTAGGAAAACGATACCAAGCCAAGAACTACGCAACAGTCTAGTTTAGATCACCAAAAGCCTCTAAAAGGATTTTGGTGATCTAGACTGGACTAACAACCCCCCGCGGGGGCACCGTGGGACATCGTGGGACATCGCAGGACTCCGTGGGATGCGAGCGTTTTAGCCTTAATTAATCATAAGATAGATACCTATGTTATGTGCATTGTAAGCTCATTCTGTACAAAGATACTAATCTATCTTGGAACGAAAAATAAAGATCTCGTCTCTCTTGATCCCTCCGCTTACCACACTGGAAGAATTGTTCCCATGATATATCGGTTCACGGTCGCTCAGTTCTTTCAAACCGTAGCGTGACGTACTCGTTCGCGCGTATTCCGGGTACGTGCGGGTCAACGTGCACTGGACAAATCTTTGGATTCGTAAGTCGCCCCAAGCACACCTCTGTGGTTAGTAACTGCTCGAAAACTGCCCGTCGTTTGCCTCGAATCACGGGAGTTGTCATCGCACTGGTGATACTTGCGACCGCAATACTGTCCGATTGGTACTTCGGTACTCGGACAGAAACCTGCATTTCACGTCCTCCGTAATCCTGTTTAAGTGAAAAACTCGCGGGCGGGGGGACCCCACTGTTCAGTTGGGGTAATGCCTTCGTAATCCTGTTCAGCGGTCCATCCTCGTGAGTGGACCCCACTGTGCAGTTGAGGCCTCTTGCCTTCGTAATCCTGTTCAGCGGTCCCTCCCCGGGTACTCACTTGTTTCAGTTGGAGTGTGTTAAATTGCAGGCCTGTTTGCTGGGTCACTAGTATCATCGGTCTTTGCCATCGACCGTGATAAGATCCAGACTACTTGACAGGTATCGAGAGAAGGTCAATGCTTGGGCTTTCCGCTGAACCTTAGAGTTATCTGGTGCACGGGAGTACTTCGCGTAGGTTTGTTAGTTCTTTCGAGAGATCGCGATCTCGTTCGTTTCGGGCGCGCCGCGATTTTTTCCTTTATCATCTGATACATCGGGTATCTTCTTGTTTTCCCATTTTTAAGGGAAACTTATTGAAATCACGTTATATAACTTTTCCATATCTTCAATATCTTATAGCGTCGCAAAAGAAGAACGTTAAACAGTTTAGTACAGCGACTCGTATGTCCCTTCTGCAAGACACGAAATGGTATATACAGTGTCAGTAGCTTCATTTTCTTCTTTTCGTTCCAAGTTAGATAAATGTGTCTTCGATACCGAATGCTGCCAGTAGGCATGCGAATTATTGTATAATATTTGTACTGATCGATGTAATCGTTGTGTGGGAGATAGATGTTGCGTTACGTATGCCTTGTTCTACGTTTGTAAAGATTCATGTAAGCGCTGCGTTGGAGATATGTGTTTCGCGGTTAGACTACGAAACAACTATTTCTTTACGCAGGCCCATGGTCAAGTAGAGTCAAAACTGGACATTCTGCCAGTAGGTTGAATGTCGAGATCGATGTGTAGTTTTTTTTTTTTTTTTTTTTTTTTTTTTTTTTTTTTTTTTTTTTTTTTTTTTTAAATAACCCATGGGCGGGTCTCGTGCGTAGTCACCTCCTCGTGGTGAGACCTGGTAATTGGCATCGTTTTCCAAAAATTAATCAGTCGATTAATATTAGGAAAACGATACCAAGCCAAGAACTACGCAACAGTCCAGTTTAGATCACCAAAAGCCTCTAAAAGGATTTTGGTGATCTAGACTGGACTAACAACCCCCCGCGGGGGCACCGTGGGACATCGTGGGACATCGCAGGACTCCGTGGGATGCGAGCGTTTTAGCCTTAATTAATCATAAGATAGATACCTATGTTATGTGCATTGTAAGCTCATTCTGTACAAAGATACTAATCTATCTTGGAACGAAAAATAAAGATCTCGTCTCTCTTGATCCCTCCGCTTACCACACTGGAAAAATTGTTCCCATGATATATCGGTTCACGGTCGCTCAGTTCTTTCAAACCGTAGCGTGACGTACTCGTTCGCGCGTATTCCGGGTACGTGCGGGTCAACGTGCACTGGACAAATCTTTGGATTCGTAAGTCGCCCCAAGCACACCTCTGTGGTTAGTAACTGCTCGAAAACTGCCCGTCGTTTGCCTCGAATCACGGGAGTTGTCATCGCACTGGTGATACCTGCGACCGCAATACTGTCCGATTGGTACTTCGGTACTCGGACAGAAACCTGCATTTCACGTCCTCCGTAATCCTATTCAAGTGGCGATCCCGCGGGGTTAGGTTGGGGTTAGGTTGGGGTTAGGTTGGGGTTAGGTTGGGGTTAGGTTGGGGTTAGGTTGGGGTTAGGTTGGGGTTAGGTTAGGTTGGGGTTAGGTTGGGGTTAGGTTGGGGTTAGGTTGGGGTTAGGTTGGGGTTAGGTTGGGGTTAGGTTGGGGTTAGGTTGGGGTTAGGTTGGGGTTAGGTTGGGGTTAGGTTGGGGTTAGGTTGGGGAGCACGAGGCGGGTATGGGTTCCCAGGTCGTAGGACCACGCCCTGGGAAACCCCGATGGATCTGATGCTCTCCTATAGTCGGGTGGCGGCTGGTCGGTGCCTTTGGTACCCGTCGGTTCGCTGATCCGGTGCGGAGAACTTCGGAGAAGTTGGTGGGCCCATATCTGCCAAGACCACTCACCTCACCTTCTCGTGGGGCTCCCCGTCACCCTGCACCGGCCTTGACCGGGGTAGGGTGCGAAAGAGTGAGTGGCACCAGGATGCAGATTTGTTGACGACCCGGCGACCAAACAAACAAACCAAATATGGAAGATAAGAAACTAGGTAAAAACGTTTACGGTGCAGGGGAGGGATACCCCAGTACCGGCGCAGTCGTGGGTAGTCAAGTGGGCCCCGCTGCGTCGTCATCTCACGACCACGGCCGTTCGAGGGTGGACCGCCAGGCCCCCGGACGTGTTTCTGCGTCTGGCGAGGACAACGGGATGGAGATGGCGGAGGAATCTCCAAGGAGGAGGAGCACGAGGAGCTCGCTCAGGAGCACGGACAGGTCGGAGTACGCTTTTCTCGCTCCGCCCCTGGTCGACTATGCCACGTCATCGGTGGCAGTATGGCCGCGGACGCGAGTAAGGTCCGACGACGAGGAGTCCGTCGCCTCGATCTCGTCGCGTTCGTCGCTGGTCTCTGCGACGTCCAGGGGTAAGAAGAGGAGGGTCGCCATTACGACCCCGGACGTGCCCGAGGAACTGGACATCCTCGTAAGGACGAGCTCGCCCGCGGAAGTCAGCGCGGAGGTGACGATGCGCATCTCTGAAATCATGAAGGTTGCGACGATATCGTCCAACCTGAAGGGGACGTGCATAAAGACGCTGAAGGACGCGGCGAGCTACCTCACCGCCGCCTGGAAGCACGAGTCCTGCAGGAGAAGGTCCGGACAGGCGCGCGACAGCGACGTCGTAGACACGAGGCTGTCCGCGGTGGAGCAAGAGAACGCAGCCCTTCGCCAACAGCTGGCGATATTGACTGCTCGCGTTCAGGAGTGTCCGCGATGCACCGGCCCACTGTGCGAGTATGGCCGTCCTCCGCGGGAAGACAACAGCGACAGGGCACGCCTAGATGCCCTGGAGAAGGAGGTCCGGGAGCTCAGACCCTCCATCGTCAAGGACATCGAGGAGCTGCTCGGGAACCGACGACCAAGGACCCCCGACGCACGTCGAAGCGCGGACCGCCCCGCTACTCACCGTGCCCCCCAAACTGCGTCGCTCCCGAGGGAGCAGGAGGGTGGCGAGACGTGGACGGTGGTGGAATCGAGGGGGAAGAAACAACGGAAGAAGCGGAAGAAGACAGCCGCCGCCGCCGCCGCCGCCGCCGCCGCCGCCGCTGGAGTCGAGACGGCGAGAAACGGGGCGACCGTGGCTCCGCCGGCGACGAGCGGACGCCAGCGGCTACCGCAGACAAGGACGACAGGCGCGCCGAAACCGAGCGCCGCCGCAGCGAAGAGAGGACCGCCGCAGGCTCCCAAGACGGTCACGCTCCCTCGAGCACCGCGAACATCCGCGGTGACTCTGACGTTGAACGAGGGAGCCAGGATGTCGTACGCCGACGTGCTGGAGGCAGCCAGAGCGAAGGTCCCGCTCTCGGAGGTGGGTGTGGAGTCCGTCGACATGAGGAAGGCGATGACGGGCGCCATAATCATCAGAGTCCCTGGGGACAGGGACAGGGGAAAGGCGACACTGCTGGCGACGCGTCTGGCCGAGGCGCTGGATCCGACGGCGGTGAGAGTCGCCACACCAACCAGGATGGCCGAGCTCCAAGTGACCGGGATCGACATCTCGGTCAAAAAGGACGAACTGCGGCGAGCTTTGGCCTCGGCCGCGGGATGCGGCTGCGCCGAGATGCACATCGGAGAGATCGGCGCCACCAGGGGCGGCCTCGGGTCCGTGTGGATCAAATGCCCGGTGGCAGGAGCCCGCAAACTAGCCCAGGCGGGGAAAATCGCCCTGGGTTGGTCGACAGCCAGGATCAGAGCGATCCCGAAGCGGCCCCTCCAGTGCTTCAAGTGCCTGGAGCTGGGGCACGTGCGCGCAACGTGCGTGTCCGGTGTGGATCGCGGGCATCTGTGCTACAGGTGCGGCGGTAGCGGACATCGAGCCAGAGGCTGTCCGGCCTCTGCTCCCAAGTGCCCTCTGTGCGAGTCGCTCGGGGCACCCGCCAACCACAGGATGGGCGGGGCGGCCTGCGCGCCCCCCGAAGACCAAGAAGAAGAGGAGACCGATCCGCGAGCCAGCGGCGGAAAAGAGTCCAGGAAGCGCCGCGAAAGCAGCAGCGGCGGATGGTCGGGAGGAGGCCATGGAGGTGACCGCGTAATTCGAGCGCCTCCTCCAATGCAACCTCGGTAGGTCGAGAAGAGCGCAAGATCTGCTCTCTCAGACCATCCGAGAGAACGAGGTCGCCCTCGCGGCGGTGGCCGAGCCGTACCGCGTTCCCGACGTTCCCAACTGGATCGCGGACCTGGACGGAGCCACGGCGATAACTTGGACGTCAGCCTCGAGTGCCCCCGGCGTTCCGCTCGATCGCGGCCGCGGCTTCGTCGCGGTCGAGTGGGCTAGGATAGCGGTGGTGGCCGTCTACGTCTCCCCCAACATCGGCCTGGATGCGTACGGGGACTTTCTGGACAGGGTCGGCGAGTGCGTCAGGAGATGCCTTCCCCGCCAGGCGCTCGTCCTCGGGGACTTTAACGCCCATTCCACGCAATGGGGAAACCCCGGTACCAACTCTCGGGGAAGGATGCTCACCGACTGGGCCGCGGGTCTCGGGCTCGTGCTGGCGAACAGAGGCTCGGCGAGCACCTGCGTGGCATGGAGGGGGTCCTCCGTGGTCGACGTCACGTGGACTACCCCGGAGCTGTTCAGGCGGATCCACGACTGGAGAGTGGCCGAGGGGATGGAAACGCTGTCCGACCACCTCTACATACTGATGGAGGTGGCCCCCGAGGCTACACAGGCCGACAACGACGACGACGCCCGACGGCGAGGAGAGAACCGATCCCGCCCACCACCGAGATGGCGGCTCAAGGAGAGGGACAAGGACCTGCTGCGGGCGGCGGCCACCGTCTCCGCCTGGAGTTGGGACGCCCGACGGACAACAGGAGCAGCATCATCGTTGGAAAGCGTCGACGAGGAGGCGGAAGAACTTCGCCGACGCATGAGCGCGGCGTGCGACGCCTCGATGCCGCGCTCCGTCCCGGGCGGTAGACGCGATCGCCGCGTGTACTGGTGGACACCGGAGATCGCGGAGCTGCGAGCGAGCTGCGTCCGAGCCCGCAGAAGATTCCTGAGGGCCCGCCGTCGCAGGCTGACCCGCGACGAAGAGGAGATCTCCAGCTGCTACGAGGCGTACAGAGAGGCGAGACGCACTCTTCAGCGGGAGATCAAGATCGCGAAAGCTCGGTGCTGGGCAGAGCTGGTCGAGGCGGTCGAATCCGATCCGTGGGGGCGGCCCTACAAGATAGCGACCAAGAAGTTGCGACCTACGGCGCCCCCGCTGACCGCGAACATGGACCCGGTGCTGCTGAACAAGGTCATCGGTACTCTGTTCCCACCGGAAGACAGGGACGCGGGACGATCAGCGCCATCCTCCTACTTCGGCGGCGACGACGACGACGAGGAGGCGGTGACGACGACGACGGAGTGGAGCGAAGAGCTCGGAGTCACCGAAGAGGAGCTCTTCGAAGCCACGAGGAGGATGGCATCCCGCGACGTGGCACCGGGTCCGGACGGAATCCCAGGCCGAGTGTGGGCGGAGACGATCGACGCCATGGCTCCCCGCCTGCGACACCTCTACACGAGATGCCTGAGGGAGGGTGTCTACCCCCGGACGTGGCGGACGGCGAGATTGGTTCTGCTACGGAAAGAGGATCGTCCGCCGGACTCGCCGTCCGCGTACAGGCCTATATGCCTGCTCGACGAGGTGGGGAAGCTGTTCGAGCGAATCATCGCCGCCCGTCTGGAGGCTCACATGTCGGAGAGGACGCCCGGATGGCACGAAAGCCAGTACGGATTTCGCCGAGGCCGCTCGACGGTGGACGCGGTGAGGCGAGTCCGATCCATGGCCGAGGACACGGTCGCTCGCCAGGGGGTGGGATTGGCGGTATCGCTGGACGTCACGAACGCCTTCAACTCCATCCCTTGGACCAGGATAGTGGAAGCCCTGCGATACTTCGAGGTTCCGGCCTATCTCGTCGGGGTGATCCGGGCGTACCTGAGCGACCGGTGGATCCTGTACAGCGGAAAGGACGGGGAAGAGAGAAGACGCGTCGAGCGCGGCGTGCCACAGGGCTCGGTCCTGGGACCCATACTGTGGATCACGGCCTACGACTCGGTCCTCCGATGCCCCGTGCCCCCGGGCGCGGGCCTGGTTTGCTACGCCGACGACACGCTGGTTCTGGCCGGGGGACGATGGTGGAACGAGGCGGTGAACAACGCGGAGAACGCCGTGGCATGCGCGGTACGCGCCATTCGGACGCTCGGGCTGAGAGTGTCGCCGGCCAAATCCGAGGCACTCTGGTTCTTCGACCAACGCCGCAGAGGAACCCCTCCTCCCGACCTCTCCGTGACCATCGACGGAGAAGAGGTGCCGGTGAGACGCCAGATGAGATACCTGGGTCTCACCATCGACAGCGGATGGACGTTCGGACCGCACTTCGAGCTCCTGGTCCCCAGGGTGACAGCCGCGGCCAACGCCTTGTGCGGCCTCCTACCGAACATCGGCGGAGCAGGACTGGGAGTCCGCCGACTCTACGAGGGAGTGGTCCGGTCCCGAGTCCTCTACGGGGCTCCCGTCTGGGCCGAAGATCTGGCGGCGAGTCGTCGCAGCCTGATCCTGGTGAGAAGATTGCAGCGGACGATCGCCATCCGCATCGCCAGAGGATACAGGACGGTGTCCTACGCGTCGGCGACCGTGCTGGCGGCGTCCCCGCCGTTCGAGCTGCAGGCCCTCGCGCTCCGAAGGGTGTACGAACACCTGAGAGGTCCGAGCTCGGACAGGCGCTCGACGTCGACGCCACCGCCCAACAGCCAGACGGTCCGAAACATCCGGGAGGAGACGAAGTCGGAGATCTGGGAGCGATGGCGCTCTCGGCTGGTGGAGGAGGACGCCGTGCGGCCACATCGCGCCGTTCGCGCCGTGCTTCCGAACTGGGACGCCTGGAGAGAACAGAACGGGGTCCCGCTAACCTTCAGGACGACGCAGGTGCTCACCGGCCACGGAGTATTCGGCGAGTACCTGCTCAGGATTCGGCGGGAGGTGACGTCCATCTGTCACCACTGCGAGGAAGAGGAGGACACGGCGCAGCACACGCTGGAGCACTGCCCGGCGTGGGCAGAACCGCGACGCGTCCTGCGGCTCGACATCGGCGAGAGATTAGCCCCCGAAGCGGTCGTCGAGGCGATGCTCAGAGGGCGCCAGGAGTTCGTCGCCGTCCGCACGTACTGCGAGCAAGTGATGCTCGCGAAGGAGCGGGCGGAAAGAGACCGAGAAAGATCGCGCCATCCCTCGAGGACGTCGCAGCAACATCAGAGAAACACCAGACGCCACGAAGGCGCGGCGCAGCCGCCGCCTTAGGAGCGTGAGAACAGGATCGAGGCGTTAGGGGGCGTGGTCCCCCCCTAACGGACCAAACAAGAACAGGACGTCTCCCTTCAAGATCTACAGGGAGATAGACGACAGGGGGCACCCCGGTAGTACTTCGCAAGAGAGCCCGGGTGTCCCTCGACCAAACGTCAGGACAGGCCACCGTGGAGTTTTAGTCGGTAAGAGTCCGACACTACCCGCTGCTGTTTTCACAGTAGAGGGTGTCCATGAGGATTTCTCCACGTAAAAAAAAAAAAAAAAAAAAAAAGGTTGGGGTTAGGTTGGGGTTAGGTTGGGGTTAGGTTGGGGTTAGGTTGGGGTTAGGTTGGGGTTAGGTTGGGGTTAGGTTGGGGTTAGGTTGGGGTTAGGTTGGGGTTAGGTTGGGGTTAGGTTGGGGTTAGGTTGGGGTTAGGTTGGGGTTAGGTTGGGGTTAGGTTGGGGTTAGGTTGGGGTTAGGTTGGGGTTAGGTTGGGGTTAGGTTGGGGAGCACGAGGCGGGTATGGGTTCTCAGGTCGTAGGACCACGCCCTGGGAAACCCCGATGGATCTGATGTTCTCCTATAGTCGGGTGGCGGCTGGTCGGTGCCTTTGGTACCCGTCGGTTCGCTGATCCGGTGCGGAGAACTTCGGAGAAGTTGGTGGGCCCATATCTGCCAAGACCACTCACCTCACCTTCTCGTGGGGCTCCCCGTCACCCTGCACCGGCCTTGACCGGGGTAGGGTGCGAAAGAGTGAGTGGCACCAGGATGCAGATTTGTTGACGACCCGGCGACCAAACAAACAAACCAAATATGGAAGATAAGAAACTAGGTAAAAACGTTTACGGTGCAGGGGAGGGATACCCCAGTACCGGCGCAGTCGTGGGTAGTCAAGTGGGCCCCGCTGCGTCGTCATCTCACGACCACGGCCGTTCGAGGGTGGACCGCCAGGCCCCCGGACGTGTTTCTGCGTCTGGCGAGGACAACGGGATGGAGATGGCGGAGGAATCTCCAAGGAGGAGGAGCACGAGGAGCTCGCTCAGGAGCACGGACAGGTCGGAGTACGCTTTTCTCGCTCCGCCCCTGGTCGACTATGCCACGTCATCGGTGGCAGTATGGCCGCGGACGCGAGTAAGGTCCGACGACGAGGAGTCCGTCGCCTCGATCTCGTCGCGTTCGTCGCTGGTCTCTGCGACGTCCAGGGGTAAGAAGAGGAGGGTCGCCATTACGACCCCGGACGTGCCCGAGGAACTGGACATCCTCGTAAGGACGAGCTCGCCCGCGGAAGTCAGCGCGGAGGTGACGATGCGCATCTCTGAAATCATGAAGGTTGCGACGATATCGTCCAACCTGAAAGGGACGTGCATAAAGACGCTGAAGGACGCGGCGAGCTACCTCACCGCCGCCTGGAAGCACGAGTCCTGCAGGAGAAGGTCCGGACAGGCGCGCGACAGCGACGTCGTAGACACGAGGCTGTCCGCGGTGGAGCAAGAGAACGCAGCCCTTCGCCAACAGCTGGCGATATTGACTGCTCGCGTTCAGGAGTGTCCGCGATGCACCGGCCCACTGTGCGAGTTTGGCCGTCCTCCGCGGGAAGACAACAGCGACAGGGCACGCCTAGATGCCCTGGAGAAGGAGGTCCGGGAGCTCAGACCCTCCATCGTCAGGGACATCGAGGAGCTGCTCGGGAAACAACGACCGCGGACCCCCGACGCGCGTCGAGGCGCGGACCGCCCCGCTACTCTACGTACCCCCCAAACTGCGTCGCTCCCGAGGGAGCAGGAGGGTGGCGAGTCGTGGACGGTGGTGGAGTCGAGGGGGAAGAAACAACGGAAGAAGCGGAAGAAGACAGCCGCCGCCGCCGCCGCCGCCGCCGCCGCTGGAGTCGAGACGGCGAGAAACGGGGCGACCGTGGCTCCGCCGGCGACGAGCGGACGCCAGCGGCTACCGCAGACCAGGACGACAGGCGCGCCGAAACCGAGCGCCGCCGCAGCGAAGAGAGGACCGCCGCAGGCTCCCAAGACGGTCACGCTCCCTCGAGCACCGCGAACATCCGCGGTGACTCTGACGTTGAACGAGGGAGCCAGGATGTCGTACGCCGACGTGCTGGAGGCAGCCAGAGCGAAGGTCCCGCTCTCGGAGGTGGGTGTGGAGTCCGTCGACATGAGGAAGGCGATGACGGGCGCCATAATCATCAGAGTCCCTGGGGACAGGGACAGGGGAAAGGCGACACTGCTGGCGACGCGTCTGGCCGAGGCGCTGGATCCGACGGCGGTGAGAGTCGCCACACCAACCAGGATGGCCGAGCTCCAAGTGACCGGGATCGACATCTCGGTCAAAAAGGACGAACTGCGGCGAGCTTTGGCCTCGGCCGCGGGATGCGGCTGCGCCGAGATGCACATCGGAGAGATCGGCGCCACCAGGGGCGGCCTCGGGTCCGTGTGGATCAAATGCCCGGTGGCAGGAGCCCGCAAACTAGCCCAGGCGGGGAAAATCGCCCTGGGTTGGTCGACAGCCAGGATCAGAGCGATCCCGAAGCGGCCCCTCCAGTGCTTCAAGTGCCTGGAGCTGGGGCACGTGCGCGCAACGTGCGTGTCCGGTGTGGATCGCGGGCATCTGTGCTACAGGTGCGGCGGTAGCGGACATCGAGCCAGAGGCTGTCCGGCCTCTGCTCCCAAGTGCCCTCTGTGCGAGTCGCTCGGGGCACCCGCCAACCACAGGATGGGCGGGGCGGCCTGCGCGCCCCCGAAGACCAAGAAGAAGAGGAGACCGATCCGCGAGCCAGCGGCGGAAAAGAGTCCAGGAAGCGCCGCGAAAGCAGCAGCGGCGGATGGTCGGGAGGAGGCCATGGAGGTGACCGCGTAATTCGAGCGCCTCCTCCAATGCAACCTCGGTAGGTCGAGAAGAGCGCAAGATCTGCTCTCTCAGACCATCCGAGAGAACGAGGTCGCCCTCGCGGCGGTGGCCGAGCCGTACCGCGTTCCCGACGTTCCCAACTGGATCGCGGACCTGGACGGAGCCACGGCGATAACTTGGACGTCAGCCTCGAGCGCCCCCGGCGTTCCGCTCGATCGCGGCCGCGGCTTCGTCGCGGTCGAGTGGGCTAGGATAGCGGTGGTGGCCGTCTACGTCTCCCCCAACATCGGCCTGGATGCGTACGGGGACTTTCTGGACAGGGTCGGCGAGTGCGTCAGGAGATGCCTTCCCCGCCAGGCGCTCGTCCTCGGGGACTTTAACGCCCATTCCACGCAATGGGGAAACCCCGGTACCAACTCTCGGGGAAGGATGCTCACCGACTGGGCCGCGGGTCTCGGGCTCGTGCTGGCGAACAGAGGCTCGGCGAGCACCTGCGTGGCATGGAGAGGGTCCTCCGTGGTCGACGTCACGTGGACTACCCCGGAGCTGTTCAGGCGGATCCACGACTGGAGAGTGGCCGAGGGGATGGAAACGCTGTCCGACCACCTCTACATACTGATGGAGGTGGCCCCCGAGACTGCACAGGCCGACAACGACGACGACGCCCGACGACGAGGAGAGAATCGATCCCGCCCACCACCGCGATGGCGGCTCAAGGAGAGGGACAAGGACCTGCTGCGGGCGGCGGCCACCGTCTCCGCCTGGAGTTGGGACGCCCGACGGACAACAGGAGCAACATCATCGTTGGAAAGCGTCGACGAGGAGGCGGAAGAACTTCGCCGACGCATGAGCGCGGCGTGCGACGCCTCGATGCCGCGCTCCGTCCCGGGCGGTAGACGCGATCGCCGCGTGTACTGGTGGACACCGGAGATCGCGGAGCTGCGAGCGAGCTGCGTCCGAGCCCGCAGAAGATTCCTGAGGGCCCGCCGTCGCAGGCTGACGCGCGACGAAGAGGAGATCTCCAGCTGCTACGAGGCGTACAGAGAGGCGAGACGCACTCTTCAGCGGGAGATCAAGATCGCGAAAGCTCGGTGCTGGGCTGAGCTGGTCGAGGCGGTCGAATCCGATCCGTGGGGGCGGCCGTACAAGATAGCGACGAAGAAGCTGCGACCTACGGCGCCCCCGCTGACCGCGAACATGGACCCGGTGCTGCTGAACAAGGTCATCGGTACTCTGTTCCCACCGGAAGACAGGGACGCGGGACGATCAGCGCCATCCTCCTGCTTCGGCGGCGACGACGACGACGAGGAGGCGGTGACGACGACGACGGAGTGGAGCGAAGAGCTCGGAGTCACCGAAGAGGAGCTCTTCGAAGCCACGAGGAGGATGGCATCCCGCGACGTGGCACCGGGTCCGGACGGAATCCCAGGCCGAGTGTGGGCGGAGACGATCGACGCCATGGCTCCCCGCCTGCGACACCTGTACACCAGATGCCTGAGGGAGGGTGCCTACCCCCGGACGTGGCGGACGGCGAGATTGGTTCTGCTGCGGAAAGAGGATCGTCCGCCGGACTCGCCGTCCGCGTACAGGCCTATATGCCTGCTCGACGAGGTGGGGAAGCTGTTCGAGCGAATCATCGCCGCCCGTCTGGAGGCTCACATGACGGAGAGGACGCCCGGATGGCACGAAAGCCAGTACGGATTTCGCCGAGGCCGCTCGACGGTGGACGCGGTGAGGCGAGTCCGATCCATGGCCGAGGACACGGTCGCTCGCCGGGGGGTGGGATTGGCGGTATCGCTGGACGTCACGAACGCCTTCAACTCCATCCCTTGGACCAGGATAGTGGAAGCCCTGCGATACTTCGAGGTTCCGGCCTATCTCGTCGGGGTGATCCGGGCGTACCTGAGCGACCGGTGGATCCTGTACAGCGGGAAGGACGGGGAAGAGAGAAGACGCGTCGAGCGCGGCGTGCCACAGGGCTCGGTCCTGGGACCCATACTGTGGATCACGGCCTACGACTCGGTCCTCCGATGCCCCGTGCCCCCGGGCGCGGGCCTGGTCTGCTACGCCGACGACACGCTGGTTCTGGCCGGGGGACGATGGTGGAACGAGGCGGTGAACAACGCGGAGAACGCCGTGGCATGCGCGGTACGCGCCATTCGGACGCTCGGGCTGAGAGTGTCGCCGGCCAAATCCGAGGCCCTCTGGTTCTTCGACCAACGCCGCAGAGGAACCCCTCCTCCCGACCTCTCCGTGACCATCGACGGAGAAGAGGTGCCGGTGAGACGCCAGATGAGATACCTGGGTCTCACCATCGACAGCGGATGGACGTTCGGACCGCACTTCGAGCTCCTGGTCCCCAGGGTGACAGCCGCGGCCAACGCCTTGTGCGGCCTCCTACCGAACATCGGCGGAGCAGGACTGGGAGTGCGCCGACTCTACGAGGGAGTGGTCCGGTCCCGAGTCCTCTACGGGGCTCCCGTCTGGGCCGAAGATCTGGCGGCGAGTCGTCGCAGCCTGGTCCTGGTGAGAAGATTGCAGCGGACGATCGCCATCCGCATCGCCAGAGGATACAGGACGGTGTCCTACGCGTCGGCGACCGTGCTGGCGGCGTCCCCGCCGTTCGAGCTGCAGGCCCTCGCGCTCCGAAGGGTGTACGAACACCTGAGAGGTCCGAGCTCGGACAGGCGCTCGACGCCACCGTCCAACAGCCAGACGGTCCGAAACATCCGGGAGGAGACGAAGTCGGAGATCTGGGAGCGGTGGCGCTCTCGGCTGGTGGAGGAGGACGCCGTACGACCACATCGCGCCGTTCGCGCCGTGCTTCCGAACTGGGACGCCTGGAGAGAACAGGGCGGGGTCCCGCTAACCTTCAGGACGACGCAGGTGCTCACCGGCCACGGAGTATTCGGCGAGTACCTGCTCAGGATTCGGCGGGAGGTGACGTCCATCTGTCACCACTGCGAGGAAGAGGAGGACACGGCGCAACACACGCTGGAGCACTGCCCGGCGTGGGCAGAACCGCGACGCGTCCTGCGGCTCGACATCGGCGAGAGATTAGCCCCCGAAGCGGTCGTCGAGGCGATGCTCAGAGGGCGCCAGGAGTTCGTCGCCGTCCGCACGTACTGCGAGCAAGTGATGCTCGCGAAGGAGCGGGCGGAAAGAGACCGAGAAAGATCGCGCCATCCCTCGAGGACGTCGCAGCAGCATCAGAGAAACACCAGACGCCACGAAGGCGCGGCGCAGCCGCCGCCTTAGGAGCGTGAGAACAGGATCGAGGCGTTAGGGGGCGTGGTCCCCCCCTAACGGACCAAGCAAGAACAGGACGTCTCCCTCCAAGATCTACAGGGAGATAGACGACAGGGGGCACCCCGGTAGTACTTCGCAAGAGAGCCCGGGTGTCCCTCGACCAAACGTCAGGACAGGCCACCGTGGAGTTTTAGTCGGTAAGAGTCCGACACTACCCGCTGCTGTTTTCACAGTAGCGGGTGTCCATGAGGATTTCTCCACGTAAAAAAAAAAAAAAAAAAAAAAAAGGTTGGGGTTAGGTTGGGGTTAGGTTGGGGTTAGGTTGGGGTTAGGTTGGGGTTAGGTTGGGGTTAGGTTGGGGTTAGGTTGGGGTTAGGTTGGGGTTAGGTTGGGGTTAGGTTGGGGTTAGGTTGGGGTTAGGTTGGGGTTAGGTTGGGGTTAGGTTGGGGTTAGGTTGGGGTTAGGTTGGGGTTAGGTTAGGTTGGGGTTAGGTTGGGGTTAGGTTGGGGTTAGGTTGGGGTTAGGTTGGGGTTAGGTTGGGGTTAGGTTGGGGTTAGGTTGGGGTTAGGTTGGGGAGCACGAGGCGGGTATGGGTTCCCAGGTCGTAGGACCACGCCCTGGGAAACCCCGATGGATCTGATGTTCTCCTATAGTCGGGTGGCGGCTGGTCGGTGCCTTTGGTACCCGTCGGTTCGCTGATCCGGTGCGGAGAACTTCGGAGAAGTTGGTGGGCCCATATCTGCCAAGACCACTCACCTCACCTTCTCGTGGGGCTCCCCGTCACCCTGCACCGGCCTTGACCGGGGTAGGGTGCGAAAGAGTGAGTGGCACCAGGATGCAGATTTGTTGACGACCCGGCGACCAAACAAACAAACCAAATATGGAAGATAAGAAACTAGGTAAAAACGTTTACGGTGCAGGGGAGGGATACCCCAGTACCGGCGCAGTCGTGGGTAGTCAAGTGGGCCCCGCTGCGTCGTCATCTCACGACCACGGCCGTTCGAGGGTGGACCGCCAGGCCCCCGGACGTGTTTCTGCGTCTGGCGAGGACAACGGGATGGAGATGGCGGAGGAATCTCCAAGGAGGAGGAGCACGAGGAGCTCGCTCAGGAGCACGGACAGGTCGGAGTACGCTTTTCTCGCTCCGCCCCTGGTCGACTATGCCACGTCATCGGTGGCAGTATGGCCGCGGACGCGAGTAAGGTCCGACGACGAGGAGTCCGTCGCCTCGATCTCGTCGCGTTCGTCGCTGGTCTCTGCGACGTCCAGGGGTAAGAAGAGGAGGGTCGCCATTACGACCCCGGACGTGCCCGAGGAACTGGACATCCTCGTAAGGACGAGCTCGCCCGCGGAAGTCAGCGCGGAGGTGACGATGCGCATCTCTGAAATCATGAAGGTTGCGACGATATCGTCCAACCTGAAGGGGACGTGCATAAAGACGCTGAAGGACGCGGCGAGCTACCTCACCGCCGCATGGAAGCACGAGTCCTGCAGGAGAAGGTCCGGACAGGCGCGCGACAGCGACGTCGTAGACACGAGGCTGTCCGCGGTGGAGCAAGAGAACGCAGCCCTTCGCCAACAGCTGGCGATATTGACTGCTCGCGTTCAGGAGTGTCCGCGATGCACCGGCCCACTGTGCGAGTATGGCCGTCCTCCGCGGGAAGACAACAGCGACAGGGCACGCCTAGATGCCCTGGAGAAGGAGGTCCGGGAGCTCAGACCCTCCATCGTCAGGGACATCGAGGAGCTGCTCGGGAAACAACGACCGCGGACCCCCGACGCGCGTCGAGGCGCGGACCGCCCCGCTACTCTACGTACCCCCCAAACTGCGTCGCTCCCGAGGGAGCAGGAGGGTGGCGAGTCGTGGACGGTGGTGGAGTCGAGGGGGAAGAAACAACGGAAGAAGCGGAAGAAGACAGCCGCCGCCGCCGCCGCCGCCGCCGCCGCTGGAGTCGAGACGGCGAGAAACGGGGCGACCGTGGCTCCGCCGGCGACGAGCGGACGCCAGCGGCTACCGCAGACCAGGACGACAGGCGCGCCGAAACCGAGCGCCGCCGCAGCGAAGAGAGGACCGCCGCAGGCTCCCAAGACGGTCACGCTCCCTCGAGCACCGCGAACATCCGCGGTGACTCTGACGTTGAACGAGGGAGCCAGGATGTCGTACGCCGACGTGCTGGAGGCAGCCAGAGCGAAGGTCCCGCTCTCGGAGGTGGGTGTGGAGTCCGTCGACATGAGGAAGGCGATGACGGGCGCCATAATCATCAGAGTCCCTGGGGACAGGGACAGGGGAAAGGCGACACTGCTGGCGACGCGTCTGGCCGAGGCGCTGGATCCGACGGCGGTGAGAGTCGCCACACCAACCAGGATGGCCGAGCTCCAAGTGACCGGGATCGACATCTCGGTCAAAAAGGACGAACTGCGGCGAGCTTTGGCCTCGGCCGCGGGATGCGGCTGCGCCGAGATGCACATCGGAGAGATCGGCGCCACCAGGGGCGGCCTCGGGTCCGTGTGGATCAAATGCCCGGTGGCAGGAGCCCGCAAACTAGCCCAGGCGGGGAAAATCGCCCTGGGTTGGTCGACAGCCAGGATCAGAGCGATCCCGAAGCGGCCCCTCCAGTGCTTCAAGTGCCTGGAGCTGGGGCACGTGCGCGCAACGTGCGTGTCCGGTGTGGATCGCGGGCATCTGTGCTACAGGTGCGGCGGTAGCGGACATCGAGCCAGAGGCTGTCCGGCCTCTGCTCCCAAGTGCCCTCTGTGCGAGTCGCTCGGGGCACCCGCCAACCACAGGATGGGCGGGGCGGCCTGCGCGCCCCCGAAGACCAAGAAGAAGAGGAGACCAATCCGCGAGCCAGCGGCGGAAAAGAGTCCAGGAAGCGCCGCGAAAGCAGCAGCGGCGGATGGTCGGGAGGAGGCCATGGAGGTGACCGCGTAATTCGAGCGCCTCCTCCAATGCAACCTCGGTAGGTCGAGAAGAGCGCAAGATCTGCTCTCTCAGACCATCCGAGAGAACGAGGTCGCCCTCGCGGCGGTGGCCGAGCCGTACCGCGTTCCCGACGTTCCCAACTGGATCGCGGACCTGGACGGAGCCACGGCGATAACTTGGACGTCAGCCTCGAGTGCCCCCGGCGTTCCGCTCGATCGCGGCCGCGGCTTCGTCGCGGTCGAGTGGGCTAGGATAGCGGTGGTGGCCGTCTACGTCTCCCCCAACATCGGCCTGGATGCGTACGGGGACTTTCTGGACAGGGTCGGCGAGTGCGTCAGGAGATGCCTTCCCCGCCAGGCGCTCGTCCTCGGGGACTTTAACGCCCATTCCACGCAATGGGGAAACCCCGGTACCAACTCTCGGGGAAGGATGCTCACCGACTGGGCCGCGGGTCTCGGGCTCGTGCTGGCGAACAGAGGCTCGGCGAGCACCTGCGTGGCATGGAGAGGGTCCTCCGTGGTCGACGTCACGTGGACTACCCCGGAGCTGTTCAGGCGGATCCACGACTGGAGAGTGGCCGAGGGGATGGAAACGCTGTCCGACCACCTCTACATACTGATGGAGGTGGCCCCCGAGACTGCACAGGCCGACAACGACGACGACGCCCGACGACGAGGAGAGAATCGATCCCGCCCACCACCGCGATGGCGGCTCAAGGAGAGGGACAAGGACCTGCTGCGGGCGGCGGCCACCGTCTCCGCCTGGAGTTGGGACGCCCGACGGACAACAGGAGCAGCATCATCGTTGGAAAGCGTAGACGAGGAGGCGGAAGAACTTCGCCGACGCATGAGCGCGGCGTGCGACGCCTCGATGCCGCGCTCCGTCCCGGGCGGTAGACGCGATCGCCGCGTGTACTGGTGGACACCGGAGATCGCGGAGCTGCGAGCGAGCTGCGTCCGAGCCCGCAGAAGATTCCTGAGGGCCCGCCGTCGCAGGCTGACGCGCGACGAAGAGGAGATCTCCAGCTGCTACGAGGCGTACAGAGAGGCGAGACGCACTCTTCAGCGGGAGATCAAGATCGCGAAAGCTCGGTGCTGGGCTGAGCTGGTCGAGGCGGTCGAATCCGATCCGTGGGGGCGGCCGTACAAGATAGCGACGAAGAAGCTGCGACCTACGGCGCCCCCGCTGACCGCGAACATGGACCCGGTGCTGCTGAACAAGGTCATCGGTACTCTGTTCCCACCGGAAGACAGGGACGCGGGACGATCAGCGCCATCCTCCTGCTTCGGCGGCGACGACGACGACGAGGAGGCGGTGACGACGACGGAGTGGAGCGAAGAGCTCGGAGTCACCGAAGAGGAGCTCTTCGAAGCCACGAGGAGGATGGCATCCCGCGACGTGGCACCGGGTCCGGACGGAATCCCAGGCCGAGTGTGGGCGGAGACGATCGACGCCATGGCTCCCCGCCTGCGACACCTGTACACCAGATGCCTGAGGGAGGGTGCCTACCCCCGGACGTGGCGGACGGCGAGATTGGTTCTGCTGCGGAAAGAGGATCGTCCGCCGGACTCGCCGTCCGCGTACAGGCCTATATGCCTGCTCGACGAGGTGGGGAAGCTGTTCGAGCGAATCATCGCCGCCCGTCTGGAGGCTCACATGACGGAGAGGACGCCCGGATGGCACGAAAGCCAGTACGGATTTCGCCGAGGCCGCTCGACGGTGGACGCGGTGAGGCGAGTCCGATCCATGGCCGAGGACACGGTCGCTCGTCAGGGGGTGGGATTGGCGGTATCGCTGGACGTCACGAACGCCTTCAACTCCATCCCTTGGACCAGGATAGTGGAAGCCCTGCGATACTTCGAGGTTCCGGCCTATCTCGTCGGGGTGATCCGGGCGTACCTGAGCGACCGGTGGATCCTGTACAGCGGGAAGGACGGGGAAGAGAGAAGACGCGTCGAGCGCGGCGTGCCACAGGGCTCGGTCCTGGGACCCATACTGTGGATCACGGCCTACGACTCGGTCCTCCGATGCCCCGTGCCCCCGGGCGCGGGCCTGGTCTGCTACGCCGACGACACGCTGGTTCTGGCCGGGGGACGATGGTGGAACGAGGCGGTGAACAACGCGGAGAACGCCGTGGCATGCGCGGTACGCGCCATTCGGACGCTCGGGCTGAGAGTGTCGCCGGCCAAATCCGAGGCCCTCTGGTTCTTCGACCAACGCCGCAGAGGAACCCCTCCTCCCGACCTCTCCGTGACCATCGACGGAGAAGAGGTGCCGGTGAGACGCCAGATGAGATACCTGGGTCTCACCATCGACAGCGGATGGACGTTCGGACCGCACTTCGAGCTCCTGGTCCCCAGGGTGACAGCCGCGGCCAACGCCTTGTGCGGCCTCCTACCGAACATCGGCGGAGCAGGACTGGGAGTCCGCCGACTCTACGAGGGAGTGGTCCGGTCCCGAGTCCTCTACGGGGCTCCCGTCTGGGCCGAAGATCTGGCGGCGAGTCGTCGCAGCCTGGTCCTGGTGAGAAGATTGCAGCGGACGATCGCCATCCGCATCGCCAGAGGATACAGGACGGTGTCCTACGCGTCGGCGACCGTGCTGGCGGCGTCCCCGCCGTTCGAGCTGCAGGCCCTCGCGCTCCGAAAGGTGTACGAACACCTGAGAGGTCCGAGCTCGGACGGGCGCTCGACGCCACCGTCCAACATTCGGGAGGAGACGAAGTCGGAGATCTGGGAGCGATGGCGCTCTCGGCTGGTGGAGGAGGACGCCGTGCGGCCACATCGCGCCGTTCGCGCCGTGCTTCCGAACTGGGACGCCTGGAGAGAACACGGCGGGGTCCCGCTAACCTTCAGGACGACGCAGGTGCTCACCGGCCACGGAGTATTCGGCGAGTACCTGCTCAGGATTCGGCGGGAGGTGACGTCCATCTGTCACCACTGCGAGGAAGAGGAGGACACGGCGCAGCACACGCTGGAGCACTGCCCGGCGTGGGCAGAACCGCGACGCGTCCTGCGGCTCGACATCGGCGAGAGATTAGCCCCAGAAGCGGTCGTCGAGGCGATGCTCAGAGGGCGCCAGGAGTTCGTCGCCGTCCGCACATACTGCGAGCAAGTGATGCTCGCGAAGGAGCGGGCGGAAAGAGACCGAGAAAGATCGCGCCATCCCTCGAGGACGTCGCAGCAGCATCAGAGAAACACCAGACGCCACGAAGGCGCGGCGCAGCCGCCGCCTTAGGAGCGTGAGAACAGGATCGAGGCGTTAGGGGGCGTGGTCCCCCCCTAACGGACCAAGCAAGAACAGGACGTCTCCCTTCAAGATCTACAGGGAGATAGACGACAGGGGGCACCCCGGTAGTACTTCGCAAGAGAGCCCGGGTGTCCCTCGACCAAACGTCAGGACAGGCCACCGTGGAGTTTTAGTCGGTAAGAGTCCGACACTACCCGCTGCTGTTTTCACAGTAGAGGGTGTCCATGAGGATTTCTCCACGTAAAAAAAAAAAAAAAAAAAAAAGGTTGGGGTTAGGTTGGGGTTAGGTTGGGGTTAGGTTGGGGTTAGGTTGGGGTTAGGTTGGGGTTAGGTTGGGGTTAGGTTGGGGTTAGGTTGGGGTTAGGTTGGGGTTAGGTTGGGGTTAGGTTGGGGTTAGGTTGGGGTTAGGTTAGGTTGGGGTTAGGTTGGGGTTAGGTTGGGGTTAGGTTGGGGTTAGGTTGGGGTTAGGTTGGGGTTAGGTTGGGGTTAGGTTGGGGTTAGGTTGGGGTTAGGTTGGGGTTAGGTTGGGGTTAGGTTGGGGTTAGGTTGGGGTTAGGTTGGGGTTAGGTTGGGGTTAGGTTGGGGTTAGGTTGGGGTTAGGTTGGGGTTAGGTTGGGGTTAGGTTGGGGTTAGGTTGGGGTTAGGTTGGGGTTAGGTTGGGGTTAGGTTGGGGTTAGGTTGGGGTTAGGTTGGGGTTAGGTTGGGGTTAGGTTGGGGTTAGGTTGGGGTTAGGTTGGGGTTAGGTTGGGGTTAGGTTGGGGTTAGGTTGGGGTTAGGTTGGGGTTAGGTTGGGGTTAGGTTGGGGTTAGGTTGGGGTTAGGTTGGGGTTAGGTTGGGGAGCACGAGGCGGGTATGGGTTCCCAGGTCGTAGGACCACGCCCTGGGAAACCCCGATGGATCTGATGCTCTCCTAGAGTCGGGTGGCGGCTGGTCGGTGCCTTTGGTACCCGTCGGTTCGCTGATCCGGTGCGGAGAGCTTCGGAGAAGTTGGTGGGCCCATATCTGCCAAGACCACTCACCTCACCTTCTCGTGGGGCTCCCCGTCACCCTGCACCGGCCTTGACCGGGGTAGGGTGCGAAAGAGTGAGTGGCACCAGGATGCAGATTTGTTGACGACCCGGCGACCAAACAAACAAACAAACCAAATATGGAAGATAAGAAACTAGGTAAAAACGTTTACGGTGCAGGGGAGGGATACCCCAGTACCGGCGCAGTCGTGGGTAGTCAAGTGGGCCCCGCTGCGTCGTCATCTCACGACCACGGCCGTTCGAGGGTGGACCGCCAGGCCCCCGGACGTGTTTCTGCGTCTGGCGAGGACAACGGGATGGAGATGGCGGAGGAATCTCCAAGGAGGAGGAGCACGAGGAGCTCGCTCAGGAGCACGGACAGGTCGGAGTACGCTTTTCTCGCTCCGCCCCTGGTCGACTATGCCACGTCATCGGTGGCAGTATGGCCGCGGACGCGAGTAAGGTCCGACGACGAGGAGTCCGTCGCCTCGATCTCGTCGCGTTCGTCGCTGGTCTCTGCGACGTCCAGGGGTAAGAAGAGGAGGGTCGCCATTACGACCCCGGACGTGCCCGAGGAACTGGACATCCTCGTAAGGACGAGCTCGCCCGCGGAAGTCAGCGCGGAGGTGACGATGCGCATCTCTGAAATCATGAAGGTTGCGACGATATCGTCCAACCTGAAGGGCACGTGCATAAAGACGCTGAAGGACGCGGCGAGCTACCTCACCGCCGCCTGGAAGCACGAGTCCTGCAGGAGAAGGTCCGGACAGGCGCGCGACAGCGACGTCGTAGACACGAGGCTGTCCGCGGTGGAGCAAGAGAACGCAGCCCTTCGCCAACAGCTGGCGATATTGACTGCTCGCGTTCAGGAGTGTCCGCGATGCACCGGCCCACTGTGCGAGTATGGCCGTCCTCCGCGGGAAGACAACAGCGACAGGGCACGCCTAGATGCCCTGGAGAAGGAGGTCCGGGAGCTCAGACCCTCCATCGTCAGGGACATCGAGGAGCTGCTCGGGAAACAACGACCGCGGACCCCCGACGCGCGTCGAGGCGCGGACCGCCCCGCTACTCTACGTACCCCCCAAACTGCGTCGCTCCCGAGGGAGCAGGAGGGTGGCGAGTCGTGGACGGTGGTGGAGTCGAGGGGGAAGAAACAACGGAAGAAGCGGAAGAAGACAGCCGCCGCCGCCGCCGCCGCCGCCGCCGCTGGAGTCGAGACGGCGAGAAACGGGGCGACCGTGGCTCCGCCGGCGACGAGCGGACGCCAGCGGCTACCGCAGACCAGGACGACAGGCGCGCCGAAACCGAGCGCCGCCGCAGCGAAGAGAGGACCGCCGCAGGCTCCCAAGACGGTCACGCTCCCTCGAGCACCGCGAACATCCGCGGTGACTCTGACGTTGAACGAGGGAGCCAGGATGTCGTACGCCGACGTGCTGGAGGCAGCCAGAGCGAAGGTCCCGCTCTCGGAGGTGGGTGTGGAGTCCGTCGACATGAGGAAGGCGATGACGGGCGCCATAATCATCAGAGTCCCTGGGGACAGGGACAGGGGAAAGGCGACACTGCTGGCGACGCGTCTGGCCGAGGCGCTGGATCCGACGGCGGTGAGAGTCGCCACACCAACCAGGATGGCCGAGCTCCAAGTGACCGGGATCGACATCTCGGTCAAAAAGGACGAACTGCGGCGAGCTTTGGCCTCGGCCGCGGGATGCGGCTGCGCCGAGATGCACATCGGAGAGATCGGCGCCACCAGGGGCGGCCTCGGGTCCGTGTGGATCAAATGCCCGGTGGCAGGAGCCCGCAAACTAGCCCAGGCGGGGAAAATCGCCCTGGGTTGGTCGACAGCCAGGATCAGAGCGATCCCGAAGCGGCCCCTCCAGTGCTTCAAGTGCCTGGAGCTGGGGCACGTGCGCGCAACGTGCGTGTCCGGTGTGGATCGCGGGCATCTGTGCTACAGGTGCGGCGGTAGCGGACATCGAGCCAGAGGCTGTCCGGCCTCTGCTCCCAAGTGCCCTCTGTGCGAGTCGCTCGGGGCACCCGCCAACCACAGGATGGGCGGGGCGGCCTGCGCGCCCCCGAAGACCAAGAAGAAGAGGAGACCAATCCGCGAGCCAGCGGCGGAAAAGAGTCCAGGAAGCGCCGCGAAAGCAGCAGCGGCGGATGGTCGGGAGGAGGCCATGGAGGTGACCGCGTAATTCGAGCGCCTCCTCCAATGCAACCTCGGTAGGTCGAGAAGAGCGCAAGATCTGCTCTCTCAGACCATCCGAGAGAACGAGGTCGCCCTCGCGGCGGTGGCCGAGCCGTACCGCGTTCCCGACGTTCCCAACTGGATCGCGGACCTGGACGGAGCCACGGCGATAACTTGGACGTCAGCCTCGAGTGCCCCCGGCGTTCCGCTCGATCGCGGCCACGGCTTCGTCGCGGTCGAGTGGGCTAGGATAGCGGTGGTGGCCGTCTACGTCTCCCCCAACATCGGCCTGGATGCGTACGGGGACTTTCTGGACAGGGTCGGCGAGTGCGTCAGGAGATGCCTTCCCCGCCAGGCGCTCGTCCTCGGGGACTTTAACGCCCATTCCACGCAATGGGGAAACCCCGGTACCAACTCTCGGGGAAGGATGCTCACCGACTGGGCCGCGGGTCTCGGGCTCGTGCTGGCGAACAGAGGCTCGGCGAGCACCTGCGTGGCATGGAGAGGGTCCTCCGTGGTCGACGTCACGTGGACTACCCCGGAGCTGTTCAGGCGGATCCACGACTGGAGAGTGGCCGAGGGGATGGAAACGCTGTCCGACCACCTCTACATACTGATGGAGGTGGCCCCCGAGACTGCACAGGCCGACAACGACGACGACGCCCGACGACGAGGAGAGAATCGATCCCGCCCACCACCGCGATGGCGGCTCAAGGAGAGGGACAAGGACCTGCTGCGGGCGGCGGCCACCGTCTCCGCCTGGAGTTGGGACGCCCGACGGACAACAGGAGCAGCATCATCGTTGGAAAGCGTCGACGAGGAGGCGGAAGAACTTCGCCGACGCATGAGCGCGGCGTGCGACGCCTCGATGCCGCGCTCCGTCCCGGGCGGTAGACGCGATCGCCGCGTGTACTGGTGGACACCGGAGATCGCGGAGCTGCGAGCGAGCTGCGTCCGAGCCCGCAGAAGATTCCTGAGGGCCCGCCGTCGCAGGCTGACGCGCGACGAAGAGGAGATCTCCAGCTGCTACGAGGCGTACAGAGAGGCGAGACGCACTCTTCAGCGGGAGATCAAGATCGCGAAAGCTCGGTGCTGGGCTGAGCTGGTCGAGGCGGTCGAATCCGATCCGTGGGGGCGGCCGTACAAGATAGCGACGAAGAAGCTGCGACCTACGGCGCCCCCGCTGACCGCGAACATGGACCCGGTGCTGCTGAACAAGGTCATCGGTACTCTGTTCCCACCGGAAGACAGGGACGCGGGACGATCAGCGCCATCCTCCTGCTTCGGCGGCGACGACGACGACGAGGAGGCGGTGACGACGACGGAGTGGAGCGAAGAGCTCGGAGTCACCGAAGAGGAGCTCTTCGAAGCCACGAGGAGGATGGCATCCCGCGACGTGGCACCGGGTCCGGACGGAATCCCAGGCCGAGTGTGGGCGGAGACGATCGACGCCATGGCTCCCCGCCTGCGACACCTGTACACCAGATGCCTGAGGGAGGGTGCCTACCCCCGGACGTGGCGGACGGCGAGATTGGTTCTGCTGCGGAAAGAGGATCGTCCGCCGGACTCGCCGTCCGCGTACAGGCCTATATGCCTGCTCGACGAGGTGGGGAAGCTGTTCGAGCGAATCATCGCCGCCCGTCTGGAGGCTCACATGACGGAGAGGACGCCCGGATGGCACGAAAGCCAGTACGGATTTCGCCGAGGCCGCTCGACGGTGGACGCGGTGAGGCGAGTCCGATCCATGGCCGAGGACACGGTCGCTCGCCAGGGGGTGGGATTGGCGGTATCGCTGGACGTCACGAACGCCTTCAACTCCATCCCTTGGACCAGGATAGTGGAAGCCCTGCGATACTTCGAGGTTCCGGCCTATCTCGTCGGGGTGATCCGGGCGTACCTGAGCGACCGGTGGATCCTGTACAGCGGGAAGGACGGGGAAGAGAGAAGACGCGTCGAGCGCGGCGTGCCACAGGGCTCGGTCCTGGGACCCATACTGTGGATCACGGCCTACGACTCGGTCCTCCGATGCCCCGTGCCCCCGGGCGCGGGCCTGGTCTGCTACGCCGACGACACGCTGGTTCTGGCCGGGGGACGATGGTGGAACGAGGCGGTGAACAACGCGGAGAACGCCGTGGCATGCGCGGTACGCGCCATTCGGACGCTCGGGCTGAGAGTGTCGCCGGCCAAATCCGAGGCCCTCTGGTTCTTCGACCAACGCCGCAGAGGAACCCCTCCTCCCGACCTCTCCGTGACCATCGACGGAGAAGAGGTGCCGGTGAGACGCCAGATGAGATACCTGGGTCTCACCATCGACAGCGGATGGACGTTCGGACCGCACTTCGAGCTCCTGGTCCCCAGGGTGACAGCCGCGGCCAACGCCTTGTGCGGCCTCCTACCGAACATCGGCGGAGCAGGACTGGGAGTCCGCCGACTCTACGAGGGAGTGGTCCGGTCCCGAGTCCTCTACGGGGCTCCCGTCTGGGCCGAAGATCTGGCGGCGAGTCGTCGCAGCCTGGTCCTGGTGAGAAGATTGCAGCGGACGATCGCCATCCGCATCGCCAGAGGATACAGGACGGTGTCCTACGCGTCGGCGACCGTGCTGGCGGCGTCCCCGCCGTTCGAGCTGCAGGCCCTCGCGCTCCGAAGGGTGTACGAACACCTGAGAGGTCCGAGCTCGGACAGGCGCTCGACGCCACCGTCCAACAGCCAGACGGTCCGAAACATCCGGGAGGAGACGAAGTCTGAGATCTGGGAGCGATGGCGCTCTCGGCTGGTGGAGGAGGACGCCGTGCGGCCACATCGCGCCGTTCGCGCCGTGCTTCCGAACTGGGACGCCTGGAGAGAACACGGCGGGGTCCCGCTAACCTTCAGGACGACGCAGGTGCTCACCGGCCACGGAGTATTCGGCGAGTACCTGCTCAGGATTCGGCGGGAGGTGACGTCCATCTGTCACCACTGCGAGGAAGAGGAGGACACGGCGCAGCACACGCTGGAGCACTGCCCGGCGTGGGCAGAACCGCGACGCGTCCTGCGGCTCGACATCGGCGAGAGATTAGCCCCCGAAGCGGTCGTCGAGGCGATGCTCAGAGGGCACCAGGAGTTCGTCGCCGTCCGCACGTACTGCGAGCAAGTGATGCTCGCGAAGGAGCGGGCGGAAAGAGACCGAGAAAGATCGCGCCATCCCTCGAGGACGTCGCAGCAGCATCAGAGAAACACCAGACGCCACGAAGGCGCGGCGCAGCCGCCGCCTTAGGAGCGTGAGAACAGGATCGAGGCGTTAGGGGGCGTGGTCCCCCCTAACGGACCAAACAAGAACAGGACGTCTCCCTTCAAGATCTACAGGGAGATAGACGACAGGGGGCACCCCGGTAGTACTTCGCAAGAGAGCCCGGGTGTCCCTCGACCAAACGTCAGGACAGGCCACCGTGGAGTTTTAGTCGGTAAGAGTCCGACACTACCCGCCGCTGTTTTACAGCGGCGGGTGTCCATGAGGATTTCTCCACGTTAAAAAAAAAAAAAAAAAAAAAAAAGGTTGGGGTTAGGTTGGGGTTAGGTTGGGGTTAGGTTGGGGTTAGGTTGGGGTTAGGTTGGGGTTAGGTTGGGGTTAGGTTGGGGTTAGGTTAGGTTGGGGTTAGGTTGGGGTTAGGTTGGGGTTAGGTTGGGGTTAGGTTGGGGTTAGGTTTGGGGTTAGGTTGGGGTTAGGTTGGGGTTAGGTTGGGGTTAGGTTGGGGTTAGGTTGGGGTTAGGTTGGGGTTAGGTTGGGGTTAGGTTGGGGTTAGGTTGGGGTTAGGTTGGGGTTAGGTTGGGGTTAGGTTGGGGTTAGGTTGGGGTTAGGTTGGGGTTAGGTTGGGGTTAGGTTGGGGTTAGGTTGGGGTTAGGTTAGGTTGGGGTTAGGTTGGGGTTAGGTTGGGGTTAGGTTGGGGTTAGGTTGGGGTTAGGTTGGGGTTAGGTTGGGGTTAGGTTGGGGTTAGGTTAGGTTGGGGTTAGGTTGGGGTTAGGTTGGGGTTAGGTTGGGGTTAGGTTGGGGTTAGGTTGGGGTTAGGTTAGGTTGGGGTTAGGTTGGGGTTAGGTTGGGGTTAGGTTGGGGTTAGGTTGGGGTTAGGTTGGGGTTAGGTTGGGGTTAGGTTGGGGTTAGGTTGGGGTTAGGTTGGGGTTAGGTTAGGTTGGGGTTAGGTTGGGGTTAGGTTGGGGTTAGGTTGGGGTTAGGTTGGGGTTAGGTTAGGTTGGGGTTAGGTTGGGGTTAGGTTGGGGTTAGGTTGGGGTTAGGTTCTGTCACCACTGCGAGGAAGAGGAGGACACGGCGCAGCACACGCTGGAGCACTGCCCGGCGTGGGCAGAACCGCGACGCGTCCTGCGGCTCGACATCGGCGAGAGATTAGCCCCAGAAGCGGTCGTCGAGGCGATGCTCAGAGGGCGCCAGGAGTTCGTCGCCGTCCGCACGTACTGCGAGCAAGTGATGCTCGCGAAGGAGCGGGCGGAAAGAGACCGAGAAAGATCGCGCCATCCCTCGAGGACGTCGCAGCAGCATCAGAGAAACACCAGACGCCACGAAGGCGCGGCGCAGCCGCCGCCTTAGGAGCGTGAGAACAGGATCGAGGCGTTAGGGGGCGTGGTCCCCCCCTAACGGACCAAACAAGAACAGGACGTCTCCCTTCAAGACCTACAGGGAGATAGACGACAGGGGGCACCCCGGTAGTACTTCGCAAGAGAGCCCGGGTGTCCCTCGACCAAACGTCAGGACAGGCCACCGTGGAGTTTTAGTCGGTAAGAGTCCGACACTACCCGCGGCTGTGAAACAGCGGCGGGTGTCCATGAGGATTTCTCCACGTAAAAAAAAAAAAAAAAAAAAAGGTTGGGGTTAGGTTGGGGTTAGGTTGGGGTTAGGTTAGGTTGGGGTTAGGTTGGGGTTAGGTTAGGTTGGGGTTAGGTTGGGGTTAGGTTGGGGTTAGGTTGGGGTTAGGTTGGGGTTAGGTTGGGGTTAGGTTGGGGAGCACGAGGCGGGTATGGGTTCCCAGGTCGTAGGACCACGCCCTGGGAAACCCCGATGGATCTGATGCTCTCCTATAGTCGGGTGGCGGCTGGTCGGTGCCTTTGGTACCCGTCGGTTCGCTGATCCGGTGCGGAGAACTTCGGAGAAGTTGGTGGGCCCATATCTGCCAAGACCACTCACCTCACCTTCTCGTGGGGCTCCCCGTCACCCTGCACCGGCCTTGACCGGGGTAGGGTGCGAAAGAGTGAGTGGCACCAGGATGCAGATTTGTTGACGACCCGGCGACCAAACAAACAAACCAAATATGGAAGATAAGAAACTAGGTAAAAACGTTTACGGTGCAGGGGAGGGATACCCCAGTACCGGCGCAGTCGTGGGTAGTCAAGTGGGCCCCGCTGCGTCGTCATCTCACGACCACGGCCGTTCGAGGGTGGACCGCCAGGCCCCCGGACGTGTTTCTGCGTCTGGCGAGGACAACGGGATGGAGATGGCGGAGGAATCTCCAAGGAGGAGGAGCACGAGGAGCTCGCTCAGGAGCACGGACAGGTCGGAGTACGCTTTTCTCGCTCCGCCCCTGGTCGACTATGCCACGTCATCGGTGGCAGTATGGCCGCGGACGCGAGTAAGGTCCGACGACGAGGAGTCCGTCGCCTCGATCTCGTCGCGTTCGTCGCTGGTCTCTGCGACGTCCAGGGGTAAGAAGAGGAGGGTCGCCATTACGACCCCGGACGTGCCCGAGGAACTGGACATCCTCGTAAGGACGAGCTCGCCCGCGGAAGTCAGCGCGGAGGTGACGATGCGCATCTCTGAAATCATGAAGGTTGCGACGATATCGTCCAACCTGAAGGGGACGTGCATAAAGACGCTGAAGGACGCGGCGAGCTACCTCACCGCCGCCTGGAAGCACGAGTCCTGCAGGAGAAGGTCCGGACAGGCGCGCGACAGCGACGTCGTAGACACGAGGCTGTCCGCGGTGGAGCAAGAGAACGCAGCCCTTCGCCAACAGCTGGCGATATTGACTGCTCGCGTTCAGGAGTGTCCGCGATGCACCGGCCCACTGTGCGAGTATGGCCGTCCTCCGCGGGAAGACAACAGCGACAGGGCACGCCTAGATGCCCTGGAGAAGGAGGTCCGGGAGCTCAGACCCTCCATCGTCAGGGACATCGAGGAGCTGCTCGGGAAACAACGACCGCGGACCCCCGACGCGCGTCGAGGCGCGGACCGCCCCGCCACTCTACGTACCCCCCAAACTGCGTCGCTCCCGAGGGAGCAGGAGGGTGGCGAGTCGTGGACGGTGGTGGAGTCGAGGGGGAAGAAACAACGGAAGAAGCGGAAGAAGACAGCCGCCGCCGCCGCCGCCGCCGCTGGAGTCGAGACGGCGAGAAACGGGGCGACCGTGGCTCCGCCGGCGACGAGCGGACGCCAGCGGCTACCGCAGACCAGGACGACAGGAGCGCCGAAACCGAGCGCCGCCGCAGCGAAGAGAGGACCGCCGCAGGCACCCAAGACGGTCACGCTCCCTCGAGCACCGCGAACATCCGCGGTGACTCTGACGTTGAACGAGGGAGCCAGGATGTCGTACGCCGACGTGCTGGAGGCAGCCAGAGCGAAGGTCCCGCTCTCGGAGGTGGGTGTGGAGTCCGTCGACATGAGGAAGGCGATGACGGGCGCCATAATCATCAGAGTCCCTGGGGACAGGGACAGGGGAAAGGCGACGCTGCTGGCGACGCGTCTGGCCGAGGCGCTGGACCCGACGGCGGTGAGAGTCGCCACACCAACCAGGATGGCCGAGCTCCGGGTGACCGGGATCGACATCTCGGTCAAAAAGGACGAGCTGCGGCGAGCTTTGGCCTCGGCCGCAGGATGCGGCTGCGCCGAGATGCACATCGGAGAGATCGGCGCCACCAGGGGCGGCCTCGGGTCCGTGTGGATCAAATGCCCGGTGGCAGGAGCCCGCAAGCTAGCCCAGGCGGGGAAAATCGCCCTGGGTTGGTCGACAGCCAGGATCAGAGCGATCCCGAAGCGGCCCCTCCAGTGCTTCAAGTGCCTGGAGCTGGGGCACGTGCGCGCAACGTGCGTGTCCGGTGTGGATCGCGGGCATCTGTGCTACAGGTGCGGCGGTAGCGGACATCGAGCCAGAGGCTGTCCGGCCTCTGCTCCCAAGTGCCCTCTGTGCGAGTCGCTCGGGGCACCCGCCAACCACAGGATGGGCGGGGCGGCCTGCGCGCCCCCGAAGACCAAGAAGAAGAGGAGACCGATCCGCGAGCCAGCGGCGGAAAAGAGTCCAGGAAGCGCCGCGAAAGCAGCAGCGGCGGATGGTCGGGAGGAGGCCATGGAGATGACCGCGTAATTCGAGCGCCTCCTCCAATGCAACCTCGGTAGGTCGAGAAGAGCGCAAGATCTGCTCTCTCAGACCATCCGAGAGAACGAGGTCGCCCTCGCGGCGGTGGCCGAGCCGTACCGCGTTCCCGACGCTCCCAACTGGATCGCGGACCTGGACGGAGCCACGGCGATAACTTGGACGTCAGCCTCGAGCGCCCCCGGCGTTCCGCTCGATCGCGGCCGCGGCTTCGTCGCGGTCGAGTGGGCTAGGATAGCGGTGGTGGCCGTCTACGTCTCCCCCAACATCGGCCTGGACGCGTACGGGGACTTTCTGGACGGGGTCGGCGAGTGCGTCAGGAGATGCCTCCCCCGCCAGGCGCTCGTCCTCGGGGACTTTAACGCCCATTCCACGCAATGGGGAAACCCCGGTACCAACTCTCGGGGAAGGATGCTCACCGACTGGGCCGCGGGCCTCGGGCTCGTGCTGGCGAACAGAGGCTCGGCGAGCACCTGCGTGGCATGGAGGGGGTCCTCCGTGGTCGACGTCACGTGGACTACCCCGGAGCTGTTCAGGCGGATCCACGACTGGAGAGTGGCCGAGGGGATGGAAACGCTGTCCGACCACCTCTACATACTGATGGAGGTGGCCCCCGAGGCTACACAGGCCGACAACGACGACGACGCCCGACGACGAGGAGGGAATCGATCCCGCCCACCACCTAGATGGCGGCTCAAGGAGAGGGACAAGGACCTGCTGCGGGCGGCGGCCACCGTCTCCGCCTGGAGTTGGGACGCCCGACGGACAACAGGAGCAGCATCATCGTTGGAAAGCGTCGACGAGGAGGCGGAAGAACTTCGCCGACGCATGAGCGCGGCGTGCGACGCCTCGATGCCGCGCTCCGTCCCGGGCGGTAGACGCGATCGCCGCGTGTACTGGTGGACACCGGAGATCGCGGAGCTGCGAGCGAGCTGCGTCCGAGCCCGCAGAAGATTCCTGAGGGCCCGCCGTCGCAGGCTGACGCGCGACGAAGAGGAGATCTCCAGCTGCTACGAGGCGTACAGAGAGGCGAGACGCACTCTTCAGCGGGAGATCAAGATCGCGAAAGCTCGGTGCTGGGCAGAGCTGGTCGAGGCGGTCGAATCCGATCCGTGGGGGCGCCCCTACAAGATAGCGACGAAGAAGTTGCGACCTACGGCGCCCCCGCTGACCGCGAACATGGACCCGGTGCTGCTGAACAAGGTCATCGGTACTCTGTTCCCACCGGAAGACAGGGACGCGGGACGATCAGCGCCATCCTCCTTCTTCGGCGGCGACGACGACGAGGAGGCGGTGACGACGACGACGGAGTGGAGCGAGGAGCTCGGAGTCACCGAAGAGGAGCTCTTCGAAGCCACGAGAAGGATGGCATCCCGCGACGTGGCACCGGGTCCGGACGGAATCCCAGGCCGAGTGTGGGCGGAGACGATCGACGCCATGGCCCCCCGCCTGCGACACCTGTACACCAGATGCCTGAGGGAGGGTGCCTACCCCCGGACGTGGCGGACGGCGAGATTGGTTCTGCTGCGGAAAGAGGATCGTCCGCCGGACTCGCCGTCCGCGTACAGGCCTATATGCCTGCTCGACGAGGTGGGGAAGCTGTTCGAGCGAATCATCGCCGCCCGTCTGGAGGCTCACATGACGGAGAGGACGCCCGGATGGCACGAAAGCCAGTACGGATTTCGCCGAGGCCGCTCGACGGTGGACGCGGTGAGGCGAGTCCGATCCATGGCCGAGGACACGGTCGCTCGCCAGGGGGTGGGATTGGCGGTATCGCTGGACGTCACGAACGCCTTCAACTCCATCCCCTGGACCAGGATAGTGGAAGCCCTCCGATACTTCGAGGTTCCGGCCTATCTCGTCGGGGTGATCCGGGCGTACCTGAGCGACCGGTGGATCCTGTACAGCGGAAAGGACGGGGAAGAGAGAAGACGCGTCGAGCGCGGCGTGCCACAGGGCTCGGTCCTGGGACCCATACTGTGGATCACGGCCTACGACTCGGTCCTCCGATGCCCCGTGCCCCCGGGCGCGGGCCTGGTCTGCTACGCCGACGACACGCTGGTTCTGGCCGGGGGACGATGGTGGAACGAGGCGGTGAACAACGCGGAGAACGCCGTGGCATGCGCGGTACGCGCCATTCGGACGCTCGGGCTGAGAGTGTCGCCGGCCAAATCCGAGGCCCTCTGGTTCTTCGACCAACGCCGCAGAGGAACCCCTCCTCCCGACCTCTCCGTGACCATCGACGGAGAAGAGGTGCCGGTGAGACACCAGATGAGATACCTGGGTCTCACCATCGACAGCGGATGGACGTTCGGACCACACTTCGAGCTCCTGGTCCCCAGGGTGACAGCCGCGGCCAACGCCTTGTGCGGCCTCCTACCGAACATCGGCGGAGCAGGACTGGGAGTCCGCCGACTCTACGAGGGAGTGGTCCGGTCCCGAGTCCTCTACGGGGCTCCCGTCTGGGCCGAAGATCTGGCGGCGAGTCGTCGCAGCCTGGTCCTGGTGAGAAGATTGCAGCGGACGATCGCCATCCGCATCGCCAGAGGATACAGGACGGTGTCCTACGCGTCGGCGACCGTGCTGGCGGCGTCCCCGCCGTTCGAGCTGCAGGCCCTCGCGCTCCGAAGGGTGTACGAACACCTGAGAGGTCCGAGCTCGGACGGGCGCTCGACGCCACCGTCCAACAGCCAGACGGTCCGAAACATCCGGGAGGAGACGAAGTCGGAGATCTGGGAGCGGTGGCGCTCTCGGCTGGTGGAGGAGGACGCTGTTCGACCACATCGCGCCGTTCGCGCCGTGCTTCCGAACTGGGACGCCTGGAGAGAACACGGCGGGGTGCCGCTAACCTTCAGGACGACGCAGGTGCTCACCGGCCACGGAGTATTCGGCGAGTACCTGCTCAGGATTCGGCGGGAGGTGACGTCCATCTGTCACCACTGCGAGGAAGAGGAGGACACGGCGCAGCACACGCTGGAGCACTGCCCGGCGTGGGCAGAACCGCGACGCGTCCTGCGGCTCGACATCGGCGAGAGATTAGCCCCCGAAGCGGTCGTCCAGGCGATGCTCAGAGGGCGCCAGGAGTTCGTCGCCGTCCGCACGTACTGCGAGCAAGTGATGCTCGCGAAGGAGCGGGCGGAAAGAGACCGAGAAAGATCGCGCCATCCCTCGAGGACGTCGCAGCAGCATCAGAGAAACACCAGACGCCACGAAGGCGCGGCGCAGCCGCCGCCTTAGGAGCGTGAGAACAGGATCGAGGCGTTAGGGGGCGTGGTCCCCCCCTAACGGACCAAACAAGAACAGGACGTCTCCCTTCAAGATCTACAGGGAGATAGACGACAGGGGGCACCCCGGTAGTACTTCGCAAGAGAGCCCGGGTGTCCCTCGACCAAACGTCAGGACAGGCCACCGTGGAGTTTTAGTCGGTAAGAGTCCGACACTACCCGCGGCTGTTTTCACAGTAGCGGGTGTCCATGAGGATTTCTCCACGTAAAAAAAAAAAAAAAAAAAAAGGTTGGGGTTAGGTTGGGGTTAGGTTGGGGTTAGGTTGGGGTTAGGTTGGGGTTAGGTTGGGGTTAGGTTGGGGTTAGGTTGGGGTTAGGTTGGGGTTAGGTTGGGGTTAGGTTGGGGTTAGGTTGGGGTTAGGTTGGGGTTAGGTTAGGTTGGTTAGGTTGGGGTTAGGTTGGGGTTAGGTTGGGGTTAGGTTGGGGTTAGGTTGGGGTTAGGTTGGGGTTAGGTTGGGGTTAGGTTGGGGTTAGGTTGGGGTTAGGTTGGGGTTAGGTTGGGGTTAGGTTAGGTTGGGGTTAGGTTGGGGTTAGGTTGGGGTTAGGTTGGGGTTAGGTTAGGTTGGGGTTAGGTTGGGGTTAGGTTGGGGTTAGGTTGGGGTTAGGTTGGGGTTAGGTTGGGGTTAGGTTGGGGTTAGGTTGGGGTTAGGTTGGGGTTAGGTTGGGGTTAGGTTGGTGTTAGGTTGGGGTTAGGTTGGGGTTAGGTTGGGGTTAGGTTGGGGTTAGGTTGGGGTTAGGTTGGGGTTAGGTTGGGGTTAGGTTGGGGTTAGGTTGGGGTTAGGTTGGGGTTAGGTTGGGGTTAGGTTGGGGTTAGGTTGGGGTTAGGTTAGGTTAGGTTGGGGTTAGGTTGGGGTTAGGTTGGGGTTAGGTTGGGGTTAGGTTGGGGTTAGGTTGGGGTTAGGTTGGGGTTAGGTTGGGGTTAGGTTGGGGTTAGGTTGGGGTTAGGTTGGGGTTAGGTTGGGGTTAGGTTGGGGTTAGGTTGGGGTTAGGTTGGGGTTAGGTTGGGGTTAGGTTGGGGTTAGGTTGGGGTTAGGTTGGGGTTAGGTTGGGGTTAGGTTGGGGTTAGGTTGGGGTTAGGTTGGGGTTAGGTTGGGGTTAGGTTGGGGTTAGGTTAGGTTGGGGTTAGGTTAGGTTAGGTTGGGGTTAGGTTGGGTTAGGTTGGGGTTAGGTTGGGGTTAGGTTGGGTTAGGTTGGGGTTAGGTTGGGGTTAGGTTGGGGTTAGGTTGGGGTTAGGTTGGGGTTAGGTTGGGGTTAGGTTGGGGTTAGGTTGGGGTTAGGTTGGGGTTAGGTTGGGGTTAGGTTGGGGTTAGGTTGGGGTTAGGTTGGGGTTAGGTTGGGGTTAGGTTAGGTTGGGGTTAGGTTGGGGTTAGGTTGGGGTTAGGTTGGGGTTAGGTTAGGTTGGGGTTAGGTTGGGGTTAGGTTGGGGTTAGGTTGGGGTTAGGTTGGGGTTAGGTTGGGGTTAGGTTGGGGTTAGGTTGGGGTTAGGTTGGGGTTAGGTTGGGGTTAGGTTGGGGTTAGGTTGGGGTTAGGTTGGGGTTAGGTTGGGGTTAGGTTGGGGTTAGGTTGGGGTTAGGTTGGGGTTAGGTTGGGGTTAGGTTGGGGTTAGGTTGGGGTTAGGTTGGGGTTAGGTTGGGGTTAGGTTGGGGTTAGGTTGGGGTTAGGTTGGGGTTAGGTTGGGGTTAGGTTGGGGTTAGGTTGGGGTTAGGTTGGGGTTAGGTTGGGGTTAGGTTGGGGTTAGGGTTAGGTTGGGGTTAGGTTAGGTTGGGGTTAGGTTGGGGTTAGGTTGGGGTTAGGTTGGGGTTAGGTTGGGGTTAGGTTGGGGTTAGGTTAGGTTGGGGTTAGGTTGGGGTTAGGTTGGGGTTAGGTTGGGGTTAGGTTGGGGTTAGGTTGGGGTTAGGTTGGGGTTAGGTTGGGGTTAGGTTGGGGTTAGGTTGGGGTTAGGTTGGGGTTAGGTTGGGGTTAGGTTGGGGTTAGGTTGGGGTTAGGTTGGGGTTAGGTTGGGGTTAGGTTGGGGTTAGGTTGGGGTTAGGTTGGGGTTAGGTTGGGGTTAGGTTGGGGTTAGGTTGGGGTTAGGTTGGGGTTAGGTTGGGGTTAGGTTGGGGTTAGGTTGGGGTTAGGTTAGGTTGGGGTTAGGTTGGGGTTAGGTTGGGGTTAGGTTGGGGTTAGGTTGGGGTTAGGTTGGGGTTAGGTTGGGTTAGGTTGGGGTTAGGTTGGGGTTAGGTTGGGGTTAGGTTGGGGTTAGGTTGGGGTTAGGTTAGGTTGGGGTTAGGTTGGGGTTAGGTTGGGGTTAGGTTGGGGTTAGGTTGGGGTTAGGTTGGGTTAGGTTGGGGTTAGGTTGGGGTTAGGTTGGGGTTAGGTTGGGGTTAGGTTGGGGTTAGGTTGGGGTTAGGTTGGGGTTAGGTTGGGGTTAGGTTGGGGTTAGGTTGGGGTTAGGTTGGGGTTAGGTTGGGGTTAGGTTGGGGTTAGGTTGGGGTTAGGTTGGGGTTAGGTTGGGGTTAGGTTGGGGTTAGGTTGGGGTTAGGTTGGGGTTAGGTTAGGTTAGGTTGGGGTTAGGTTAGGTTGGGGTTAGGTTGGGGTTAGGTTGGGGTTAGGTTGGGGTTAGGTTGGGGTTAGGTTGGGGTTAGGTTGGGGTTAGGTTGGGGTTAGGTTGGGGCTAGGTTGGGGTTAGGTTGGGTTAGGTTGGGGTTAGGTTGGGGTTAGGTTGGGGTTAGGTTGGGGTTAGGTTGGGGTTAGGTTGGGGTTAGGTTGGGGTTAGGTTGGGGTTAGGTTGGGGTTAGGTTGGGGTTAGGTTGGGGTTAGGTTGGGGTTAGGTTGGGGTTAGGTTGGGGTTAGGTTGGGGTTAGGTTGGGGTTAGGTTGGGGTTAGGTTGGGGTTAGGTTGGGGTTAGGTTGGGGTTAGGTTGGGGTTAGGTTGGGGTTAGGTTAGGTTAGGTTGGGGTTAGGTTGGGGTTAGGTTGGGGTTAGGTTGGGGTTAGGTTGGGGTTAGGTTGGGGTTAGGTTGGGGTTAGGTTGGGGTTAGGTTGGGGTTAGGTTGGGGTTAGGTTGGGTTAGGTGGGTTAGGTTGGGGTTAGGTAGGTTGGGGTTAGGTTGGGGTTAGGTTGGGGTTAGGTTGGGGTTAGGTTGGGTTAGGTTGGGGTTAGGTTGGGGTTAGGTTGGGGTTAGGTTGGGGTTAGGTTGGGGTTAGGTTGGGGTTAGGTTGGGGTTAGGTTGGGGTTAGGTTGGGGTTAGGTTGGGGTTAGGTTGGGGTTAGGTTGGGGTTAGGTTGGGGTTAGGTGGGGTTAGGTTGGGGTTAGGTTGGGGTTAGGTTGGGGTTAGGTTGGGTTAGGTTGGGGTTAGGTTGGGGTTAGGTTGGGGTTAGGTTGGGGTTAGGTTGGGGTTAGGTTGGGGTTAGGTTGGGGTTAGGTTGGGGTTAGGTTGGGGTTAGGTTGGGGTTAGGTTGGGGTTAGGTTGGGGTTAGGTTGGGGTTAGGTTGGGGTTAGGTTGGGGTTAGGTTGGGGTTAGGTTGGGGTTAGGTTGGGGTTAGGTTGGGGTTAGGTTGGGGTTAGGTTGGGGTTAGGTTGGGGTTAGGTTGGGGTTAGGTTGGGGTTAGGTTGGGGTAGGTTAGGTTGGGGTTAGGTTGGGGTTAGGTTGGGGTTAGGTTGGGGTTAGGTTGGGGTTAGGTTGGGGTTAGGTTGGGGTTAGGTTGGGGTTAGGTTGGGGTTAGGTTGGGGTTAGGTTGGGTTAGGTTGGGGTTAGGTTGGGGTTAGGTTGGGGTTAGGTTGGGGTTAGGTTGGGGTTAGGTTGGGGTTAGGTTAGGTTGGGGTTAGGTTGGGGTTAGGTTGGGGTTAGGTTGGGGTTAGGTTGGGGTTAGGTTGGGGTTAGGTTGGGGTTAGGTTGGGGTTAGGTTGGGTTAGGTGGGGTTAGGTTGGGGTTAGGTTGGGGTTAGGTTGGGGTTAGGTTGGGGTTAGGTTGGGGTTAGGTTGGGGTTAGGTTGGGGTTAGGTTGGGGTTAGGTTGGGGTTAGGTTGGGGTTAGGTTGGGGTTAGGTTGGGGTTAGGTTGGGGTTAGGTTGGGGTTAGGTTGGGGTTAGGTTGGGTTAGGTTGGGGTTAGGTTGGGGTTAGGTTGGGGTTAGGTTGGGGTTAGGTTGGGGTTAGGTTGGGGTTAGGTTGGGGTTAGGTTGGGGTTAGGTTGGGGTTAGGTTGGGGTTAGGTTGGTTGGGGTTAGGTTGGGGTTAGGTTGGGGTTAGGTTGGGGTTAGGTTGGGGTTAGGTTGGGGTTAGGTTTGGGGTTAGGTTGGGGTTAGGTTGGGGTTAGGTTGGGGTTAGGGTGGGGTTAGGTTGGGGTTAGGTTGGGGTTAGGTTGGGGTTAGGTTGGGGTTAGGTTGGGGTTAGGTTGGGGTTAGGTTGGGGTTAGGTTGGGGTTAGGTTGGGGTTAGGTTGGGGTTAGGTTGGGGTTAGGTTGGGGTTAGGTTGGGGTTAGGTTGGGGGGTTAGGTTGGGTTAGGTTGGGGTTAGGTTGGGGTTAGGTTGGGGTTAGGTTGGGGTTAGGTTGGGGTTAGGTTGGGGTTAGGTTGGGGTTAGGTTGGGGTTAGGTTGGGGTAGGTTGGGGTTAGGTTGGGGTTAGGTTGGGGTTAGGTTGGGTTAGGTTGGGGTTAGGTTGGGGTTAGGTTGGGGTTAGGTTGGGGTTAGGTTGGGGTTAGGTTGGGGTTAGGTTGGGGTTAGGTTGGGGTTAGGTTAGGTGGGGTTAGGTTGGGGTTAGGTAGGGTTGGGGTTAGGTTAGGTTGGGGTTAGGTTGGGGTTAGGTTGGGGTTAGGTTGGGGTTAGGTTGGGGTTAGGTTGGGGTTAGGTTGGGGTTAGGTTGGGGTTAGGTTGGGGTTAGGTTGGGGTTAGGTTGGGGTTAGGTTGGGGTTAGGTTGGGGTTAGGTTGGGGTTAGGTTAGGTGGGTTAGGTTGGGGTTAGGTTGGGGTTAGGTTGGGGTTAGGTTGGGGTTAGGTTGGGTTAGGTTGGGGTTAGGTTGGGTAGGTTGGGGTTAGGTTGGGGTTAGGTTGGGTTAGGTTGGGTTGGTTAGGTTGGGGTTAGGTTGGGTTAGGTTGGGGTTAGGTTGGGGTTAGGTTGGGTTAGGTTGGGGTTAGGTTGGGGTTAGGTTGGGGTAGGTTGGGGTTAGGTTGGGGTTAGGTTGGGGTTAGGTAGGGTTAGGTTGGGGTTAGGTTGGGGTTAGGTTGGGGTTAGGTTGGGGTTAGGTTGGGGTTAGGTTGGGGTTAGGTTGGGGTTAGGTTGGGGTTAGGTTGGGGTTAGGTTGGGGTTAGGTTGGGGTTAGGTTGGGGTTAGGTTGGGGTTAGGTGTGGGGTTAGGTGGGGTTAGGTTGGGGTTAGGTTGGGGTTAGGTTGGGGTTAGGTTGGGGTTAGGTTGGGGTTAGGTTGGGGTTAGGTTGGGGTTAGGTTGGGGTTAGGTTGGGGTTAGGTTGGGGTTAGGTTGGGGTTAGGTTGGGGTATAGGTTGGGGTTAGGTTGGGGTTAGGTTGGGGTTAGGTTGGGTTAGGTTGGGGTTAGGTTGGGGTTAGGTTGGGTTTAGGTTGGGGTTAGGTTGGGGTTAGGTTGGGGTTAGGTTGGGGTTAGGTTGGGGTTAGGTTGGGGTTAGGTTGGGTTAGGTTGGGGTTAGGTTGGGGTTAGGTTGGGGTTAGGTTGGGGTTAGGTTGGGGTTAGGTTTGGGGTTAGGTTGGGGTTAGGTTGGGGTTAGGTTGGGGTTAGGTTGGGTTAGGTTGGGGTTAGGTTGGGGTTAGGTTGGGGTTAGGTTAGGTTGGGGTTAGGTTGGGGTTAGGTTGGGGTTAGGTTGGGTTAGGTAGGGGTTAGGTTGGGGTTAGGTTGGGGTAGGTTAGGTTGGGGTTAGGTTGGGGTTAGGTTGGGGTTAGGTTGGGGTTAGGTTGGGGTTAGGTTGGGGTTAGGTTGGGGTCTAGGTTGGGGTTAGGTTGGGGTTAGGTTGGGGTTAGGTTGGGGTTAGGTTGGGGTTAGGTTGGGGTTAGGTGGGGTTAGGTTGGGGTTTAGGTTGGGGTTAGGTTGGGGTTAGGTTGGGGTTAGGTTAGGTTGGGTTAGGTTGGGGTTAGGTTGGGTTAGGTTGGGGTTAGGTTGGGGTTAGGTTGGGGTTAGGTTGGGGTTAGGTTGGGGTTAGGTTGGGGTTAGGTTGGGGTTAGGTTGGGTTAGGTTAGGTTGGGTTAGGTTGGGTTAGGTTAGGTTGGGTTAGGTTGGGGTTAGGTTGGGGTTAGGTTGGGGTTAGGTTGGGGTTAGGTTGGGGTTAGGTTGGGGTTAGGTTGGGGTTAGGTTGGGGTTAGGTTGGGGTTAGGTTGGGTTAGGTTGGGGTTAGGTTGGGGTTAGGTTGGGGTTAGGTTGGGGTTAGGTTGGGTTAGGTGGGGTTAGGTTGGGGTTAGGTTGGGGTTAGGTTGGGGTTAGGTTGGGGTTAGGTTGGGGTTAGGTTGGGGTTAGGTTGGGGTTAGGTTGGGTTAGGTTGGGGTTAGGTTGGGGTTAGGTTAGGTTGGGTTAGGTTGGGGTTAGGTTAGGGGTTAGGTTGGGTTAGGTTGGGGTTAGGTTGGGGTTAGGTTGGGTTAGGTTGGGTGTTGGGTTAGGTTGGGGTTATGTTGGGGTTAGGTTGGGGTTAGGTTGGGGTTAGGTTAGGTTGGGGTTAGGTTGGGTTAGGTTGGGTTAGGTTGGGTTAGGTTGGGGTTAGGTAGGGGTTAGGTTGGGGTTAGGTTGGGGTTAGGTTGGGGTTAGGTTGGGGTTAGGTTGGGGTTAGGTTGGGGTTAGGTTGGGTTAGGTTGGGGTTAGGTTGGGGTTAGGTTGGGGTTAGGTTGGGGTTAGGTTGGGGTTAGGTTGGGGTTAGGTTGGGGTTAGGTTGGGGTTAGGTTGGGGTTAGGTTGGGGTTAGGTTGGGGTTAGGTTGGGGTTAGGTTGGGTTAGGTTGGGTTAGGTTGGGGTTAGGTTGGGGTTAGGTTGGGTTAGGTTGGGGTTAGGTTGGGGTTAGGTTGGGGTTAGGTTAGGTTGAGTGGTTTAGGTTGGGGTTAGGTTGGGGTTAGGTTGGGGTTAGGTGTTGGTTGGGGTTAGGTTGGGGTATAGGTTGGGGTTAGGTTGGGGTTAGGTTGGGGTTAGGTTGGGGTTAGGTTGGGTTAGGTTGGGGTTAGGTTGGGGTTAGGTTGGGGTTAGGTTGGGGTTAGGTTGGGGTTAGGTTGGGGTTAGGTTGGGGTTAGGTTGGGGTTAGGTTGGGGTTAGGTTGGGGTTAGGTTGGGGTTAGGTTGGGGTTAGGTTGGGGTTAGGTTTGGGTTAGGTTGGGGTTAGGTTGGGGTTAGGTTGGGGTTAGGTTGGGGTTAGGTTGGGTTAGGTTGGGTTAGGTAGGTTGGGGTTAGGTTGGGGTTAGGTTGGGGTTAGGTTGGGGTTAGGTTGGGGTTAGGTTGGGGTTAGGTTGGGGTTAGGTTGGGGTAGGTTGGGGTTAGGTTGGGGTTAGGTTGGGGTTAGGTGGGGTTAGGTTGGGGTTAGGATGGGGTTAGGTTGGGGTTAGGTTGGGTTAGGTTGGGGTTAGGTTGGGTGTTACGGTTGGGGTTAGGTTGGGGTTAGGTTGGGGTTAGGTTGGGGTTAGGTTGGGGTTAGGTTGGGTTAGGTTGGGGTTAGGTTGGGGTTAGGTTGGGTTAGGTTGGGGTTAGGTTGGGTTAGGTTGGGGTTAGGTTGGGGTTAGGTTGGTTCGGTTGGGGTTAGGTTGGGGTTAGGTTGGGGTTAGGTTGGGGTTAGGTTGGGGTTAGGTTGGGGTTAGGTTGGGGTTAGGTTGGGGTTAGGTTGGGGTTAGGTTGGGGTTAGGTTGGGGTTAGGTTGGGGTTAGGTTGGGGTTAGGTTGGGGTTAGGTTGGGGTTAGGTTGGTGGTTAGGTTGGGGTTAGGTTGGGGTTAGGTTGGGGTTAGGTTGGGGTTAGGTAGGGGTTAGGTTGGGGTTAGGTTGGGGTTAGGTTGGGTTAGGTTGGTTGGTTAGGTTGGGGTTAGGTTGGGGTTAGGTTGGGGTTAGGTTGGGGTTAGGTTGGGGTTAGGTTGGGGTTAGGTTGGGGTTAGGTTGGGGTTAGGTTGGGGTTAGGTTGGGGTTAGGTTGGGGTTAGGTTGGGGTTAGTGTTGGGGTTAGGTTGGGGTAGGTTGGGGTTAGGTTGGGGTTAGGTTGGGGTTAGGTTGGGGTTAGGTTGGGGTTAGGTTGTTGGGTTAGGTTGGGGTTAGTTGGGTTAGTTGGGTTAAGGTTGGGGTTAGGTTGGGGTTAGGTTGGGGTTAGGTTGGGGTTAGGTTGGGGTTGGTTGGGGTTAGGTTGGGGTTAGGTAGGTTAGTTGGGTTAGGTTGGGGTTAGGTTGGGTTAGGTTGGGGTTAGGTTGGGGTTTGTTGGGGTTAGGTTGGGGTTAGGTTGGGGTTAGGTTGGGGTTAGGTTGGGGTTAGGTTGGGGTTAGGTTGGGGTTAGGTTGGGTTAGGTGGGGTAGGTTGGGGTTAGGTGGGGTTAGGTTGGGGTTAGGTTGGGTTAGGTTGGTGTTAGGTTAGTAGGTTAGGTTGGGGTTAGGTTGGGTTAGGTTGGGTTAGGTTGGGGGTTAGGTTGGGGTTAGGTTGGGGTTAGGTTGGGGTTAGGTTGGGGTTAGGTTGGGGTTAGGTTAGGGTTTAGGTTAGGTTGGGGTTAGGTTGGGGTTAGGTTGGGGTTAGGTGGGTTAGGTTGGGGTTAGGTTGGGGTTAGGTTGGGGTTAGGTTGGGGTTAGGTTGGGGTTAGGTTGGGGTTAGGATGGGGTTAGGTTGGGGTTAGGTTTGGGTTAGGTAGGGTTAGGTGGGTTAGGTTGGGGATAGGTTGAGGGTTAGGTTGGGGTTAGGTTGGGTTAGGGGTAGGTTAGGTTGGGGTTAGGTTGGGGTTAGGTTGGGGTTAGGTTGGGGTTAGGTTGGGGTTAGGTTGGGGTTAGGTTGGGTTAGGTTGGGGTTAGGTTGGGGTTAGGTTGGGGTTAGGTTGGGTTAGGTTGGGGTTAGGTTGGGGTTAGGTTGGGGTTAGGTTGGGGTTAGGTTGGGGTTAGGTTGGGGTTAGGTTGGGTTAGGTTGGGGTTAGGTTGGGTTAGGTTGGGGTTAGGTTGGGGTTAGGTTGGGTTAGGTTGGGGTTAGGTTGGGGTTAGGTTGGGGGTTAGGTTGGGGTTAGGTTGGGGTTAGGTTGGGGTTAGGTTGGGGTTAGGTTGGGGTTAGGTTGGGGTTAGGTTGGGGTTAGGTTGGGGTTAGGTTGGGGTTAGGTTGGGTTAGGTTGGGGTTAGGTTGGGGTTAGGTTGGGGTTAGGTTGGGGTTAGGTTGGGGTTAGGTTGGGGTTAGGTTGGGGTTAGGTTGGGGTTAGGTTGGGGTTAGGTTGGGGTTAGGTTGGGGTTAGGTTGGGGGTTAGGTTGGGGTTAGGTTGGGTTAGGTTGGGGTTAGGTTGGGGTTAGGTTGGGGTTAGGTTGGGGTTAGGTTGGGGTTAGGTTGGGGTTAGGTTGGGGTTAGGTTGGGGTTAGGTTGGGTTAGGTTGGGGTTAGGTTGGGGTTAGGTTGGGGTTAGGTTGGGGTTAGGTTGGGGTTAGGTTGGGGTTAGGTTGGGGTTAGGTGGGGTTAGGTTGGGGTTAGGTTGGGGTTAGGTTGGGTTAGGTTGGGGTTAGGTTGGGTTAGGTTGGGGTTAGTTGGGGTTAGGTTGGGGTTAGGTTGGGGTTAGGTTGGGGTTAGGTTGGGGTTAGTTGGGGTTAGGTTGGGGTTAGGTTGGGGTTAGGTTGGGTAGGTTGGGGTTAGGTTGGGTTAGGTTGGGGTTAGGTGGGGTTAGGTTGGGGTTAGGTTGGGGTTAGGTTGGGGTTAGGTGGGGTTAGGTTGGGGTTAGGTTGGGGTTAGGTTGGGGTTAGGTTGGGGTTAGGTTGGGGTTAGGTTGGGGTTAGGTTGGGGTTAGGTTGGGGTTAGGTTGGGGTTAGGTTGGGGTTAGGTTGGGGTTAGGTTGGGTTAGGTTGGGTTTAGGTTGGGGTTAGGTTGGGTTAGGTTGGGGTTAGGTTGGGGTTAGGTTGGGGTTAGGTTGGGTTAGGTTGGGGTTAGGTTGGGGTTAGGTTGGGGTTAGGTTGGGTTAGGTTGGGGTTAGGTTGGGGTTAGGTTGGGGTTAGGTTGGGGTTAGGTTGGGGTTAGGTTGGGGTTAGGTTGGGGTTAGGTTGGGGTTAGGTTGGGGTTAGGTTGGGGTTAGGTTGGGGTTAGGTTGGGGTTAGGTTGAGGGTTAGGTTGGGGTTAGGTTGGGGTTAGGTTGGGGTTAGGTTGGGGTTAGGTTGGGGTTAGGTTGGGGTTAGGTTGGGGTTAGGTTGGGGTTAGGTTGGGGTTAGGTTGGGGTTAGGTTGGGTTTGGTTGGGTTAGGTTGGGTTAGGTTGGGGTTAGGTTGGGTTAGGATGGGGTTAGGTTGGGGTTAGGTTGGGTTAGGTTGGGTTAGGTTGGGTTAGGTTAGGTTGGGTTAGGTTGGGGTTAGTGTTGGGGTTAGGTTGGGGTTAGGTTGGGGTTAGGTTGGTAGGTTGGGTTAGGTGGGGTTAGGTTGGGTTAGGTGGGGTTAGGTTGGGGTTAGGTTGGGGTTAGGTTGGGGTTAGGTTGGGGTTAGGTAGGGTTAGGTTGGGGTTAGGTTGGGTTAGGTTGGGTTAGGTTGGGTTAGGTAGGGTTAGGTTGGGTTAGGTTGGGGTTAGGTTGGGGTTAGGTTGGGGTTAGGTTGGGGTTAGGTTGGGGTTAGGTAGGTTGGGGTTAGGTTGGGGTTAGGTTGGGGTTAGGTTGGGGTAGGTTGGGGTTAGGTTGGGTTAGGTTGGGGTTAGGTTGGGGTTAGGTTAGGTGGGTTAGGTTGGGGTTAGGTTGGGGTTAGGTTGGGGTAGGTTAGGTTGGGGGTGTAGGTTGGGGTTAGGGTTGGTGGTTAGGTTAGGTTGGGGTTAGGTTGGGGTTAGGTTGGGGTTAGGTTGGTGGTTAGGTTGGGGTTAGGTTGGGGTTAGGTTGGGGTTAGGTTAGGGGTTAGGTTGGGGTTTAGGTTGGGGTTAGGTTGGGGTTAGGTTGGGGTTAGGTTGGGGTTAGGTTGAGGTTGGGGTTAGGTTGGGGTTAGGTTGGGGTTAGGTTGGGGTTAGTTGGGGTTAGGTTAGGTGGGTTAGGTTGGGGTTAGGTTGGGGTTAGGTTGGGGTTAGGTTGGGGTTAGGTTGGGTTAGGTAGGGGTTAGGTTGGGGTTGGTTAGGTTGGGGTTAGGTTGGGGTTAGGTTGGGGTTAGGTTAGGTTGGGGTTAGGTTGGGGTTAGGTTGGGGTTAGGTTGGGGTTAGGTTGGGGTTAGTTGGGGTTAGGTTGGGGTTAGGTTAGGTTGGTAGGTGGGGTTAGGTTGGGGTTAGGTTGGGGTTAGGTTGGGGTTAGGTTGGGGTAGGGTAGGTTGGGGTTAGGTTGGGGTTAGGTTGGGGTTAGGTTGGGGTTAGGTTGGGGTTAGGTTGGTGGGTTAGGTTGGGTTAGGTATGGGGTTAGGTTGGGTTAGGTTGGGGTTAGGTGGGTTAGGTTGGGGTTAGGTTGGGGTTAGGTTGGGGTTAGGGTTAGGGGTTAGGTTGGGTTAGGGTTGAGGGGTAGGTTGGGGTTAGGTTGGGGT